>NC_137439.1:660000-2062500 GCF_964374335.1 Astatotilapia calliptera | reverse complement strand
ACTTTACTCTTATTTTACAACACCACCCTCTAGTGGTGCGATATGGTATAGTTATTACAGAACAACATCTCAAATCAAATTCAGATTTTATTTGTCACATACATAGTCATACACAGTACGATATGCAGTGAAATGCTTAGACAACTGCTCGTGACCTAAAATAGAAGACTATGAATAGGATAGGAAATAAATATGAAAATTAAAATAAAGGGTAAATTTAACTAGGAAAGAATAAAATAAAAGTTAAAAATAAAATAACTGTACAACAAAATACACAATATAGAAAATGTTATGATATTTTGATACCACGGTTAGCATTTACAGGAAAACTGTTACTCAATAAGGCCGATCTACTAGTTGTTTTTCTCTTTCTCTGTGACCCAAGAATTAATGTGTAAGACTCACAAGCTGGTACCCGAAGGTCAAAAACACCACAGAGATGAGACCACTTCCTTACTCCCATCCTCCCTTTTTCTTTATCTCCTGGAAAAGGCTCGTTAAAGGCCAGGTGGTTTGTTTCAGAATTCACTAATGAAAGAACTCTGTATTTTATGTCTAGGAGTGTATTTTGCTGGGATGATCATAAATTATAGCTGAACTGATAAACTACACAAGGGATACTTTGCTCAGAAGGCAGGAAGACGTTTCCTTATTTAGTCTGTACCGGTTTGAACTGGGAAAGCTGACACACGAACCTTTTTTTTCTCTATATAAACTGCTGTGTATCAAATAAACCTTTGAGTCGATTGGGAAGGCAACCTAAAGCAGTCTCTGTTTTCTTGTTCTCCCAAGCTGCTCCCGAGCTCGTACTAACACGCTGAATGGCATACCTGAGTGTTACTTTAAATAATTAGGAATCTTAGAAGGAAAGGACAGAACTCTGCTTATCGCTCACGCCACGGAGGAAACCCGGGACGGCAATTTCCTTCAATTTTGGTGTCAGAAGTGGGATAGCTGACAGAAGGTAAATACACGTCTTTAATATTTATATGAGACCGTGTTATGCCTCTCTCAGTGATCGATCCATAAAGAAACGGGATATGCTGACGAAGTTTCACTTAGTGATCCAGAGAGATACACTGACGACTTCCTCAGTCCCCGAATAAAGTAAATTAACCCTTGTGTGGTGTTGGTGGACACAGGAAGTTGCCTGTTGTCTTGAAACGTACGTTAAAAAGTGAGAAGTTGCTCACTCAGAAAAAGTGACACAGGAAGTTGCCTGTTGTCTTAAATACTTCTCGTTAAGTGAGAAGTTGCTCACCAAAGAGTGACACAGGAAGTTGCCTGTTGTCTTGAAACGTACGTTAAAAAGTGAGAAGTTGCTCACTCACAGAAAGCTAGTAAATAATTAAATTTAATTTTGTTAAAAAAAAAACGAAAAAAAAAACTGAACACGGGTCTCACAGACCCGATTACCATACAAGGGTTAAAAGCAGTAAATTAAAAGCAGAAAGACACAGGAAGTTGCCTGTTGTTTTACGAGAAGTTGCTCGTTAAGCGAGAAGTTGCTCGCTAAGTGAGAGTTGCTCACACAAACAAAAAAATTGCTAGCAATAAATTTAAAGTGACCTCAGCTGTGCCGCAGCTAAAATACTAACATAAATCCTTCAAGCGTGTAAACCCCTCTGGAAATCACTGAACATGGGTCAGAATAATTCAAAAACCACAGACAAGTCCGATAAAAAATCAAAATTACCTGTAAAACCAAAAAAAATTAAATTTAAAGTCTCAAACAACAGCTCAGTACGACTCCCATTTCCGGTTACGTGTAACCCACGTCCACGAATCGGCGAAGACTTCCATGATTACGTATCCAGAACATGCGGGAGTGCTTATGTGACTGACTTTGTTTACAACTTACGGACTATAAGTTCAATGCATTCTAATTTATTTCCGGAGCCTTATCCCGAACGATTATCGCCAGAAAACAGGTCAGTAGAAATGTTGAATATCATTTGTGATAAGAAAAGTAGTCTGCTTAAAAAGTCCTGTAGAAAATATATGATAGAATGCCGCGACGTGATGCATCAAATGTTACCACTATGGAAAAAGGGACCGGAACCAGGTGTAGATACTTTTACATCAAATAAAACTAGTGCAGGCTCCAGCATAGAAAATAAATCTACCGCAGGAAAAGCTAGTCTTGCATGCTCAGCCATTCAGCCCACAGCCCCGCCGCCTTACGAAGATGAGACCGAATTAATAGTTGCTGCCGCAGCCGCATGCAAACAACGTCAGCGCTTTGATCCAACCAGCTTAAAAGACAGTGACAAAAAACCTGAATCACATGCAACGGGTCTCAGCCACCTAATTGAACAAGATCAGGAAAAACAATATATACGCCGCGAGGAAGAATTAGCAGAACATAGAAAGAGAGAAAAACTTTTGAAAGAAGAATGTGCGGAACTTATGAAAAACAATTTAGACGACTATGAAGAAAAACTTTTGCATCAGGCAGTGTCCACGATAGACACCCACATGAAACGCCACGATATCGTAGCTAGAGGTTTAGAGGTAGCTAAAGAAATACCTGTTACCCGAACTTTAATAAAGACTTATCTAAAAGGAAAAAAGGAAAAACAAAGCCGGAATGACAAAGGTCCTTACGCCAACACTCGCGGTAGTAAACAAACAGACCCAAAATCTAGTGACGTCAATGACGCTTACCCCTTTATGATAATAGGAGATCAGTGTTGTATTCAGCCCCCTAAAATCTCAGAATTAGTGACAACTATTAAAGAGCTTCCCAATCCTCTTAAAAATCCTACCGCCTTTGTCTCTGCACTACAGAGAAGTACCAGATATCACCATTTGGGTGGTCCGGATTACAGGTACATATTGTGTCAATGCATTCCTGGAGTAACCGAGTCACAACTCATAAGAGAGATAGGTGAATTAGACCCAAAGCATGATAAAGCATCCACAACTGTAGAGTTTTTGTGGGTAAATAATGACAAAGTCGCCGATTTCTTTAAGAATCTAAAGAAATTCCTGCTCACAATGTCCAGAGACAAAATTGACTTAAATGCAGTAACTATGTGTAAACAGAAGCCTGATGAATCTATCCTAGTATTCATAAAACGCTTTATGCACTGTTGGACTGATGAGGCATGCATGCCAGAGGATGGTAATGATCAGATTTTCATCACCACCTTTTTGAACAATATCCACCCTGAATGCTCTCAGTTGCTAAAAGTGACAGCTACTGATAATCTCTACGAATTGAGTAAAGATGCTTTCTTAAAGCTTGTACAACTGAAGGCCAGTGCAGACCTTTTTCCTACTATCACAAAAGCTAACAGTGTTAAGATGATGTTGAATTTTGATGTTCAAGGCTCAGAGGAAAGTGAGAAATTAATGTATGCAGGATCACCCGCTCCAGCACAGCAAGGAAGTTTCAGAGGACGGAATGGTAAGAATAGGGATGTTTGTTTTTACTGTGGAAGGGTAGGACAGAGAATGTCCTACCCTTCCAGAGAATGTCGCTTTGCAGCCACCAACAGGGCACACACGCCTCAACCACAGAACGCAGTACAAGTTCCCGCCACTAGGCGTCAGCAGAGCTCTTCCAGTCAAGGTAACTGGCAACCACAAGAAACATGCAATAATGGCCCCACATCTAGGCTGCAGCCTTACAACCCACATTATAACCCACAAGGCAGACAAGCTAGAGGTGCAAATTTAGCTCAGTTTTCCAGTAACCGCAGACACCCAGAGCATGAATCAGAAAGGGAAAGGGTGCGTTACAATTCTCACCATGATCTTTTCCCATCACCTGATAATCCCCGGCTGGGTCGCTACTAGGGAGGCCCAGGTGAGGATGAGGGACAGCAGTGTGAAGCACTACACACGATGCTGCATCTGCAGCTGTCCCCTAACACAGAACATTTGCCCATGCTACAAGTAGAAATAGATGGTAAGAAATACCCATTTTTAGTGGATAGTGGAGCCACTAAAAGTTCACTGTCTGGGAAATTCTATAATGGGCCTGTGTCCTCTGTGTGCATCAACACTATGGGAATTAATGGAACTGTAGTGCAATGCCCTAAAACTCATTCTCTAAAGACACGTTGGGGCTCTAAACCAGATGAAATCACATATCATCCATTTATAATTATTCCAAACTCGCCTGTGAATTTATTAGGCAGAGATCTAATGGCAAAAATGAATTTGTGTATTTCATTTAACACAAAAGGTGAAATGTTTGCTGATACTGATAACAGCTATGTTTTCTCTGCCTTATGTACCATGGAGAAGGAACAGCCTCTGTGTCAGCTGGACGGCTCAGCAGAGAATGAACTCAACACCTTTTTGTCTGGTATTCCACGACACACACTGTGCCAAAGACGTGTTCAAAAACCACTGCCAGGTAATCCCATATCTGGGAGCCACACTTTTGTTTCTCTCACACTGTTCAACAACATGATAACTGCTCACACAAGTGAAGGCCAAACAGTGGTTTTGTCACATAACTCAGACATAGGTTATGACATAACTACACCATGTCGTCACATAGATCTAACCTATCCTATCCACTGTACTATTTCTGCACTTACGTTGCCAGCTGAATACCAGAATATGACACTGTGGTCTAAAGGTGAGAATGATATAGGATTTATTGACTTTATCACGTACACCTATTAAAACACAACAAGCCAGTATATGTCAAGCAACATCCCATTTCTGCCGAAAAAGCCGCAGCCCTAGATGTCATGATAGGAGATTTATTGACTACAGGAGCAATAAAGCCCACACTCCTGTCAATCCTGTGCCAAAGCCTAACAAACCTGGCGTATGGCGTTTCATACAAGACTTAAGGCAAATTAATGCAGTCAACATTCCTCTGCCACCTCTCGTTTCAGATGTTCACAGCATATTGACATGCATTGCATACACACTTTACCGTGGTGGATTTATGCTCCGCTCCTTTTTCTCATGAAGACACACAGCCGTTATTTGCATTCACACATAGAAATAAGCAGTACACTTGGACTCGTTTGCCCCAAGGCATGATAGACAGCTCTGCTGCTTTCTCAATGGTGCTTCACTCCTCCAGGGCTGCACCCTGATCCACATGTGGATGACCTCCTCCTCTGTGCTGAAAGTGAAAAACTATGTCAAACTGCTACACACATGCTTCTCCAGCACCTCAAAAAGATTGGCCATAAAGCATCAGCAAAGAAAATGCAGTACTGTCAGACTTCTGTTCAATATTTGGGATTCACACTGTCTCACGGAAAACGTTCCATGACTGCAGACAGGGTCAAAGCTGTGACCTCTGTCCCTCGTCCCACTACACAGAAGGAAATGTTGTCCTTCCTGGGCATGGTGAACTATTGCAGACAGTGGATACCAGACTGTTCTTTTCATGACCACATTCTGCGTGACTGTTGTAAAAAAGAGAAGCCTCCTCGAATACTGTGATCCACAGAAATGACTGCCTCTTTCAATGCATTAAAGGGAGTGCTGACCTCCGCCACTCAAAGGTGCTGCCTGAATTGTTCAGGAATGCCGGCCTGCCTGAGGGCAGTAGCAGCTTGCTCTATCATGATAAGGGACTGCGAGAAGCTCACACTCTCACATGACACTATTCTACACACCAATCACCAGGTCACGACCATTCTAGCAAACATAACTACACAACATATGCAAATCTCACTATAAAAGCGAGCAGCACACCCAATTCGCCAGCACATTTATTGATCCATATGCTGTGTTCTTCTGACCGACAGGATGGCTCAGACAGGCTTGACGTTCATGACTGCATGACACGTATACAGGAATCCACAGCACCACGTCCAGATTTAGAGCAAACACCTATCCCAGACTCAGCCACGGTTTATGTGGACGGGTCCTGTTCAAGGCCGAGTGACAACTCATTTCTTTGTGGCTATTCAGTGGTGACATTGCCTGACATCATACTAGAGGCTCACTCATTACCATTTCACTCAGCACAAAAAGCAGAGCTCATGGCTTTAATACGCGCCTGTGAGCTACATGTGGATGAGCGTGTGACAATTTACACAGACAGCCGCTATGCGTTTGGCGTCGTACATGACTTTGGCACATTGTGGAGACAAAGAGGATTTAGATCTGCTGATGGAAAACCGATTGCTAACTCTGATCTTGTGCAGAGACTTTTGCAGGCTATACAGCTGCCATCGGCCGTTGCAGTTGTAAAAACGAAAGGACACGGTACAGCTGACACAGACGAAGCAACAGGTAATGCTCTAGCAGACGTGACAGCCAAAGCTGCAGCTGCATCACAGCTCCCACCTCCACAGGAAGTATTATCTGTGCCCCTACAGCTGCCACTTGTTACACTCCCAGACTATTTAGAAACAAATGTTGATTTAAAATTCATACAAGAGCAAGCCTCTGCATCTGATTACACCTATTGGGAGAATAATGACTGTACCTTAGATGACAGAGATGGCTTATACAAAATCTTAAGGGTTTGATTGCCCTCCCATATTCCCTGATGCCAGTCCTTGTCCGACATTTTCACTGTGTGAGTCATGTCGGACAAAGAGGGGTAATAGGGGCAATAAAATCAAGATTTGTAATTGAGAAAACATTGCATGCAGTAAAAAGCATATTAGCAACCTGTCTAACATGTGCGCGAACTAATGTAGGTAGCTCAAAAGCAAAACATCAGCATTTACCACAACCAGATTTTCCATTTCATACATTACAAATTGATTTTACACATATGCCAGCACAAGGAAGCATCAAGTACTTACTGGTAATAGTGGATCAATTTAGTAAATGAGTAGAAGCTTATCCAACCTCAAAAGAAACTGCAGAAGTAGTCTGTCAAAAGTTGAGCAATGAAATAATACCCAGATTCGGAATACCTCACCAAATTAACAGTGATAGAGGACCTTCATTCACATTAGAAGTAATTCAAAAGTGTGCTAAAACTTTAATGACCTGGGTCAAATTACTTACTCAAGTCCTGTGTGAGATTAGAATGACTCAATCTGCAGTAACCAAATTATCTCCATTTGAAATAAGACTATTTCCAACACCATGGTCAGCTTCCAGAGGGGCACCGCTAGTAGAAGGTGATGTATATTGCATTGTCCACTGATGTTCACAACCTGGTAGAAAAACTGAATAATAACTATCAGAAAGTTTGTCTCTCTCAGCCTTTCCCCTCCACAGTTCCACCAGTGGAGACAAGGAGATGCATGTTGGAGAAGCCACTAAAACCAAGGACACTCTGGGAGGCCGCGCGTGTTCCAGCCCCAGACTGTACTGGCAGTGACGAAGAACCAGCATCCTTACGGACGGACAACCTCAGTGGATTGATGCCAGCAGGGTTAAGACCAGCCCAATCGGACCATCTCAGGCGTCGGATCAAGCAGACGACATCTCCGGCGAGCCAGCGCCCGGATCCAGAGCAAATAAACACACACGGGTAGATGACATCTCAGGCGAGCCAGCGCCAGGATCCAATGTACATACACACACAATCACTGATTAACACACAACGTCTGAAAGAGCCACAGCAAGGTACTCGAACATCCAGCAGGAATAGAAAGCCAAAAGTACCACATGATGTCTAACCTGATAAAGCTAGACTCACTCCATCCTGATAATGGAGAAAATGAAATGCCCATTGTCATCATACGACGCTTATTCAATGTCTCTCGAACCTGGGACCAGGCCAGGAGACGACTGAAGAACTGTTTTCCTTATATATTTAGGTTATTTATCATACTTATCGCATTAACCTTAGGATTTTTCTTTGCTATGTTGTATTGTAAACTGCAACCATGTTCACATTTCTGCAGGTCATATTTTGCTGACTATACCTCATGCTCCATTTTGCAAGACACCTACTTAATGCACTCCTCACGTTCCCTAAAATCAGTAAATAGCAACATAGACGCCACTAATAAACCATTTTATGCGCCCTCTAGAGCAGGAGTCAACTCCTGGTATGAAAATGCTAGAACAGCTGCTCGTGATTTAAGAAACAGCAATTGTTATGTCTGTTCAAAGGGTAATCCAGAACAGGTTATAGTGGGATACCCAATCTCAGGTTTTCCCCTGACAAAGATGCTATTCAAAAATGATGAAAAAGGGCCCTTAACAGTAACCCTGATTGAAGCGGTGCGAGTAGAACTAAGTCCTTTAGATTGTTTACTCATATATACAGGACAAGTCTCTAGTAAGGATGTCAGCATGATTAACGACTCTACCCACCCCTGTAACCCAATGAAGCGCCCCGAAGACCGCACTGAACCTCTCTCTCGCCCCCAAAACAGGTGCGCCATCACCCAAATATCTTGATGACATGCATCCACCGACCAAAACTTGAAAACATAAATTATGACGCGCAAAACTATACATTTTTTTCTGACTCTCCAGGAGCACGCTGTAATGAAACATGGCTAGCAGCGAGTGTTGACAGGACACAACATAGACATATGTTTTTTTTATCTATATGCATATATAAGTACGCATTCAGATAACTCCACAATCCTGCATTCGCCCAACACACTAAACGACTCGTACTGGGGAGGCATATTAAAAGGCTTTACAGCTTCGCGCCTGACCAGACCAATCCCACATGCTTATTGGATGTGCAATAATACCCTTAGAGTGGCTTTACCTGTTAATTGGACCGGTACCTGCGGTCTAGTAACTTTAGCTCAAGAACTACTAATACAACAAACCTCAGATCTGCCTGTATCCAGCAAACGTACAAGACGCTCCACTTACTCACATAACGTTTACATAGATGCTATAGGGGTTCCACGCGGGATACCAAGGGAATTAAAGGCACAAGGGGAAATATCCGCAGGGTTTGTCTCACTAATACCGCATATACAGGTAAACAAAAATGTAGCTTGGATCAATTATGTTTATTACAATCAGCAAAGACTTACTAATTTGACCAATACGGCCCTTAAGGCCCTAGGAGAACAGATGTCTGCTACCTCTTTAATGACCATGCAAAATAGGATGGCCTTAGACATGCTGTTAGCTGAGAAAGGAGGTGTTTGTGCGATGTTCGGAGATGTTTGTTGTACTTTCATTCCCAATAATACCGCCCCTAACGGTTCATTCACACTAGCTATGAATAAACTTGAAGCATTACAGATAGAACTAAGAGCCAATGCAGGTCACGGTCAGTGGCTTGACAAGTGGCTGCAGGACACGTTTGGAAAATGGAAGGAACTAATTGTAGCTTTTGTAACCATTGTAGCATGTATTATTTTGTTTTTGATGATTATTGTCTGTTGTGTGGTACCCTGTGTACGTTCAATGATAACCCGTATAGCTACTAGTACAGCTACTTCAATGTATTTGCAATTGGCACAAATTGACCCAGATTATGTGTCAGATGTCGTCGATGATGATCCTGATGTATGTATTGAGCATTAGATTGTGAATTACTCGATTGTCAAAGAAGAGACTGACGTTTTCTTCTTTTTCTTTTCTTCTTTTTAAGATTTTGATATTAAGCTCACTCGAAGGCACATTTATGATTTGTTTCACATTTATGATTTGTCTTTATATTATGTTATTACATTCTGTCTTTATACTATGTTATCATTCCATGATAAAAGGGGAGAACTGTTATGATATTTTGATACCACGGTTAGCATTTACAGGAAAACTGTTACTCAATAAGGCCGATCTACTAGTTGTTTTTCTCTTTCTCTGTGACCCAAGAATTAATGTGTAAGACTCACAAGCTGGTACCCGAAGGTCAAAAACACCACAGAGATGAGACCACTTCCTTACTCCCATCCTCCCTTTTTCTTTATCTCCTGGAAAAGGCTCGTTAAAGGCTAGGTGGTTTGTTTCAGAATTCACTAATGAAAGAACTCTGTATTTTATGTCTAGGAGTGTATTTTGCTGGGATGATCATAAATTATAGCTGAACTGATAAACTACACAAGGGATACTTTGCTCAGAAGGCAGGAAGACGTTTCCTTATTTAGTCTGTACCGGTTTGAACTGGGAAAGCTGACACACGAACCTTTTTTTTCTCTATATAAACTGCTGTGTATCAAATAAACCTTTGAGTCGATTGGGAAGGCAACCTAAAGCAGTCTCTGTTTTCTTGTTCTCCCAAGCTGCTCCCGAGCTCGTACTAACACGCTGAATGGCATACCTGAGTGTTACTTTAAATAATTAGGAATCTTAGAAGGAAAGGACAGAACTCTGCTTATCGCTCACGCCACGGAGGAAACCCGGGACGGCAATTTCCTTCAGAAAATATATAAGAATATATGAAGAAATATAAAACAATAAGAGCAGCTGTATGAGTAATAAATGGTAATGAAAGAAATGTAATGTCCAGGGTTGTGCAATCCACATATTTAAGTGTTTTGTGCAGTGCAAATATGCTTAAAAGTGATTTATTTAAGTGACTTGTGACTAAGTGAGTGATTTGATTAGATGACCACACAGTGTAGTTGTGCAGTGGCCACTAGTGTAAACAAAGTCCAGAAAGTCCAGTGTGTGTGTAAGAACTGTATGTGTGGGTCAGTACTGTGTGGTGGTGTGATTGAGAGACTGTATCGCCTGCGGGAAGAAGCTCCTCCTCAGTCTCTCTGTGTTGGTCTTCAGGGAGCGGAATCGCTTTCCTGACCTCAGCAGAGAGAACAGTCTGTTGTTGGGATGGCTGAGGTCCTTCACGATCTTCCTGGCCTTGGTCCAGCACCGCCTGCTGTAGATTGAGTGCAGGTCAGGGAGCTTGGAGCGGATGGTGCGCTCAGCTGACCGCACAACCCTCTGTAGAGCTCGTCTGTCCTGCATGGTGCTGTTCCCGAACCAGGTTAAGATGTTTCCCGTCAGGATGCTCTCTATGGTGCACGAGTAAAAGTTCCTGAGCACCTTGGAGGGCAGTTGGAAGTCTCTCAAGCGTCTGAGGTGGTAGAGATGCTGTCGGGCCTTTTTCACCACGGTGCTGATGTGACAGGACCATGACAGGTCCTGCGTGATGTGAACCCCGAGGTATTTGAAGCTGTCCACTCTCTCCACTGGGCACTCGTTGATGACGGGGGTCTGGTAGTTCCTCTCCTGCTTAGTGCTGAAGTCCACTATCAGCTCCTTTGTCTTACTGACGTTTAGAAGGAGGTTGTTCCTCTGGCACCAGTTCTCCAGATTCCTAATCTCCTTCAGGTAGGCCGTCTCGTTGTTATCAGAGATCAGGCCCACCACGACGGTGTCGTCAGCAAACTTGATGATGGTGGTGGAGCTGGTAGTGAACACACAGTCATATGTGTACAGAGAGTACAGCAGGGGGCTCAGAACACACCCCTGGGGGGCTCCAGTGCTGAGAGTGGTGGAGGCTGAGACATGTCCGCCCATCCTTACTGCCTGTGGTCTGCCAGTTAGGAAGTTGGAGATCCACTGACACATAGATGAGCTGAGTCCCAGATGCTCCAGCTTGGTGGTGAGTGTGGAGGGAATTATGGTATTAAATGCAGAGCTGTAGTCTATGAAGAGCATTTTAACATAATTCCCCCTTCTAGTGTCCAAGTGAGTAAGTGATGTGTGGAGGAGATGAGAGATGGCATCGTCTGTGGAACGATTTGGACGGTAAGCGAACTGTAGTGGGTCCAGTGTGTCTGGTAGTGAAGAAATGATGAAGTCTCTGACCAGGTGTTCAAAGCACTTCATCACTACTGAGGTGAGGGCTACAGGGCGATAGTCATTGAGAGAAGCAGGGTGGGGTTTCTTCGGGACAGGAACAATGATGGACTCTTTGAAGCATGTGGGGATCACCGACTGAGATAAAGAGATGTTGAATATCTCAGTGAACACAGGAGCTAGCTGGTATGCGCAGTCTCTTAGGATACGACCTGGGATGCCGTCTGGTCCTGCTGCTTTCCTGGTGTTCACTCTCTTGAACGCTCTCCTCACATCATGCTCGGAGATGATGAGCACGTTTCCGGTGCTGGCAGTATCTTCCTGTCTGCAGCCGTTAGCGCCGCTAGCACTAGCATTGTTGGAGTCCTTAGCTGCAGCCTCGAAGCGAGCATAGAAAGTGTTCAGCTCGTCTGCCAGAGTCACGACCACGTTCGTCATACTGGTTGTTGGTGCTTTATAGTCCGTTATTGTCCTTAGTCCCCGCCACAGGTCCTAGAGTCACTCTGTTGGAGTTGTGACTCTAGTTTCCTCCCGTAGCGCTGCTTCGCCTCTTTTACCGCCCTCCGCACGTTATATGACGCGGCTTTGTACGGGTCCATGTCCCCCGTCATGAGTCCAGTGTTGTAGGCAGCGGTGCGGGATCTCAGAGCGTCGCGGATGGTTTTATCCACCCACGGCTTCTGGTTGGGAAATGTTATTTTATGCTTATTTATTCTATCCTATTATTCTATTATTAATTTAGGCTTTACCTAATATTTATTGATTTTATTCTTATTCATTTTTTAATCTTCTTACTCTATTTATATTTATATTTATATTGTATCCTGTTCTTATTTATTTAATCGTTTTACCCTGTATATATCCTATTGTGTCATATCTCCAGTGTTTCCTCGGAGGGCGCTCTCTGCACCGGGGCTGTGATTGACCGTGGCTGCTGGGTCTCTGGGGGTCCTCTCAGCCTGGCTGGGGGGCTCCTTGGCCTCCCTCCTGCTGTGTGCCCAGCCTGGAGGCTGCGGTCTGTGACCGGCTCCCGGTGCAGACGGCTCCCTGTTATAGTGTTTCCTCACTTGGCTCATGCGAACCCAGCCCAATTTTTACTCTTTAAGTGTGCGTGTGTGTATGTGTGTGTGTGTGTGGGCGGGGGGGGGGATATGTGTGTATTCACATCATTTATGTTAATGAGAGTGTGGGGAGTGAGTTGGAGGGTGGGGTGGGCTGCTTTTAACTATGTAAAGCACTTTGTGCTACTTTTTTTTTTTGTATGAAAAGTGCTTTATAAATAAAGATTGATTGATTGATTGATTGATTGATTGATTGATTGTCTTTGTCTCCACGTTATCATCCGCAAGTTTCCCGATGAATCCCACAACCGCTTCCGTAAACACGTTGACGTCATCATTGGAGCTGTTTCTGAACATGTCCCAGTCCGCGTCATCGAGTGCGTCCTGTAACGCGGCCACCGATTGGTCCGTCCAGTGCGCGACCTTCCTCTGAACCTCAACTTCCTGTTTTAGCCTTTGTTTGTATTTTGGCATGAGGAAGATGGCGGCGTGATCGGATTTGCCAAACGGAGGGCAAGATTCTGCCTAGTAGCTGTCGTTGACCGTAGTGTAGCAGTGGTCCAGTGTCCTTTCACCCCTGGTGGGGCAGGTGATATATATATATATATATATATATATATATATTTATATATATATATATATATATATATATATATATATTTATATTTATATTTATATATTTATATTTATATTTATATTTATATATATATATATATTTTTTTTTTTTTTTTTTTTTTTTTTTTGCCTGTCCCGTTTGGCTCTTTTGGCATCAGAATTATTGTCTAAAGGCAAAGAAAGATGCCCAACGGATTTACTTTACCAAATTGACCATCCCAGCCTTGCCATAATGTTCTATTTGATTCACCTTTTATTGTTTATTTTATTTTCACTTGCTGAATACGGGACAGACTTGACTGGGGGAAAGAAAGGGAGAAAGAAAGAGGGAAAGAAAAACAGCTGAGAAGAGGGACGGGGGAGAAGGGCAAAAAACAAAAACCAACAGAATGGGCAGAGAGAAAGAAAAGAAAATGCATATATCAATCACCTGGATCACCTGTTGAGAAAGAAAAAAGAGAAAACAAGCAGAAGAAAACAAGAGCAACAGAATAAACAACATCACAATGATATATGTGAATATAACAGTAAATACCAAATACCAAACATTACCGTGCAGCACGCAAGATCGACAGAACACAGTGTGCTTCGAGGTAGGAGCCAAAAAGGGTGTAGTTTGTGTGTGTGAGCACCCGTGTGTACACCTGTGAGCATGGACGCGCTTGTCTTTAAAAGGTTCCTTCATGTAATGATCTGCTAGAGGGTGTGGGGGGGCCACAGCCCCGTCCTCCAGGGCATGAAGCAGGTATGGAGGAGATCAAGACTCCAGACATCCAGAGGCCCTCATAACACAAGAGACCAAGGAAGACCAACAGAGGGTCAGCCGCGCCACTGTCCCAGAAAGAGCTGAGGAGAGTCCCAGATGAGGGCTCACTTAGCAGCCGCGGAGCAGAAGCCAGGGGGGGTTGCAGTGACGTGCCCGTGAGCTCCGCCGGCAGCCAGCTGCGCCTGAGTGACCGAGCCCCAGGCCGAGAGGCCGGGGGCACCCCACCTCCGAAGTGGCCCGAGCGAGCCCCAGGCTCCAGGCCCCGATAAGCGGCCGCCAAGGAGTGAGCCGGTGTGTACCTGGACGCCCATCCCCGGACACAAAGAACCACCAACGTACCGATGTCTGAGGGAGTCCGCCACCGGCAGGGGAAGTGGTGGTGGGGGGAGATAGGCCTCCATACCTTGGAGGGCCTGAGATGTCCCCAGAGAGGTGGCGCCTGACACCCAACCTGACATATAGACACAGACATACAGGCACACACAGACACAAACATCCATTCCCACCCTCATGCTCTCATATGCACTTACTCCACACTCAACCAACGTGGAGACAGACATAAAGAGACGCTGTACACACAATCACATTCCCCAAGCGTACTCTACGAACCGGGTCTAGGTACCCTTGCCCCTGGAGGGGGGAACCGCACCCAGACCCAGGTGGTGTTACCCTTTTCCCTGCGGTGGGGAGAGGCAGACCGCCCCGACTCGGCAGCAGCAGGGAGGCCCCACATTCCAGACCCCGATCGGACGGCCAACTCCTCCTCCTAGCCCCCTGCTCCAGCAGGCCGCAGAGAACGGGGGTGAGAGAAGACTCCAAACCTCCCTCCGCCTGCTCATATGTAGTGTTGATGCATGTGTGCTGATGCAAGCTGTGATCACTGATTGCTACACCTTACCACAAGTAGATGAATTGTTTGCCAGCTTACAGGGTGCAAAGATGTTTTCTACAATTGATCTTGAAAATGCATACTACCAGCTGCCCCTGCATG
Organism: Astatotilapia calliptera; assembly: GCF_964374335.1. Taxonomy (NCBI): domain Eukaryota; kingdom Metazoa; phylum Chordata; class Actinopteri; order Cichliformes; family Cichlidae; genus Astatotilapia; species Astatotilapia calliptera. The sequence goes on along the minus strand of NC_137439.1, from coordinate 2,047,448 downwards.
AAGATACCAGAGATTTGACAGCATTCATTACACATGATGGCCTCTTCAGATTCTGCAGAGTACCTTATGGACTGGCCTCTGCCCCCTCAGCTTTTCCGAAAATGATGGCTGAAATCCTTAAAGACCTCCCAGGTGTTCAAAACTACCTGGATGACCTTATTGTCTACAGTAAAAGTGCAGCTGAGCATGACCAAAACATTAGCACTGTCGTGCAGAAGCTCAAAGATGCTGGACTTGTGCTTAACAAAAACAAATCCCATTTTAGGAAGACATCGCTACACTTCCTAGGTCATGTTGTCACTGCTGATGGCATTCTTCCTGATGAGGAGCATATTGATGCTGTTTTGAGAGCCCCTCCCCCATCTGATGCTGTTGCTTTGAGATCCTTCCTGGGCTTGGTGTCATGGTACTCCAAGTTCTTGCCCAACTTTTCAACTGTTGTTGCCCCTATGCGTGCCTGTGCTAGTGACAAGACCACCTTCACATGGACTTCAGATGCACAAGCGAGTTTTGGAGAAGTAAAAAAACTCTTGGTGAATAGTCCTGCACTCGCACTGTTTGACCCTCGCGAGTTGTGGTCTCTACTGATGCAAGTGACTATGGGCTTGGTGCTGTATTTGCTCAAGTGCAACCTGATGGCACAGAAAAACCTTTGGCGTTTGCTTCCCGCACACTGTCTGCAACAGAACAAAAGTACTCAACTGTTGAAAAAGAAGCTTATGCTTGTGTGTGGGCTGCAGAGAAATGTATTTGTGGGGCCGACGTTTTACTCTGCAGACATAATAAGTTACCATAATAGGTTGCTTGATAAAAGGACATTAGAGAAATGTTATTACTTGTTCTATTTTGGGTTTAAAAATAACTGATTTACTGATATGGAAAGAACTGGATAATAATTTATTTTCATTTTAGACAGGAGTGCATTTCAGGAATTTCAGGCTTATTAAGCTTTGCTAGTTGTAGTATTCTCAATCAATCAAAGCTTTATTCGTCACATGCAGGTTGCCTTGCAGTGAAATGCCCCCCCCCCCCCCCCCCCCCCCGACCTTACACATATAGCACAAATATTCTGGTGTTATAACAGGGGTCGGCAACCTTTCTGATGGCGAGTGCCATTTAAAATTTCCTCAGAGGTCAGTGTGCCATATGATTGCATTAGCAATGAATTTAATAACGCTCTATATTAACAGTTAGTTAATATAAGTTGAAGGTCTACAGCCATCCTGCTTTTAGGGAGGTGACGGATGGTCGTAACTTTCCTTGGAGTGGGGGGGGTCAAGGATGAGTTGGACTGAGGGTATAGTGATATATGATATGTTGTGGAATGTTCTTTGTTTGGGAGTGTTTGGGAAGGTATAAAATTGTTCAGGGCGGTGTCCTTCCTCAGAAAACGGGTTGGTGTTTGACCTGAACGGTTTCTCCACTGCAGTGTTTTTATTACAATAAACCTCACTTTAAAGACACACTCACCTGGTGGTTGCAGTTTTATTTTACAGTTTCCATAACACCATATGTTAGGTCGGGTATCAGACGCCACCTCTCTGGGGACATCCCAGGTCCTCCAAGGTATGGAGGCCCATCTCCCCTCACCACTTCCCCTGCCAGTGGCAGACGCCCTCAGACATCGGTGCGTTGGTGGTTCTTTGTGTCTGGGGATGGGCGTCCAGGTACACACTGGCTCACTCCTTGGTGGCTGCTTGTTGGGGCCTGGAGCCTGGGGCTCGCTCGGGCCACTTCGGGGTTGGGGTGCCCTCGGCCTCTCGGCCTGGGGCTCGGTCAGTCAGGCACAGCTGGCTGCCGGCGGAGCTCACGGGCACGTCACTGCAACCCCCCCTGGCTTCTGCTCCATGGCTGCTGAGTGACCCCTCATCTGGGACTCTCCTCAGCTCTTTCTGGGACAGTGGCGCGGCTGACCCTCTGTGGGTCTTCCTTGGTCTCTTGTGTTCTGGGGGCCTCTGGATGTCTGGAGTTTTGATCTCCTCCATACCTGCTTCATGCCCTGGAGGACGGGGCTGTGCCCACACACACACACACACACCCTCTAGCAGATCATTACATGAAGGAACCTTTTAAAAACAAGCGCGTCCATGCTCACAGGTGTACACACGGGTGATCACACCCACAAACTACACCCTTTCTGGCTCCTACCTCAAAGCACACTGTGTGCTGTCGATCTTACGTGCTGCACAATGTTTAATATTTAGTATTTACTGTTATATTCACATAGATCATCGTGATGTTGTTTATTATTGTCAGTTTTGGCCGGCGGTCATAGGTTCTGTCCAATAATATGACGCGAGACTGGAGTAAAAGACATCCATGGATTGGCACTTTATTAAAGAAGGAGCATGATAACAGCAAAACACTAACTACAACTACAGGGAGTGCAGAATTATTAGGCAAGTTGTATTTTTGAGGAATAATGTTATTATTGAACAACAACCAGGTTTCCAGTGAACCCAAAAAACTCATTAATATCAAAGCTGAATGTTTTTGGAAGTAGTTTTTAGTTTGTTTTTAGTTTTAGCTATTTTAGGGGGATATCTGTGTGTGCAGGTGACTATTACTGTGCAGAATTATTAGGCAACTTAACAAAAAACAAATATATACCCATTTCAATTATTTCTTTTTACCAGTGAAACCAATATAACATCTCCACATTCACAAATATACATTTCTGACATTCAAAAACAAAACAAAAACAAATCAGCGACCAATATAGCCACCTTTCTTTGCAAGGACACTCAAAAGCCTGCCATCCATGGATTCTGTCAGTGTTTTGATCTGTTCACCATCAACATTGCGTGCAGCAGCAACCACAGCCTCCCAGACACTGTTCAGAGAGGTGTACTGTTTTCCCTCCTTGTAAATCTCACATTTGATGATGGACCACAGGTTCTCAATGGGTTCAGATCAGGTGAACAAGGAGGCCATGTCATTAGTTTTTCTTCTTTTATACCCTTTCTTGCCAGCCACGCTGTGGAGTACTTGGACGCGTGTGATGGAGCATTGTCCTGCATGAAAATCATGTTTTTCTTGAAGGATGCAGACTTCTTCCTGTACCACTGCTTGAAGAAGGTGTCTTCCAGAAACTGGCAGTAGGACTGGGAGTTGAGCTTGACTCCATCCTCAACCCGAAAAGGCCCCACAAGCTCATCTTTGATGATACCAGCCCAAACCAGTACTCCACCTCCACCTTGCTGGCGTCTGAGTGGGACTGGAGCTCTCTGCCCTTTACCAATCCAGCCACGGGCTCATCCATCTGGCCCATCAAGACTCACTCTCATTTCATCAGTCCATAAAACCTTAGAAAAACCAGTCTTGAGATATTTCTTGGCCCAGTCTTGACGTTTCAGCTTGTGTGTCTTGTTCAGTGGTGGTCGTCTTTCAGCCTTTCTTACCTTGGCCATGTCTCTGAGTATTGCACACCTTGTGCTTTTGGGCACTCCAGTGATGTTGCAGCTCTGAAATATGGCCAAACTGGTGGCAAGTGGCATCTTGGCAGCTGCACGCTTGACTTTTCTCAGTTCATGGGCAGTTATTTGGCGCCTTGGTTTTTCCACACGCTTCTTGCGACCCTGTTGACTATTTTGAATGAAACGCTTGATTGTTCGATGATCACGCTTCAGAAGCTTTGCAATTTTGAGACTGCTGCATCCCTCTGCAAGATATCTCACTATTTTTGACTTTTCTGAGCCTGTCAAGTCCTTCTTTTGACCCATTTTGCCAAAGGAAAGGACGTTGCCTAATAATTATGCACACCTGATATAGGGTGTTGATGTCATTAGACCACACCCCTTCTCATTACAGAGATGCACATCACGTAATATGCTTAACTGGTAGTAGGCTTTCGAGCCTATACAGCTTGGAGTAAGACAACATGCATGAAGAGGATGAAGTGGACAAAATACTCATTTGCCTAATAATTCTGCACTTCCTGTAAACAAAATGGCTTCCTTTTATACTCTACCTTTTCCAGGTGAGCATCCGGAATAGCCCAAGTATGGGGGTTAACTAATCAAAATGAACACATAACCCTCCACACAAACAAACATACAATAACATTAAAGCACATCACAAACATATACATATTTCCAACACATACTATAAACAAACCAATAACATAAGCTTCACCCATTTCTATCTAAATTAAAACCCTCTTTATCCATACTCCCTAACCTGGCACACTGGTCTGCCCCAAGAGCTCTTAAACAGGTGATTGAGCCGCTTTCACTCTTTTGCTCCACATTCTGCAAGAAGCAACTAGGACAGGTGAGTACCTTTACAAGTTCTCATTTCACATATGTTTAGGTTATTGATAAATGATTAACTGCAAGCAGCTCTAACTTTGGCTCTTCTCCGACACAGGTAGGATGGCCAGTCCCACTGTCTCTTTTCTGTTACAAGCTGTCAATTTAATCGTATGTCAAATAACCTAATAAAAGACTCCATAAGAACTAATGTGTTTCCTTTATTACCCTATTTTAAATTCCCAATCCAACAATTTATTATTAACAATAGCCACCAGGTAATGGAACCCCTGGTCTCCATTACATTTCCTCCCCCCTTCTCCTTAGACTACTGTACTTCAATCTTCATACATACGTGAAAGACAGTTAGATTTGCCTGGACGATACCGCACTATGAAATCATAGGGTTGCAATGACAAATACCATCTCGCAACACGCATGTTGGTCTCCTTCATCTTGTGCAGCCACTGAAGGGCACGGTGGTCTGTCTCCAGGGTGAAATGTCTGCCTAGAAGATAGTACCTCAGTGACTCCACCGCCCACTTCATAGCAAGACACTCCTTTTCCACGGTGGAGTATCTAGACTCTCTGTCCTGAAGCTTTCTGCTGAGGAAAACAACCGGGCGCCTCACTCCCTCCACCTCCTGCAGCAGCACGGCTCCTAAGCCTACTCCAGAAGCATCTGTCTGCAGTGTGAAAGGCTGAGTGAAATCCAGGCTGTGTAGAACAGAATCACTTGTGATGGCTGACTTAAGGTCAATGAAAGCTCTGTCACAGTCTTTTGTCCACTTCACCTTATTCGGCGCCGACGCTTTTGTCAAATCCGTGAGAGGTGCTGCCCTCTCTGCAAAGTGGGGGATGAATTTACTGTACCAGCCCACTAAGCCTATAAATGCCCGCACCTTCTTCTTGGTTGTAGGAACTGGATATGCATGGATTGCCTCCATTTTCCCCACCTGAGGCTTCACCTGTCCATGTCCAACCACATATCCAAGGTACTCCACCTGCCTCTGTGCGATCTTACACTTGTGAGGATTGATAGTAAGACCAGCAGATTTGATTAACTTTAGAACGCGTCGCAGGTGAGCCACATGCTGCTCCCAGGTCTGACTAAATATCACAACATCATCTAGGTATGCTGCAGCAAAGTCTGACACATCCCTCAAGACCTGGTCCATCAGCCGCTGAAACGTTGCTGGTGCCCCTTGGAGACCAAACGGCATCACCCTGAACTGAAACAGCCCAAACGGGGTTTTGAAGGCCGTCAGTTCCTTTGCCTCTGGAGCTAGGGCCACCTGCCAGTAGCCCTTGCTTAGGTCAAGAGTGGTAATGAACTTACTTCTCCCCACCCTTTCCAAGAGCTCATCAATACGAGGCATTGGATAGGGGTCAAACTTTGAGACAGAGTTGAGATATCTCAAGTCAATGCAAAACCTCAATGTTCCATCCTTTTTCGGGACCAGAACAATTGGGCTGCACCATTCACTCGCTGATGTTTCAATTATCCCAAGTGACAACATTAGGTCGATTTCTTTCTTCAGCTGTGAAACCAGGCGTTCAGGAATCCTATAGAATTTTCTACGGGGTGGAGCATTATCCCTCAAGTGGACTTTGTGTTGTACCAGTTTTGTAAAACCAGGTTTTTCCTGGAACAAATTTGGATCCAGAAGAGCCCTTAAATCTCCCTGCTGGGAGGGCTTAAGATGGGCCAGTGACACTAAACTTGGCCCTGATTTGCCTGTGGGAAAAAACTGTTCTCCCTCCTCTTCGTCCTTGACTACCCGAACAAGACAATGCTGTTTTACCTGCTGCATGGACTGCATTGGCAGTTGCTGCTGCTGCGTGGTGGGCTGCTGCTGCTGCGTGAATTCTTTTAACAGGTTAATATGGAAGACCTGATGTTTCTTCCTCCTGTCAGGCATGTACAGCTCATAGTTAACATTGCCAAGACGTTTTGTAATTTTGTAGGGGCCTTGCCACCTGGCTAGCAGTTTGCTGTCTGTCGTAGGAAGCAACAGCAACACATGCTGTCCTGGTTGGAACGTTCTTTCCCTGGCCTTCTTGTCATACCAGGTTTTCTGCTTGTTTTGAGCCACTTTCATGTTTTGCTGTGCCAGTATTGTCATTTGTTCTAGTCTCTCTCTCATTTTCAGCACATAAGCTATTACATTATCTCCATCAGGCTCTGGATTCTCCCATTGTTCTTTCAGCAGGTCGAGTGGACCTCTCACTTGACGGCCATAAAGCAGTTCAAATGGTGAAAATCCTGTAGAGGCCTGTGGCACTTCGCGATAGGCAAACAACAAGTAAGGCAGCCACTGATCCCAGTCTGAGCCAGTGTCTGTTACAAATTTGCGCAGCATGTTCTTTAGTGTCTGGTTAAAACGCTCTACTAGTCCATCTGACTGGGGGTGGTAAGGGGTGGTTTTAATACCTTTTATGCCAAGTAATCTATATACCTGCTGTAGAAATTTAGACTGGAAATTTGTGCCACAGTCTGTCAGGACCTCTTTAGCTATACCTACTCTAGAAAACAACTGCAGGAGACAATTGGCAACCTGTCTCGCTTTCACTGATCTTAGGGGGAAAGCCTCAGGATAACGAGTGGCATAATCACAAATGACCAAGATGTAACGATTACCTGATGAGCTTCTTTCAAGGGGCCCCACTACATCCATTCCTATTCTTTCGAAAGGTGTATCTATGACAGGCAATGGCTGAAGATGGGCACGGGCCACTCCTTTATTTAGGGTGAGCTGACATATCTGACACGACTTACAAAACTGCTGTAGTTGAGTGTACATGCCAGGCCAGACAAAACGGCTTGCAATCCTATGTAGAGATTTCTGAAAACCAAGATGGCCTGCCCAAGGTACAGAATGACCAAGTTCCATGACTTTGTTTCTTAGTGCCTGTGGTAATGCTATGGCTTCAGTCTTGCCTTTACACTCATAAAGGACACCATTTCTCAGCACATAGGTTGCATCTGCCAACACATCAACCTCAGACACCTTATCAAACCAGGATTTTAATGATAGATCTGCCTGTTGAAGTGAAGAGATATCTGGTGGGATATCAAGTTCCAGAGGGAGGTTGGGGCTCTGGTCTACACCCTCTAACCTGGATGAACCCCTAAATTTCTCTCTTCGTCTTTGCGCTCGAGATTTAGCTGGTTTTGCTGGGCTTACTTCTAATTCTTCATCATAGAAAGGTAGCTCTTTTAACGGGTCATTTGCACTCTGAGCTCTTGTGGTGATCAAACTGGGGATTGCACTTTCTGGCTGTGCCTGCAGAATAATGTCTTGCTTCTGTACGTTGTGGTCCTGATCTACATGAACTGTATGCAAATGTCCCGGAACTTCATTAGACACCAAATCTAGCAGTGTAGGTATATCTAAGCCCAATATCACTGCATATGGTAGTCTGGGTGCTAAAGCCACTGGCAGGAGAAATGTCTGGCCACCTACAGTCAAATACACCTCAGCCATGGGATAATCCTTCTCATCACCATGTACACAGCTTATTTTAGTCCTTGTGTCACTCCATAGCTCTCTTGGTACTAAACTAGCCAAAACCACTGACTGAAAGCTCCCTGTATCTAAGAGTGCTTCTTCACGCTGACCATTAACAAGTACAGGTGCTGTTCTTACTGCTTCATGATCAGGACCTGGCGATGTGGGTCTGGGGGCTGAGCACAAAAGGGATGGCCTACTTTGTGTTGTTGCTGGGCAGGTATACTGAGTGTGGCCTATCTGGTTACAGTGATAACATCTAACATCTGATTTTGAACCTGAATGTGACTTTTTAGTGTTGTTACTTTTACCAGAAACAAAATGTCTGCTTCCAGGATAACTTCTACTCTGGCCTATACCACCACTCCTTACACCCCCATCAGACTTACTTTGTCCAGTCATGAAGCTGTCCTGGCCAAAGGTGGTTCCTCTCGATCCTGTTCTGGCAGAGATGAAGATTTCCGCTAGCTGTGAAGCCTCCTCTGCAGATTTGGGGGCACGTTCCCTGATCCACACCTCCAGATCTGGGTGGACCATCCTCAGAAACTGCTCCAAGATCATCAGTTCAGAAATGTCTTTCACTGTAGATTTTTCAGGTTTCTCCCATTTGTAAAACATATCTTTTAATCGCACATAAAGTTCTCTTGGAGTTTCACCAGGGCTCGAAACCTTCTTCTGTATGTGTCAGCAGTTATTTCGTATTTAGCAAGAATGGCATCTTTTACTTTATCATAGACTTCTGAATCAGCAATGTCCATATGCACATAAGCACTACGTGCTTTTCCAGTGAGCAGAGGTACGAGTCGAACAGCCCATTCTTCTCTCGGCCAACGGCAAACTTGAGCCATTCTCTCAAAAGTAGTGAGAAAATGCTCAATATCATCATCTGGAGTGAGTGGCAACAACTTGGGATCTCTCTGGTGAAATGGTTCCTGTCTTGGCAGAGACCACATCTGCTGACCAGTCAGACTAGGCCCCTCATCAGGTTCACTTCCCTCCTCGATTTGGTTGTCCTCTTGTTCCTGCTGCTGTTCTGTCATTTCTTTTACTTGAACTTGCATTTGCTGAAACTGATGTTGCATACTTTTCCATCTTTGTTCTTGTCGGGCTGATTCTCTGTCCATTCTCTGGTCTCTTGTTGCTTGAGACTGCATCAATGATTTCACCAGAGCTGTCAGTTCATCCAGTCTATCGCCAGGTTTAGCTCCTGCTTTAGCCACTGGATCAGCTGTAGCACCTTCACCATCCTCTGCCACTTCATTACTGTCATTCTTCTTTCCACTTCTCGTCATCATATTTACCTCATTCATTAGAGGCAGCACTCCTGACACCACTTGTCAGTTTTGGCCGGCGGTCATAGGTTCTGTCCAATAATATGACGCGAGACTGGAGTAAAAGACATCCATGGATTGGCACTTTATTAAAGAAGGAGCATGATAACAGCAAAACACTAACTACAACTAAACAAAATGGCTTCCTTTTATACTCTACCTTTTCCAGGTGAGCATCCGGAATAGCCCAAGTATGGGGGTTAACTAATCAAAATGAACACATAACCCTCCACACAAACAAACATACAATAACATTAAAGCACATCACAAACATATACATATTTCCAACACATACTATAAACAAACCAATAACATAAGCTTCACCCATTTCTATCTAAATTAAAACCCTCTTTATCCATACTCCCTAACCTGGCACACTGGTCTGCCCCAAGAGCTCTTAAACAGGTGATTGAGCCGCTTTCACTCTTTTGCTCCACATTCTGCAAGAAGCAACTAGGACAGGTGAGTACCTTTACAAGTTCTCATTTCACATATGTTTAGGTTATTGATAAATGATTAACTGCAAGCAGCTCTAACTTTGGCTCTTCTCCGACACAGGTAGGATGGCCAGTCCCACTGTCTCTTTTCTGTTACAAGCTGTCAATTTAATCGTATGTCAAATAACCTAATAAAAGACTCCATAAGAACTAATGTGTTTCCTTTATTACCCTATTTTAAATTCCCAATCCAACAATTTATTATTAACAATAGCCACCAGGTAATGGAACCCCTGGTCTCCATTACAATTATATTGCTCTTTTTCTTTGCCTGTTTTCTTTTTTCATTCGCAACAGGTGAAATTAAAAAAAAATAAAAAATAAATAAATAACATGTAATATTTAGTATCTACTAGTTTATTGTGATGGTGTTGTTTTGATTATGTTGCTCTTTGTTGTTTGTTTTCTCTTCTGGTTTTTTTTATCTCCATATAGGTGATCCAGGTGTTTTGCTTGTTTTTCTGTTTTTTTTTCTTCCCCCCCTTTCTCACCGTCTCTTCTCCCCTCTATTTTTCTTTCTCTCCCTCTCTTTCTTTCATTCTTTCTCCCTGTCCTATCCCCCAGTCATGTCTGTCCCGTCTTTAAAAAATGAAAATAAAATAAATACATAATTATAATAAAGGTCAATCAAATGGACCAATATGGCAAGGCCATGATGATCCACTTGGCATCTTTCTTGGCCTTCAGACATTACGGCCGGTAATGAACCAGTCCTCATCAAGGAACAGTGCTCTTTAAGGTGTCCCTGAAAGTCTGATCTGTGCACCTGGCCGAGTCAAACTGAAGAATTCACACACAGTTCTTAGTACTCATTTGTTGTGTCTCTGTCACAAAACGGCTGTGTGCAGGCAGAAGAAGGACCCAAACGCAAAACTCACCACGCAGGAATTAAACTCAAAAAACTGCTTTATTACAAAACAGCATGAAAAATGTAAAGAAACTAAACTGGGACATGGCTAAAACTGACACACAGGGAAACACAGCCATGAGGGAGGACGCGAAACTGAACACAGGATGACAGAGGACTTAAATACACACATGAGGTGATCAGGGGAAGTGGCAACACATGGGGAAACAGCTGACACACATGAACCTAACGACATCACAGGGGAAATGTAAAACTAAACACAATGAACACAGAAGCTGTGTCCCAAAAAGTTGGCTGCATCCTCCGGAGGCCGCATTTGAAGGCCGATTACGTCACAGCCAGGCAACGAAGGCTGTCCCAATTCTTCGACTCCTTCAAATGCGGCCGACAAATGTGTCCTTCATTTCCCCGAATTTGAAGGGTGGGTCGGGTGTGTCCTTCGTGGCCCACCATATCCCAGACTTCATTGCGCGGCCCAGCCAAATTTCAGCTGCCAACAATGGCGGCCGCTACTAAGTTTTAAAATTACTTTTATTAATCTTTCTGGGTCACAAAATAAACTTTTAACATATTTTCAGGCGAGAAAGTAGCTGTGTAAATTACAAATATTGGGGAAATAAAATAAATTATTTTACTGCTACAATATAACTTGCATTTTTAACATTGCATTAATAATACTCCTTATAGCATTGATATTGCATTAAAGATCTTTATGAAACTTACTGTTATTAACCTTTTACTTACAGGTGCAGCTATAATAATTTTATACACATTGCGTGATTGTGCTCATTAGCAGAGTTGATGCTTGGTCTCGTGAAGGTTTTAAGCTTCACTGAGCGCTATGTCTCAGTTGATATATTGTGGGTGACTTGGAGCAATAGAAGGTTCAAAGCATGCACGCTTACAAACACACATGACAGTATTGATTCCAGGCCAAAGGCCTGAGATACATTTTGCTTCTAACTGCATTTGAGCTTGCCTAGTAACAGGTGACAGAAGACAAGTCAAGAAAAGGACAAGCCATCAGGGACCATCTAGGCTTGCAACTTATTGCCTTGTATGGAAGGTGTGATAGGAAAAGGAACTTCTTTGTCTAATTTTAGGGGTTTAAGATTGACCATTTACTGTAACTGATGCATATTATGTTCATTTGTGACGCATGAGGGGGCGTAACCCTGATGAATGAAACCATTCTGAATTGAGCTGTTCAGAGAAGATCGATGCTGGTGTTGCAGTATACATCTTCCCACGCGTGTACTCAATAAATCATTGTTTGACTGAACTCTTCTGGGCCTCTGTGGGTTTGTTTCATTGCTCAGCATTTTCGAACTCATAACAATATCTACTTGGTTTATCAAGACATTGCATATTTGCAAAAGTGCACCGATGTTTTCGGAGACGTCTGTTACCCACCCGCTCGATAGCAAGCCGGGAGGTTCAATGGTCACTCAAGCCAGCGAGAGCAGCAGACTCCCGGCTTCATCGTTTTCAGACCACCGCTCTTTTGCTACTCAGGTTAAACATGATATATAAGTCACTCGGATAACTTAAAAATGTAATTGTTTGGCTTTTTTCGGTGTTTTATTTGTTCCTGAGTAAATCGGTTTGGCTGAGATCAAAGTTATTAGATTATTAGATTAAATAACACTTTATTAATCATTGGGTGGGTTCCTCCAGGATTTTCACACAGCTAATTACACGTCAAACAGAAAACTGATTAAACAGAAGTGTCAGACGGTCGAGAATCTACACCAGCGTCCGGTTATATTTTAGATAGCAAGGAGCAGACGGCTGAGTTTCACTCCACCCAGAGAGCTCGTGACGTAATTCTGAAGGCTAGATCATCACAGTCGCTCACTTCCAGCCTACCTGGCTTTCGGAGGACCCAGCCCACTTGGACCACGAAGCCCGGGTCCTCAGGTGGATGCAGCCTCTGACTTTGGACGGCCCCGCCTGGGGGACAGTATTAACGGTGACATTAAAATTATTTATTTAAAGTAAGTTAAAGTAAATAAACACTGTAAAATTGTGTCTGTGTTGTGTCTGTAAGGTCGGGGGGGGTCCCATTTCACTGTAGGGCAACCTGCATGTGGCGAATAAAGCTTTGATTGATTGATTGATTGATTGATTACAATTCCACTATTCATTCACTCTCACACACTGGTGGAGGCAGCTACAGTTGTAGCCCTGGGGCAGACTGACAGATCGCGCCATCGGCCCCTCTGGCCAACACCAGTAGGCGGTAGGTTGCCCAAGGACACAACGACCAGGACAGAGAGCCCGGGGATCGAACCGGCGACCTTCCGGTTACAGATGCGCTTAGAGACTGTATCACTGTTCCTCCGCCGCGATCCACTCTGACTCTTTTCTGAAGAGTTTGCTAGATTGTTTAAAGGATGTTAAGGCATGTATGGCATTAAACTTTCTTAACCTAAATGAACAGAAAACAGAGGTGATTGTGTTTGGTCCCTGTGACCACTGCGACTTTGGCCCCTTAGAAATTTATTTTTTAAAAAACCTTTCGCGAGGAACCTACGAGTGATTTTTGACTCTAATCTAACGTTTGATAAACAGATTAATGCTGTAATCAAGACCAGGTTCTTTCATCTTTAGCTACTTGTTAAAGTGAAGCCATTTCTCTGTTTTAGAGACTTTGAGAGAGCTATCCACGTCTTCATTTCATCTTTGCCTCGACTACTGTAATAGTCTTTACTCTGGTGTTAGTGTCATCAGTTAGCCGCCTGCAGCTGGTCCAAAACGCTGCAGCACGGTTACTAACTGGCACATGCAAGCGAGAGAACACATCTCCCATACTGGCATCATTACACTGGCTGCCAATTAGCTTTAGAATTAATTTTAAGATTTTTTTTTTTTTTTTAATTCGTTGCACGGGTTAGCACCCTCATACCTTTCGGATCTTTTAAATTGTTCACTCCTACAAGATCACTGAGGTCTGTGGATCAAATGCTCCAGGCTGTCCTGAGGTCCAGATTAAAGCAGAGAGGAGATCGGGCCTTTGCTGTAACTGCTCCTAAACTGTGGAACAAGCTGCCCCTTCACATCAGGACCTCCCCAACACTGGACACTTTTAAAACCTGTCTGAAAACACACTTTTACTCCATGACTTTTAAATCAGAATGAGTTTGTATTCTGCATCTTAAGGATAAAGGACACTCTTTCGAGGATGCCAATGTTCACATTTTGGACAGAGAGGACAGATGGTTTGAAAGAGGAGTGAAAGAAGCATCTATGTCCACTGTGAGCGACCATCTTTGAACAGAGGCGGGGTTTACGACACCAACTCTCTGCCATCTATAATCCAGTTTTGAGATCCTTCCCAGACGCCTTAACGCCCACTCACATCCTGGGCCATCTGATCTCAGGAAATCACATGATAAGGTGGGGCCAGGTTTCACAATGAGCTCACCCGAAACTCTGGCTGATTGGGACCCACACCCAGTTTCACACCTTGGCTCAGGCGATTAGAGGATCATCAGGGGTCCTTTTGTCCCTCTGTGGGGAGAAACTCCCACTAGGTTTATATCTGGGACTCCCCACCATTTGACCTTAGAACTGAAGAAGCTTCTCGGATGAGAGGTGAAACGTCTTCAAGCAACTTAAAGAAGTCCAGACGCTTTTCTTTGCAAGCTCCTTTGACCATGTCTCCCTATGTTTTTATTTCTTTTGATCATCTTAATTGTAAGCACCTTGGTCAACATTTGTCGTTGTTGACTTACTCCCAGGTTTTGTTGTATTCTGTCTTTTGATGTTGACTGCGGCCTGTCTCTTTTAATTTAAATATTATTCAAATGTGAGTCGTGCCGGCTTGTCTGCTTTTTTCCCCCCCATTCTTTGTCATTTCTTCACATCACTGATCTTTTAAATGAGTGTAACAGTACCTTAGACTTCCTAAGGATATCATCTGATGTGATGTCCATGAAAGCAGACACCCATGAATCCACAAAAATCACCATATAAAAAAACCACTTGAAAGACAGCAAACATTTTACGTTTTTTTGCTGTAGTTCTGCTTTTGGACCAGCAGAGGGTGCTCTTGAATACTAATCCTCTGTTGGTCTGTGAGTTACCTGAACGCATCAATAAAACTGTAGCTGTAGAGTACAAGGACGCAGGATGCTACCACTCTCCAACCACAAAGACTCACCTGATGATATATCTGATAATATCATAGATCCCTGCAGGTGATGCACAGAAACACTCCAAAGCCAGCAGCTCAAACAGAAAGAGTCCTGGAAAATCATCAGTCTGTGTTTGGCCTGTGTCTCTAAAGCCATATGGATGTTTTTCCCCATACAACATAAATATAAGAATTAAGCATGAAACCAGGTAAAAAAAAAAAAAAAAGCAGTAAGTATCATAAAGGTTTTATAAAACCATAACAGTCGGTGGCTGTGTTTCCATCAGTCAGCGTAACGGGCACGTTGTACACATCCTCATATGAAGCGACAGGAGGTCAGGACGTCTTCAGGCGTCCCAGATGCTGACTGAAGGTCTTTCTGCCTCTTTCAGGCTTTTTTCATGTTATTCTGAAACCAGAATTATAGCACAAGTGTCCATTAAAAGTTAGTAAAACTCTGGATCTTCAGATTGTGATGTTTCAGCTCAGTTTATAAAAAAATGTAACCTAAAAATGTAAAACTTACTTTAATTATGTGAATTAATTAAGACCTGTAGGAATCTAACCAACCTAGCTAATTACTTCCTGGTTATTGTAATAACTCCCATCACTTTATACATTGTAATCAGAGACAGTACATTATCTAATGGATTTAAGTTACAGAGAAATGTAAATGTAAGACATCCAACCATCAAACAACACATGCTGCTCATGTCTGAACGAACAGGTAAAGACTTTGACCTCCATTCAGAGGTCAAAGTAGGTAAAAAGTCTGATTCGGATCACTCAGCTGCACAAAGGACGAGGTCAGAGGTCAAAATATTTCAATAAAATACATTTTTGCTTAGTGCAAGGGCAGAAATAACAGAGCTCCTAAACGCAAGCTAACACTGACTCATTGCATTAACTGTATATGGCTGAGCTTGAAATAACAACACATTCATTATTTATAACCAATGTTTCAAGGTCAAATTAATCACAGCTGTTTACTTTGTTAAACAACACAACTCGTTTCATTGAAAACACCTTTTTCATTCACAATAAAATAATATCTTCATACCGTCATCCTGTGTCCAGCTGCTCTCCTGCTGCTACATCTGCTCGTTTCATTCATCCAAATAAAGTTGATCGATCACCAGCAGACTTGCAGCCTGACTGTGTGGCTCCCCCTGGTGTATATACTATATGTATATGTGTATATATATATATATATATATATATATATATATATATATATATATATATATATATATATATATATATATATATATATATAATGTTCTTCCTCTACCCCCCCCCCCCCCCCCCCAATTTTTGCACATGTCGAGGAGCGTGTCAGGCTACATTTCACTGTGTGTTATACTTGTATAACTATGCATGTGACAAATAAAGAACCTTGAACCTTGAACCTTGGTGGTTGTGTCCTCAAACAACCACCGGGAGTTTATACCTGCTGCTGACCCGTCCCCTTTCATTAACGTCACAGTTTCGTGTCACCTCGCAGGTTTTCTCCCACTTTAGCTGATGAGGGTGATACGATAGTGATTCATGGATCAATGAGGCAAAAATGTGAACTGACAGCGTTTGATTAATGTGGCAGAAAATCAGGTGAACGAGACGCTTTTGAGTAAATCGCTGACAGCAGAGCTCGATGCTGCAGTACAGTTAATATTAATCATTTATCCTGCTGTCTGGAGACAGTTTGGAGGATTTGAAGAATCACAGTTGGAAGATATTTTTTAAACTGAAATTTTAAAGCTATATTTAAATCGTTTGTTCCTGCAAACCTGTGAAAAATCAAAGGTTTTAAACGCTGAGCAGCTTTTTGTCCTTGAAGCCGTCACATTTAAAAACATCCAGGAACAGCTCGAGTTTGTGGAAGTTGACCTGATGACCTGATGTCAGCTCAGTGCTGGTTGGTGTGAGCTGTGAGTCATGGTGCTGATCTGGGTCCTGTTCCTGGGGTTTGGTGGTTTTTGGTCCCGACCTTCTGTTTTAAATTCATATTTTTAACGTACCTTCCACAGATGATCCGTACGGTCTGAGACTCACCTGCAGGTCCATCAGATGGTTTCGTTCCTCGTGTCTCTGCAGTCTGTGTTCTTCTCTCACTCTTCACAAACATCTTCTGAGCCGAGCGTCCTGAAACTGCCCGACGCTTCAGCGTAACAACATCGGTGTGGTCTGAGGATTAAGGCTGGTGACGTTACCGTCGCTGGGACTGAAGTTTATTTTAAGCTGTTTCTTTTTTCTTCTCCTTCACATCTCTGAAGTCTGTTTGTGTTTGTGAGCCTTCCTGGAGCAGCAGAGGGAGCTCGGAGCCTCCACGTCTCCTCCGGCCTGCAGGCCTGAACTTTATTAAATTGCTGTTATTTGGTGCAGGAATTTCCTGCGATATCACCCAGTTTCCCAGACCTGGATTCAGACTGGTCCCAGACCAAAGGAAGTTCACTGAGGATGTCCGAGGTAAAAAGACTTCTGCCTCTGAAACAGGTTTAAATGTTTACGTGCTGGATTTGCAGAAATCAGCTGAATGAGATGAAATTCATGGCACAGAAATAAAATCTAATGAATCAGGTTCAATGATGGAAACAGAACTAAACTGATGAAAGATGGAAACGAGGATTCAAGCTTGTAAAATTAGACTCAAGTTTAGATCTTTAGAATCAAATCTGGTTTCTTTTAAAAGTGAAATCAAACATGTTTATACTTCTGTCTCCAAACAGTTTGTAAAGTTGTGAACGTGTTGTTGTTTCAAACACTCAAAGCAGAAACTGATCCTCTTCTTCCTGCACGAGCAGATAATGATCGACAAACAAAACGCCGCCATCGCCACACAGCTGCCTGACCCCCACGCCCCGCGGTGTGACAAAGGTTTGTGGCGTTCAGGTGACAATGGGATTAACGGACGATGCTCTCAGCGAATCTGCAGCCCTGGCGAGAGAGAGACAGAGAGCGAGCGAGCATGGTGATTCTAGGCGGCTGTTCGTGTCGTCAGCGGTGACAAAAGCGTCGTTGTTGATGCTCCAACACGCTGACACAGCGATCAGCTGACACAGCGATCAGCTGACACAGGCAGGGCTTGTTTAACAACACACACTCCATACCCACGACACACACACGCACACACAAAATCAAATCATTCGTATAACGGGCCAGTGTTGGTTTAGAATGTGTTGATTCATCTGAACCACAATGGTACAACAGTGTGTGTGTGTGTGTGTGTGTGTGTGTGTGTGTGTGTGTGTGTGTGTGTGTGTGTGTGTGTGTGTGTGTGTGTTCACACTGACCTGGTGCTCTGCTCGACATCCAGCCAACGTGAGACTTTCCTCGACAAAAATCCACCACAGCTCCTCACAGGTGAGCCGTACGTCCGACGTTCCCACGGTGAGAACGTCTGATGTCAAAATACACACAACGAGCTTTAAGTAAAAATACTTTGATTACTGTGACTTTTACTGCAAACTATTCCACTGATCTCCAGTCACACTGAACCAAATGCACAGACATGTGACTCCATCAGTTTTTGGACTGTGACACGTTTTGTTTCGCTTCTGTTCAAGATCAAATATGCTGTTCAGAAATTTACTTTCAAAACAAATAACTTAATAATAAAAATGAATAATGACAACGAACAGCAGAGGAGACATTCAGGTAGTAAATGCAGTAATACCACAATATAGAAAATACTCCAGTACAGATAAAAGTCCTGCATTAATGTACTTTTAACTTTTTGTATGTTGCTGCTGAACACGTTGCAGGTCATTCTCCTTGTAAACGCACTGTTGTGTGCTCTGATTTACAGCCTCGGGTTCAATATTTACACATTCTCATGTAACTAAAGTAAATGTAGTGCAGCACAAACTGAATTTATTCCTCAGGCCGAGTCAATAAAAGTTACTTTCACTCTGCAGTACTTGAGTAAATGTACTTGTAGTGTTATTACAGTGAGCTCAATGAAAATCCAAACTATGTAGAGCTGGTCAGTTTTGGTCAACCCTGAGGTCACAGTCACAGCGAGGGGTGCGTTTGTTTCCTGACACTGGGACGTGATAAAGTGATGAAGAGAGTGAAACTAGCAAAGCTGAACTGAAAACTGCAAGTAAACCTGCTGAAAAGCCCTCTGCAAACCCGCTGCACCTGCTACACACCACAGAAACAAACTACGATAACTGTGATGCTCATTACCTGCAGTGATGACGTGATGAAGCTGTGTCCCGCGGACTCCTCTGTATCATAATTCATTAAAATTATAAACTATAATCAGCCCAAACTCAGCAGCAGCCTCGCGTTTCTGCGCATGCGTGTAAGAATTATAACCGATCTCATTAAGTGGAAGCGCGTTTGTGCAAATGCTTGCGTTTGATGCATTGCTTTAATTGTTTTGCCACTAGGACCCGGCATGCAATGCGCGAAAGTCACGTGGTCTGTCTATGCAGCTACCGTTCCAACCTCAGGGAATTATCCACAGTGCGCATGTGTAGAAAATTCAAAAACTGCTCCTCCGCTCTTTTTCTCAGCTCCAGTCTTTGCTAAGGGGACAGTGGCCACGCCCACAAATTAAACGTAGTGCAGAGCCGTAACGGTATGGGATCAGAATGATGCCGCCTTGAAATGAAACTGAAAAAAAATTTACTGAAAAATCTTGTATTGAAAGTGAAAAAAAAATTGATAGTGAAAAACGATTAATTCAAACTGTAATTTTTTTGTTTTTGCTTACAATTTTTTTTCAATTTCATTTTAAGGCGGCGTCGTTCTGATCTCGTATAACCGCTAGTAGGCTAGTTTTCAGAGACCGCTAACATACTGCCACAAGAGGGCAGCACGCTCCAACATGGACATAACAGAAACACTTACGGTAGAAAGCGCTATATAAATACAGGCCATTTACCATTTACCATTTTAGAATCATGTGACAGGGAAGCACGTGATATAACTACACCATGACATCGTTGTACACGCCTGTGCTCCACAGCCAGTTGAATCAAATAAAAACTGTTTCAAAGTTTTGGCAGCTTTGTCCCAAAATAAAGTTTAAACATTAGAAAAGAAGCTGACAATAAACCAGTGATCTGAGAAGTAATGAAGACTGTTTAAAATTTCAGCTCAGCTAACAAGTACTGGCACAAGATGGCGCTGCACATGTTCTCACAACTGATTTTAAAGACTTTTTGAAATCCAGCTTCACAAACAGCGAAATCTGTGACAGTTTTGAGAGCAGGCTGGTAAAAGTTTACCCGTATATGTATTTCATGCCCACTTTAATATATTTCAATGATAAGAAGCAAAGCATAGTCCCGGGCATTTCTTCTCTCCAGTCTTTGAATATTTAAAGACATTTGCACAGCAGCAGTGAAACAGGCGCTCCTCACCAACCACATCATCTCTGAAGCATCCAGCTCGATGTCGAGGAGCCAACGCTGTCCTGCTGCTGCTTCCAATCACATTTCATTCTTTATTTGTTTATGTTTTTACCAACAGTTATTTGTTGATTTAACCATTAAACTCCAACAAATCTTCACAGCATTTCCTCATCATCAAAGTTCATCTGTGGCTTAAATCTGCTGTCAAATATCAGACGGGCTGTGTTTGACTCATTCTGTAGCCCTGAGTCACTGATGGGGTTCTTCTTAATTCTAATTCAGGCTTTTTATTGATTCATCACCTCGTGCAAAGTTTCTTCTATTAGGATTATTTGTTGTGAAAATATAAGTGAAAATATGTAACCATGTCATGTAACAACATGTTTTTATGTTATGAGTAAAGGCGATGGCGTGATGATGTAAGTGGGAGCCAGACTGGCGGCATCAGTGATTATCAGGAGTGTCTGAGCTGCATGCTGTGTGCGTATTTGTATTACTCATGGTGTTAGCACTTCACTTTCATTTGAGAACAAAATGTATCCATGATGTAAAAATGTCATATAAAATATTTCAGTTTAAACTTTGGTGTTAAAATCTCCAGGAGATGAATGTAAGTCAACATGTCGTCCTGAGAGGTGCTGAAACCCTGTGTGTGTGTGTGTGTGTGTGTGTGTGTGTGTGTGTGTGTGTGTGTGTGTGTGTGTGTGTGTGTGTGTGTGTGTGTGTGTGCGCCAGGCTCAGGCTGCCAAAGTCCCGATTTATGCCAAGATTAATTATGAGCATGTTGTCCAGATCGGGATGAAAACTGACATGACATGTGCAGTAATCACATTACAGTTCACACACGGCTGTGTGTGGTGCAGATGGGAGGATAAATCCTGCTCGCCACATGTTTTACACGAAGCATCTGAGCCGCCGCCGCTGAAGGTCTGAAGGCTCGTATGTGTTTCAGTCGTGGTGTCGAACTGAGAACATTCCTGCAAACATGCAGGAGGAATTCTGGAAAAATGCTTCATGTCCTTCACAGAGGAGATGAGGATATTTTCCCCTCTACATCCATCCTAAACATTCACGCAGCGTTCAGAGAGATGTGTAGTTGCTGGAGGGAGCATTTTATTAAGTGTGCAGCTGCTCATTTCCATACAAAGTCAGTCCAAAACCAGTTTGAAGTGGAACATGAACTACAGCTCCCGATTTACCCATGTCAGTCCTGTCGTAAGTCAAAATCAGTATTTTTGTACATTTCTCTGAGTTTTTTACAACAGTATTTTCATTTGTTGTCATTTGTGTTTGATAAAAATGGCTTTGCTTTTGTTTCTCTGTGTTTGAAGTCATCAGGAACTCATCCTAATAACCCGTCACATGATCGCTGTAAGGCTGCAGTGGAACATTTCACAAGCTTATTGATCATCTTCCCAGAGTGGAAAATATTCCATTGATTACTCTGATGATGCTGTGCTGTTTCTTTCTAATCCACTTCACAGCTCTCTTTGATCCCTCATGTATACATTTCCTGACACTAAACGATTTGCAAATCAAAACATCACAGACACTCACAGACATCTTGACTCTATCTCATCTACACATATTCATAATATATCAAGGAAACTCAACCAGAAACGGTTTAAATCAAGTTCATACTATGAATGACAAACATATTTTTAAGCATCCATCTTCATCCGCTTTATCCGAGGCCGGGTCGCGGGGGCAGCAGCCTAAGCAAAGAGGCCCAGACCTCCCTCTCCCCAGCCACCTCCTCCAGCTTATCCGGGGGAATACCAAGGCGTTCCCAGGCCAGCCGAGAGATATAATCTCTCCAGCGTGTCCTGGGTCTGCCCCGGGGCCTCCTCCCGGTGGGACATGCCTGGAACACCTCTCCCAGGAGGCGCCCAGGGGGCATCCTTGTCAGATGCCCGAACCACCTCAGCTGGCTCCTTTCGATGTGGAGCAGCAGCTGCTCTACTCTGAGCCCCTCCCGGATGGCCGAACTTCTCACCCTATCTCTAAGGGAGAGGCCAGCCACCCTTCGGAGGAAGCTCATTTCTGCCGCTTGTATCCGCGATCTCGTTCTTTTGGTCACTACCCACAGCTCGTGGCCATAGGTGAGGGTAGGGACGTAGATCGACCGGTAAATTGAGAGCTTCGCTTTTACACTCAGCTCCCTCTTCACTACGACGGACCGGTGCAGCGTCCGCATTACTGCAGCTGCAGCCCCAATCCGTCTGTTGATCTCCGGCTCCCTTCTCCTATCACTCGCGAACAAGACCCCGAGATACTTGAACTCCTCCACTTGGGGCAGGAACTCATCCCCGACCCGGATGAGAATCTTTTTAAGCAAAGATTCTTTAAAAATGTCTCATTATCTGCTGTCGTGGTTTCTCACCATTAGATCGTTTAACTTAAAACAAGATCCTGTTATAAGCTTCAAGAATACTGGGCTGACATTACAGGTGAACTGGGGAAAATCTTCCACGTTGATATAGAGATGGACCCTTTGTCCCTGATTCTAGGTCTTCCAAGTGACCGCCTAAAAGCGGCGGCCAACAAAAGATTGTATAACACTCTAACATTTGCAGCCAGGAAAAATATCCTCTTACAATGGATCAACGATAGGACTCCCACTGTCTGTGGCTGGCGCAAAATAGTTTTTGAACTGATTCCTCTGGAATACCTCACACACGTTATACACCACAGTGTGGGTCAGTTCTATGGGATGTGGCACCCCTTTTTGGACTATATTGGACCGGACCTTTCCGCTATCTTATTCAAAGGACTACTACACACGTGATCACCACCCGGGCGCTGTAAGACTGACTCACCACCTCTTGTATGTTATATTTTGTATTTTGTATCTTGTATTATGCCTTATTTAAGAGCTGTTGTGTACGTTTTGTGTTTGTACTGTTTTGTTGTTCTGTGTCTACTGTCGAGACGCTGTCGTGTTAAAGGAAAATCTGCAATAAAAACAATGATGAAAAAAAAACAACTTAAAACAAGATTATGTGGCTTCACATCACAGTGCTGCACCTCCACATGTTCGGACTTTTCCTGTATTTTTCAAAATCTGAAAGAAATATTCAAAATCAACAAACTTTGCACTATAAAAAATTACATCTACTTAATCATCAGACTGGCTAGAGGTTGATTTTTCGTCATTTGATGAATCAGATAAGAGTTTGTTTCATGTCTGAGGCTCGCCCTGGTTTCTGGATGCCTGGGAAAGTGACACGTTCCTGTAACGAGGTTCTCAGCAGCCACCTGAGCTCAGACGTTTGCTTTGGATCCCTGGACATGGACTTTAATCACTGAAAAATGATTATGGAAGCAAACAGATGTGTGTTTTTATACACATCAGTAATGTTATGGTCGTATTTGTGGAGGATCCTGAAACAAACTATGCAGAAGTGATGCTCTGGGTGACGACTTTGAGATATCAGAAGTGGACTTAGTGCTGCTCAGTGTTGTAAACATCAGGTCATCACAGGTGATTCATCGGCTTCTGCTGCTGCTTGAAAGAAAAATGTGATGATGATGAAGAAGACTGTACAGTAACAGTGTAGTCCAGAGGATATGATTCATGGTTCCTCTGCTCTCTAACGTCATTAACAATAAGCTGACCCAAAGTCATGGGCGCTGAGGATAAGTCATATTATAGAAATCAAAGAGAGGAACCTGGTTTGAGTGGAGGCAGACGGGAAACAGATCTTCAAAAAAAAGTGAAAATTTATGGAAATGAAATGAACTCCTGCAGATCGTATCATCGCCTCGCTGAACATCTGCTGTGTAAAAATCAACACAAACAACGTTACGTCAGTTTAACATGGAGCAGCTCAGAAATGATGGACAGGCACAAATCAGCATCAACAAAGGAGGGAAACACACCTGCAGCCTGTTTCCTCCACTGTCTGCAGTTTCATTTTCTCTGACCTTCTTCACTGTTTCAGCTTCTTTATTCTTTAAACTGAACTTTAATCTCAGCGAGTCAGAACAAAAATGCAACCAGAGCCGGAAATCACTTCTACCCACTACAGAACAACATTTATAAACTTCTCATTTCTGATGTTTTCATATGATACAGACTTTAATTTGGTTAATGATCAGCCTGCAAACTGAAGTATCCACACCAGGGGGCGCTGCAGAGAGAGAGGTTAACCAGGTGCAGGTGTTAACTTTCACTGCTACAAGGACACTGATCCATAAGAAGCGCAACTTTTTATCTTCAGTACATGTTATAAGCTTTTTATTATTATTTGCAGGAGCAATACAAGGAATAAAAGTGATGCAGTCAAAATGAAATGATGTCTTTTGTCCAGTGATCGTGGAGTTTGTTAATCTGCTGTTATAATCAGCTCTACAGTTCTGCTGGAGATTATTTCTAACTGATAAGAACGTCTAAAAGTCGCATTAGATAAGGTTCCAGAGAAATGAATATTTATTTATTTTAAATGTTTTTTAAATTTTAGTTTGATTTAGAAACACGAACTAACAGCTGCTGGTTTTACTGAGTCAAAGACAGACTTTGCTTTGTTTAAAGAAAGAAATCTTTGTGTGGATCTTTCCCTCTGCTGCAGTAAAGAAACCTTACACTGAGTTTTAAACAAACATATTAAATATAATATAAAATTATAAACATATCTTGCTTTAGCTCAATTTAAACGGTTATATGGCAGCAAACAGGCCTGCTGGGCCACAGTCCTGGATCACAAACACAAAACAATCTCAGCCGTCTGTCCCCCAGCGCATCATTTTTCAACGTCAGTGTTAATGTAAGAGAGACGAAACCTTTTATTATCCCGGACCAAACACCTCTAAGAACCAGTGAGATCAAAACAGTGATTTTAGTTTAAACTAAACAGTTCAAAAGTGAAACCAAACAACAATGATCCAAAAGATGCTGGATGATAACCCTCCATGTCCAAGTGCTCCAAAAGCACAAAGTGTTGTTATGTGACCTCATCGTTGCTGCTCCTGTGAACTCTGAACATCATTTCTGACCAAGCTGGAAACACGAGTGTTCAGACAGGCTGGTATCCAATTAGCATTTCCAGATCAGATACACGCAGAGACTTTCAGGAGATGTTTGCAGAAAACTCAGCGACTGCTTTGTGTCTGTTTGGACGGCTTTTGTTCCCTCATCAGAGCTGATGCAACGTTTGCTCCAATTTTATCATCGTCACTGTTTATAGTTCAGAAGACGACTGTGCTAGAGGGCCGTGAAGAGGTGCACAACAACCAATAACTGGCTGGACAGATGCACAAAACGACCGTAAATTTCAGGTCTTATTAACAAACGAGCAGACATAAATACTGAGCTGCTCTCAGGATGCCAAATAATCATTTTGGAAGTTTCTCAGATATGTCAGGGCGTTGTTTGAAGGTTACAACATGATTTAACCCAAAACATCTGTTTTAACCCTGGTTGGGTCATTTTGAGCAGCTAAAACTAACCAACAGGGTGAAAGTGGAAGTAAAAAAGGAAAAATGAGCCACAGGCTCATTGTGTGGACTTTGTGTCTCGCTCTGATATGTGCTGTTATTTATTGGTGGTCAGTAACGTCGTGGCTGTGGGTCAGAGCGCACAATGAGACACAAAAAACATCTAAAAGGATGTAAAAATAAAATTACCAGAAGAGGCTCAGGAACCCTGCAGCTCATTCATAATGAAGGACGCTGTTAGAATAACGTGACTCCCACATCAGAATCACGTGATCTGCTCCTCTCTTCATCACAACAGTCTGAAGGTATCGGACCACGAGTCTCTCTGATTGGCTGGAGATCAGCAGCTTCTCTGGTTTCGGGTCATCGCTCCGTCTCGTCGTGTTTGAGGCGTGTGGATTGGCGGTGAGAGCACAGCGGGCTCTCCTTCTGTACTTTCATACGGCGAGCCCGGGACTCGCGGCGAGGTCATTCATTAAACATGACCGTCTAAAAATAAAGGCCTCCTCCTTTCACCAGAACGGCGCTCTTTAATCTGGGCCAGAGCTTCGAGTGGTTTGCATCAGCACACGAGAGGCGACACGAGAGACAAAGAGAGACAAAGAGGGATGTTTCACAGCGGGAGGCGGAGGAGGAGGAGGGCGCTTCATCTTCACAGTGACCGGCCGCTGGATTTGTACTTCAATGAGGACGCAGCGCGACCTCTGACCTTACTGTGTGGAAATCAAAGGCTTAAATTCATTTTGTTTCTCAGCACACAGCAGAGGATTCATTACAGCACGTTTATGTTGGCACATGAAAGAAAACCTGGATTTACAGCAGACGTGTTCATTATTCAGCTGTCGGCTCTGTTTTCAGTCTTTATGCTGAAACATCTTAAATACCTGCTGAGGACTAAATCAGACCAAATCAGACTAAATCAGACTAAATCAGACTCAATCAGACGCTCACAGAGGGAAAATCTTTGTGTATTTCACTTAATGACACTTAAAAACATGTTTGCATGATAACAGATGGAGGTCCGTGAGAGAGCGCAAACTTCCACAACACCAGCGGTCCCACCGGCAGCGTCATCGGGACTGTCAGGATCCTGTAATCAGCACAAATACTGTAAAATGCATTTGTGGCAAAAATGCACCTGAGTCCAGTTTCAGGTTGGGGCTGCTGCCCAGGGCCGTGACACAGAACTCTGGGGCCATGGTCACAGAGTCTCTGTGGGCCCCCTTCACCTCGTTCATCCAGCTGTGCGGACAGCTGCACTGATTATTAGGACATGAACGGTTAACTGCTGACAGATCTGTAGCGCGTCCATGAGTCTCAGCACATTTTGACCTCCTCTGTTTTTACCATAGAGCCGTTCACAGCTTAACCACGGTTACACGTGTTTTACTTGGATTATTGAGCTGAAGAATGAATTCTTTTCTTTGTTTTCATTGAATTTTTTATGATTCCTGTGAGATAAAAAGCTCTAAAAATGTGAAGTCTGTTTTCTAAACCTTTCCTAACACTCAGTCCTCATCCTTCCCATCAGCCTCAGAGCAACCTTCACGGTCCCTGCTTCCATCATCCTGCAGCACTCAGACATCCAGATCATCACGGCACATCAGAATAACTGTAAACAGGGACATCTCAGGCCCTCCAAGGTATGGAGGCCCATCTCCACCACCACTTCCCCTGCCAGTGGCGGACTCCCTCAGACATTGGTGCGTTGGTGGTTCTTTGTGTCTGGGGATGGGTGTCCGGGTACACACCGGCTCACTCTGCTTATCGGGGCCTGGAGCCTGGGGCTCGCTCGGGCCACTTCGGAGGTGGGGTGCCCCCGGCCTCTCGGCCTGGGGCTCGGTCACTCAGGCACAGCTGGCTGCCGGCGGAGCTCACGGGCGCGTCACTGCAACTCCCCCTGGCTTCTGCTCCGCGGCTGCTGAGTGAGCCCTCATCTGGGACTCTCCTCAGCTCTTTCTGGGACAGTGGCGCGGCTGCCCCTCTGTTGGTCTTCCTTGGTCTCTTGTGTTCTGGGGGCCTCTGGATGTCTGGAGTTTTGATCTCCTCCATACCTGCTTCATGCCCTGGAGGACGGGGCTGTGGCCCCCCCACACCCTCTAGCAGATTATTACATGAAGGAACCTTTTAAAAAACAAAAAACAAGCGCGTCCATGCTCACAGGTGTACACACGGGTGATCACACCCACAAACTACACCCTTTTTGGCTCCTACCTCAAAGCACACTGTGTTCTGTTGATCTTATGTGCTACACAATAATGTTTAATATTCAGTATTTACTGTCATATTCCCATATATCATTGTGATGCTGTTTATTCTATTGCTCTTGTTCTTTGCTTGTTTTCTCTTTTTTCTTTCTCAGCAGGTGACCCAGGTTTTGTTGGTTTTTGCACTTTATCCCCGTCCCTCTTCCTCGCTCTTTTTCTTTCCCTCTTTCTTTCTCCTGTTTCTTTTCCCCAGTCAAGTCTGTCCCGTGTTCAGCAAATGAAAATAAAATAAACAGTAAAAGGTGAATCATTTGGTCCATTTGGTAAAGTAAATCCGTTGGGCATCTTTCTTTACCTTTAGACAATAATTCTGATGAAAAAGAGCCAAACGGGACAAGCAAAAAATAAATAACTGTAAACAATGTCATTATCTTTATATGGAGTGAATTTTAAATATGTATCCAGATATTTTTGTGTTTCTGAAACCGTAGCAGCAGAGTTCCCGCGCTGTGGGCGAGCAGGTGTATCTGCAGCGATGTGATTGATGTTTTTTATTGTTTCTGGGACGATATCGAACCCACGAGTTGCAGACGTCACACGGAGCAGTGTGATGGTCCTGCAGATGTAAGCTGCTGATTCACTGATGCAGAGAGTGTACACGGGTACGCCAGTGTGCTGCCTGTGCTTCATCACAGTGAACTAAAGCTAAGGAAACACATGTGACTCCCTGCACACATTCCTCTTTGCTTCTTATTGAATCAGGAAGTGCTGTCGCTGTGATGTTAAATGTCCCGTTACCTCAGAGCAGGTCTGGAGACAGTGAAGCTGAAGGCTGCCTGATGTCAGCAGATCTCACAGCTGCTGATAGCCAGACCATCCTTAGCCTGTTCGCTGTTCTTCCTTCAGAAAGCCTTCCATCACGTTGCCTTCTCTCCTTTCTCCCTTTTCTTTTTTGATGCTCTCTTTGGGAAAGCCGTGACTCACAGTGTCCATTAGCACTCAGAGAATAAATGAGCTGTGCTGTAAAGGTCAGTGTGAGTGCGGTGCAGTAAGCCACTGTATGAGCTCAAAGTGGGGTCAGCCTGATGCGTTCAGGTTATTTAGGACAAATTACTAAGAAATAAAATAATACAAACAACAGCAAAGTGGGACTTACACTTGACCTCCTCGCCACTGGCGCTACAACCACATTAAATATGGACGTAACCCTCTCGGCGTCGTCCACCGGGTTGTTTTGGCAGCTGCCGTGTTGTTTGTTTGGACTCAGCAGTGATCGTGTTTGGATCACTGCTGCTGCTGAGCGCCGTGTCAACACCTGCAGTTCCTCTAACGTCCACCAGAGGCTCCAACAGTGAGTCCGCATGGAGTCATGTTAAAAACGTAGAGCAGAAATAAACGTGTTTACAGCCTGATACAAAACGGTTTCAGTACTTCCGCTTCGTAACACCTGTACTGCCATAACTCACCTGTTTAAATTGTATTAAGTCATAAACCTGCATTGTTGGGGGCGTGGTCTCTTTGATTGACAGCTGGATGGCGACACAGGCTTGACCTCAGCTCACCCCTGACCTGGACCTGTGGACTGTGTTTGGGCAGTTGGAGCATCCATCCACTGTTTTAACAGCTTCATCAGCTGCGGGAGGGTGGAGCCCATCATGTGAAGCACAGGCTGGCTAACGGAGCCTGATGGGGTTGTTAACATGTATGTAAGTGAGCGCACATGTTAGGGAGAACATGCCATCTGCACACAGCATCCATTCATCCTTCTTCTCTGAACTCAGTGAGAACTGAGTGAAACACAGAAGCCTGAAGCAGCCGCTGCAGATGCTTCAGGCTCTCTGAGCATCAGTGAGTTCACACATGCAGGTAAATGGGTCGTCCAATAAGAAGCTGCCCAAACCAAGGTGTGCCACGCCTTCAGAGACTCGTGCTAATACAGGAGTGGCTCGATGGACAAAACGCCAGTTTTACCAGGTTATAATTAAACCTTGAACACAAAGGAGACACAGTGAGAGTCCTCGGGGCGTTTTGAATTCTCGCCTCTTATTTCAGCTGATTTATTTTTAATCCTTCCTATGATCTACATTTTCTTTATCTCATTGTTTTCCACGTGTGTTTGTTTTCGTTTCTATTTGGTTTAAATAAAAACAGAAGCCTGACTTTGTGTTTTCATCCATCTGTCCCGCTTTCACCTCCATCTCCTGTCACCTCTCTCTGCTTTCCTCAACTTTCACTCCTCTTCCTTCCTCTCACTTTCCCCCCCTTCACAAAGTTTATCCCCCCGCTGCCTCTTCCCTGCCTCCTTCCCTCCTCCCTGACCCTCCTCTTCCTCCTCCTTGGCCTTGTAGGTGAGCTGCATGATTGGGCGGTAGGTCGGAGGGGTAGGCTTTTGGAAATCACATGGTTTACGTTTCCAGCTCCCTGAGTCGCCATTTTGGAGGAAAGTTTGGGAATTTGTAGACCTGGGGAGGTGCTGGAGAGGGAGAGGAGAAGGAGAAGAAGAAGAAAAGAGGAAAAAGGAGGGAGGAGGGATTTCACAGAAGTTTGACACGAGTGCACGTCGCAGGCGGGGACACGGCGGAGCGGTGCGGACCAGTGCGGACCAGTGCGGGATAAGTGAGTGTAGGTGTGCCGCCAGCCTGGCTTTGAAGTTTTTTTTTATTTCTGGACGAACCCGCAGCGCTCCGGAGCCGCTCCTCCTCCACCCAGCAGCAGCGGGCAGCTCATGCATGCGCCGCCTGCACAGCAGCGGGTGTTTCCCGGACTTTGGCACACTGCAGGTCCCGCTCGGTCCGAGCCAGATCTGCACTTTTCGGAGCCAGCTCCAGAGTCAGCCTGCGCGGTGCACGCCGGCGCACACAGCCTCTCCGGCGGGGAACTACATCTGTGAGAGTCGGCAGCTCAGCGGAGCTTCACTTGTTAGCGGGACTGCTGGCTGAGCCGTCCCCGGAGGCTCGCTGTTGTTGTGCCAGTCTGCCCCCCGACGCTCCGTCCGGAGGGCTTTTGGCTCGGAGGGATTTTCTTCAGCCCTGACTTGGAGCGGTGACAGCGGCGGGTTTATCCGGCGGAACCGCGAACAAAAACCGTCCTGTGTGAGGACTGCATGCGGCTGAGGCGGATCTAGCCGAGCCAGACCACCACCATGCCAGTGAGAAAGAAAGGTAAGCCGCTTTCACTTCACATATTAACTAGCAAGCTAGCAGGCTAGCCGTTCAAACTCCGGCTGCTCCTTCGCTTAGACACACAGGACTCGAACAAACACGGGACACGCAGCGGCTCACACGCCACACGAGCCGAACACGGCCCACACGGCTCGCCTTGGCCCTGCTGAGCTGAGCGGAGCCGTGCCAAGTCAGGTGAAGTCAGTTAAAGTAGGAGCTAGCCGGTTAGCCACTGCTGCTAACCAAGTTGTAAATGGGGCACCTTGTGTGGAGAACTAAAAATAAACTCTAATATGAATAAAATATTCACCTCGTCCTCAGCAGTCAGCGCGCGATTTAGGAATATAATGAACTGTAAAAATTTAGAAAAATATTCTGAGTTAGTTTACACGTTATTAACCGTGTATAACTGTACTGTTATCCCGGGAAAAATAAAGATTGTGCCCGGGGCGGTGGAGGCAGTGAGTTAAAGAAAAGCCACTTATTTAAGTCAATGAAAGATTCACCTCGTTCCCAGCGCTAAGTGCACATTTCATGAACTAGATGAACTGTAAAAATTTAGAAAAATGTTCTCATTTAGTGAACTCATTCATAAGTACGGAGACCTCCACTTTAATCCCAGGAAAAATAAAGATAATTTCAAAAGCCTTGCAAATGGTGCGTCAAATGCCTCCTAATTATCCATAGTAATTATGTTTAGCCTCCCTCAGTATGAAAAGACAAGAAACATTTTAATGATCGTTTTTTTTCTGCAAACTGCAAAAACAAACCTAAACTGTGCCATCAGTGTGGATGAGTCACTGCACAAAGTATTCAGTGTTTCAGTGTTTCAGTGATTGCAGTTCAGGTACAGCCCAGTCTGAGCTCAGGTGGGCTGCACCAGCAAAACCACTGCAGTTTAAAAAACGTTGCTTTTATTCAGTGTAAAAGCCTGAACTACGAAGACATCACTGCTGTATTTGTCCCTCTGCATTAAAAACCTTCACTGGTGGAGATTTTCTAACTAAACAGCAGCATTTTGTGCCTTTAACAAATATTTAAATATAGAAATATTAAATCCACACACACCCACTCCTGAGTGAAACGACACAGACATAAAACGTGTGTTTTATTGGAAAGTGTGAGCTGTTAATCACTGTCTTGAATAGGACCGTGTCCATTCTGGTCCTCGGGCCACATATTTGACAAACCTCATGCAGCTGAAGGACGGAGAAAGACATCAGCTGATACTTAAATGAAGTCTTTTAAAGTTGGCAGCTTCCATTGTAGCTCACACCACATAACGCACCAGCGTTCACCATCGTGTATTTAAGCTCCACGTTTTAGCGCTCACAGCGACGCGCGCAGATATGTTGATCTGGGTCAAACCTCAAAAACCGACACTAACGGAGAGAATTTAATTTAAAGCTGTTAATTGGCTGAGGTAATTTTCTGCTGTTTAGAAACTGACATGTGGGCTGTGAGGTCAGCTGTGAGGTCAGCGTATCAGGCTGAAGCATCAGGTCAGCTGAGGGTTTGTAGGCCGTCACAATCTGTCTCAAACTTTCACTTCCTAATAAACCAGAAGACGGAGGAGTGTGATATTAAATGTCTTCTGCGCTGTGACACAAATCGCCTGGTTTATGTTTTATGTTGTATTTCAAGTTCATACTTTCAATTAATGTGGCTTTTAAAATGAGATCTGTGGCTTTCCACCTCAGCTACAGTGTTACACCTTCTAACTCGGGCGTGTGTGCAGGTTTTCAGCAGCCCTTGAAAAGCTTTATTTCTTAAAGCTCTTGACCATAAAGTTATTAAAGTTGGTGTCTTTGATTCGAGAGGTCTTCATTCAGTGAAACATTCGCTCTGAGCTTGAGTTAGACAGTTTTTGGCGCTTTGTGAACGTAGACTTGGTTCCTTCCTGGATGTTATCAGTGAACAGGACCCCGAGGCTTTGTGTTTCGGGCAGTTTAATGCTGGCAGAGTCTCTGAGACACACTTTGGCAGATATCAGGATCGTTACAGACACTCGAACATTCGTGAGCGAGGGGACATTTATCGACATCGTGTTTCTTTCATCACGTCACTTTCGTGATGGCTGAATGTTCAAACGCGTATCGATAAAACCGTTCAGTCACACAGGCCTGGAGACGGGAAAAATAGTATTCCTAAACTGACCAATCCAACGTGACGAAGCAACCACAACCATGTTTCCGGTGCAGCGTCCTCTCTGTGACCGACTGCGACACCAGCAGCCTGCCGCCAGCACTTCCAGCTCCACGTTGTTTTATGGTTTTGATGGTTTTATGTCTTAGTCGGAGTTTTCTCTGCTGGTTCCAGCGTGAGCCGAAGGATTCAGGCTTCTTGCCTAAATTAGGCTTGAAACAACAATAATGAAACCAAGACCAGAAGCAGGACGCAGCGAACTGCCAATTCATCTAAATCAGTGCTGACGGAGGCGAGAGGCCCAACGCGCCGCCTCCTCGGGCTTTGTGTGTTTTATTTACAGGCGAGACTCACAGCCAATCAGCAGCAGGCATGAATCAAAGTGAGAGAGCAGGTTAATGATGGTAGAAACAACAATGTGATGGTAAATGTGTCGCTGTGTGCATAACTGTCCAGGAAGCTGTCTGTGTGAGGTTCTTCTGTCCTGTAAATGATCCAGTTAATTAGAAGTCGTAAGAGTCACATGACATCGCTCAACAATAACGACCTCGGTAGATTCCTTCGGGTTCTGACTTCCTGAAACTCTGCGCCGAGCCGACGCTCTCGCTGCCGTGCTGCAGTCACGCACTGACCTTTATTTAAAGCTGATTCACCAACAAGTAAACCAGCAGAAATGTGACCATCCAACAGGGTTACAGTCAAAGTCCTGAATCTTCTCCACGTCCAGCGATGTGAAGCGTGTTACTGTTTGCATGTCTGTGATCGATCGGTGTTTTTGGACGATGATCTGCATTAAAATGATCTTTAGTTGAAGCCTTGAATTTAAAACAAAGCTCTGAATGAAGCCTTCGGGTCATGATTTGAGGCGACTTTCTATTTACTACTTTCAGCTTAATCATTTTATCAGATTTGCTTTGGTCTGAATGTGACTGTCAGCAGCAGACATGTAGTAAATCTGTCCTTAATGCTTCCCTCTGAGCCGAGCCTGATACTCTGACCTTTATACTTATCCGCTGGGGAGAGGCCTCTTTAACTCATTTATACTCCTTTAAAACCTGCCCGCAGTCTTAAATGCATGCATGTTTGGATTTTTAAAGTATTATTTCCCTCTCCCGGTGCGTGCTGGCTGCCAGTGCAGCTCAGCGTTTCAGCACAGAGGGATTATTTGTGCCCGTCTGACGGTTTGAAGCGGCCCTCTGCTGCCATCTCGTCTCAGATCAGTCCTCGTTAGTCGCTGAGCCTCGGCTCTGTCGTATCCCCGGCTCACCTCTCTCGCTGCTTCCTCCTGTTGTACAGACGCACAGCGAGCGCTGCAGCTGCTGGAGCAGTACCGGGCCAAGCTGAACCACACCGAGGACCGGCAGCTCCGACACTCCATCCAGAGGGTCATCGACATCTTCCAGAGCAATCTCTTCCAGGCTCTCATAGGTACGGTCGCCTCTCTGACCACAGAACACCTCACACGGTTACCACACATCCTGGAAACAGGACGTCTCTAGTCCTGGAACATAACCCTGGAAAATAAGGACCTGGCCTGATAAAGGTTTCACATCACAAGAAGCAGTCTTTGTACTTCAGCAGTTTGTCACAGTCTTGACATGAGAACACTGAGCTTATCTGTAGGTGACACAACCACAGAGTTATTTAACCCTTTAAGCCCATCGAAGCGCGCACGCTCCCATTTGTGTACACAGCACATAAGCTAGCGCAATCATTTTTTTTTTTTGCATATGAAACCGGAGGAGTTGTACTTGCATAACATGCATTCAACTTGTCCCAGGTCGCAGTTTCCTTTTACATATGGCTTTGCAAAAATCGCATAAAAAGCGCTTGTGACATCAAAAACATCACAATCCAGAAGCGCGCTGCTGATCCCATCAGCTGTTCATTGTTTTTTTTTGGTTTATTTTGATGCACATGCTGTTTTTCTTTTTTCTTTGCAAATTGTGCACAATAATGTTCATTTTAGTTTTTGCTGCAGTTTATAAAAATGAGTTTGCCTCAAAAATGAAACTGAAGATGCTCAAAATAAATTTCCTGTTGTTGGAAACTATTTTGTGCAACGTTTGCATTTACAGGTTTGAGGGATAAACCTCTGAAGTTTCTGTAAGGACAACGATTTTCAATTTTGTTGTAGTTTATTGCACTTTTTTGCAATTTATCTAGTTACTGGTGGACTTAATCGTTACATCTTATTAAAATTTCCGATATAACGGTTGTAGTAATGTATAACATTACTCCCAAAAATGTCTCTACAGCATCTAAAAATATTAAGATGAGCTCTGGTGGACCTGGGTCTATGGTGGGCTTCCAAACCTGGGAAGAGTTTTGGGGTATTTTTGGTATTTCTTGTTCACATGTTGTGTAAAAATGTGTGTTTACATCATGGATCTGAAGATGTTTCAGTGTCTGTTTGCCATCGGGGGCCCGTTCTTCGTACCTCGCTAAGTAGGTTAGCCGGATTAGATTGTTGACGATTTCGCGTGATCCTGGATCAGTCGGTTCCCCGAAGCTCATCCGGGACTTGCTGTCATAGCAACAGAGCCGTAAGCGTAAACCTGCTCGGGAGCAGGTTTACTTTATGTAAACAGGATTAGATCGCGGCCACGCAGGTATGTCCGCGTCATTTATACGAAAGCAACAGCGATATTTTTCCACTGTTTCACCATAAATAAATATTATCAATGTAACTAAAGATAATGCAGCACCTGATCCATTTATTGATTTCACACAGATACATACAGGTCATTTCCTAAAAAAGGGAAATGTACTATTAACATTCTATTCCATGTATGTGATTATTACAGATGTAATTCATATTTCAGAGTAGTAATTGTAAATTACTTCGTGTAATCAAGATGAGAGACCACGGCTATAAAAGCGAAGGTGGATTTGGGAAGCCTGTCGCAGCCATGTCCTGTCCGTATACGCGAGCCACCCATTGCGGAAGGTGCAAGATTGATACGGAGAGTCCTCAGAATTCAGCGTATATTGCGGGATAGACAGGATCCTTTAGCTCAGCGCGACAGTGTACTCATAGAGAGATATCGATATTCCCGTGAGGGTATTATTTACTTAACCAACTTGTTGACGAGGGGGTGCAGGACCACCACCTGTCTTTTTTTGCTCTGCCCTTTTCTTGGTTGCTGTTATGAACAAACTAACAGAGTATTACAGGCCAGTATTACCTTGCCAAGAGACGCAAAGCAATCTAAGAGATAAATATTACCATTCTGTAGAATACTCCTGTATTCCACTTTTACTTGTTCCCATGTTCTTGTGGGTCCTGTTGTGGCTCTAATGTGAAAGGGGATATAATATAACATATTATAATATAATATAATGCCATATGATATTGGACAATATAGTGTCATATGATAGATCTACCCTACCGCCTACTGGTGTTGGCCAGAGGGGCCGATGGCGCGATATGGCAGCCTGGCTACAACCGTAGCTGCCTCCACCAGTGTGTGAATGTGGGAGTGAATGAATAGTGGTATCGTAAAGCGCTTTGGGTGCCTTGGAAAGCGCTATATAAACCCAATCCATTATTATTATTATTATTAAATTACCTACGAGTTTAATTTGTCAGCAACTTTCTGCCAGCCCTCTCTCCTTGCTTTTGCAGCCTTTGCAGTTTTCTCTTGCGTTTTAATTAAACTCTGAAACTCCTGAAATCCCTCACTCATGAGTTCTTGCTCTGCTGCCGGAAAATACCGAGCACGCCCCTTGGACATTTTCGCCGACCAATCAGTGGGTTGCCGATCAATGTTTCTACTATCGATGCGTAGCCCCTTTTACGACACCCAGTGATGTCACATTCCTGCGTCCAGCTGTACTAATCGTCAACAGCAGGTGTGTTCGGGGAACCGGATTAGCGAGCTCACGGTTAGCGCGATGATTTGATCTTGGGTGTGTCATTTGATCTTGGATGTAGTAAGCGACGTACGAAGAACGGGCCCCAGATGTGTCATCAATCCTTATTATTGTTGTCATTATTATGATGATGATGTTATGGAGGCACTTTTGCCACGTTCATTGTCCTCCTCAGTGTCAGAGCTGTTTGATGAGTCACGCTGAGGTTTCCACTAACAAAGAGCTTTTAAAGGATTTGTTGTTTTGTGTTTTATTAAGTGAACAAATATCAAACAGCTGAGTCGGTCTGTGAGGACCTGACATCATGTCTCTGTATGTTTTTGGCGGCGCAGACCGTTATTGACGGTGACGTTTCCCTGAGCTCTGATTCAGCTCTGCGGGTGAAAGTCAGAGACAGAACGACACGGACGGGAGGAGCAAAGCAACAATGCAGATCAGTGTTGGGTCCTCGCAGCATCGTTTGCACATGTGCAGCTCGTTCGTGTCCAAGTCAGCTGGCCTGCAGTTAAATGAACGCGCTGCGGCCGCTCGCTGAGGAAAGTAGACCCAAAACATTACACACGAATGAAATGTGAGCCACACATGAACAGCATCCCTCACACACCGCGTCTGATTGGACCGCTCTGACCACGTCCACGTAACCGGAGTTGATTTTTGAGCTCTAATGTGGAGAAAACCACTAATTAAATCCTTTATTTAAAGTCAAATATCACATGATAATTATCACTGAAGCGATAATGTGCTTCCACCTGCAGGTGACCTCTGACCTCGTCACGTTTGTGGGTCTGTAGGGTAGAAACGGCCTCGTGACTCGTGGCTGCCTCTGCTGTGAGGCGTCACAGTGGGGCGAGAGGCCGTGAAGTTTGTGTTCGTGTGCAGAGCTGTTTTCTGTAGACTCGCACAGTTTTACTGGATCAGGGTCATCATATATCAGCTCTGCATTGTTGCTAATTTACCACCTTAACAAGCCGACCTGCAACAATTTAGCTGCGACTAAACCCTGAAAACTGAGTGCTGACAGTGCAGTCTGAGACATGTCCACATTCATTTCATCCTGACATTATGCAAAGCGATGAAATCAAACAGACTGATACTGCACTGAAACCTTGTCGGCTGATAAGATGTTTATGCTTATTGTGTCATCAGCTTTGTGCTGATACATCTTCAACTGTGTGATGAAGAGCTTAACGACTGATTTCAGTCCTCTGATGACCCGTGTGAAAGAATCGCGGTGACATCGTCGCTTTTGGCTCCAAAACAATAACTCTGTGCTGCGGGAACATTTTTTATTTTTTGTTACAAAACTCATATTTTGCCTCGTTTGAAAGGCACCTCTGTCCATCACAGAGCCGCTCCTTCACCTCTCCCAAAAAGTCCACGTGCACTCGTGGTTCAGTTTGGCTCGAGATGATGAAAATAGCCTTTGATTTAAAAAAAGAAAATCCGTGTAGAGCGAAAGCTGTGAAATGTGCCTGACTCCCTGCGTCCTGCCCTCAGGGTCATCTGGGTTCCCTCTAATTTTCGAGGAGATCCTGTTAAACTAAACCAAACCTGCTTTTTGTCCGTCGGTTTTCCACGGAGTCACATCCTGATACTCTGAGCCAACTCGGCCGGAGCAGCAGGAGCTCAGCTCTGAGTGACCGAGCCCAGACACACAACACAGATCACAGTTAATACAACGTGGGTTTGGTTCTTGAGCAGCTTCTGTTCGCAGTCCGAACATCAAAGTTTAGATTGACCGTGTCACACCGACGCCTCCTCCGTCCATCCAGCATGGATGAACCCAAAGTGTCACGTCTTTCACAGGGACGCCAGGTTGACGTGACTCACGAGCTTCACATAATCAGCTGTCAGGCTGTGATAATGAGACGGCTGAGCTCCTGGCCGTGGACGTGTTTCTCCACAGTGCACCAGCGTGTCGGCCTCTGCTGTGAATATCGATTAGTTTTTCCTGCAGACGGTCGTTTCATTGAGAAAAACAACAAATCTGTTATTTAACTGTTCGCCTCTCCTCTGTAATTACGGCGAAGCAGAAGTCGCCCTGCAGGTTTGCAGATGTCTGCGTTTCTCTGATGTTCTGCCAGCGTCATGTTTCTCCGATTGGCTGTCGCCTCGCTGCCGGCTAACGGGACTCTCCGAGTAAACGCAGAAGCAGCTGCAGGGTTAACGGACGCCGAGCAGCAGGAATGTGGTCCGATGTGTTTGAGTTTCCCAGGAACGACTCGCTGAAAGACTCAAACACTGAGTGTGTTTGTGCCCCGGGACTCGGCAACAACAGGAAGTCTTTCTGGACGTTCGCTTTAACTTTTTAAACTTTCAGGCTTCGGTGCTGCCTTTCTGTCGGCTCACACGGCTCTGAGTGGGCAGGAGCAAGCTGTTTGTAGAGGTCACCCTCAGTGTCCTGCTGCTACATCAGTTTGGACAGCACTTTCACCTCCTTATCATAAAGCAGCAGACAAAAGCGTTCAGTTTGAAGCCGAGCATCACCATCTTTGTGTCACGAGGAAAGAAAACTGTCACAGATTAGTCTATCGTTCCTCCTCCGTGTTTCCTCCTTTCATCAGCAGGAAGCTGAAATGCTGTCGTGTGATTGGTGTAAATATTCCTCAAGTATAATTCGAGCACGGCGGCTCGTTTCCCTCAGTCCTGCGTGTCCTGCAGCGCCGCTCTGTCTTCATCACTAATACATGAGTGGAGATCATCACTGGCCTGGATCCTGCCTTCCTGCGTCCTCCGCCTGCACGTTTGCTCTGCAGCTTATAGCCGAGTCACGCCACGCTCACGACTTTCTCATTCAGTGGGTGGAGGTGGTCTCGTCGCTGCTGGGTGCTCAACGTGCGATCCCCTCCAGCTCCTCTGAGGATGTTTGTGTTCAGGTGTGAAGCAGAGGCCGAGTCTGTGGTCGTGGTTTCAGTCTGAAAAGGGTGGAGTCCCTGCTCCAGGGCGGGGATGAGCTGCTGCCTCAGGTAGAGGCGGGTTGGTGGATGCTCTCCTGATCCGCTGTGATTAAGACAGAGCTGAGTGTGAAGGCAGAGGTGCTGATTTCCTGGTCGATGTTCCTAAAGAGGAGGAAATAATGGCCGGTGTTAGAGGCAGAAATGAGCTCGTGTTCTTAGAGAGATGAGCTGAACAGGAGCCTGTTAAGGTGGACTGACAGAGATCATGTGTCCTGTATGTCGCTCTGCACGTCCAGAGGAGCTGGAAGATGTGGCTGATTAGATGATGTTTGAGTCTTTATGGCATCAGAAGAGTTTTCCTCGTCTTCATGTGTCTCGTTTGAAACCCGCCTCATCTTGTGATGAACTCCAGCTCCTCCGTCATGCAGCTGGGGGTCCTCGTTCTGGTCGGTGTAGCGGCTCACCAACCAGTGCCTGCTGCAGGCAGAGAAGAAGAGAGGGTAATGGTCCCAGTCCAAGGTGGAGCTGAGCACGCCCAACCATGGAGCGAGACTCTGAAGAGGAACCTGAATCACATCGAGGATCAACCAACCAGAG
The DNA here is from genome assembly GCF_964374335.1 of Astatotilapia calliptera. Taxonomy (NCBI): domain Eukaryota; kingdom Metazoa; phylum Chordata; class Actinopteri; order Cichliformes; family Cichlidae; genus Astatotilapia; species Astatotilapia calliptera. The sequence goes on along the minus strand of NC_137439.1, from coordinate 2,007,170 downwards.
ACCGGCTGAGACTGCTGGGACAGGCAAACACTAGACAGGAAGTGCAGGGCTAGAATGACTAAGGGCTGAACTTTCAAAATAAGAGTGAGGAGATGACATCATTCTGTTGCTTGGATATAAAAATAGGAAGTGAAATGTAAACTGTGGTAGACGATGGCTGGACGAGCAGCCCGAGTAAAGTCTGTTTTTACGAAACATCTTTTTTTAATTTATTAATTTACAGTATGAGAATACAAAACTTTAGGTCAGCATGGAAGACATACACAGTCTCAACATCAGTATCTACTTACATCATGGTAATATTTAATTGTTCAGTACAAAAGGACTACACAATAAATTTTTCCCAGAGCTTCTTGAATTTCTCAAGCTCAAGTCTAAGGACAAAAGTAAGTCTTTCCATTCCAAAAATTTCTTCCACTATCCCAAACCACTGGGCCCGAGTTGGAGGGTCAGCCTTTAGCCATCTTCGGGTTTTGGCCTTTCTGCTGCTAGCCAAAAGTATTTTCAATAAATAATTATCTTTATGTGGAAGCGCCGTAGGTAAATTGCCAAGATACAACGTATCAAATGAATAGTCTATTTTTATCCCGACTATTTTGTGGCCACCTCCCCCCAATATGGCTGGATCCTTGGGCAGGCCCAGAAGACATGACAATGGTTTGCCATGGGGGTTCCACAACCTCTCCAACATAGGCCCTGGCTCTGTGAGCCTGTTTGCCGAGCTGTGAATTTAGGAGTGATAAAAAATATCACAACATTTTTCCAACCAAACTCTCTTAAGGACCTTGAATTTGCAGTGGTAGCCTGAGACTCACATATTCCCCACCAGCTGTCCTCTGATATTTGTGAGCCTGATTCTCTCTCCCAGTTTTGCTTAATATACAACGTAGAGTGATTTTTAGAGGCTTGTATACTTCCGTATATTTTTGAGACCAACTTTTTAGAGTACTTTTTTTTTTGTATGCCTCTTGAAAGATATGAATTAGGTTGTATTCGTTTTCATCTCTGAATAGTAACGTCTTGTTGTAATAGTCTCTAACTTGCAAGTATCTATAGAAGTCATGCTTTGCCAATCCGTATGTATCTGAAATAGTTTTATAGCTTTGAAATCCCCCGTTTGTTGCTAGTGAACAAAAAGAAGTAATTCCTCTCAGTTTAAAGGTTCTGTTTAAAGGTCCCATCCAGCCTGGCAGGCACAAACTCCGGGTCATAAGCTATCCAATTCAAGGTCCTAGCCTGTTCTTCTATTTGTAGTTTCCTCACTACCCTGAACCGTAGTTTCAGGGTGAACTGGGTCAAATGGTTCAAATTTTTGTAAAATTTTTCAGCTTGGTTTTTATTTCCTAAAAGAGACTGTAATGGGAAGTCTAATTGAGTAATTTCCATGGTTTTCCATTTAGCTTCATGATTCGGGGAACACCAGTTTACCAGGGGTTTCAGTTGTGCAGCATAATAGTAATCTTGTAAGCACGGCAAAGCTCTCCCTCCCGTCTCTTTTTTCAGTTGCAACGTTCTGTACTGGACCCTCGGTCTTCTGCTGTTCCAGATGAACCGTGAGATCCATCTATCCCATTCGTCAAATTGTTTTTGGGGTATCTCCGGGGCAGTGACTGGAAGAGAGAGAGAATTTGTGGCAGAATGTTCATTTTAATTATTTCTATTCTATTACTCATATCCATGGGGAGGAGAGACCACCGAGTCAGATCTTTGTTGAGGGGCCATAATTGATTTCATAGAGTTTAGACATTTTATGAAACATCTTATCTGTGACACAAAGTGAGCTGCTGAGTATTTGAGGATTAAACCTGTGACGTGTTTTTGTTAGTCCTCCGTCACACTTCCTCTAATCTTAGCTCTTTGTTTTGGCTCATAGAAATAATTCCTGCCGGCTTTCTCCACACTCACGGGTCTTTGTGGGGTCTTGGTCACGCACACAAGCACCAAAGGTTTCCACATATTCAAGTCTGTGTTATCGTACTTCAAAGGAAATTAATAAATTTTTTCTTATTTATGGTAAAAATGTGATTCCTGCTGCAGTAAACGAAGCCCTGCTTTGAGTGATTAAAATATTTCCCGCTGATTTTCCTGTTGGGGGAACGCCGACGTTTCCCCCGACGACGGCTCGGTTTTGATCTGGTTTCAGATCGATAAGCTCGGAGCCGAACGGATGGCGTGTTGCTGACAGACGTTCTCCGTCTCCGCTCTTTATCTTCATCAGATTATGGCAGCTGCAGCTTATTAATGTTGATTCTCCGAGTTTCATGCAAAGCGCCTGTTTAATGAGCTTTCTGCAAGCCGCACTGATCAAAGTTAATTTGTAATTTTAAAGACAAAACATTTTGTTTGGAGAAGTCTTCACCACTGAGACCATCGTGCAAAAATAATTGGACCCAGCTGTATTCATTACGTTTCTTTCTGACTGACATTAATATTTAGGTGGTGTGGAAGGATACTGGTGTAGTAGATGCGTAGAAAAACGTCGAGTCAGTTTATATCAGGACAAAAGCCTCAAATCCTGGTTTTAATCGTTTTAATAGTTTGTTTTTTAGTATTTATTTATCTATTTATGTGTGTTTTATGAAGGGGGCTGTGAAGAGTTCCTTTTGGGACATCGGGGCTGACGTGAGATGCTCTGTGGGTCGGTGTGTGTCTGTGTTTTGTCCATCTTTCCTCTGATTGGCTGCCCCTCGTAAACAAAGCATTTGAAGAGCGGGTTGGTGGGGCGACTTAAAGGGGTCGTCACCTGTTCATTTGCAGCTTCATATTTGTCTTCTTGGACACTCCTAGGGTAGCTTTGCATGTTTGTCTTATACTGGGCAGCCAATCAGTTCATCCCTACATTTAAGCTAACTTTATTCTCATTGGCTGCCCCTCGTAAGAATGTGGATGGGGCTTCTGAGGTGAGCTTTGCTCGTACTTTCACTCGCCTCATCATTAGAAGCTTGAACATTCCCACGAGAACAGCAGATACGTGACGGGAAGACGAGAAAACTGCGTCGACAAAAGGCTGCAGCTTTGCTCAGCGCATGAATCCCAGTATAGAAGACGTACGCCTGCGGTTTTAAATTACAGCGGCTCGAGCAGAATTATAACCCGGTATGATCTTATAATCCACAGAGAGGTCAAATGCTAGATCAGGAGCTGCAGTGTTGGATTAACACTCTCTGTGCTGCTGAATGAGTTTTCTAACGTGGCTCTTTACAGAGAATTTCCTCAACTTATAAATAAATAAATGAGTGGAGAACAATGGGGCGGGTGGTGGGGGGCACGGGGATGTCTGGCAGGGAGTTTTGGGTCCTGTGCAGGGAAGGATCTCACTAACCGACCCCCACTGAAGACCTGCAGGCATCACGTCCTCCACAGACAGAGTTGTACTTCCTCTTTGGGACGTCTAGACCAAAATACTTCATTTTGCTCTACAAGGGCCTGATATCCACTTCCAAGGACATTATGCTGCCACTGTGCTATCAAAATTTAAAACCAATGTCCTCATATGTGGATCTCAGGTAATTCTTTGTTTTGACATTCATCAGGTCCCAATCAGCCCAAATAGCAAAGGAAAAATAAATATGCATGCCATGAACGAGTTCGGGTCTTAGGAGGTTAAAGCTCTGTCATCCACAGCAGCGAGTGAGTTTGGACAGAGTCGAAGCTGCTGCAAAGAGGTGCGTTTGATTCATAACACAGCACAAAGGAAACGAGCAAGAAAATAAGTCAGTTTGTCCGGATTGTTTTGCTAATCTTCAGAAGGAAAATAGTCATTGCATGTAGCAGTCATGTTTGTGGAAGTAACGTTAGCATGTGTCACGTGACCTCGGCATCATACAGACTTCCTGTGACGTCGTCTGTGCAGCGCGATGAGGAAACCTCGTGTTAATGAATAAAACTACCGCCGTGGGTTTCAGTCGTTCTCCACTCTTCACGCCGTTTCCCGTTTTCCTGCGGTGCTTTAGCATCGGTCAGAGAATCGGCTCCACCTGCCCTTTGCCTTCATCAACCAATCACCTCTCATTCAAGCAGCTGCGGGCCAATGAAACGAGTGCCTGCATTTGAGCTGGAGTTTACATTTAGAAGCTGAACTCTGCCGTCGTGACTCATGACTTTAAGTAATAATCACCTTCATCCGTCTGACTGACGCTGCCGAGCTTCTTCCCAAACTCCTTCCTCTGGCTCTGCGTGCCCGAGGCCTGGGCGTGTTTGTCACGCTCACCCTGACGTCCCAGCATCCCTGATGAAAAATAGATTTCTGCCACACAGTTTTCCAATCTGCCAACCCCCCCTTCACCAAAAGGAGACGTGTGCAGCAGGCCGAGCATGGTGTAATCCCTCTGTGGACACGACGATTACCCCCGGTTCATAATCCACCCCCCACCCCCGCCGCCGCTGATTTGCAGAGAGCGCGAGCCGCCAGCTTCAGTCTGTTTTCCTTCTCATTCTTTCTGTTCAGACCGGCTTGATTCCTCCGTCAGAAACAGATGGCGTCCCGCGAATCTTTTCAATTTAATAAATCAACATCGGGTTTTCAGCCCAGAAGATTTGGATGTTATTCTGCTAATTGCTGCCGCTCTGAACTCGGCTGCTTTTGGCTGCCCCAGAATTTAGGTTTCCAGCGCTGAAGGTCAAAACTGCGACTCATAATTATTATAATTAAACCAAGATATTCCCGCCTCAGAAAAGCTCAGGTGGAAGGAAAAGCATCCAACTTGTGTCACGTTATAAGATGTAAACTGTGGATTTTCTGATTGTTTCTGAGTATTTCACAAACTGGAAAATGGAGCTTTGACAGACCAAAACTAAAGTAACTTAACCTACCAACCACTGTAGGTGAACCATGACAGTAGGACGGGGCAGCGAGATGTGCTGTAGTTTTTTAAAGTCACTCGGACTCTAACATCAACATCACGTTCCCAACAACACTGCACAGAGTTTTGTTTCCTGGACTTTGAGTGGAAACATTTTAAATGCATCTTCTGTGTTTTATAACTGATGTGAGTTAACCCTTTAAGACCTTAAGAGCTTATCTTTATATTCTTTATATTCTTACATGCTGTGGAGCCATTTGTGGGAGTATTTTAAGTAGCTATACAGCAACACAACCGTTATAGCCCAAATTTTGATAATATGTCTGCATTAAGTCTATAATAACTACATAAATTGCAAGAAAGAGCAATAAACTACAGACAATTTAAAATCTTTTTTTTTTGTTTTGGTTTTTTTACACATATATTTCTATTTAGAGAAATTTTATCCCTCAAAACTGTAAATACAAAAAAGTTGCACAAAATAGTTTCTAACAACAGCAAGTTTATTTTGAGTGTTTTCATAGTTTTATTTTTGAGATACACCAATTTTTATAGACTGCAGGAAAAATAAATATTATAATGCAAATTTGCCAAAAAACAGCAACACAAATAAACTATTTCCAGCAGCGCAATGTGAGTTCTAAGCATCCCAGAAAATCATGAAGTCAACATGAGTTTTAAAAACACCAGTACAGGCTTATTAGGCCTCGAAGGTTAAAAAAACTGCGTCACTTCCGGTTCAGCCAGGTCATGGCGGACATGGGATAGTTCGGGCTGACGTCTGTTCCAACATAGGAAATGTTTTGAACAGCTGATCGGATCAGCAAAGCGTGTTTCTGGAGTATTATGTTTTTGTTGCTAGAAGGGCTTTTTATGCTGTTTTTACAAAACTATATGTGGAAGGAAACCGTGACCGAGGACAAGCTGATGGCATAAGATGTAAGTACAACTCCTCCGGTTTCATATGCAACAAAATTTATTGCACTAGCTTACGTGGTTGCAGAGCTACCGGGATTTAAAAATAGTTACACAAAACGGAGCGTGCTGCTCCGACCGGCTTTAAAGGGTTAATGTCGGTTTGCTTTCATCTTTGCATTGATGATATTTTAGGTTCCCTCCAGGAAAAAGTGTTTATACGTTTGGTTTGATGTGCTGCTGTTTGTTAGCAGGAATAATGGAAACGATCGGACTCATTGATCCGGGAATGTTTGGACAGATTGTGCCGTAGCAGGATTTGGCAACATCGGAGACCTGGTGTCCTCGCAGATGCAAAACAGCCTGAAATACGAAATGTTTGTACAACTTTGAGTGAATGTGGAGCTGCTGAGCTGCTCCCGATCGCGTCGTTAGAAACACAGAGGAAACGTTTGCATCACCTCTCAGTTTATTGTGTGATAATTCTGCCCCTCCTTTTTTAAAGCCGTGAGGACCACACACTGAACACAGGAAATCTCCACGTCTTCATCTCCTCACACAGCTGCACATTTAACGTGTACGGTCACGTCTGTGAGTGCGTGAGTTTGTCCAAACCACGCCTTTATCGAAACCAGCTCGAGTCTGCTGATGTTTCTCAGCAGTCCGTTTGCAGGACCAGGTCTGCCTCAAGGATCCAGGCTCCTCTGATTGTGGTTGTTGTTGTTTGTGATTTGGGGAATAATTATGATGATGACGATGATGATGAAGCTTTATTTGTCACTTGCAGTTTGCTGCAGTGAAATCGGACCTCTTCAAACCAAACGTACATCACACAAACATCACGTCGGGTAGACGGGTCAGAACAGGTAGCATCAAGAAACACAATGAAATGTTCAACACAACAAATTCTGACTAAAGCTGTGATAATTCAGCAGGTTTAAGAGGCCTCGGGCTGCACAGAGACGTGGGAATAACACGGCGCCGGCTTCTGAAGACGTGACGATATGTTGAGTCAGATCAGTTTTAAGTGAAGCTTTTGATGTTGCATTTATAATCTGGACCTCTGCGATCCTCCCGACGTCACTCACAGAGGCCGCGGTCAGCGAGTCAGAGTTCATGGGATGAAGCACACGAACACCCAACGACGTTATTCGGAGCATCGTTTTGAAACATGAATCTGATTATTTCTCCTCAAACTCGAGCCCAGTTTCATCCTCTGGAAGCTGAGTGTTGTCGTTCCACTTGTAGCTGCACCGTGGTCACGAGGCAGCGCTCTTATTCTGAAACTACAGGAAGGTGTTTGTGAAATGTGAGTGTGGAGGTGCGTTTCTGTGTGCGATGGGAGAATCGAGTAGACGCACAGATTCACATCACGATGTACAAACATGCTCGCAGTGTCATGTTCAGGCTTGTGAAACAGGTTGTTGTGGGTCGTTTTAAGAGTCGTGGTGTCGTTCCTGCAATCAGGAAACTTTTATGTGGCGTGTTTACTGTGTGTGGAACAGCTGAGAGACGCTCGCACACTGAACTACACGTTTGACGTGAGTCGTGTTTCACACACGTCCTCACACGTGCACGGCTTTGACTTTCAGCTGAGCAGCAAACCTGTTTGTTAGGCAGATGTGTGACACATTAAAGGAAAAACACCTGCCCACTCCACTGACACTGAGTGTTCATATCACAGACAGGCTCAAACCCCAAAATGTTTGTATGTTTATCAGTAAACACGAGCGGCTGCAGGGAGAACAAAGGGACTTCTCATGACGTTAAAGGTGAAACACATACGAGTGAGTTTTCAGGAGCACCTGAGACAAACAGTTTGACTCCAGCGATCAGTCGTCGTCAGTATTTCATCAGGTTGATCTAATGTTTATTTTCTCGTGTTTCTCTTTCTGCTGTGACAAAGCTGACCCTGCATCGACTCTAAATCTCTCTGTGACTGCATGTTGGTCTGCGGCTGTTTCCGGGCTCAGTGAGATTCATAAACCTGGAGATGGTTTAAAGCGCAGCTTTGGCGAGAAGGTTGCGAGGAAGGCGAGCGATGCCGTGACCAACAGCGGCGGCTGAGAGACTCGTGTAAACGTTTCCTTTGTTCTTCGTCGTTTTCAAAAAGACTTTCCAGCGTTCTGCTTTTGTTTGTAGTCGTCGGTGGGATTTAGATTAATCCGCGTCTGATCTGCACTGCTGACCTCTGCGAGCTCTGGGTGTGGCCAGTTCATGCCGCTGCAGTGTGGTCGTGCTGATGGCGACTGCAGTCTAAACAGGCGTGGTCTTTTCTTAGAGCGGACAACAGATGCTGCTGTGTCCGACTCGCTCTAACTGGCTAATGTGATCACAGTCACTGGGCCAGTTATCTGTCAGCTGGTTTTAATTAAATCCCAGTCCTGCAGGTCAGAAACGAGAGCTGAAGACGTCTGAGGAAACGTCCCACTGTGGAAATCTCAGACCTGTGGATTATGCACCGTGTACACGATTTATTAAACCTGATTAATAGATCAGTTTTTGCATTTAGGCCGATGATGTGCTGCTCTGCTTCCCAGTCACCCAGAGTTCCTCTGCCGTCCTGCAGCCGTCGAGCATTTTGGTCTCGGTCAATAATTAAATGTGGAGAGAAAGTCTCGGGTAAAAACAAAACTAAGCATCATCTTTGTGGTTAAGCTGCTCGGGTTTGAAAAGTTTCATGTTTGACTGAAATCAGGGAGTCTCTGCTGTGTTTTACTCTTTTATTTAAAGTAATGATTTGGTGTTTAAATTCTGAACCTTTCTTTGATTCCTGCTTTTAAAAAATCCCAGATTGCTGCCGTGTTTCCAGCTTCAGGGTCTCTGCGGTTCCTTCGTCTTGCAGACTGTTTGACAGCCTCTGCGGTCACAGCAGAGGCTGTCAAACAGAAAGCTCTAAGTTGGGAAGCAGCTCGCTGGTTTCACTGTAAAACGATCTCCGAGTCTCCCACAATTCCACAGAGGTCTCTCTGTTATTGGGCATCAATTCAGCGCCGTGTTTAAGGTCGTCCCCCGAGGACAGACGGACTGACAGCAGGGAAACCAGCGCTCTCACGGTCAGGTGACCCCGGATCCTTTCATTTACTCGGGCTCAGTTTGCACTGCTTAAGTTTAAAGAATAAAAAAGCTGCATTAAACCCTTCAGTGAAAGAAGCAGCTTAAGCTGGTTTGAAGTGCAGGTCAGTGTGTGCTCTCGATTAGACCTGTTAGTCTCCTCAGTTTAACAGTTTGGTTCATTTACAGAAGTCTGGAAACTAAATACTCAGTGAACATCCGTGTATTCAGTGACGTGACCTCGATTACTTCTGGCTGTTAAATTGTCGCACGCTCTCCACCACTTTGTTGGACTATATAAACCAGCTCTTCTCCTGCTGTGTGCGTTTGCTTCCACTAACCTCTGCCCACCAAAGCCATGTTCACCAGAGAAGTCTTTGAAAGAGTCCCGAAGGTAAATATTTGGTGTTTGGAGCATAACTGTCAGGAAAAAGTGTTTTAAAACCATTTTTGAGACATAATCAGAAACTTTTAAAAGAATTTTCCCTGAAAATCTGATCAGTGACTGCACATGCTGTTTACATCCCGGCACCAATGAAATTAAAGTTGCTGAGTGTGTGCTGCATGTCACAGCCTCTAGGGGGCGCTGGCTGGGAAAACAAAAGCAGACTTGACATTGAGCATCATTTCTGGTTTTTATTTCTCGTCATTCGTCTCCACATTTCATCGTTTAATCCTCTAGCCTGCTCATGGTGACCTCCACCTCCCTGTAATCCAACTTTGTCTTTCTATCTGTGTCTGTATTTGTTTAAATCTACGCTTTGTGCAGCATCTGGTCTCTGCAGGAGGAACTGCAACATGCTGCACACAGTGATGCAGGCCGGCGTTAAAATGTTATGATATCCTTCACTTTGTCGTCTTTAAAGGAACGGTCAGTAAATGTTATTTAGGTTAATAGAAAAAGTGAGTATGCTCATAAAAACAGATGCAACAGCATGTAGTTAAATCTGCCATTAAACTAATGCATCCACTAACAACTTATAATGAATCTGTTAAAAACACCGTCATGTTCCTCAGTCAGACTGGAGTACCTCAGCCTGGAGGAACACAGTGCTACGGCCTCTCCCAGAGGAAAGAAAGCTGGATTTTTATCAGCCGGCAGTCTGCTGACATCGACTGGTGGAGGTTTTATCCTCTAACTTTAACTTCTCTCATTTCCAGCTCATGATTTTGATTCTTGAACTTGAGCTTTGCATGATTTTTTCCGCTAAGAATAATCCTTCTTTGTCTCAGTTCATTCCTCCTCCGACTGAAACAAGCTCCCTCTGCTCCACTCTGTGAGGAGGTGCACATCTGCTGCACTCTTCAGGATTATTTCACTCATCAATAACTTCTGTGTATTGGTCTGTTATCTTGTAACGATGTAACCTACCCCGCTGTTGATGCCGGTGTGTGGTGGTCGCGTCCTGGTGGTTTAGAAACAAACCAAACGCTGCAGCTTCGTCCCTCTGGCGTCCTCGCTGTTTGTCGTGGTTTCCTCACATCCTTTCTGATAGTTCCCAAGAATTACTGAGCAGGCCCGTCACAGGCGCTGCGTTGAGACGACGTGTAGTTACTCTTCCAGGGAGGTGTCGGCCTGCGGCTAATGACGTGTCCGCAGCGTGGATTTATCACAGAGTGTCAATCGCACAGCTTATGACTGTGCGGCTCAGTATCAGCAGATATCCAAAGCTAAAGTGTCTGTACGCTAGCTGAGCTTAAAGTCTGGATGGATCTCCACCGTCAAGTCTTTCACTAAGTGCCAAAGGTGTCACTGGTAAAACAGTCAGTGGGCTTCACCCTGTGGGGTCATGAGTGTGGGAGCCTGATGGGATCCAGCTGCTGCTGAGACTCTTCAGTTCGGGGCCAGGATGCTGCAGACGAACAGAGTTCACACAGTTGTGGAAACAAAGAGGCGACTTTGTATTTTTAGTTCTTGCATCAGCTTCTGCGCTGATATCTGAGGCTATTTTCAGTCATCAAAGGCTTTTACAGAAGCTGCAGTCAGAGAAAATCACAGCGCTCTCCTGCACTGATGTTGGCTCCATGTTGTTCTCAGTCATGTGACCGACCGGCCCACGAAGCACACCTGATGATAAATGTGATAATTCAGCCCGGTTCAGGGTGAGTCTGCAGGTTAGAGACGTTGCAGCTCCACGTGGCACTGCTGGTAGCCATGGTAGAGGCTTTTATTGTGAAAGAGCAGAGCATAGGAAGCCCCTGAGTGCTCAGAAAGAACGTAGTTTAGTTTGGACTGTTACAAAGCAGATAACACCGTCATTAAAAGCTGCAGAGGCAAAGAGCCCAGAGGCTGAGAAAACAGTGGGCAGGTTGAAAGAATAAAAGTTTTGATGTTTGTCTGTGAAAAGCAGTCGTGTTTCTTTGTGCTGGGAAAGCAGAGAAAGGTCTGTGGGGGTGGGTCAGGATGCAGGTGGGTTGCAGTGGGTAAGATGGCGAGCAGAGCTGGAAGTTTGAAGGTGATCCGCTGCCTGTCGACAGGCGACGGTCTGCAGAGGTGGAGCCGGAGCAGCTTTTATTTGATTGGTTCGGATTGTAAATGTGGACCCAATGAAAGTTTCCAGTGGGTGTAAAAGTAGGAGACTTTATGGCGGAGCGGCTTTTTGTTTTATTTATAGCACTCGATGTGCCAAAGCTCCAAAATAGAGGCTGTAAAGCCTCCAGGAGCCCGGAGGATGTTTGGGATTACTCATTAGTCATGATTCTGCTTCCTCGGATCGATCCAGGCGCTGCACTCGTTTTACATTTTTACTGAGCTCGGTACTTTCTGAGGTCGTTAGAAATCTGTGTGGAAAGGGTTAACAGGCAGCGAGACGCCGCTGCGGGCTGACGGCGGGGAGTGCCAGAGATTTAAAGGCCAGTGGTCATCCCGAGGAGCTGTTGAAGTGGTGATCTGACGGTTTAGGGGGAAACATCTGTGCCGGCTGGGCGGTCAGCTGCCACGGCGAGCCAAAGAAAGCCCGCTTATTTTAGATCCGCTCGCTGTGAGCGCGTTTCGGGATGTAAAAAAAGCTCGCTGGATGCGGCTGCCAGGGCGAAGCTTTTTATAATAACAGCCTACTGTAAACATCTGAACGTGGAGTCATGATATCAATCACGCCGTCAGTCGCTGTTAGTCCCTCGCTGCAGCAGTTTGACCTGCTGAGCTCAAACCGAGGCGGTCAAAGCTTCATTATTTGAGCGACGTGCTTCAGCTTGTGGCCTCATCAGGAACGTCTGCATATAATAAAACAACCAATCATAAGCATCCATACAGTGTGGCAGAAGCATGTACGGCTGAGTATGATAGCTCAGGTTAAAGTCAGCCATCGTCCCTGGAGACGATTCATAGTTCTTTAAAAACAGGACAGACCTGCTCGAACACTCACAGAGATGCAGGTGCTTTATTTTGAAAAGCTCTGCTTTAAAACTCCTGATCTGTCTGATTCTTTTACTCCTGCTTTAACAGTGAAATGAGTCACTGTGCAGGAAGATTTCCATCTGAGATTCAGTGTTTTTTGTTTGCTTTATTCTTCATTTCTCTGAATGTGACAGGTGTGTATCAGGTGACTCACCTGTGGAAACCTGATCCTGACCTATAAATGAAAGCGTGAGCAGCATTTCTTTAATCTGTTTTAAAAGTTTTTAATGACAGAGGAAAACCTCAAAACGTGTCACGTGCTGTACTTTTACTGAACGTTAATGTCGGCCTGATGAAGCCGTTTCCTGTGTGTCGCCTCCGCCTCGAACAAAACCCGCGGTCGTGACCCCGACGAGTGTCAGGTCGGTGTTTGTCCTCCACTCTGGCCTCCCTCGCCTGCTCCGTGAGCTCTGAGCTCAGCGAATTAGATTTTTAAGTGAAGAAATACTCAAATCTAAAATGTTTTATGAGACGGGAACCTTTCACTTCTTATCAAAGCTTTTATTGTGAAAAATTAGTAATGGAAACTGATCAGATTTCAGCTTAATTCTGATTAAATAAAATATATTTCTACTCTAATTACACCTGCGACCTGCGCCAGGGAGAGCAAAGGACGTGCAAGCTGTTAGACAGGAAATGACAAAATAGACGGAGCCTTCAAAATAAGAGCGAGGGAGGAGTCTACCAGTCAAAGACAAATAAAATAAATGAAGCTGAAAACGACTCCATTACCAATTGCGTGTCTCTCTGTGTCCTCGCAGATATCCAGGAGTTTTACGAAGTGACCTTATTGGACAGTCAGAGATGGGTGGAGTCTTCCAAGGGGGCGGACCCCATGGCGCCCGTCAACCTATGGGACTTCTCCAGCCTTCAAAGTACAACGGTGACCTCGGACACGCTGCCCAGCCTTAGCACCAGCATCGAGGTAAGAACTCCAGCTGCTGACAGCTGCCGCTCCGCCTGTCAGGACAGGAAGTGCCACCAACACTCGGGTTCTTTTTCCTGCTTCCTGCTGCTCTGTAGCAGAGACGCCGACCGTTGGTTAAAAATAGAAAACGGTAAAAATAGATCAAACCTTTCAGACCTCGCAGGATGAAAAATGAAGCTGCATTTGATTTGCAAAGCAGCTCGATGGACAAACTGACGCCATCTGTTCCCCGCTCGCACTAAACGAGGAAAAGCAGGATTCCCGCCAGCGCCGGCTCCTCGACGGGTACAAACGGGTCGAACTCCTGGTCACAGCGTGTTTGGTTTGATTAGTTTGGGCTGATGAGCAACTCGTTTCACTGCAGCAATAATATTTCTGCTTGGAGCCTCATTAAGTGTCGGTTTTCTTCCTTCAAAAGAAAATTCACAAAAACTGTGATGAGACTGTTTTATCCAGAACGTTAAAATTACAGGAGCTGAAATACAGTTTTGTGCTTCTGATTTCCAAAACCCTGAAACACATAAATGCATCTTTAGCTCACGCTACGCTGAGCGGTTGTGGTCGGTCGTCTCCTAAAGGCCAAGAAAACCCCTCAGTCAGTGTGTGGATGCCATCTGTTATCACTCCTCCTGCTCTTATTTTGAAATAAGAGCTGGATCTTCCTGTCTTGTTTACCAGTTACAGCAGCCATGTCTTGGTATTTCCTGGCAGTGACAGAAACAGTCATCACTCATACATGAGAGATTTAAAAATAGAGAATGACACGGTGGTGTTTAGGCGTTCGTAACTGGAGAAGCCAAAATGAAACCTTTTCTTTCCTGTTTACTTTTCTGGGCTTTTTTAAAATATAGACGTAACCACAGTGATGTCACCCTTTGGTTTTGTCCTCAGTCTTAGCAGTTTGGCTGCCACCATGTTGGTTTGTTTGGAGCCAGTAGTGAACATGTAGGTACTTAAATGCTCAGTTATCTGGTAATGCTAGCAAGCATGCATTCAGAGACATGGAGTGGTGCTAATTAATGCTAACATCCAATTTAAATTGTTACATTTCATTAAATCTGGAAGTCAGACTTCTTGGACGGTCTGTTAGTGCCGTAACCTCACTGTTGGTCAGATGATGTCATTAAAACAGTCCAGAATACCAGCTCAAGCCTGGGAGCCAGCTAGCAGCTACAACCACCTGTGTCGCCATTCACCTGTCAAAGAGGCCACGCCCCTGAAACTACAAACTGTAAACCCTTAAACGGCTCTGGAGACCAAAGCGGTTTCCGTATCCGGCTGTGAACTTTTTATTTAAAAAGTCTGTGGGAACTCACTCGCTGCCGGAGCCTCTGGTGGACATTGGAGGAACTGCAGGTTTTCTTTTGATCATGAATTAAATGTTTACTTAATTTTTCATGTTTCAAATGAACTTTTAGTAATTATGTTCTGCAGAATTCGTTCGGCAGCACTTTCCTAGTTTGTGCTGTTTTTAACATTTGGCATTTCTTCTTAGCTGCTCTCACATGTTAACTAAAAACATGTAATCACTGCGCCATCTGGTGGTACAAATTGGTATTGAACAAAATGAAAGTCGCGATTCAGCCTGAGCTTCTGTTTCATGCTGTGCACAGGTGTGTTGGACATAAATCTGGAGCGGCGTTTCTTCACCTTGAGTTTAAATGATGTGAAAACAGAAACTCTACCAAAGTGCTTTTAAATGTTTGACTGGGTCTGATTTTCAGCCATGAGAGCAACTGTTCAGTTTCTCTCGTCTGTACGTGACCGTGCGCCTCCGCAGCAGCTTTGAGCTAAAACACGACGTTTGTGTTGGAGGACACGATGGCGTCAGATGTCCTTCACTAGTCCACAGGACAGTGATGATGATGAAGAAGATTTAGATCAGCAGCCTGAGGAAGAACAAACTTCATGAGTTGTGCAGTTAAAGCGAGGAAAGTGAAAATGAGACGAGTGATGTTTCCTTCTGCAACGACAGTCAAGCGTGTGAGCGCTCGTGGAGCTCATCCAAAGTTATTAAAGGCGGAGCTGCTGGTTTCATCGTGTGTGTGTGTGTGTGTGTGTGTGTGTGTGTGTGTGTGTGTGTGTGTGGGCGCGTGTGTTCCACTCGCTGAGGTTGTGTTTAACCTCAGGTGTGGTTTTGTGCTTCTGACTTCCTGATGACATGTTTGAGGGGCCGTGTGTGTGTGTGTGTGTGTGTGAAGGGAAAGCAAAGATCAACTGTTTCCCTCCACCTGATTTTTATCTAAACTGTCATCAGTTACACTTCATCACCATCTGGCAGTTTGGTTACGTCAGTAATTTATTGATTGTTTGGTTATAAAACGACCAGAAAACATTAAAACTGATCCCTCGTTAGTCCCTGAATCAAAGCGAACGCATTAATGTTCGAAAATCCAAACGACGTTCAGTTTCAGGGAAAAAACAAACGATTGTTGTTGTCTGATGTTTTTAAACACGCATCTCAACAAGAAAACAAACAGAAATAATGTTGAACATCAAACTGTTATTGATTGGAAATCCACAGATTTAAGTTACACTTTCTATAATATAAGAAGAACAAATCTCCTCCAGTTTCCAGTTTTGTGCTGATCTGATGTAAACCTTTGTGAGGACGTTTAAACTTCTCACTTGAAAAACAGTCCGAGGTCACCGACGCTGAGATTTCACTCTCGTGTTGATCTCACAGTTGATCAAAGACATCATTGATCAGTTTATTATTGGAGTTATTTTACCTGCAGAATGAATCTGTGTGTGTGCAGACCTGCTGCTCAACCCTCAAACTACAACTTGGTTTATTCCAGATGTTGTGAAGTTCCAGAGTCAATGCAGCACATCAACAGTCTGTAACAAACATCAGAAATACAACAGAGCAGCTCGATAAAATGTAACGTCACAGAACAGAAGATAAAATCGCACAAAACCAAATCAAATGGGACAAAAAGTCAAATAAAATAAAGACTCGCTGAAAGTAGAACTCATGGAAAATGTTCAGTTTAGTAGAAAAAGTGACTCTGCAGGTAAAACGGGGGAAAAAGACAGAGTGAAAGTGGTGACTGATGTTTTAGTTTTCTGACGTCTTATAATTTGAAACAATCGATTGATTATTGGTAAAAGTGAGAGATTAATGCCAGCGATCTCCATCAGTCTGCACGCTTCACATGCTTTTAAAGTTATTTTCAGTAAAGTTTCTGTTTTCTCTTCCTGAAAAACGAGAGCAGAGGCGGCAGGTTGTTTGTTTGGTGCTTTAAATCCTGAGACCTCGGTGTTTGTGCGTCTGCGGCACAAACACGTCTCCAAGATGTGATTCGCGACGTTGTGGTGAACGCCAACATGTGAAACGTGAAAGCCGGCGATTCTGTTAGTGAAACGAAAACGGAGCAGTCTGCCTCCTCTGCTTCTTTCATTCGCTCTAATCCCGTGTTTTCATAATAGCAGATGGGATCAGCCAGAAATTGGAGTATAATCCAGAAAATGTTATTTTGTGTCTTTGTATGAGATTGTTTTTTTGGGAGGGGGTTAAAGCTAAAGTCTGCAGAGGTTGCCGTGGCAAACAGCTGGAGTCTGGATGTAATGCATCATTATTCCTGTGCTGTGCACTCGGGCAGGTGGACGGAGACGTTCATCCGCTCGCGGCTGGCCTGAGGTTAGCGTTCAGGGTTGCGGGGCAGCTGATGCACGCTCAGGATTTACTCTGACGCTCGCTATGTGAGTGAGCGGCACATCCAGGTTAAGTGGAGGTTACGGTTCTCATCCGATGGAGCTGGCCAACCGTTCCTCTCTTCAGGCAAAGCTAAGCCTGCACTTCCTGAGTGAGGCATCGGGCTTCTCGCTTTGAGGAAGACAAAGGAAAATGTCTGAATTTAAAAATGACACGAGAAGCTTCTCCAGAACGTCTTTCACCTGCTTGTCTGTTTGCTCCCGCCTGATCCAGTCCGTTTGTTGTGTGAGGAGCTTTTCCAGAGCCGGACTGAGCTCGTTCATCCTGGTTTTTCAGTCCTGTGCTTTCAGCTGTCCAGGACCCGGGTTTGGGTCACATGGGTGTAAAGGTGAGCTGGTTGTTTGACCAGGCGATCAGTACTCCATCTGTATCCTCTGGAGCCAATAAACTGGCTCCTTATTTTCAGAACAGGTCGAACGTGACAGCCATAATGACCCCGGGAGTTTTCTGCCAGCCACCATAACACGTTGCTGCAGGTGGGGACTCGTGTCAGTGAGAGCACAGCTGGTTGGGTTTCAGTCCTTTGCAGATGCATGAACGGAGGCAAACATGCGTCAGTGTGAGGTGGACATATTTCAGCAGTCAGAGATGGAGGGCGGGACTTACGCATCATGTTTAGATCGGAGCACAAACCTGACGTTGGCTGAGATGTTTCAACCTGCTGTGTTGTTTGATTGAATGCTTTTCTTCTTCTTTCCTCTTTTTCCCAACTGTAAATGCTCATGCTCCCCCGTAGGACTCCCCCCTCCTAAACGAAATCCTCCACACGTTGGCGCAGGCCAAGCGCCCGCCTGGCCGTGACGGACAAGTAAGTACTGCCTGCTGTTGGTGGGAGGGGCTGTCGGTGTCGTCCACCTTCGCCGCATGTCCCATCCAGTCCTCGTGTGCTTTTTTTGGGCCATCGGAGGGGTGGGGGTCAGGGGTCAGGGGTCAGGTTCGCCCAGACGGCCTCAACGTGTCGCTTTGAGTCGTTCTGATCTGAGTTTGGATGAAAGTGGAACCAGAGCTGAAGTCTGAGGGTTGTTTTTAACACTGATCAATAAAACAAACTCGCAGCTCTCACCGAGGAGCCGTGGCTTCATGGTCGGCGTGTGAGCTGAACTCTGACCTGACGCTGTGCTCCTCCAGTTTTCATCCTCCATCTTCACGTCTGGTCTCAGTGTTTAAATATTTCTGTCAGCAGGAACGCGGCGGCACGTCGAGGCTGTCTGTGCTGTGTTCAGGGGTCGTGGGTTCATCGTGCTTCATTCGTTTTGGTTCATGTTGTCGGGTCTGAACGGTACACCTCCGGTCCTCAGAGCTGCACACACACACACACTAACACACAGCTGTCACTGATGTGGTAAAAACTTTATTAACTGATTTACACGAACGACTTTTCGTTGAGTGAGTCTTCAGTCGTTTAGAGTTTACGCATCGAATCAGGTGTGACGAGCTTTTCTTTTCACGCTGTGACCATAAATGGAAAACGAGACACCATGTTTCACATGAAAACATCACAGCTAGCTAATAGATGCATGTGAGCTGTTATTCTGCAGTTATGAGCTTTGAGAACAGTTGGTGCTCAAAGGCTTCACTTTACTGGAACAACAAACCTAAAATGTAACCAGTGTTTCCAAAACAAGCTGTAAATCAAAGTTAAAGTGATATTAAAATCATTTAAAGTGTTAAACGTGGATTAAAACTGGCCGAGGGTCTCAAACTGAAGCCAGATGAAATAGATTCATTTACCCACAGCACAATAGAAACACAGTAGATTTAATAGAGCTGTTCACAGCAGCAGTAAATGTGTTTAAGAACATTTTACTGATGCTTTTAATCTCTTTAAATGATGCAGATTAAAAATTCACTTTAAGCTCAGGATACGGCAGCAGAAGTTTGTTCGTTAGCGCCGTGCAGATGTTAGTTCCTGATTTCAGCTCTGCAGCACGGTTTCATTTACATTCAAGTCCAAATGAGTCTGAAATTGAAGTGAAACTCTTCGATCAGTTCATGTTTATTGTTTTTGATTGAATTTCACTTCCTTATTTTATCCAAACTGAGCAAATAGACGTTCAAACTTCACTCAATTCATGTCAGCATGTCTCAGATATCAGCTGATAAAAAGTAGTGTTTGAAATGGGTCAACTTTACATTTTGAGCTGTTAGTGAGAGAGTCTGTTAAAAAACACCGGGTATGACCCTGCAGCCAGGCTGAGAGCCTGCCTGCTCCTGACCCCTGAGTCTGCATGTGTGGAGCTTTTATTGTGAAGGAGCCTTGCGAGGCCTCCCCCGGACAGACTGGAGCTGTACTGGCGTTCAGCACCTTCGTGGTGGTGGTTCGTGTGGATTTCAGTTCAGGTTTCCGTGAGGCTTCGGTCCTGCGCCGCCTCTTCAGGCTCCTGTGTGTCTCGTGCTGCTTTCAAATACCATCCTCATGTGTTTCTCAGTGTTGTACGTTTCTGAGCGTCGCAGCTCGTCCGGGGGACTTTCTGACCTCACATTGCTGTGACCCACTTATGCAAAATCTACCTGCGAAGCTTCGTCCATAAGCAAACATTATTCACCACAAGGCAGCAGCGGCTCAGAGCCTCGGCCTGGAAAGAGTTAATAATTCACACAACATGAAGCTGTGGTCTGAGGCTGCTGCTGCTCAGTGAGTCAAACCATCTATCAAGGCTCAGCTCCCTTTTTATCCCACATTGTTTCACTGTCGTCAGGCTGCAGGTGGAGAACACCTGCTGACAGGTGAGGCTTCTCAGCTGCAGTGGAAACAGACTGTATAAAACAGATGGACGTAGCGTCGTCACCTGTTTGTTAGTGAAGTCACTGAAGGGTACTGTATGCTCATTGGTGAATGACTTTCAGTCACAAGTTGTTAGCCAATGAGCATCTCCCTCTTTGTCTTTTTTTACAAACTCTAATGGGAACAACACAATCAACACTGTTGCGTTTAATGACACCTGAAAGCAGCGACTGAGACCATGAACTCATCAGGATCAGATGATCAGGCTGGAGGGTCAGAGGAGGCGCCACCTGCTGGACATTCAGAAGAATGCACTGGCTTCATTTTGCACAGCTGGAAACTGCATCCATCTTTTATTTACAGTCTGTAGTCGGAACCCACAGAGCCACAGCATCATCGCAGGAAGAGGCGGAGACTTGGACACGGACGAACTGTGAACGCGTCCTGTAAGATGCTCATCGACCAATTAAAAAACCTGCTGTGTACCTGGTGAGCAGGTGGTGAACAAGTAGTGTTTCAGAGGCGCTCACATCATCTCGACTTTACCTGAAATGTTTCCACAGTGCTGAAGCTGCTTGGGCAGCCGTGCAGAGAGCAGAACAACCAGCAAAGCTTTTCACTCTGACTTTAACTGATAACGCTCGTGATGTGTGACGACCACGGCGCTGTGAGCGGTTTGAGATGTGCACACCTGAGGCAGGTGCTGCTTCTCTGCAGCTTCTCTGCAGGGTTAAACTGTTCTTTTCATGTTACTGTGAAACAAAAGTCCAGTGCTAAACACAGTTGTGGGTCACAGCAGCTCGATAAAGGTTTTTTAAACTTTTCTGCAGTGAATTATCAGAAACGGGTCAAACATGCAGGCATGCTTCTCCCTGCTGCTGCGCACAGACGTTAAACTGCTGCAGCTCATTTAAACTCCGATCGATCGCTCTGATGCTCTCAGCTGCTTGGAGAACAAGTACAAAAGCACTAATAACTATTTCTCTTCAGGGCAAAAGAGCTCATCACTTTAATGTAAAGCCCGGCAAACTGTTCTGTGGAAAACGCCACTCGCATCACTTCCTGTTCTGTGTTAATGTCGAGGTGTGAAACACGCCATATGATGATGATGACACGCATGAGACGCGACGCAGCTACATGACGGATTCATGGAGCTGTGAAAGATTCCCACCTGCCAAACGCCCACGCTGCCCCATCTCCTCCTCCCCCTGCTCCTGCTGAGAGGGACACTGCTCCTCCTCCTCCACCTCCACGAGCATTTGGTGTTGAGTCATACATGTCATCAGCAGCAGTTAGCGTGTTTTCAAACCTCAAGAGGAAAAGCCGAGGCACAGTCTGACTCAGACAAGATGAGTTTGTGGTCTATTATTGAGTAGGACGTCACAGCGCTTCAGGGACACTTTAAAACACACTGATGGTTACAGCGCAGCCACCAGTCCGTAATCCAGTTAGCCGATTGATAGAAAAATTACTCATGAATCCTTTTTATGTAAAAATGTCAGACATACTGCTGTTTCAGCTGTTTGTTTAATGTAGAAAATATCAGGGAATAGTCACATATCATATCAGTCACTATTTCACATGATTATTTGAAGAAATAACTGTTTTATTCTATCAAGTTGAAATTTATCTATAATCAAGTCTTTTTAGAGTCATGTTGCACTTGTAATAAAACAGTATTATTCACTGATAAGTACAAGCTAATTTCAGCCCAGATCGTCATCTGCAGATATCATTCATGCCTGAGTGCTCAGAACCTGCCATTTAGAACCTGCAGGGGAGAAAAATAATAATTGTAATGATTTCAATCACATGACATTTACGTCATATTTGCATCAAAACTGTTTTGGTTTTGGTTAAAAGTACAATACCTGATGGCAAATGTAATTACTGAAAGGTAAAAATACTTGACTCAGTTCTTTATTACAGAATAAATTCATATTTTAATTAGTGTAAATTTATAATATGATAAATAATTAACTACATAATTTAAGCTGCTCCAAAATGTATTATTTAATGTCTTTGTTTATTTTTTTTAAGTGTTAATAAATACGCTGGTCTGCAATTACGCAATCATTACAGTACAGGTATTTAGTGTTGCATTCAGATACACTCTGAAACTATTTTTCCAGTCAAAACGCGTTTGATTGATCGGTTTAAAGTGAAAACTTGACTGGATAAAATTATATTAATAATTTCTATCTCCTGTAACCTCGCTAACAAACAATACAATACACTGGTTTTAATAGTCCCGTGTTAATCTTTTAACCTCATAACTTGGAGGGAGTGGGTTTTTTCCAAAGCGCCTGAACGCAGCTTGTGTGTGTGGAGGAGCCGGGTTCGCTGAGCGCTGCTCCTGCTGAGCTCCGGATACGGTATGAAGGAGGACCGGGGGAGGGATGAGGTGGCTCTCCGGTGAGCGCACTCTCTCTCTTGGGCAGATTTATGACCGCAGTCGGTCGGTTTGTGAGTGAATGTGAAGCATTTATGAAGAGTGGCGCCTCGCTGGAGTTCGCTCAGCAGGAAGGACGGACGGAGATGAGATGCTGATGTTCCCGGGCTTCACTCCCGGCTCGGAACGATGGACTGCATTTGTATTGTCACCACAAAGGTAACGCTTGAAGAAAGCTCATAAAATACCGACACACGCACACACTGGAGGGCGAGTTTAGTTAAGAGTGAGTCGGTGTTAAATTCGGCTTTCATTACATCATTCAAACGGCTTTTTAATTAGGTGAAAATTCACTTTTTTCAAGGGTCCGCGCCTCATTCCCGCCGTTGGTCCCCATTAAAACAGCACCGCTGATGAAGTGGTTAGTATCGATTTGTGACGATACATTTATAAAAGTGAGATTTCGACCAAAAATAGTGCTACCTCCTAATAGGTGGTATGTTGTCATTAATTGTGAGTCGATGGTCAATTCGGCTAGTATATTATAATAAAGACGACTTTTTATTCAGTAAAAAACTTACTTTTCTGAAGGGTTCGCGCCTCATTCCAGCCTGTTATACCCATTAAAGCAGCATCGCTAATGAACGGAGGTTGGTAACCGGTTTGGATGATATGAAGCGATGATTGTAGGGAAAGTAAAACCATTCATTTTACTGTATCATTGCCGAATTGAAGAAAAGTCGATGGACATATACAGCCCCAAGCCTTTTATTCTTACTCATCGGTTTCTTTTCTAAAAAATAAGGATTAGAAATAAATTTGACTTTTCCTAATGCGAGTTTGGCGTGACATTTTCTTTGCTCTTTATCTTATTGTATGGTCTTTACCTTACAATATAACACACCTTAAGGCAACAGTTGTTGTGATTTGAGGCTATATGGATTAAATTTAATTGAAATTTTCACGCCTTTGGTTTATTAAGCCTCTTCTCTTTTTAAAGTCATACTTATTTTTGGGATTCAGTTCAATCCATTTATTGATTACTGATCAGGATAGTTACCAGCTGACTGTTTTCACTTTATGCTGGCAGTGTGTGGGGTCTGACTTTGAACTGAACACAGGCTTCTTGGTGTTTTTAGAGCTGTGAATGAAATTTGAAAGCATCCGGAACATATTGACATTTTGATTGTTCATTTTTATCACATTATTAACATGTAATAATGTGACAGAGCTAATAATGCTGCGTGTGATCTGCTCTCTGCTTCCTGTGGCGTCACTGTAGTTGCTGAACGAGACAGAGCTGATTTTTGCGCTTTCACGTTTTTTTTTTTTTTCCCACACCAGTTGGAAGTCTGGAGCCGTCACCTTACTGAAGCTATTTTGAGCTCTTTGTGTTCCTGGACAGTCTGTAAGTTGTAGTTTCGTAGGTCAGGGAAAGATTGATAACTGAACATTGTCTGTTGAGATCCATGGAGCGTTTTAAATTCATTATGAGTGTTTTTAGGTGACACATGTCTACCTGTGTCCTTGAGCATCATGGTCAACCTGAAGAATCCCAGGTTTACTCCGTGATGCACTTTCTCTTTGTGTCATAGTGTTTGGTTGTTTTATCGGGTTTATAAAAGCTACTAGGGCAAAAACATTTATTCAGTTATTTATTGGTACTTTCAAACTGTAAAAAAAAAAAACCTTTATGATGTTGTTTTAAACAACAAGCATGAGTTTAAAAACCAAACGTGAACCATGACGTTCAATAACAGAACATATCGCTGCATGTATCTGGTTATGATGACGACTTCTCAACCTGTCGTGTGATTTAAGGTTTGGGTGGCCTGCAGCAGTGGTGCTGGTGTTTCCTGAAGTTCAGATTTGGCTTTTTGAGGCACTGTCAGACTTCAGCCAGTCGCCATCTTTGTGCGCTGAAGTTGCTGCTCCTATCCTGGAAGTTCAGAAATAAGTTTCAGGTTCAGCGCGTATCCATGACTTGAGCTTCTCGAGGTGAAACGGTCTAATGGGGGTTTTAAAACATCTGCTGTAAAGGTGACAGAGGACAGGAAGATGTTGTAGAAATGAGAGAGACGCCTCTAAAACCAACGATAGAGCAGAAATGAAAGCAGTAAAACAGAAGCTGAGGTTAGAACAGGAGGTCGGGTCAGTGTCCATGTTCTGTCTGTGGGAAGCGTTAAAGGAGCAACTTTGTCCTGAAAGATGAGTTTCAGTCTCTTAAATGTGTTTGCTGGGCTGAATCGTTAGTGGCTGTATGTAAACGAGGTTAACGTCCCGATGCGGCGTCTCCAGCTGGTCTGGGATCAGTGTCCCTGCAGGCCGTCATCTCTTCTCTGAAATCCCATTTCTGTGATCCGTGTCTCTCCACTGATCTGAACCCCCGCCGCCTCGTCCTTAAAAACTCCCTCCGTGTGACATTAAACTTAAAGGACATTTTTCTCCCTGCACCCGCTGAGCACTGATGACGAGTCCTCAGTGGATTTGAACCAGCAACCTCCGTGTTCCTGTTGGTTTCAGGCGTCTCCTCCCCGCACAGGAAAGGTGTCAGAGCCTCAGGTGTGTGTTTGTAGGGCAGCGCCTCGGCGTTGGCGCTATTTTCAGCTCCTTATTAACGACGAGCTGCAGCTCGGTGATTCAGCAGGACAAAGCACAGTCAGCTCGGTCTAAATACAGGAACACCAACAGATCAGCACTCGAGGAACACCTGAGGACACGGCTACAGGACGCACGCTGCCCGGGTGACTAAATATGTTACTTAAGAACCAAAACCAGCGTTTACAGTTTGAAATATGGTGAAAATTATCCACAGAGACCAAAACTGATGTGGGTTCAGCCTGTAAACATTTCAATGTAGGAACTGAGTCACTGCTGGAGCCTCCGATTGGAGGTCGGTGCTCGGATCAGAACCTGGCCGGGAGTTCAGGTCCTGGTGGCTCATCACTGATAGAAAGTTTGCTGGTTTCAGGCAGTTGTGTTTTTAGATGTTTCACGAGGACCTGTTGTTGTTCCTGGCCCCTCTTAGAGCTGCTTTGCATGATCCACAATTCAAAACAATCCTCCTTTGTCTTCCTCCAGGCCTCGATGCAGCCCCTCAGTTCATCCAGCCTGATTAGCTTTGATTAGGTTTGAACACCTAGTGGGAGTGGTGGCTGTATCCCCTCTCTGTGACATCATTCAGGTCCAAGAGTAGAAAAAACCCTGATAAACTGAGAGCTTTAGAGCAGTCTGACGCCTGATCATTGGAACACAACGTGAATGACAGGAAATGAGGAAAATAAAACATCTTTTTTGTTTATAAAGAGATGCAAAAAATGACATAAATTGATTGATGTGTATAAAATCTCTCTGCTGTGTTTCTCGCCACGCTGAAACCAGCAGTGCAGGCGCTCTCACGCAGATTCAGACACTTCCTGTCAGAAGTCTATTTATGTCGACGTCCTCACCCCCCGGAGCGAAAATTCAAGCACGAGATGATGTTTAATTTAATTATGACTCTGTGACAGGACGCGGCGTTTCAGCGTCTCCGTTACGGTGCAGTCATGTCCTGTTACTGTCCATTTCCTTGTTGATGTGAGTCTGTGCGTCCTCACAGCTCTAACACAGCACTGAACCTGTAACGAGTGTGTGGGTGGGAAAGAAGTTATCCAATCACAAATCAGCTCGTTACTGTGGGTTTAAACACGGAGTCGTCCTCACAAACGCAGAAACATTCAGAGCCGCAGTCTGCTGCAGCCGGAGGTCGGAGGTCAAATCGGCCGTCTCCACTCCTTCCAGAAAACAACCGCAGTAGCAAGGGCTGATGGGAAGGCTGATCGGCCGCTACCTGCAGAGAAGCGTAACGAGCTCGTGCTGTCGGACTGTTGATGCTTCGATCAGCAGCTCGCCGCTGCGCCTGGAAACAGCCGCCTGAATTATTGATGATGGTTACGGGCAGAGCGAGGAGAGTGAACCTGCGAGCACGAAGAGTTAGAAACATGGAATCATTCCTAGATTGACTTTTGTCTGTTGGTCGTTACCTTTGTTTTTACCTGTGTTCAACTTAAAATACTTTAATTTACTTTCATTTAAAGCTTTTTATGACCTTGATGGCATTTTGTTATTTAGGTTTTCACGAGTTTACTCGACAGTTTTCTCTGATTTGATATATACTTAATGCTTAATGTCGTCAATAACATTCATACTTTTAAAGTTTGCATTTTTAATTTATTACTTTTTTGCTAAATAATTTTAATACTAAAGTAATTTTATATTTATTTTAATAACTTTATATATCTGGTATTTTTTTATATGTAAGTTCTTTTAAAGTATAATTTCATTTTAATACTGTCTTAAGTACTTTCAGAGCCCGTATTGCAGTACTTCATGGCCCAGAGATGAACACCTGCATTGAAGCTATTAGTGATGATTATGTGCATAAACTACATCCTGAGCTGCTCGGAAACACTAAACCTTCTGACCCCAAACCTTTATCGGTAAAGCCGGTCACATGACTCTCTGCGGTCACATCTGTCGCACGGTCGTGAGATGCGGTTTATTTTCTCTTTGCTGTAGTTTGACAGGACGGCAGCAAATATCCACACAGATGTGCTGATGTTCAAGCGATGCCCGGAGGAGGAAACAAACCCTCGATGAAAGCCCTGCGACAGACTGGCGACCTGTCCAGGGTGTACCCCGCCTCTCGCCCTATGACAGCTGGGATAGGCTCCAGCACCGCCCGCGACCCTGGACAGGATAAGCGGAAGCGAATGGATAAAGTTGAGGAGTTGTAAAGTGTTTTGTCTGGTGTCAATTATATCGTCAGTTATATCGTTATCGCAAATTTTCAAATGTATATCGTGATAAATATTTTTGGTCCTATCGCCCTGCTCTACTGGTTTCACCTGTTCTGCTCTAAGCTGGTGGTGTTAACCCAGCAGATAAACCGCGCGACACGTCGTGTCGAGTCCAGCTGTGGCGGCCGAAGCTCGGCACAGGAAGCTCAACAGCTATCTCTCCCCTCGCTGTAACGGCGCTCCTGCTGTGAGTGACGTCGAGGCGCCGTGAGGAATTTTTAATGGCTGTGTTTGCACTGCAAGAGGCTGATGGGCCCTGAAGGAGGACACAAGCCGAGAGGAGCAGCCATGCAGTTTAATAAGACACACACACACACACACACACACACACACACACACACACACACACACACACACACACACACACACACACACACACACACACACACACACACACACACACACTCAGCAAGCTGCCAGCAGTCTGCAGGGAGGTGAGGAGAACAGAAGGAGAGGTTGGAGAGGAGGAGGAACAGAGAGGATGCTGGGAAGCGTGGGCAGGGCGCTGAGATGAAAACAGAGGCAGAAGACTGGCTCTCACTTCTGTTTGCTTTCTGTGCGCTCTGACCCTTGACCTCTGCTGATGATGCCATAATCGCGTGGCACCACTGGGAGTTAAATTGGCAGGTTTCTTAAGAAGCTTCTCTGTGAGTGAGTGGAAGGTTCACACTGACGCTGTTTAATAAACGAATCTTCAGGTCAACATTTTAATTTGTCTGTTGTTTCAGTCTGTGGCTGGATACCTGCAGAGCACCTGGCCTCATTCAGGACTGTGTCCAACCCTAAAAACAGCTGTGCGACACATTTATCGCAAAACTTCAAGTATAAGGTGTCATCTTTTTAAGAAAATGTGTAGCTTTCATTCTGTTACTGTTACACACTGGAGCTGATGCCTCACGCCTCCATACTGCTGCAGGGGGTTGAATAGTTTTGAAAGGCGTCTGGTAACACAGGTGTGTGTTGGCTGTTTGAGTCGGTTTCTTCTGTTGCTGTTTAACTGATCAACTTTCTGTGTGCTGACTCTAAAAACGTTTTGTGTAAAATCAGACTGTATATAACATTTGTTATGTTTAGTTGTTTATGAATCCTTACTAAGATGATATGACAGTGCCTGAAAATAATTTGCTTTATTGGCAGCTACTCGTCTTATGCTCTGCTCGACTCGGATCAGCCGATTGCTGTTTGTGACGTTGCTGACAGGGACGTTGCCCCCTGGTGGACAAACTCACAGCATTGGACTGGGAAAGGTGCAAGCTATCCACCTGTCAGTGCTGCAGGGCAGGTGGACCAAAAGTCACGAGCTTGACTGGGATCACAGCAACGAGGTGTTTGTTTTGGTTTAACCACACCACCCCTGACACCATCCGCTGGGCTGGGGCACCCAGATTCACCTCATCCTGCCAGATGTTGTTCAGGTTGTTTCAGACGTGACCTCCGCTGGTTGTGTTACTCCGGGCATCAGTGCTGACTCTACCCTCTGTCACCAAAGACAGAAGCTGGGCATTTGTGGATTTTCAGTTTAAATTCTCACTTGGTTAATGTTGTGCTATCCACCCACCATAACACTGAGCGCTAGCAGCCGCGGTGGAGCAACTCAGTCGTTTACACATAGCAATGAGTGATATCGCCTGCTTTGAATAGTGGACATAAGGTGATATCAGCTATCTGCTAAAAAGCCATTCATTCACATAACGAGACAAAAAGGCTGCAACAGCATCAGATTTTATTTTAAAAATCTATTTTTGTCAGTTTTTCTGTTCCTGTGTGAAACTTTGCTGTTTTCTCTCTGATGAACAGACGGAAGTCAAACAGATGATAAACACCCGTCATTAACTGTGACGTTTGTGGGTCGCTGTCATCCACGTCTTTTATCACTTTGATGGAAATAATCTCTATTCTTCTAATTTATTCTCACGAGTCTGCGGCACTTTCTCTGGATCTCTGTTTCTCTGCTTCAGTCGAGTTTCTGCTTCTCGTCTCCGTCGTGTTGAAGTCTTCATTAGGCTGTGGTTAAACATGCTGTTATTGTGCTTAAGAGCTTGATGCTTTGCTCTGCAGGCGTTTTTACAGCAGAGGAAGATTTCCTCCTCCTCCTCCTCCTCTCTGATCCTCTGCTCCCCCCGGGCTTCCCCCCTCTTTCCCCCTCTCCCTCCATTTGTATGCATGCTGATGGAGAATCTCTGTGGTTTCCCTGCATATTAAACCGAGCTGTCATATCTCTGCTGCGCTGAATAATAGATTTTCCCTCTTTGTTTTAGAGAGAGGGAAAGATGAAGGAATAGAGAAGGATGAAAACACAGAGAGCAGAAGGAAAAGAAATGTGCAATATGTTAACATGATTCATTTCCATTATTAAACAGATCCTTTTATAGTAGCAAAATCACAGGACAAATGTTGAATTTGGAGAGTAAATGTTTGATTAAAGCCACAGAGCTGCAGCTGTTCCCTTCATAACCACAAGAAAGGAGGAGGAAAATTAATCAAGTAATCGTTTGACTTATTTATGGCTCCAAAATGGAAAATTAATCACTTGGTCCAGTCTTTCCAGTGTGAGGTCTTTGATTTGTGCTTGATTTCTGTTATTTGGGCAAAGAAGGACATTTTAAGGGTGGGCTAACTTTTAGACCAAAAGAACTAACAGATTAATCAAAAACTCTTCGGCCAAACTTAATTTTTACCAGCTGTGGTTGGTAGACACTGCAAAATCTCTTAATGCTCTCTGCAAATGTATTTTTTCAAATGAAGGAGAATCAATCATAAGAACTAAATATACTACACTGTAAGTAAAGTAAAAAAGCTCTACTTCAGTCTGCTTTTAATATATTTGGAGCTAATGCACTCAGACACGTTATAATAAATAAGCTTCGTATGAATAGATTTTTGTTAATGTTGGATCTGTAGAAGAATATATTTTGTTCCTGTGCCCCATACACCGCACGGCTGCATGAAAACGGGCTCCGCCGTCACTCAAACAATAAAAACACTAGAACTAAAGTAGAAGCACAACTATGTGACGTCTTCAGGTTTCTTGTTTGATTCATTTTATGTGAAAAAAAATGTTCCGTAACAGAAACTTGTTTAGGAAGCTAGGTTTATGTTGTTTGTTTTTTAAATTAAACTGAAGTCAGTGTTATGTATGCAGCACCAAATCACACCAGCAGTCGCCTGAGGTTGCTTTATATACTGTGAGGACCTGACAATGCTGTTAAAAACATGACATGCACGCTGTTTTGAGAGACAGCTGTGGGGTTTTTGTTAAATGTCGGTGCCCCATACACCGCACAGTCGCACACTCTGGTTGTATTAACATTTGTTGTCAGTTCTTGGGTTTCCTTTCATTAAAGTGTATTTTTAGGTTGCAGCAGACTGATAAATGCAGGCACTGATGAGCAGAACTCAGTTAATGTTGGTAGATAAATTAAATTGGAAGTGCATGACAAATTAGTGAAAACATTTGCTTCAAATGGCAGGAAGCAGAGATTCCTTCCTGTGCGGTGATAAGAGTCCCGCGGGGATCAGAGATCGTGATGTTGGACGGCAGGAGGACCCGAGCTGCAGACTCCGAGGGGAATCGCCTCTCA
The DNA here is from genome assembly GCF_964374335.1 of Astatotilapia calliptera. Lineage (NCBI taxonomy): Eukaryota > Metazoa > Chordata > Actinopteri > Cichliformes > Cichlidae > Astatotilapia > Astatotilapia calliptera. Next base: position 1,976,820 of record NC_137439.1, on the reverse strand, counting down.
GTGCAGTCTGGTAGTTTGTCTTTGTTTTCACGCCGCCTCTGACTCTCTCAGTGTTTGTCGCGGCCGCTGTCGAAACAGGAAGTGGCGGCCTTATTGACTCACTCCAGGGCTTTCCCATAGAGAGCAGATCACAGAGCTCCGGCTTCCTTTGCCTGCACTGCGCTGAAAGATTTTCCAGCTGCCACTTTCTCCTGAAACGTGCTGCGAGCCTCGGCCTCGCTGCGTGTCTGCAGCCCGAGCTGATCTCAGGTCAGACTTCTCCCTACCTGAGTCTCTCCTGCAGCTGTGTGACACCTGGAGGACTTCCTGTGGTCCGTTCAGTCTGCTAATTATGGTCGTTGAGTTAAACTTCAGTTATTATTCGACGAGAATGGATTGGCGTCTGCTTTATATTCTTTTGGGTTTGACCTGCTGGTCAGACAGAAAGTGAAACAATGAGGTCACTGCGTGGAAACGGTGGACGACTGGAGACGATAATCACGGACTCCTGGGCTGCTAAAGCTTTCAAAGCTGTTGGGCAATTATTACAATTATGGTTTTGTCAGTTTCTTTAAATAACGGTGAGAAATCAGGTGATTGAAGTAGAACTGCAGCTAATCTGCCCGCTGTGTTCCCGGCCTCCTTAATTTCACTGTGACGTCTTCAGTTGTTGACCTGCACAGTTACAGGAGAAGAATTAAAAGCATAAACATTTAAAACTTTAAAGTTTCTTTACAGGCTTTAAAGAGTCTTTATAGTCATGCTTTTAGGTAAAAACTAAACGTTGCAGATCCAGAATAATCTTTATTATAATTATGTGATAATCTGGAGCAGCTGCTGGTTTTGTCTTCACACGGGCCTCTGACGTCTGTTATTTACGCAACATCTTGACTGTAAACCGATTGAAAGTATTTGGCTTCATAAAAAGATGACGTGGGTGTCTTTAATGGAATTGTCGATGATCTCACTGGAAGCTAAACATTGGCTTCTTTTTTCAGGAATAAATCCGCTTTAGAAAACTCTTCTGTCTGCGATTGTTTATGCTGATTTACTTTTGTCTCCTCAGGTTTGCTTAGATGATTCAGACTTGTTTGACTACAAAGTCTTTGACTCACCACAGCAGACTTCTAGAGTTTAGCGGGTTGGTCATCACGGACCGCTCGCAGGAAACGTCTCTGATTTGTTCTTATCTGTAAATGATTCCAGTTTATCTTCTTCTTCTTCAGTTTATCTTCTTCCTCCTGTGTGCTCGGGTTTTGACAGACATGGGAAAATCCGTCTCACTGACGTCCTTGGACCAGGAAGTGTTTCCAGATGTTAGATGTGAACTTCATTATAAGTGTCGCTGTTTGCTTTTTAACATGTTACGGGCATAACTGTTAAACTGTTAAATCTTTACTGATCAGCTGGATTACAGTGAATAATACATATGTTTAGATTTGACGTCACAAACACGAGTGAGCGTGTTTGATGTGTTTATTGTTGCTTCGCTGCTTGTTGACCACAAATGGACCCAATCGATCGTTTGATAATTAAGGACGTGTTTTTAAAGCAGTACTTCTTGCGGCTTTACTGCAATCTAAACTAAAAATAGTTTGGGTTGGCGGCGTTTCATGATCAATATTTATTGGTGCACTAATGCAGAGGCGTTTTGTGTGCACGTGTGACCCGACGGCCAGTAACTTCAGGTTGGTTTGCACATCTGTTCTCTGGAGAGAGCTGAGGAGTCTTCATTTTAAAACCTGCCTCTCTCTGCTGCAGCGTGGGAGCACAGAGGATTGTGGGTAGGGAGTGGCGCTGAGCCGCTGCAGATACGACAGGGACGCTAAGATGCGACCTCGAATGGCTCCGACGTCCCCCCCTCCTCCTCCCTCGCCTCAGGGCGACTCCTCGCCATCTGGGTCGGCACAGGCACAAGAAGTCACTGCCAAACTGTCATTTGGGACAAAAACACTCACAGGCAGACGTCTTAGAAACACTGAACGAGGGGGCGTGGCCTCTGAGGTACAGGTGAGACAGAAAACCTGGATGGTGATCATAGTTTATGAGCGGATGAAACACGGCACTTTGTTGGAGTTTGTCTTGGAGGAATAAGGAGAACACAGGAAGCTTCACAGGAAGTTATCAAACGTGTGGACTTTTATTTATGAAGGAGCACGTCGGCCCCAACGCCATCAGCTGTCATTGGATGATTATTGGTCAGCTGATACGTGGGGAGTACGTGTTTTTCATCTATAATTAGTTTGTGTGCTTTCAGTGCATATTAAATTATTAACAGTGTGTTATCTCTGATACTTCTGGGAAATGAAGGCTGGATCACGCTGTGCGAAAGCTTTCCATTCAGTTTGGTGCATCAGTGTCTGTTCAGCTGCAGCGCAGGAAAGGAAACTTTGGTGTGGCTGAGGCTGTGCTGCCCCCTGCTGCTGGTCTGTGGCGGTGCTCGTTTCCTGCACATTGATCGGTCTGTTCCAGCCGGTGTTTAAAGTTGGCAGAGATTTGTAAGATTTCAGTCCTGGTTGCTTAGCACCAGCCGCTGCCAGCAGCTCTTATTAATATATTTGGGGGGTTTAATGTTTGTGGTTGAGGACTACGAACAAAAACAGTGAGCACACAGCGCAGCAACGATCTTCTCCTGTTTATTCTCGGGGTCGTCTGCTGGCAGAAGATCAGCTGATCGGTGAGGTTTGTCATTTGTTCTGATCTGAGATCTGCTGGAGTCGTGTTTTAGGAGTGTTCAGGTGTTCAGCTCTCCGTTTCTCAGTGTGTTTGACAAAAACGAAGCCCTCGGCTGCTGTCAGCTGGTCTCCTCTGGACCGTGAGGTCGGCTGGTTTCGTCTTTCTTTGGTGGATTTTGGATGTTTGGGATCTTCAGCAGGTTGTTTGGTTAGCTCGGAGCGTCCTCACTCTGACAGAGGAGCACATCTCTCTGTTTGGATGGTTTCATTCAGCTCTAATTGAGGTCCAGCAGGGGGCGCCACCTCTACAGCTGTTCACCTGACTGTGCAGGTCAGATACAGGCAGCAGTTTGTTCTGACTGGAACTGATAAAAAGTTTAATTTACAGATTTTGTTTTTCATGTGGCATGACAAACTATGTGTGCCTTATGTAAACCCAAAGTCTTAGTCAAACCAGCTGTGTGTGAACAGCTGCAAACACCTGGATCAGACTTTTCTGTAGTTTTGTTTCAGAGTTTAGCTTCTCTAATCAACATCACCAGTTTTAATGAACTGATGAATGTGCAGACATGTGAAGACCATCTCTGAGTTTAGGGCTTTTGATTGGTCAAAATGAGGATTTATACACATGTGACTTTGAGTGAAATGTTTCCTTATTGAAGTTCCAACAAATCAGCTTTCAAAGAGCTTTGAAAGGTGAAACATCTGCTGCGGCCAGCGATGAGAAGAAAGCCGTGAACCCCACAGCTCGCTGTTGTTTCTGTTTCCGTATTTTTATCGTGTCGAGTGTACGGCGTCTGCCGTAATGAGAGCTGAAGGCGTGAAGCAGCAGCTGAGATCACAGGTGTGCGGAGGTGAGCTGCTGGATCGGGCTGTAGGTCGCTGGGTTGCACGACTGACCTGAGGTTTGCATGAAACTTCTGTGAGAAACTGGGAAGAATATCTGTGTTTGCAGGTGTTATGTTACCTGTTTCTTTATTTATTTTTACTAAAATACTTCAAGATAAATTCCTGAAGAAAATACATTTTTATTCCAGCCCAAAAGGAGACAAATGTGCAACTTAAGTAGAACATAGATCAGCTGGAAATGTTGATATCTGCCACCACTAGGGGGAGCTGTCCTGCAGCAGGCATTCACCTGACTCAGGTGTTGCTGCAGGTTTGATCGGGTCTTTTGTTTCCTGACTGATTTCCAGCTGGCGTTTCAGAGGGCTCGTTTGCTTTGCAGGCGTCTAAAATGCCTCCCACTCTTCTGTTTTTTTGTTTGTTTGTTTGTTTAAAAAAATAAATTAAAGCAACATTATTTTAACACCTGTATTCCAGGAAATTGGCCTAAAACCAGCATGAACAGCAGCGATGGAGCCTGTTATACTCCTGTTTTCTGTCTGAACTCCCTGAGAGGACTGAGACTACCTGATCCCGCTCACGTGCTCCTGAAACGACCCTGCGTCTCTCTGCAAGCTCCTCGGTGTGGCGGCCGGTCGCCGAGTGGCGTGTAAAAAGCAGCAAGGTCGCTGTCACTGCACACGCTCAGTCTGCTCTCCCGTCTCTGAGCATGTGCAGGCTTCTTGTTTGTCTGCACGTGTGCGAGCCTGACTCAGACTTCCATAACAAGGCACTCAGACAGACGCACGCCCAGATGGAAGCTGATTGGTTGAAGTGTCTAAAGTGTAATGAGAGCCTGAGCGTCTTGCTCCAGTCTGTCTGTGCTCGGTTTAAGGCGTCTGAATCAAGCGCCGTGATTGGTGTGTGTCTTTTTTCTTTTTTTCTTTTTGAAGGGCAGTAAGTTTGGTGACCTGAGTCCTAAAACTACACTACCCATGATCCTCAGTCGCTGCTAAACCTGGGTCCAGTGTGATGGTAGTAAAGCACAGTTCACCCAGTCTGAAGCCTGAACTTGATGGTTGTTATTACCTTTAAAAACATCTTGTGATTATTGAACTTTTTAGTGGGGAGCGATGTTTCAGTCGAGTTGGACTTAAGAAGCCGGGGTGGGATCGACTCGTCAGCAGAAAGGCGAAGCCGAGGAGCTCCTGCCTCCAGCAGCAGCACAAGCTCTCTCTGAACAGCTGAAAATAATACAGAGGTCATCGATGAGTAAACGGACTTCTCCTCTGCACACTTCTGTTTGTGGTAACCGCTCACTACCCATGATCCTTAGCTGCTGTTGGGGGATTGGGTTTGGATGATGCGCTGCTGGTTTTCAGGTTGCAGGTACTGGGACTTGGGAGCTGTGTCTGCTGTTCTTTAGGCCCGCAGCTGTGGGATAAACAAGTTTTATTTGGATGTTTTGAGTCGTTTACCAGAAATATTGGAGCTCAAACTGTTGGTGGATTTATTGATTGGACACTAAATGGAAAATAATGTTAAACTAAATGAATATTTTCAGTATTGATGAAGTAAAATAATGAAAAACTCAAACTATTTGCCGACTCCAGCCTGTAAAATTACAAATGTAAACATTTAAAGCTGATGTCTTTTGTAGTTTCCTGATGTGGGCTGAGTGATTGATTTTAGAAATAATCAACAGATTAGTCGTCAATAAGCCCGATCGGCTCATTCCTCTGATGTGAAGCAGCTTCCTCAGAATCTGGTTTAATGGTACAGAGCTCCTTTCTTCTCACTTCTCACATTTTCTCTCTTCACCCTGAATGACTAACACACACCGAGGAGGCGAGCGGCAGACAGTGGGTGGACGTGTGTGTGTCTGAGAGTGTGTGTGTGTGTGTGTGTGTGTGTGTGTGTGTGTGTGTGAGAGTGTGAGAGACGGAGATAAAGCGGCAGATTTCGGGTGGAGCAGAAGGTACAGAGTGAATCCGACCGACTGCTGTCTGTTTGTCTTTCTGTGCTGGTTCTTAATTGGAGCGTTACTCTGCAACACACACACACACACACACACACACACACACACACACACACACACACACACACACACACACACACACACACACAGGATGAGATTGGGGGGGTTGTTTATGTTGATGTATTCAAGATTCTCTTCGGTATCAACATATTTTAGAAGAGACCAAGAAAGGAAGTGACTTAAACAGAAAGCCCCTCAGACGTGCTGCAGTCACAAACACGTCGCTGCTGTTACAGGAGGAATAAAGGGTTAATAGGAGGCTTAATTGATTAGAATTAAGGCTTTTGAGAAGTGGAACGAAAATCATACATGATTCCAAACATTTTTTACAAATAAATAACTGCAAAGTGGGGTGTGTGTAATTATTCAGCCCCCTGAGTCGATACTTTGTAGAACCAGCTTTTGCTGCAGTTCCAGCTGCCAGTCTTTTAGGGTCTGTCTCTACCAGCTTTGCACATCTACAGACTGAAATCTTTGCCCATTCTTCTTTGCAAAACAGCTCCAGCTCAGTCAGATTAGATGGGCAGCGTTTGTGAACAGCAGTTTTCAGATCTTGCCACAGATTCTTGATTGGATTTAGATCTGGACTTTGACTGGGCCGTTCTAACACATGGATATGTTTTGTTTTAAACCATCCCATTGTTGGCTTTATGTTCAGGGTCATTGTCCTGCTGGAAGCTGAACCTCCGCCCCAGTCTCAAGTCATTTGCAGACTCCAAGAGGTTTTCTTCCTGTATTTGGCTCCATCCATCTTCCCATCAACTCTGACCAGCTTCCCTGTCCCTGCTGAAGAGAAGCCCCCCCCAGAGCATGATGCTGCCACCACCATATCTGACAGTGGGGATGGTTCAGAGTGATGTGCAGTGTTAGTTTTCCACACATAGCGTTTTGCATTTTGGTCTCATCTGACCAGAGCAGCTTCTTCCACATGTTTGCTGTGTCCCCACATGGCTTGTGGCAAACTGCAAACGGGACTTCTTATGGTTTCCTGTTAACAATGGCTTTCTTCTTGCCACTCTTCCATAAAGGCCAACTTTGTGCAGTGCACGACTAATAGTTGTCCTGTGGACAGATCCCCCACCTGAGCTGTAGATCTCTGCAGCTCGTCCAGAGTCACCATGGGCCTCTTGGCTGCATTTCTGATCAGCGCTCTCCTTGTTCGGCCTGTGAGTTTAGGTGGACGGCCTTGTCTTGGTAGGTTTACAGTTGTGCCATACTCCTTCCATTTCTGAATGATGGCTTGAACAGTGCTCCGTGGGATGTTCAAGGCTTGGGAAATCTTTTTGTAGCCTAAGCCTGCTTTACATTTCTCAGTAACTTTATCCCTGACCTGTCTGCTGTGTTCTTTGGACTTCATGGTGTTGTTGCTCCCAATATTCTCTTAGACAACCTCTGAGGCCGTCACAGAGCAGCTGTATCTGTACTGACATTAGATTACACACAGGTGACTCTATTTAGTCATTAGCACTCATCAGGCAACGTCTATGTGCAACTGACTGCACTCAGACCAAAGGGGCTGAATAATTACGCACACCCCACTTTGCAGTTATTGATTTGTAAAAAATGTTTGGATTTTTGTTCCACTTCTCACGTGTGCACCACTTTGTGTTGGTCTTTCACCTGGAATTCCAATAACATTGATTCATGTTTGTGGCTGTAATGTGACAAAATGTGGGAAACTTCAAGGGGGCCGAATACTTTTGCAAACCACTGTAACTTGTGCGTTGTGGTTTCAGAGCTGATGGGAGACGCACAAAAGCTCGTGATCCCGCCGCGTGCTCAGATCCTCCTGAACTGTAACCAGAGACTAAACGAGAATCAAAGGACACAAACGGCAGTCTGCACTGATGCTGCCAAACCTCCTACTGTAATATCAGTTAAAGCGTTAGGTAATGTTAGTCACAGTGTTTAAATTGTTAAACATTATTAAACATGTACTGTGTCAGCCAACATCAGCAGCAGCTTTACTGCAGAAACCAGCTAATGTTCACAAATCAGGTTAAAAAGCTGCTATTTTTATTTTTCCTGATTTAGTGGTGATGAGGGTCGATGTGTTTACAAAGAGACTCAGTGTCTGAGACTAGTTTCTACATTTCTGCCATTAGTTTTAAGTTATTAACGAGGTTGAAGGACCTGGTTTATGTCGGTTGCTGTTTTTGTTGTAGCTCGTCTGTAGTGAGATGAAGTGTGATTCAGTCAGATGATTAATGAATATTAAAAATACGAATAAACGGTGATCAGTGAAACTTTAGAGCAGTTATATCAACTTTACTGTCCAGAACTGGTGCAAAGAAACAAAAACCAGCCGAGCAGTAAAAGTGACGAAAGTTAAAAGTCGTTGTCATGAAATGAATTTAACACTGTCGCGCTAAACGACAGGAGAGAGAGAGAAATAAAAATGATCCGGGCTGATCGGATGGTTCGTCTTCCGTTTGCTCGTTCCCGTCAGATTTCCATGAAACGTGGGGCTTAGTCCGTCCTGGAAGAGACTTTTGGACAGATGTGGATCCAGGATCGTTTTCTTCATCAGAAGCACGGGCTAATGCTCTCAGCAGGAAGTTGTGCCCCCTGGTGGCTGTTAGAAAGGCGGCAGGTTTGAGGCATCTGTGCGCCGGTTCACTTTTCAAACCCGGAAGCTTCGTCCATCTTTTATGTAACGCCGCCGTCAGCCCAGCCGACCAATCGCCTGTCGTATCTTCTTCTTCGCTGTCAGATTAAAACGCACCTCTCTGATGGAGGGAGCGCTCGCTGCTGTGTGTGGGCTCGCTCTTCCTCCTCTCCTCCACATCACTGACTCTGTCCTACATCACTCTACCTTCCCTGAGGATACACCCCCACTCTCTCTCGCTCTCTCTCTCTCTCGCTCTCTCGCTCTCTCGCTCTCTCTCGCTCTCTCTCTCTCTCTCTCTCTCGTTCAACCCTCCTCGTTTCCGATGAGTCATGTGACCAACCTCTCTCGCCTCCCCCCGCTCCCCAGAGACCAATCACACCCCCACAGAGGGACGCTTTACGAACACACAGCAGCCTTCGCTCTCTCTCGTCATCATCGCGGGAGAGAGAGAGAGAAAGATAGAGGAGGAAAACAAGCGTGAGGACGAGGGAGAGAGGAGTCCGGGCGTGCGCCTGAGAGGAGGTCAAGAGGGAGAGGAAAACATTCAACCAGCAGAAGAAGAAGAAGGAGGAGGGGTCAGCAGGGAGGAGGAGGGGGAGGTTCTCCCTGAATGAAGGAAGAGCTCTGGGAGTCGTTTCCTCCCCGCCGTGATGGAGCGATGCGAGGAATGAGGGCGGATGGTGAGAGCAGGGAGCAGCAGCAGCAGCAGCAGTGGAGGAGGTGGAGAGGCAGGAGGTGGAGGCGGAGGAGGAGGAGGTGCTGCTGGGGGAGCCGCAGCCGGAGGCGGACGGCGCGGGAGGAGCCGGCAGCGCTCCCGGAGGAGGCGGCTGTCGGCAAACTGCCCCGGCGTCGACAAGATGTCCCCCAGCAAGAAGGTGGAGTGCTTCTCGCCCATGCTGTGCCACTGCAAGGTGGCCTGCACCAACAGCACCATCTCCCTCATGTTCGGCTGCAAGGTGGGTGTAGGAGGGGGCGGGGTCGTCGGTGAAGTGGGGTCACGGCGAGGGGGCTGGGTTGGTTTGTGGTAGGTTAAAAAGTAGAAACCCAAAATAAAGTTTGAGGAAAAGTCTCCCGATCATCGTTAAATGATGCCAGAACGTCACAAGTTACAAAAACGAGTTCGGAGAAATGTTTCTGAACGCTCGGCGACGAATCCTCCTGCAGACGCCGAGCTGCTCAACGTCTGAACGCGAAAGCCTGACAGGCGGGTCACATGACTGTCGTTTACCAGTTAACTACGATTTCTTTTGCTGTTTTGTTGTTTTGTTTTTGTTGACTGTCTAAATCTTTGTGAATCTTGAAAAGCGCCGAATTTATGATTCTAAAAACAAAACCTCAGGTTGGGTCGTCGAGCCGACCCCCAAACGATCCTCGGCTGAGTTTAATACAGTTGAAGATGTCCCGTCTTTGAGCAGCGGCTTCAACGGAAGGTAAACATTTTCATCCCAACAAAACTGAAACTGATCCCAGGTTCAGTGCAGATTTTCAAACTCGTTGGGAATCGCTGTCCTCACGTTTGCATCAGCAGAGGCCAGATTGGCCCTGATCAGGTCATCCTGATCCAGTCAGAGCGATAAGTGCTGAGACTTCAGCGTTTCATCATGGGATCACAGGATTTGTCCGTTTATTTCCAGAAATAAGAAACGAACAGAAACTAGACGACGTTTTTGATGACGATGGTCGCCGTGCTGGATGAGGAGAATTTAACCTTTTTATGTCACACCTCCATGGTCGTTCTGGGCGTTATAAATCAGGAGGCGCTGGCCAGCAATGATTTCTGGGTAAAAAATTTAAAACCATGAGCGGCGCTGTTCGTGGTTCTGACTACATTTCAGTGTCACTGAGCTACAGCAGCGAAAATCTTTCCTCTGGAAGAAAAACGTCAGCTCTCCGTTTGTTCATCGGTCTTTCTGGCGCACTCGTCCGTCTGCTAGGATGCTGCGGGCGTCTCGTAGGTAGCATCAGTTTTATAATGCTCACCGTACACGATGCCGTCTTTCATCTCCAGCTCCGGAAACACACTCTTAGATTTCCCATAATCCACCTCCACAGCTGCATTTGTGAGGATTCTTCAGGGTTGTGTTTTAAATGGATGAAAACGAAATGATTTCCTATTTAAATCAAACACTTTGTTGCATTTAAACGTCAGCGTGATTTCAAACACAGGATAAAGTTGCTGTATGTGTGTATTTATGCTGTTTACACTTCAGTGCATGTACACGTGTGGAGTAATCAGAGTAAATCGAGCTCATCTTCATTGAGATGGAGCTCCAAAGCTTGATGATGTGCCGTCAGGTTCCTCGGTGACGAGCTGGTATTAAATGAAAGTGTTTACACCGGCCTGCTGAAGAGTGCAGCCCAGATTATTCTGATCTTTAAAATGAGCCGGCGGTCTCACAGAGAAGTCGTTAACATTTGCTCCTGTGATAAAATGGAATAAATCTTTGATGGTGATCATCGCCGCTGCAGTCACACGGGTCTAAATTTACTTCTACAACTCAAACCAATCAGTAGCTGCTGATGTTTTCTTACATAAAGCTGTGCAGGAGCAGCGATGGCTGGACTGTGAGCGTAATCAGAAGTGTGTGGGTGAGACAGAAAAGCTGCAGGGCACGTTGTCAAACGCACACTCAGACGAGCTGCGAATCACAACCCTGAAAACGATGAACATATAAACCTGCTCCTGCTGTGTCCTCCTGCTCTGCTCCTGTCAGGCGACTGCTGAGGGGGAAATAACCCGTGTTCGCTGGCTGTCACCGAGCGGCTGTGTTTACCGTTGTGACCTGACGCCATGCCATTGGCCGCCCGAGCTGCCCGTCGCGCCCCGCTCTCCGTACCGTCCAATCGGAGGCTGGGTTTGAAGCGTCGCTGAGGCGCGATTGGCTGGCGGGGAGCGTCAGCGGCAGGCTGGAGGGCACGTGCGTGTGTGGTCATCATGTGCTGTGCAGGGAAACGCCAGCGAACCGAAAGCTCGCTCCCTCGTGAGCTCTGCTGTCAGCCGAGAGACGTCAGGGCACGGCGTGCACACAGAGACTCTGCAGAACTCATGAAATATTCACACGTTTTAACAGATTTACTGTCTCAGTACTGAAGAAAAAACCCATAAATGCACAAATATGGAGACAAATGAACCTGAAAAGGATCCAAAGTAAAGACGCACTTACAGTTAACAGATTTCATCATGTTGCTTTCTGTTCACCACCTCTGCATGTTTGACTTTGATCAATCTGTAGAAGCCAAGAAAGTTTCCCACGAGCTGCACGGTTACAGAGGTGATATCACGACTGCAACAATAAAACAGAACCTTCAGGGAGTAAAATTATGATAATTATGACGTCATGTCAGAGAGTAGACGGAGTATTTGAATTACAATGATCATGGCAGCGTGGTGGCCTCACAGCAGGCAGTCCAGAGAGATGCCAGTCAGGTCTCTGGGAGCGAGTTTGTGCATGATCTCTGCATTTATTACAAACTGTAGTGTTGTGAGAATAAGGCAGAGTAACTACGCAGTTTAATGTCTCAGTGGGGATTACACTCTGGAGATCACTGATTGGAGGAGACAGATCAGGTGTCTTTTTAAACTCAGCCAGTCGTCAGAGGGGCACCAGCAGACCCGAGGATGTACAAAGTGATCGTATAAACTACTTTAACAACCTTTCATTTAAAGAACTTGCTGTGAGCAGCTTCACACGTCTTCAGAAAAACAATAAATCTGTTTTTCCACGTTTCAAATCATGTTTTAGTAAATTTGGATTAAACTTATTATGACAAACAAGTTAATTCAGGAAGATGTCCCGATTTAAACCCCAGTTGCTCTTTAATGCTCCATGTGTATGAGATGGGGTGTCTTTAAACCTGTGGTGGCTCAGCCTCTCCTGATCGTGTCCGCCGGCCTGGTTTGGAGGTTTGATCTTGCTCGGCTGTTTCCTGTTGTGCGGCTGTGTCTGAGCGTCTTTGAGGAAACGATGAGCGTAAAAACTTTGCTGTTCAACAAACGGCTCCATTTTTCATGTCTCGCAGCTCGTTTCCGTAATTGCTCTTCTCTTCGTGCCGGCCCTTGAACGACCCCTCTTAATGTGATTTCTGTGTAAGTGAGCAACACGTCACAGTCGTCCTCCTTTACTTGATTCAACTCCGAGGCTTCAGATGTCTCTGTTGGTCAGATCAAGTCGACTTCTTCCAACGATCTGGCATGAAATTACAGCCGAGGAAAACAAAGAAGGAATTCTTTACTGAAGCGGGAAAAACTGGAAGATTTTCTCTTGATTTGAGATGCTCAGACTACTGAAGCCCGGATTAGCTTCACAGGAAGTTTAAAGGAGACGGCTCACCCCAAAAGCTCTCATTTTCCATCTGCCCTGTTGAGCCGTTGTTTTTCCTGAGTGTTTTGAACTAAATCAAGTGCTTAAACTCGGAAAACTTGCACCGATTCTCAGCTGGAAAACATGGATTGGCAGCTCCAGGTTGTTGAACTTAACTCAAAGTCTTTTTCTCTTGATGAAAACCAGAGTTGGAGATTGGCAGACGGATTGGTAGTGAGGGCTCAGCTGTTGATCTGCAGGTGGACTGATGTTCCTGTCCTCGCCTGTGACCACGAGCTGGTGGTGACTGAAAGGTGGTCCGACCGATAACGCGATGTTTTCTGAATGGGATGTTTTTAACGTTCGTAAGAGCATCTGATTGTTCTGGAAACTCCTTTAACCAAACTCTCGGAGCTCATTGATCCCAACCCTTCGTCTCTTTAAAGTTGGTGCTTTTAATTTGGCGGTGTCCTCCCGTTTATGACCTGACTGGCTCTCAGGTGATGTCACAGCAGAAGTAGGGGAAGCTATTCAGACTCAGAGCAGCGTCTGTCCCAGTTGACCTCTTGGCCCTCTGGGCTTTGATTGGGCAATAACCCATCGCCTGGAGGAGGAGGGGGAGGGGTTTGTGGTATCATGTGGAGCAGCGTGTTGACCTCTGAGCTGTGGTTCAGGAGCCGCTCGGATTACTCCCGTGTGGATCAGGGTTTGATTGGAATCTGGTGTTAATCTGTCGGGATCGGGATGCTCATAAATCAGGAGCTTAGACGTTCACACGGAGACGGTCGGAGTGCGAGCTGCCGCCGCCGCCGCCACTTCTGCTCTGCTCACAGAGCTAGACTCACAGACTAGTCTTAATTAAGTCCCATTGATCGGCTGCCATCGACCGCTCTCACAGCCACTCACTTGATACATTGTGCCGGAAGTTATCAATCATTGTGGCGTCGAGTATTTAGGGAGCTGCTGTCTTTTTCTGAACCCATTTTCAGACTTTTGAACGGCCGTCTCTCCGGGTTTGTGAGATCATCTCGATTCACAGATCAGACCGACGGCTGTCAGATTCAAACGAGAGCGACGTATGAGGACCTTCTGCTCTTCACAGAGCGCATATTAATGAGCTCATTTCACATGTTATTAATAAAGCTGGAAGAAGAGACGAATTTAAAATTCCAGCCCTGAAAAACTGCAGATTTAGAGTCTGGAGCCTCAGGCCCGTCGATACACTGCACCAGTTTAACGTCTGTGGCACAGACGAGCAGGAACAAGACCAGGACCTGGATGTTTTTAGCATCGCTCACTGGAGGAAACTTCAAAAAGTTCAGGTGAACTTTACAGAGTTGTCACCCTGTGGGTCAGACGCTGCTTGAAACCAGTTACAGCTCATGAACACTGTGGTTTTTACCATCTCGTGTCGTCGCAGGCTTGTTTAATTTAGTCATCTCACTTTGATCACACAGCCCTGTGGGTCCTGATGAAGGGCCTGAATCACAGAGCTTCTCTTTGGCCTATCAGTGACTGTAACATGTAGATTGCAGCCAAACAGTGTACCTAATAAACTGTCCTTTGAGTTTTTACCTCACTCGTGTAGAAAGCATGTTTAAAAGCTAAATAAATGGGCAGTAAATCTGATCTCAGACCAGCAGCGTGTGCTTAGCGTGTTTTTCTGTTCTGCTCTGCGGCTTTTAACGACACAAACAGCAAAGTCCTCCAGTTAGGTGGTGGTGAGTGAGTCCTCCGTCGGTTGTTTCTATCTTTCTCTTTGCATTCCTCTTCATCACCCCCTGAATCATCCAGCAGCCCTCCTCCTCCTCCTCGTCCTGAACATCCTGCTACATCCTCTCTGCGGTGATGCTCCTATTTATAGCAGCTTTTGGCAGGCAGGAGTCGGCGCTGTGCCGCCTCCTCCTCCTCGACAGCTCTCAGAGAAATGAGGAGGAGGAGGAGGAGAGGAGGAAGCTCTCTTCATGCAGAGAGTGTCATCAGTGGAAACCTCCCCGTTGCCTCCCACGTCCACACTTCCATTTGTGCCGCGGTCCACGGTGAGTGGGCTCGGCGTCTCGCTGATGGACCCTCTGACGTTACGCCGCATCGCTGCTTCAAACCTTTATTTCTCTTTGAATGTGGCCCATGTGGGCCCGGGCAGAGGGATTCGAACCTGTGACCTGATGCTTGGTTTGCGTGTGAGCGTCGCAGCGCTTCGATCTGCTTGCAGCTGCCTGATGCTTCGCCGACTGCCGCTTCACATCCAGCTCGAACTGCTCGAACATGCAGCACCTGGATGATTAACCAGAGCAGAAGCTTCTCGTGTTCAGTCACAGGTCAGGTCAGAGCAGCGCCTGCAGTGGAAACTGAATCTTTGACCAATAAAACAAAAAAACAACCCTGATGATGACTTTAAAATGTTTGTAGGAGAGATGGCTGAAAACTATGAATAATTAGTAACTAAACTTTAACCTCAGAGGAGTCGAGCTGTGGCGACCTTTAGACTCCCCGTGCTGCTCTCTGCCAGATAGTTTATATGTAAGCTGACAGGTTTCACACACAGCTGTGGTTTCAGTGGATTACAGTCTGTGGATGGAGCAGGCTCTGAAAAAGGTAACAGGATCGATGATCAGCGTTTCTGAGGACAGGAAGAGCCGTTAGCGTTTGTGTTTTCTAAGCAGAGAAAACACAAACGCTCACTCTGCTGGATTCTCACTGTTTGCTGGTGTAACTCGACTTGATGACTGTTAACAACGAGAAAATCGGCGGCACTGTCGTGCAGACTTTACATGCTTGTAGTTCACAGCTCTAACGGAGAGATTTTCTTATTTTAGGTTTAGGAATCTCGCTGAACCCACTCAAAAACAAAAGCCTGTTTCCTGCCAGGACGAGTGATGAGTAACCTCGCTGTTCCTCGAGTGCTGCGGCGCCTTGGTGAAGCCTTCGATCTGAGCTGCAGAGGAGCGTTTCTCTACGCTGACCTCAGCTGCTGCCGCCCTCACTTTTATCTGCTCTTCAGCACCATATGCCCCGACAGCGGCGGCGGGCGACCCGACCTCGCCTTAGCTGCAAGTCATCGCGTCCCCTGGGCTCCTGGTCATGTGACCTGGCCCCTTCCATCCGGTCCCTTCCCAGCTGTCTCAGCTGATTTTTCAGTTCTGTGCAGGAAGCAGGAGGCTGAAGATGCTGAACCGTCAGCGGTGCTTCCCCTCGGTCACGTAATCTGTGTTAATCTGTGGAGGGAATCCCAGCAGTTACTCCAGTAATTAAAGCAGGAATTAATCAGCCCGCACACCAGCGTTCAGCTTCACTTCCTGCTTTCAAATACTCAAATGACATAATCAGGCCACAGCGCTACAGAGCGCGCTCACCACGATGTGTTTTCCTTCTCTGGCTTCGCTGAGCCCAATGCGATCAATCGGGCTGAGAGGTCACACGAAGCGGTTATCAACTGGATAAGTTGCCCGGGGTTTATCCTAGCTGTGGAGGAGTCGGAGATTACAGCAGATACTCCGTTAAGTGAAAGTTCAGACGCGTGTGAGACGGTTTAATTCTTCCAGCTGAAGCTCTGATTACAAATATCTGATATCAGGTCAGTTCCAGGATCACACATGAAGCAAAACCACACAAGAGAAAGCTGGAGTAAAGTTGCTTCTGAGAGTCTGTAGGATGTGGTTCCACACCTGCTCATCTGTTACCATAACAACATAATGTTCTCTGGAGCAGGTTCGGTTTCCATGGTGAAAACACTTCTTCGTGGACATGTTCGCCTTACTGTTCGCGCGACTGTTGACCTCGCGAGCAGCTGCTGTCACAGAAGCTCATGAAAATGTAAATCTAAAAGTTTTCATCTCAGCGGTGGTCTCCCGTCGCCGGGGTTCCGGCTGTTCGGGGACGTAGGTACAGAGGCCGTGCAGCTGTAGGTGATCGGTGGACGTTCTGCAGAAGCAGAGTCAGACGATGTGATTGGCAGCATGCGATTAACACGAGTCTCGTCCAGCTGCACGGTAATCATGCACCCGTGAAATTATTCCTCCTCTTAATCGAGGTTATCTGCGTTTCAGATTTCTGCAGCGAATCATTATTTTTAATGATTAACTGAAGTGAAAGTGTTCGTATTAGTGATGATCTTCAGGCTGAAGCAGCAAGATTCAGTTTTACTGTGAGGTGTGACAGCAAACCGTCATCTGAAGAGAGGTCAAAAACACGTCAGCAGACATGTTTGAGTTACAGCACGAGGCCTGCTCGCCGCTCAGCGTAACGTTTGTACCGCTGACCTGAAACCGTGCAGAGCCCAAAACAGTAAAAAGTTACTAATAAGTTAAAACCTTTTAGCTTGTGAAGGTCATGTCTGTATGATGTGCTGACTGTAAGTCATAAGTGAGCAAACTAAAGTGAGCCAGAAAGACTGATCCAAACACTGGGTGACAGTTCCTCTAATGACCACTAGAGGCTCCAGCAGAAATAAAGATGTTTACAGCCTGGTCTCTGGAGCTGACGCCTCCCTCATCACTGTATTCATAAGCAGCCAGGCTGTGCAGGTTTAGAAGAGTTGAGCTAATCCACTTATTTATCCACTTATTCTGAAGTTTACACAGGTTTGTTTTAAATATAGTCCTTCGAGCGACCTTACTCTGAACCTTCAGAGCTTCAGCGAGTCGACGGGTGACTCATGGCGGCATCATCCATGTTTTCAGTGGACGAGGAGAAAACTGTTTCGTTTCCATAGAATAAGCTACAGTGGTCGTGACATCACACACAGTCCTCTGTGTGGTGCTGTCATTAACAGCTGAGCGGTGTCTTGCATTGTTTAGCAGTTAAAGCAGGCGTGGAGGCAGAAATCGCAGCTTCAGTTTGATAAAATAACAGAGAGGTTTGGTGGAAGCAGTCAAGAGTGCTGAACACGACTCGGAGACAGAAACTACTCCAGTGTTTTTCCAGGACGATCATCTCAGACTGGACAGTTCGAGCTCCTTCTCACGGCCGGATGTCTGAGCTTCCTGAGCTTCCTGCGACCTTCCTCTGTGTTTGTCCCAGCTGGGCTAATCATGTGTCTCTCCTCTCAGACCGGCTTCATGATGCAGAGATCGGAGCTCTGTGGGGACCACGCCATCTGCTGCTAGTTTTTGCATCTTTGTTTTGGTCTTCCTCTGATCAGAATTGTGTGTCCTGCCATCCTCAGCCTGTGTGTGACAGTGAGAGAAAAGCTGACGCCTCCACAGCCGGTTCCTCCATAAAGAGCCAGCAGTCGGGTTAGGTCAGCATCAGACTCCATGTCTGTGCAGATCCGACTGCTGCCGACGCAGCCTCGACCTCATTTCCATTTGGACTTCCTGCTGGATCTGAGAAACATCAGCTCACAGTCAGGCTTCCTGCAGCCTCACAGACCTACACGGGTTTTGTAACAGCAGCTCAGCTGTAATTCAGCCAGTCTGACAGGATGAAGGTGTGATGGAGGCACCTGCACCGACATCAGGGGGACTGCTGTAGTTTGAAACATGAATCTGACGATGCTGCTGAGAGCTGCATCAGAGGCATTTCAAATGAGACTGAGGTTTTTGAAGAATGTGATGGCACTCAGCAGCTGGAAGTCATGGTGTGGATGTTTTAGACCAGGCCGTGTTGACACCAGAGTTTTGGTGCTGTTATGAAGTTGAAATGAGTCGCTGTGCCTCAGACTTGTTCAGATTCACACTCTACATCTGTGGGTGTCGTCTGCGTGCCGCTGCCGCCTCTGTGCCAGCTGTCGTCGTCCTTCTTGAATTCACCAAACGCTGGCCGGCTGGCGCCTCTCAGCCTGATGAACGGAGGTGTTGCCCTTCGCGCTGTTTGCTGGCTCTGCGCCGGTCAGCAGAGGGATCGGGAGGAGGTTAAAGGTTCAGGCCCTCAGCGATGATGGGAGGTCTGCAGTTTGAGGCGCTGCTCATCCAACAGCTCAGCTTCTGACCTGCCGGCTGATCCGGCCCACAGCCAATCAGGCGTGGGATAATCCCGTTCAGCCGCAGCTTAGCATCTCTTTGAAGTTGCTGCTGAAAGTTTCCGAGGTTCTTAGAGCGCCGTCAGGGTTTCACCAATCTGCCTCACGGCAAAACCTCCGACTGCAGCAAAGCAGGATCAGTGTTTGAGACCCTGATCGAGAAAAAGCCAAAACACTGGAGCCAACACCCGGCTCTGAAATCATCCCGAGATCCTGTCAGCACGTTATAAATGTACTCAGGTTACTCCTGATTTTTTTTCCCCTCCTTTTTAACCCATTAAAGTTGAATAATTCCCCCTCTTTAAAATCCCTGAGTGAAAACAGCCCCTGAAAGCCGAGGATTTCCTCAGAAACACTCACAAACCCCCATTTCTCCGACTCTGAAGCAGGCAGAATGAAAACCAGCAGAGAGCTCAAACCCTTGGATTTTCTCTGCATTATTCTCTTTGCTCCGATATTAAAACCAAACAATAAGACTTTGACGCTGAGAAATGCCGATCCAGCTGTGAGTGAAGAGGATGTAAGCGTTGGAGTAGCTCGGCAGTTATAAAGAAACTGTTTAGTGTTACAGCACAAATGAAACTGTGGCTAAACTGTGATCATACGTGTCTGTTTGTGTCATGTGACCTGAAAGCCTCGTCCAACGCGCTTCCTGTGCTGCTGTGTGTATACGAGCCTAACCAAGACACTGCCCGGCGTCGGTAACCCTCCAAAGCTGCGCTGGTGTTGTCTCCATTCATCAGCCACACTCATCATTATGTTGGAGCTGAGCACAGTTTGACTTTCTTTAGAACTGAAACAAACACTGTTTTAGTCTCTGAGGTCGGGATTCACACGTATCGAGTCTTTTAAATCGACTTCTGTTGGTCTCACTCTCATTTCTGAATTTAGTTCTTGTCCTTTGGGGCTCGTTTAATGCTCCTCGTGTTCAATTAGAAACACTCGCATTTTTCTTTTCAGACTCCTCAAAGACTCTTCGAAGTGTTGAGATGAAATAATAATAAAAACGCGCTGATGTTTCTTTAGCCGAGCCTCAGATGGTGGACTGAGTGTTTTTACTTTCGCAGCACTTACTGGAGCTGCATTAACTTCTATTTTCCTGAGCGTGGGCGAGCTGCCTGCATGTTCTCACAGTTTGTCTCAGCTGTTTAATTCTCAGTGGACTGGAGACGAATTTAGTCCATAAAAGTGTTTCTTAAAGTCAGGCCGACACAGACGGAAGGTTGCAACAATGTTACCACTGCCCTCAGATCGAGCAACGTGATTGGCTGCTGAAGCGTTTAAGTCCGTAGCTCCTTCACTGGGTTTTTTTTTTTTCTTTTTTTAATAGGGAAAAGAAAGACTTACTTTCATAAAGAAACTTTATGATTTTAGGAAACAAATAAATCCTGCGATCTTAGTTTTTGGTTGAAATGTTTTCAGTCGGTTGAATTCCTGTTACACCTCCGTGATGTTCAGGTTTCTGATGTCCTCCTCCCGCTCAGCGAGTTGGCGCTCTGAAAAGTGCCCATCACTCGGTTTGGTTACGTAACCGCATCTGTGCAGGACCGTCGAGTCGTTCACCTGTCACACTGAGCGTCTCTCCTCCCAAAGCCAGAAAACAGATGAGTAAGACTGGAGAGCTCTGACTCATCAAGATGTGAAGGCTGCCGATCAACGGACGAGGCCTCCGAGGAGGACTTCTGCTCTTTTTCCATTTATATCCTTGTTTTTATTTTATAAACTACACCGACTGGAGCTCTGACCACAACAGAGACCCAAGCTGTGATTGGATGTTTGTTGGAGAGGTGCACTCTGGGACTTGAGTTTCTTCTCTTGCACAGGTTTTCTTCACCTGCACCGATGATTCAGTCACAAGGGTTTGGTGCTGACGAGCAGTGAGTCACCTCCTTTTGTTGAGAAAAGCAGTCAGAGGATCAGAGAAGGATTATCCTTTAAATGGACTGGTTCTTATATAGCGCTTCTCTACTCTGAGCACTCAAAGCGCGTTATACAACTAATTCATTCACCCATTCATACAAGCACTTCCAAGCTTAAGTATCTAACATTCACACACATTCACACTCCGATGGCTGCATCGGAGAGCAACATGGGTTAGTATCTTGCCCAAGTATATTTGGCATGCAGACTGGAGCAGCCTGGGATCGAACCACCGACCTTCCAGTTAGTGGCTGATCGGCTCTGCCACGCTGGCGTTCTTTCTGAATTCCTTCCTGGGAATAACAAACTCACTTGGTGACACCTCCAGCTCACCAAGGCCAATCAGAGCCCCCAGAATTTTGGCTCTGTGGACCCGTGGGTCACATTACTGACCAAAAACTGCCCGTTTAGAAAGCTGAAACACAGAAAAGCAGGTTAGCTCATGTTTGGGTTTAAAATTTATTACAAAAAAGGTTTTAAATATGAGGTCTCTGCTGGTTTGTTTGTCTTTTATCGCTTTGTTTTCCCTTCTTTACGTTGAGGTTTTTGTTTTGTTAGTTTGTTGCGTTTTCTTCTCTGTAAATAATGAACCCGTAATTACTGATTCTCACCACATGGTGGAGCCGCCTGCACTGTTGTTGTGCTCGAGTGGAGAGTTTCATGAAGATGTGTCGTGTATAATCGTGACAGCTGCTCCTCCCCGAGCCTGATTCTTTTGGTGGTTCTTCCTCCCCGCTGTCGCTGCTCATAGCGGTTCAACTCATTGAACTAGAGTTGTTGTCACATTGCTGTTGGCCCCGTTTTGCTGATTTTTGTGTTTTCCTGTTGCAGAAGTACAGGCACCACGATGAGGACTCGTCCCCCCAGGACCAGAGCTCCCCCCAGCTGACGGAGGAGGCGGGGGGCCCAGAGCTGGTCCAGGTAGCAGAGAAGAACCTTTCCCTGATCGAGAATGTGCACGGCTACGTCACCCACGCTCACATCTCACCGATGAAGGTAGGAGATGGCATTGTCTCAGCCTCCCGTCTCTCTCATTGGTCCAAACGGCGACTTTACTGGCTTCTCTTTCAAACAGTCAGCGAGCCACAGCCTTCATTTCAGACGTCCGTCACAGTCAGATCATTGATGAGTGGTGCATCATTATGTTCTGTAGCTGCAGCAAATAAAAAGCTTGCTCTCAGTTTCAGTGAAAACCTGCTTCTGGAGGTTTTTAATGTAATGTTTTTAAGTCCAACGGTCCTTCTGAAAAGACATGGCTGAGCCAACATTCAGGCAAAATCCAAGATTTCAGCTCATAAAATATTCATGTAACGGGAACGTTTCATGGTGCACGAACGAGCCAGAGTTTGTTAAAATGCCAGTGAAGTTAAATGTTTTCATGTGTTTCTCATGTCTTTACATTTGTTTCCTCTCTGATGGCGACTTTTCGTGTTTATGTGTGCACACCAATCAGTCGCCGCATTCCACTTTAATCAGTCGATCAATCGACGAAGCAGGTTTTTGTCATAAAATGAGTATAAATGTCTTAATCTTAATCTGTTTTAGTCACACACACACACACACACACACACACACACACACACGTGGAGGATGAGGCTTGTTGCTTGTATGTGTTGCATCATGTGACCCATTAAAATGCTGACGCTGCTCTGAAGCTCACACCTGTTTCCTGTCATCGCGCCATCACACACCTTTCAAATTCCTCTGGTCCACGTTTCAGTGTTACAGCTGCAGCAGGTAAAAGTCCAGGTGAGATCACCGCATGGTATTGTGGGCGGAGCCTGAGAATTCCCCCTGAGGTAAACCTACAGGATTAGATGTTTGTGGTCTCGATGTTGAGGCCGTCCAGGAGTTCCCGCTAGTGGATGCTTCCTAAAGTTTTCCATGAACAGAATCAAAGCTGTGCGATCATAAATGTGAAAGGACAGAAATTCTGTCAAACATGGATTCATCCAGCTCCTGATGTTTCATCCAAACATTGAGAGGGAAGTAGCAGCCCTGGCTGCTGGAACGCCCTGTTAGAGCTTCCTACTAGTTTCCCGGATTTTCCCAGTCTGAAAATAATTTAGGTGACTCAAACGCTTCAGGACAAAAGCACGAGCTGATATTTAAACACTT
The DNA here is from genome assembly GCF_964374335.1 of Astatotilapia calliptera. Lineage (NCBI taxonomy): Eukaryota > Metazoa > Chordata > Actinopteri > Cichliformes > Cichlidae > Astatotilapia > Astatotilapia calliptera. Next base: position 1,954,394 of record NC_137439.1, on the reverse strand, counting down.
TCCTCGTGTGATGTGAGCAGCTTCTCTCACAGCCGGGCCTCGGTTTGGAAACCAGATCGCGCTCGGTCTGTTTCTCGCCGTCCTGGAAGCTCGACCAGGGGAATTTGGCGTGCTCCCAGTCACGTGACTCTGCCTCCTGTTCGTGCTGCTTCTGTCAGCGCCCGCTGTGTTTGTGTCTGTCGCCGCTCGGGCCTCCACGTTACTCTCATAACGACTGTGTGTGCCGTTAAAGGAGCATTTCACCAACTCCACACGTCCACGTTAATGTGTGTGCCCATCGTCTGTGGAGAAGAGCTGTCACGGTGCATTATGGGAAGTGTAGGATCCAGTGTTTTTGTAGCTTGGCCGATTAATTAGGGACAAGTGGACAGTATTTAGAAAGATGCTTTTTTCTGACGAGCTGTTAAAGTAAGACTGAAAATCTCTTTAACGCTTTCAAAACGTTTGAAATTATCTTTAAGTTTGTAAAAATAAAATGGATACAGAAAATAACCTTCAGTTTAAGCCGTTCTTGACAAAGAAGGTGATGAATTATAAATAGTCATTAAAATGACTTTTTCTTCCCACGTTTGATGAATAAATCGTTTAATAAAAGATCAGTTTAAATAAAAACAAAGGCTGCTTCGGTGAGATGTCGCTGTATTTCCAGCTGATTGTCACATAAATGTGTTTCCTCATCAGTGTGCAGCGGCGCCAGAGAACAAACGGAAAGGCCTCCTGCCTGAAATCTGCCTCCGTGTTTCGTGCTCAGAGCTGATTAATCCGATCTCCGATTAGCTGAGATGTGATATTTCACGGAGGTTTGACCCGTTTCACGCTGCACTGCTCGTGGTAACGGAGAACATGGGATCAGATCAAAGCTGGGTGGCTGTGATTCGCAGATGGAGCTCTGCTGCCATCGTGTGGAGATCAGATCATCTGCAGCACGAGGCCAAAGCGCCCTCACAGAGGGTGTTGATGCCGCACCAGGTGGATCTAACCCGACTTTCTTTGAGGCTTCAGTCTCTTATTTAAACCTTATTTAACAGAAATCTCAAAAATGTCTCTAATTTCTTTTTAATGTCTCGTGCTTTAAATATGAGACCTGTATGAAATCTGTAGGTGACTGCCTCCCAGTGTTTGTGAAGGGTATTACATCATAAATCACATGAACGAGGGAAATGAACGAGTCATGTTTTATAATCTCTCTTAATATAGAAAGATTTGTGTTCATTCTAAAGACTTTCGAGATCTGTCAGATTTTTGATGCTTTGTTCTTTGAAACAGAATAAAAAGCTCGTTAATTTTAAAGATAAGGCACGTCCACATAGTTCAGACAGCGGCTGACATAATTATGTCAAAGTAACGCTTAACATCGGCGTCCACAGCGTCAAAACTGGGAATCTGCTCGTGCTGAAAACACGGCTCACGCCAACACAGGTTCACGTGAACATCTGGAACTCCTGGAATAAAAATGCACCACAGTAAATGTGGAGAGCTGAGAGGAGCACTGTGTTTGGTGTAAAGATTTGAGATGATGTGAGAAGAAACTCCTCTAAACTTTGTTTCTATGCAGGAAACAATTACCGTTAAAAAGAAAAGGAAAGAAAAAACAGCCGAACACGAAACAGTCGAGCTGCAAACGGTTCAAACGCTCCGTCGATCGAAGGGAAGGACGCGCATTCTCACATCTGACCAGCCAAACTCGCTGAAACAGTCGGACCAGCGTCAGATAAGCCTCAGAGAGCAGAAGGCATGAATAAAAAACTCTGTTCACGTGACTGAGTGAGTCCATCGTGGTCCGAGGGTTGGAGAAAGATCCGCTCAGTGCAGACGATAAAGTTTTAGTTGATCTAAAGAGAGAAACTGATCTCGATGAGGCTTTTTTGGGCCAGATGTTAAACACTGGATGAGGAGAATGAAGTCAAAGCTGTTTTGGTTTGTGTGTGAGCTAACGTCGGCCTCTGGGCTGCAGTTCTGTGGTGTAGTTGGAGGTTTATTGTGATGTGTTGTAGCCTTCACCTGTTCACTGTGTGTGTCCCCCTGTTGTATGTGGTTTTCCACACGTGTGTTGCAGCAGCGTTCACGCCTGATTCGGACTTGTGTGTTCGGTCCTGACAGTGTGATGGACTCGTCTCTGAGAGGGTTCAGCCTGCCGTCCAGTAAAAGCCTCAAAGTAACAGAAATGAACCAAAAAGTGCTGCAGAATCAATCAAGTCATAAATGTTTGACCCATTTTTGTTTCTACTGAATAAATCGACATGAATAAAAAAGACAAACCTCAGCAGGCTCATTGATCACTGATCTCCTGACCTGTGGTCACGCCGTTAACCATCAAAGCTCCTCCTCCTCTTCGTCCTCCTCATCAGTTTATCGCTCGCTCACCTGTGAACGCTCAGGTTTCTGTGATTCCTCTCCCTCAGATTTCTTCTTAAAGCAGATCTGACCTCATTTGTAATGATGTTCAGACTCTGATGATATTCTGTTATTCTTCTCGTCAGGTCTCATCTACAGATTCAAACCATCGAGGCGCTCTGTGTGCGTAAACATCGGTATGCGAGATGATGTCCAGTTCTGAGTTTAACTCTGGCGAGATGTTCAAATCGTCCCTTTTAACAATAATTTTTCTTTGTTTGGTGGAAATTAACCAAAAATTCAATAAATGGAATCAGTTATCAGCCTAGAGTTGTATATTTCCTGCAGCTCATCGAGAGTTTGTCATGAATATTAAGATAAAAATAATACGGCTTATTCTCTGTATTAGCAGCCAGGCTTTAAGTGCCTAAAGTCCCTCAGTCTCTCAGCTGGGCCCAACTGTCTAAAAGCACTAAATTGTCTTTAGGCAGTGACTTCTGATTGGTCGGGGTTAGCCAAAGATAGTAGCGTGCATGAAAACATCCCGTTTTACAGCATTAACCTTTCAGGCTGGTGAAAAATCGAAACAGCAAAGCATTGCAATATTTTGTGTACAGTCTGAATACTACAAACGAGAGGGCAACCTCTCTGCAAACAGTGGCAGTCTGACTCTGACTGCACTCGTTGTCAAAGGTTTGCAAATGAGTGCATCTACTTTACAAACGCAGACAGCCGGTTGGCATCAGTCTGAGTCTGTCAGGCAGCTGCAGGCATCCTGCTTAGATTCATGTAGAACAGACAAACTCGTGTAACAACTACATGTGAACCTCTGTGTGGACAGACGGCAACAGAGATGTGATTTTCTATGATTTCTCACAGTAAATTGTTGGTTAAGGTTAAACTGACTGTGCTACGTTCATTGTGTCCATGTCTGTCAGTCTCATTTTGCAGTGAGAACCATTATGCTGTTAGATGAAGTTATTGTAGTGGAGTCTGCCTTACAGTCTAAAGGACCTGCAGGTGACTGTTGCTGTGATTTGGCGCCGTATAAATAAATAAAACTGAATTGACAAAGTTTAACTTCAGTTTAAAATAGTGATAAATCACAGTATGTTTTTGCACAATAGTACAAATTGTTCAGAAAATGTTAAATTGCAGTAACATCACATGATGGGGTGAATCTGCCCTCTGACAGGAAGTGGACTCAGAGGAAGTTGATGTAAATTACAGAGTGTCGGTTTGAATCTGTAGATGAACGAAGGTAAAAGGTCCTGCTGACCGAAAGTCTTGGATCAGGTCTCGCATGTGTGCGGCCCCCGGGGGTGGAGGTGTCTGCGACTATCGTTAAAGCAGAAAGGTGGTGGAGACGAGTGCACTAGCCAATCAGAGGGAACCATGTTTGTCTGTCCAGTGTTTGCTGTGTTGTTTTGGTCGTTCAGTGTAGAAACATGTCACCTTCATCCGTACGGAGACGCCTCCCTGAGCGCTCCTCCGTGTCTGTCTGTCTGTGACGCTCCTCCTGCCGTATCTGAGCGAGCCGCCGTGTCTCCTCCTCTGCTCCTCTGTCCTTTAGGTAGCGTCTCTGGAGTGCATCTTTGACGGCTCAACTTTAGGACAGCATCACCCGGAGCTCCCCTCCCCTACGTCCTCCACTCTCTACCCCCACGGAGAGGAAAGCCCCCTCCCCTCCTGCTCCTCCAACCCTTACCCCCCGATCCAGGTAAACCCCCACCCCTCACCTTCCCATCCCGCCGGGTTGTTTTCTTGGTACTGCTGTATTATTTCACATCGCCATCATGTTTCACACCTATCTGAAGCACGACGTGCTCTGATTACAAATGATTTGCTCTGTGGTAAAAACTCACATGTTTAAACTGTAATAAATTAGCATTTTTAGGGGCGTGGCCTCTTTGGCTGACAGGTGGATGGTGACACAGGCGGCTGTAGCTGCTGTGCGTGTTTGTGCTGTGGGAGTGTTTTGGAGCGTGTTTAGTGACATTAGCTGACAGTAATATGGCTGCTGTGAGGTTAGTGTACCGACAGGCCGTCCAAGAAGTCTGAGCGCGAGCGCTGGGGAACTGTTAGGATTGTATTTGGAGGTTACTGAGCGTCAGTGAGCCGGTGTCTGTGTGATGCACCCATACAGCTTGCTAACATGCTAATTCTGGTGTTTAACCCTGCCATAGAACCAAGTCTGCCAGAGCTTACTTTATATTTTTACATGCTGTGGAGCCATTTGTGGGAGCATTTCAAGTTGCTATACATCAATACAACTGTTATAGCCCAAATTTTAGTAATATGTCTGCATTAAGTCCACAGTAACTACATAAATTGCAAAAAAGTGCAATACACATATTTTACACATATTTCTACTTAGAGAAAAGTTGCAAAAAATAGTTTACAGCAACAGCAAATTTATTTTGAGTGTCTTTATCGTTCTATTTTTTAGATACACCAATTTTTATATACTGCAGAAAAAACAAAATTAAATATTATAATGCAAATTTGCAAAGAAAACAGCAGGTGCATCAAAATAAACTATTTAAAGCAGTGCAATTTCTGTTCTAAGCATCCCAGCAACTATTCAGAAAAGCATGAAGTCCAGCATGACTTTTAAAAACACCAGTATAGGCTTATAAGGCCCATAAGTAAATAAAAAAAATTTAAAAAAACTACATTTCGGTTTCGGCCAGGAAATGGCGGACATGCGATAGTTCGCGCTGACGTCTATTCCAACCTAGGAAGTGTTACAAACAGCTGATCGGCAAAGCGTGTTTCTGGAATATTATGTTTTTGTTACTGTGGTTTTTATGTAATTTTTGCAAAGCTTTATGTGGAAGGAAACCGTGACCGAGGACAAGCTGATGGCATCAGATGTAAGTACAACTCCTCCGGTTTCATATGCAAAAAAAAAAAAAATTATTGAGCTAGCTACGTGGTTCTGGTTCTACAGGGATTTAAAAATAGTTACCAAAACGTAGCGTGCTGCTCCGACCGGCTTTAAAGGGTTAAAGGGTGATGGTGTAATAGCTGACTGTCTCACTGACTCAGTGCAGATGAAGTCCTGCATGTTTTGAGTCACACAAGTGATCTCAGGCCGTTTTCTCACCTGTGGGTCGTTTGCTCTGCTCTGATCCGGTCGATGAGTTTGTAAACCTGTAGCTTTGACTGCGGTTCGGTTTGTTTTCAATCACACCTGCACAAACGACCCGCACCAAGCTCTAACCCGAGGTCGATTTAAAAGGACTAAACATCGTCTTCAGCGTGGAGACGTTTCTGTTTTCAGTGTGTGCATTAACAGGTATTCATTCTACAAGCTCACACTTGTGAATCTGTAAGTCTTCATGTCGCACATGCAAAGAGCCGCACACATCTCGACTCCTCACTGGTTGCTGTGGTACGTTTGGTGGTGAAGCTGGAGCTGAGAGTGAAATGTGCAGAGTGCAGGAAACGTGAGCAACGGTAGACCAAACCGCAAACTTGGCTGTGTGCACAACTTATCTGTAGTGAAGTTTGAGGGTCTTGCAAACTGCAGGAGTTTCCTGTGTTGGCAGGCGTGCCGATGAGTCAGCAGCAGGTCTCTGTTCGATTCCCGCTGACCCGCAGCTTTACTGAATGTCACTGATTTGTTTTTCACATGTTTTACCTGCAACTGTCCAAAGATAAAGAACAGAGGTGGGGGGGTTCTGGCCCTGATCCGTGCAGCTGTTTGTGCCTCAGACTCTTCAGCACCTCCAACACTCTTTGGAGGAATCTCTTCATCCAGCTCTTCATTGTTTCTTAAACGTTTGATCTGCAGCGGCCGCCCTGCCTGACGTCAGCAGGTGGATGCTATCTCCACCGCCTCCACGGCGATAACGCAGCAAATGGACTGTCACATCCCACAAAGACGGCGAGGGCCGCGAGGACGTACTGTACGCCCCTGTGTTTATTGTCCCTTTCATTTTTTTTTTCATCTCGTTTTCTCCACCTCTCACTCGACTTGCTGTCCTCAGCAGCGCCATGGCAACACAGGAGATGAATGTCGACAAAGAAAATCCAGACGGCAGGAAAATGGAGAAGGAGGAGGAGGAGGGGTGAACCTGCACGGAAGGACAAGGAACGATTTAGTGAGGCTTTCAGTAACACTGTGAGGGGGTGATGATAAAATGGAGAGCTGCCCTCCTCTTCGTCCCCAACAAAAAGATTTACAGCTGCTCTCAAGTATATTTAGCAGCAGAGCTCATGAAACGAGGGCTCCTTCATCGTCTCCGCTGCACGTCGGTCCGGGGAGGACGGGCCAGCTCTATTTAAAGCTTTATGAAGTTTCAGGGAAACCGTTCAATGTCGGTGCGGACGTCTTCATGAGCGGGAAACTCGTGGATGGCGGGGAAAACGTGTTCATTTAAGCATTTATGATAGGTTCGTACACTGTAAGAAGAAACACGAGTGGCCGATCTCACAGCAGACAGAAACTTACATGAGTTTAAAGTTTATGTGCCAGGTTTTCTTCTTCATCACATCAGTGAGATAATTTATTAATTTATTTAAAAAAATGCATTTCTAACATGTTTTACTGAGGTTTTCTCTCCTGAAACTAAGGTTTCTGCTGCAAACAGGCTTCAATGTTTCCCTTAAACACTATGTTCTGCATCTGGACCAAACGTGCTCCTCCTTTTGCCCCGTTTGTACCGATTCAGTTTTCAGGAACTTTGGTTCATTAGTTTTCGTGTAATCGAGAAACGGTGAAAGTGTGCAACAAACTGAGTAACAAAGAAAAATCCAAACCTCGGTACAACTCAGAGTCTTGACCTCAGAACTTCTACTCAACATATTTACTCTTAAATTCATCTTAAGATCAAATAAATGTGAAGCTTTTGACTCATCGCTCTCTTCTCTTTGTATAAAATGAAGTTTGGTCTTTGGGGTTCATCCACAGCCTGGTTTAAAGGACACGGTGGCCTCAGGTCATCAGGATCAGCTGCTACGTAAAGCGGGGTGTCATCATCGTACAGGTGTGTTTCCTCTGGCTTATGGATCAGGTAACTGTTTGAAAGGCGTGTCCTGGGCAGAGCCTGGTGGGACACCATGTCAGAGGTTTAGTGTCTGTAAGAGAAGCTTTTAATCACTGTTTTCATCAGTGACCTCAGGCCCAACATGGCGCTTACAGCAGAAAACCTTTAAAGGACTAAAATTGAGACAAACATGATTCACCAGAAAGTCTTGTTTTATTAAGAATATGACCACAACTTTAGATTCTTGATATCAATCTAGTAAAAATTATACAAATTAAAGCTGTTTGACAGTTTTAAATGCAGTATATGCACCATACTTTAATAAGAAAACATTTATTTCGTTTGGACAAAAGGAAGCAGGCGAGCAGGTGGATAAAACCAGACTGACATTTTGGCCCAGCCTTCAGACTAGCACCACTTACATACGGATATATTTTTTTAGCAGGCAGTAAAGAACGAAGAGCTGACGTAGAGTGATGTGACTCTGATGCTGACGGTGCATGTTAATGAAACGGACACTTTGCTTCATCATGTGACAGACTTGGATTCATCTGTACTTCTGTTCTCAGGTTTATGACCTTAAAAGGAAAATGTACAAAATCACGTAATGAAGTGAAAATTGCAGAATAATAGCCATTTAAAAACAAATGATGAGTGCAGGTTACAGCTGCGTGTTATAAATCATAGTTTTTAATCTATAACATTTAAATGACTAAAGAAAAATGTTGTATTCTAGATTTATCAAAATTATATCAATGCTGCGCTACAGAAATAAAAAGTGGTCTCCTTGAGACGTGCAGACGTCCATTGATCTCTGATGTTCCTGTGGGCCGGATTTGGACCCTGGGTGGCCTGTTTCTGGCCCCAGCACCACATGTTTGCCACCATTGCTCTAAATGAACTCACTGTGCTGTCGTGACCGCCACTCCTGTGATCTCCACACCGGGAAAACTCGGAGTCTTCCCTGCTGACTCATTTTCGGAGTCTGAAGTAGGACAAAGGTCAGCTGGACCAACCCCGCTGAGAGGGAGGAGGAGGAGGAGGAAGACTGTGTGAGGTTTCCAGACTGCAGAGAGAAGAGATCAGAGGACCAACTTCCTCCCTGCCTGCGCTCTCTTTAAACGCACGCACACACGCACGCACGCGCGCACACACACGCACACACACGCACACGCTCTCTCTCTCGCTCGTCCTCTCGTCAGCCCTGCAGTCTGCTGTTGCTGTCTGCTCCACACAGACGGAGGCTCGCCGACCGGCTGCCGAGCGATGCTCTCTCACCCCGTCGCCACGTTAATCCCCCCCCAGAGGCTCCGCGCTTTCTCCCCCCGTCACCCCCGCGCCATGATGAGCGTTTATCCCCGCTGACAGGAAGAGGACGACCGCGGTTCGGCTCATCTCCCGGTCACCTCCGTCGGCTCCTCTGCAGCCTCCCTGTTTGTGTCTGAGAGGAAGAAGACGAGGAGGTGGGGTGGGGGGGGGGGGACCCAAGGTGGAGTGAAGCCCCCTCCCATCGTCTGTTCTCCAGCCAGCACCACCTCTGCCACCCCGCAGCCTGCAGCAGGAGCGAGGAGGCGCAGAGGAGGCGACACACCACCTTCAGCGCAGCAGCAGTGGCGGCATCAACATGCTCAACTCTGTGTGGTACGCCAAAAAGATGGGCCGCCGCATCATGGGCACCCTGAGGAGAACCAAGCGGCTCCACCGGCGCCTACTGGTAGGTCGCCCCCCCCCCTCCTCCAGCTCCTCCACCTCCCACCTATGAGGAAAATAAATCCTCCCAAAGGTTAGGAGGTAGGGGGAGGTGCTGCAGCGTGCAGCGTGACTCATTTCCTAGCACGTGTGTTCATACGGTCATGCACTCCCCCGTGTGTGTGTGTGTGGTGAACGTATTGATCGGGCCGTCTGCTGCGTGACGCTGCTGGCTGATGTGTAAAAGTTGCAACAGGAGATCTGCTGCTGCTGCGTCATGTGTCGGCTCGCGCACAAACGCTCACATCTGGTCCAGAAACGCCCTCGATCCGCATCCAGCAGATTTACGTCGTGATAAAGAACATGCGGCAGCGCGTGTGTGTGTCACTGAGGTGATTTGTTGATAAGGCTGCAGCGGCCGTGAGCGGGTTTTTACATTAACGTGTCGTCTCAATGTGTGAATGTTCCAGAGCTGTGCTTTGAATCTGACGGCGAGGACGAGGTGGCGCTCGGAGTCTCGGGGGTCCGTGTTGGTGTCGTACCTGTGCAGGTTTCCCTGACCCGCTCTCTGCCTCTGTGTGGCTACGCTGAACAGGTTTACCTGCATAAACAGCAGCATCATGTTCTGGGCAGATGTGAGGAACCCCTGCAGTAGCACATGCCTTCCCTGGCGTTGCCTAGCAACCTCTAGGCTCCTGACACACAGCGCTACCCGACCACCTCCCCCCGTTTACTGACACACACACACACTCATACGTTAACATACATGCTCGTCTGCAGCTGTATTGTTATCACAGCGAGGTTGTAACGGGTGGCGTCATGGTTACAGCGGGCTATGACGCGACGCCTGGACGACGTGGAAGGCGTTTTCGGTGGCAACGAACCAGCTGAGGATCGTTTAGCAGCTAAAGAGGCGATAATTCCCCTCAGGTGCTTTCACGCCTCCCGAGTCGGATCATATGTTGTTGTTCAGTTTATTCGTGCTGCCTCCGGGTGGAGGATCAGACTCTGTTACAAACGGGAACACGCTGGACTTCCCAGGGACGCACTGATCCAACTTTTCCATCTCTGATGCCGTTCCTACGACACCTGACAACGTAGCATCGTTAATATTACTCTGTAATCCTCACTGTGAGAAAGAGACTGGAAGTCATCCTTTTATTTTCCAGTAAAACGCTGAGCAGTGGGTGAAATGTTTGCCACTGTGGGCTCTGTCCACAGGCCGATTCACCTGTGACCCAAATATCTCATCAGTGTCTGCTTCATCGTTCCTGCTGTTCTCATCGTCACATCAGGAGGTCCTGGCAGGATTCAACTCTTAAACATGTTAACATGAGTCTGAAGTCAGACTTGTGGTCATTGTGGGTTAGCATTGTTCTTCGACTACACACAGAAAGGAATGATGTGAAATGCACAGGTGTGGTCCTTCAGGGGGCGAGCAGCACATCATCGGTGCGTAGTCCGAATGCTGATTGGCTGAAATGTTGTCATGAGGTTGGTGACATAAAGTTGTGGAAATGGTAGACTGAGATAAACCACTTACAGATGGACGTCTGAGTTTAGTTATAATTAGGTAAATGAAGTCAGCGGACAACATTTTCATGGAAAATAATACGAGTGGTGATAATCCAGCTGTTGACACGAACGTCACAGCCCAACAATCACGCCGACGAGCGAGCTCACAGCTGGAATCAAACCTCGGGTAGTTTTGTAGTTTCAGAGCTGATTGTGACGACTCCTGGATCAGAGGCCACGCAGGAGGTGAGATGAGGACTGGAGCTGATGATGGGAAAGTTTGATTGTTTATAGTTTGTGAGTCATCGTGAGATTGCAGCTGTCAGACGATCATTAGCTGCTTTTCTTCAGAGAGAGATATGACACCCAGCAGGCAAACAGAGCTAAAAGCACCATTAATGACTGTTGTACATGAGCACAGTGTGAGGAAAGAGTAATAATGTGACGTGATGACTGAAGTGCTGTGTTTGGTGCGGGGCTGTTGAAATGCACGGTTTAATTTACCCCGAGCAGCAGACGTTACTTTGTTTGGCAGGCGAACCTGATGAAGGTCTGTGTTCATGTCAAAGTTACTCTAATTACATCCAGACATCACCGAAGTCCAAATCTTTCATCTTTCATTCTGACAGTTGAACTGTTAAATGGAAGATTTTACTGTCAGATCCAAAGTGACTCTCCTGGGTGGGTTGGTAGTTCTACTCCTCTGTTCCCTCGTGGGTTGTTTAGTGTTCGGGCAGAGCAGTCCAGACGTGACTCGGAGCTCTGATTCATGGCTGTAATCTGTTTCCTGTCCCGTCAGGTGTGACTCATGTCAACACAATTCTTTCATCTGTAATAAAACGATCAGCGTTGCTGCTTTAGCAGGTGTAACAATTAAGTTTAACGTCCATGAAAACAGAATTTATTCAATTTAACGGAGTTAGAAGTTAACAGGAAGTACGCTCGCTAGTTTCCACCTAAACATGTTGTGCTACGTGATTGCTAGCGACACAGCTATGTTAGCATAACTTTAGCACAGTGAAGCTGGAGGATGAACGCCAACTTTTTTCCACTCATTAGAAGTTAACGTGAGGGATTCTGGTGGTTTGGGACAAATGAAATCGCATAGCAGGATGCTGTACACCGGGCAAACTTCAGTCAGGGGAACAACTGAGATCATTCATCCACAATACGAGGTTAGTTATTAATATACTGCAACAACATGGGAACAGAGCAGCTGCGAGAGAATTCAGCATTAATGAATCAATGTTACGGAAGTGGAGGAAGCGCAGTTTTTCGCTTTCCCCTTATTTTAAAAGTGCTTCATCTCTTTGCTGTGACTGTCAATCGCCATAATTTGCAGATGATAATGGTTTTAGCCGCTGCGATGCTTTCGATCAAAACAGGCGCAATTTGATGACATCATCAACATGCGCTATCGCGATAGAGCGGTATAGTCAAAATCTCTATCGTTGGCCAAATTTATATGGTTTCTATCGTTTCCATCGCCCACCCCTAGTTGAAGGTAAACCCTAACAACATGGGGTCAGCTACTTCAGTGATAACGCTGCAATCACCCATAAAACGGGGTTCTTCTCAGTCGTTGCCAAATATTTGCTAACGGGGGATTGTGGTGGTGTTGGGATTCTCTGATTCTCAAACTGAACCAACCTGAACAGAATTGAAATGATTTCGTTCTGAAGTAATTTTCTGGAATTTCAGTAAGCACGATTGACCCACCTGTAGTTAAGTCCGTGAATCTGTTTTAACTCACTGAACACAAATCTGTGGATTTTTTCTCTCTTAGTTTTTATAAAGAAAAGCAAACAGCAGAAATCGTGACAGAAATATCTCACATCCTCTGGCTGCTGCTGTTATGGAGTAACACAAACAGGCCGGAAACTATCGCTATATGCAGATGATGTCGTTTTGTAAAAGCACAAAATCAAATGGATCATTCCTAAAGCTGGTCGTAAAAGGCCTCCACGGTTCTGCTGATAACCTGCTGTGTTCCTGCAGTTTCCTGTGAAATGAGGTAGAGCTGGGCGATAGAACGATATGTGTTGCGAAATAACTTTTTCTCGATAGAAAAATTTAACTATTGCGATAGGCCTCATCTCTCTTGTCCTCTTAAAAAAACAAAAAAAACCCAGCCAATCCAAATTAAGTAACGCAGAGCCGAACCAATCACAGCCACAGCGTCACGTCACGTGACTTATTACATACAGCACAAGTCCCAAGCCGGTGTTCTGACAAACCATCCTACTTTGGCAAAACATGCTACTGTAAGTAGTTTATGCACATTTCTGCTGTCACAGAGCAATTCCAGCATCAATTTAAGTAGGTATGACGGTTTGCCACCCAACTTTGCCCATCAGAGTATGCTTGTTGCTCATATGCATACAGCCAGAATGGTTTTCCACTTCATTTTACCCGTTAAAGTATGCTTGTAGGTAACATTCACAAAGGTAGGTTGGTTTGGCAGTTAATTTTACCGGTCAGAGTATTTTTCTAGCTAATATTCACAAAGGTAGGACAATTTGCCACTGAATTTCGTGTTGTGCGCAGAAACAACGCGTAGGATGGTTTGCCAGGTAGGATGGATTCCCAGAACACTGGCGCCGCACGTATTTGTTTGGCAAGCAGCCAGCCGCCGTGCCGCCCGGGTAATGGAGGAAATGAGCGTGCCGACTAGAGAAAAATCAACTGAGAGCGTGACCGAAGGTTACCGAAGATAAAACAGATGATGGTTCCAACGCCGGAGAGATTGTCGAGTGGAAGAGCCACAGAAGTTCCGTAGTGTGAAGGTATTTCTGCTATTTCAAGTCTGACAAAAACAGAGCAGCTGCACTGTAAATGTGCCGAACGCAAGTCTGGAAATACAATAAAGCGGTGCAGCTCAGTCTCTGACTGGAAGCGCTAATTCGTCATTTGGCTTTTGTCAGACTAAAGTAACTGTTAAAACTGTTTGAAAAGCTCAGCTATACAACAAGGACAGATTGAGAATTTCCTTTTAGTTCTCAGTTTATTTGATATTGACAAAAGTTAGTCAGTTTTGTCTGTTCTTCTGTAAAACAAACTAAGATTTATTTTTAGAATTAATATTTTGTTTCTAAGTGGAATTGACAACTTAGTCTGTTTCGTTTGTTCTATTTTGAAACTTAAACGCTTTAGCGGCTGCCTTTGTGTAGTTTGCAATATTTGCCTTTATCTATCTGAAAAAGTCTCATGTTCCTTAAGTACATCTACCCTGTTGAACTTATTATGGGAAATAAATATTTAAATAAAAACAAGCTGCTGATTATTTCACATTTTACTTGTGAGCAACGGCACATTTAAATCTTACAAATATAGTTATTTGGCTGATATCGTGATAGATATCGTTATCGCCTGAAATGAAAAAAACATATCGTGATATAATAATAATAATAATGGATTGGATTTATATAGCGCTTTTCAAGGTAACCAAAGCGCTTTACAATACCACTATTCATTCACTCTCACATTCACACACTGGTGGAGGCAAACTACGGTTTTAGCCACAGCTGCCCTGGGGCAGACTGACAGAAGCGAGGCTGCCATATCGCGCCATCGGCCCCTCTGGCCACCACCAGTAGGCAAGTAGGGTAAAGTGTCTTGCCCAAGGACACAACACATCGAACCGGCGACCTTCCGGTTACAGATGCGATTCCCAACCCCCTGAGCCACGGTCGCCCAATATGAAAAAATCTTATATCGCCCAGCTCTAAAATGGGGCCACTTTCGGTTTCTGTGATGTGGATAAAGATGTTTGCACTGTTCACACCTTCAGCCAGACTTTTATTTTGGAGGCCGGGTGTTGTGTTCTCACACCTGAGATTAATATTTTCTTTAGTGTTGGAGAACGGACGGCGAGAGAAGCTTTAGTCTGTATAAACCACTTTCCCTGCAGCAGACTTCAGAGCTCCTGCTGCATAAATTTGCACATTAACGAGGAAGGAGGAAGACTACTTAGGTTAATCCTCCACAGCTCCTTTACATGACTAAAACCACCCATGTTGTGTAGAACAAGCAGTGCCATTGAAAAGCTGTTGGTATTTGTGAATCGCTGGTTTGTTTACAGTGCAGCCGTGTGCTGACGTGAGTGGCCTGTAGGTGGAGCTGCAGACACACAGCAGCAGTTTAATCCTAATCTCCAGCAGATCCTTGGTGCTTCTCCTCGGCCCTCACCGTGGAGTCGTGATGTGGCTGTAAACGCTGGGTGATGAAGGAGCAGAGAGATGAGCCCTGATGTGTTTGTTTACTGTGACACACTCGGTGCGTCGACTTTCTGCTGTTTGTGAATCATTTGGCTCAGCCTCCATGACGGCGTCGTATGAGCAGATTTACACCAGTAGAAAGTCGAGGTGTCTCTCCATCGGGAGGCGTTCGGGGACTGTGGGGAGAACACACTGTTGGCTCTGGCCGCTCGGCTTTTTTACATCCATTTACGAAATCAAACCTCCGTCCAATGAACCCCACGCCGCCTCCTGTGCGATGGTTATTCTGTCGTATAATTAATTTGTCTGTTCACAACGAGCCTGAATGCTCTGAGTCCATATAATGAACCATCTGCCACAACAGGAAGTGCGTTCATAGCTTTGAGTTTTGGTACAGACTTGATTATTTTCAGTGAAACGCAGTTTTTGGATGTTGGTGTGGAAATGTCAGAGTATATGATGTGCAGGTATAAGTGTGAGATTTCAGTGTTAAACGTCTCTATCTGCTGCAGCTCGTTCTCCTCATGCACACTCAGGAAATCCCAGGAAACAAAATCTGCATTTATGATTTCTGAGCCAAGATCTTTTGTTTATGTAGCTTTGGGACAGTTTGGCATTTTTAAAAGTGTTTCCAACATAATCTGTGGGCAGTTTCAACAATATTTTGCTAAATGTGAATAATTTATCACCTCACTTGGAGGAAAACACAGTGTCAGAGCGACGTTCCTGCAGAGCTGCACCTGTAACCAGGCCGTGGAGGTCTGATGGAGTATATATCCACCAGGAGCGTCCACGCTGCTGTCACGGTGCAGATTTTATTTAAGTGAAAAGAGAGAAGGCCTGCATGTTTTTCACCTCCAGCTTCAGGTGGAGCTCTGTGGAGACGCAGCAGCCTGTGAGGATCGTCGGGTTTTTCTCTACAGCAGAGGCTTAAAGCGGCTTCCTGCCCGCCTGCCGCTAACCGGGAGTCCTCGTCGCACTCCCCCCTCGCTGCTGACACGCACGCCGCTGTGTCTGAATCCGGGGGCAGCATCGATTATTCATGCAGCGAGTGGAGCTGCCCGTCACCCCCCCTCGCGCTGACATGTGCCTCGCTCGCTGGAGCCGATTAATTGGCAGGAGAACGAGAGAAGACGAGAGGGAGGGTGTCACAGAGAAAGAGCAGCCGGCAGGGAGGGGTGAGCCGGGAGAGAAGAGAGGGAGTGTTACTGCGCTGTGGTGCCGGAGGTGGAGTAACACGGCAGAGTTTGGAAGTATCGCCGTCTCGTCGTAGGCGTTGGACATTCTGGACTCGAAGGAAGCATCTTTCATTTACTCTTTATCCTCCTCCCCCAGCTCCTCCTCCTCCGTTTGGGAAGATGACCACTCATTACCTGCAGCAGGACTTCCTGTCTAAAGCTGTGAACGGCGAGAAGAAGCTGCCGCGGGTCAACGCCAGCTTACAAGAGTCCATCGCCCACCTGCACCCTCTGCAGAGGCAGCACGCCATCGAGCTCCACCGACAGCAGCAGCAACAGTCGTTCAATCACCCGCAGGTCCAGGCGTCGCTGTCGACCTTCACCGCCTGCACCGTGCCGGCGTCCTGTCGAGCTCGCAGTCGGTTCCTCAACCTGCGGGACAGCGTGAAGAAAAGCCCGACCAAGAGTACGGCCAAAGTCCTCAAGAGCGCCAGGAAGGAGATCTCCTGGGTGCCCTTCGCTTACAGCAAGGTAGCGATATCATGTGACCTGTTCAGAGATTTTTACTTTTTCCACTGCGGGAACTAAAACTTTGTCGATTGAGCGCCGTACGTTTAAAGAAGTAAAAGATCGCTTTGTTAGAAAGGAGAGTGGGAGCTAAAGGCTGTTCCACAGAAACGAGCAGCCGACGGTGGGCGGGTGAATGGATGGAGGTTGTTCCCCTTTAACCACTGATTGATTTCTAAAGGACACACAGATTGTAGCACAGAGTCAGATCAACAAGTGCTGATGTTTGTAGAGTTTCAGTAAAATCAGCTGAGACTAAAAACTACAGTCAGGTTTCAGGAGACTCAGTGTCGGAGTCTTTATATGAAACAGACTAAAACCTGCTGCTGCTCAAAACTCCTGTTTGCTGTGGTGAGTTCAAGGTCACATTGGAGAACTGGCTGTTTTGGTGATGGTGGTTGTGGTGACATGCAGAGCAGTTTGTACAGTGTTGTAGCAGGAGTGTGTGTGAATGAGACCTGCGGTCGGTCAGATCGAGTTACTACACGGAGAATCGATGGACTCTGTCCACGTGTGACAGCCACATCACCCTGCCATCACATTTAAATCCATACTTAAACACTCTCCAGCTGCTCGTCTTGTTTACGACCGAATACATGAGCAATGGTGTGATCCACGTGTTTTGGTTGGGGATTCATCTGCTGCACATTTCAAGCTCCCATCTTTAAGTGGTGGTCTGTGGTCACACCGTCGCTACGTTATGGCTTCATCACCGATTCGGTCCAAAGCGTCTGTGGCTCCTCCCACCAGCGGACATTCAGATCCATGTTATGGATGCAGTGAGCTAAGAAAAAACTGCAGCTACACTTTTAACGAGGGGCTCGAGTGGGGGGCTCGAGTGGGGGGGGGGGTTGTTTGATCTGTGTGGCTTCGCTGGTACACTGAAGACTAAAGTGACACACGTGCCTCATTTACTGAAAGCAGGACATAGATTCTCTGTAATAAACCAGCAGGGGGAGACTCCTCTGACCTCTGACCTTGGTTAAGACTCCGCTGATGAGTTCATGGTTTCAGGCTCCAGTTTTGTGTCCTCGTGTTGGTGCTCGTGTTGGAGATGAAGGACCATTAAAGTTAAAAGGACTAAAACGGGACATTCAGGGCGGGGCTACCATGTCATTGACTGAAGGTCAAGATGGTGAAAATGGTCAGTTTGAGGCCGTCCATCTTTTATATACAGACTGCGATGATAAGTTTGGGGTCGTGTGGAAAAGATGTCATCAGGTAAAATCATCAACTGTAAAAGTCTCTGAGAGAAAAATTAAAAATACTAATTGTGTAATTTTATAAACTCCAGGTGGGCTCAGCTGTGTTAATGATATTTATATGAAGGACTGATGTTATGTCAGTGGTGTAAGTTCATCGGGGTCAAACATCAGCTTGGAAACCTGATCGGTCAATAAATCGATTGACGTATTGGGCGTCTGATTGGTTTTGGTTGTTGTTATGGATTTGATGGTGTATCGTCGATCGCTCTCTGATAGATGAAATCATAACCTCTGCCCTCTCTGTGTCGCTGCATTTGTTAAACCAGTTTTGTGTCTTTTGGGAGTAATTAAGCCTCGTTGTCAGCAGCTTTCTGGCGAGCGGAGCCGCAGAAGTAGGGCTGGCGGATCAATGCGGTCGATGTGCGGGGCTAATTTTAGCGGCTGTTGGTTTTCCACGGGCTCCAGGTTCTGCTGCTGCAGCACAACAATTAAGCCTCTTGGAAACGCAGCGGCGCTTCCTGCCAGCAGCTTCACGAGGTCCTGCTGTTGCATAACAGAGGTCACAGCGGTGAGGGCCGCCGCTCGCTCCTCTGTGATGTTTCATGTGCATGCAGGGGTGTTAAATTACACGTAGACGTGAAAGAAAATCTTTGACTGAAACAGGAAACAGAAAAAAGATCTAAAAAATCCTTTTTTAATTCATTTAATTCACGTGCATCACACACATTTATGGGTTGTGTCTGAACAGTTTACAAAGGTTTTATTTTGTGTATTTTCATTCTTAGTAGATGAATAAACAGCAGCATGGCTGCAGTAGAAAGACTATCCACTCTTTTAAAGGCCGTTTGTTTCTCGAGCTGAAACAAACGAGTGGAGCTGCTGCCGGTGTGGCGTTCATGGGCAGATTGTGCGGAGGCTGCTGCTGTCGGGGAGCGCTGGTGCTAGTTAAAGTTAGCTTGTTCTGCAGTGTTCAGGTCAAAAACACATCCGTCAGATGCTGTAGTTCCCCAGCAGCACGTAGCATTGCAACGAGACGTCTGACGTCTAATACGCAGCATGTGATTGGCCAGCTGCTGGCTCGTTCAGACCAGTGATGATGTTTCCACTAAAACCAGTTACCAAGTTCACCTTTGAATCAAACGCCGAGTGGGCCCATCATGAAATGAAGAGGCTGCTGTGGAGTGAAAAACACGGCCTGAAGGCGACGCTGGTTACGCTCGACAGCATTGTGAGAACAATAGAACCACAATAGAAACGCGTTCAGCAAAAAGTGTCGCCAGACTGAGTCGGAGCTGAAACTCGACAGCAGCGAGGACGATGCTATCGTAGTTTTAATGTGGAGCAAAGAGGCGTGTCTTAATTTGGCAGCTGTGCCGTGTTCAGGTACATTTATTTAACGTTAATTGCAGATATTTACTTGTAAACCTGCCAGCTGATCGTGTTATTGGAGCTGAATGAAATCGGTCCTCGAGCTCTTCGTTTGATTTTTGGGAGTTGAAGGTGAAACGATCAGTGACGTCATGGTGAACATGTGGGTGTGCGGTTTGAGCGCTTCTTTAGCGTCAGTAGAAACTCGGACGTGAGGTCGCAGATACAGCTGTGACCTTTGACCTTTGAGGGTCTGTGCCAATGTCATCACTGGCTGTCGGGGTTAAAGCTCCCAGATTGAAATATCCGCTGCTTTTCAGTAATGACATAAAGGACATCGGCCCCCTGCTGAAGCTGTACCGAGGGACTGAGGATTTACCACACACACACACACACACACACACACACACACACACACACACACACACACACACACACACACACACACACACACACACACACGAGAGATGGCTTTAATCCTCAGAACAGCAGATGGGCGAGTTTGACACATCAGGATCGTCAGGTGTCACTCACACAGTGACCTCCTGTGATTGGCCGACCTCTCTGACACTTGGCGGTCCTTCTCTGTCAAACTCCTCCCATCTGGCACCTCGGCTCGACCTAAACGAACGCCCCCTATCAGTCAGCATGCACATACACATATACATCCTCTCCTCCTCCTTCACCGGCTGTTCATCTGTGTCTAACCTTTGACCCCTCACCATGCTATTGTTCAGCAGGCCGAGGCCGCCCCGCCTTCCTCACCCATAATCCCCGTGATCCCAATCTTGCCAATCCCAGCCGAGACCACCGCCATCCCTCCAACGTCACAGGTCTCCTTTTTTTGTTCCTTTTTGACTTTCCTCCTCTCCTTCTTCTCTGCTCGATCCCTCCATCCCTCCCTCCTTCCATCCTCACTTCCCTCCTCGCTCATTTGGCTCTGCGGCTTTCTGTCGAGTTCGGTTTTCAGTGTCGGCCGTCCAGCTGTGGCGCTGATGAAGTGAGCAGATTAGAGATAGAAACAGCGGGAGGAATGCCACGCTCCCCCCGTTTGACTTTTCAGAGCCCATCTGGCTCCTCCCGGGCGAGCGAGCGAGAGTCAGAGTAGACGAGGAAGACGAGGTGAAGGAGCAGCTTCTCCCCTCCTGCACGACTGGATTTGATTGATTTTCTTGATTTGTTTCTTCATTTAAGGCTTCATGCTTCAGAACTGCATCTTCTGCAGCGTGAAGCGCCACCATGTACGTACCGCTCGTGCTCGCTAATCTGTGCTCAAATCCTCGGGCTTCCCGTTTTAGCATCATGAGGAGAGTTAGTCTTTTAGCAGCTGCGCGGCGGCCGACCCGGGCGCAGCGTGGGGTGTGATCGGAGGGGTGGAGGTTCAGGGGTGTTTCTTTATTGTGAGGGTGTTTGTAGGGTGGAGATGTTTTCCCTCTGTGATGTTCTGACGTGTCTCCTCGTCTCTGCAGGCCAATCCTCCGCCTGTGGTGGTCAATGCAGACAGCCTGGACACACCTCCATACGTGAGTGCTGCTCATTTCTGAATGGATGCATGAGTGATGGATAGATTGGAAGATGATGACAGATGCATGAAGGCACGATACCTGTGTTGATGATTTTATGGATAAAGATGGAGTCATGGGTGGATAGGTGGGTGGGTAGATCCACAGACAATGGCTAGGATGCAGGACTCTGTGGATCTGCAGATGTTTGGTAACTCCATCTTCACCGTCGGTCCAGCTGGAGCCTCACCTGCCTAGCACTGGACCCGTCTTTATTAAATTGATGTTTGCCTCCCGTGGACTCCGGCCGCTGTCAGCACGGCGTCGCTTCAGTTTCACCTGACGGGGAGAAATATTTGAAGAAGCATCTGCTTCGCTCTCCTCTCCCCACATCAGTTCAGTGTTCAGTGCTGCAGCACGTTTCTGTTAATTGGACGGTTTAAAGGAAATGTGTTAGATCAGAGTCGGTGAGTGGAGCCTGCAGGAGCTGTGGGCAGACGGCTGCATCGCACGAACCTTGAACTTCAGGCTTAAGAGGAGGAAATAAAAACTCTTCAGTTCTCCGAGGTTAGACGTGAGCCTGAGGAGCAGGAGGAGGCTCAGTTGAACCCTGGACTCAGTGAAGTGTTTCTAATGAAGTACAGTAGAGTCTGTGTTCTACTAACGTGTTTGCTTCCTATAAACTGCTGCTGGGAGGAGCCGACAGGTGAGCTGATACCTGTGTGTGTGTTTGCAGGTGAACGGGACGGAGGCTGATTATGAGTACGAGGAGATCACGCTGGAGCGGGTAAGCTGCCTTTACTGTTTACTTCCCTGTGAGTGACGGCCGTGCTGCTCGCCGCGAGAGCCGCCGTAACTCCGTCGCGTCTTTACGAGCCACATAAACGAGCCGCGGTCTATGACTCGCAGGACGGGCGACCCGCTGTCTGATGCTCTGTTTGACTTTGAGGCGCTGCTTTCATGGACCTCCGCTGCCTGCACCAAACCTCCCGACCGTCTGAGATTTCGGGGGAAACGAGGACGTAACGAATGAACCAGATTCTGTTAAACAAAGCAAAAGTTTCTGATCCTCTCACACAAACAGTTTCTCTTTAATCAGCTCTGTTTTAATCCTCCTCGCTGCCTCTGGTATTATCCTCCACATTGTTACCGTCTTCCTCCTTTTGTTCTTGTCCTAATTTTGCTCCTTTAAGTGCAAATTATTAGCACAGCTTTAAAAAAGTCTCACAGGGTCTGCCTGTCGTTCTGTCTGCGGTCTAACCGGCCTCGTGTTGTTTTTATCATCACAACCAAAATGTTTCCACACATGACACAAACTGAATCTGATGCCCGTCCACAGCAGTGGACACGCCGGACGCCCACCGCGGCAGGAACCAGCCATTCTACACAATAACTGCACATTTATAAAAGTTCAGTGCAGAACGGCATGCTGGGTAATTACAGCAGTGTATTTGAACCAGTGAAGGTAAAAACAAAATGTTTAACAGCGCCTCGGAGCCGGTGCACGCTCTCGGGTTCTGGATGTTTGCTGACGTTATCTGATTGGTGCAAACTCGTGCCGGGGGATTCGCGTAGCGGTACCTGCAGACGTGTTCATGCTTCGTTGTTCCAGCTGTCACTTCTGCTCCTCTTGGCTGCGGTTCGAGGTTTTCCAACACGGCGTCAAACTTCAGTCGTCACTGCTCAGCAGCATCGTCGCTCACCTGGAAGGCTTTTATTGTGAAACGCTGGCAGGAAGTGTGAATCCTGAGCATGCTCACAGACTCGGATCGTTATCATTACTACTGTGATCACTGTGGTTTCCAGGGAAACTCGGGGCTGGGCTTCAGCATCGCAGGCGGCACCGACAACCCTCACATCGGTGAAGACCCCAGCATCTTCATCACCAAGGTGATCCCTGGAGGAGCGGCGGCGCAGGATGGACGGCTCAGGTGAGGCAGCAGGAAACTGTTGGTTGGTGAAGGAGGTGTGACTGATGTCTGAGCGGCTCCTTCTATTTTTGATCCCTCTGTCACCTCATTAGAGGAGGGCTCAGATTTTCTTTTAAACTGAAAACCAGCATCTCCTACAACACCCAGAATGCTTTGCAGCAGTTCCTTCCAGGCTGCTGCTTTAGAGCGTAGCTGCTGTGGAGGACAGGCTGTTAAGCTGATCAGGGAGCAGTTAGTGGGACAGAGGGAACAACGTGTGACTCACACAGGTTTCTAACACTAACCTTTCTAAGATCACAAACTTTATGAGCTTTCACTTTTTACCGGCTCAGCTTGAAGCTGGCCTGACGGATTCAGCCTCGTATAAAAACATGTAGAGAGAGAAGGACCTCTGTCCCTCGGTCTGCGTGGTGGTGTCCTCACAGCCGGACCCCCGCTGTGCCCTGCAGCCTTTCATGGCTCATTCATAATGCAGAAAGTCTGTCACACCTGATCCAGGTGATGATGAGGATGAAGAGTACGGTCTCAGGTTTCCTTTAAACTGTTTGTAAGTTTGGATCCGTAGTTTGACTCTACTTCCTGCTTTAGCTCCAATAAATGAAAGAAAAGCTGTGACATCATCAGTTTCTATTGAAGCAGGTGACCTGACTGACAGCGCGGTGTTCACGCTCTGTTTCAGGGTCAATGACGTCATCCTGAGAGTCAACGAGGTGGATGTTCGGGACGTGACCCACAGCCGAGCCGTGGAGGCGCTGAAGGAGGCGGGATCTCTGGTCCGACTCTACGTCCGCAGGAGGAAACCCGTCTCGGAGAAAGTGATGGAGATCAAGCTGGTGAAAGGACCCAAAGGTAGCGTGAAGGCTTAAACTGTGCCTGCGCTCAGATCCGGCGCCCTGTCTGAGCGCAGGCTCATTATTAAACCTGTGAGTGTTCCTAATGTTTTGGCTCACGGCTGCAGCTCTAGGCAGATGGCGTGGATGTGTGCCGGCCGTGTTGCTGGATTGTCTCCGCTTGCTGAGGAGCTTTAGTGAAATCCCCGCGGGCCTCATGATTATTCAGACGAGGAGCCCGGCTCAAGAACAAAGCCTCGGTTTCCACGGAAACATCCTGAAATATGCTTCTGTGCATTTATGTGTCCTGATTCGTTCCCGTGTTAAACCAGCAGCGGCGCGTTTCGTGGGGTGGTTGTTATTTAAAGTTTGTCCCTGTGAAGGACGCTCAGGCGACGGAGCTAGACTCCAGAGTTTGAGGGTTTTTACCCAGAATGCTTTTCCCGTCTGATCACCCTGCACCCTCCTTCTGGTTCTTTGTGTTGCAGGTCTCGGCTTCAGTATAGCGGGCGGCGTGGGGAACCAGCACATCCCCGGCGACAACAGCATCTACGTCACCAAGATCATCGAAGGCGGAGCGGCTCATAAAGACGGGCGGCTGCAGATTGGAGACAAACTGCTGGCTGTAAGGATCAAACACGAGAAATCACATCAGACCAATTATTTATTTACACCACGGCTACAAACTAAAAAAGTAAACACGAGAAAGTCAAACAGAGTTACAAACATTCAGTGCAATAAAATAATTAAGAAAAGCTCTGATGAGATTATTTATGAGACCTAATAAAGACTCAAATTTGAAACCAGTAAAATTAGAAATAATAATTAAGACAAGCTTAAACTTATGACATGAAGTAACTGCAGGAAAGAAATAATAGAAGTAAAGACGACTAAAAGTAGAAAAATATAAATAAAAAACAAAAATAGACCCGTAAAAAAAAATCAATAGACACACAAGACAGAATACTGTATTTGAAAAAAGAAGCACAATTAGAAATTAATTAAAATAACAATAAAAACAGAAAATGGGCAGATTAAAGGAAAGAGCTGGAAGTTAACATAAAAGAAATAAAATATTTAAAAAAAAATTTAATTAAAACCTTTTAAATAATCAATAAACCAAAAAGAACTGTTAATGTTAATTAAAACCAATAAAGCCTGATTTAAATAATAAAAATAAAACAAATTACATTATTTTAAAAAAGGAAAAAAATGAGACTAATAAAAGTTAAATATAATAAAAGCAGGTTAAAGGTCAGCGAGTTAATAAAATAAATTAAAATAAAGTAAAATATTTCTGATAAACAACCAACACGTGTATAAATAGTAGAAACAGGTTTCAGTGCTAACGAACAAATAAAGTTTTAGATCTGCAGTAAAAACAGGAAGTTGCTGAGTAGACGGTGAAGAACGAGCACCATGAATATTTCTGAGGTTTTAACAATAAGATAAAGTTTCACCCTTATAACATTTTATAATTATAAACGTATAAAATGTTTCATTAAGGGAAGACGCGCTGAATCTGCGGTGCAGGCGCACCTCACCACAAACTACCAAACAGCAGACCTTCAGAATAAAAGCACAGGCGTGTCTGACCGCTCCTCTCTTGGTGTGTCCGCGTTCAGGTGAACAGCTCCTGCCTGGAGGAGGTGAGCCACGAACACGCCGTCACTGCCTTGAAAAACACTCCCGACGTGGTCTACTTGAAAGTGGCTAAACCCAACAGTGTCTTCATGAACGACAGCTTCGCTCCGCCCGACCTCACCAACTGTGAGTGCAAACACACACACCTGTGACCTCACCACTAAAGTTTGCTTCTGTGTTTGCAGCTGAAGAGAGAAACGTTTTGATGCTGCGGTCGCGTTTCAGTTTGTTCTGGGTTCAGGCTTCCAGAAACAGTTGGAAAACCCATAGTTGAAAACTTCCCTGGACTTTTTATCCTGAATTGTTTTCCGTTTTAAGATCTTCCAGATAAATGAGGTCTCACATAAATCAGCTGACCTGGTTTTGAGTTAAAGGTTTCCCTGTGTGATTGTCGGTTTTCTGGAGTCCCAGCTGAAGGCTTGTTGGTTTGTCTTGAACACTGCGGTGGATTTTTGCTCTGACGTCGAGCAGATTAGAAGGTCCTGGCTCATGTGGTCAGGATGACATCCGACCCTGAGCCGGTGTGGACCGCCGCAGTCTCTGATGATCAAGTGGGGCGGGGATTCGTCAAACGACACGCCTCAAAGTGCAGACGAGGCCGGTTCCTTTAAAACATTTCTCTCTGAACCGGCAGCTTTAGCAGGGATGAAGACGGCCCAGCTCTGAACCTTGTTTTTACATCTCTCACTTCGCTGCAAATTACAGGAAGCGCTCTGAAACTGTAATACTGCAGGACAAACCTGCATCCCGGAGACTCGAAGCTGGCACCGAGCTGTTGAGGAGATGCCAAAGAAGGAAACACCCCTCAGAGATGCTGCGCGTCAGGCTCCTCGGCTATAGAGACCGAGGAGCTCCAAGCAGCTGTGGAGGATCCGGAGCCGAGGAGAGACTGATGGGAACGCACAGGAAGACACGGAGGCTGCAGGAAGTGTTGCACGTTATAATCTGAGTAATCATCATGAGTTGACATCCTTAAATCTAACACAGACTCTGAGCCGAGCAGGCTGGTGCTGGTTTGAAGCCAAACGAGGAACGAGCACAAAATATCCGATCCCGAGTCGCGGAAGAACGATGTTTGGCAGCTCGGCTCTCACAAACGCCACCAGGTGCCTCAACTCATCCATGTGAAACACAGACTCCCTAAAACCGAGTGCTTCCTACAGCCTTGTGCTGACAGCTCTGATTATATCTGAAGTTTGGGCCACAGTCGATCAGCTGTTCAGCTTCTGAGTTTGTGTCTAAACCGAGTCGTGGACCAACGACGCCCTTCGTCTCCTGCAGTGGCAGGAAAACCATCGCTCTGTTAATTATGCAGGGACGTTATTTGTTTAACCTTAAGTCTCCGGGGGAGTGTCCTGTTCGTAGAGAGAACAGTTTCCGATCAGACGAACATCAAACTTTCAAATGTTTTTAAAAATGGAGACGAATGGAAACTATTTTCAGGTTTCATCCTCTCGGTGCTGCTGTCACAGATCATAATAAACTGACTGCGTGTTCGTCGTCTCTGTCATCGCTCTGATGCTGCGGTTACAGCTGATCCTCAGCAGAAATGTGACAGGGTTGAGTTGGGAGGTGGTTGTTTCTCGCTCACCGGTGTCGTTTACGACCCCCCTCGACGGCTGCCGGGCTCGGCCAATCAGGTGGTTACAGGGGCCGGACAGGCGAGCAGATGCAGCAGCTCAGCGTCAGACACACAGCGGCTGTGATCAGACTGGTTTTAATGGTCTTCTCTCTTTCTCTTCCAGCGTACTCCCAGCGCATGGAGAACCATATCAGCCCCCCCAACTTCCTGGGTCAGCCCGTCCCTCCGCCAGCATCCTCGGGGCGTTACTCCCCGACCCCGAAGAGCACGCTGGGAGACGACGACGTCACCCGGTGAGAACAGAAACACTGTGCATGCGCACGCCTGCACTGAAACGTTTCAGTGTTTTTGTAGCTGAACCACAGCTGCTGCGCCCTCTGCTGGTGCACACCTGCAGTTACACCCTCCCGTCATAACACACACCTGCAGAGTCTGAGTGGGACCCTGCTCACATGACTTCAGATGATTGACGGCTGCAGTGCTTTTTCCTGCAGGGAGCCGAGGAAGGTGGTGCTTCACAGAGGAGCGACGGGACTAGGCTTCAACATCGTGGGCGGGGAGGACGGCGAGGGGATCTTCATCTCCTTCATCCTCGCCGGAGGACCTGCTGACCTCAGCGGAGAGCTGAGGAAAGGAGACCGACTCGTCTCCGTACGTAACAACGCGTTAAACTCTGAGATCAACAACTTAAACCAGAGTGTCTGTCTGAGTCAGTGATGAGTCGCTGCCGGTCGCTCGCCACACGCAGGCAAACACGCGGTTGACTTTCAAATTAAAAGCTGCACCTTTAGAGAAGTGCTGGATCAGACTGAGCCGCTCGTTTCCCCGATTGAGTCGTCGTTCCGCGTCTGACATTGTTTTTGTGTTTTCAGGTGAACGGCGTGGACCTCCGTAACGCCACCCACGAACAGGCCGCCGCCGCCCTGAAGAACGCCGGGCAGACAGTGACCATCGTCGCCCACTACAGACCAGAAGGTGGGACAGCAGCACGCACCTGCAGGATCACATGACTCCAGCAGCAGCTTAAATAAAAATAACTACATTTAAGTATATTTACAGTCGGGTGTGAGCAGGAAAGGGAACAAATCCTCTGCATTTAGCAGCTGGTATCAGAATATTTGGCTGTTTGATTATTTTCACTTTAAAATGATTGATTATTAATCCAGCTGTTCACAGATGTTTCAGCTCTGATCTCTGTGGGAAACTGAAACCAGCAGTTACCTCTGATTTTACCAGAGAAACAGTCCAGTTTAAAAAGTTTCAGATTCTGTTTGGCTTCATAAAAATCTTCTGTAGAGACTCTAACGTGTTTCTGTAATTTCCTGTGACCTCTGACCCCTGGATGGCCTCTGTGTCCGCTCAGAGTACAGCCGGTTTGAGGCAAAGATCCACGACCTGAGGGAGCAGATGATGAACAGCAGCATCAGCTCGGGCTCTGGGTCTCTGCGGACGAGTCAGAAGAGGTCGTTGTACGTCAGGTAGGCCTAAAGCGTGGAAGGCGCTCGCGTGCTGACGTCCTGTGTTCTGTTTTTAATCGGTTTGTTTGTCGTTCGTGTTTTAGAGCTCTGTTCGACTACGATAAGACGAGAGACTCCGGTCTGCCGAGTCAGGGCCTGAACTTTAAGTTCGGAGACATCCTTCACGTGGTGAACGCCTCCGACGACGAGTGGTGGCAGGCGAGGCAGCTGACGGCACAGGGAGAGGTGGAGGAGGTGGGGGTCATCCCCAGCAAGAGACGGTCAGTCCCAGTTACATCTGCTCCACCAATCAGGATTCAGAGCTCGAGAGGACGTTTGGCTGGAGTTTGTAACTTTATTTAAACAAACATCCGGGTCGCACCTGTACAGGTGTCACTGCGACGAACGAGAGCTTCACAGTGACGCTCTGAACATTTACCAGGTGACCTCCGAGGGTAAAGGCAGAGTTAGACTGTAAGGTCAGGATGTCGTCAGAGACTCGAAAGGCAAAACCTTCCAGTTTCTGGAGGAACGCTCGCGGAGTGGCGGCAAGCTGCCGACTCACTCGATTTGCCCTCGAGCTCTGAGGCGGAGCTCATCGCGAGTATCTGACAGATTCATGCATAAAGTCTGGTTCCCTTGTGATCTCTGCTGACCTTTGACCTTTCCCACAGGGTGGAGAAGAAGGAGAGGGCGAGGTTAAAGACGGTGAAGTTTAACGCCAAGTCTCGGGACAGAGGGGTGAGTGACGGCGTAGACGGTCCCTGGAGTCAGAAACGTGTTTTAGTTCCAGTAACGCGACTTTATTTACACACAAAGACGTTTTTCTGTTCTTTGTATTTAAGCTGTAAAACATTTTTTATTGCTTTTATTGTCTGTTTGATTTCTGCGTCTTTAAAGATGCTCAGTTTTCCAGACTCGACCTGATAGAACGAGTCGGACTTGTTTAGACTTCAGTGACTCGTCCCATCTGATGCTCTCAGGATCAGCCGACTTTATTTTCCCCGCAGTGACGTGTAACGTGCAGGTTAGTGAAGCCATGCGCGGTGTTACCTTCGTACAGGCGGTTGAAGTGCACGCGTGTTTGGGCCGTTGTGACAGACTTCAGTCTGTTAGCTAACGACTCGGTTTTGGGGTTTTCATCAGTTACCGGACGTTACTGGATAAGTCCGTCTGCGCCGCCCGCCTTTTTTGAAACACGGCAGTGAGGGAAATGGCTGCCCGCGGCGCCCGCCACCTCGAGTGTGACGGGTGCTTGTTTTTCTGACCTTCCCCGAGCGTCGGCGTGTCGCACTTTAAACTGCACCAGATTAATTCGTGTGAAGGTGAAACGTGTTTGAATAAAGTCGGCTGATTCTGAGCTGGTTGATGACACGTTTCAGGTGTTTGGCGCCAGCTGTGTGCATCATGTGACCTCTGTGTGTTTGAGCCACAGCCACCTGATCTCCACCTACTAATGAGTGTTTGACTAATGTTGAAGCAGCCGGCCGTTTAACAGCATGACGATCTCTGAGGCGTTTCTTCTTCTTCACCAAATCGCAGCAGCGCCTCCCCCTCCCTCCCCCGCCACCTTTAAACCGTGTGCCGCTTTAATACGTGTCTCCACGGCGTTGCTCGCCAGCCGCCACGCTAACACGGCAGACTGAGGGCGGGGAGGCAAACCGTAGAACGTGCATGGTGCCCGCGGTCTGCTCCCCGCCTCTTCGCGAAACGCTTGACATTGACGTCTGCTGCTCTCAAACCTTCCTCCTCCTCACCACTCACCCTCCTCACCCTGTTTTCCGTCTCCTGCTCTGTAACATCAAAGTGCAGCATGTGAGCTAATGATGTCACAGGTCCCGCCTCCTGCTGATGAACGACACGCAGCGGTTCAAATGTCTGCTTGTTCTTCTTGTTGAGCCATTAAACCCATTTATAGTTGAACTAATCAATAACTTGAACACAGACCTTTTTAGGCCCTTTCAGCTCCTGGTTTTGGTTTTGTGTCATCGCACAAGCTTGAATGAACCCACTGAGACCAAGCTGTTACCATAGTAACAGACGGTTAAAGGAAAAGGGACACGACTCTGTTCTGTGTTTGGCTTCTATTTATACATAAATGTAGGTTTAGCGTTCGTAGCCTCAACTAATCAATATTTGCAGCCATGAGGTGGTGGAGACCAACAATGGAGCTGAAAGAAGGTGGATGCCGGACTCAGACGACTGCAGCTGCCGGCGCTTTTTAAATAAACCTAATATTTGTTGGTTGGTTGCCATGACATCAGCCGATATCGTTTTGTTATAGCCTCACATCTGGATGAGTTTATTTTAAATATCAGTGTTAACCCCACAGTAACCTTTACAGCCTGACTGGTGACGTCACGCTTTCATTTACACTTCAAGACAAACGAAATGCAAAAGCTTGAAGCTAAATTTAAGCTTCAGAAGTCCAAATGAAGAAACCACGTAAAGCTGAGAAGGCCTCTGAGCCCGACCCACGGGACGTTTGTAATCCTGGGGTTTGTAGCACCAGTGTTTCCTCAGTGCTACACGAAGGAACATAAATGCTCTGTGGAACGACTTTTCCTGATGCACTTGAAGGCATCGCATCAGCACCATCTTCGAGCCGATTCGCCGAAATAACCAAACGGCTTCTCCCAGCTTGTCGCTGCTGTGTCTCTGCATGTCGTCAGCATGTTCACCTTCATCCTCCTCTCCGACCGACGCTGCCTTCACTGTCGGCGTGTGAAGCGGGGCGTCAGAGCAGGTTGCGTTCAGGGTCGGGGCCTCTGTGTCCGAGTGTTTTAGTTTAAACTTTGTGATTTTTGTGTTTAATGTTGAAACTGTGAGCCGGTCAGACGCAGACTCAGACACCCATCACACCCCCTCATCTCCCTCTCTTCCTCCTCTGTTTTTGTTTTACTCCATCACCCCTCCTCCTCCTCTTCCTCAGCAGTCTCTCAATGACAAGCGTAAAAAGAACCTCTTTTCCCGAAAGTTTCCGTTCTACAAGAGCAAAGAGGCGAGCGAGCAGGAGACCAGCGATGTCGACCGTAAGTACAAGCGCGGGGAGGCGGGGCGGGCGGGGCGGGCGGTCTGAAAGGAGGTTGGCCGGCGACAGGAAGAGAGATCAGGTGGCGACGGCGTGCTGAGCGCGCGCTGGTCGTCACCGCTGCAGGGCGTGGCCGCGGTCGTGCGATCTGATTAGAAGCCGTTTCTAAAACCTGAAACCAGAGCCAACATGGCCGCCCTGCAGCGGCGCCCCGGCGGCGTTCCCTCTGCTCTCTCAGTCTGTCGCTCTGTCAGTAACTGTGTCTGTGGTTGTTTTCCCTCCTTCCTTCACTCGGCTCTGCTGCTGCAGGACAACAGCGAGGACGTGCTGTCCAAAGGACACAGTAAGTCTCTCCCCAACACCCCCTCCCCCAAAACTCCCATCAGCCTCTTCGGTCTCCACCAGTGTCCTCCCGAGAGCTCCACTAAATAACCAGAGCGTACAGACGCCGCTCGCTCTACAAGCGAGTTTATGAGTTGTGAGCACGAGCATCCTTCCATCCTAAAACCTCTGGGGGCGGAGCTTTACGCCGCCCGATTTGTATTTGAGGTTTATTCTACTGGTTGTTTGTTTTGAATTAAAAGCAGCTTCATGTTTTAGAGCAGACGACTTTATTTTGTTTGTTTTGTGAAGTAAAATCAGACGAAGCATCAACGACTCCTGATCAGCCTTTGATCAAAGTGATTATTCAGATTTTAAATGATGTTCATAAAACTGCATATGGGACCAAAACTATCAAATAAAACTCAGAAAACCACAAAAACCAGTCAAACACGTAACAGAGAACCAGCAGGTTCAAAGTTCCCGACTGACAGGAGCTCTGATCCGGATCAGTTTGTTATATTTCATCCAGAACATGAAGATAAAATCTCAGTTTTTCTTATGTCAGTGTGTCGAGTGTCAGTGAAGGCTGCTGTCGGCAGGCCCGGATCAGCGCGTTTAGTTTTAATGCCGTAAAAGACGCTAAACTGAAGAGTCTGATGATGGTTCCTGGTGGAGTCTGAGACCCCTCCCCCTCCTCTTCCTCACCACAGACCCTCGTGGATCCTTCAGGCCGGCGCTCTTCACTCTGGCCACGAGTTTCCGCTCTTCATCTCTCACGAGACCTTTGTTTTTCTGTTTCATGGCAAACGTGTACAAGTTACAGGAAGCTCTAAAAGCTGAACACGGCGACCGACACGAGCAGATCTGAAGCCGAGCCGCTCGCTCAGTCATCGGGAAATAAACCCGCCCACAAACACGGCTGATCGATAAACCAGGGAACATTTTTAGTTTTGGTTAAATTACAGTTTAAAATGTGTGTATTCAGGTCTTGGTGGTGTTTCCAGATGTTTCCAGATGTTTGTCCAGCTGACGATCTAAAGAAAACGTTTAATATCCCAGAAAAAATCTGATTTTATTTTCTTATCTGAATATGATCATCAGCGAGCTGAAAACACAGACTGTATATAAAGGAGGGAAGCGTCTTAAAGCTGCGTTCTTTTTAATGGCCAGCAGGGGGCGATGCTGTCCTGGTGAGTTTGTGGTCTCAGTCTTTAGTTTTAAGTCTTACTGAGTTAAAAACGGGATATTTATTTAGTTAATTTTGGTCTAAGTAAAATGTTTAAAAGGTGATGGAGGGGAAGTCGCTGCCCACTGAGTGCGCCGTGTCCCTCAGTTCCCTCCCTGGTTCAGCCTAAATCGCTCTGCTCGAAGCAAACGGATGATGTCACGGTGGCTGCTTCCATCGTTTATATACAGTCTGGTTTTATCCACATCGCCCAGTTTTCAGAGTCGAGTCTTTGAACGTGAAGCAGTTATATTTGGATCTGAGGTCAGGGAAGACTCCTGGAAGTTTGGGAAATGTTTTAAATGTGTCCATTATTGGGCTGAAAAGAGTCGGACGGTGGTTGTTGCTGTGATTGATCTGCCGCCTCGAGTCCCCCTGCGTGATCACGGCTCGGGGCAAAGCATTGTGGGACGGCAATGTGACCTGTCGTGTCCTGTTTGTGTTGTGATTCCAGAACACGTGACGTCTAACGCCAGCGATAGTGAGAGTAGCTACCGTAAGTGCCGCTCGATGACTCGCAGGAAACACTAACGATCGGCGCGACCTGTCACTGAACCCGCTAACTCCCTCACTGACGCCGTTAACAAGCACAGACTGCCGATTGGCCAGTAACAGCATGACCTCACACCCTCACAGTCTGCCCCTCCCCCCGCTGCTGCATGGACGCTGCCGCCTCGCAGAGAGCGACTCTTTCAGCCACACCGCACACCGAGCATGTCGGCACAGTTCACTGATTTCATGAAGCCACTATAAAAATATTTCACCTTAAAACTGGAAACCAGAAACGCACAGCATCACCTGTAACCCAGCGAGCGCTGCAGACTCGGGTGATGTTGTGAGAGCACTGTTATGAACCATTAACGGTTAAAAACGAGCTCAGCGAGCAAACCCGATCAGAGATAAAGGCTCCTTTAAACATGGAATCGGATCAATCTGAAGCAGCACAGCAGTGGGAGTGAAAGCCCGCAGGCTGAGCTGTGACTGCAGCAGAAAACCTCCGATACCCCGAAAATAAAGATGAGGCACAGGTGTAGAACGCCAGGCCTCGAGGTGTCCTGCAGGTTTTAGGTATCACCTGAATCCAGTGATTACTTCATGACCAGGCCTCTGGAGAACTTCAAGACATGTTGAGGAGGTCATTCAGCCATTTAGATCAGCTGTGATGGATCAAGGACACGTCTGAAACCTGCAGGACTCCGGCTCTCTGGGCCTGGAGTTCCCCGCCACTGATGTAAGGTGACCGCGGCTCACACAGCTCAGATTAAACAAGCATGAGTATGTGAGGAGTCGCGGCGTTTGTGCATGCTGAAAATTGGATCGTGAGCTGTTAGACGTGCAGACGTCAAAGTCGGCGTCGTCTCCGATTCCAGAGCCGTAACTGAAACTGTTTAAACGCTTTCTGCTCCCGTCGCCGTTCTCTAACGGGAGAATTTTAGTTCCTGAGCACACTGATGTAATCCCGCAGGTTCAGACTCCGCCTACTAACCAACCTCAGTAGATCCCATCCTCCCTCCTCTCCTCCGTCTCTCCTCCTCTTCACCTTCATCACACCTCACTCCCGTCTGAGCTCCGGACGCTGAAACTAACCGACCTCTGTGTCTCCAGGTGGGCAGGAGGAGTACGTGCTGTCCTACGAGCCCGTCGTTCAGCAGGAAGGTGAGACATCTCTGTGTTCGCTTAGCTTTCTTTTTTTAAAGTAATCTGATTACCACAGGCAGCACTCAGGTGTTCCTGCATATTCGACATGCTTCGATTCTGTCCCACAGTGAACTACACCCGCCCCGTCATCATCCTCGGCCCCATGAAGGACCGCATCAACGACGACCTGATCTCAGAGTTCCCCGACAAGTTCGGATCCTGCGTCCCTCGTAAGTCCGCCGAACGCCTGTAAACAGAGGCTGCGTTGTACGCTCGTGTCACCTGATGTTTAATGCTGACCCCGCCCGCAGACACGACCCGGCCGAAGCGGGACTACGAGGTGGACGGCAGAGACTATCACTTCGTGATCTCCAGAGAGCAGATGGAGAAGGACATCCAGGACCACAAGTTCATCGAGGCGGGGCAATACAACAACCACCTGTACGGGACCAGCGTGCAGTCGGTCCGGGAGGTGGCGGAGAAGGTAATGGC
Source organism: Astatotilapia calliptera (assembly GCF_964374335.1). NCBI lineage: Eukaryota > Metazoa > Chordata > Actinopteri > Cichliformes > Cichlidae > Astatotilapia > Astatotilapia calliptera. The sequence continues at coordinate 1,919,671 of NC_137439.1, read as the reverse complement.
GACACGCCCCTTTGACCTTTAACCCCGCTCTGACCTCATTCAAGCGGCGGCGTGTGGTTTGAGATGTTCTCCTGCTGTTTTCAGGGCAAACACTGCATCCTGGACGTGTCAGGTAACGCCATCAAGAGACTCCAGCTGGCTCAGCTCCACCCCATCGCCATCTTCATCAAACCCAAATCTGTGGAGAACATCATGTGAGTCACTTCACAGGAAACGCCTCCACTCAGTTCTCCCACACGAGCGTGAAGGTGACGTGGTTTTTCTCTGCAGGGAGATGAACAAGCGTCTGACGGAGGAGCAGGGCAAGAAGACCTTCGACCGAGCGAACAAGCTGGAGCAGGAGTTCACCGAGCATTTCACAGGTGAGTGCCCTGGCTCCACCCGCCTCAGCTCAGGTGATTCTCCACCCGCGCCGTCGAAACCACGTTACAGTCTCGCATGTGGTTCCTCTCTGCCCCCTGCTGGTCACGTGCTGGAGCTGCACCTCAACATTAGTGCAGCAGACGGGAGGAAATGACGAGTCTTTGTTTGAGACGTGACGTTTTAAATTTGGCTGATCTCCTCTTCGAGGTCGTGTCCTCGTGCACCTCTGCGAGCGTGCATCCTGATGGAAGTTCCTCACGCAGACTGGCGCTATACCACCCTGCCGGGACCTTTAATAACGAGCAGAAATGGCGCCGCCTTATCAGAGAGCAGGAAGTCCGAGAAATGAGCTCGAAGGATCGATCAGCCAGGTTTAAATACGTTTGTAGTTTTATTTTTATGGGCGGAGCTTTTAAACTTCGAGATGAAAGGAGTGTTTTGATTGGTTTCAGACACAAGCAGCGCTCTGACACGTCCACAGCACTAATGACATCACAGCTGATGCAACAAGAGGCACCAATCATAACTTTATTTACAAACATTTAAAAACGATAATAAACGTCAGCGGAGTCGGGATGAGTGATGTACAGGTGGGCTGTGCCCGTCTTTGATGATGTCACGCGCTCGCCGCTGACTCTGCTCTGTGTGTGTGCAGCCATCGTGCAGGGCGACACGCTGGAGGAGATCTATGACCAGGTGAAGCAGATCATCGAGGAGCAGTCGGGTCCCTTCATCTGGGTTCAGTCCAAGGAGAAGTTATGAAGACGGCCGCTCCTCCTCCTCGTTTTGACGGACGAGTCGACCTGCAGACGTCCCCTCCCCCACGCCTCACCCTCCACTCGCCCCATCAGCGACGCAGCGGCCGACCCGAGTTCAGTTTAGCTTCTTTTCTTTCTTTTTTTGCCTGATAAGACTTCATGTTTGGGTTTCCTGACCAGCAGAGCAAAGCACACAGGAAGTTTGATGACATCACACTCACCGCGGTACAGCTCCTTAATGTTTAAGGGAGGAGAACTTTAGAGGAGACGAGGAAGGTACCTGGAAGTGACGAGAAGAAACGTACGAAGTGGATTTTATGTTTAGTTTTTTCTTTGTGGGTTTTTTTCCCCTTTTTTTGTCTTGTAAGGTAAGCTGGTGGGCGGAGTTTCAGTCTCAGGCAGCGTCTGTCGGTCCGGAGGAGGCGGAGACACAAAAAGCAAAACTTTGCACGTTTGAGCTTTAACAGCATGTCAGTTAATCCCGTTTATTTTCCCATCAGCCCCGTCGCCTCACGTCTGATGTCACCGCTTTTCTCTTCTGCTCGTTTTTTAGACTCTACTCAAGTTTCATTTGTTTTTTATTTTCGCTCCTCGCTGCTGCTGGATGTTCGTCAGGACGCTGCGAGGTTCCTGCTCTGCTGCTAGAGGGCGCCGCAAGGCTTAACGAAGGAAAACGACAGTTTCTTTACTTTGTTTTTAGAGGAAACGGTTTTAACATTTATAATTTTCTGTCAATGAGAAAGAATCTGACAGATTTTCTGATTTCAGGGATGAAAAAATAAAAGCTCTGATGTTTCTGCAGACGTCGAATTGTTTCTCACCAAACCACCGAGACAAAGAGACAGAAAAATATAAATATTTTTATAGATGAAAATAAGCTGAGTGCAATCATCAAAAATTATAAATCATATCTATAAAAAATATTTTATTCATTAACGTGTTTAATTTCACTAAAACACCAAATGCAAGACAGAAATTTCCAAATATGTTTATTTTATTACCAGAAAAATCTCAATATTAGAAATAACAAAAGAATCTAATAAAATCAAACTATTTTAATTTACTAAAGAAAATTATCTCAGAATTTTATGAAACTCTGATTATGCCAAATATGGTTTATGATAAAATCTAATTTAAGATAATTAAATATTAAAATCAAGAAAAATGCTACAAACATTTTCCGCCTGTTAGAAAAACTGCTCATAATTAATAAAAAACAGATTTTTATGAAAGATCCAGAACAGCAAGGAAAAAATAATCTAATACAAAAAGAATTTGAATCACCAGAAAATGCAAAACAAATTAAAATTGTTTTAACATAAATGAATTTAGAAAAGCGTGAAACTTTTAAGTTTAGAATAACTTAAAATCCCAAATCCATATTTTATTTACAAACACACCAGAATCACAGGACAAAATAGATTTCTTAATATTTTATTATAACCCCTAAAACCTAAAAAGTAAAAGATTTTATTTTACCAAAATATAAAACTTCCTGTAAACAGTGAAACAAGAATTATATTAACTTTTATTACAACAATCTATTTTATTATAATGAAATTATAACTGTAACACTTATGAAAAATTAAAAATATTTAAAAGCACGTCAGAGCTGCAGGACAACACGAGGAAGTAACGCCGACGTCAACGAGTGTCTCGTGAGATCTGAACTCCTGATTTTAGATTCTCTTCAGCTGATTTTTTTTTTTTTTAATTCTGGTCTCTTTTTTTTCTCACTTGGACGAGTCCACAGTCGCGTGATGCAGTGGCGCCCTCTGCAGTTAGAACCCCGCCGGTCGTCGCGGTGACGTCCATCAGCGTCGCCAGTGTCTTACCACAAAAACGATGTCGATCATGCGATTCGCGCGGCGAGCCCGGAGACGAGCTGCCACCTCCGGGCGTCCACAGGTGTCGGAAACACGATTATTGTACAATGAGATTTTGACAGATATTTAACCCTCGGTAAACTGCCTATTTTGTTATAATAAAGTCTATATTGAACTTTACTTAAGCACTACTACTACGGGAATTATTTTCTTTGCATTGTTAATCATATATGAATAGAAAAGTATAAAGATATTTGAATATGAATATATATTTTTCTTTTTCTTTGATCACCACCTCCTCTGTCTTTTAATTTTCTTTTTTAAGCATAATAAAAACTTAACAAGAAAACCTGTGTGTTCATTTATAAAAGTCACACTTCAGTCGGCCTGCCTGAACACGTGTTGAACACTGAACGGGTGACGTCCTCCACGACGCCTGAAGATTTCTGAAGAGGAAGAAGAAACCCTCGTCTGTCCCGACGTCGCTGAAAAAACTGCATTTTTATTTGATCTTCAGAGTGACGCTGAAAAAGTAGTTCATGCATTTATTACTTCCAGGCTGGACGACTGTAATTCATTATTATCAGGATGTCCTAAAAACTCCCTGAAAAGCCTTCAGCTAATCCAAAATGCTGCAGCAAGAGTCCTGACAGGGACTAGAAAGAGAGAGCAGATTTCTACTGTTTTGGCTTCCTGTTAAATCCAGAATTTAAAATCCTGCTCCTCACATACAAGGTCTTAAATAATCAGGCCCCATCTTATCTTAATGACCTTGTAGTACCATATCACCCTATTAGAGCACTTCGCTCTCGCTCTGCAGGCCTACTTGTTGTTCCTAGAGTATTTAAAAGTAGAATGGGAGGCAGAGCCTTCAGTTTTCAGGCCCCTCTTCTGTGGAACCAGCTTCCAGTTTGGATTCAGGAGACAGACACTATCTCTACTTTCAAGTTCAGGCTTCAAACTTTCCTTTTTGCTAAAGCATATAGTTTACATCGGGGGTCTCAAACGAGCTGTGGGCCACTGCTGGCACTGTCATCTAATGTGAGGGACACTTTAGTGTTCACATAATGCAAAACAAACAAGAAAACACCCACAAATATTTCCCAAATTTCAAATATTGTATAAGAGGACAAAACTGCTACTGTTAACGTGAATTTTTCTTTTTCCTTCCTCTTAACTGAAGCCTTCAATGAACTACCAAATAAACACAATGGTCCTCTTTCTGGCCACACATGTGGCAGCACCCCTGCTCTCATTTTATTTCTCATTTTTCTACGTAGCGCCAAATCACAACAACAGTTGCCTCAAGGCACTTTCTATTGTAAGGCAAGGCAAGTTTATTTGTATAGCACAATTCAACAACAAGGTGATTCAAAGTGCTTTACAGAGACATTAGAAACAAGAACAAATAAAAGCATGATTTAAAATTGATTAAAACAAGCAAACAAACAAACTAATTAACAAACAAACAAAACAGTATATAAAATCAAAACAGATAAAATCAAAACATAAAATCAGTAGTTAAACGTAAGTTTTGAAATTTAAGCTTAAAAGTGTGGATTTGGTGCTTTATTCAAATGCAGCTGAGAACAGGTGAGTCTTCAACCTGGATTTAAATAAACTGAGTGTTTCAGCTGATCTGAGGCTTTCTGGGAGTTTGTTCCAGATTTAACAACCCTCAGAGGTCCTTAGGGACATTTATTGTCTTTTGCATTTTTAATTTTAAACCATTTTCACTGTGTTGAGTGGAATATAGCCAAATTTGTCAAAGAATTTTCTTTTTAATTATATTTTATAATTGTGGTGTAAATTCATTGAATTAGCCTAAAATGGCTAAGCTACAGAGATGCATCCACCTTAGTCTCTTCGGACAAAAATGTCCCCATTGACTTCCATTATAAACGCTATTTTTCACTGCAGAATTATTACCGTTAATGTCTTGGTGATTACTTATGTTTCCGTTTCGTTTTGCAGGACGGGCCTTAGAGTTGTAATTTTTTTATTTGTCCACCTGGTGGCGACCTTGCTCCACATTTGACCCCGGGCTGCTTAGACAGACCTGCGGGAAATGAAGCCTCATTTCCGGCGTGCAGCAGCGGCTTCGCCCGCTGATCGGGCGGGACCATTTTCGGTCCCTAGGGCCGTGAGAGGGTGCTTTTTTTTTTTTTTTTTTAGTCAACAGGAAATGACGTATTTGTTGTCACGTGGTATCGGACGTACGTGCTGGAAAAAGGAGTCCCCGGTAATCGTCGCGACTTACCCCGGGAAGATGCACTTATTTCGGCCTAGAGGAGGAGCATTTGCCGCCTGGAGACCATTTTCTGGTCCTGAAAAAAAAATAAAAGGCGATCGAAATGAATGTTGGTGCCAATCTTTAGTCCATCTAAAGGCCTAATTATAATAACAATTGAATATTACCTCAAATGTTTTTTTTGGAAAATATTCAAGTTTTATGTTTTTTGGGGCAAAAAAAAGCAGTGCGCTCATGTGACGAAACCGGGATATAAAGGGTTAAAATCCGCGAAATGTAATTAAAACTTGACATGAATATTTCAAGGAGAAGTAGTTTTAAAAGACTGACCAATTTAAAGTGAAAAAAAAATTAATATTTAATATTTTTATTGCACATTTTGGGGAATGGACATAGGCTTAAAGGTGGATGCATTTTTTTTTTAATGTGCTCCTGCAAAAAAAATAATGGCAGGTCAAAATGAATTTTGGTGCCAATCTTTGGACCATCTAAAGGCCTAATTATAATAACAATCAAATATTACTTCAAATGTTTTTTTTGGAAAATATTTAGTTTTTTTGGGGCTAAAAAAACAGGGCGCTCGTGTAATACAACTGGGATTTAAAGGGTTAAAACAACGAAAATATAATTAAAACTTTATATGAATATTTCAGGGAGAAGTAGTTTTAAAAGACTGACCAATTTAAAGTGGAAAAAAATATTAATATATAAAGTTTTTATAGCACTTTTTGGGGAATGGACATTTATGTCCATTAAAAGCAAAGGTGGATGTCTTTTTTTAAGGATCTCCAAGGGATAAAGGAGCATAAAAGCTGAATGCAGCTTCTCCGTGTCTGGTTCTGACTCTGGGAACTGATAAAAGACCGGATCCAGATGACCTGAGGGATCTGGAAGGTTCATACTGGGTCAGGAGGTCATTGATGTATTTTGGTCCTAAACCATTCTGAGCTTTATAGGCCAGCATCAGAACTTTAAAGTCTATCCTCTGACGGACAGGCAGCCAGTGTAAGGACCTCAGAGCTGGACTGATGTGGTCCACTTTTTTGGTCTTAGTGAGGACTCGAGCAGCAGAGCTCTGAATGAGCTGTAGTTGTCTGACTGATTTTTTGGGTAGACCTGTAAAGATGCTGTTACAGTAATCAAGCCTACTAAAGATGAATGCATGGACTAGTTTTTCCAGGTCCTGTTGAGACATCAGATCTTTTATCCTTGATATATTCTTGAGGTGATAGTAAGCTGACATTGTTATTGTCTTAATGTGTTTTTCTAAGTTTAGGTCTGCATCCATCACTACACCCAAATTTCTCGCCTGGTTTGTGGTTTTTAGATGTATAGATTGAAGTTCTCTGGTGACCTGTAATCGTTTTTCTTTGGCGCCAAAGACTATTACCTCAGTTTGTTTTTGTTTAGCTGGAGAAAATTGTGGCACAACCAGTCATTAATTTCCTCAATGCATTTACCAAGAGCCTGTACAGGGCCTCGGTCTCCTGGTGACATTGTGATATATATTTGTGTGTCATCTGCATAGCTGTGATAGTTTATTTTGTTGTTGTTTATAATCTGTGCCAGTGGGAGCATGTAGATGTTAAACAGAAGGGGTCCCAAGATGGAACCTTGGGGAACTCCACATGTGATACTTGTCTGCTCAGATGTGAAGTTACCTATTGATACAAAGTATTTCCTGTTTTCTACGTATGTTTTGAACCAGTTTAGTACAGTTCCTGAAAGACCTGTCCAGTTCTCCAGTCGTTTGAGTAATATGTTGTGGTCAACTGTATCAAATGCTGCACTGAGATCCAGTAAAACTAGGACTGACATTTTTCCACTGTCTGTGTTCAGACATATGTCATTAAACACTTTGGTCAGAGCAGTTTCAGTGCTGTGGTTCTGTCTAAAACCTGACTGGAAGGCATCGTAGCAGTTATTCTGTTTTAAGAAGTAACTGAGCTGTTGAGAAACTGCTTTTTCAATGATCTTACTTAAAAACGGGAGATTTGAGATCGGCCTGTAGTTTTTCATTTGTGTCTTGTCAAGATTGTCCTTTTTCAGTATAGGTTTGATTACAGCAGTTTTTAGTGGTTCTGGAAACACACCTGATATTAAAGAAAAGTTGACGATCTGTAACAGGTCTGACTCTAAAGTCTTTGAGACCTTTTTGAAAAAACTGTACAGTAGATTCTACAATAATACATACAGAGAAAAACCCAACAATCAAATGACCCCCTATGAGCAGCACTTTGGCGACAGTGGGAAGAAAAAACTCCCTTTTAACAGGAAGAAACCTCCAGCAGAACCAGGCTCAGGGAGGGGCGGGGCCATCTGCTGTGATTGGTTGGGGTGACAGAAGGAAGACAGACAGATGACCACATTAAAAACGCAGACATAAGTGAACACATTAGCTTTTGACTCTCACTGAACTAACAGCCTATCCCTCTGCGTGTTTGTGTACTCTGCTCATATTGTCTTCCATTAAATCATTTTTTTTTAACATTGCACTCAAAAACAAACAAATCCTTCTGAACAAAAAAAGTAACGTCACCCAATATATGGGCCACGAGTTTGAGACCCCTGTTTTACACACAGTATATATTTGGCACTTTATATTTGATTTTACTTTCAAATATAAAGTGCTTTGAGTTGTTGTTGTGATTTTGCACAATATAAACAGTACAATAATAGATGAGCTGCTCCACCTCCTGAACTACAACCACCTCTGTGGCACTCGGCGCTGTAAGCATGACTAACACGATGTTCATTTTTATTAATGTCTTTATTGATAGAAAGCTTTGCATCACTGCTGCATTCTTTGTTTCATTTATAATATATAAAGCCCATGAATCACATCATTGACTCCAAACTGTACAAAACACTTATGGAAACCATGATGAAGCATTTCATCCAGTGTATTGAGAAAACATCGAACACCAGAATAAAAACAAAACTCAGTCCCATAAATCAGCCTTTACAGCCTGCGGTCAAAGAATAAGGTTCTCCAACACGGCCTCCAGCTTACTTGACCTTCAAGTTTTGTCCTTTAATCTGAAAGAACCAGTCAGTGCTGGTCACTTCAGATTGAAGTCAATCCCTCCTGGTCGAAACCGCGCCGATTCTTCCCGTTTGCTGATGACCTCAAATGTTTCCTCAGCTGCTCCTCTCCTAAGAGGATGCTGTGTGAGAGTCGTGAGCTCTCATGTGATTTTTCCACACCGTCGCATACGTAAATCTTTCCCCGCAGCTATTGCAGGTGTAAGGCTTCTCACCTGTGTGGGTTCTCATGTGAACTATTAGCGGCGGCTTACTGCTGAAACCTTTCCCACACGTTTTGCAGGAATACGGTTTCTCACCTGTGTGGCTCCGCATGTGGACTTTCAGGTAGGAGCTGCTAGTGAAGCTTTTACCGCAGAGATCACAGGCATACGGCTTCTCACCTGTGTGCACAATCATGTGTTTTTTCAGATGAGAGGTGCTACTGAACTCTTTTCCACAGGTGTCGCAGGAGTAAGGCTTCTCACCTGTGTGGGTTCTCATGTGGACTATCAGAGGAGGACAGCTAGAGAAATTTTTTCCACACGTTTCACAAGAAAAGGCGCTTTCACCTGTGTGAGTCATCATGTGGTTCTTCAGTCCCGACGAGCGGCTAAATCGTTTCCCACACACTTTACAGGTGTAAGGTTTCTCACCTGTGTGGATTCTCACGTGGGCTATCAGGTGAGTACAGCTTCTGAAACCTTTTCCGCACGTTTTGCAGGAAAACGGTTTCTCGCCTGTGTGCGTTCTCATGTGGACTTTCAGGTAAGCGCGACTACTGAAGCGCCTGGTGCAGGTTTCACAGGCGTACGGCTTCTCACCTGTGTGCGTTCTGATGTGGTCGGCCAAAGTGGAGCTGTGAGTGAAACATTTCCCGCACGTCTCGCAGAAATAAAGCTTTTTACCTGTGTGAGTTCTCATGTGATTGTCCAGCTCTAAAGGGCAGATGAACCTTTCCTCACAGGTGCTGCAGGTGTAAGACTTCTTGTCTCTGTGGGTCCGCCTGTGCAGGAGCAAGCTGACGTTCTTAGTGAAGCTTTTCCCGCACGTCTCACACGAGTACAACCTTTCACCTTTGTGAGTTCTCATGTGACTCTTCAGTCCCGAAGACTGCCTAAATCTCTTTCCACAGGTGTTGCAGGAGTAAGGTTTTTCACCTGTGTGGGTTCTGGTGTGGACGGTCAGCGAGTCACAGCTGCTGAACCCTTTACCACACGTTTGGCAGGAATACGGTTTCTCGCCCGTGTGGCTCCTTGTGTGGATTTTCAGAGACACTGCTTGCCAGAAACGTTTCCCGCAGGTGTTGCAGCAGTGAGGCTTCTCACCTGTGTGGGTTCTCATGTGGCCTATCAGTGACGAGCTGCTGCTGAAACATTTTCCACACAGCTTGCAGGAGTACGGTTTCTCCCCTGTGTGGTTTCTCAGGTGGATCTTCAGCTGACCGCTGCGATTGAAGCTTTTCCCGCAGGTTTCACAAACGTGAGGCTTCTCACCTGTGTGGATTCTCAGGTGGATTTTCAGATTAGAATTACAGCTGAAACTTTTGCGGCAAAATTCGCATGCAAAAGGCTTCTCGCCCGTGTGACTTCTCATGTGGACTGTCAGCCGATAGTTTCTTCTAAAACTCTGACCGCACAGCTCGCACGTGTACGGCTTTTCGCCCGTGTGGGTTCTTGCGTGAGCTTTCACGTCGAACTTGCGGCTGAAACGTTTTCCGCAGGTCTTACAAGCAAAGGGCTTCTCACCTGTGTGGGTGCGTATGTGAGTCACCAGGTGGAAGTTACTGCTAAAAGTCTTTCCGCACGTTTCGCAGGCGTGAGATTTTTTATTCGTGTGCTCGTCTTTCGTCTGCGACACTGTCTTAAACACTTTTGCGTAAACGCTGTGCTGCACGGACTTCGAGCTACTGTCAGTGTTACGTTGAGACTCCAGTATGAGCTGTTCTTCCTCCCGATTGATGGAAAGCTCCTCCTCTTCCTCTTTCATCTGTTCAGTCTCTGCTTCCTCCTGATTGGTGCAGAGTTCCTCGTCTTCCTCTTTGATCTGTGGCAGCTCTCGCGCTTCCTGATCCAGACTGCTGCTCCTCTCCTGGCTGCAGAGCTCTTCCTCCTCCTGTCGAATGTCTGAAGGACAAAGAGACAAACATGTTATAGATGTGATGACAGTAAAAAAAAAATTAAAACCCTTTAGACAATCATCATCATCGCCGTCCATCACAACCGTGGCCTCAGGTGGGACTACTTCACACTCTGCAAGCCATCACAGTGGCTGCTAGAGGTCATTACTCGACCCTGAGACCTCCAGAGAGGACTCCTTCACCCCCCGTCCCCACAACCCAAATTATGAGCAGAATCACTCCAACAGGCGACAAAGTCCAACAATCAGCAGCAAAAAGTCTGATTTGCTGCTGGAAATGCAGCTGAAGAGCTCACTGCTTGAGAGATAAGGTCTCACGAGGAAGACGCAGACCAGCTGGGTAAAGTCCCACCTGTAGCTCAGGAGGTAGAGCAGGTCATCCAGTCTACATGAAAATGCTAAACCCCAAGTTGCTCTTCGACGCAAAAAGTGCTCGTGTGGATCTGAACAGGCTCTCCTGTCCACCACAGATGCTTCCAGGGAGTCTGGATCCAACCCTGCAGACCCTCAGGTGCATTCAGTGGTGGACCAGCAGACTGTAGCGGTGAAGAGAGCACAGCTGGAAGCTAGAAGGTGACCCTGTTGATTCATGTCTCTAAGGAAGAGAACATCTGGAAACCTGCAGCCTGAGCCAATGCAGGACGTTTACAGTGAACAGCTGGACTGAATAGTGAGGCAGACTAAATCCAGCTGTTGTTGGCTGTACAGTGTTCGTGTGACTCTTTGGTGGAAGCAGAACTGGGAAGTATGGGAATTTAACCACCATCGCTGGCAACCAGGTGTCAAGCAGCTCCGCCCCTGGAAGGGATTCTGTTGTTTAAACAAAGGCAGCCCATGATTGGAGGACAGCATCAGCTGATCCAGCAGCAATACTGAGCTTCCAATTAAAAGTAACTATGGCAACATTTAGGCATGGCCGCAAAAGCTGACGCAGGACGTCCACATAATGACCACGACAGCAAGGCTCGCTGTCACACCGAGCTCTGATTGGCTCCTGCCTGTGCACCCTGCTGATGACACACACCTGTTTACCTGCACACGCTCCCTTTTTCTGAATTTAATGCGGAAAAAATTACTTTTATTTTACTGTAGAATTTCCACCAGTTTACCCACAATGCACTTCTGTAATCAAACAGCCAGGTACCAACTCCTGCTCGTGGATCTGTCACACAGATGTTCACAGCTGGAGAGAGAAACATGGCTCCTGTGGATCTGTCCTGGAGGGAAATGTCCCGTTCAGTGAGCTGAAGGTTTCACGAGGAGCCGAAACACGGTCGTCAAACCGCGTAAAAGCTGAATCGGCTTTTATGACCCAGCTGCCGCCAGGTGAACCGGAAACATTAAACAGGTGAGCTCAGATTTAACAGCCCACCTGTGGAGAATCCTTTATGACGCAGATCACCCGCTTTCTTTTCTCTCTTCGGCTGTGTCCCAATTCAGGGTCTGAACGCTTGAAGTACGCGCACTACGCGTACTACGTACGGTGCGTACTATAAGTACGAGAAGTGCGGAAGTGAGAGGCTTGTGAAATGGGACGGCATACGCTTCGTCGCGCTGTTCAGGTTGCCTAGCAACCATGATACTAACCGCGAGACACGTTACAGCTTTGTGTGACAGAAATGAAGGAGAAATATGTTTTGTTGGTCATTCATTTTTGTCATGACATCACTTTAGTTGAGTATCTGAGGCTGAGACCACGGGACTGTAAAACATGATTGTTGGGCTTCATTTCTGTGCTGAACAGTCATTTAAGATTAGTTATCTTAGTAATCTTTACTAAGATTAGTTAGTAAATAACAATTAGCTGATGTTCATGAGACTAAAGTCATCTCACTGTGGTAATGTAAATATAATCTGACAATATTCTAGTATTGTCAGATTATTATGATATATATATCTGACTTTCAGCTTGTTGTGTTTGTGGATATATGACTGACTTTAATTATTACACATTCGCACATAAATAAGTGACGTCATATTCAGTACTTTTGACAGTTCACTCTTCGGCCGCTCCCTTCTGCCGTATTTTGCGGCAAAATTATCCACACCCACCGCCGCGCTATGAATTGTGGGATATACGAAGCGTGATATTTGGGGAAATCGACGGCGCATTTGGAGTATGCATTTGAAGTACACTTCGAATTGGGACAGCCGTCGTCGCGTGGCGGTGACGTAACCGCACTTGAAATGCGTACTTCAAGCGTGCAGACCCTGAATTGGGACACAGCCAGTGTCTCTCTGATCGTTTCCGGTTTTGCTCACCTGTCCGGTGCGGCTGCCTATCAAGTTTCCAGGTGATGTCCAGCAGTCTGCGCCTGCGCTCGCGGTCCATCTCCTCCTCGGTGCGTTGTTCAAACTCTCTGCCACCTCCTGCTTCTCCTCCTCCTCCGTCAGCAGTCACGGCCTCGGTGACAAACTCAGCCGGAAGTTGAAGGGAAGACATTTTTGATGCAGCCGAGAGAAAAACGTGAGATTAAACTTCAGTGAAGCTAAAGCTAATGCTAACTCCGCCGTCCATCCGGAAAGCCCGGTGTGCTCTGCGCATGTGCGAAAAGGGATTCTTCCAGTTCCTGCCTTTCACAATAAAAGTGTAAACAACGTAAACTCGGAGGTGCAGAGGGAACCCTTTCAGAATAAAACGTGACAGAGTCCAGAGTGAGAGATCATTTTTTACCTTTAGTGTGTTTCATATTTTGGCTCCACGCTCCTCACGCTCAGCAGTTTTAATGAGAGCAAAGTGATATGGTACTATAAGGTTATTAAGATTATTTAGGGCCTTGTATGTGAGGAGCAGGATTTTAAATTCTGGATTTAACAGGGATCCTGATAATAATGAGTTACAGTCGTCCAGCCTGGAAGTAACAAATGCATGAACTAGTTTTTCAGCGTCACTCTGAGACAGGATGTTTCTAACTTTAGAGATGTTGATCAGATGAAAGAAGCAGTTACAGATCATGTCCTGGTCAGAAATGACTCGCTGATGATGTCATCCAGACTGGTGTCAGTGGGAAATACAGCAGCCTCCTAAACTTCTGCCCGAGACTGTGACACCTTAAAATGACTTCTTTCAAAGTTTCATGATAAACTTAGTTAAACGCTGCCATCGCCTCGGCGGCGTGAATGTTGGGGTAGTTTTGAGCTTTTAACGATTTCACTGAACTTAATGACGGTGCGGCTTAAATCACAGCTGATGTTTGGTGAAGCGTCTGTTTGCAGCTACATCGTGTCCAGGTGAACCTTTGACCATTTTCGTCATTCCTACAAACAGCCGCAGTAGATCTGGGATTACTCGCAGTCTGACCACCACAAACAGCCTCACGAACGCAAACTGAGCCCGACGGCAGTTTATACCAATGGCGATGGTATAAAGGAGGCGCTGATCCTCCTCAGGTGCGCGCTCACCTGTGGGACCGATGTTCGTTTTCACTTCAGAACAAAATTAACATGAAATAAGAGCGACGGCAGCGTGAGCATCAAAGAAACACGAGCACGCCAAACAGGAATCGGACCACAGTCAAACTTTCAGGTAGACTTTATTGTCAACATAGGGACAGCAGACAGGCGTGACCTTTGACCCTGATCCTCCAGGAGTCTGTTCAGTAGATCAGCAACAGGACGAGAACGAGGGGGAATAAATTAAAACCCAAAACAACTCGTCAGGTAAAAAACAAGAACAACGGGAACTCCACGCTACGAGAAACGAAAACAGAAGCTTCGAAAGGAATTCATAAAAAATCGATTAGAAAACGTTTCAGTTTTTGGTTTATTTCTTCCTCGCTGTGCTTCTGTGACACACACACACACACACACACACACACACACACGCTCTCTCACACACACACACACTCACTCACTCACTCTCTCACACACACACACACACACACACTCTCTTACTCACTCACTCACTCTCTCACACACACACACACACACACACACACACACACACACTCTGTACATCAGATCAAACATCAGTATTTACACTCGTGTTATAGATTCTATATCTTTAAATTCTCTCTTTGATGTCTGCAGCTCATCTCGTGGGCGAGGGAGTTATATACTTTAAACCCCACCCCCACCCAGGGCAGGACCAATCAGCAGCTGCTGTTCTTGAACTCTCCGTTCTCAGTGATTGACAGCTTGGTGGGGTTGCTTGGCGACAGGCCGTTGCGAAGGTTGGGCGTGCTGTAACGCTCCTTCACCTGCGTCAGCGCCGCCATCAGCCGTGAGTTCGCCGCATCCAGGGACCCGATCCTTTTCTCCTGATTGGATAAAGATGAGAAAGGGGGCGGGACAGGAAGTCAGACCGACAGGTAAACAACAACAACAAAGCAGTTTGGTGTTGATCGGAGAGTCGGGTCAAAACCACACAAGGAAAAATAGAAAGTAACATCACTTAAATCCAAGAAACTTTAATGAAACTTTTATTAAAATACTGATTAAACGAGGTGACGGATAAGAAACAACTAAAGAAAAAAGATTTTTAATAAAAACGACTTAACCCTGAGCTCCTGAAATCACCTGAATCCAAATCAGGCTTTAATGAAAACATTTCACAGCTTTCTGAACACTAATGGATTTATCAGTGAAACATGTTCAGTGACACAAAGTTTACTACAAAGATCTTTAATCGGACACGTTCAAATAAAACCTGTGCGACCGACGAAACGATGCAGATTTAAAAGGACGATTTGGCCTCTTAACGCAACATTAAATGATTTAAAAAGGTTGAAAAAAAGACCAGCTCACACAAAATCTAAAAACGGTTCAGCTTAATAAAAGCGGCGACGTGGTTTTGACCCGACGTGAAAACAAAAACAACCACAGGAAGTTTGAGGGCAGCAGCCGAAAATATAAACAGCAGCCCAAAAAAGCTCAAACCAGCGAAAAAACAAAAAGGTGAAAGTCCAACGCCGTCTCCTGAGCCTGCTGACGACTCGCTTTATTTTGAAAGGGTGAACTAGAAGCTGTGGTGGTTTACAGGGAGGGGGATGGGAGGTGGTGTGGGGAGGGGGAGGTGGGGTCTGCAGCCAAACTTAAACAAAACCAGCCGAGAGCGCAACACGCCGACACACCAACGTATTACAGAGCAGCTGGAACCAGCCGTCAGCTGAACTACAGGAGCCCCCGAGGCCCAAGAACGACTTTGAAGATGAAGCTGAGTGAAAATATTTAATTATTAATAAATGTTCTTATTTACTGTGACTGAAGGAAGGACGCTGTTCGTGAACAATAACGTTCTTTTGTCAAATTGAGTTTTTTATCCCCACGTGAACCAGAGGGGGGCGCCCACCAGGGGGCGCCGACAGCTGCACTAATCCTGAGCTCTTGATAAACTCAATGCTGAAACTCTGCGCTCTGATTGGCTGGTTCAACAGGTGTCAGGTGTGTTGGCAGTGTTTTTTCCCCCCCTAAAAATAAATTCATAAAAACAAAAAACACACAGCGTGGCGTTGGTGGTAGTGGCGGAGGAGGAAGGGGCGGGGCTACAGTTACTTGCCTGATTGGTTTATTTCACATCCGTTACTGACCTGAAATCAGTGGAGAGACTGTGAGACGTTTCAAAAGATTTAAAGTTTCGGTCACAGCTGCTGCTCGAACACGACGCATCGCTGCTTCCCTCTGAAACCCATTACCTGTGCCACAGGTGTGTCTGTACCTGAGCGTCGATGATCTTCTGTTTGGCTTCGATCACTGCCTGCATCTCTGCGTGGTCCCGCCGTAGCTCCTCCTCCACCGCCATCAGTCTGCAAATGTACAGAACATCATCATCATCATCACCTTAAATATCAACATCTGGGTCGTGTCCAAATCCATGGGCTGCGTCCTCCTGAGGCCGCATTTGTAGGCCGATTACGTCACAGCGATGCGCCGAAGGCTGTCCAAATTCCTCCGAATGCGGCCGACACACGCGTCCTCCTTTTCCCCGAATTTGAAGGATGGGTCAGGTGTGTCCTTCGTGACCCACCATATCCCAGAATTCATAGCGCAGCCCAGCCAATTCCAGTTTCCAACAATGGCGGCCGCTATTAAGTTTTAATATTACTCTTATTAATCTTTCTGGGTCACAAAATAAACTTTTAACATATTTTCAGGCGAGACTGTAGCTGTGTAAACATCAAATATCTGCTCGGTTTATCAAGACATCGCATATTTGCAGAGGTGCTCTGACGTTTTCAGAGACGTCTGTTACCCACCAGCTGGAGAGCTGACCGAGCGCTGGAGGGTCACTGGAGCCGCCGAGAATTAGGTTAGGCTTATTATTACTTAAACGTAATATATAAGTACCTGAGACAACCTAAACATGTTCTTGTTGGGCTTTTTTCACTGTTTTATTTGTTTGTGAGTAAATCGGTTTGGCTGAGATTAAAGTTATTAGATTAGATCAAATAAAACTTTATTAATGCCCCGGGTGGTTTTCACACAGCTGAATAAACGTCAAACAGAAAACTGATTAAACAGAAGTGTGAGACGGTCGAGAGTTTACTCCAGTGTCCTGTTACAGAGGGATGCAAAGGTTTGGGCAGCCTTGTTAATAGTCATTATTTTCCTGCATAAGTTGTTGGTTGTTACAATAAAAAAATGTTGGTTAAATATATCATAGAGGAGACACACAGAAGTGAAATGAAGTTTATTGGCTTTACAGAAAGTGTGCAAGAATTGTTTAAACAAAATCAGGCAGGTGCACAAATCTGTTGTCATGTCATTGATTCCAAAACCTTTAGAACTAATTACTGGAACTCAAATTGGCCTGGTAACCTCAGTGACCCCTGACCTACATACACAGGTGAATCCAATTTAAGGGGGTCAATCGTAAAGTTTCCCTCCTCTTTTAATTTCCTCTGAAGAGTAGCAACACGGGGGTCTCAGAACAACTGTCATCATGGTGGGAAGGACACAGAAAGCTGCCTCAGAGAGTTACGCCGTCTGTCTCCACAGTTACGAACATATTGAGGCAATCAAAGACCACAGGCTCAGCTCAAGTTAAGGCTCGAGTGTCAGACCGAGAAACAGACAGGCGCAGTCGAAGATCGCAGCGGTCCCAGATCAGATGTCCACACTGGAACTCTTCCCCATGTTGCTGTCTGTGTTTATTGTGCTGTGGTGTGTTGATATCTGTGCATTCCTGTATTACCCTTTTGTCTTACACATTGTTTTTTCCTGCTACCTAGCCTGACCTGTCTCCCCAATGTGATGTTTGTATTGTATGTACGGTCGGCAAGGTCTGTCATCTCGGCTGTGGGCAAAAGACCTGCAACTGACAAATAAAGGCCATCTCATCTCATCTCATCTCATCTCATCTCATCTCATCTCATCTCATCTCATCTCATCTCATCTCATCTCATCTCATCTCATCTCATCTCATCTCATCTCATCTCATCTCATCTCATCTCATCTCATCTCATCTCATCTCATCTCATCTCATCTCATCTCATCTCATCTCATCTCATCTCGACAAGCCAGCTTCATTCTGGAATAAGCTGCTGTGGACAGATGAAACTAACATTGAGTTATTTGGCATAACACGGGGCGTTATGCACGGAGGAAACAGAACACAGCAGTCCCAGAAACACACCTGCTGCCTCCAGTAAAATGTGGTGGTGGCTCCATCACGCTGTGGGGGCAGTGCAGGGACACATGGTTTCCACTCAGTATCAGCAGATTCTGGAGACCAATGTCCAGGAATCAGTGACAGAGCTGAAGCTGCGCCCGGGCTGGATCTTCCAATGAGACAACGACCTGCTCAAAATCCACTAAAGCTTTCATGCAGAGGAACAAGGACAACGTCCTGGAACGTTCATCTCAGCCCAGACCTGAGTATTATTGAAACCTGTGGAGCTGTCCATGCTCAGAAGCCATCAAACCTGACTGAACGAGAGATGTTCTGTAAAGAGGAACAGTCCAAAATACCTTCAACCACAATCCAGACTCTCACTGACCCACAGGAAGCGTGTAGAGGCTGGAGTTTCTGCAAAAGACGGATCTGCTAAATATTGATTTCATTTCTTTTTTGTGGAGCCCAAACTTATGCACCTGCCTGATTTTGTTAAAACAATTCTTGCACACTTTCTGTAAATCCAATAAACTTCATTTCACTTCTCAAATATCCCTGCGTGCGTCTCCTCTATGATGTATTTAACTGACGATTTATAAATAATGACTATGAACAAGGCTGCCCAAACGTTTGCATCTCACTGTATGTTTTAGACAGCAAGGAGCAGACGGCTGAGGTTATTAAACTCCACCGAGTCAGCGGCGACGCCGATCTGAAGGCTGGACCGTCCAATTCCACGGCCGTTTACTTCCGGCCGACCCGACCTTCTGAGGACCCGGCCCACGTAGGCCGCGAAGGCCGGGTCCTCAGGAGGATGCAGCCCATGAATTTGGACACGACCCTGGTTTGATTTACTTAAACTCCTCCTGAACACCTGAAGCCCATTTTCTGTGACATCAGCCCCGCCCCTTCCATCATGTGACCTGTGTGTGCGTACCTGCAGATGATGCTCTTCATCTGGGTGTCCTTCTCCTCCTGCTGCCTCCTCAGTCGCTCCTCGCTGTCCTCCAGCCGGTTTTTGTACTCGTGCAGCAGCTTCTGCATCTGCTGCTCCTGAGCGAGCAGCCGCCGCTCGTACTCCTCGAGGCGCCGCCCGGACACGCGCAGGCGCTCCTTCAGCCGAGAGATCTCCAGCTCGTACTGTGGAAACAGGAAGCAGTTTCACAGATATGAGCCTTCGTCGCTTCCTTATGGGCTTCGCCTGCAGCCCAGGTGTGCCTGTTACCTTCTCTGTGTTCCTGCCCTCCTCCCTGCTCCTCTCCCCTCCCTCCTCCTCGTACTGGCCATTGTTTAGGACCCATGCCGCCGTCCTCTCCACGGGAGACATCGCCACCGCCACCGCCTCCACTGGAGACGCCACCTGCACACAAAGCAGTGACATCATCAGAAACACACCTGAAACGCTAAAAGTCTGAGACTCGGCGGATTTCTGTCGTACCTGTGGCATCTGCTTGGTGGTGCTCTTTGGGGGCGGAGCCACGTTCTCCACAGAGCAGGTGGACGGTTGGCGGTTGATGATGCCAGCGGCAGGGGTGGGCGTTGGCTCGGTGTTGGCGCTGCTGCTGCTGCGCAGTGAGGCGCTGTGTGCAGCGGACCGTGGCGTCCTTGCCCCGCCCCCTTTGCTCTGCTGCTCCACCTTTATGATGTGGGCGGTGCCTGCTGTTGTGCTCTGACGAGGGATGGCGACCGCTGTGGCGGTGCCGGGTGGGAGGTCTTGCAGGGCATGGCGGCGTGGCGTAGAGCAGTCCTCGCTCTGCGTGCTCCGCCTGCTGCCCACCTCGTCCAGGCTGCTGTTGGACGGCGCGCGACCTTTGCCCCCCACCTGGCTGCCGAAGTCGTCAGAGTTGCTGTGGCTGTTGTGGGAGCTCTCGGTGCTCAGGTTCTCGGAGCTGGAGTCCTGCCGCAGCGAGTGGGCGGAGCGTGTTGTCGTGCTGTGGGCGGGGTTACTTAGGTGGTAGACGGGGTTCTGGAACGAGAGCGGCTGCAGGCTGCGCTGCTGACTGACGGAGG
The DNA here is from genome assembly GCF_964374335.1 of Astatotilapia calliptera. NCBI lineage: Eukaryota > Metazoa > Chordata > Actinopteri > Cichliformes > Cichlidae > Astatotilapia > Astatotilapia calliptera. Next base: position 1,899,748 of record NC_137439.1, on the reverse strand, counting down.
CGTGCAGTGGCCGCCTCACCTGCGGAGCGCTCTGTGGCTGTCCATCTCTGGGCGGGACTTTGGCCTGGTGTGGTGCCGGCTGAGGTGTGAGAGGGTTGGAGTGGGAGTAGGTAACCGGGGCAACGGCATGTCCGACAGAGGCCTGCGAGCCAACCCTGCTGAGACGGGGCGGGGCCTCGTGGTGTGGCGGGGGCCCCGCGTGGCCGTGGAGGCTCTGAGCGTCCTGCAGGTCAACCAGAGAGATGCTGCGACCGTTGGGCAGCAGCGTGTCGCGCTCCTCCTGGTCGGAGAAGCTGGTGTGGTTGGAGGGATGCTGCTGAGGCAACAGGGGGCGCTGACCCCGAACTGGTGTCTGCAGACTGCGAACCTCGCTGCGGCTGCAGGAAGTGAGACGTGAACAGCAGTTAGAGAAAATGAAACTTTTATGGCTGATTCCAAACGTTTCAGGTGAAAGCCTCGTGCAGTTAGGCGTCCCTCAGGGACCGATTCTGGGGTCTCTGATAATCACACCAACAGCATTGTCTCTGATGACTCCCCTTTATACCTCCATCTTCTGCAAATCTCATCTCTTCTGACATATTTCAGAAATGTCTTATGAAGCTAAGCTTGTTTGAAACAGCTGTGCACCTATTTAAACATTCATGCATGTCAGGAACAGGAAGTGTTGCACAGAAGCGGGTTTGATGAATCTTTGTGGTGAAGACACCAGAAACCTGTTAAACACCTGATCTGTCTGCTGATTGGTTACCTGTCACTGGGGTCCTCAAAGATTCGTTGCAATCCCGACGACAGGCTGCCGCTGATGTTGTGGGCGGAGCTGTGGTCCTGGAAGCGTCGCAGCTGCTGCTGGACGGGCGTTGGAGCGGCCAGGCAGCGAGTGATATCTCCCAGAATCCTCGGCAGCGGGCCCAGCTTCGCTATGGTGGCCTGCAGGAAGGAATTTTCACCCTGTGGTCGCCGTGTGTGCGTTTGTGTGTTTGTTCGTGGATGGTTTGAATGGAAGCACCAAGATGCGGTGGTGGTGGTGGTGGGGAAGCACATAACAGACAGGAAGTGAACAGAAAGAGGGGGGGGGGGAGGAAAAAACATGAGGGAAACTTAATGAGAACGAAAACAACTAGAACGACATGCTTCTACTGAACAGAACCAGAACCGACACAGCAGAGCCATGCTGAGACGGGTGAGGCAGGGGGGGAGTGGAGGGTGAGCTGGAGGGTGGGGGAGGAGCAGTTCAGGCCATGCTGTGATGTTCAGCCACGCAGCGTTAATGTGGTTAGATGAAGTCAAACATGTCACATCGAACACACCACTCAGCGATCAGCTGATAGACACATTCTGCACACAGTGATGTCATCCAGCGGGGTCAGGGTGTCCTGTGAGGACGCCGCCCGTGGCTGCTACCGGCCTGGTCGGGCTGTTTTCAGTCCAGCATCGTGCAGTTTGCAACATGTTGCTTTAATAACTGCTCAAAAAACTTAGAGGAACACTTCGACTCGCTCAGCATCAGGTCAACATCCTGCTGAGTCTGCAGCACCTGAGCTGTGTGTGAGTCAGTGTTCACCACACACACACACACACACACACACACACACACACACACTGTGTTGGTGGTTCGTGTGTCTGTACCTTGTCGAGCTGAGAGACGACCTCCCACAGGAGGGCGTGCAGGACGGACAGCTCGCGGCCGAGGTCGATGTAGCCCTCGAACCCCGGCATGTTGGTCAGCGTCTCCGGGTTGGAAATCTCCGACAGGAAACGCATCATCCCCGCCCATTCGTGCTCCAGGAAGTCGTTCATGAAGGCCATGTACTCCTCCTTGTTTCCAAACCTTTGGAGGAAACGCAAAGTGAGATTTTGTTTTTTCAGAACAACCCCGGCGGCGCCGCTGACCTGCAGATACTCACTTGGTGAAGTTGGCGAGATTCTGGATGACTTTGGCGATGAGCGTGAGCGTGCGGGACGTTCGGTCGTCGGGATACTCCTGCATGAGGTTGAAGAGCGAGGGCGACATGATGGCGGGGCAGAGGAAGCGCAGGAAGAGCGAGGCGCTGATGAGGCGCTTGCTGATGTCCTGCTGGTGACCGCGGGCGACGCACTGCTGCTTCCACGAGGCGAACACTTCCTTCAGCTCACGAGGAAACACGCTGCGGAGACGGGAAGGAGCCGACAGCACTCAGAGAAGGAAGGAAGGATCAGGTAGCTGCTGCTTCCCGCCACACGCTGAAGGCTTTTAATACGCCTCAGCGAGCAGGATAACGTCGTTTACGCCAACACACACGGATCCCAACTTCCTGTCTCTGAGACTCAAACCGATCCCAGCGACAGCTTCACGGTCAGACCGAACGGCCTTCGAGCATCTGAAGGAGGACGACTTTAATTTACCCCAGAAAACATAAAACGTCTCCATCAAAGCCGGAGCGCCGTCGTCTGGCTGCTCATTGGACAAACAGGAAACATCTCACCTTCAAAGGCTTTTAATTCGCTCATTTTCAGTAGCAGAGCTCAAACATCAGACGCCACCTCACAACTTCCTGTAACACTTTGCTGCCGTTTCATCCAATCACCATGTTAACCTGCTGTGACCCTGATTAAACTCACAGGTCAAAGGTCAGCTCAGAGGAACAAACAGGCCTCCCGGTGGCAGCAGGGGGCAGAGGTTAACGGTAGACGACCTTCACTGAGCTCTGCTGGTTTTATCTGATCCCTGATGCTGTCACGTTAGTAACACAGTTACTCCTGCTCTGCTTCTTTTGTCTTTTTAAATGTCCTCACACGCGCACGCACACACACGCGCACACGCACGCACACACACACGCGCACACACACGCGCGCGCGCACGCACGCACGCACGCGCACGTGTAAATAAAATTAGAGGTAAATAAATAATGGTTATTTGCCTTTAATGAGACAAGATGCAGCAGAGATGAAGCAGAGCTGCAGTCGTCTGGTCTTCCTCTCAGATACTCTAAAGCAGCGGCTGGAAGGCAACAACTCAAACTCACTGTGAACAACTAACAGCAGAATGAGCCTTTCTAAGCACGTTTCTTTTGTAAGTGGCCAAAGTCCATCTGCGCCCTGAAATTTTGCTAGCAGTTTTTAGCAGAAGTCCCGACCGATTCTTATTCTTCACCGTCAGGTTACCAAACCAGGCAGCGATACAAAAGGACGTCACAGATTCGATAAAACTTCTATAAAACAAAGACAACAGATGAGATGAGACATTAAAAGATCTCCTTTTCCTTAAAAAGAACCGTCGTTGTTGAACTTTTTTAGTGGCATCAGCATGAGATTCAAAACAGTTTATGATCAAGTACCACAGACAGATATTTATAACTCTCAACGATCCCAATATCAGCGGGTTTAATGATGGAGGGTGATGAGCTATAAGAGGACTTCCTAAAATCTATAATCATGTCTTTAGTTTTTGACACATTAAGTGAAAGGAAGGACTCATCACACCAATCCACAAAATCATCTACAACCTGTCCACGGCCTGACTCGCCCCCACTAGAAGACTGACGATCACTGTGTCGTCAGCAAACTTCAGGATGTGTCTGTTTGTGAAACTGCTGCGACACTCACTCGTGTACAGAATGAACAGAAGGAGGCAGCACGCTGGGGTGATGCAGCAGAGCAGGAGAGCACATCAGGAAACACATGATTCACCCTCACACAGACAGTCTGTCACCCAGCCGACCACACTAGTTTAAAATGATTGTAAAGCCTGTCAGCAAGTAAGAGGGTTGAATTGTATTAAATGCAGATGAAAAGTCAAATAATAATCTTGCGTGGGTGTGGGGGGCCTCAAGATGCTTATACAAGATGCAGGAGTGTGACAGCAGCGTCCTCCACACCTCTCCCTGCTCTACAGGCGAACTGGACGGGGTCAAGATGGTGTTCAACATGCATTAAAATCTTCTTAATTATCTTCTCAAATGTCTTCATCACTAAAGAAGTCAGAGCCACAGGCCTAACATCATTCAGTGCCTTAGCAGAACTGCCCTCAGCAGCAGGAACAATGACAGCATGTTTCCAAAGCTGAGGCACCGTCTGTAGCTCTGAAGAAAGTGAGAAGATAAGGTGAAAATCCCACTCAGCTGATCTGCACAAGCTCTCAGTACCTGTCCACAGACGCTGTCAGGTCCAGGACTCTTACTCTTAGTGTGTCTGAAGAGATTAGCTACCCCCCCATCAATACAACATGATGGGGGAGTGATGGTGCCGGTCTGCCTAGAACAGTCAAAGTTCTCAAAACGCAGGTAAAAACTGTTGAGACTGATGCCAGACGTTTGTCAGAGGTAAACCCCTCTAACGTGATATTACTTTTAGCTTTGGTCTGTAGCCCTGCCATTGTTTTCATACCAAGCCAAGCTCTTTAGGGGGTGTTTGAGAGAAGTTTGAAGACTCCTCTCAAACACCCTCAGCTGCTGGGACCCAGTCGTACCAGTAGGAGTTGATAATCTTGCAGAAGGCCAGCTCGCAGCACATCTTCAGGTTGCTCTGATGTTCGGCCAGGTCTCCGGTGGAGCATCGGCTCGGGTCCACCTCGCAGTTCTCGTCCGACTCGTACAGAGCTTTAATGAACTCGCCTGCAGACACAGACGGACGATGCATGAAGACAAACTGACGACCGGGCGAATCAAACCACACAGGAAACAGTTTTTTAGGAGGCGGCTGAATTTACTGGACACGTCTTCCCTTCATACTCTTAACGTTTCACGAGTCACAGCACGTCTGAGCACATTATCTTATCTGAGCACCTGTGTTGAGGAGCCACCTGTCACACATGCTGTTTCAGAGTGAAACGCAGCCAGGTCCAAACCAGTATGAATTTAAATATGAACTGGAGCGACTGGTTTCACCTTTCTGGCTCTCTCATTAAGAGTGAGGCCTTCACTGTCAGCAGAGAAACTCTGTATTTACAGCTTCCATCCCTGTTAATCTTTAATGAGTCGCCCTCTGAACCTGATGACTGTTTAACGGGCGACACAGCGCGATGACTCGGCGAGCGCGAGCTGAAAATTTGATGAGCTGAAAATACGACAATAAAAAGTCGCTGTGACAATCAAACGCCTTTAATCGATGAAACCTGCCGAGGAGGCAGGAACTTATTTCTATTTCCAGACATGAAGCTATAAATATTTTAACGAGGGTGACGCTGCTCGTGTCTTTGAAGCGTCTCTCAGTAACAGTTTGAAGAAGCTTTATTGGTTTGTAATGGCGGCGGTCTCAGCGGGCCTTCTGCTGTCACGGCCTCGACTATTTACAGCGTCTCTTCACAGCAGAGCAGAATCAGCCGGAGGAGGATGAGGATGATGCAGCAGAGCAAACATATAATTAAAAATAATTTAAAAACTCAGTCTGCTGACAAAATCTTCACCGACTTTCTTCTTCATGTGTTTTTTTCTTTTTCGTGGCGTCAGCTTTGCCGGCGAGGTGGCGTCTGCTCTGTGGAGCAGCTTTGCATGACTCACAGTTCATAATAATCCTCCTTTATCTGACACCAGGACTCTGTACAGCTCCTCAGTTTATCCTGTCTGAAACAAGCAGCTTTAGCTCCTCCTCCTTTAAACCAACTTTCAGAAACGGCGGGTGGGCGTGGCTTCTGAGATTACTATAAAAGGATACCTCATCTCTATGACATCGTACGAATCCAAGAGTACAAAAACTGTGTGAAACTGCACGGTTAGTCAGCAGCTCGGCGCTGCTCATAACTCTGATTCATTGATTAGATGCTAATTAATTATTTAACTGCCAATTATCAATACAGCTGATTATCATTTTTAAGACCTCTCTGAGACTAGATTTGGATATTTTGTTTTCTTAATTGTAAACCTCTGGATCCAATAACAGTTTAAAAATTCACAGGATAAACAAGGTGACTCCGCCCACCAGACGGCAGGTTACAGGTGTGTGCGAGGCTCACCCAGCGCGTCGTGCAGGTATTTCTGTCCCACCAGCTTCAGATACTCCTCGATGGCCTTGGTGGCCAGCGTGTTCTCCCTGAAGATCAGGACGTCGTGGTCGGCGCATCGATCCACCTCTGACATCACCAGGTCTGTCAGGAAGTCCTGAGGAAGAAGAGGCGGAGATGAAGAGGGCGCCATCATAGTTAATCGGCTCACTTACAACATTGGTGCATTTACAAACGCTGCACGCCTCCTCTGTGATCCATGACATGAGCTTCACTGACCAACTCTGGTTAATGTTAATGGAGTAAACGTGCTTTATGGATCATTTTGGGCTTTTACTGAATCTGCACGGATTCACTGGAATCATCGAGGATGGGAATCCTCCGGCAGCGAGCATTTATGGAAACGCCGTCGTATTTGGGTCCGATTTTCTGCTGTTATGCTGATATTCAGGAACCCGTGTGAAGGCGGGTCCAGAGCGAGCGCTACCTGCAGTTTAAACCTCTGGGTCGACATGTTTAGCTAACAGGAAGTCAAACGTCAGCGTGGCTGATTCTGACCTTTGCCCTGCCCGTGCTCTGCAGGATGTGGACCAGCGCGCACGCCATCTCCTCCTTGTTCTTCACGCTGATGACGGGCTCGAGCACCGAGCACAGCATGGTGTAGTTATTGGTGACGAACTCGGCGAACTCCTTGTACTGCTCCATGGGCAGGATGGAGATGGTCTGGAAGCGCGACTTGATGCGGATCGACGGCCCGCCGCCTTTGCCCTTGCTGGTGGTGGGCGTGCTCACCGGGTACCACTTCTCCACGAACTGCCGGCCCGTCACGCTCGCCACCGGGATGTTGACCAGGCCCACGTAGTTGTTCTTGTCCTTTTTCTTCTTCTTGTCCACGTCGCGGTAGATGTGCACGGTGATGCTGTGCACGCCGGGCAGGCTGGAGAAGTCAAAGTACTCGCCCCAGAACAGGCTGTCGTGGCGGGTCTTGCTGGTGGTCCGGGCGTACAGGACGTCGTCCAGACACAGCTCGCAGAAATATTTCTTCTTAGGCGGCAGGTCTTTGGCTTCGATGATCCAGAGTCGCAGCAGGTTCTCGGCGCGCCGGCAGTTGTCCTGCGAACGCAAAGACACCGTTTGTTAAACTGATTTTGTGACAGCACAAACTAACGGCCTGCAACTGCAGTTCCTCTGATGGCCACTAGAGGCGTTACAGCAGAAGTAAATATTTCATGGGTGCAGCAGGACAGGAAGTCGGGGTTGAACTGAACAAACTCTAGTTAGAGCTCGTCTCACCTTGTTGGGCTGAATCGTCCTCCTCAGGTTCTCCATCCACTTGTCTCTCTCTGAGGCCGACGTGCAGCTGAAACACTTGCTGCCGCCCGAGTACGTCACCTGACAGGTGAGACAGAGAGGGAGGGTCATCGAAACGACCAGGGGTGCAAAGTGACACGACTACTTACAGGTACCTGCTAAAACATCCAAAGGTAACAAAACATATCTGCTCTTTTCTATATCCGTCTTTATTTATTCTACAGCGCTGAAAGGACCTGATCAAACTCATCGTTTATCAGTTTTGTGACGTGAAAGTGGAGCTACATCAGTCACAACGAGCAGCGTGGATCCACTTCACGAGCGTCAGTAAAAACGAACGCTGCCCTCCAACACAAACAACAATTAATTAGAAAATCTTTCTGCTGTTAATCATCAGCTTTAACTGAAGCTCAGCTCAGACATTTCGCCGTGCTTCACCTCGAAGCAGAACTCCTGTCCCAGGATGCTGCTGTGCAGAGGCTTGATGAACACGTCCTCCTCCATGCTCAGGTCCAGAGCCTCCACCGCGCTGCCCGGGCTCAGCAAAGACTCATGGGAGCTCGACTCCTTCAGCTTGGGAAGCACGCGAGATCTGGAAGACAGGAAGGAGATGGAAAGGTAAACGGATGTTAGGGCGAGTTTAAACCACAGGGGGCGCCGCTGAGCCCGGTAAGCGGCGCCACCGGCTTCACCAAACTCCACCCGAGCCGAGAGCACCTACGAAAAACAACCACAGAGCCAGGAGAGGGGGGGGCCCCAGAGCATCCCTCCCACCTCGACCCTCCGGCAGACGCGCAGCAGCTCTGGTCACCGCCGCCGCCGCGCTTCACCCACACAGTCCAGCAGCCGGTAAACAAATCCTGAGACGGCCAATCGCATCCTGCCTGCGGGACCGTAACCGTGGCAGCGGCCCCCGCTGGGACAGCCGGCGCTTGGCAGCGAGTGTGACGCAGCGAGGAGCGTCTCAGAGGACGCAATAACGAGGAAGAGCTGCAGCGCTACGAGCAGCAGAAGAATATTGAATCATTCAATACAGCTCCAATAAATCAGAATAAACTCTGCAGCGAGGCTTCACGGTCACGTGACGGCGCCGACGGCGCTTTTGCAGTTCAGAGCTGATTTTTAAACAGAAACTGGTGAAGCTGCTTTTACCTTTAATGCTCCGACCGGCTGGACCCGCTCACATCAGCCACACCACAACTTCTGCTTTTTATTTGAGCCTCAAACAAAGTTTTCTGCAGATAAAATCTGAACCTGCGTCTCTGAGAAGCTCCTGTTTCAGGTGGTTTCACTTCCCCCGTGTTTATCCAGCGCTGGTTTCCAAATGTTTCCCCGAAGCTCATCGAAGGGTCGGCTGGTTCGTAGCCCCCTCCCACACATGTGCACGCACACACACACACACACACACACACACACACGGTTATGACACCAGAGTTTCCTCTGATTGGATCATGAGATGGAGACCCGTCCGTGGAGCATCTGCAGACCACAGCGTGTTGTGTAAGCGTTCACTGCTCTGCATGAGATCAGGGGTCATTTCGAATTCACTGAGTGTGTTTGTGCACTTTCTCTGCTGATGCAGTGACGACGCAGCTCTTTCTGCAGAGTCACACTGAGAGCAACAAAAACAACAGCGTGAAGTGAATCATCACGGTTTCCTGTGCAGACGTCCAGGTTAAACCAGAAGGAAACTAATCAATGTGATGGAAACGTGTGTGTGTGTGTGTGTGTGTGTGTGTGTGTGTGTGTGTGTGTGTGTGTGTGTGTGTGTGTGTGTGTGTGTGTGTGTGTGTAATCCTCCCGCTGTGTCAGATGAGTTACATAAACCCGGATTACCAGCCTGAGATCAGCAGTGATGCTGTGACATCATGATGCTGAATTAAACGCTCTGACCGTTAGATTCCATCATTGTCGGCCTCGTGATTAAAAAACTGCTTTTATTAAAGCTGAGACTGAAGGTTAAACACCGAGCGATGCACGAGCTTCATCATCTGCCATCCTGATCAAGGCTGGTCACAAACCAACAGCGACGCTCAGCTGGAAGCATCGCTGTGCATTTGACTAATCCGAGACATTTGACTCTCCGTCCACAAAGCACCAACCAGAAGAAGCTCTTCACTCATTTTAAAGCATCGTCACGCTTTCACTGAATTCAGGTGTACGACAAATAACCTCAGATCTATCTGTAGGTCAGCAGTTCGCCAAGTTTCACTCAAACCTGCAGTTCCTCTGACGTCCACTAGAGGCTCCAGCAGTGAGTCAGGTCTTATACACCGGCCTGTTAAAATCCAGCTTTACAGCAGGACTTCATCAAGATGCCGACACAGTGCAGAAACCAACGTGTGAGCACACGCATCGTTTGTATACAGTCTGTGGGGTTGACTTCCTGTCCCGTCAGCTGATTTCTGATCAGGTGTGCGTCAGGATGATTAAAGGAAAAAACTCCTTATCTGGAAATCCCTGCAGCTCGAAGCTTCAGACTGTGGATGCATTAATTAACCTTGAAGGCAGCTCCTAGCCTCGAGACTAATTTCCCCTGGTGGTCGCCTGTGGTACTACAATTTTAAAACTAAACCACTACTGAGCACGTGCAGAAGCTGGCACCCATCAACACAAACCCAGGAGTGGGAAACTTTTCACGCTCACGACCTGCTTTAGATCCAAAAACCTGCAGTTTCAGCGCGAGTTCAAACACGAGCAGAGGAATCGAGCGCTCCGGTTAGAAGACGTTTGCTAAGACCTGCCTGGTCATGTGACCTGCAGCCGCAACGCTCCATCGGTGAAACACAGTAAGCCATGTTTCACCAAATAAAAGAGACAGTCATAAAACACACAACCTGACTGCTTCTTTGAGTGTCAGCAGAGTGTAAACACACACACACACAACCACACACACACACACACACACACACACACACACACACACACACACACACACACACACACACACACACACACACACACAGGAAGGGCTGGTCTCCTGCATTAGGACAGAAACCTGATCCACTCTGCTGCCAGAGGAAGACGAGGAGGAAGCACTTACAGGTCTAAGCGCACGCACGCACGCACGCACGCACGCACGCACACACACACACACACACACACACACACACACACACACAATCTCTGTCTATGGTAATTCCTGTGATGATGATGATGATGAAGGGCACAGCTGGGTGAATCAGAGGAAGTTTTCAGTTCGCTGAAGTCGAGAGCTCAGAACATCTTCTGGTGTGAGACCAGGAGACACAGAAATCCAGAGTTTTCTTAAAAGTTTTTCCCACAGTGCACCTCTCTGTGTACAGTATTGGCTCCTCGGGGCTCCCGTAGCAACATTATTGAAGCGGCAGCAAACAGCAACGAGGCCGCGCTCGGCAGACCGGGTCACCTTCACGGTTCTGAGGCTGCTCGCAGATTTATTTTTGGCTGTCGACCCGTCGCGTGGGTTCTGCGGCACCACAGGACATTAACTCTGCTCCGTAACGAGCTCGACTTCAGCCGCTGCGCTCAGATAACACCGGAGCTCGCGGTGCGGCTCCCTGCGGCTCAGCTCAACCTCAAACTTCATCTGAGACGTCTGTCAGCGCTTCTCCATCGCCCACAAACCCGGAGACTCCCGTCCAAAGACAGCAGGAGTCAGTCAACCAATCACAACGCACCGTTTTCATCTCACACGCGCGAGTGCAGTCCTACCTGAATCGGAGCGATTTGGAGAGCTGAGCTATCCGAGCTCTGCGGAGGAGAGAGGACGAACCATCCATCAGGAGTCAGAGCTCAGAGCTGACTGAGAGCGAGGCTGTGTGTGTGTGTGTGTGAGTGTGTGAGTGCGTGAGTGTGTGTGTGTGTGAGTGTGTGTGTGTGTGTGTCTGTGTGTGAGTGTGTGTGTGTGTGTGTGTGAGTGTGTGAGTGCGTGAGTGTGTGTCTGTGTGTGTGTGTGTGTGTGTGTGAGTGTGTGAGTGTGCAGCATTATCCTGATGTCCAGCTGGCTGTCACTCTGTCGGTTATAAAGCTGCACTCAGCATCAGCACCACGCACACAGAGGCTGGGACAGATGTTGTGCAGAGGTTCAGCAAACACTTCCTGGTGTCACACACTTCCTGTTGGCCGTTAAACCTCGCTCAGGCTTGAAGCTCCTCCCACACCTGCATGAATCCAGGAGGAGACCTGCATCTGGATTAATTCCTCACTCACAGTTTCCTGTCATGACACGCGCACGCCTACCATGTTTGTTCTCATGTTGGTGAATCAGGTTAATCGCTGCGGTCTGAAATCTGCCACGCCCCCATTTCTCCATATAAGGAAACACACTCACCTCGATGCTGACTCTAACAGTGCCGATTGTCTTAATAAGTCAGGACTCAGTAACCATGGTGATAAATGCTGTAATGCTCGGATTAAATCTGATTATTTTCCCTCAAAGGAAAAATAATCTTGGACTGGTTAAACTGTCGCTTAAAAAAAGCAGACAGGAAATGAGAGGAAGTGCTACCACAGCGTGTGAGGGCGTGGTGGACGGCAGCCCGTCTCTGAGCCTGCTCCTGCTTAAAGGGGCTTCTTCTCCTCACTGTCACCAGTGCTGCTTGTAGGTGATGGTTGGTGTCGAGTCTTTACAGCTGTACAAACCGTCCGACTGCTGTTGTGTCAAATATCTTTGTTTACTATCATCAAAATCGCCGAGGAAACGAAAAACATTTTTGTTAAAGGACGTTTTTGAATGACATATTTTCTTGGTGACACACATGGATCAGAGCTCAGACAGGAAACGAGTCATTCACGACTTTAAAAATGATTTAACAGGAAAACAGAGTCATACCTGGAAGTTTTCCAGGGAAAAGATCTCATGAAAACACACTCACACACTCAGGAGGAACCTTTCTCTTACAAACCCACCAAACCTCTGCAGAGTGCAGCAGATTCCAGTAAAACCACCTCCAGGCAGTGCTGGGAAGGCTGGGCGGGTTAATGGAAAGAGGGAAAACCCACAACCTCCACCATCGGCAGGAGGAGAGACCTGCTGCATATTCTCCGACCCGCCCTCTGTCTGCCGCACAGAGTTGTCACATGTGACAGAAGGACGCCGGGCGTCATTACTGGAGGAAACGCAGAGCGACCAGAAGCAGCAGCCAGAGCAGGAAATGAGCTGCAATATCAGAGTCTGCTGCTCAGCGTCACTGAGCATGAACGAACTGCAGATTCACTCAAACCGACGCGTCCGCGACTCTGACCCGGCCCACAGTCAGAAGCTCTCTCTAACAAACCAATCAAACCGTCACCGGCTCGCCGAGACCGAAGGAAACCGTCACATCACGATTCCCAGCAGACCTCTTATGGAGCCAGTTTCCTCCTTCATAACAAACGCTGTTAGAGACCGACTCAGTCGACCCCGCAGGCCTGAGCAAACCTGCAGTTCCACCAAAGTCCACTAGAGGCTCAGAAGTGAGTCGCCCCCACAGACCCCCATGTGAAAGGCAGACGTGATGCTGTTTGCTCATATCAGGGGTAAAAGCACTCAGCCTGGCTCGTCTGTGTTCATATGATCAGTTTACGTTTATAAATTCTGAATTTTAGGAACATTTGTCCGTAAATTCATGTAATTTGTTTACATTTATGTTCATTAACATGCACTGTCCTAAATAATGAAATTAAACTGAACAGACGTGGAAACACACTGTGCAGGACCTCAGTGCCTGTTCCAGGCCAGGCTGTCCTGTTTCTAGCAGGGGGGTCTGAACCGTCCATCTGGACCCTGCAGAACCAGCAGAGAGCCCGAGGTGGACCCCGAACACGCAACAGGAGGCCTGACAGCGTCGCCTGCGGGTGGAGATCATCAGGCTGCAGGCGGAGGAAGGACTGTGCACAGACATCCCGTCTGCACCAAGGCTGGAGTGTGTTTATGTTTAGATTTAATGGAGTAAAAGACTCAAATCTGAGCGAAGAACAGCTGAAGAACAGCTGAAGAACAGCTGAAGAACAGCTCGAGCTCTGGAGGTGTTACCTGTCGGCATCGGCGGGCCGGATGGAGGGCAGTCTGAAGCTGGTGTTTCTGTCCAGTTTGGTCTGACTCCTCGTCCTTTTGATGGAGCCTTTAAGACGTTTACTGAAAAACCCCTGAAGGAGAAACAGCAAAGGTCAGAATCAGTCACAGATGGTGATTTTCACGAGAGCAGCACTGATCTTCACAAAGACACGTTAACGTGGACTTTCATGAGCATTGGATCGGTGAGTAATCGCTTCAGATATTCGACTGTAACCTCAAACCGCCTTCCAAGAATAAAAGCAGCTCCTGTTTCTACTGATCCACCCTAAAAACTCTCAGATCTCTCAACAGCGTCTCACACGTCCTTTTTCCATCCTGTTTCTGTCACAAGAGCCTCGCTGTGAGCGATGCTGCTGTGGCTCACACAAAGCTCCGCTCTGAGCCAGCGAGGTCCTTCACAGAAACACTTCTCCATCCTCCACCTCACAAACTCAACTCACGGGATCCAGGTGATCCACCAGAAAGATGAAACACTGATGCAGCAGCACCAACCCTCAGTCCTCAGCACAAACCACCACCTTCAGCTGCAGTCAGGTTTAATCTCATTATTTTGGTGATTACTGTACGCGATTCAGCAGCGATGAACGGGCTCAGGTGGACGTGCCTCGACTAGAAAACGCCCTCTGGTGGTGTTTTCATGCAGGTGGAATAAATGACGTGAGCACAGCATCCGCACACACCTGTGCGTTTCAGCTCATTTTAGAGCGACTGTAACTCCGTCACGTTTGCACTGAAGACACAACTCCAAGTTCTACAGCGATATTCGCCTGCGCCAGCTGCAGTGAAAGGCAGTGGGGTCTGAGTCGTCCACAGCACAGTGTAGTGTAATGTTTCACAGGTCGCTGAGCTCAGCAGCATGTTTGACCAGCACCTGCTGCCCCCTGGTGGCGTTTTCATGCAGGAGAAACAATAAATGTCTTCAGCTCAGCCACTCTGAGACTTCTGGTAGAAGATTCATGTGTCTGTTGTTTTGCTGGTATTAAAAATCACTCTGACATCTAAACACACCGACACCACCCAGGCCTGCTTCAGGCTGAGTGCTGATTGGTTCCACACTGATGAGTCATCCCTGTATCTCCATCTATGATCAAACTCTGATCAAACCCTTCAGCTCTCAGGTCGTCTGTCACAATAAAAGCCCCGTGCAGAGCTGTGGAAGTGAGCGGCCTCATTTCCGGAGATATTAATATCCTCAAACGCATCACCTCCTCCCCCCCTCCCCTGCAGACTCCCTTCAGGCTCATTGGCTCCTTTTAATGCATCAGAATAAAGACGCATCCTGCCAGAGAGCGAGGAACACTTCAAACAGGCCGCCTGCACCCTTAAAAACCGCCTCCACCAAACAGCCAATCACACCTATTGATCACGATTATTGGTCTCTGAGGATCGCTGAACAGACGACTGAAAGCTTCGTGTCACTTCCTCACCACTGATGAACTCCCAGCATGCTCCCCGGCCGTGTTTACTTAAATCTGCGTGAAGACGTCTGAAACTAAAAATACGACCTGAGAGCTGCGACACAAACTCTCAGCACAGAGTTTCAGCTCTGCTTCAAAGTGCTAACGACGGGAAAACAGTCGCAGCAGAGCTTCAGAGACGCTGGAAACTAACAGAACAACAGCTGCAGTAACAAAAACAACAGCTGCAGTAATATCCTGTGTTCGATTGCACCGACATTTTATTTACTGAGCACTTTCCTGATAACCTGATAACCAAGCTAGTTAGCATTAGCATGCCACCCTCCCTTCTGGCTGTGAAAAACTGACGAGGCGTTGATGAGTGATGCCACGACCTAAACACACACGTAACTTATTAATATCAAGTATTCAGACTTTAGCGCCACCTGCTGGTAACAGGAACTCTGCCTTATGTACAGCCTGATATACAGCAAACAGGCGACACGTGTCCGTGCTCTGAGGGTGGAGGAACACCAGAGAGGACGACGGAGCAGAGACGGGCCTGAGATCTCTGTGATGGCGTGCAGTAAATAAATACATGCAGAGACGCGTTCCCGTTACTCACCGGCACTTTGAACGGAGACGTGTTTGGATTGTCGACTGCGACGCTCTTCTCCGAGCTCCCCAAACCGGAAATACTCCTCCTCCTCGGAGATCTCTCCGAAGAAACTTCTGCAAAGAGAGAGAGAGAGAAAGGGAGGGTTAACCAGCATCATCATCATCAGCCTCTGAGCTGAGCGACGGAGGACAGGCGAAGACGTTCAGACATGACGGAGGACGTGGACAGACATCGGGTCGCAGATATCTACACCTTCTGTCAAACGTTCTTCCAGTAATCACGCCGCCAACACACTTCAAGTCATTTTCACCAACCAAAGTGCTGCAAACGGACTGAAAGGTTCAAATAGGAAGAAAACCAGAGAGCGCCAACAGCACGTAACCATGACGACTGCCGCTGACCAGTGCAATCATCTGAGCCGCCACGTCTTATGGGTCGTGTCCTGATTTAACATTTAACTGAAACTTAAACATTTACTGGACTGTAAGTCAAGGCAGATGTTCCACATGAGGTCTACGGGAGAGTCTGATTGGTTACACATCAGAAGTAAAAGCCAATCAGAACTGAGAACAGAGAAACACATTCAGTCTGAAGCAGCAAAAACAAATGAGCTGAAAGAGTCACGATAATAAGAGAGTAACTTTAATGAGACAAACTTTAAAACATGGAGACAAATCAGCTGTGACGGCGCCACAGCGGCTATGCTAATGGCAAAAAGGCTAAATTATGCTAGCAGCTACATGGACAGGAAGCCTCAGACTTCCTGAAACCAGCTCAGCTAAAACTTGAACATGTGAACAGCAAACAGAAGAGGAGCAGACAGAAGCAGTGCTGGGACCATCTCTACGTTATTTAATATGAACACTAACCAGGATTTCCACGGCTCAATGACAGAGGATTCAAAAGTACACGACTAATAATAAATAACATCAGTGATGAGAGCATGACGCCGGATTCTTTCTGCACCTGTAAATCATTCAGATATCGCTCCTCTGTCTCTCCTCCTCTTTAATAATCTGTATCGGCCCGTCTGTGAAGCTCGCCAAGCTTCCTGCTGCAGAAACCAGAGTCTAACATTTCCGCGTCCTCCTCTGCAGCTCTCTGCAAACACATCCAGTGGGCCGGGTTGGGCCCCGAGCCACATGTTTGACACCTCTGTATGAGAGTTCATAACGCAGCCGTTTGGAGCATGAAGACACACACGAGCCACAATCAGCTGTGGGAGTTCCACCCCGACCCAGCTCAGGCCGCCGCCACCTTATACGGAGCCAGCAGCGTCATGGCGACACCAGAACAACATTTCGAGAGACGCTGGCGTCCGACCGGCAGCGTATGGAGCCAACATGATGTTTACATGCTGAGGAAACAAAACGTGCTGCTCTGCAACAGGAAGTGAGCGCAGCATGCAGCAGCGGGGAGCTGTATCAGGTTCCAGCTGCAGGACGAGGCGCTCGCCGCATGCACGCCGCAGGCATGCAGCGCTGCGAGGAAGCCGGGGACAAACTTTCATGCAACCCCCCCCACCCCACCAACCAAACCACCCCTGACGATGGAGGAAGAGGAGCGCTGACGGGGACGCCATCAGCGCTGGTCTTTCACTCCCGGGACAAAGTTGAGGCAACATGCGGCAGGAAGCCCGGTATGACAGGTCGGTCACATGACACGGACAGAGACATACACAGAGGGAGAGAGAGGGAGACGGTACCTCGATCGCAGCTGTTCCCCATCATCTGAGGAGAGGACACACACAGAGTCAGACGGGATTGGCCGGAGCCGCTGCCACCTGTCAGCCAATGAGGTTAAGCTGCAAACATCCGTCTTTGTCCCGTCCTCCACTTTGGCATCCCCCAGCCCTCCCCTCTGCCACCCCTCCCTCCTCAGCACCGCATCCTCCTCCTTCACGCTGCCTCCTTTCCCATCTCCTCCTCCTCTCTCTCCACTCAGCAGTAATTCTAAGTCTCGCTCGTCCGCTCGCTGAGGTTTTACCGCATTTCTTCAATCAATCCCACAAACTGCTCCGTTCTGCTGTCTCTCCTCCTCCTCTTCGTGTCTTCCTTCCTCTCTGCAGACCCTCCTCTCCCTCTCCCTCTCTCTCTGTCTCTGCAGCACCTCCCTCTCCCTCCTCTTCCTCTCTCGCTGCGTTTATCGCTGCCCTCGGAGGATAATTACCAAATAAGTTTCCCCTCAGCCGGCTGATGTGGGACACAACTCTGGGGGCCGAATCACATCAGGCCTGCAAATTAACTCTATTTTCAGAGTCTGTTCATTGATCCGATCACTCGCTAATCACCATTAATCACTTTCAAAAGCATAATTTATGTCATCGGTGACCCGGCACTGAAGAGTCGACGCTTTTTAATAACACAAATGTTCACACTCTGGCTCTTTAACCATTCAGCACAGGATCCGACGCCTGTCTCTGAGTCTGAAGACTTTCAGAGTTTCTTAATGATCTGCTCTAAAATGAAAATTATTGAAACTTTTAGAAACTGTACCTGCAGCTGCGTGCAGACTATGAAACAGTAATCAGACGCGTCTGCAGACGCTCTGCCTGCTGTTCAGCTTAAATATTATTTCCTGTTTTTGCACCTGAGTCGTTCAGACCATCAGCATCAGTCCACACCTGCTGTTGTTGGCACACAGGTAGACTCAGTGCAGCAAAATTTAAACCCACTCATGACCAAGTGTCCTCTGTCACACTCAGTGGATCCTCTGATCATCTATAAATATCTATTGATCAGCTGTGTCTCAAATATCTGTACTCTGAGACAAGTAATCAGCAGATGAGCCACACCAGGAATCGAACCAGCAAACATGTGACGTGTGATCAACAGTAATCATCAGTTTGCTCAGGTTTTCACCTTCCTCCTCCTCCTCCTCCTGCTGCTGCTAACGAGATATTGATCAGCGGGAACTCGGCTCAATCTGTCGTTTCAGCGGATCCACCAGAGACCGCGACCTTCACAGACGGGGTCACGGTCAAACCAGAGACCAGCAGCTCGCCAGTCTGGTGCTTTGGTCTATTTTTGCTTAGGTCTGTGACCTGTGGGCGTGGCTTACACTAACACTGTAGCTAACAGACTGAGGTAAAACCATGCACGTGCACTGCTTCTGAAACTTTGCACCTTTTCATCTAAATATGCTTTTAAAAAAAAACAAAGTTGTCAGCTGATGCAGCTAGCTGCTAATTAGTGCTAACACCCACGTTTGTTAGCAGTAACCTCACAGCAGCCATGTTATTGGCTAGATGATGTCATTAAGCTTCCAACCGCACAAACACGCGCCATTGGTCCAGTTCAGGTCAAGCTAGCAGACAGCTAGCAGCTACAGCTGCCTGTCAGTCAAACAGGCCCCGCCCCCAATAATACAAACTTTAAGCAGGCTGTAAACATGTTGCAAGCATTGACTCACTGCCAGAGCCTCTAGTGGTCATTAGAGGAACTGCAGGTATAAAAGCATGAACGTGTGAACAGATGCACACTGAGGGACTCTGGACGGCTTTCAGTTGCTGGATCTTTCCGCCGCCCTCCCTCTGACCACCACGACTTTGGGTTAAATCGGCTCACGTGTCGGCTCGTAGGTATCGAGCTTCCCGGACGGACTCGTGGGAAAACCGCTGCTAAAAATAAGCCTGAGGGCAGAGAGAGGCAGAGCCGAGGGACAGGAGGAGGCTATCGGGTGTCAGAGAAAGTCATCCATCAGCTGCTGGTGTCGGCGCACGCGATGGTTTCAGCCTGTTTGAGTTTAAAATCCCGTCGGCCTCCGAGGGCTCCCTGAACATCTGTCCGCTCACAGCTGGCTGATTAGTTTAATGTCTGAGTTATCGACTCGACCGCCTGATGAATGAGCAGCTCTGTGAGGACAAACCTCCACAAACAGAAACCTGCACATAAACAACCAGGTAATACTGACCAATCACATCTCAGCAGACAGCGAGCAGGTAAACACTGAACCGTGAGCACCCTCCTCCCATCATAAGTGGTTCAACCTGTCACCTGTGTGTGTGTGTGTGTGTGTGTGTGTGTGTGTGTGTGTGTGTGTGTGTGTGTGTGTGTGTGTGTGGGTCAGTAGTGTGACACCGCTCAGAAAAGATGAATGGGTGGATGTGATGTCATCAGAAAGGAGCGCGAGGAATGCTGAAGCTGACCTATGTTGAACTCTGGCTCATTCAGGAGTTGACACACCTGACACACACACACACACACACACACACACACACACACACACACACACACACACACACACACACACACCAGTCTGCTGCACAAAGAAACCTTTGTGTGAAGCTGTCTGCAGGGCAGAGTGGGCGGAGCTTTCACAGCAGCAGGTATAAGGTGAGATTCCCAGAAAGTCCTGGTTTTAGCGAATGTTTCCCAAAGTGGGAGCGTGTCTAAGAGCAGAGCCGTGAGGCCACAGCGCCTGCATGAAGGTGAAACAGCCTCATGTCCAAACATCATCAGGCGTCTGGGCTCACGGCCGTTACATCACAGGTCTGATGGCTCATGACATCATTTATCAGTGTTTACACGTTTTTTGTATTAACGGCTGTCAGCCTGCAGCAAATCTCACATATTTTATATGATTATTAGAAAACAACAAACTAAAAGATTCCTCTTAACGGAGCCGTGTAACAAAAAACACTGAAGAGTGACAGTGGGTGAAGGGATCACTTCTTTCCACATTTAAACAATTTCAAGTGTTTGAATGTGAAAATACTGACGGTAGGAACAGCGTGGATCCTGTGGAGGGCTACGACCGCGTTCTCTGGCGTTCGCCTTTTTTAAACTTGTTGTGCCGGCTTTGTTCCTTCTCTTCAGTTGTCATCAGAGTTTTTCTCAGCAGGAATGATAAAAACAACGAGACCCCGTCAGCCCTCCTCCTCACACTCAGCTCCGCTTTCACAACAAATATTCAAAGAATTTCTTTTCACATAATGAAACCAGTTCTGTTTGTCGAGCCTCGTTCGGCCCGTGTGCGTCGGCCGCCTCCTCTCGCGTCGCTTCACATTCCTCTGAATAAATTAACAGTATCAGTGAAACTCTGAGCCACCAGCTCACCCCGCTGCCGCTGCTCAAACCACGACCACGGCGCCAGGATTCAACCTGCTGTCACCTGCCCGATCGGCTCGGATGTCGTTCGCTTTGTTTCTGTCATGAGGAATGTCGGGGCAGATTTAAGACGTTTGGAACGAGTGTCGGATAATAAACAGCTGGTCCACACACTCAGTTACACGTATTATTTCTATTACAGGTAATCAAAGCTGAAGTTTTGATCGTTTTGTCACATTTCGCAGACCTTAAACGTTCTTGCTTCATCAGACCTCCTGAAGCTGTGGCTTCATTAACAGTGTGGAGCATCAGGTCATCTTCACCTACAGAGCTCAAACTGGGATCATTTAAAAGCAGTCCTGAGCCGCAGCTTGTATCTTTGAATTCAGGTGTTTTCAGTCTGGATGCCACAGGTGTACGAGATCCAGCTCCGTGAACTCGAGCGTGGGCTGCAACAGGACGCCACCGCGGTGCAGCGTTTGTGCTGATGTCAGAGCGGCAGCGACTCTGCTGAGTCGTGTTTAGGGACATTGATGCAGTTTAATGCATGAAAGTCGCTGCCGCTCTGCTGACGCTCTGCTGCCGCTCTGCTGACTCAGTAGCTGCAGAATTTGACTTTAACATCAGCACAGACACGGTGAGCCGGGAGCTTCCTGGTACTTCCTGGCAGCTCAGCCTCTGAACGCTGCGCCGTCTTCACCTGATTTTTAACTCAAATGTTTCTGGATTTGAAAACATTTGCTGCTCTGTTATTTGGTAAGCTTCTTTAAAGTCCCGTTGCTGTTCTGAGCTCTACATTATTGTTTGCGACACTTTAATTTCAGATCAGCTCGAATGTAAAGCGTGAATTTGTGGCTGACTTCAGATTTGTTTCCACAGCTCTTAATTCCAAGTTCTGGAATAAACCTTTAGTCTGAATAAATGTTATTTTGTTTCGTCCTATTATTGCAAACTCCTGTTACAAACAGTCGAATCTGACCTGGGGTCAGTCGTCTTCCCGTGCTGCGAGGACGCCGCCCTCATTAAACTCCAGAGTGACAGAATCACAGTTACAGCCTCGATCAGAGCGAGCGAGGCGCCTGTGGAGACGCGTGGTCTCTGCTGCCACGAAGCATCTCTGTAGGTCTTTCATAACGCCGCCTCCTGCAAGGTCAAAGGTCAAACTCTCTAAAAACAAAACTGCAGGAAACAGTGGCGTGCTCCTTTAAAGGGAGCTCCCGTCATGCTGCGTGCATCCTCAGATGGGAGTCGTCTTCGGGAAATTTGGGACACAATGATCTAATCATAGCAGGAGCGGGGACAGCTGGAGCGCCGCGATTTAGGCTAACGTTAATAATGACGAGCAGCCGAGCGCACGGAGCCGGAAGAAACGTGAGAGCCGCCGAGCACCAGGCGCCCGCAGTAAGGAGACGTCAGCGTACCTCCAGATCTGAGAGGCTGAAGTCATGTTTGCACACTGAGTGTGACTCAGGCTGGCCGTTATAGTAACCATCATCAATGAGCTCGTTAATACGCTTTAACTAGCAGGTCATTACTGAGCACTAATAACAATGAAACTGAGGTCACTCAGAGGTCACTTTGATCTTTATTGTTGTCCCTGATGACGAGCGGCTCTGCATTGGAGCAACAAGTGCATCATGGGACGGACGCTGACGACTCCGAGCAGTGAATGACTGTAAGCTGTGATAATGGTTGCCATGGTGCTGCAGCCACACAGGTTTTTGTTTTTTAAACTGTCCTCACACAGGAAGTGATGACAGACCGCAGGCAGAAGAGACTGGGCGGGGCTCGCCCGGTTTCTCAAGATGACATCATGTGTTGTGAATGAACTCGGAGATAAGAGGAAGAATCCTGACCTCAGGTGTCACCAGATTTGTTGCTGAGGTGACTACAGGACTGGCTGAGGTCACACCTCTGCATTACTGAGGACTGACAACGTCCCGCTGACTGTCAGCTGATGCTTCACACTTAAATATATATCATTTATTTTAGAGAAACGAGCTGGAAAACATTTATTTGCTGATTAAGTCAGAGGACTGTGAGTCAGGAGAGCGAGGGCCACAGCCTTCTCAACCTTTGTCATGTGCACTTGGTTTCTAACGACCTGGTTAGAAATAATGGTCGGTTTGATAAAATACAGGTTTAGTCGATCTTATTTTTTCCTACAGTCGAGCTCTTGTTCTTTTCCACACACTCGCTGTAGTCTCAGTCCAGTGTAATAACCCTGGAGCAGGTTTTACTCCCAGCATGCTCCGAGAGCTGGTTTTAAAGTTCAACCACGATCTGAAAGCTAAAGTCGGTTCTGCTTCAGATCTCAGCGTGGAGGTTTTAATGCATCATCATTTCTAAATACATGTTTACCTTTAATGTCTAAATGATTCTGACTCTCACCTGTCCTCCGCCATCACGCATCCTGCCTGCAGTCTGGGCGTGACCTCTGACACGGAGCTTTGATTTGACATTCAAATCACCAACGGGCCGCAGCCATGTTTTCTCCAGGAACATGAGCCTCCATCATGTGGACTCTGACACAGCCCCACCTCAGCTACTCTGCACAGACTTCCTGTTACATACAGGGCTTTAACCCGCCCACATCACACACTCATGTACACCTGACGACCCGAGCTGCAGGACAGGGATGCAATGATCGGGACCAAAGAACCAAAAGGTGATTAAAGTGCCGCGCTGCGACAGCCCGTTACCTTGCTGGCACGCTCGCTGCGTTAGGTTAACACTTGTTAGGAAGCTTTTATTGCACCATAACAGTAACACAGCATGTCGTTAACTGCCTGCTCCACTCCGTGTGCGAGGAGCTGCATCGCTGCGAGCCGAGAGCAGGGGAAGGACAGACGACATGAACACATAACAGAGAGGTTTTGGCTTTCCATCCATCCATCCATCCATCCATTCGCTTCCGCTTATCCTTTTCAGGGGCGCGGGGGGCGCTGGAGCCTATCCCAGCTGTCATAGGGCGAGAGGCGGGGTACACCCTGGACAGGTCGCCAGTCTGTCGCAGGGCCAACACACAGAGACAGACAACCATTCACACTCACATTCACACCTAGTGACAATTTGGATTAACCAATTAACCTATCCCCACAAGCTGCATGTCTTTGGACGGTGGGAGGAAGCTGGAGTACTCGGAGGGAACCCACGCAAACACGGGGAGAACATGCAAACTCCACACAGAAAGACCCCGGCCTGATGGTGGAATTGAACTCAGGACCTTCTTGCTGTGCGGCAACAGTGCTAACCACTGTGCTGTTTTGGCTTTCCTCCAGAGCAAAACCCACAGAGCTGACATAAAAACTGTTTAGTGCTTATATGCACAGTCATCCCTTCAAAGACGTCTGAGGCAGAAACACCCAGCAGTTCTCATCACCTCAGTCCTGCTGACTGTCAGGATCTTACTAAAAGACACTCGAGCTTAAATTCAAATTCTGGGGCCTGAGAAATCAGAAATGTGTTCTCCTGAATAATCATCACAACGTTGTCATCATTGTTCACATCTTCGTCGTCACTTCTTTGTGCCGTTTGTGTTTGAAAGCGCTGTATAAAGAAAGATTATGACTGCACCTGTTAAAGCTCAGAGCTGAACGTCTCTTTTCTTTCATGTCTGAATAAAATTCAGACCAGCAGCAGCTCGACTGATCCATCAGCTGAACACGTTCACCTCTGATGGTGATCGATAACTGATCGATAACTGATGCCAGGCTGCTGATCGGAGAAACTAACTTCTCCTCTCGGTCCGACTCCTCGCGGAGCCTGAAGCTGCAGCTCTGCAGGCAAACTTCAACCGAACACGCGCCCGAACGCAGCCGGCGGAGAGCGCTCCGGAGGCGGGCAGCAGACCGAGCTTCTCCCGGTGTCTGCCCGACCTCCGGAGGTCCGACCGGAGGGTTAGAGAGAGACACTCACCCGGAAAGTCCATCACAACCGCGATAACTCTAAAGTCATGTCCTCACTCAGTCCGGACGGTCTCACTCCGTCAGCAAACAGCAGCTCAGCGCACACTTCCCCCGCACCTTCACAATAAAGGTCCGAACCAGGAAACTGCGCTGTCAGCGAAGCGCTCGGCCTTCAGTATAAAACTGTGATAACATCATTTACAACCCACGGCTCTCTAACACAACGAGCCAGCATTTAAAGCAGCTTGTTGGCAGTTTTATTTTCGTGGCTCTCTCTTGCTATTTGTGTCCCGTTACACAACGAGCTCAACAAGTTAAATTCAAACCTCACAAAACAACAACAAAAGCTTCTCGGAGGCTTTTATGATGGAGACATAAATAAAAAAAGGTGATGTTTAGATGTTAAACCTGCTTAGAGAGCAGTTGGAGAGTGTTTGCAGACACTCGCCAACCCTCAAGACCAGCAGTTACATCACATCCAGTGTGGTGGACAGCCCCTTTATAATCTGCCACGTCCAGCGGGAGGAAAAATTAACCGTTAGAGTGAAAAAAACAAACAAGTATCAGTGCATTCAGTTTAAATATCAGTGGCCGAGGACACGTCAAAGAACAGATAAATCTGAATGATGCAAATATAAATGGTGTTTTTCAGATTTGTAGTTTTGCTGCTGATGGACCGAACTGATCTGACTTGAATGATTTAAGTCTGTGTGAACACGACAGAGTCACATGTAGCCTGAGGGAGCACTTTTAATATCAGCAGCATTTGTTTTATTGAGGAATTTATGGACTGAATCCAGACTTGTGTCACAGACTTTTACTTTGAAGGTGAGTTTGGAGCAGGAGGTGGTGGTTTTATTGTGGTGGAGCAGACAGGTGGAGAGCAGACAGGAATGCAGCAGATCCAGAGATGAAGCGAGACGAGAGATCAGCCTGAAACAACAACGAGGAGCGAAGACAAAAACCCGTTTTGGAGACTTTTGCAGCAGCTGAACAGAGAGCGCGGCAAAGAGTGGCGAGAGCTTTAAAAACAGCCCCAAACAAAAGAGCCTGTGTGGGACCCACGCGGAGAGACAGGCACACTGAAAAGCACTCCGAGAGCTCAGGTTAAAGGTCTGGCTTCAAACACATGAAGGAGAACCGTGCCGTTAACTCAGTACGAAGACGTTTCACAATCATGTCTTTGTGCGTGTGTAATAAGACACGTGTAATAATGTATCTATAATATACAAGTACACGGGGAACAGGAAGTGCAATGGTTCCCGTACGGCCACTCTGAAAAAATTCCCGTGCATTTGTACTGAGACGGGACGGAGCAGAGGAGAAGGTGTCGCCGGACTTCCTGGGATTTCTGAAAATGTGTTGTGTGACTTCCAGCTCGTACTCCGGTTGGCTGAGAGAAGTGAAAATCTCAGAGCTGTGAAACGATTCAAAAGCAGCCCGACAGCGATCACGTGACCAGAGAGACGACCCTTCAGCAGTCATGTCTTTACTAACACTGATTGGTCGAATGGATCCAACCAATGTTGAGTGAGTCTGCCACACACAGTATGAAACTCATCATTCAGCCTCAGTCAGACGGTTAAACCATAAATCTGTACTACAGTAGTCCAGCTTACCTAAACCCAGTATTACTCCAGTTAAACCAGTGCTGCTTTTATTTGACAGCCTGGATTCCAGTCCCGTGACCCTCAAAACTGACCGACTGACCTTTAACTACAGACTCTCCTGCTGTGACCACCTGCAGCCTGACAGGAAGTCACCTGCACAGGTGAGCGAAGGCGTGACCTGAGGCCTGGGGCTACGTTCACAAACAGATCATCTGCTGCGATCAGGCCGCGGCCCAGGAAGAACCTCAGCTGGACGCTCCTGTGTCAGAGCGAGGAAGAGGAGGAGGAGGAGGCTGCAGAGCTGAGACACTTAATGAGCACACAGTCAGCACTGTAATTAGACTGTACCGAAGACAGAGGACTACAATTATATCTCAGCTCTGTCACTGCTGCTCGGCCTTCAGTTTGCAAACAACAAGCAAAAAGAAGCATAGGAGGAAGAGGAGGAGGAGGAGGAGAATAAAACAGGGTTTAATTTCCTGCATTAGTATTTTGCTTCACGCCCTGGTTTTAAGTCTCAGAGAGCGTCGGGTGTTTCAAAACATCCAGTGAACTCAGAGAAAGGGTCAGAAATGTTTGATTCAAAAACGCTCTGGACACAGTCTGAACAGTAAAGACGAATCAGTTTGACTCCAGACTGAATTCAGCTAAAAACACAGAACAAATAAATCTAACAGCACTGGAACAGGATACAGACAAAGATCGCTCATCGTATTAATCCTGAACAGTCTACACCTGCGAATAAATCCACTTTAAATCCAGCATGAAATACAGGAAAATTCTAGTGTGAAACCAGTGACTCATCAAGCACAATTTCCAGTATTTCCAGTATAACTTATTAAACTGCCTCAGACCTTTAAAATCAAACATTCAACCCAGTATTAAACCGCAGATTCAGTATTAACAGCCAACAGACACTGGTTTCATCCCCAGTAACAAACACATCATCCAGCCATAATCCAGCTTTAATCCAGATCTGCCAGTAACTACAACAAAATGGTTTTTGCAGATAAAACCAGTTGTAACCCAGAATTATAAACCCAGTTAAACCAGTATAAACTCAGGGTGAGTCTGCGCTGGACCATCAATAAAAACCAGGAAACTCCAGTGTTAAACCAACGATTGCCCAGTATAAATGTTGCCCAGTATTAGGGCTGCCACGATTTGTCGACTAGTCACGATTACGTCGACTATCAAAATCGTCGACGACTGATTTAATAGTCGACGCGTCGTTTGAAGCTTTGTAAGATCCTGAAAGACGCAGGAATAATAGCAGGATTTAAGAGTGTAATAACGGACTGAAACAGAAGATGGCAGCACTGCACGTACAAGGATTCCAGCTGCCGTTAAACCCCGAAGAAGAAGAAGTAGCTGTGTCCCAGAATTCATAGCGCGGCCCAGCTTAGTTTCCAACAATGGCGGCAGCTAGTTAGTTTTAATATTACTCTTATTGTTCTTTCTGGGTCACAAAATAAACGTTTAACATATTTTCAGGCGAGAATGTAGCTGTGTAAACCTCAAATATCTGCTCAGTTTATCAAGACACCACATATTTTCAAAAGCGCTCCGACGTTTTCGGAGACGTCTGTTACCCACTAGCTCGATAGCTAGCCGGGGGCTAGGTCACTAGCGCCGTGAGAACACCGGACTCCCGGCAAATTGTTTTCAAACCCACCGCCGTCTTTCACTACTCAGGTTAAATATATATGAGTCACTTAGATAAATTAAAAATGTTGTTGTTTGGCTTTTTTTTAGTATTTTATTTGTTCCTGAGTAAATCGGTTTGTCTGAGATTAAAGTTATAGTTTTTACACAGCTGAATAAACGTCAAGCAGACAGCTGATTATCAGAAGTGTGAGATGCTCCAGAATTTACTCCGGTGTCCTGTTATAGTTTAGATAGCAAGGAGTTTATTAAACTTCACCGAAACAATCTGCAAATTTCATTAAAATTGAATAAACTATCATCTTGTCTTTATTTTTAGTTAGCACCTGAAACACTTAAAGCTGTAAGCTAATGATAGTTATATAAGCTGTAGTTTTACGTCCAGTGGATGATGATCTGATTAGTCGACTAATCGCAAAAATAATCGGTGACTAGTCGACTATCAAAATAATCGTTTGTGGCAGCCCTACCCAGTATAAATGTTGCCCAGTATAAATGTTGCCCAGTATAAATGCTGTATTGACTGTAAACACAGGAACATTTTCAATGACATCAGTTTGAATGAAGCATTAAACCCAGAAAATTCCATCATTAGATCCTGTAAATTTCCAGTATGAAACCAGTATAAATCTGATATTGTACCCAAGCTAAAAACCAGTGTTACATTCCCACCAGTAGCCTGGTATTAAACCAGTTAAGCTTTTTTTCAAACAAGTATTTACACCAGTATCCACACACTCACTTGCCTGATTTAATACCAGAATAATCCCAGTAGAGATCCAGTTCATACTGGTTGTTAGGGGCCTGTTTTGTGGGGGCAGACCGGCCACATTAACATATAAATAACCTCCCCCCTGTGAGGGGCCGGTGGGTGGTGGGGGATTAAGGAGGTCATTGAATGAATGGGCTCCTGTGTGGCTGAATGATGGGTGAGGGTCAGCGTGGGGGTGAGCTTGGGGGGGGGGGGGCTTCTATCAGTCCTCTAGCTGATCAATAAACTCATCAATGCGGGTAACTCCGAGTCAAAGCTTTTTAAACTGTCGGCGTGTTGTTTCCCGACAGCCTCGCGGACCCCTGCAGCTCTGGGTGGGAATCCCCTCAGCCCGGGCGTCGGGGGCAGCGGGGGTCACCCGCGTTCCTTCAGACGGACGGACACTGGACGCTTTGTCCTCAGGCATTCCTCGGTCAGAGGCGACGTTCCCACACAGAGCCGCAAAATTACAGGCTGCACCCGAACGCCTCATTACAGCAGACAAACATCCACCTGAGAGACGCAGCGCGCCGACACGTCACAGGAGCCAGAGCTGCAATCACAGGTTACACACAAACCTCCCAAACTGCACACAAAAACTCTCACGCCTCAGACAGCTGTGAACATCTGGCAGCTGAAACATCCACCAGCAGAAATTCACCAGAAATGCTCCACGACTGGTTTCTAACTTCAAACTTGTGTAGGAGACATCATGAAAATATTCGCTTTTTCTTTTAGATGCAAACAAAGTGAATAAAATCAAGACTTTTTTATATTTTACACTTTTAAATCTTATATTTAAAATATATATGAATCCTTAATTTAGTAGAAAAATCTTTAATACAATGATTGTTATGATGCCGACAAACGTCATGAAAACAGGATCACTAAAAATCAAATAACCAGTATGAAACCAAGGATAGAACCGAGTTTATGGGTAAAACCAGTTTCAAACCCACATAAATCCCAGACTGACACCATCAGGGCCCAGCTTCATACAAACCACCACAACAACCAGTATGAATCCAGCTTCTAAGCAAATATCGTCCCAGTAGTCTCCAGTATAAATATATTTCTCCAGTCTAGTTAACCCAGTATAACGTCACAGTTAAACCAATATAGGATTAGTGTTTAACCCAGTATTAAAGTCAAACCACAGGTCGCCGTGACGCCGAAAACGCCAACAAGCACAAAAGCTCGACGCTAAAATAATTTTTATCTGTTTTATAGTTTTTAATCACACACACACACACACACACACGTGCACGCACACACACACACGCACGCGCACACACGTACGCGCGCACACACGTGCGCACACGCGCACACATGCACGCGCGCGCACACACACACAGAGCTCTGAAGAGTCCAGGATGAAGCTTCCGCTTCATGTGACGTCACATGACGCAGGTTTCTGTCTGTGATCACATGACCGTGAACATCGTCACAGAGATACTCAAACCCTCCTCATCACAGCCGTTCTTTTGTTTTCACTCTAATCCTCCTGATGACAGCAGGGTTTGGCCTCACACACACACACACACACACACACACACACACACACACACACACACACACACCTGGTATTACATAACCAGCTCTGATCTTACCGAGCATGGTGGTGGCGCCCTCTGCCTGGAACTCCGGGAACTGTCCCTCTGAGGGGACGCTGACCGTCCTGCGGAGGCTGCGAGCCTTCGCAGAGTCTGTGGGGCTCTCCTGAGCGTCACCTGCAACCTGAGGGGGAGGAAGAGGAGGAGAGGGAAGTCAGAGAGTGTGTTGTGGAGAGGTCACGACCTGTGGGAGCTGCTCAGTTTTACCTCATCATCCTTGTTGAGCAGGATGAGCTGGGTGTCGGTCAGGATGCAGAACTTCCTGTCCCAGGAGCCGCTGTTGGTGTACGGGCTCTGACCGCAGGAGAATCGGTGAGCCGGAGGACCTTTAACATCTGGAAACAGAAGTAGCTCAAATCAGAGGAAGATTTCTGCCAGTCAGGCGCGACAGACGCAGGACAGACGACTTTATTACGATTAGTGGCGTCAAACACATCAGAAAGATGGAGAGATAACATGAGAATAATTTGAGCAAAGAATTGTTCCCGTTCTACTTTCCTCACGTAAAACAAAGAAAGGCCTCCAGTCGTTTCATAGAATTTAAATAACAAGTTTAAAAAAAAACATTAAGATAACTGTTTTTATTGGCAAAAATAATTATTTTAAATATCTATATAGATCTCTCTCTCTCCATATATATCTCTGTTTCAGTTTAATATTTTTTATATTAAAATTCCAGAGTTGAAACACTAAATTCTTTATTAATCCAGAAATAATCCAGCATTCAAATCTATATTAATCTCAGTCAAATCCACTGAAAGTCTAATATCAGCACAGAAGGTCTGAAGCTGTCCCCACAACCCGGATAAGAGGTAGAAAACGATGGATGGGTGGATAAATGTGCAGGTTGCAGTCAGACTGAAGCCTGCAGAGCTCTGGCTGCTCCTGCAGGGGGCGCTGTGGATCTAAACTTCCCAGCCTGCTCTCAGCTCCAGCAGAGGAGAGGAGGAAGAAGGGCAAATAAAAACGAAAGTGATGTGAGGCATCAGCTGACTCAGCAGAGGTCAGAGGTCACGTCACTGTGTATTAAAGGGGAAGTCTTCACACTCCAGCTGCTCAGCTCTGATTTCTCACTTTTACTTTCAGCCAATCAGCTGTTGGTTTGTTGTTAAATTATTAATAAGAAGAAAAAAAGTTCCCACGATGATGTAAGCATCACGAACACAGCTCTGCGCTGCAGGCTGACGGGCTCGTTCACTGAAGCAGTCGTTATTATGTTACTGTTGTTACATGAAGATTGTGCTCATGTGCTGACGCAGGTTCATCACAGCCTGAGAAACTTTCTTCTAGGGAAACAGATTTCACAACCTGACACAATCAACCTCATCAACCTTCAGACGGGTAAAAGCAGAGCAGAGGGTGAGGGTGTGTGTGTGTGTGTGTGTGTGTGTGTGTGTGTGTGTGTGTGTGTGTGTGTGTGTGTGTGTGAAGAGGTGGACAACGCTGTGTGTGCCGGCGTCTGTTCGAGTAAACAGACAGTGCTGTCACTGCGCCTAATTGTGCTGGGATCATTCAGTGTTTGTGTGGCTCTGCAAGCAAACACACACACACACACACACACACACACACACACACACACACACACACACACACACACACACACACACACACACACACACACACACACACACAGTATCCAGGCTGTGGCTTTGTTCTGTTTAATTCACTTGTTCGTGTTTATTGTTTTTGTAAATATTTAATATTTTTAACAGCTCGAGATGTTCCACATTTTTTATAGTTTCTTCCCTTTCAGGTTAAATTTACAGCTGCAGAGAAAAGGGAAGACAAGCAGACGTTATCAACTTCCACATTCTTCAAAACTCAGCATGGTGGAAATAAAAAGCAGAAATCTACAGTCTGGCTCTTAGCGTCACCTCTTTAAGTCCTTCATCGTCTAAAGATTAGGATCAAGTTTCCTAGAATCTGCTTTCAGCTCTGCTCCTCCTCATATTCCATCAGGTATACCACAAGGTTCAAGTTTAGGCCCCCTGCTGTTTTTAATTAATGACTTTACTTGAAGATACATCATTAAATAAACGTCCTCTTGTAACTAAACAACCTAAATTAGCTTAAAACTAATTAAAAAAAGAACTAAACCCAAAGTTTGTCTGTTATTTACACTCACACACTGCAAATACACAAAAAGTTCATTAAGGATTTTATTTCGTAGGATAATTATCAACATAATTAAGAATAAACCAAACAGATGTGTTATTTGGGTCGATTTATCTGGAACTGTGAAACCAGACCGGTCTTCATCTGTGAATCTGTAACTTTATTAACACAAAAGCTCCATCACAATCTTGCAAACACACTCGGGTCACTCTGAGGTGGAGGTCTGTGGAGGTACCCTGCACCACCTTTGTGTCTGGGCTCCGAGCAGAAGGTGGAGAACACCGAGGATGCCGTGCTGCTGCAGAAAGCAGCTGAGCAGCTACATTTTCAGCAGACTATTTCTGGCTGCATACTAAATCACCCACGTCACGCTCGGGCCTCCAAAGCCCCCGAGACGGCGAGGGGACGCACACCTGCTTCTGCTCAGAGCCGCCGAGCGAGAGAGCGGCGAGCACGAACAGAAGGATAATTGGATGTTTCTGTCTCGTCCTGTCCACGAGGGACTCCAGCTCGGATAATTAGCTGATCTCAGGTCTGCTGCCACTGATGAGACATGTGGACGCCTCAGAGGGCCGAACAAAGACAGGAAGCAGAGATGGGACGCCGCCGCACGCCGGCCTTACATAACAACACGAACCTGCCTGAACCGCCACGGAGATGCTCGGCCAGGAGAGGAGGAGGAGGAGGAGAGAGACAAAGCTCGTCTGCTTTAAACCCCACACAGCTCCACACAGCTCCACCCATCAGAGACCAGCGGAGCTTCAGATGTTTGTTTTCGTGCTTCTTGCAGGGAAATCACTCCTCCCCAGTTTCTATCTGACATGCTCCACATATATTCACAATTCTCTCACAACTGATTATTATTATTAACTTTTAATCATGAGGCTCGTTAAATTTGAAGAAGTAACTTCAACTTCAAGGGCTAAAAAAGTGAAACTCCAAAAGCTGCACCTTCTCTGAGGTGTACAAGCGAGTCATGCCTCAGAGGCTCCGACGTTAAAACATCCAACTTTACAGCTTTGAACATGTTCGGTGTTCGGCTACAAAAAGCTTTTTGTGTCATCAGCTGTGCGTGGGGCAGAGTCATCACTGTACACGTTTTCATATCGCCATATCTGCTGAGATTAGCAGCTAACCGCCGCCATAACTCATCTGGCAGGATTCCAGGAAACGAGAACCTGAAGCTGCTCGTGTGATGAAGACTGAAAGCAGCCGGAGACATCGGACTTTTGCACTCCGTCACGAGTGGAGACGACTTATTCGGTCTCCGTCTGTGAAACTGCGCTGCGGTCTTTGTGAGGTGGCGGTCCACAGGAAGTCCCCCCCCTCTGTTGCCGCCTGCCTCCCTGCCTGCGTGATGGATTAAGCTTCTATATTTGCCGAGCGGCTGGATGATCCAGGCCCGGTGAAAAGGTCAGAACCGGCCGGCGGGATGACGAGCTCACCAGAGAGTGAAAACGATTTGTCTGCTGCTACCGGACACGCCGCAATCTGCAGAGCGTTAATCAGCTGATGAGCCAAACAGGCCGCGTGATGGTCTGATGAACTCTTCTTATAAAGCGATTCGATGTCGGCGGCGAGGCGCGTCCGACTGCGAAGTGAGATGTTGGATCTCCGTCATCCATGCGCTCCACTCACACGCAAAGCGGACGCGTGTCGGGCTGAACTGCTCTGTGCACTTTGGGTCATGGATTCCAGCTTTTTATGGCCAACGTCTGAGCCGAACATGAGCTTCTTCACCTCTGAGTCACAGCTGAGACCAGGATACACCTGTCCCACTCCAGCTGCAGACACACTGACACGACGACTCATTTATTTGCAGATAAAAGTCTTCTGATGCTCATCACAGAAATATCAGAAACTGAAACATAAAAAACTCGACCTGGGTTCACACAGCAGGTGGACACGCTCCAAAACTCACGGTCTAAAACACCGAACAGGTCTCCCCTCACCGCTCACAGACGTTCATTCCCACTGTGTTCAAATCACTCGTATCAACTGCTCACGTGCCCATGAGCACAGCACCTGCAGTGGTCACAACGAGGCAAGAGCAAAATAAACTTTGTGTTTGTGTGTGAGAGTGTGTATTCGTATCTTTGTGGGGACCAAAATCCACGTCCCCACAAATTTAGAGACATTTTTGAGACACAAAATGTGGTTTGAGTAACAGGTTACAGTTGTTATGGTCAGAGAAAGTATGTCAATCAGATGTCCCCACAAGATAGGACATCCCAATGTGTGTGTGTGTGTGTGTGTGTGTGTGTGTGTGTGTGCGTGCGTGCGTGCGTGCGTGCGTGCGTGCGTGCGTGTGTGTGGGGACAGGTGGTGGACTCTCAGACATTCCCAGTGGAGGTTTGGCCGGAGTCAGGTTTCTCCACACACACACACACACCCTGGGCGTGCCCGTGACGCTCTCAGTGTGTTTGTGTTTACATGAGTATATCTGGACTCGCTCTAATTGTTTTTTCACACGGTTATTTTCGTGCTGCCGACTGACGGAGGCTGAAACTCCACCTGCCAGAAACCCGACCCCGCAAACCGAACACCTGCACGCCGCCCAAAAATGCGGACCAATGAAAAGTTAGACAGGTGAAGTTAGCGCGTCACAAAAACATACATGTGTGACTAAAACCAGTTTCTCCCCAAATCGTTCAAAAACAGATCAACGAAAGTCTCAAAGTCAAACTCAGGGAATAAGAATCCTGCTGTGTTGTTCCCAAAGTCGTGTCTAACACCTGCCGGGACACCACAGCTCCCACACACACACACACACGCACACACACACACACACACACACACACACACACACACACACACACACACACGCACACACACACACACACACACACACGCACACACACACACACACACACACACACAGGCCGCTTTGTCTGTCAACCTGTAGCAGCAGGCAGGCCCAGTTGCTATAGCAGCCGGTAAACACGGACGCTTTCCTCCAATCATACTGCGGTGACATCACACTGCTGCTTTATCAAGATGGGACGGTCCAACAGGAAGTCGGGAGGTGAAACCAAAAAGAGAACAGAGAGGGGTGTGTCACCGAGACTGACCCAGGCTGCAGATAACGCACACAGATCAATACCAGCACACACTTCCTGTTCTGATCAGACGTGGAGGTCAGAGGTGAAAGGCTGCACTTTGACACCTAAAGGTTCAACTCCTCCTCAGATGTTGCACAAACTTAATTCAACTGTTTCCTGACTTAAATAAAGGTAATCGAATATATCACTTAACGAAGACACGGAACTCTTCAGATTACAAATGTTCTGAGAGACCTGTGCTTGCCCCGATGTTGATGTGACACACATATAATCAACTCTGTGCAGCTTTGCCGCAGTTCTGGAAAACGTGATTATGGAGGGAGAACATGCGTCCTCCTTACATCAGGGAAGCAGCACAAACCAGTAATGGAGAAGTAAACAAGAGAATATTTGTTATATTTGCATGATGATAAAATATTTGCTGCTCCAGCAGCTGTTCAGGCTTGATGGGAAGATTTGTTGGACATGCAGTCAGAGGGGTTTACCCTGTGCAGACCTGAGCTCCCCCCGTGTGGCGCCTCCTTCAGCAGCAGCACTCTGTGTGGCGTTATCAGCCTCTCGCATCACTGTGGAGGGAGTTGGCCCACTCTTCGTTACAGCGCTGATTCAGTTCATTGAGGTTTGCAGGTATTTGTTTATGCACAGCTCTCTGAAGCTTGAAGATTGTATCCCACCAGAAGGCTCCAGGGCTGCACACTGACAAATGCTCTGCTCTTATAGCAGAGATCAGTCAATGTGTTTGATCACGAGCACCTGGCTGACCCTCCTAAGTCCTAACAGTGAGGGTGGAGTTTTTCACGGGAGTGCAGAGATCCTGGTGAAAACTGATCACGTGATCGGATAAGACGAGGAAAGCAAAGCAGAAAATTCACAGGAATAAGAGCAGAATTTATTTTTGGCGTGCTGATGGGAGAGAGGAGATTAAACGTGTCGCTGGAAGTCGATAAAATAAAAATGAAGATAATTCATTTAATAAGGTACGGCCAGCTCCTCCCCTTCCTGAGGAATCGCTCCAGCAGATGGAGCCGTGCGTTTGATTCGGCACACATGTTACTCCAGAAGCTCCCATTTATCCGTGCTTGGGATCGGCACATGGAGGACACCGACCTGTGACCAGTGAGGTTGAACCATGCGGTCAACTAGCTGTGCACACCCCAACATGACCAACACATCAAGCATAACCGCCGCAGTCGTCTTCTGACAGAAGACCATAACGACTCTGAGCCGAGCGACAGCCGATCCAAACACGGCATCGCATTAGCCAACCTGCAGATAGCAGCGTTTGTCTGCTTGTGGCGCACAGTTGGAAACCGTGCTTTGGTATTTCTCTGCAGGCAGCTGTTCAGCCGTTAAACCCAGAGGAGCCATCGGCAGCTCTGAGGTGTTAAACAGGCTGCAGGGGAGCTTTTGTCCGAGGGAGGAAATTACAGCAATTAGCAGCCTGGACAGAGAAACAGTGTTTTTATAAAGCTGCCCTCCGTCCAGGCGGGAGGAGGAAAAAACCGTCGAGGTTGTGGACGTCTGCGGGGAGACGTTAAAGCTGCAAGTGTGAGAAATAAACGTGTTTTCATGATCGATGAGGGGACAAACTGAAGTATCTTTGAAAAGTTTCCAAAACTCGGATTTATGTAAATATATCATGAGACCTCCTGGACACTAGGTGGCGATGGTGTTTCCACACCTAACCAATCACAGACAGAGCTGGAGCTAATAAATGTCAATATAAACAAGGTGACAAATTTAAACTCTGGCCTGATGGTGGCGCTATGAGTTGAGGATCAGTACTTTCACGTGTCTAAACCTTCCTGATTTAACAACTTCCCTTCGTGTACATGGACGTTGTGTAAAATTAAAGGTTCACTTTATAGTTTATGGCTGTAAGAGCTGCCGTGAGACTGACGTAATAAAACAAAGGGCTGTTAGAAATATCAGTGCGCTCATTTTGGGGAATTTACTGCAGGATCTGTACACTAACACTTCCAGGGACGGGACATGAAGCCGCTGCGCTGTGTTGTGAGTTCAAGCTGTAAAAATGTGCCGGATGAGCCGAAGCTCGCTCTGCTGCAGGTCCTCCTGATGTCAGCGCTGCTCTCTGGAGAGGACGCAGACAGCACTCAGCTCAGCAGCACAGAAACGTCAACACGAGTCTGCTAACAGCTCCTCACGCCGCGTACAGGGACGGTCTGGAGGTCATTTTTATGACATTTTACTTCAGCAGAAACTGAACTGTGCTGCAGCTCCTCGCTGCATTTAAACCTGCAAAAACAGCCGCGCGAGAGCAGCGAGCACAGCCCAAACAGGCCGCCCGAGGCCCACCAACCAGCCACATCGCTGGCTGAAAACACTGATCGCCTGGTTAAAGTGAAGCTTTCTGCTGGGAAACTTTGGGTCCAGTTATTCGTGTGGATGCCACCTAAACACACGTACCAACCCCCAACCTCCCCCACCCACTCCGAGGGACACGGTGAAGTTCCGCTCTGCTGATCGGGGAAAGCTGCAGTTTTCCTGCTCAATCATGTCGAGTTCATTTTATTTTATTGGTTTGTGGAAAATGAATCAGCTAAATCTGATTCTCTCACATCTCATTATGTGTGAAGCTCCAGCCTGCTGGCCCCTCACACTGTTCCTGCTGCTGCTCTGATAATGAATAAATAGTCTGAGTCTCCAATCAATCATTAATCGATGGTTTTTTGTTATCGCTTGTACTCGACGCGTCCTGGCAGCAGCGACGGCGGCTCTTTGATGCTCAGCCTGAAGTGAAGGCGGCTGGTTTAATATTTAAACGTGCTGACTTCAGCTGTACTCTGCTGCATTTGCATCTGCAAAGCAGATTCTCTCTCTCTGCTGTCAATCATGGCGGCAGCCTGCACAGAGGGGGGCGGTCTGAAGGGGTCAAAGGTGAGCGGCAATGTCGCTTCCCATCACCCGAGGGAGCAGCAGAGGAGCTCCCGAAGGACTGAAGGAGGTTTGCTGTGTTCACACAGGCGCCGCAGCACACGTGGAAACGTCCGGTACGACGGCTTTGTTTAACCCACCGGTTCTTGTGATGTCACGAGATGCCGATGAGCGCAGCTGTCACATGTCCTGTGGGAGGGGTGGAAAGTATCCTGACCTCATTCAACTGTGCGGTGTCCACGTAAGAGCCGCAAGATTAGCTGGATTTTGATTTCAGTCGCAATTTTAGTTTCCAGCAGAAAACAAATTATTAAAAATAAAAAAATCACTTTTCACCGCAAAGCTTTTTTTAATTTCCCGTGTTATAAATCAAGCGCACCCTCTGACACCTCCGTAAACACTCAAACTCAGTCGCTGGTCAGTTCAGCTCACAGCTAACGTTTCAGTAAAGTGTCAAATACTCGATCTGATGAAGAAAAGCCCGGGCACGAGTCCATCACGGGTATCGGCCTCGCAAACGAGTGAACAGCAGATCAGAGATCGATAACCCTCAAAGGAGGTCCTGCAGACCTCGACAGGAAGAGGACTGCTCACAGTACGAGACACAGATGTGAGAACAGAAAAGAATAATCCATCAATATTTTCCAGTCTCTGATCCTAAAAATCACATTTGCTTTGATATTGGATGGCTGCTAACTTTCTGCTTCTTAATTCAGATCAAACTGAGGTTATTGTACTCGGCCCTGAAAAGCTTAGAAATATGGTATCTAACCAGATTCTTACTCTGGATGGCATTACCTTGGCCTCCAGTAACACTGTGAGGAACCTTGGAGTCATTTTTGACCAGGACATGTCCTTCAACGCACATATTAAACAAATATGTAAGACTGCGTTCTTCCATTTGCGCAACATCTCTAAAATTAGAAATATCCTGTCTCAGAGTGACGCTGAAAAACTAGTTCATGCATTTATTACTTCCAGGCTGGACGACTGTAATTCATTATTATCAGGATGTCCTAAAAACTCCCTGAAAGCCTTCAGCTGATCCAAAATGCTGCAGCAAGAGTCCTGACAGGGACTAGAAAGAGAGAGCAGATTTCTCCTGTTTTGGCTTCCTGTTAAATCCAGGATTCAAACTCCTGCTCCTCACATACAAGGTCTTCAATAATCAGGCCCCATCTTATCTTAATGACCTTGTAGTACCATATCACCCTATTAGAGCACTTGGCTCTCGCTCTGCAGGCCTACTTGTTGTTCCTAGAGTATTTAAAAGTAGAATGGGAGGCAGAGCCTTCAGTTTTCAGGCCCCTCTTCTGTGGAACCAGCTTCCAGTTTGGATTCAGGAGACAGACACTATCTCTACTTTCAAGATTAGGCTTCAAACTTTCCTTTTTGCTAAAGCATATAGTTAGGGCTGGACCAGGTGACCCTGAATCCTCCCTTAGTTATGCTGCAAGAGACGTAAGCTGCCGGGGGATTCCCATGATGCATTGAGTTTTTCCTTTCCAGTCACCTTTCTCACTCACTATGTATTAATAGACCTCTCTGCATTGAATCATATCTGTTATTAACCTCTGTCTCTCTTCCACAGCATGTCTTTATCCTGTCTTCCTTCTCTCACCCCAACCAATCGCAGCAGATGGCCCCGCCCCTCCCTGAGCCTGGTTCTGCTGGAGGTTTCTTCCTGTTAAAAGGGAGTTTTTCCTTCCCACTGTCGCCAAAGTGCTGCTCATAGGGGGTCATATGATTGTAGGGTTTTTCTCTGTATCTACTGTACAATATAAAGCGCCTTGAGGTGACTGTTGTTGTGATTTGGCGCTGTATAAATAAAATTGAATTGAATATTCAGCAGTCTGGTTAAAAAAAAAAAATCTTTCCCCTTAAAAAGGGTTTATCCTGCCAAACGCCTGTGGACCCGGAGCAGGACGGCGCCGTCACACAGTCCAGTCTGGAGGGTTCTGGCTGCAACACAAAACAACCTGTTTTCAGACGCATTCATGTGGGAGCCTCCACGTTCCCACCGCCGCTATTCGGAGCACCGAAAGGTTAATGAGCTCAGGGCTGCTTTTGTTACCCAGAAGCTTTTATTGTGGAGGGCCAATTTACATACAAAAGGAAGACACACACACACACACACACACACACACACACACACACACACACGTTGTTCTGTCAGTGTGAGGACCTTCGCTAACATAACGCATCAGTTGGACCTTCAGTTTAGCTTTAAGGATGGAAGTGCTGTCTGAACTTCCTGTCCACACAGGGTCACATGATCACAAACCTCCTCCCTGAACCTGACCAGCGTTGACTCTGCCTCATCACACTTTTCTGTATCTGTGCCTTGATGTACTGGTTATGTTAGATAACGTCTGGTAAGAGACTGAGCTGAGAGACTGATAAAGAGTCTGTGGCGCTACAGTCTGTGCTCACGTGCACGAGGTCCAAACACCAAACAGTGTTAGGCATAAAAACACTGGGTTAGGGTTGAAAAACGGAGAGTTAGGTGAGGCAGACCAAATAAGACTGCTTCATTTAATCTCTGGGAATGAGGACGAGCTGAGCTGGCTCTGAAGCCAGCCACACACACACACACACACACACACACCTCATTGAGTATGCAGGAGCTGTCCTG
Source organism: Astatotilapia calliptera (assembly GCF_964374335.1). Lineage (NCBI taxonomy): Eukaryota > Metazoa > Chordata > Actinopteri > Cichliformes > Cichlidae > Astatotilapia > Astatotilapia calliptera. The sequence goes on along the minus strand of NC_137439.1, from coordinate 1,859,168 downwards.
GCCTCAAACACACACACGGCTGATTAACAGGGTTTCTGTAGGATGCCGTGAGCCAGAACACCACCACACATATCCTGCCTCAGCCACACACACACACACACACACACACACACACAGAGAAAAGAGCCTGATTCACCCTCCCAGTTCTCACACTCAGTTTCCATGTGAAAATGAACAGCTACTGCTAAGTGGGGTCTAATTAACCCAACTCTGTGTGTGTGTGTGTGTGTGTGTGTGTGTGTGTGTGTGTGTGTGTGTGTGTGTGTGTGTGTGTGTGTGTGTGTTTACAGAAGTGAGAGCTCTGTGGTTTTGATTACCCAGCATGCTCTGGGCATGCTGGAAACTTTCACACTGTGTCTGTTTACAGCCGCTTCTGTTCACGCAGACACATTTACTGCAGTCCTGAAACTGTGTACAAATACTTCACTGTGCTCCACGCTGTACGGCTCTGTGTGCTCTTCATTACTGCTGAGTCACAGCAGAATCAAACACAGTGACTTGAGGCTTTCTGCAGATTAAAGTTAAGCAACAGAAAGCAGAGGAAAGCCGATCTTTATTTATTTTTGTTAAAATGCTGAATTTTCTCACAGACTCTGGTCTGTTTGGGTTTCACTACTTCAAAGTCTCAGGCAGAACAAACTGACAGATCATAAAGTAGAGGGAAAAAGTTTTCACAATAAAGACCTGGGTTAGTTTCTTGTTTGCAGTCATGTCGTGTTGACTAACCCTGCTGGCACGGCTGGTGGGGCATCGCCGCTCTGAGCGACCACACGACGGTGTAGAAACCAGAAGCTCTGCGTGCTGAACCTGCCCGAGCGTTCACATGTTTTTAAGAAATACACCGAGCTGGCTGTACATCTGTGGGTGAACCACAGCAGGAACTAATACGCACACTTTTCTACAGCCTCCAGAGCATTGTAGGAGCTGTAGTTTATAGTTTGACACAAGACTGAAAGTAAAAGGAAGAACAGCCTGCAGCAGGCTGCTGACCTGTGCAGGTGTGCCCCGCCTCTCGCCCTGTGACGGGCTCTAGGGCACGGCGACCCTGAAGAGTATATCTGGTGAACTGAAGTTTTGAGCCAGGGTCAGATTACCACTCATCACAACCGCATGTGGGACCGGCTCAGACCGGATTTTAAAACTGATTTTAGGCCAAGTTTTAAAACTTGTTCATGACTGATTTTACACTGGTTCCCAGTTTGAATCAAGACTGGTTTAAAACCTGCTCTGGAACTGAATTTGGACTGTAGCCTGGGCTTGTTTTAGGTCTAATTTAGCACTGCTTTGAAACTGGATTCAAACTTGATTTTGGGATTGAGTTCAGACTGGTTTTAAACCACTTACGGGCTTAAATGTTTTGGACTTTGGACTTTTTAGAAACGTTTTACGGTAGATTTGAGACTGGGATGGAGCAGGTGATGAGTAAAGAAACCTAAGCCCAAACCCAGGCTGTGGGGTCTGCTTTAAAACTAGTTCCACACTTGATTTCAGTTTAGAACTGGTTTTAAACTTATTGCAGACCAGTTTCTGGGCATAGTATTGGACTGATTTTAGGAGCACTCTAAGGTTGCTTTGAGCATCATGTCAGTAACCAGGTCAGGACCTGATTAGAAAGAGTTCAGAGAGAATTGTTAAGTTTTCGTCAGTACTGAGGTAAAAATCTGACAGTTTTCTGTACATCTGTGGGTAAAACCACAAGCAGGAACTTCTGATACCCAGTTCATGCTACAGTTCTACATTCCCCAAAGCATTATGGGAACTTGAGTTAATAATTTGAAGCAGGTTTAGAAGTAAAGCAAATGAGGCCTCTGCAGGCTGAGATGTGTTCTGCTTCTGAGCTCCCACCAGTGCTCCCAGCACATCAGCAGCTTCTGTTTCTGACTCTGCTCTCACACCAGTTTCCCATAAACCACCAGCTCAGACAGATTAAATTAAATCTTTTTCTACATCCCTGATCAGCTCTCCTCCTCCTCCTCCTCGATGCTGTGTTCAAATTTCCGGCGAGGCTGAACGCTCCGATGAACGTGGCATGCCGGGGACGCTGGGAGCTCACAGATAACACGCATCATCTCCGTTTCAGGATGATGGATGACGACAGAAATATATGCGTCTATCAAACAGGTCGGACTCTGGCGAAGCAGAGACACGATGCCCAAAGGCACACATTAATCTGACACGGTCACCAGAACGGTGTACCACAACAGATCCCATTTCCCTCATAACACAAGCTTTCAGTGAGAGAGAGGTCAGAGGTCACAGACAGGAGGTGGAATAAAATCTGTGATAAGGAACCTCTGGAGTCAGAAAATATTCGAGTTCACACATCGATACTATGAGAAGGTCCCAACCCTGAATCCTTTTATCAGTAAGCTCACAGGAACATGTATGTGCATGTCTTTAAGCTCACGGTGAACTCAGATCAGCTGCTTTGTGTTTTTTACATCACGTGTTTTGAGCAGCGTTTCAGTCCCTCATGCGCCTGAGCATGAAATATTTACTCTGCATGTGCAGTCTGTGAAACGTGCAGCATCTGATTTAAAAGGACAGCCTGAGCTCTGATGGTAAACAAGAGCCGGCGAGGTGAGGAGATCCGGCACGCTGCCAAAGATCCAAACCTGCACAGCAGTAAGGAGACCAAGGATAAAGCAGACCCGGTTCTGCTCGGTGCACCTGTGCACAGGTTAGCGCGACTTTCATTACTTCCTGGTTTCATTCGCCCTGAAATTATTTATAATTCAGGCCCGAACAAACTGGACTCCAGGACTGCTTCACACTTGGCTGGTTTAAATCTTGAATTTGGACTGAGATGGATTTTTGCAATGACTCGTTTCTGATTGCATAAAACTGATTTCAGAATCGGGTCTGTTTTTTCCCTGATGTTCAAAAGCTGCTTCTGCGTACATACATGGGTATTTTATTGTGTTTTCTGAATTTCTATAGACTTCGTCATTCAAAGATCTCTGTGGCTCTGATATCAGCCAAAGAAAATTAATTCAGACAATTATTCATATTCAGAGGAGCTGTGTTGGAGAACTAATGGGACTTGATGCAGCAGCGAGTTCTGCATGAAAACACACATTTATTATCTGCAGGCTCTAAATGTTTCCTCATGTGAGGTTGTAGTGGAAACTGCAATTAGCATGACTTAACCTTCAGACTGGCTGCCTGTCTGAGCTTTACACACTCTGCATGAATGTAAATGTTTGGTGAAGCAGCTGCAGACAGATTTCCAGCCTTCAATCAGGAGCAGGAGCAGGAGGAGGAGGAGGAGGAAACCTCTCTGAGAGCACAAAGGACAGCCGAGGTTTTCCTCCCTTAGAGTAGAATGAAGCTGCAGGGGCCACAGGAGAGAAACATCACTCTGCTTTAACTTCACCATGTGGGAATTTTTGTATCATCGTCATAATAATAGTTCAGGTCAGTTTCTGAGGCAGTGATCTAGTGGAGGTAAATGAGGAGGTAATTATACCATATTGATAAGACAGACTGGTTGAACTGCGTTTTAATGTTTCGCTCTACCTTATTCACACAAATGATGCTAATGCTTTTTATAGACCTGCGCGATCCAGCTAAATCGGACTGCTCTTAATTTAATTTGACCGCTGAGATTTTCACGGCCAGAGCGACATTACAACGTTCAAGAAAAAGAAAACAGACAAACAAACAAATTATGCTGAATGTGTTGCATGTGGTGCATCACAGATACCTGCTAATTAATGCCCAAATAAAATCGTAGAACCCTGCAGACCTTAGTGACGGTCTAAGTGCAGTAACCTCACAGCAGCCACATAACTGGTCAGATGATGTCATTAAAAAAGCTCTGAAAGGCTCCAAAAGCACAAGCATGGCCCAGAGGTCCAGCTCAGGGCCTCCAACTAGCTGTGGTGAAGCCTAGTGGACAGCTAGCAGCTACACCCGCCTGCGTCTCCATCCACCTGCCAGGGAGAGAGGCCATCCCCCTACGAATGCAAAACTTTGATCCCAAAAAACAAACCAACTCTGAGCACATTGAAGCGAACACACCAACGGACTGCTCTTTAACATTCAGGTAAGGATTTAAAACTCTGTTTTAACAGCTCGGTTTCCCCCCGAACGAGGTTCCTGTTTATTCTGAAAGTTCTGCTGTTTGAGAGAAAACCACCCGGGAAGAATTCTGGGGGATTCCCTTTAGAGAATAATTCAGGCTAGTTCCTGGTGTCTATTTGTGTTGGCGTCAAAGCTTCTGAGCCGGAGGCAACACAACTGTCTTCTCTTCATCTCATCGTGCTTTTAATATGTTAAGTGAAAATGAAGCTGTTAAAAAGAAAACTTTTTAAAAGAGGACACAAGCATGACGTAGACACCCCTACCGTCCTCTCCTCCTTCATCTTCGCTGCCTCCGCCTTCTTCCCTCAGGACTTTGCCGATCCTTCGAGACAGCGAGCTAAAGAAGCTGCTGACGGATGGCGTGCTCCTCTCGGCGACCGATTCTACCTTCCTGAGCGGTTCCCTATTGTTGTCGTTGTTGGCGCCGGGCTCGGACATCGACCGGAGAAAGATCCTCTGCAGGGCGCCGGGCTCCCCGCTACGTTTTTTCGGGTTTGGGAGGGTGCCGAACCTCGGCAGGCTGAGCAATCGCCGGTGAGAAGGCTCCATGGTTTGTGCTTTGCCCTCGGGAGTGGACGTACCGGCCGACCTCGGCGCCTGGCGAGCAGATGTCTCCCATTTGTATTTGTCCAATAACTGCTCAGAAGCCGGTGGGGTGTTGGTTCTCCGCCAGGGCCTCCTGTAAAAGTGCCAGTGGTACAAGGTCCCCTGGATTAGACCCTCACCGATCAAAGGGTGGGCGCCACTTCCACTCATAGTCTAGCACACGCAAGCTTCCTCCAGGCAGCAACGAGCAGATGGAGGCCCCCAAAATGGCCGTCACTGCTGGTTCGCCGACAGCTGTGCTGTGACACGGACACACGACCCCGGCGGGTCGGACGGATGAGGATTCGTCAGGTTGTCCTCATGTGCACGCCGAGCTGGAGCTGCCGTTCGCTCGCTTTCTGTGGGCTGACGTTCGTCTTCCTGGGAGGAAGTCAAGAGCCAGAGAAAGACCGAGGCCAGCCAATCAGGGCTGAGCAAAGGCAAAGCAGCAGACTGTGGTTTCCCCTATGAAGACTACAGCGTCGAGCATCAGCTTCTCCTTTTTCTGATCAGTTTCCTGGTTTGGTTCTTATTCAGCAGCAACGACGATGACGATGACGCAGAGCTCTCATAATGAATCATATGGATGGATTTAGATCTGTAGACTTGCTGCAGTTTGCAAACAGCCTGAATTTTGCTCCAAAATAGGCGGGAAATCCCCCTTTCATACTTCCCACATTGGCGATTTATGCACTTTGCGAGGGACCAGGATGGGTTGTAGTCTGTGGTGTAGGGTGGGCAGCTGGAAATAGTAGGTGGATGGAAAGAAAAAGGTTTTCGGTAGCTTAAAAGTAACCCACAGAGTGCCAAATTCAGTCAGTGATATCCTCTAATATTTATAATACCCATTTCCATTCATTCTACACGTAGCAGCAGAGAAGGATCTGAAGAATAGGAGGCAAGATCTGTACGTTTACTATCTATGAAAGTAACACAGGCCAGAACACAATCTGGACGCGCTGATACAAAAACATTTAACTGGTATAGTTGAGTGTAATTTAGTCAAGCTCTTACCCACATTCAGGCCAGTCATTCTCTGTTTATTGGGTTAAATTTCTGAGCTCTCAGGCCTCCATACATGTTGTGAGCCCTAAATATTCATGAGGACTGAAGAATGTCCCCCCGCCCCCCGAGGCCTCTGTGACCAGAGAGGAAACAGGAGCAGAGTCCCAGAGAGCAGGGAGGAGCTCTGAGGACACTTTATTCAAGCCCCGCTGATAGAGAAGCTTTGAAGCAGCAGAAGCGAGATAGAAAAATCCCCGCAGCTCACTCCGCGAGTTTCATAATATGGAAATGAGGAGGTTTGTTGTCGTTGTTGTTCAGGCTGCAGGTTACATGTGAGAGCGTTCAGTCCTCCACGTGGAGCTGGAGGTTCACCTGCAGCAGGCCAAACGTGGCCAAGATACAAGCTGAGGGCGATCTCAGGCTGCAAACAACCCCCGAATACATATCATCACACACTTTGTGACAGTAAAAAAAACAAATATCAACCAGCTCTCCAACAAGCTCCTCCCCCCAGTGGCCGGACTGGAAGTGGACTCCATCTCCGCTGTTGTGGAACGAAGCTTGTGATGATAGTTTTCACCTCATGGCTCATGAACCAGTTCTCCACCTATGGCAGGTTCTGGTCAGAGTGACCGTTCAGGTCACAGGAACAGGAGGACCATCCCTGTCTGCGACACGTAGATCTACTGCAGCCCAACGCGGAGGAGGAGGAGTCTGTGGGACCCGCAACAATGACCTCACCAGCTTGGTCGGCTTGGTCTCATAAAAATCGTTTGTCCCTGATCGTGGACACAAATTGACCTGTTTTTATGAGATGGTCAGTGCGGCTTTGTAACAGGAAGTACATTTCCTGTGAGTAGTTTTTGGCGAGCACGCAGTACCAAGAAAACGGCGCTTTGGGAGAAGTTTTAACTTTTTAGAATTTAAACCCAAAAAGTCGCTCTAAATAGTTTTAATGATTATTACTAACATATTTTAATAATGCCAACATTTTCAAAATAATACAAAATAAATAGAAACTTCTGACACATTTAAGAATCAACATGTGGTCTGTGAGCAGCAAAACCCCAACATCTCCAACCTCTGAGAATATTCATTTTGTGTAAATGGGTACAAACAGAGAGCGGACGGATGAACGATCATGTTCAGAGTCCCTGACTAGTTACAAACTGCCGTGAGACTGCGTTACAGAAAACAGAGCTGAGCTCCTGGAGGATTCAAACATGTGCTCCTCGTGGCCCTGATGCAGTTAGGAAAAAGATCAAACTCTCTCCAACTCTCAGATCAACCTTCTTCTTCTTGGGACTTTAAAGGCACGCCGCCCTGGCTGACCCACATATCAGCCCTGATTGGATAATGAAGCGACGCTGCATGTAGGTCAGAGTTAAGACTCGGGGAGGTTAAGCGGAATCAGAGGGAGGCAAGTCCTCCTCGAGCCAGCGGCAACTGACCGAGTCTGAGGCCAGAGGTCAACATCAGGACGAGCGGTTCCTCTTCCACGTCAGTTTAAACACATGTTCACGCCAAGTCTAAGCAGCTAAACGCACAACTGTAAACACTTCCTTTAGAAATTAAAAAATGAGAGCACGGGCGCTGCTACAGCTCACCTGACTGATCAGGCAAACGAAAGCTATCGTGTCCACCCGAGGTTGTTTCCTGCGTTTCATTCCTTCGTACTTGTCCCTGCTTTCCGATCTACACCGTGCTGTCCAAAAAAGGCCAAATGCAAAAAACAAATCTTACAAATAATGAAAGCTCCTCTTAAGAGGCTGTGGACAGATTTCTATGGATGGATTCAGGATAAACTTCCAATAAGATCGAAGGAATGGGACGTTTTAGACCGAAACCGGCTCGCTAACGTCAAACATAAATACCTCAGACAACATTACAAATCTAAATTACAATTTCCAGGAGTGGACCGCCAGTTCAGAAGCCACGCATGCTTTGAGTCCTTTGTTTCGTCTGAAAAGTCGCCCAAAAGCCATCAAGCAGCAAAGAGAACATCAAGGCTCAGGCAGGTCTCATTTCACCTGCATTCAGATACCAGCCCCGATTCTAACAGCTCACTCTGACTGAACCGGACTGATGCTTCTCCCCAATTTCCTGAGTTTAAAGGCCAAACAGGAAGTCCTACAAACATTTATGCTCCTCCAGAGAAAGGAAACAAAACAGGAAGAGAGGAGACAAACAGGAAGTCAGGTGGAAGCCAGCAGTGACACGGAAGACGTGGATTAAAACTTCTCTGGTGAGTGTTGTGGTATAATTTAGTCTTATTGCATTAAAATGAATCAGTGTTATGAAAACTTCTGCACAAAATCAGAGTGGATCAGAAGCACAAACTGATCCGTGATCGATTGTCAGATTCAGCGACAGAAACCTCTCACTGACTGCAGACTCAGCTCAGCCTTAGTTCGGTCGTTTTTCCTCATTGACAGACTCGACTGCTCACTTTCTCTCATTCTTCATTAATGTGTCTGCATTCATTCAAGACGTGATGCAGAAATCTTCCAGGCCCACATGTTTACACATAAAACTGCTGCAAAGTGAGCAGAACAGGCTGCAGGACTGACCCGGGGCAACAGCTTAAAGTTGCTGGTCCCTTCATCAGGCACCACTTTGTTCACTTTTCATCTCCGTCCTGCAGGAAGCCAGGAGAAGAGCGGGCAGCGGCAGCAGCCTCCAGCTAAAAATAACTCGCAGCCATAAAGAGAGCTGTAAATCAGCAGCTGATAGCACCAAAGCCACTCGGAGCTCAGGAATCCAGGCTGGAGTCTCAGCTGGAGGCCGGCGGGCTGGCCCTCGACGGTCTGAGGACGGAGCACACTTCCAGAAAACAGGAAGTTCAAGATCAGCGGCTGGATGTGAGGAGGCCGCATGAAACACTCAAAAACATCATCTGAAAGGAGCCGAAGCAGCTCCAGATTTTAGCCTGTGACAGCAGTGGCACGGTAGATCAACGCAGCGGTCTGTGACACCACCACACGCCGCCTTCCCATTAGGGCTGAACGATTATGGAAAATAATCTAATTGCGATTTTTTGCCCCAATATTGCGATTGCGATGCGATATGCGATTATTTTTTAAGGTCTTTGTCTTCTGTATTATTAAACAAAGACAAGCAATACATCATATAGTATGGCCAATACTATATTACATTAATTTTAAACTGTTCTTTCCTGGAAGACAGACCTCTGTTATGATGACATGAGGTGATGCATGAATTGATGACTGACATTTTTATTTAACTTCTTCAATCACAACAGTATATTTGAACATACACAATAGTTTATTTTTAGCTTACAAACATCTGAGCATAAAGTGCTGACAAGGAACCCTGGTGTAAACATTAAAATGAAAGTCAGTACAATGTGCAGATTGCAGAAATATACATAAACAAAATCAGTGGCTTTACCACACTCAGTTTTTCGACATCTGTGAACTACTAGACAGTCATTCAATTAAAAAATAATATTAAATAAATAAAACTAATAAATAAAAAATACACACATCTTACTGATCTCTGCAGTCAGTAACATTACACATAAAGTGCAAACATAATAGCAATTGTATAAACACACACACAAACACGCCTTTAAAATTTAAAGGCGTGGAATTGGACGGTCTAGTTCTGATTAGCGTCACCGCTGTCTCGGTGGAGTTTAATAAACTCGGCCGTCTGCTTCTTGCTATCTAAAATATAACCAGACACTGGTGTAAATTCTCGACTGTCTCATACTTCTGTTTAATAAGTTTTCTGTTTGACGTTTAGTCAGCTGTGTGAAAACCAAGGAGGAACCCACCCGGGGGATTAATAAAGTTTTATTTTATCTAATCTAATAACTTTAATCTCAGCCAAACCGATTTACTCACGAACAAACAAAACACTGAAAAAAGCCCAACAATAACATTTTTAGGTTGTCTAAGTGACTTATATATTACGTTTAACCCGAGCAGCGAAACTCCGCGGTGATCTGAAAATGATGTGCCGGGAGTTGTGCCGTTCTCGGCCGCATCAGTAACCCTCGAGCTCCCGGCTAGCTGTCGAGCTGGTGGGTAGCAGACGCCTCTGAAAACGTCGAAGCACTTTTGCAAATATGGGATATCTTGATAAACCGAGCAGATATTTGATGTTTACACAACTACTTTCTCGCCTGAAAATATGTTAAAAGTTTATTTTGTGACCCAGAAAGATTAGTATGAGTAATTTTAAAACTTAGTAGCGGCCGCCATTGCTGGAAACTGGAGTTTGGCTGGGCCGCGCTATGAATTCTGGGATATGGTAGTAATTTGGACAGCCTTCGGCGCGTCGCTGTGACGTAATCGGTCTACAAATGCGGCCTCAGGAGGATGCAGCCCATGAATTTGGACATGTCCAGAGTATAATCGCAGCCTTTGCGGTTAGAAAATTGCACTTGATCATGTCGCGATATTATCGCAAATGCGATATATCGTTCAGCCCTACTTCCCATCATTCACACATACTTCAGATTAGCTAAAACCCAGAGGGGCCCGTCCAACATTTTACAAAGTCACAAGTTCATTTGGAGAAATCAATCAATGATTCTTCCAGGAGCATATTAAAATAAAAGCCTCTGATGGATAAACTACTTATTTCCAAATTAATTGGCAGGTGACTGAAAGCCACAGCAGCTAACACACCGACCCCGAGGCAATAAAGTCAACTTCTAATCCGAGTTTGAAGCTAAACAGAGCTGAAAATATCTACGTTAGAGCCTCGTGAAGCGACAAACAGGAAGCGAGTCGGCTGATGTTCTCGAGGTCAAGTTAACTTTGAGCGGCTTAATCGCCCAAACACTCAGGTGTTGATTTAAACTACAAACAAGGTGTCTGATTGGTTGTTTGGCGGCGTGAGCGTCCTCCTCAGACAGCAGCAGCGTTTGGTGCTCAGACGATTGACTAATCCAATTTTCATCCACAACTCAGGCTTTAATCTGCAGCCGCTCTGACACAGTGATCCACTTCTGCTCTCCGCTCACAGCTTTCAGAGCGGCAGACGTCCTCTGAAGTAATCTGATTACTTCCTGCTGAATGCAGGAGCCTGCTATCATGTGACACATAAACAGGAAAGCTGGTTTCCCTTCATTAACGTCTGAAAAGGGAAGAAAAATACGAAGCATCTGGAAAATTCACCTGTCAGTCAAAGAGGCCACACCCCTATTTTTGTAAACTTTAGGCCCTAATACAATTGAATCAGGTGTGTTATAAAAACCTGACCCCACAGTTATAATGAGGTAGATAAATTAGCTATAGAGACCAAAACTGCTGCGACTGACCCACTAAAACCCTTTAACTCACTGCAGTCCACAGTCCACTGACAACAGCATCTTTTACCTCGAGGTAAAAAACCGCCTTGCTGGTTTACTTTGTGTGACTTTTGCATTTTTATTGGTCAGTTTAGATCCCAAACAAACAGTGAAAACATTCAGGTCCAAGACTACTAACAATAATCATTCAAGGAGGCAGACAAACAGCTTGTGTGTTATGAGATGTAAAATCATAGATTTTGTGAATGGAGTCTGGTAGAGTGTAAGAGCAAAATGCAAAGTATATAAAACACACAGACATAAGAGAGGGTTTCTTTGTAAAGGTATAGGATGAACGATCATTTTATTTCATTTGACATCTATAAATAACAGACACAAATCTTTTTATTCATGGTTTCTTTCTCCTGAATCTAAAACAAACCCTGATTACCACAGCACTGATTTCCCTTCGCATCAGACAAATAAAAACACACATCCAGCGCTGTGTGATTACGCCGAGTGCGTGTCGTCCCCGAGGATCCTCCGGTGCTTTTCCCACCCTGCCCTGAAATAGACAGCAGCTTTTTTTGGTCCAGAGAAGCAGGACTGCTCCTGTTTTGTTTCAGAGAGGAAATCCTGCCTCACCGCCCCCATCCTGAAAACAGCCAGGCCTGTGAGGAACTTTCCATTTCCTGCTCCCATCGGCCTCCATTGTCCTGCAGACCACCGCTCAGACCTGAACCCATTCCCCGACACTGATGAACCACACCGCCACTCAGACACGCAGACTCTGGGCGGAGATTCCTTGAAGATCCGCGAAGATCAATCCGACTCTTAGAAAATATGTTTACATGCGTCTCAGTTTGAAGAGCAAACGACCGCGTCTTCCATTCCTGCCCCGGAGCCTCCACGTCAAACACGAAGCACTTCAAACACACGCCAGTGGATCACATCCATCGTTCAGTCCTCACCAACTCATCATCAAAAGGTCAGGCACGGACACGCCCACGCCAAGCGCTGAGGCGAGCCCCGTGGTTGGATCCTGCGTTTGGGATCCAGCTCTAAATCTTGTCCCGTCTGTTTACGCACACACACAAAAGATCCAGGATTTTCTCAGCCGTCACAGACGACACACACTCATACAGAAGATCGAGCTGTTCCCTGAGCTAACCGCTTATTTCCAGCCAGATTTCTCACGTGGTGCAACCGACCGAGTCTGTCCACAACCCTGGAGACTGCTCACAGACTGCTTCGCCCCTTTCTCTCCAGCTTCTTCCTGCTTATAAAAGCTTCTTTGATTCGTGCAGACAGCTCCAGCTCAGGAGGAATCAGAAAATTGAAGTATTTCAATACGAGTTTGAAACGCTGACAGAAACCATCATATTGTTAAATAATCAGCTCGTGTGGCTCTGTATCCATGTTCAGGCAGATGGATTTTATTCCACTTCACATCTGAAGGAATCTGATCAAAGCTGGAAGAAAAAAACAACCCATCACCTTGTTTTTCTCAAACTTTGATTGCATTTCAGTAAAACAACCACAGCTGATGTACCGGCTCGTCTTTCCTGCACATCTGTCCCATCAGTAAACCTTTTTTCTGGACCTAAACATCCTGTTTTCCAAGATAAGATCTACTATATTTATCCCAAAAGTTGGGAAAGCACCCACTCACGACAGCTTTACGCTTTTTACAGAACAGACTCGGCCAAAGAAAACATCCGTTTCTGCTCGTTTCTCACGTGCAGCCTCAGAGGAACGTGACGTCCCGTCAGTCCCGCAGGAAGCTCAGGTGTGAATGGGCTCACCGGCAGCAAACTCCCAGAATCCCCGTCCAATATGGAGGCTGAGAACCTCAGTGGGGCTTCAACATGACAGCAGGAGGAAGGAAACCTTCGGAGTGCGAGTCTGCTGTCCAGACACCTCCAACATCATCGTTTCTTCTCCGGATAAATCCTCGGAGCGGCCTGACGATTAATCCGTGACGGGATGAAATGACACAACACGTTCGTGTTAACTCCTGACACTCTCAGCCGGTGGGCTGGAGGAGGAGGAGGCTCTGCGATGTGTTTAAGCGTCTGTCTGCGGTCAGCTTTAATAGGCTTACGTACAGCAGCCTTTCTCTGGATAATGCACTCTGTCGATGCTTTCAGAGAGACGCTGGATCCAAACAGCGGCAGGAGGAAGCTTCACCTGCAGTTTGATCAACGTCTCGCATCGATCGCTCTTTCGTCGCTTCTTAGTGTCGTACGTCCATCGGGGCAGAACGCCCACCACAAATAAAGTTATTGCAACACAACATAACACACACACAGACACACAAACACGGACACACTCTCTGCTTTCAGGATCGGGCAGGCTGGACTCTTGGGCCCAGAGGAGACTGTACACAGACCAGAGGGTGGATCACTGAGGTATCACCTCACACCTGGTTAGCTCAGAAAGGAAGGAACGTTATAGGTCACATGATGTCATTAAAATGCTCCAACAGCACCAACATGGTACAGGGGTGACAGCTAGGAGAGCGCCAGCAGCTACAGCCGCCTGAGTCGCCATCCACCTGTCGGTCAAAGAGGCCACACCCCCTAATCATGCTAACTTTAAACAGGCTTTAAAAAGACGTTTGTTTCTGCTGTAAAGGTGCACATTTTAACACAGGCATCTGTAGGACAGACTCACAGCTGGAGCCTCCAGTGGACGTTAAGAGGAAGTGCAGGTTTTGGTATTCTTTGATTAGAAATTCCAGCGCTAACCTCCTCCCGTCTGAGCGGGAAGCTGCTACAGCGTCTCAGCAGCACAAACTCAACACAGTCTGACACGAGGCCCCAGCCTGCTCTGTAAATACACCGGCAGGGTGGAGGAGACCCCACCCTCTGATGTAACGTGAATGCAGCAGAAAAACACAAACGACCCGCCGCTGCATTTTTCTGCAGTGAGGTGGACCTGAAGGCAGCACGGCGGCAGCCATTGTTGAATCTATTTGAGGAATGCGAGCCGCGGAGGGCAGCGAGGACCCGATGCCAGAGCCGGAGTCCTGCCCGGTGAGATCACCGGCACAAACTGGCTGCTGACATCACACCCTGCCAACAGCGGGAGGGTGGAGGAGGTGGAGGAGGAAGAGCAAACATCCTGATGCAGCCTCGCAGCTACAGATAGCAGCGCTGCATTCAGGCCTCTGTGAGCGTGCACATCTACGTTCAAAATAAACCGAGTTATAATCACGCTCAGGTTCATGAACACATCAGTGATGGGTCATAGCAGCCTTCAATGCTCCACCCTGTTGGTTCACAGGACGTCACCACCACTTCAGCCTCACTCATCCACTTTATTCCCAGTTTCGGATGAGTTCATGGGCCGCCGGAGCCTTTAGGTCTAAAGTGACAAACACGACTTTATTCTTACATTAACATCGAGAAACTCTGGGTTCAGTTTGAGACTGAATGAATTTAGAAGTTTTAAACTTTATAACTGGGATCATTAAGGTGATTAAAGGCAGTCAGACTATTCTTCAGTGTTTTCACTCTGTGCTGGTTTTGTCTTTCAACACTTTGGTTTTTTAGTTTTGCACCTTATTATTATTAATTTGTGCATCTGTCTGGTAGTTCTTGACTTGGTTTTTTGTGGCTTTCTTTGCTTACATCCCTTTGTGATCATTTTGTTCCATTTTTAGCGTCATGTTGTGTTTTAGAGTCGTGTTTCATTGTTTGGTGGCCAGTTTGAGCCTCTTTGTGGTTGTTTGTGTTTCTTTTGTCATTGTGTCTCTTTTTTTGTTCATTTTGAGTGTTTAAGAAATGACTTTCCACGTGTTCGTGGTCATTTGGAGACTCTTTCCAGTTACTTTACGTCTCATTCTGAACACTTTGCTGCTCTGAATGTCTTTTGGTTATTTTGAGTGTTTTGGATGACTCTGACTTTCCATTCTGAATCTAAAAGGAGATTTGAAAGGAGAAAAACACTAAAATTCGCCCTCTGATGTCACATTAAGCAACACGATCCAGTCTCTTCTGCTCATCCTTATCAGGGTCGGGTCCAAACTCAGAGCAGCGACTCAGACGCCCATTTCTCCCATGTTTTCAGGATCCTTTGAAAGTATCAACATCACCTGCAGGCTGTGTCCCTCAGGTGAATTTAAATAAACACAGAAGAGTTTCTGTAATTCACTGCAGCCATCAGTGATTACTCAGTGCATTCTCAGTCCTCGCCAACGCCGCCATGTGACCGCCTGTCCTGGAAAACTGTTCGGTCTCACAGAGCTCTGAAGCTTTTATTTTAGGAAGTGAAGCAGCAGCAGTCCTGCAGGGAAACATGAGACAGCAGCTGCAGCACCGGCCTCTCGTGTGAAGTCCGCGCAGAAAAACTGAGTCATGTTACCGTTTTCTGCCTCACAGGACGCCGCTGTGAGTCACAGCCCCACACGGCCCCATGTGACTGCGAATAAGACGTCTCCTTACAGTTTCAGCGACCTCTGACCTTTCTGTCAGCTTCTCGTTCGCTACACACTGGAAGCTGGAAACTTGTGGCTGTATTCATGTGGCTTTATTGTGGGTGTCTGAGGTTTGTTCGCTTTAAAACAGTAACATCAGCGACTCCACCTGTGAATAAAACTCAACACACCGGATAAACTCAGCGCTCAGGACTAACGCCACTGTTTGCACTTCCTTTCCCATCACTTTACGTCTCATTCTAAAGATCTGGACACTTTAGACTTTAGTCATGTTTTGATTATTATAAGATTTAAGCGTTTCTGAAGTTATCTCGCATCCTTATTGGTTCATCTTGCGTCTCTTTTTGGTCACTTGGGACTTGTTTGTTTTTTGTGGGCTTTTGTGGTGTTTTTGCATCGCGTTGTGAACACTCTTGTTTTGTGGCATTTGTATGGTTACTTTGAATGTTTTGGGACGTTTCTGTGGTTTTGAGCCGCTTCCTGAATACACGCAGGACTGTGTGACCCTAATCTAATCTGAGAGGTTCCCCGACGATTCAGATTACTGAGGTCAGCTGGTTTGAGTGCAGATTAAGAGCAGTGTTGTTGCTTTATTTTGACAAACTAAACTCAGGGAGACCTTTTCTGCTTCAGCTGCGATTAAACGCTGCAGTGCTTCCTGTAAGGACAGTCTGTCTCAGGAGGTCTAA
Organism: Astatotilapia calliptera; assembly: GCF_964374335.1. Classification (NCBI taxonomy): domain Eukaryota; kingdom Metazoa; phylum Chordata; class Actinopteri; order Cichliformes; family Cichlidae; genus Astatotilapia; species Astatotilapia calliptera. The sequence goes on along the minus strand of NC_137439.1, from coordinate 1,843,099 downwards.
GCTTTAAACCCTGAACCTTCAGAGAACAAGAAAGTTTTAAGGGATTATTAAGAGGGTAAGGGAACCAGAGCAGTTTAAGAGTCTGGCCCCAGGAACCCTTCTCAAGGAGGCTGAGTCGAAACCTCACGGAGCTGCAGCTCCCGGTCCCCCCGGTGGCCTCCATGACCTCGGCCTGGGCTCTAGGCGGATACCTGGCTATCCGAAAGGTGGCCGGTGCCCTCTCTACCTGCTGACCCCGGTCCCGAGACCCGCCCGGCCGCCGGGTCTCGGTCCTGCCCCCCCAGTGTGTTCTTCTTACCGTAGACCCGGAGCCAGCCCTGCTGCTGTGACACAGCGTCCCCCAGGATCCGGTCCACCAGCGGATCCAGGAGGCTCAGCCCGCCGCGCAGAGAATCCACGTCGCCTGGAAGCGAGTCCGTCTCCATGTCCGAAAGCAGAGAAAAAAAACTTGCTGTGGCTTCAAGTGTCCCTCCACAAGTGTGAGACAGTCCCGGAGCGGCGAGTCCAAGTGTCCACGCGCGGAGAGGAAGCGGAAAAAGTGTCGGGAGGATCCGTTACGGGACAGTTTGGTCGCTTTCACCGCCCAGCTGCTCCCTGTTAGCCGTTAGCTCGGGTCCGGCTGCCCGGCTGGCTCTCCCTCATTGTTCCGCTTCTCGGCGTAGCTGAAGGGGCAAACTTCCTCCAAACCAGCGTCCAGGTGAGACCGGGAGCGCCCTACCTCTGTCCCCGAGAAAAGTCCACACAGAGGCAGCCGTTAGGTCCGCGAAAGCCGCTGGAAGACACCGAGAGTCACGCGGTGGTCTCTGTGCCTCCGGCGGGCTGCCCCTCTCTGCCGCTGCCGCTACTCACAGTCCACCGCACGGGGACGGGCACGAGCCTGACCGGGCGCGCTCCTGCCAGGAGAGTCAGGAGCGCGCAGGGACGTCTGGCTGACGGGATGTTTCCCTGAACCTGACCACGTGACACGAGTCAGTATTACCAGGTTCTAATGAGCCCGGAGGATCTTCTGCATCCGCACTGAGGTCCGGCTGTATAAGAGCTCGGCCTCAGCCCACAGACACGCAACGTGACGACACAAAAGACCGCGTAGGTGTAGCAAAGTAACCCCACAGACACGCAAACGACCGAAAACACCCGAAAAGAAACCCAACCCGACTGCAAGCTGTAATAAACATCCACAAAAACACTCACATTACAAACATGCACACAACAAGTGACAAGATGACCTGCAAAACAAGTCCAGTGACCCACTGAGACAAAGACTCAGAACAAAAGGACATTTATTCAATAACTTTAAAAATGCCACCAAACTAACAAACAAGCCCGAAACGAGTCCAGAGAGCCCGGGTGATCAAAAAAGGGCCTCAAAACAGCCAAAACAGATCCACGAGATCAGAAAGACACGTCAATACGAGGAAAACAGGTGCAACAATACTTTATATAAACACAAACAAGAACAACAAGAACAAACAATAATGAAAACGATCAAAAAGATGAAAAAAACTGTTAGCAGAGCTGCTCTGTGCAGCGTTATGGCATAATAATTTTAAGGGAGAATAAAAAGTCGACACACATATCTCATTCCTGACGGAGGACTCTACCACTACACTTCTCCAGTCCATTCACAGAGTCGTTGCATGGTAAGACATGGATAGGAAGTGGGCGGAGCCTTTTACCGTCATTTTATTACGACGCAAAGTACAAACACCTGTGGACACACAATCCAACAAAAACATTAAATGAATTCTAACAAAACAACAAGCTCACAAACATGCTAAATAACAAATTGACACAAAACAGGCCCGATGATGAAACAAGAACAAAGCGGCCCTCGAACAACTCGAACAACGATAAAAACACAAAACGAGCTCAGAAAAACGTCACACAAGAAAATTAAAAAGTTTCCAAATGATCACAAGAGGACAGAAAACACATTCATCACAACCGCGTGTTCAGAAAGCAGCAACAGGATGCAAATAAATAAATAAAAATGGAAAATGAAGAAGATGAATACTTCCACAAAATCAGATCAAAAGAGACAAATAAACACTTTGACTTAGTTTTATTATATCGTTTTAACACGAACATACATTTAATGCAACACAAACACTCATCAGTCACTGAATAATCCATTCATAAACTTTTTAAAGAGTCTCATCAGAAACTTCCAGATTAAAATCCTTCATGACGTCACACGTTGGACGTTTAAATTACGGTGGAATCACGTGATCCTAAAAACCCACTAAAAACGTGTCCCAGCAGCAGTAAAACATGTCCTCCCGTGTCCGTGCGCGCTCTGTGTGTGTTTGCATCCATGAATCTCCCTCACGCTGTCATACAGGCACCGAAGCAGCGCTCTGATGCCCCCTGCTGGACGCTGCGGGACTTCACGTCATCAGCACTTCAACTATGAACGTATTAGCTAGGCTTTAGCTTCACCCAAGTGGAAGCTAAATTGTCTAGTCATTCATATGTAAATTAGGTTGTTACCTGGGAATTCTGGAGGGGAGTGGGGGTGTGTGAATGAGGGGGTGGGGGGGCTGCTAAAAGCTGTGAACTTCCTTTTGTGTTCGTCTTGATGCATTCTCAATCATCCAGGGAAATAAATCTCCAAAAGTCACCAACTTGGAGTGTTTCAGTTTGCCATCTTAGGGAGAAATCAACAAACATGGGTGTAGGTCCTTTGTTGCTGAGATTTATTGATAAAAACAGTACAAAAAACCAACCATTTGTACACATATTTACAAATAATAATAAAAAGTGAGTGAGTACATTTCAACATTTTCAGCAATCACTCACAATCCTGGCACTGCCATGGTATCTGTAGTCTGCATTTACCACATGTGTATCTGTAGCAGTGAACACATCGCTCAGTGGCATGATTGTTCTTGCAGTTGTGTTTGACCTGACACATGGCTCTTTTTCCAGGGCTAGGTGTGGAGGGTTGTGTCCAAAGCAACTGTTCTTTTCTTGCCTTCTTCCCAGCTTCCCAACACTACCAAAAGGAAGCCAAACACTGTCACCCTTTACAACAAAACAAAGTGTGGCGTGGATGTGATGGACCAGATGGTTCGGGAGTACACTGTCCGCAGAGGAACACGGCGCTGGCCAGTCGCCGTGTTTTACAACATGATTGACATGGCAGCACTGAATGCACATGTGCTGTATCAAGCATGCACCGGGACGAAGGAAAGACGGGTGGACTTCCTGGTGGAGCTTGCAAGAGAGTTGGCTCACTCTCATGTAGCTGCGAAGAAGGCAAGAAAAGAACAGTTGCTTTGGACACAACCCTCCACACCGAGCCCTGGAAAAAGAGCCACGTGTCAGGTCAAACACAAATGCAAGAACAATCATGCCACTGAGCGATGTGTTCACTGCTACAGATACACATGTGGTAAATGCAGACTACAGATACCATGGCAGTGCCAGGATTGTGAGTGATTGCTGAAAATGTTGAAATGTACTTGTGTGATTCTTACTCTGAATCTGAATAAGTACGCGGGACCACTGTGTGCGGTAAGACCATCTCTTTTACCTCCTGTATGACCATCTACCGGCATGCATTGCCAGTGCGTAACACGTAATTACACAATCAAACAGTGAACACATACTGCCCATACAACAAATGTACCAGAGACAATTATGAATACACCACATCTCCCCTTTTAAACAAAAACAGAATATTACTTTTCTCAGGACAGAACTTCCAACCAGACTACCTCTTGTTTCTTTTTTTTTCTCTTTTTCAAAGCCATACAAGAACATCTGGCAAACAATCTGCATTACATTTTTAACCTTTTGTTTTTGTTTTCTTGTTCTTTTTAGCTTTATTTTACTGTGCTCTACAAAACCATTATAACACAGTTACATAACAACAACCTTTTTTCTCTCTTACAGATCTAACTTTTTAGGTTTAACTATTGGCCTCCCTGACTTGGTTCTGACCACATCAGTGTTAACAGGTGTAGCAGGGGTCACACTGGGTGTTTGAGGCTTCTGCAACACAGGCACATTAGCAGGTTCATGCACAGGTGAACTTAAAGGAATCAAATGCACACGATTACGCCTCACAGTCCCTTGTGGTAACTCCACTGTGTATGATCGGGGTGTAGAGTGATTTTGGATAACAGTGCCTGTAGTTTTGACATCAGTCACCCAAACTTGCTCTCCTGGGGACAGGCTGCATAAAGGTTTTGCGCGGTGGCGCCTGTTGAAGTTTGCCATGTCCATCATCCTCTTCTCCCTTTCCTTTCGAGCGAGCAGTGCGTTGTCCGGCAGTGTGGGCTCCAGCTGCGATGGAAGCATCGGCAGTGTGGTTCGCAGACGTCTGCCCATTAAAAGCTCTGCAGGGCTGTATCCGGACTGCAGTGGTGTAGCTCTATAGGCAAGAAGAGCTAGATAAGGATCAGCTGCTTTTTTCAGAAGATTTTTTACAGTCTGCACAGCACGTTCTGCTTCTCCATTACTTTGCGGAAACTTGGGACTGCTTGTGATGTGTTTGAAGCCGTATGCTGCTGCAAAGTCTGTAAAGATTTGACCTGAATACTGTGGTCCATTATCAGACATGAGGACCTCTGGGATGCCGTGACGGGCAAAGAAAGATTTCAGGTGAGTAATGACGTCGTTTGATTTTGTCCTGTTTAACAAAGCAATCTCAACAAATCTAGAGTGATAGTCAACAGCGAGAAGGTAAGTTTTCCCTCCCAGCTCGAAAAGATCTGTGCCCACTCTCTGCCATGGGCGGGCAGGGTATTCTGTTGGCATGAGTGGCTCACTGTTATTGTGTCTTTCTTGAATACACGTTTTGCACTTGAGCACCATCTCAGAGATTTGTTGACTCAGCCCGGGCCACCACACTGTTTGGCATGCACGAGCTTTACATTTTACCACACCTTGGTGTCCTTCGTGAAGTTTTTCCAGCACCTCGTTTCTCATTGCTGAAGGAATGACAAGCCGTGTGTCTTTTAACAAAAGGCCGTCTTCAACAGTGAGCGTGGCTCGGTCAGGCCAGTAATTTCGCAGTAAAGGCTCTTGTTTTGCATGTTCTGGCCAGCCTTCGGTGCACATGTCCATGACGCGAGCACACACACTGTCGCTTTTCAGTTGTTCCTTCAGTGTTTGCATATATGATGAACTGACAGGCATGTTTGCTACAATACTGTCCACATATATGTCTGTGCTTTCCATCAGCTCTTTGTCTGACAGGTTCATTGGTTTTTTCAGAGGTGAGCGGGACAAAGTATCTGCTGTCCAGAGCGATTTCCCTGGGGCGTACTGCACAGTGTACGAGTAACGCATGAGTCTCATTCTGAATCGCTGGATCCTGGGTGGCAAGAGATCCAGAGCTTGTCCTCCCAGTAAGGAAACGAGAGGTTTGTGGTCCGTTTCAAGACAAAAATGTTTACCAATCAGGAAATCACGAAAACGCTCACACGCCCATGTAGATGCCAGTGCCTCTTTTACCACTTGTGCGTATCGTTGTTCTGTAGGAGAAAGGGACCTCGATGCATACGCCACTGGTCGCCATCCTTCTTCCCACAGCTGCAAAAGAACACCTCCGAGACCATAGGATGAAGCATCTGCTGATACTTTAATGTCTCTGTTGGGGTCATACATTGCGAGCACTGGGGGTGAGGTCAGGGCATCTCGTAATGTTTTGAAAGCTCTCACTTGGTCAGTTCCCCAATACCATGCGTTCTTTTTGGAAAGAAGATCTCGCAGGGCTTTGTCTTTTTCAGCTAAATGGGGGATGAACTTGCCCACTTGATTCACCATGCCCAGAAAACTGCGCAACTCTGACACATTAGTTGGCTCTGTCATTTCTGTAATTGCCTCCGTTTTCTTCGGGTCGGGACTGATTCCTGTATCCGCTATGATGTGACCCAAGAAAGCAACCTTGCTCTGGGAGAGCTTGCATTTTTCAACATTCAGCATTATCCCTGCTTTTTCCAGTCTTTGCAGTGTAGCATGGAGACGGGAATCGTGCTCCTGATGGTTACGTCCCCACACCAACACATCGTCAATGTGACACACCACTCCTTCGAGACCCTCGATGACCTCCGCCATCATGCGCTGAAAGTGTTCGGGCGCTGAGTTGATCCCAAACGGTAGGCGGTTAAAGTGGAACCGCCCAAAGGGTGTGATGAAGGTGGTGAGTTTGGCAGACTCATCGGACAGGGGAATCTGCCAGAAGCCCATGTTGGCATCCAGTTTGCTAAACACTTTGGCTCCTGCGAGCATTCCGAGACTTTGTTCAACCGATGGCAGCACATATTTTTCCCTGCACACATACTCATTTAGTCCGGTAAAGTCTACGCAAAGTCTTAGCCTAGGGCTGTTTTTCTTTGGAACAACAACCATGCCGGTGCACCAATCCGTTGGTTCCTCAACTCGGGTAATCACACCAAGCTCTTCCATTCGTTGGAGTTCCTCTTTTACCCTTCCCATCAGAGGCAGAGGAAGCCTTCGCGGAGTTGTGAGTGAGTACGGCACAGCATTCGGTTTGAGTTTAATGTGATAGGCCCGCTGCACTTTCCCTAGACCATTGCAAAGTTTAGGTTAAGTAGTCTTCAGAGTGTCCATTGAAACCGCGTCAACTCGCACCAGCAGGCCAAGAGCTGTAATGGCGGGCAGGCCTAGCAGTGGAGTGCTCAGGTTTCTTACAACATAGACCTTCTCTGTTGTCTGTTTCGCTCCGTAGTTGAGCTGTAGCTTTGTAAAACCTGCAACGTCCAGTGGTGTTTTTCCAGGGCCTAACAAAGGTTTTTCTGGCTGCTGGAGGACTGGTCTGTGTTCGTTAGCAAAAATCTTTGATAAGTCCGAGTCAGCTATTACAGTCACATCTGCTCCAGTATCCAGTTTGAAAGTGATTTTTGCATCTTTCACTTGTATGATGGCTGTCCACGCCTGGCCGTCACTGGAAACTGAGCCGAGGAAGAAACCTTGCTCCTCTTCCTCCTCAATACTTTGCACTGTCTTGCTTTGTCTGCAGACTCGCTGGTAGTGACCTTTTTTTCCACATAAATGACATTTTGCATCATTTGCTGGGCACTCAGGTTTCGGATGTGGAGAGCCTCCGCACTTGTAGCATTTATTACTTTGTCTCTTGCTATATTGCTGTTGTGTTTTGACAGTTTTATTTTTGAACATGTTGAACTTTGTTTTGTCGTGCTTTTGTATCACTCTGTCAACTGTTTTCGCATTTACATGCATTACATTTGTTTCACTTCTCAAAGCTGACTGTTGCTTTTTGATTTCTTCTGACTGCCTGGCCATATGTATAGCTTTATCCAAGTCCAAGTCTTTTTCCATCTGCATGCGCTCAGACAGCCTCGTGTCGGCCAAGCCCACTACTATTCTGTCTCTTATCAGCTCATCGTGGAGCGGTCCGTAGTTACAGTGCTCTGCTAATGCATGCAAGGCAGTCACGAATGCATCAACAGTCTCATTCGGCTCTTGTTTGCGCATATTAAAACGTGCGCGCTCATAAACAACATTTTTCCTGACAATGAAAAAGTTGTGGAAGCTATCTCTCACTTTAGCATAGTCCCGTTGGTCTACCGTATTTTCACGACCATAAGACGCACTGTGCTAAAAGGCGCAGTCTCAGTTATGTGTGCCATTACTGTATTTAACACACACATAAGGCGCACTGGATCATAGGGCGCATACAAGTACCGTATGCGTATTTAAAAATAAAGCGGGAGCAAACCTGAGTTCGGTACCTTACTCACATTTTTATTACCAGTAATCGTCATCATCAACAACACACAAGCATACAAGTGTGCGTACTTAAAAATAAAGCAGGAGCAAAACAAAGTTTGGTACTCACATTTTTATCATCAATCAAACCCATCGAAGTCCTCATCCTCTGTGTCTGAACAGCTGCGCTAAATCTCCATCAAACATGCCAGGTTCACTTTCTTCACTGTCAGAGTCACTTTCCGTGCCGTGCGGCTCCTCGGAAATGATGCCGGCTTTTGCGAAAGCTCGAACAACAGTGCCAGCAGACATGTTAGCCCAAGCATCTACAATCCATTCGCAAATTGTGGCGTAACTCGCCCGGCGCTGCCTTCCACTCTTAGTGAAACTGTGGTCTCCACCGGTCATCCATCGCTCCCAGGCCGCTCGCAGCCTTACTTTGAACGGGCGGTTCACACCGATGTCCAGCGGTTGGAGCTCCTTTGTCAGGCCTCCCGGAATGACAGCAAGCTCACAGTTCATTTGTTTCACTAGTTTTTTCACATCGGCTGTGAGATGGGCACGCATAGAGTCACAGATTACCTTAATTAATTAACCTTAATTTATATTTTATTCCTTCCTAGTTAAATTTACCCTTTTTAATTTTTCATATTTATTTCCTATCTTATTCATAGCCTTTTCCTTTTTTGTTCTCTTTAGGTCACGAGCAGTTGTCCAAGCATTTCACTACATATCGTACTGTGTATGACTGTGTACGTGACAAATAAAATTTGAATTTGAATTTGAGATTAAGAGCGATGGTGATGCGTGGAAAAAACCACCTGGTCTCCTTACATACACCTCCCTCAGCCACTCTTTCATCATTTCCTCATCCATCCAGCCCTTTTCATTTGCCTTAATGATGATTCCTGCTGGAAACTTCTCTTTAGGCAAAGTCTTTCTCTTAAAAATCACCACAGTTTCTGTCCATTAGCATGGCAGCCAAGCACAACAGTAAAAGAAGACTTTTCGTGCCCCGTTGTGCGTATCGCTACCGTGCTGGTCCCCTTCTCCTCCACAGTGTGACTCACCGGGATGTCAAAAGTGAGCGGGACCTCGTCCATGTTTGTGATGTGGCTGGTCTGGATGTGTTTGTCGCCGATGTGTTTGCTGCAGTAGGAGTGGAGGATGGCCAGCTTTTCCTTATAATCCGCTGGAAGTTGCTGCGCTATCGTAGTCCTGGTCCGGATGGAAAAATGGCACCGTTTCATAAAAAGTGAAAGTGAAACTGCTTTTAGCCGAATGGTGACCGTCGAAACGCTTCTCCCGCTCGTTCTTTGCTCGATGATCCACCACTCGAGTCTTTCCTCCAACTCGGGCCACCTCGCCTTATGTCCGCGGAAACTCAGCTGCGTTTTCTTGACCTGCCGGAGCTTGTTTTCTAGCTTCCTCCATTTGCGAACCATCGATTCGTTAATCTTAAATTCTCTCGCCGCTGCTCGATTTCCATGTTCCTCCGCGTAGCTGATGGCCTTCAGTTTAAACTGTGCTTCATAAGCGTGTCTCTTTGCCATTTTCAGGGTTGCGCCCACACTTCACCCTTTAGCGTTCTCATGGTGTTCTCTACTACGTCCTCCTTACAACACACAGGGCGCACTGCACTATAGGGCGCGCCGTACTTTTTGAAGAAAATCTAAGACTTTTAAGTGCGCCTTATGGTCGTGAAAATACGGTACATCACTTAACTTTAGTCCTCTCAGGACGTCATCCGCTTCGTCTCCCATACAATATATGAGAGTGTTCACTTGATTTTCCTCCGAGCTCGCAGACAGATTACTTGCCTGGCGGAATCTCTCGAAGCGACGGACCCATCTTGTCCATTCGTGTGGTTTGGAAAAATCAAAGGGCTCCGGTGGTTGGATGCTAAACGTAGCGCTGGGAGTGCTAGCCGCGGTGCTAACTCCTGCCCTCGGACGATCGTCTACGTCGTCATTCGGCATTGTGTTTCCACCTTCCTCTTCTCCTCACACTCGGCAGATGTATGGAGTCTTACAAGTCACACAGCACTTCTGACACCATGTGTGATTCTTACTCTGAATCTGAATAAGTACGCGGGACCACTGTGTGCGGTAAGACCATCTCTTTTACCTTCTGTATGACCATCTACCGGCATGCATTGCCAGTGCGTAACACGTAATTACACAATCAAACAGTGAACACATACTGCCCATACAACAAATGTACCAGAGACAATTATGAATACACCACAGTACTCACTCACTTTTTATTATTATTTGTAAATATGTGTACAAATGGTTGGTTTTTTGTACTGTTTTTATCAATAAATCTCAGCAACAAAGGACCTACACCCATGTGTGTTGATTTCTCCCTAAGATGGCAAACTGAAACACTCCAAGTTGGTGACTTTTGGAGATTTATTTCCCTGGATGATTGAGAATGCATCAAGACGAACACAAAAGGAAGTTCACAGCTTTTAGCAGCCCCCCCACCCCCTCATTCACACACCCCCACTCCCCTCCAGAATTCCCAGGTAACAACCTAATTTACATATGAATGACTAGACAATTTAGCTTCCACTTGGCTGAAGCTAAAGCCTAGCTAAAAGCCTACCAGCCATTTGGAAGGCGGGTTTTAAAGATAGAAAGGTGGAAGGCTGGGCACTGCTGCTCTCGGGGGACTCTAAGTGTTAAAGTGTTGCTTATGTGTGATTGTTCTCTAAATAGCATCATGTCTGCTTTTATGAGCTGCTTTTAGATTTGTGAGCCATCAGTCCTCTGATATATCAACCAATGAAGGCGCTGATGTACTTTTTCATTGTATTTTAGTAAAGTTAAAGTTGGGGCTTCATTGTTTGTCTGCAGTATCTCTCACCTGGATGACTGAGCATGCATCAAGACGTTTGTCTGCAGTACTTTTATTGACGGTGAACTGAGGTGCTGACAGCAACCATGACTCATAGACATCGGTTTTAAATATGGATCATTTCATAGTTTTTATTGGGTTGTAAACTCAGTTTCACTGTGAGGTCAAAGGAGCTTGCAAAGAAAAGTGTCTGGACTTCTTTAAGTTACTTGAAGACGTTTCACCTCTCATCCGAGAAGCTTCTTCAGTTCTAAGGTCAAATGGTGGAGAGTTTCACTGTGAGAGCTGACTGACGACGGCAGACAGAAGCAGGTGAGTGTGCTGGTGTCAGTGTTGAGTCTTTATAATAAAGAGTTTTATGTAAAACAGCTCTCTGTCTCTCTGTTTGCTTCTTGTCTCGGTGTGTGGAGCAGCAGCCTGGTTTTCCTGTCCGTGCTGAATGATGCTGCTTCAGTTGGTGGACTGTCTCTCTGTGTGGTTAGGAGGCTGAAACAACACCGTGCACATCCCTCTTCACATCTGCTCTGATTTAAACAGCTGGGGCCTGTTCTTCGTACCGCGCTAAGTGAGTTAGCTGGATGAGATTGTTGACGATTTCGCGTGATCCTGGATCGTTCGGTTCCCCGAAGCTCATCCGGGACTTGCTGTCATAGCAACAGAGCCGTAAGCGTAAACCTGCTCGGGAGCAGGTTTACTTTATGTAAACAGGATTAGATCGCGGCCACGCAGGTATGTCCGCGTCATTCATACGAAAGCAACAGCAATATTCCACCACTGTTTCACCATAAATAAATAACATCAATGTAACTAAAGATAATGCAGCACTTGATCCTTTCATTGATGTCACACAGATACATACAGGTCATTTCCTAAAAAAAGGGAAATGTACTATTAACATTCTATCACATGTATGTGATTATTACAGATGTAATTCATATTTCAGAGTAGTAATAGTAAATTACTTTGTGTAATCAAGATGAGAGACCACGGCTATAAAAGCGAAGGTGGATTTGGGAAGTCTGTCGCAGCCATGTCCTGTCCGTATACGCGAGCCACCCATTGTGGAAGGTGCAAGATTGATAAGGAGAGTCCTCAGAATTCAGCGTATATTGCGGGATAGACAGGATCCTTTAGCTCAGCGCGACAGTGTGCTCATAGAGAGATATCGATATTCCCGTGAGGGTATTATTTACTTAACCAACTTGTTGACGAGGGGGTGCAGGACCACCACCTGTCTTTTTTTCCTCTGCCCTTTTCTTGGTTGCTGTTATAAACAAACAGATTATTTCAGGGTCTCTTTCCAAGAGACGACAAGCAATATAAGTGATAAATATTACCATTCTGTAGAATATTCTTATATTTCACTTTTACTTGTTCCCATGTTCTAGTGGGTCCTGTTGTGGCTCTAATGTGAAAGAGGATAAAATATAACATATTATAATATAATGCCATATGATATTGGATAATATAGTGTGATATGATAAATCTACCCTACCGCCTACTGGTGTTGGCCAGAGGGGCCGATGGCGCGATATGGCAGCCTGGCTTCTGTCAGTCTGCCCCAGGGCAGCTGTGGCTACAACCGTAGCTGCCTCCACCAGTGTGTGAATGTGAGAGTGAATGAATAGTGGCATTGTAAAGTGCTTTGGGTGCCTTGAAAAGCGCTATATCAATCCACTCCATTATTATTGTTATTATTAAATTACTTACGAGTTTGATTTGTCAGCAACTTCCTGCCAGCCCTCTCTCCTTGCTTTTGCAGCCTTTGCAGTGTTCCCTTGCGTTCTGATTAAACTCTGAAACTCCTGAAATCCCTCACTCAAGAGTTCTTGCTCTGCTGCCGGAAAATACCGAGCCGAGCGCGCTCCGTCGACATTTTCGCCGACCAATCAGAGGGTTGCCGATCAATGTTTCTACTATCGATGCGTAGCCCCTTTTACGACACCCAGTGATGTCACATTACTGCGTCCAGCTGTACTAATCGTCAACAGCAGGTGTGTTCGGGGAACCGGATTAGCGAGCTCACGGTTAGCGCGATGGTTTGGTCTTGGATGTTTCATTTGATCTTGGATGTAGTAAGCGACGTACGAAGCACAGGGCCCTGCTCTAGTTTCTGTGGATAAATCTGATAAACATGGTTGAGCCTTAGCCCCATGTTTCATTTCTGAAAACTGGCAGGTTTACCTGAAACAGGGTAAACAGCCCTGTGATGATTCTCTCTGAATTATTCTTTGACACGTCGTCCCCTGAGCTGCTTTGGAAGCTCACACTGTAACGTGATGTGTAATCACATGAGTGATTGAAGCTGTGCAGAGTTATGAAGGCCTGAATATATTTGCCAGCAGCATGTCCCAGCATTCATTTACTTAAAAATATTTGTAGCATAAAGCTGCTGAAAGTCATTAAGTCTTCTTGTTTTATTAATGTGTCCTGCTGAGTCAGCGCGCAGACACCAGTCTCTGTTTGCTGACACATCAGTGTCGTATCAGGTTACTTTGCTCTTTCCTCCTGTTCCTCTTTTTTACGCCACCATGTCCAGCATGGAGGTGTGGTGCTGCTTTCTGATTGGCTGGACTGTGGCTGGTCTGACGTGTGAAAGCCTCCTGCGGTAAAACACCCTTGTTTAACAGCTTTTTCAGAGACTCTGGAGCTCCCTGATTGTTTACCAGGAGATGAAAGCATGACCAGCTTTTAAATCAAACTTTATTCAGTCTTAAAACCTGCTCTGAAACAAACAGGAGGCCGTAACCTGCAGCCAGGTTTAACACTTAGAGTCCCCCGAGAGCAGCAGTGCCCAGGCTTCCACCTTTCTACCTTTAAAACCCGCCTTCCAAATGGCTGGTAGGCTTTTAGCTAGGCTTTAGCTTCAGCCAAGTGGAAGCTAAATTGTCTAGTCATTCATATGTAAATTAGGTTGTTATCTGGGAATTCTGGAGGGGAGTGGGGGTGTGTGAATGAGGGGGTGGGGGAGCTGCTAAAAGCCGTGAACTTTCCTTTTGTGTTCGTCTGATGCATTCTCAATCATCCAGGGAAATAAATCTCCAAAAGTCACCAACTTGGAGTGTTTCAGTTTGCCGTCTTAGGGAGAAATCAACACACATGGGTGTAGGTCCTTTGTTGCTGAGATTTATTGATAAAAACAGTACAAAAAACCAACCATTTGTACACATTTTTACAAATAATTATAAAAAGTGAGTGAGTACATTTCAACATTTTCAGCAATCACTCACAATCCTGGCACTGCCATGGTGTCTGTAGTCTGCATTTACCACATGTGTATCTGTTGCAGCGAACACATTGCTCAGTGGCATGATTGTTCTTGCATTTGTGTTTGACCTGACACATGGCTCTTTTTCCAGGGCTCGGTGTGGAGGGTTGTGTCCAAAGCAACTGTTCTTTTCTTGCCTTCTTCGCAGCTACATGAGAGTGAGCCAACTCTGTTGCAAGCTCCACCAGGAAGTCCACCCGTCTTTCCTTCGTCCCGGTGCATGCTTGATACAGCACATGTGCATTCAGTGCTGCCATGTCAATCATGTTATAAAACACGGCGACTGGCCAGCGCCGTGTTCCTTTGCGGACAGTGTACTCCCGAACCATCTGGTCCATCACATCCACGCCACACTTTGTTTTGTTGTAAAGGGTGACAGTGTTTGGCTTCCTTTTGGTGGTGTTATCAGTCTGAACCACGCCGTGCATGCTGCTAAGAATATAGACTGTCTTCTTCCGTTTGGCCGCATACACCGTCAGCGTGGCAGCAGAGGTTGAAAACACCTAAGAAATAAGATAAATTGTTATTTTCATAGCCCTTTTACACACAATGAAACACATAAACATAGAACCACAAAAGACCTGCAACATACCTGAGTGGTGAATTCATTGCAATCTGTCTGTCTAGTGGATTGAGGAATTTCCCTGCGAATCTTGTTGACTGTGCCGAGGATGGTGGTTTTCCGTCCAAGAAGTTTTTGCGCAAGTGAAAGCGATGTGAAGAAATTGTCCGTGGTAACATTTCTGCCCTTGTCTAGGAATGGTTCCATCAGCCTCATCACTACATCTTCAGAAAGTCTCTCCTCACTGGGACGATTGGGGTCCTTGCCAAGATATGGGAGGACATTGCAAATGTACTTGGATTTTAGGTCGCAAGCCACCCAAAACTTGATCCCAAACTTGTCCGGTTTACTTGCAATATACTGCAGGAAACAGCAACGAGTCTTTGATGGGAAAAGCTGTTCATCAACGGTGATATGTAGACCAGGGTTGTAGCACGTGATGCAGTTGGTGACAAATGATCCCCACACACTGGAAATTGCAGCGAACTTATCAGTCTTTGCTCGATCACTGCGGGTGGACTTGTCATCAAAGCGTAGGTGTTGCATGATGTCTTGGAAGCGGTTTCGTGCCATAGTTCCAATTATCTGTGGGTTTCCCAGGTTTGCTGACCAGCAGTCACGTAGAGATGGAACCCTGTTAACTCCCCGCAAGATGACAATTGCAATAAATGCCATTAGTTCAGGGAGGTCCATGAACCAATGAACATGCTCCGTTTCCTGTGCATGTTGAATAGTCCATTCTTGAATGCTATGAAGCATGTCAAGAGTGATGAAACACAGGAAGCTCTGAAGGCGACTTGAGATACTTTTCCTGGCCTCAGCCGTTGGCTCTCCATCTGCAGCGTACGCTTCTATTGGGGTGAAAGGGAGACGGGTCCCCACCTGTTCTTCACGCCACACTGTGCCATCTTTCGCTGTCTCAGTCCCCAAACAAGCTCTCTTTTTAGGTGGAGAAGCAGTCTCCTCATCTGCAGTGTGAACAAATTCAAATTGTGAGCAATGGGAAGGTCAAACAAAATCACAAATGCATGCATAGATACTAATTATAATTCCAGTATCTCCTCCTCTGTATCAGAATAATGTCTGAAATATCTTACTTACTACATCCACTTACTTGTTTGAAATGAAATAGGAAATGATATGAAATGTCTTCCTAAATAAAAAGATACAACTAGAGTTAGGGTTACTAGCTAACCCTAATCCTGCTCTGCTTTTTTAGTATTTCTCACTTACTTGTTTGAAATGAAATAGGAAATAATATGAAATGAAACCTAACCTGAAGACTGATCAGACAGCTCCGAGTCCGAATCCGGCTGAAGTTCTAGGTCTTCTCCATCCGAGTCACAAGGGTTGACTTCGCTCAGGATCATTTCCAAGGCCCGCTGCATTTTCTTTCCTTGGAGAAGAGGTTCGTACACCACAGAATTCTTCAGGGCAATGAAGGATTAGGCTAAATGCAGTGAGATTGTATCCACCTCAACACAAAAGGAAGTCCCCCCCCCCCCCCCACACACACACACACACGCACACACAAAGAGGCAGTTGGCAGTTACACATCAGCAATCATTCACACACACCCACTCCCCTCCAGAATTCTCAGGTAACGACCTAATTTACATATGAATTGATGCTAAAGACTAGTGATGGTCCGCTTGAAGCTGACGCTCCGGTGTGTGTCAAAAAAATCAACACACTGCTTCAGAAGCACTGTGTCGAAGCTTGATTCGTTTGGCCAGAGTCACGTGATCAGTGACGTCCGAAGCTTCATTTAGAGCCTAACTGCTTCGGTGTCTGATTCAATGGTTTAAAAGGAAATGAATCATTCGCGGGATTTGTGGAGCGTTTTGATGGTGACAGCGAACCACTGATCATTCCACTGAGAGATTTGGAGCCAGCGAGGAATAAAGGAGGTTCTGTTGTGTGGGAGAATTTTGAGTTGATTTTGGTCGATCGGGTGGGTTTTCCAGCTTTGTGTTCTGGCCGTTTGCTTTTGTTTTGTGCGTGTTTATTATATCTGAAAACGGGAAAAAGGTAAAATGTCAAAAATCTGCTTCCATAATATAAATATCATTAAATAACTTTAGAAAGACTTCCACTTGACTCTTTACATGTAATGTTGTAAAAATATATATTTTATTGTTTAATTAATCTGAAAATGTTAGTCTGCCAAATGTGCAGCAATTGAATTTATCTATTCTCTTTAGCTGATAGTTTGTGGGGCCCAGGTAGACTGTATACCTGCATCTCTACCAGTTTCTCTGCACTCCAGCCTCCTCTGTGCCATGTGAAGGGATTTTCCTTAAGGCAGGAGAAATTATCGCCACGAAAAGGAACAGTTTCGGCCATCGCACAGTGGAACAAATTCTCTTCTTAAATACAAATAAAAAAGGGTTACCTTAAATGCATCATGTTTTTCATTTGCAAGTTCATAAGCATTTTCCCTTTCCAGTTCACAATCAGTTCTACCCCCAGGTCAAAAATATGTCTTGGAAAATTTCCCTAATATAATATTATTTATAAATACACCCGTCTAGCGATTAACTGCATAAGTGCATGGAGGCGGGACCTCACAGCAGAAGCATACTCCAGAATGTGTTGTACATTATCATATGTATATTATATGTAATGTGGTATTTTTCAATTATTGTATTTACCAACATCAAGAAGTCACAAGCAAAGAAAGACCACACCATGATGCATGTTTAAACAAGGAGAGTTTACTGGTCAAAATTATTTATTAACCAAATAAACCACATTTTTAACCACCAAAGAATACACGTTCAACGCAACACAACGGCGGCCCAATATCAGACAGAACTCCGCTCTGTAGTGGGCAATCTTAATGAAGCAGTTGGTTTTATTTTGTGGATTCAAGCGGCTCTTCATATTTTTGGCCACCAGATGTCACCAGAGAGGACTGTGTTGAAAAGCTTCGAGTAATGAACCGTTTTTCAATACAAGCTTCAGAAAGCTTCATTTGGCCATCACTACTAAAGACGAGCCAAGTTCGCTTCCATTTGGCTGACAGAGGGTTAGAAAAGTCTGGGGCTCTACTTAGAGCCCCCGAGAGCAGCCAGTTGGCTTTTCTACCTTTAAAACCTACCTTTAAATCGCCCTGCATCGTCACAAGAGTTTGGACTTTTGCTCGTCAACATTTCAGCTAGTCTGTTTGATTTCATGAAATGAAGTCTTCGTCCTCTTCCTGCTGCAGGACGAGTTGGATTTATTAAAGCACACAGCGCCTCTGTGTGAGCGCGCACATCACTGACACCGACGTTTAAACCTGCTCCCATTCAACGGCACCGCCTGCAGAATATTCAGGTGAAATGTCAGAATAAGAAAATGCTTTATTTCCAATATTACTGTAGTTATTTTTGGGAGCGCTCAGGTTTAGAGTCCTGTAAAGGATCTGAACTCACCGATGACGGAAAGTCGCAGTCACACTTCATGTGCAGCTCTTATCTGGTTTTACTTTACCTTCATTAACCTTTGAACCAAAAACTCAGGACCGAAAAGAACGAGAAAACAAAAAAAGATCTCTCTCACACACATACACAGAGAGACTTGAGACTGCTAGAAAAACATTTCAAATCCACAAAACATATAAAATAACTTAAAAAAATATTCAAGGCTGCAGGATAACAGAAATATACAAATATAAGCTCTTATTGTGAAGTGTAAGTGGAACTTCCGTCTCCTGCTGTTGACGCAGCCGCAGTGCGCTGCAGGGACTAAAATCCGGCGGCTGCTCCCTGTTTTCGGCTGTTTTCGGGCTCTTCCGGTCAGCATGGCGCACCTGCGGCTCCTCCGCGCGGCGGTAACGGAGCGGCTCGCGGCGGCGGCGGAGGAGATCCTCGTGCTGGTGGAGAGAGTGATGGTGGAGCGCGAGGACGAGCTCATCCGCCTGTACGCACCTACGAAGCCCGCGACTGTCGGCGGGGACGCGCACACAGGTCCGGTCCAACGTGAGCGAGCTTCTGGTTCTGTTGTTTATTTTTCACAATAAAAGCTTCAGCGGAACGAAAACTGACAGACCCGCTAACGTCAAACTTCCTCACCTGGTTCCGCCCCCTGACGTCACAGGTTTGAGCTCCTCTGAGGGTGAAGGAAACACGCTGAACAAACTCTTTCATTAATCGGGTGATGTTTGACTCGAGCCGGCTCCAAGCTCTTTGAACAAATAAACAAACGTTCTGTTATTTCTGCTTTGGTTCGTTATCAGGGCTAGTTTTAGCCCCTCCCCCCCAGCATCAGTGAGCAGATCAACACAGGCTGACCTGATGGATTATAATAAATGAGTGTTTAATGTGCGAGGCTTTCACACTCTGAGTATAAAAACGAATAAAGACAAACGCAGGTGTTCTGATTTAATCATCGTAAAAGGATTGTAAAGTTGCTTTCAGACAACAGTCAAAGTTTCTCACTGAGGCTCTTCAGGTAGACTTCAGACCCTCCCACCTGCACTGAGGGGTCCTCCAGAGATCTGATTGGTCAGCAGGCAGGGAGACCTGTCCTGGGCTCGTCTATGGGGAGATGAATGGGTTAGCTAGCGTGGTTAAGTCGCCATGGCAACCTACACTGATCACACCCGGTGGCGAGCAGGTTATCTTCAGTGTCAGCTTAAAACTGTCACGTTCTTCCTGATTCTTTTATTCACGGCAGGGGTCTCGACCTCCAGTCCTCGAGGGCCTGAGACGTTTCCATGTGTCCCTGCTGCAGCACACCTGAATGCAACTAGTAGGTCATTAACAAGAGTACAGAACTTGACTGCATGCTGAAGTGGCGACCCCTAACCCCACTCAAGTAAATGCAAGAAAATTCAAGTGTTTGGAAAAATGTCCTTCTGACAATACATTTATTGCACCATGTTCATTCACTAATGAGCTGCTCGTCGATTTGTTTTCTGCAGTTTGTGGTTCTGTTTGTTTTCTTTAAGCTCAAGAATCTTGTTTCAAATATTCTCCAGAAATTAAAAAAAACACGCTCTCGTCCTCTGCAGACACTCAGCACCTCCAGGAGTCTGAGCCGCCGACCATCAAGCAGGAGCAGCAGGAGCAGCAGGAGGAGGTGTGGGTCGCTCCTCAGGCAGCAGAGGAGGATGTTAAACCATTCAAGCATGAGCTGCCTGAGGAGGAGGAGGCTCAGATGGTGGAGATAATGAAAGACGAAGCCCAGCCGAGCACTTCCTGTGAGGAGCCCGTTGCTCCTCCTCCGCATGGTGCTCCTGCTGTTGGTGAAGGCAGTGGAGGAGGTGGGACTTCCTGCAGCTGTAAAGTTTGCGGGATGAAGTTCAGCTACCGGGGCTCTCTGCTGAACCACGCCGAGACTCACGCCGCCACCGAGTGCTGCCTCTGCAGCGTGTGCGGCGAGCCGCAGGCTGACCGGCAACGCCTGCTGGAGCACCTACGGACACACCTGAAGAGCCACGTCTGCAAGTTATGTGGGAAAAGCTTCCAGCGGCGGGTGGAGCTGAAGGTGCACACACGCAGCCACACGGGCGAGAAGCCTTTCAGCTGCCGGCTGTGCGGGAAGCGATTCACCCGCAAGAACAACATGGAGATTCACATGAGGACGCACACTGGCGAGAAGCCGTACCACTGCACCATCTGTGGGAAGGGCTTCAACATCACCTCCTCCATGATCCGCCACGCCCGCACGCACACCGGGGAGAAACCCTACAGCTGCCGCATGTGTGGGAGGGGCTTCACGGCCAGCTCGGACATGAAGATCCACATGAGGACGCACACGGGCGAGAAGCCCTACACCTGCCCCGTGTGCGGGAGGGGCTTCGCTCTCAGCACGCCACTTAAACACCATATGAAGCACCACACGGAGGAGCGGCCGTACTGCTGCAGCCACTGCAACCGCTGCTTCAGCGACGTGTACACGCTGCGGCGCCACATGAAAAACCACGGTGAGAGTGCGGCGTCCTGACGGGTGGCGAGGACTGTGGGCGGAAATCACACTTCCTGTTTTAACCACAGATTGGGTGGTGCCACTCCGTGAATCAGGACTTTTTTTTTTCCTTTTATAATCTGGATTATTTATCAGGCGCTGCGGGGTCGACTGCCATTTGCTGTCAGTTACGGACCAATGAGAGCCCAAAAGTGGAACGAGGTCACGTGGGCTCGAGGACGCCGCAGACGCCACGGCCGTGACTTATTTCCTGTTAAAGTTCTGGAGGCCGCATTCACACCTGGTGCACTTTTAAACCTCCACGCAGTCTCACGATGATAAAAACCTGCGTGGTGTCTGCAGACCGCGGCTCACGGTTCACCTGCAGAAACACTTCTTCACGCCCTCTGGATCAGTGAGGCCCAGACTGTGTGTCATGGCCCTCTGGTGGGCCCTGAAGGTACTGCAGGCCGGACTGAGAGCTCATGCGCAATAAAAATCTCAGCTCAAAAGAGTTTAAAATCTTTAACATTCACACTTTCTAAACCTTTAGACAAGAAGAAGATTCAGTTTTGTACTCCTGTTAATTCTGACAGGATTTGGTTGATGACATCAGATTTTTCCATGAAAGTTTTCTTTTGAATGCCAGAAGAACTTTTTGACTCAGGTTTTACATTTTAGCTTAAAAATTCCTTTAAAATTTACACTGAAAGAATGAAACATCCACGGGACGTAAACAAGTTCCTCGCTGCTGTTCCTAAGTGATCGTTTTAAACATTTCTCAAAAGACAAGATTCAAAAACAGCACAGACACACAGGTCACGTGTCAGTTTCCTCTCATTTTAGTTTTTATTAAAGGCGATGCAGAAGTTTGAGACCCAATAAAATTTTCTTTTCATGTGATTTGCTTTGATCTGTGTTCAAAGGGAACCAGAGTAAATATGGTGTCAGTCTGATCAGAACTGATATTAATATTTTGTTTTATTTAAATGTTGGGATTTTTTGTGAAATATAAAAAAATGAATGCAGTGACCTCTGACCTTTTCAACAAATAAGACATCACTTTGTATATTTTATATTCAGGAATCTTTTGATGCACAAAAAAGGTTTAAATAAAGTTGATACAGGAGCTTTCACACAGCAGCAGCCCAGATGTTTTCAGGTGTCGCTTGATGAGTTCACCTGCTCGGCCCTCCGTGTTTGGTTTCATGACCTCAGGACGTCGGCGGTTAACTTTTGCGTGGTTGGTCTGGATGACGAGAGTTGGCAACAGAAAACACGTCAAACATTCGGTGTGCGCAAGGACTCAAACACTCTGTTTAGGAGGAAAAGCCCACGGATGGAAACATGCATGTAGTTATTCCCTCTTTAGTTCCCGGAGTTTTCCAATTTTCAGTCTTATAAAAACAAAAGTAAAAGCTAACCCTGCAGTTCCTCTAACGTCCACTGGAGGCTCCATGTTAAAATGTTTACAGTTAACACCTGTACAGGGGGAGGATGTTCTTACAGCTCACCTGTTTACATTTATTAAGGCTTAAGGTTTGCATTATTAGAGGCGTGGCCTCTTTGACCAGCAGGTGGATGGTGACAGAGGTGGGTGGAGCCGCTAGCTGTCTGCTGGGCTTCACTTAAGCTAACCCGACCCCTGGACCGTCTTTGTGGTGTTGGGACCCGATCCTCCAAATGTGTCTCCGTCATGCCTCCAGGAAACCAGCATGGCAGCCGTTGTAACACTAGCGCTAAGGCTCTGTGGCGTTTACGTCCATCTTTGTGTTACAGTCTGCTGAGAAAACAGGAGCACACGCGAACAAACTGTAGGAATTTATTTATTATTCAAATGTTACGTTTGGATTTACAGGCACGTGGGCACAAACAAGAACAAACACTCGGGTGGTTCAGGTCCTCACAGGGCTGCAGACGTGCGGCCCTGCACGCCGCGCAGCTCGCACATCACTGTCTGAGGCGACGTGGGGGGCGGTGCAAAACGAATAAGCGGTTCATTATAACTTAAAATACTGTTTATACATCACGTGAGCTGCACCACCTGCAGAGCGGCCGAATGGATGGAGGAGGGAAATAAAAACAGACAAAAGCCTCCCCAGCACTGGTCAGGGGAGGGGGTTTCAAAATAAAAGCACAATAGTCTAGTGGCATTTTAAATTCTGTTTGGGACCTGATTTTTAAACAACAAAAAGAAAAACCTGCTTCAGTACCGACACGAGGACAAAATGAAAGCATGGACGCCCTCGCAGGAACTTTAATATTAAGGCACAAAAACACTAATCAAAAGCTACTTTAGCCACATGTGACTTGTTAACTCCATTCAGTGAAATGACTGGTGAGGCAGGCCACGCCCACTCAAAAAACAACCTGATTGGTGAGAGGGTGAAAACAAACACGAGAATCAAAACACAAACGTAATGGTGTCGCTATGAGGCAGCAACACTGAGCCTTGTATACAAGCAAGCATAATAATAATAATAATAATAATAATAATAACTAGGCACATGTGATGAGATATTCATATTTATAGATATTTATAGATATTTATGCTGGAGGTTCCCGTTGATTGATTGTGATGGAGGCTGTTTGCAGGGTGGAGAAAATCAGCCCGTCCTGAATCATCAGATATTTACACACGACAAAAGTTCCTCACTCTGTGTCAGAATAATAAAAAAAACATTCACACAAAAATAGAACATTTGAAATAATTATTATTAGCACCAGTGTATCAGATAAAACTCTCGCTACGCAAAATGTACAAAGTTGCATAGTGTTGGATCGAGCCTGGAGCGAAGCGTTAACGCGTGACAGTCCAGACGGGAGCGTTGAAGCGTGGAGAGCGCGCCGAAGACGAAGCAGGAAAAGCCCCGAAAACACAAAACTGAAAAGACTTCCTGCCAAACACCTGCGACAGCTTATCGACACCGAGGAGCAGCAATGCTCGCGTCGCTCTCCCAGATCGTCTTGCGACAGGAAATCGTCAAGAACATCGAAATAACATCGAGATTTCATCTCATTGCAAGAAAGAAATCAGCGTTTTAGAGCCATTCTGGGTAAAAACGCTCACTCGGCATTTTATCTTTTTAACAACATCCTGAATCTCACATCTCTCACAGTCATGACGGCGCTTTCATTTTACCTTCGTAACTCGAGAGAATCTCCCAGGTTTACATCTTCAGGCTCAATATTCCAAGTTTTACATTTTTAATTTTTTGCAAGCTTGACGAGAAATCTTGATATCATCGCGATGCGTCGTCTAGAAACGAGTTTAGTTTTGAAATGTTTTTGGATTTCTGCGGTTCGTCGCGGAGCGGCCGAGTTTGCATCTTTAACCTGTTTGGAGGAGAAAACACTGTCGGAGGAGGTGCAGGATGAGGAGGTCTCCTGCTGTTTGCATGGGCACGTAGCTTCAGAGGAAAAGCGAGGGTTCCTTCACTGTGTTTGCCGGTTAGAGGAGGCAGTGGCGTTCAGTGAGCGGACGCTGCGAAAGCGCCCCTGGGCACGATGGGAAATGGCTGGTGGGACACAGAAAACAGAAATGTGGGCAGAGCTTCCTGCGTCGCTCAAACTTCCTGCTGTGGAGCAGACGGCTGCAGTCACGTCGGGTTTGTGGTTCTGGTTCCTCCGCACGGCTTCTCGACGCCGTTTAGTTCGTTCGAGCGTAACCACGCCCCTGCGTCTCGGGAAAAAAAAAATCAGCTGCTTCTCGGCGGCTGAAAACGTGATCATGGTTTCACACGTTGGCTTCTGTCTCGTCAAAGAAAAAAAAATCTGAAACAAAAAGTGTTTTTGGTAAAAGGCGGCGTGCTCGCCGGAGTGTTAGATGTGAGTGTGGGGCAAGGGGCGGGGCTAGAGGAAGAGAAGGGCGGGGTTAGGGTTAAGGATTCTCCAGGGACTGCGTGTTGAAGCAGCCTTCGGGTAATGTGTTCTTGATGTCGTTGAGGTTGGCGATGTCGGCGCGGATCTCGCGGATCTGCCGGTCATAGTCGTTGATCATCGCCTCCTGAGTCTGCGCCACGTTGTTCAGCTCCTTAAGCTTCTTCTCCAGGTCGCTTTTGTCCATCTCGCCCTTGGCCTTCTTCAGCGACTCGTCGATCTCATTCAGTTTGCTCAGGTCGATCTTATCGATGTTTCCTGCACACGAAACAAAACCACAGTTAGTTTCCCCGTCAATCGCTCAGTTCTTTAATTAAAAAGGCAGCGTTATGGTTTCTCCCGAAGAAACGAGTCATTCTCAGAAGTTCAGGTGCTGCAGCTCGACTGGTGTTCTTACCGAGCTGGTTCATCAGGTCCGTGATGACCTTCAGGACCGTCTTCACTGTACTCTTCGCTTTGCGGGCGTTATCCTCGGCGTCCTTTGCACTGTTTGAAGCCTGAGGACAGGAACACGGATGTTAAACTTTTTATAATGTCCGGAGAAAGAGTCTGAGAGTTCAGTGACGAGCGAGTCGTACCATCCCCGCCATCATCATGTCCTGGTCGGCCTGGGCCTTCTTCTCCTTGAGCTCCTTCTCTGCGTCGGTCAGCTGTGCCATCAAGTCGTTGACCTCGTTGTCGAGATTGGTGGTGTCCTGGAAGGCTTTTTCCGCCTCCTCTTTGGTCTTGGCGGAGCCCTGCGAGGACACGAGTTTAATCACAGTGAGAGGAGAGAAACCGGCGAGCTGACACAGGCCAATGACGAGCCGCCGCTTTACCTTCTGCACATTACTGGCTATCCTCTCGGCGTCCTCCGCCTTGCTCTTTGCCTCTCGAGCATCGACGGCAGCGTTGCCCAGCGCCTCCTCCGCCTGCCTGGTCTTCTCGTTGGCGGCCATGATAGTGGCGTTGATGATGGGGATCTTCTTCAAGGCTTCCTCTGCGGCGGTCTTGTTGTCGTTGACCCTCTTATCAAAATCTGCAGGAAGTCAGAGAGAAAAACCCCGCAGGTGGACGAGGATCAGAGTTACGTGACGAAAACGGCTTTATTTTAAATCTCCGTGCAGATTTTTACCATCTCACCCGGAGCCTGAAGCAGAAATGGTGCATTTCAGGAAAATGGAAAAGGGGACGCATTACAAACTATTAGCACCTTCAAGAGGTTTTTTTGTTGTTAAAGTCAACTCAAAGCCTCGATGGACAGTTTTACAGGATTTTTTTTATTAATTATCTTGTTTTGAACGGACCAATAACGCAGCACGGACAGAAACCGGTGAACGGCGGACACTCGGGTACCTCTGAGGTTGTCCAGGATGTCCTGAGCCTCCTTAAACGTCGCCTGGCCCTTCTTCGCCGCCTCCTCGGCCAGAGCTTTGGCGGCGTCGGCTCGAGCGAGCAGCTGATCGGCCGTCTGTTGCACAGGAAGAGGAAACAGTTTTGTGTGTTGCGTTTTTTTCTCTTGAGAAGCTCCCAGAGGCCCTGAACTCACCTGCTGTTCACTTTTGCCTTTATCCAGCAGTTTGCGCACTTCCTGCTCTTTGGGCTTCAGGTCTTCTCGGAGGTCGTTGTACTCCTTCTCCGTCTTATCGATCAGCTTGTCGACGTCTGCCGCCTCCTTCTTGATCTTATTGGCATCCTCCTGAAAACAGAAACGTGAGTTACGACACTTTTCCTCCGCTGTTTCACATTAAACTGCGGCGTCCATCTCTCACCTCCAGGGCCTTGGTGTCGATCTGCGGGAGGCTGGTCAGGTTAGCGAAGAGCTTCAAAGCTTTGTTTCCGGCCTCCTCGGCCTCGGTCTGAACCTTGGTGGCCTGTTTCTCCAGCCTCTTGGCCAGTTCCTTCGCCTCGTTGTACCTGGACAGGACACAAAACACAGACGATCAGGAAGTCTGCTCAACGACTCTTCCTCTTCCATCTTTGAAGGAAATGTCTGACAACAAAAATCACTCTGGATCTGAAGCCAGCTGTGAGACCAAAGAACGAGCTGTACGTTTCTGTCCTTTCCAAAACGATCTGATGAACAGCTTGCTGGATGCACGAGAGCCCGTGTGGACGAGCTGCAGAGCATCAAATAACATTAAAAGAATCCCAAAAACTTCAGTATTAATTCCAGCGATTGGCATTATTATGGTATTATAAAGGGATGAAAAATGACTTTAAGAAGCAAAGTAACGACAAAAGGAAAATGACTGAAGGGGCGGAGCTCTAGACTAACGGGTCGCCACGGTTGCACTGGTGCCGCACCAGCAGAAAAGTTAGGCGCACCCAAGTTTTTCAACCGCATTGCTGAACACCGCAGTGTTATAATAAGAGAATGAATAATACAGAAAACAGATTTGAGATGAGAAACTGTTCTTGGAGTACACACACACACACACACACACACACACACACAGCGTGTGTGAGTTTTATTGTGGTGGAAGCAAAACAGCGACGCTCAGAGGGAATTCATGACGATGTTTATCAGATGGTTCAGTGAATTTTGGTTGGCGAGAGACAAAACCTGCAGCTCAGAATCAACACAAAAAAGACGTAAACACAGCGCGGACCCGACGCATCAGCGAGCTGTCGGCTTCCAGCCCCGACGGCGTGTCCGTGTACGGGCCGTCGGGTCAGAAAGCCGAAACAGAAAACTGATTCTGATGCTTCGGGTCTGTGTTTCCGTCTTTGTGTGGAGTCCGTGTGCCTGCTCTCATTTACTGTTTGTGGAAATATTTAACCTGAGATTCTGGCGTTTCTGGCCAAACACGGTTATACTTAAGTCGATTCAGGATTAAATGAATCGATATCGCTTTATTCAAGCTACTCACCTCCCTCTCTGCCTGCACTTTCAACTGGACCACGGCCAATCAGAGAGGTCCCGCCCCTGACTATCTCTGATTGGTTTAGACAACGATAACGTGCGTCTGTTGTTGACCACACGGAGACTTTCAGAGTTGCAGACACTTTTTCTTTTTTTACTCAAACAGTTGGTCGATGCGGTGCGACCTAAGATTTTTTTAGTTGCACCATTGAAAAATTTGGTCACATTTGCACTCCAGAGCCCTGGGGGGAGACAAACTGGCCAACAAAATGGGATGCAAAGAAACCACCAAGGAGTTCAGAAAGTTACTATAAAAATAGTTAAAAATGAAAAAAAAAAAAAATTCCTCACAGCTATAATGACCAGGAGACACAATATGACCACAAAGAGATGCAAAATGACCACAGAGCCGCGTATAATCACTACAAAGGTCCCAAGAATGAGTCGAAATAAAGCAAATTAACCACAAGAACAAGAAAAAAATAGAGACTCAAAAAAAGGGATGGAATAACTGAACAGATGTGACCGAAGATTCAAAAAACCACAACGTGGACAAAACCGAAGCAGGAAGGATGAAAAACAAATGAAGGGGAGACGAAACCTCCAAAAAACCTCCACAGGGCCAAACCGAGGAGGATTTCTCACACAAAGCAACAAAAACCTCACAAATCAAAAACAAAAAGGCAAAAACCACCTGTAACCATGACGGCAGGGAAAAACTAACTAAAGTGAGGTTTCGTCAGGCGGTGGGACGTACTTCGTGTTGAGCTCCTCGATCTCCTCGCTCGTTTTCCTCTCTTTCTCCAGAGTCTTCTGCAGCAGGTTGTATGCTTTGTTGGACGTATCGTTGGCGTCTTTGGCGATCCTCTCAATCTGGTCAGCGTCCATCTTGTGTCTGCAGGGAGAAAAGTCCAAACGGTTTGTGTCTTTGACGAGTATTCAGGTTAAGGTCAGGCCGTCAGCGCGTGTTGATGACACGTGTCGTGGGGTCTTACTTGTCGGCGAGCTTCCGCGCCTCCTCGGCCAGCAGCGTCAGGTTGTTGGGCGCTCCGGTGCCGCCGGGCGGTTTGATGTCCTGTCGATGACATCAGTCGTGTTTTATAAAAAACCCCAAATGCCTTAGAGCTCGGTTAGTCGCCATGGAAACAGCACCCTCACTCACCACTTTGCTGATGGCGTCCTTGGCTTTGTCCAGCTCCTGGCGGGCGCGGTCGATCAGGTTCTCGGCGTCACGTACTCGGCCCCGGGCGAGGTCGGCCTGAGTGCCGGTGTCGTCCACTGTGTTTCGGATGCTCTTCAGACGGTTCCACTGAGTGGTCAGAGTGTTGTTGATGCCGTTTAGGCGGTCCAGCAGGCCTTGGTCCGCTTCTGCGGGGTCAAAGGTCACAGACATTCAGTCTGGCTTTCTGCTCAGCAACAGGAAATAAACTGCAAACGTCAGATCTCAGTTCAGGTCTCACCTTTGCTGGCCTTGGCTTCCTCCAGCAGGTCCATGATGGCCCTCTCTGCCTCCTTCAGACGATCCTCGAAGGCCTGATCGCTGACGGTGTCCTGACCCGAGCCGAGGTTATCGATCAGCGTCTGCAGTTCGTGAAGCTTCTGCCTCTGCTGGTTCACCTGGACGCGCAGACAGAAACGTTAGCTCCTCTGTGCGAGGAGAGCGAAGGCGTTGCCTCGGAGTCGGGCTCACCTTGTCTCTGACCAGACTGTAGCAGGAAGGACACTGCTGGCAGCCCGGCACCGAGCGGTTGTAGAAGTAATTCTCCTCACACATGTCGCACCGAGCTCCGACGAAGCCGGGCCGACACTCGCAGCGACCGTCCTCCTTACACTGACCCGACACGGAGCCCTCGGGGTCGCAATCGCAGGCTGCAGGAACAAAGACGAGGACGTCAGTCCATTAATAACAGCTCTCATACACACAGCACAGCTCGTCACCCTGAACGCTCAAAGGATTCTTAAAGTTACAGGACTCGGTTTTGTCTAACACACAGACTCGAACTCTGCCTGATGTGATGGAAGACGACGCGGCTCAGACCTGCAAACTGCAGGCTGAATAAAGTTGAACTTTACAGTTTGTTAGAGCAGAGAAGGTCTGAGTCTTCACTGAAGCAGGTGCTGCAGCGTCCAAGTGTGCAGGAATGCAAACTGGGATCCTGCCTTTCAGTCCCAGTTTACTCCACACTAACAGACGGCGCGCTGTGACATTACAAACTGCTGTGTTTACCTTAAACAGGTATCAGGGTTAAGGAAGTTCTCAGAGGATCTATTCTGGAGCCGTACAATATGATATCAAAAACAGCGTGTTGGCAGGTTGGATCTGTGCAGGTGCAGAAACTAGATTTAAACACTTCCTGGTGCACGGTGCACCTCGTGCACGCAGTTGATGCAAAGCCCTGAAAAGCTGATCATGGCTTCATGTTTCTGGTTCTAACAGACCTGAGCCGGTGCCTGCTGACCTCCGACCGGAGGAGATCCACCAGGATCTATTCTGGGTCCTGTTCTGTTCACGTAACGCTAAAACGTCACAGCGATGGACTCGCTGTGACATTATCGAGTTTCCTCACGTTTGCATCCAGACACGCTGAAGCCGAAGAAGTTGGTCTCGCAGCGCTCGCACCGAAGGCCGGTGACGCCCGGCTGACACTCGCACTGTCCCGTAACGATGTCACACTGGCCGTTGGTGGAGCCAATGGGATTGCAGTTGCACCTGTGGGGGGGAAGTAGAAGAACATCATCTATGAGTAAACAACACAATGAAACACGTGCATGTTTGCGTTTTCCTGGAAGAATTGCTCAGAATCGACTAATCACAGGTTTCCAGTCAGCTGGAAATGAAAGAGAATTTAAAGTTTATCGCTGTAAGCGTGACTAAGACTGAGGTTTCGTGCCGTGAGCCCGTGAAGGCGCTCAGAACCGAAGCACAGCTACAGATGTGTGGGCGTGTTGGACGCACCGCTCGCAGCCATTCCCGCTCCGCAGGTTGAAGAAGCCGGGCATGCAGGCGCTGCAGTCGCGTTCGGCCACGTTGGGGAGGCACTCGCACTGACCCGTGCCCTGAGAGCAGCTGGTCTGCTGGTTCCTGGTGCCGAGCGGCGAGCAGGCGCAGGCTGGGGACAAATCAGAGATCACACTGTTTCCTCGCTGCGCTCGCAATTCAAACATCACGGGAAGGATTTCGGTTTTGGACTCCTCTTACGTTTGCACTTGTCGGCAGGCTCGGGGGCCAGCGCGTTGCCATAGAAACCCTCTTTGCAGCGGTCGCAGAAGAAGCCGTCGGTGTTGTAGATGCATTTGAGGCACTCTCCGTTCTCGCGGTTGCAGTTTCCGACGGCGTTGGGGTCGATGTTGCCGCTGCACTTGCAGCTCCGACACGTTCGGACTACGCCGCCGTTCTGACCCAGAGGGTCGCCGAAGAATCCATCATCGCACAGCTCGCAGCGCTTACCTGCACACAGGTGAGGTCACGTGATTGGCACACATAACAGTTAATCAAGGAAACCTATTTTTAATCACTTCATGAAACCTACAGGGCACCGGGGACACGCCCGACACCGGCACAGCATGGAAGAACAACACACCTCACACTGGACTAATGGCTACTCTGAAAGCTGAGGTACGAGGTACTGCTATGCAGTTTGGAAATAAAGAACAGTACAGTCTGGGAACCATTAGCTGACAGTTTAGCATCTGGTACCTGTAGTCCCAGTGGGGCAGTTGGTGCACACCACCTCTCTGGTTCTGGGAACGACAGCGCAGGTGGCTCCGGGCGGGCAGGGACATGGCTGACAGTCACCTGGCGTTCCCTGGGTGGCGTCGCCATAAAAACTGTCCTGGCAGCGCTCGCAGCTCAGACCGGCCGTGTTGTCCTGACAGTCGCACGCTCCTGGGTGGAGGACAGAAAAAGCAGCCCTGAGTATTAACGAACCCATCACTCAGCCCTCTGTGACGCGCTGACACCACCCTCACCTGTGTTGGTGTTGCAGGTCTCGCTGTGGCCGTTACAGTTGCACGGCTCGCAGGAGCTGAAGGGTCCGAGCTCCGGCTGGGCGCGGCGGTATCCAACCGTGCACTGCTCACAGTGCTGACCCTGGTAACCTTGAGGACACGTGCACTGCTCCACCCAGCGGGCCGGGACACCTGGTCCCCGCCTTGCTGTCACCAAGGAGACATCATCCAGGTAACCAGCACCTGGAGGGTGTGAGTGATTAGTGAACAATAGTAGACGATAAGAGTGTGTGTGTGCGTGCACGCTGCATACTCCTGTCGCTGTAGGTGCCGCGGATCTTGATGGCCGTCAGGTTGTGGAGAAGTTTGTAGAATTCGGCGTGGCTGATGGTCGGCCTCCAGGGGTAATCTGTGCTGTCGTGGAGCCTGAACCAAATTTAATCCAGACCAAAGACAAAAGCATTGAAAAGGAAAATCAGATTATCAAATAATCTACAGGGTTTAAATCAGATGACATCATCAGCAGATTCTGAAACAAATCCTGAGAATCATACAAATATCACAGCTTCATCCAGATTATTTGCAAAACAAGGAGGACAAAACAGATTACCACCAAACCTCTAACTTAATCCAGATTAAGAGAGTATTAGTGGAGTTTAATAGTAATCACCCCGCGTTCACAATTCAACTAATCATTTTAAATCTTATGACCAAAATATTTTCAATTTAATCCAGATTAAATGACTATGAAGAAATTAACAGCAAATAATCTGTGTCAGCAAAACGTGTCAGGGACTGCAACCAGACAGTCCAGATTAAATCAATCTATGTGAACAGGTTGTAAATAAAAACTGCATGATTATGTTCAGATTATGAGTTTAATTTACACCCAAAACTCCAGATTAACGCTGAGAGCAAACGTACTGGTGCAGATTATCTGCTCCAGTTTGCTGGATTAAATACTGGTTTTCACTGGGAAAGCAACACACGGCGCCTCACCTGAACACATATGTCTGCGTGTTCTCATTGGGGTAGGAGTTGCCCTGGGCGATGAGGGGGACGGCCACCCGCAGGTTCGCCCCCTCTAGCACCAGATCCTCGGCCGACAGACGGCTGTCCCGCCGGTCCACTCGGAAGTTCAGGGTCAGGTTCTGCCCATAACTCAAAACCTGGTTCCCCAAAAACTTCTCTGTGACACAGAAACGAGTCAGAGTCACCGACCAATCAGCAGCAGCGTCACACAGGGACAAAAACAAATCCATGTTTTGTTTCTTGCCTCTGAGGTGGGGCCTCCACCTGTGTGTGGACTCCTGGGTCTGCACCCAGAACGCCCACCAGATAATCCACAGACGACTTCTACAGAGTCAGAAACGACCAAACCGCCAAAATAGGCCACCCCCCTCCTCCTCTGCTGGTGTGTGTGTGTGTGTGTGTGTGTGTGTGTGTGTGTGTGTACCTGGTGCCACAAAGTAAATGGGGAAGTAGTCCTCTGAGATGAGGAAGATTTCCTGTCCGCTGGATGACCACTGCACCTGGCCCCTGGCTCCATCACGCTCCTGACCAGTCCACTGCTCATCATCTAACACACACACACACACACACACACATATTAGCGCATGTACAGTGGAGTTAGAGTGGGGTCATCTCTGTCCTGAGTGGGGCTTGCAGGCAGTGTTACCTCTGCTAAAGTCAGATTTGATGGCGTGGACGCTGAAGCCGTCGGCGCTGTCGCACACGGACGAGTGCTGGAAGCAGAAGCATGGCGTGCAGCCCTGAGGGTTGTTCTCATCCAGGTTAAAGTAACCCAGCTTACACCTGAGGGGCACAAGCAGCAAGAACACACCTGTGACGTGCTGCTGCACGAACTGCACTTTCACTCGCTGCATGTTAACGGAACGTGTGTGGGCGGGGCTGTGGGCGGGCCCCGCCCTGTGTGGGCGGGACTGTGCGTCACCTGTCGCAGCTGAAGCCCTCCACGTTGTCTTTGCAGCGACACTGACCCGTGTTCACGTCACACTCCTGCGTGCTGCCTGAGGGCGAGCAAGAGCACTGCCTGATGGGGGAGAGAGAGAGTCAGACTCATCAGGTTTTTTGTTTGTTTGTTTTCTCTTTCTTTTGTTGTTGTTTATTTGTCTGTTTTGTTAGCTTGGAGAAAAAAGGGGCATAAGTTCTATCAATCTGTAACAACCATGATACTTCCTAATAAAAGATGTTTGAAACAGTTCAGTCAGCAGGGGGCGCTCACAGCTCAGTGGTCATTCTCCAGCAGCCAACCACACTTCAGCTCATGTAATCGTGACCCTTGACCTGACCCTGTTTCCTCCTGGGTCAAAGTTCAAGTTCTTCTTCACTGAAACGGGGTTTAATACTCCTGACGTGGGAGAACGTCTCCTCTTTGGACGGTTCAGTTTGTCTCTGAGACGTCCGGCTTCTCTCTAACAAGCTGGCGCCGTGCAGCTGACAGCTCCGCTCAGCAGAGTCGTATCTGACCCACACAGGAACGCCACGGCTCCGTCACCTCCGGCTGGACTGCCGGAGCTCTGTGGACGCCCGGCTGCTGGACTTCAGAGAAAAAGCGTGTCAGCTCAGAGGACGGATCAGCTCGGCCTCTCACCTGAAACCCAAAGGTGGCCGGGCTCTCTGTTACTGCCCCCCACAGAAAACCAAACACAGGACAATTTAAATCTGTCTTCAGTCCTGATTTATGTCCAGTTTTCTTCTGCTCCGACTTTATTGTTCCAATTTTTTATACATGATTTCATTTTTTAAATGTTTCTCACGTGGGGCAGCTCGGTGTCGCGACCCTGAAGAGGATGAGTGGAAGAGCATGGACGGATTTTTCACATCATTGTGATTTCTGCTGTTTTTCAGTCGAGTTGTGCTGCTGATGTGTTTTCTGCTGTTTCTGGAGACCTGGAATGTAAATGCGCCTGAACTGGGAAACCTCCTGCTCTTTCAAACCTGCTGCAGAAGGAAACGTGACTTCCTGACCGGCTGACGGCTGACGTCAGTCACCAAACAAGCTGGAAAACCAGCGAGTGACAGAGATACTCAAAGTGTTTGCTGTGAGAGAGCCGTGCACCCAGCAGGAGGTCAACCTGAGCTGATGACCTCTGCCGGGCCACGCTCGCGTCTCTGAGCTCAGCTGATGTTTGGGGTTAGCGGCGTACCTGCAGCCGGCCTCCGTCAGGCTGTGGTGTCCCGGCTGGCAGCGGTCGCACTTCTCTCCGGTCACTCCGGGTTTACACGCACACATGCCGCGGTCATCACACTGAGGGGACACAGAGCCTGCACGCACGCGCACGCACACACACACACACACGTTAACCTCCAACCACATGCAAACAATCAGCTGCATTAATGAGCCGTCGCAGTGCAGAGCGGTTGGAGCAGCTGGCTCACATTAGGCGGTGGTTTCCTGCTGCGCTCCGTTAAAAACTGCTGAAAACCACAAAGTCCATGCCTGCGGTTTCACATGTTTTCACTCAAACATTTACAAAATCACCAAAACTGATCTTTAAACCTTTTCTGCAATTTGTGTTTCGATTCTCTGCAAACGACTCGACAGATTTCCTGAAAAATCACAACAGAGACGTCCGACAAACTGACACCAGAGAGAAAAACTGCTGCAAGGAGTCGACAGAATGTCAAGACGGGTGACAAAGAGCAAACAAGTGATTTCAACGTGCTGCAAAAACATCCAGAAGCATCACGAACACAAACATTTACCACATAAACACAAACAAAGGCCAAAAAAAGATCAAATAGAGAAAATAATCAGCAAACACTCGAAACAACGCGAGAACAAACGATCACACTCACACACACACACACACTCTCCAGTGTGCACCACTCACCGACGGGGTTGCAGAGGCAGGGCAGGCAGCGGCTGGCGCCCGGGTCTCTGTAG
This sequence comes from Astatotilapia calliptera, assembly GCF_964374335.1. Lineage (NCBI taxonomy): Eukaryota > Metazoa > Chordata > Actinopteri > Cichliformes > Cichlidae > Astatotilapia > Astatotilapia calliptera. Next base: position 1,808,229 of record NC_137439.1, on the reverse strand, counting down.
TAGTTGTCGAGGCAACGCTCGCAGTTGGGGCCGTCCGTGTTGTCGGCGCAGTTCCTGCAGTGGCCGCCGTGACCGGTGGCCCGGTACAGCTCGGCGTCGAAGAAACACTCGGCACTCTTCCCGCTACACTCGCAGGCTGAGAGACGGAGAGTTTCACAATAAAAGACCCGAAACAGGTAACAGTGAAAAAGTTGAAGATGCACCAAAATCTCTCGTGACGCAGTGAAATCATCGGTGACGGGGCAAACGTGCGGCGGCAGACTTACGCAGACACTCGTTGGGGCTGTCGGCCGTCGCTCTCCTCCAGGGCCGGTCGTTGAAGAACGGTTGGCACTCTTGGCAGTCGTCGCCGGCGGTGTTGTGTTTACAGTTACACACCAGCCGTCCTCCATCGTTCCTCGCGCACTCGCTGGCGTGGCCGTTACACTTACACCTGGAAGTAGAGAAGCACACCTGTCACACCTGGACCAGGTTGCTGCTAACGCTCACACACCGTCATTAAAGCTCAACTCTTTGTTCAGTTTACTGTCGTCATTGTTTTCGCTCCCGATGAGGTTTTTCCGCTCTGCAGCTCCGAGCAAAGGTTTTCTCAAACCTCCCGAGGGAGCGCAGCCACCCGCCTCAGCAGGACGGGACTTGCTCAGCAGCCACCTTTGGCTATGGTCTCAGGTGTCTCTTGGCAGCGAGCTGTTGGAAAAACTGACAGTGGGAAGGAAGAGAGGCCTGGGTTCGTGCTCCGAGCTGTTAAAGCTGCACCGCCTCGGGCTTACAGCACTGAGTCAGTGTGCAGCGGGTTTAATACTGTAAACGTGCAGACTTCAGCATGCAGCCTGAGCCCTTCTGGAGCTCACGGCACAGAACGAAGGAGCGATAAAGCAGCGCACAGATAAACAGTCAGCGCGACTCACGAGCAGCGCTGAGGAATGTGTCGGAGATACGCCGCCATCTAGTGACGCACAGAACCTCCGTGGGACAACACGTCCTTTATTCTCCTGCGGTGAGTGCGAAGGCTTCAGTGAGATGTCCCCACAATCACTCCTCAAGAGCAGAAGGAGGCAGTCTGTGGCCGTTAGCGGGACAGAGCCACACACTTTTGTGCAAAAGTCTCGAGTCCTTTCTTTATGTGCTGCTTCAAAGGAGCCAAACTTTACTGAGGTGCTCTCGAGTTCGGGATTTCTGAAGCTCTATCAAAGTTTTTCTTTGGACCACCGAGCAAAGAACCAGTTTTAAGCTCTTTGTTTCCATCGGCCCGTCGCAAAAACATCGTCTGCTCCCATTTCTTTAGTTCAAATGAAAAATGTTAGAGATAACAGTTTGACAACCAAGTATTTTTACACCAACGAGGTGATTCTCAGAGCTGAAAGCCTGGCTCACCTCGGCGCAGAGAAAGGACACCTGTACGCATCACTCCGCGAGGCTCCTGCCTACGATAGCCGTAATGCTCCGATTGATTGTAAGTGCGCCGTATTTTCCAAGAAACACGGTAATAACGACGGCCCGCTCGCATGCGCTACCAAAAATAGTGCTTTGTTGTGTATCTGAGGGACGAAAGCCAAACCAGTTCCACACCACTGAAGCTGCAGCATTTTAACAAACCAGTTCTGGTTCAATCGTGGTTCAAGAGTTGGGAGTTCGCCTTGTAATCGGAAGGTTGCCGGTTCGAGCCCCGGCTCCGACAGTCTCGGTCGTTGTGTCCTTGGGCGAGACGCTTCACCCGTAGCCTGCTGGTGGTGGTCAGAGGGCCCGGTGACGCCAGTGTCCGGCAGCCTCGCCTCTGTCAGTGCGCCCCAGGGTGGCTGTGGCTACGATGTAGCTGCCGTTTCATTTCATTCATCCGTTTCATTCAACGATCTGCTTTCGCCCTTCTCATTCTCCGTCACCGCCATGTGCGTATGAAAACACTGCACATGCGTGTTTTACCCATATTCTATCGCCATATTTCATTTTCTTATCGTTGCCCAACATTATACCAGTATCACCGTGAACGGTTTGATATGGCCCAGCCCCAGCATGCACACTATAGAAGACCTGGACTGATCAGTGGAACCGTTCTGATGGGAAATCTGATAAATCTAGATTTGGTTCAGGGAGGAGGTCGGGACAGAGGTCCTTCTGTGCAACAAGGTGGAGGCTCCATCGTGGTTGGAGCAGATTTCAGCTGGTGGGATCAGCCTGACGGAGAAGAGCTCCGAACGATACGTAAAGAAAGCAGAGCTCACGCTGTGCTGAAGGAGGTCACACCAAAGATTCACTCACGAGCCCGTTAAACTCCGTTTTTGGATTAAAAGCTGTATTTTCACGTTTGCACACAATTCAATAAATCGCTGCGCCCGCTTCACAGCAAACTATAAAGATCATCGTCTCCGTGGCTGTGTCCTGGGTTTACACAGGATCAGAAACCTTCCTGGTTACACATAATTCACAAGACCTCAAAAACAGAAAGATTGTTGGAGGTTCAGTCGAACCCGAGCAGGCACGGAGGGAGAAGCATGAAAGAAATCCTGAACATCACACATGTTAAGCTGGATTTAAACCCTTTGCTCCCTCCCGGCCAAAACGTGAGCAAACGGGAAAAACTCCAGGTGATCTTCTGTCCAATGAGCAGCGAGCTGCTGCACGAGTTCAAGGAGTTCAAAGGAGCGTTCATGAGCTGTGTGTTTGCATGAATGAGTCACTGGCAGAATTGCACAATGAAAAGTGTTGATATAATAAAGTGCAGATAAATCTGCCCACAGAGCTGCCAGCTGAGCACGCTCAGGTAGATCCAGGTGAAGGTGCAGAAGGAAAATCTCCTCCTGGGACAAGTAAAGGTTAAATCCTCCAGGTGCTCGGCTCGGGAATCGCCCCTTTTCTTCCATCCGTCACGGCTGTCGGACCGCCTCATTCCGGTTTCCCTATAATCTGGCCCTGCCGGCTAGGAATTTCAGGAATGCTGGCGGTGTAAGGGAAATGTGCTCCACATTCAAACAGATTATGGCTGCAGAGTCGTGCTCCGTGCAACACTCGAGTAATGCCTATCGAAAACGAATTCTAGTGTGGATCCTGTGCTGGTCACAAGGAAGCGGACCACACAGTGACACGGCGGGACCTGACCGCAGAGCAGAGCTCCGCCGGAGGACTCGACTGAAAAACAGGACCTGCAGTGAATCTGAGGCTTTACCTTCCTCCCACCGCGAAGTCAGAGATGGCGTAGTAGTAGGACTTGAGGACCTTGGGGTCATTGAAGACCTCGTCTCCGAATGTGTTGAGCCGGTTCAGGGTCACTCTGATGTCGGTGGCCGTCACCCAGTCCTGCAACAGACACAACATGGATGCTGCGTTAGACACACGAGGGCAAACAGAGGAGCATCACCTGCCAACGGAGCATGCTCATACACCTGACCATGCTCTGATGTCCTGATTGGCTGGAAATAATTTATGTCTTTATGATCCAACTACTAAAGAAATATTTAAAACTATTTGGTTTTTCTCCCGTTTATCCAAACAGCTGGAACGATGTCACTGCTGGATGAGCCTCAGCATGTTTGTGCCGATTCTGCCCCAAGAGTGATTTAAGATCACACTGAAGAGAGCATGACTACCTCACCCAGTAATCTGATTACTTTAATTAAACTCAAAGCAAACGCAGGCGTGTGAAACATCCTGGTTTTTGTACTCTGCAAACAGAGAAGTGGTTTCAGTTCCAGCTGTGGGAAAAACAGTGACGCAGACACCAGCAGGCCCTCACACTGTGACATTTCCACAGAAATGAATTTATTTTCTTGGCCTTACGATACAAGATCCAGATGGAGGGAATTACTCAGGACACCTGTTGTGTTTCAGAGGATAAAGAAAGTTACTCAACATCCCGCCTCGTGGGAAAGCCAGCGATAGCTCCGTTCAGCAGGAAGCTCGTCAGGCCCGAAGCTTCGGAGAAGCTGAAGACGAAGCGACGGCTCGAGGGGAAAGTGGAGCTGAATATAAGCGAGCTGGCCCGCTGTCAGACCTGCTCCATGTTTGTCCGCCCACTCAGAAAAACTGTGACTTCGCGCATGCCTGTTAAATCCTCGGACAAGTGCTGGGAATGTGGAACAGCCTGCGACTCACAGGCTCGGAAACAGGAAGTTTACCTGTCCTGAGGTAATCCTGTGAAGACCCTCACAGGAAACAAGCAGAGCATAAAGCCTTGAAAGCACCGAGCACGACGGTTAAATGTTGATGTAACCGTGTCACACATGTAGCCTGGTAACACAGCCGACCGGCACTGAAACAACTTCCTGGGTTCATTCCCAACATGAGCAACACAAATAATCTGCTCTGAACACGACAGCCGGTTCCTGAAACATGAAGCTGTGCTTTCTTGTTATAGAGGCTACTCCATGACCAGGAGCTCCACAGACTCAGCGTGCCGGCCTCCACCACTCTTGGTTTTTAGAGCCAGATTTCTCCTTCACTGGCTGCCTGTTAAATCCAGAAATCCTGCTCCTCATCTACAAGGTCTTAAATAATCAGGCCGCTCTTCTGTGGACCAGGTGACCCTGAATCCTCCCTTAGTTATGCTGCAATAGACGTAGGCTGCTGGAGGATTCCCATGATGCACTGGGTGTTTCTTCTTCACTCACTATGTATTAACAGACCTCTCTGCATTGAATCATATCTGTTATTAACCTCTGTCTCTCTTCCACAGCATGTCTTTATCCTGTCTTCCTTCTCTCACCCCAACCAATCACAGCAGATGGCCCCACCCCTCCCTGAGCCTGGTTCTGTTGGAGGTTTCTTCCTGTTAAAAGGGAGTTTTTCCTTCCCACTGTCACCAAAATCCTGCTCACAGGGGGTCATATGATTCATATCATATCATTTTCTCTGTATGTATTATTGTAGGGTCGACCTTATAATATAAAGCACATTGAGGACGGTTGTTGTGATTTTGCGCTGTATAAATAAAACTGAATCTAAATAAATTGAATAGAGGCCACGCCCCTAATGCAAACTAATCTAGGCGAGTTATAAAGGAATGCTGGAGCCTCCAGTGGACGCTACAGGAACTGCAGGTTTCTCACTTCCATGATGGCGTCCTGAGACCAAAGGCTGCTCTTTGAGGAAATGCTGGCCAATGAAGTCACAGCTATACTGTGTTTCCTCCTTTCAAACCCTCCACATGTGCATTACTAAGTTGGTCCCACAGTCCACCTTTATCCAGACACAAAACTTCTAAGATGCTCAGAGAAAGACGGCATTTATGCAGAATTAGCTGCCACGTAACTCTGTTACACTCTGATGTGATCGGTGGAGCGATATCAGCCGATTAGGAAGCTGTAAACTCATTTAAACGCTGATAAAACAACCAGTTCATTTTTTTATTGGTAATATTTTCAGTGTAACCTTTGACTATGTTTCAGTTCAGGCAGTCTGCCCCATCACATGACCCATCCCAGTTTGGAAAAGCAATCAGCCGAAGCCTTCTGGAAAAGCATTTTCACGGCTCGTCATTTCCTCCCTTGCTTCCTTCGAGCCTCGTACTTCCTCTCCGTGTAAATGAACAGATTTAGCTCTGCAGCTCAGCTCTAAACTTCCTTATTTGTCTCGCTGGCATCGAGCTATTTATACCAAAGCCAGGATCTTTTTGGAGGCGGCGGCCTGCCGGAGGCGTCAGACGGCTGTTTGTCGCTCTGTGACATTCCTGCTGTCTGTCATCTCTGAGCGGGAAATAACCAGCAGCTGAGAGCGTCCACCTCAACAGGCAGACGATCAACCATCACGGCGTTAAATACAGCCGAGAGCTGCTGGCACAAGTGTTTACAGGCCCGACTTTTCACCTCTAACTGTTTCTGAGTGAGCCGCAGAGAAATGCAACATCCCTGATTCACCCCTGCTGGACCATCCTCACCGAGGACTGTGGCCTTAGACATCCACAGGATCTTTATTACATTTAGATCGATCATTTTATTCTTTCCTGTCAGACTCACGTCTGCAGCTGCTGAACTATAACCCATCTGCTGACCAACGACACCACATTTACTCCACTTTGTGCTTCCACGACAAAAATCAGCCTTAAATGTCGCGACCGTTACATGAAAGTTAGCTAACATGTTAAAGTGGCTGATGGAGATGTCACGCTCCGGGTTTCTTTTCCTACGGTGGCCCCGAGGTGGGAAACCCCTTCAAAAAACAGAAAACACAACGTTTTGGAAAAGATAACGAGACATGGCAGATGCAGGAAAAGGACAGGAACAGTTTTTTATTTTTGAAATGAAGTGAACCAGACTTCCTGTTAGCTTGCTGATGTCATTTCCTGTCTGAGCTGTGTCCTTCGTTTCAAACAGACTGAGCTCAAAGGGTCTGAGCGCTCTGCTCGTTTACGGCATCGTGTTGGAATCGACGTCTTTGGGTTTTTAACCAATGTTTGGCTGAAACGAGCCAGCAGAGGGCGCCACCTCCAGTTACAGGCGCAGTGACAGTCTGTTCCCACGCTTTTAGGTGTGCGCTACAACCGGAGCTACAACCGTTAATGTTGCGTAACGTGGCCCCAGCAGGCTCACTGTTCCTGAGTTACACATTCTGGAAACACCCGGGAAGACACAGGTACGTCTGCAGCTAGGGCTGCTCGATTATGGCAAAAATGATAATCACGATTATTTGACGATATTTATTTAACCCTTAAGACCTACCATAGAACCAAGTCCGCCAGAGCTTATATTATTTTTTTTACATGTTGTAGTGCCATTTGTGGGAGCATTTCAAGTTGCTATACATCAATACAACTGTTATAGCCCATATTTTAATAATATGTATGCATTAAGTCCATAGTAACTACATTAATTGCAAAAAAGTGCAATAAACTACAAAAAAAAATTGAAAGTCGTTTTTGTTTTGTTTTTTACATATATTTCTACTTGGAGAAATTTAAGAGGTTTATCCCTCAAAACTTTAAATACAAAAAAGTTGCAAAAAATAGTTTACAACAACAGGAAATTTATTTTGAGTGTCTTCATAGTTTTATTTTGGAGATACACCAATTTTTATATACTGCAGGAAAAACAAAAAACAATCCTATGATGCAAATTTGCAAAGAAAACAGCAGGTGCATCAAAATAAACTATTCCCAGCAGTGCAATTTGAGTTCTAAGCATCCCAGCAACTATTCAGAAAAGTATAGAGTCAAACATGACTTATAAAAACACCAGTATAGGCTTTTAAGGCCTACAAGTAAAAAACTACATTTCCCGCGAAAATGACGTCGCTTCCGGTTTCGAGCAGGAAATGGCGGACATGCGATAGTTCGCGCTGACGTCTGTTTCAATGTGGGAAATGTTAGGAACAGCTGATCGGATCGGCAAAGCGTGTTTCTGAAATATTATGTTTTTGTTCCTGCAAGCGCTTTTTATGCAGTTTTTGCAAAGCTTTATGTGGAAGGAACCCGTGACCGAGGACAAGCTGATGGCATCAGATGTAAGTGCAACTCCTCCGGTTTCATATGCAAAACAAATTATTGCGCTAGCTTACACGGTTCAGGTTCTACAGGGATTTAAAAATAGTTATGCAAAACGGAGCGTGCTGCTCTGACGGCTTTAAAGGGTTAACAATGACTTTAAAAAATAATATAACATAGTGTGCAACACCACTGAAGTTTTTTTTTTACCTCTCTTTTCAACCAACAGCAGTCACTCTCCTCTCCAAATAACTTCTGCTTAGCTTTCCGAGCTTGCTCTTAATCATCCGGTCTCCAACCTTTTTTGCGCCACGGACAGTTTATGCCCGACAATATTTTCACGGACCGGCCTTTAAGGTGTCGCGGATAAATGAGGGAGGGGCTAATAATCGGCTCCGTCATTTTTAATGATCGTTGAAAGCCCAGATCGTAATCGTGATTAAAATTCGATTAATTGAGCAGCCCTATCTGCAGCTGACGTCGGTCGGCTAACGGAGACGAGTCGGATCTTTCGTCCCGGACGCTCACAGCGCATCTGGACAAAATCCCAGCAGCACTTTCAGGACATCTCTGGGAATTTCCCCCTCTTGGGCTCGAGGAAGAACGGATTAAGATTTCAATCCGTGGAGCAGTTTTAATGTGGAAGACTTGACACGCTGCAGACTAAACAGCTGAAGCTGGACGTTTATTCCACCTCTAAAATAATCACTGGCTGCGTCTCTGCTCGCTCTCGTTCGCCTCCTGACAGGCTGTTTGTTTCCAGGCTGAATGTTTGTGATTCCCGGAGGACTTCCTAAAACCAAGCAGCATTCTTCCTTCAAGAAAACACATCCCGGGCGAGGCCTCCACACTGGCACGGAGCTGCAGTTGATTGATGGCAAACAAATGTTCGCTACAGTTTAGACAGCGGCGATTTGGAGACGAGGCTGCTCCGGCTTCCTGGATGGGACAGCGTGAGGATCTGCAGCTGCTGGACGGGCCGGATGTGTTTATGCCGCATGAATGTCGGAGATGGGAGAAGAACCGGCCTTTAAAACGGTCAGCAGATAACCGGACCAGCTGCACTTTTTAACAAGCCTTCATCTGAGCCAATCGACACCTGAACCTCCGTCGGGGTTTAGTTATCTGAGGTTAAGGCGGAGAGCGCAACAGCAGATTTGTATTTTGAGTTCCTCGGATCATATACTTCCTGAGTTAATCACCAGCACACAGGTCACGTCAGGTCATGGCTGGTGGTTTATCATCAGCTGACTCTTCTCAACGTTTAGTCTTTGTTTTAATATCGTCTTTAAAATCAAGCCAAACTTAAATAAATCAAATGTTCTAAAATAGGAAAAGACTGAAAAATAACACGAAAGCGTTTCAGAGTTCGTGGGCTTCGGCTTTTTAAGGACCGACCTTACTGAAAACTGACGACGGTTCAGAAACAACGAGCTGCGTCAGATCCTGACTGAAATATGATCCGTCCTTAAAAAGGATCTCCATGCATGAAGATCTGATCTCCAGCATGTCCCGGAGACCTGCAGCAGCTATGAGGAACACCGTCTGCAGACAGTGCACGAATAAATTCATCTGATAAAAACCGAACCAGCAAAGTAGACGAAACGCTGATGGACGGGCAGCTCCGTCCATCCATCAGGACCTTCTGTCACTCGCTGTTTTCAGAATAAATACTTACACACAGCCTCCTTTCAGGACCGTCCTGATTAAAACACATCAGCTCTAAATGAATAATGTGAGTCACTGATGCCACAAACTCTCCCGCAGAGTCTGACAGAGGAACATTCATCATGAGAGTCTCTCCCACTGCATCATTCGTGTTTCTTCACCTCCAGTGTGATGACTGTGGGAAACTCAGTGTTCCTCTTGTTACTGATAAAACCTATAAACTGTATTTAGTGCACTGTGTGTCTGTGTGTGTGTCTCTGTGTGTGTGTGTGTGTGTGTGTGTGTGTGTGTGTGTGTCTCTGTGTGTGTCTCTGTGTGTGTGTGTGTGTGTCTGTGTGTGTGTCTGTGTGTGTGTCTGTGTGTGTGTGTGTCTGTGTGTGTCTGTGTGTGTGTGTGTGTGTGTGTGTCTGTGTGTGTGTGTGTGTGTGTCTGTGTGTGTCTGTGTGTGTGTGTGTGTGTGTCTCTGTGTGTGTGTGTGTGTGTCTGTGTCTGTGTGTGTGTGTGTGTGTGTCTGTGTGTGTGTGTGTGTGTGTGTGTCTGTGTCTGTGTGTGTGTGTGTCTGTGTGTGTCTGTGTGTGTGTGTGTGTGTGTGTCTCTGTGTGTGTGTGTGTGTGTGTCAGAGTGACCTTACAAAACAAAAACTGAGGCGAGAGGAATGAACACAGACTCTGCTTCCTGCTCATGAAGCAATCACAAACACGCTGACGGGCGACAGGAAGAGGAGGGGACAACGAGGAGCGCGCTCCAGCTGCCGGGCGCTCGGGCCAAACCGAGCTGGGAAATCCGGGGGCGTCGCCTGGAAGCGGGTCGCAGCGCAGGCGGTGCTGCTCAAGAACTTCTGTCTGCAGAACGAGGGAACACTCGCTTACAAAAGCATTGCAGATGCTGATGTCTGAAACTTTCCCTTCATTCTGGGAATATTTCATCAGTTTCAGGCTCCAAGGGAACAAATCGAATATTCAAAAGACAAAGAATCTTTGATGGTTACGGAGAGTTTGTTTAGGGGAAAGCAGCGATCTGGTTCATGTGAGCTTTTCCGACTGTGTAAACGACTCCCACCGAACTCCGATTTCACGGAGCTGCTGCTCTTTATCAAACTAAACCTCCCTGTGCCCAGATGTGCGGCGTAACCTCCGGCTTCTCGTTCTGTGAGGGGAGGAGTCACGATGTCTCAGGTGGCGTCACACGCACGCCTTCATCCGTAGTTACTGAGGCTCAAACAGTGTCCTTATTTTATTTCTAAATAAGAACTTTATGAAGAACAGAAGACACGTTTAAAAGGATTAAAGGTCAAATTTGTGCCTCAACATGATTCTCGTCACATTTCTGTTTTCAGATTTTCTAACATCACTTTTCTGTGGAGCTGATGTTGTTTCTGCTCTCAGAGCCTTTAAAAGTGATTCATGAGGTAAAATCAGAAGTAAAAACGCGCTCACCTGGAGGACGGGGCTGTTGTCGAAGTTGTAGGCGCTGGGTCGTCCCTCCAGTGTGGAGAAGGCCACGTTTCCTCCCGTGAGCGGCGAGATGTCGCTGAACTCGTCGGTGCAGAGCGCCTGCTGCTCGTCCTGGCCGGTGCGGATGAAGCCGCGGTTCGCTTTCTGGTAGGTCTTCTCGCAGGAGCTGCTGTAGTACTGGTACGGCACCCAGGGGCTGCCCTCGCTGGTCCGCTTGTAGATGGCGAAGCTCTCCGGCCGGCTGGTGTGGAACTTGAGGCGGACGTAGGTGATGTCGAAGGCCTTACCTGCAGAGAGAGGGAGGAGCGTTAGGTTAGGTTTAGTTTGTGTAACAGATGGAAGGAGACTAAAAACCTGCAGACCGAAAGAAGCTGAGAGTCGGACGAGCTGCAGGATCAAAAATACTGATGCTTCAGGGCGGAGGTTAAACCATGCACAGCACAGCTGGATGCAGCTGTACCTCCGCCCTGACTGTAACCTGAGGATCTCTGCGGAGCATCGTGTCTCTGCAGGACTGTTTCCTGACGCCCGCTCGGGCGCTGTCGGGGGGATGATCTCGGGCGATTTGGGAAATGCTGAGCAGGAATGTGAAGTGCAGTTCTTCCTCTGACTGCGACACTCGGGGCTGCGGACGGTCTCCGCATATTTGGCGAGTCTGAGCAGGTCGGCCTGAGCGCTCCAGCAGCCGTCAGTCAGCGAGCAAAGGGAGGCCGCCGCGTTTGAGCCGGGCGGCGGGGGGTACGGCTGTTTGCTCAGCCAAAGAATCTGCTCTGTAAACAGTGCGCTGACAGGGCCCCGGTCTGGAGGGGCCCCTCTGTGTCAACGGCAAATAAAGGTGAAGCTGCTGATAGGACTGAAGCGCACAAAGAGCTGCAGTTTATTACAGGAAACAATGAAGCAACAGCAAACACGCCGCCGGCGTCCTCCCTGTGTGTGCATGACGCTCTGAGGACCACACCGAGTTTATGAGCCCATTTACTGCTCACAATCAAAGCCTCGGTGGATGCGACGTCACCGCTGAGGTTTCATTTTCTGAATTACCGGCCGCTCTGTTCACACAGCGCTGCAAACACAGGCGGCCAATCAGAGGTCAGGCTGAAGGTTTTAAATTTCACGCAGCGGTTTAACAAACAGCACCGACCCTGGAGCGCTGGATCAGGGACGCATCAGCACATCTCATGAAGACCAAACTGCTACTGTGCTGCTTTCATCTTCACAAACACGCTCGCTTCGTCTTTTCACCGCAAACCAAACTCGGCGTGAAACAAACAGAAGCAGATGTTTTTATTTCCTGATGTGACAGACGATTGAAACCAGCCGCCGTGAACCTGCTCTCCACAGCAGATCCAGGACCAACCGTCACGCAGAGCCGCCGAGTTATAATCAGGGGCCACAACACTGTAGACTGTCAAAATAAAAGCATGGACACTGGCCATTGGTAAGTCAAACATGGGTGGAGGTGTTTTCTTAGAAGAATGAAAACCAGACGTGAAGAAAATGTTCAGAACGGATTAAATGTGTGTCACTGCGTTCCCAAAGTGTCGGCCTTGTGAGGCTGTTTACAGTAATCGAGTTTGAAATATCCTTCAAACATTCATGATTACATATTTACAGAGTCATAAAACAAAAGCTGTTCCCATCACAGGTGGGAAACGGCTCAAACGCAGAGATGGAGCAACAAGATCAAACAAAAGGAAGACGCTGAGGTGACGTTTGTGAGGGGAGCAGAACGGGCCTCGGGTGGACGGAGGTCTGAACACCAACCGTGCTGCTTTTATGTAGCCTCCCCAGAACGTCCCCTCACAGGCCGGTGTGCTCGCAGAGATCACAGCATGAAAAGGAAGCGCTCCGTCATGGTTTCCCACACATTCCTCCACAGCCGGTTCAGTTCCTGGAACAAACTGGGCTGAGTGAAGTTCACCAGTTTCAGAATAAAAGGCCGTTTCATTCAGATCTGACGGCGAACACGTGGGACCTGCAAACGTCCCGTGGAGCCTCGCCGGCCTCGGATCAAAGGTTTATGAAGAGGCGTCAGAGGAGACGAACGCCACTGACAGGAACACAAACCCGTCGGTGACGTCTCTTCAGAAACCGCACAGAAACACGCCTCCGCATCCCCACGGACGGGACAAAAGCGTCTGTTGTCGCAGCAATCGGGAGGCAAACAAAGTCCAGGTGGCTGCTGGGACAGGAGGCCGGAGGGGCCCGCAGGAAGTGACGCTGCAGACAGACGACAAAGCGCCGTCCTGAGAACACAAAGAGGAAGCCACACAGACTGGAAAAACAAACCGAGGATGAACCGAGCTCCTGCTGACGAGGAGCCATCTTCATGCTGCCACCATCTTTCATCCGTTTCCCAGCATGCACAGAGGAAAGTTGATGAAACTTAAAACTCTGGAAGACGTGGCTCTATGAGAGCAGGTGGAGCCTTCCAGCAGAATAAACCCTCATAAATCTGAGATGATTCAGGTTTTATGGAGATGAATTACAGGGAGTTAACAAGAGCTATAGAGGTGAAGGGTTAACAGCCTCGCCTGCAGCTGGACGACGTGTCCGTTTCACATATTTGACATTTGTTTCATTCTCGTCTTTTTACCTAAATCACAGAACAGGTCAGCCATCCTTAAAATGACTACGAGCGCTTAGCTACAGCGACTGAGCACGCTGGTGGAGCGAAGCAAACATACCCCTCACCCAGGAGAGCCGGGTGCACCAAAGCTCCTTCACCCCAGGGATCGCTTTATTGTCAGAGTTTAAAAAAGTATTTTAATTAAAAGAAAAATAAACATACATCAAGTAAATCAGATTATTGTCCTCTGCACAGTCACAGGCCTCCAGACGCTGGATTTAAGCTGCAGGCTGTGACGTCACACACTGGTTTAAGTCTTCTCGGTCTGTTACCACAGTAACCTCACAGCAGGTCACATGGTGTCATTAAAAAGGCCCCAAAAACCTCCAACAGCTCCAGTTAGCTGCAGTGAAGCTAGCAGACAGCTAGCCGCCTGTGTCGCCATCCACCTGTCGGTCAAAGAGGCCACGCCCCTAACGATGTATCCGGTTGTTCAGTCTGACGTCACTAGCCGTGTCTGGACCTAAACTCCGCTGCAGGTCCATATATCAAACGATCACTGTGGCATTACTGAGAGTTGAAAAACTGTCTAAAGTCTTTCATCTTTAATAAAATGATCAGCGTTCTGCTCTACCAGGTGTAACAATTGAGTTTAACATCCAGGCATCCATGAAAACGGAATTTATGACATTTAACGGAGTTAGAAGTTAGCAGGGAGTTAGCTCGCTAGCTTCTATCTAAATACAATATAGCATGTCCTGACTGCGGGGTTTTGGAAACAAATTAAAACGTACAGCTCTGTTATCACTTCCAGCATAAATGAAGACAGAAAACTAAACAGCAGTGACGTTTGTAGGGTTACTGAAGTTTGGCTAGCTGGTATATAATGATGTGCTACGTGACCGCTAGCGACACAGCTATGTTAGCATAATATAAACAAGCTAACTTTTTTTCCACTCGATAAAAGTTAATGTGAGTGTTCTCGGTGGTCAGGAACAAATGTAATCGCATGGCAGGATGCTGTAAAAGGACCAAACTTCAACCAGGAGAACAACTGAGATAATCCATCCACAATACGAGGTTAGTCATTCATATACTGCTGCATGGGCTGGGCTGTAGTTACATCCTAAGGTTTTAAAAACTGAGCTTAAATAAATGATTAGCGGTAATAAAAGCCGAGGGAGGTCAACAGGGATCACTGACTGTTTTAGGAGCTTTTTGAGATCAAATAGAAGAAAATACAAAACATTAAACATGTTAACAACACAAAAGCCATATTAAACGCAGACTACTTTAGACCCGGAAGTAGGATTCATCACGTCATCACTTAACAACCAGATAGCAACTACAACCAGAGCTGCAAACACGTTAACATGGGAGTTCATGGGGACTGACTCACCGGAGCCCCGGTGGACATTAGTGGAACTGCAGTTTCTGACTCGCACAGATTAAAGTGAACGTTTTTCCTCGATTTGAAAATGTGAGATTTGGTTTTTGTACAGCTTTATTTTTCTGATTTATTTCTCACCAGCAAAGCCAAGTATTCTATTATCTAACACGGTGACCTGGAATAAACCAGTTGAGATCATTTTTTACACGTTAAGCCTCCTAAAAGTGTAAGAAGTGAGTAAAAGAGGAGCTTTTGTCCTCTCATATTGTAAACAGGAAACGGCGCTTTAATAAAGGCCGGATTAAAAAACAGTGAACTCAACCTTTAAGCCAAATTCACTATAGAAGCTTTTTGTCTGCCCCTCCTTGGAGCCTCTGAGGATTTAAGCTGCCGTTAAGACGCTCCTGCAGCAAAGCCGCCGCTGAGAAACAAACGCAGACATCGTCAATTAGCTGGTTTTGCTTTAAGCGGCGCTAACCCGCCTTTTGTGGCACGCTGACCCTGCCAGAGTCTCCTCGGGGGGCCTCGGAGTCACGCCCGAACATGAAAAGAGCCTCCAGTCGTTCTGGAGAAGCAGCTTTTCTTTCCGAGGGACCGGTGGGGGTGACGGGGGTGACACGGCAGGAATGTGTTTCCGCTGGGCATAGTGACGCCGGACGGAGGGACGGACGGAGGAAGAAAGAGACCACAGAAACTCAAAGACGGAGAGGGGGCAGAGGGGGCTGCTGGGAGTTTTTCCTGCCCTGATATGGAAGACACGACGACTCAGTGAGCAGAAATGCAAACGAGCACGAGGGAGGACGAGCTCTGCTTAAGTGCCAGCGAGCAACGTAACGAGACCGACAGCTTCCGTAGCTGCATGTGACCTCTGACCTCTGGCCTGAATCTCCCAGTCTAAGCCTGGAGTCCAAGTTTGGATCAGAAGCAACAAACTTATCAGAACTTTAGCTGGAAAAACTCAAATGTACGGAGGCCCAGAGAGGCCACGATTACAGCAAACAGTCTCAAAGGAGTCGATATGAAGGCCGCTGCTGTGACTCACTGATCTGGTACTCTGTCTTACTTTGAGCTGCGTGATGATTCTTATTGCAGCCTCGCTCTCTGCAGCTCTGATCAACTGAGCATGTGCGCGTGTTCGGCTCCCCGCGGCACGTCTGCGTCACGCCACTCTGCAAGCGGAGGATCAGGTCGGCAACGGGATGGCAAAGAGGAATTTGTTTGGGAAATGCTTCCAAAAATATGAGAAGGGTGACGCAAACTGCCCGTAACCAGCGTCTGAATAAACCGGAGAGATGAATCAGCGCCGTCGCCATCTGAGCTTTTATTTTGGCAACTGTGGACACAGTCAGGTGCGTTTGGTCACAAACCTCAGATAGTCTCTTATAAAGGAGGCTTTATTTCAGAGGCAGATGTTCTTCGTCCACAGAGGACGGCGTTTAACGAGGAAGACGTCCTTCTGGAGGACAGATGAGGCAGGGGGAGGAAGCCGATGCAGTCGGCTCGCTGAGGCCAGACCTGAAAATCACGAGCTGTCCTTCAACGTGTTCGAGATGCAGCTGTTTCCTCTGACACACTCAAACCTGATGAACCCACATGGAAACAAGCAAAGACTGTAAAGAATCACGGACAAATAACCAGACGCAGGCCTCACTGCGAGCAGCCGTCACACGTCAGCCCGGCTGAAGAACAAAACCAGGATCAGGAGACGTTTTTTTCTCTCGTGGATTCCTGACATCGCTGCTCCGAACGTATCCGAGCCTCGGGGTCGGCCTGAGGGGTGGTGGGGGTGGGAGGGGCACGCCCCAGCACGCTGTGCGGCCCGGTGACATCATCGCATTTTTCTCAGAGCTGTGACATTTTCCTCACAGTAAAAAAATAAATTCTTGAAATGAATTCTGCTGTCACATTTCATAGCTGCTCTTCACTTTGAGAACATTCATTTCTGGCAGTTTGGCATTAAATCACGTTTTGAGAGAAACCAGCACACTGCACTTGGGTTGTTCAAGTACTCCGAGGTAACGAAATGACAGAAAAGGAAAAGGTGACAAATCTCAGAGCATCCGTGACTCTGATGAAGCTTCACAGCTTCACTGTGTCGCTCGCTTCCTGCCATTATAAACACATATTTCCTTAGAAGAAATGAAAATAAACGTGCAAACATGGCCGTTCGTAGCTTCTGTCAGGTCTTCAAACTCCGTGTTTTATAGTGTAAACTCCACTAAACTGGGGGCTGAGCTCCTTTAACACATTTCTTGGATGTTTGTGAGCTCTGGAAACTTCCCGGGCTCGTCCTGAGGGCTGGGAGGGGGGTTACAGTTGTTGTGAAGGTGTGGGGGGGGTGGGGGGCACGCCTCAGCTCACAGCACGGTCCAATTAAATTTCCTCCCATGACATCACCGCATTCTTCTCCAGGGAAACGAACAATGGCCGCTTTGACTTTTGGATGTGTGGGCACCGCCGAGCTTCGAACTCACGCTGACGAGTCCGGGCAGCAGGTACCGCGCAGGAGAAAGGTCAAAGGTCGCACTGAGCGCGCTCTCTCTATTTACATCCACTCCAGTAATCCGATTATTGTCAGCTCAGGCGTGAACGCAGCGGGCTGAGGACCACTGCAGACTTTCAGTGTTTGGAAACAAACACGTGAAAATGTTTTGAATGCCGAATTCAGCCGAAGAGCCTAAAACATGAAGTGAGATCATCATGAGTGGGTTTAAACGCAGCTGCTCTCGCTGCGGGGGAAGCATCACCAAATCAGCTGATTTTAAAAGGGAGTTTGGATAAAGCTGCTATTCCAGGGCTGCAGGGTTGTAAAAAAGGATTTAAAGTGATGACAAACAAGATGAGGCAACAGGAAACAAAGAGGACCAAACTTTGTTACGAACCAGACGATTAATCAATGACCAAAATCAGCTGATCGATCGGCGATCGCTGCCGGAAACGTGCGAGTGTTTCAAGTGAAGCGTGTTTCACATTTACGTACAAAGATGAACTTTGACCCAGTCTCTGACTGAACAATGGAACTAAACGAACTTTCATTAAAGACTAAACCCTGTCGAGAGCTGCGAGGATCCTCCACCAAGCGTGCTCGTCTCCCAGCAGGTGCCGGGGTCAGAGGTCAGCGGGCTGAAGCCGCTCACAGATAAAAAGCACCATCAAATTGGATTGGGCTTCTGTGAAAGGCTGCTGGGGATGACGCAGGAGGAGCAACGCCAGGAATGCAGCGGAGTTTAACCCTTTACGCCCCGCGGCGTTCCACGCTGCGTCCTCGTCTCCAAGGATACGTGACAGATACGAGAATCGGGTCACTGACTGCGGCCGCGACATGTGCAGTGCAGTTACACATTAATGTCCCGGTTAATCTCCAACCTGCTGCTACCTTAAAGGAACAAACCTCACACAGTTCCAGACTTCATTCACTAGTTGCTGAATTTATCTTTATTCGTAGATTCGTTTGCTTTGTGTGAGAAGCTGTGACCTCCTCCTGCCTCCGTGCACACGCTCATACGTCCAAGTAGAAACAGCCGACGCTTTAAAAGTTTCCTGAAAATGAAGAAGACTGAAGAATGCAGAACGCTGTACAGATGTGTGATAACGACCAGGTGTTATCTCTAAACATGCAGAGAGTCAGAGGGGAGCCGAAGACGAGTCCAAGCCGCTATCAGCTCCATCTGTTTCATAAACAACCGCTGGCTGAGCGAGCGCTCCGATTGGCTGTGAGGAGATTAAAGAGGCAGGCTGGATGTCGAGGTGAGAATGCAGAGGTGTGTGTGTGTGTGTGTGTGTGTGTGTGTGTGTGTGTGTGTGTGTGTGTGTGTGTGTGTGTGTGATAACGAGGCTGCAGGCGGAGCTGAACGCTCGTCAGCAGCTCCAACATAAACTGAGCCGAGCGTCTCCGCCGCCGTGACATCAGCACAGGTCACGATGGTCACGAGCAGGCAGAGAAACTGTGACCTTCCTGTGGGAGTTTCACAGCTCGCTGATCATGTGACCGAGCAGTGAAATTAAAGCCGTTCTTTAAAATAAAAATGAAAGTCTCTGAGCACGAGCAGCACGGCGACGCTCACACGCTACCCCGACGTTCCATAGCGTGTGTTGGGGAAAGAGATGTTTCACTCTTCTTAACACGAGTAAGAGAATGACTGGAACATTTGTCTGTAACAGTGAGGCGCTGTGAAGCGCGGGGGCTTCTGATCCAATAATCAAACCCAGGAAAAGTTCCTCCTGCTCTCCTCTGAATCAGCCCATTGTGAAGAGAAACAGATTTTTATGAGCCTGCGAAGTAAATCAGGGTCATCCTGGACCTTTTATATTTTCAGGGCTGAAAAACACTGAAGCTGGAAACTGCAGTCACATCAGTTTTACACCCACACTCTCCTCATCGCTCAGCTTTGAGCTTCAGCCTGACACAGAGGAGCAGAGGCCTGGACGTTTCTGACTCTAATGGAGAACACATCAAGTGCATTGTGGGTAAACTGTGAAAGCTCATGTCGGCGTAGACTTAGAGCAGATGAAAAGTGTCCTTTGAGCCTACATTTGGAAAGCAGGCTGACCTTCTAGCTGTGCGTCCTTCTGTGAGACGCAGCTGCAGAACGACACGAACAAAGTCTGCAAAGGTCAGGATGGAAGGACGGACTCCTGTGTGTGTGTGCACCTGTTTATACATCTTTGTGGGGACCAAACGTCACTTGTGAGGACAAAAGAGACAGACTGTGGTTTAGTGTTACAGTTACCCTAAACACAACCACCTCCTAAGGGTTAGGCTGGGCGGCTGGGAGAAGCATGGATGGATGTCCTCACTAAGGTATCAAAACGAGAGAGAGTGTGTGAGTGTGTGTGTCTCAGAGGGGGGATTTCCAATTAAGTGTTTGAGGGGGAGGGCAGCAGGAAGGGAGTGAAGGTGGGAGGCAATGATTGTTTTTAATGGCTGAGAAGAAGCCCTGTCATCATTCAGTGAGCGCTGCAACGCGCTCTTAATGTGAAAAGACCCGAAATGACTGATGAAGAGTTTGATCCAGTTTCCTTTATGAGTGTGAAGCTGCGAGTTCAGCTTGTCTGAAGAGCAGATCAGTTTCCACCTTCAGATATCTTAAAGTAAAAAGTGAGTTTTTCCCCAAAAGCTGGAAGAAAAAATCTGAATTTAATCCTTAAAAGTTAAAAGTTCAGCAGCAAACAGACGAGCTGGAACTCGTTTCTTTTCTCACTCGTTTGTCTCCTATTTCTTCTTTAAATGCGTAAAAACCAAAACGATTCCGCTCACGATGTTTGCAGAGCAGGAACAATCGGCTCCTCCTCAGGACGTCATGACAAAATGCAGCCTTTTCTTCTTCACGAGCTCGGCAGCCCCCCCTCCCCGAGAGCCAGAAATAACCAGCAGATTCCCATCAGTGAAGAAGCTGCGATCTAATCAGAGGGCGCCCCTCCCCCTCCTCCACCACCTCCTCCACCACCTCCACCTCCTAACAGGAGGGTGTTTGGGGAGGATTTGGCAGCAGGACCACCAAAGAAGCGGGCGCCCCGCCCGGAGGTGTCACCACACCGGGACGTCAGGAACAAACAGCAGTGGCCCTCGTTACCACAGACTAAGAGTCCCAGCAGGGCGTCCCACCCCCGACACCACCCCCACCTACAGCACCACCAACAACCCCGACAAAGAGTTCACAGCTGCAGGGAGCCGAACCTGACGTCACAGAGTTTGGTGCCAAACACGGGGAGAGGATTAAAACCTGTGCACAGGTTGTGAAGACCTGACGGGGTCCCGGGTATTTAACCTTCGTGAGGTCATCGCCTTGCAGGTGATCCTGACACATCAGGACATGTTTGCGAGTCGTCCAATCCCACCGTCACGAGTGGTCAAGGTGGAAAGGGCTGACTCTGAGGAAGCCTTTCAGATGAGAAGAACCAAAACTCAACCGTGACCTGAGAACAGAGAGCCTGCAGAAACAAGCCACACCCACACGACCACTGCTTCCCAGGGGCGGAGAGAGACTGTGCTGATGTCCGGATTAAGATAAAGAAGGATTATTTTGAACTTTGTTCATGCAAAGCGGCTTCAGGAGAGCTCGGGAGCAAAAACCACAGAGCTGGAAATGAGCAGATCAGATCGGCTGTGACTGGAAAGGAAAACGAAGCATCGAAGATTCTTCTGTTAATTCAGGTGTAATAAACAGAAAGAGCGAGACGCCAACATGAAGGCCATCGAGTGTTTAATCTCGCTTTAATAATCCTCTGAAGACGAGAGGACCCGGAGACATGATGTCACCGAGTGAGCTTCACTTTGAACCAAAGAAAATAAAACTGGATGTGAGGGAGATTTCAGTCTCCACACAGCTGCCGCCTCTTCACCGAAGCCTTTTCATTTTGTTTTTATTGATGCGCCAGTCTCGCTTCGCCAAACGCCGCCTGGCTCCTGTCAGGTTTACTGGTGTCAGAGGAGAGCAGCTGGACACGAAGCTCAAACACTCCAACGCACGTCGGCGGGATTAATCGAGAACATCGTGTTCTGTCAGGAGAGCACAGGGGAGAGAAAACATCTGGAAATCTGCTGCAGCTCGCCTTCAAATAAAAACCACATCAGTCGAGACGTAAACAAGCAGAACAATGAGCGAATGAGCTCAGAGCGCCCGAGGACGCTCAGCTACTATCTGCTCATCTGAACAAAGGAGGGGATTATTTAAAAAAACTCATATCCTGCTGAGATCGTCTCTGAGAGCTGATCAAAGATTAAATTAAGCTTCAGCTCTGCCTGCGCAAACACGGAGCCTGGAAACAAAAGCCGGGCCGCTGTTTACAGAAGACGACGGCCCAGGCCTCAGCGGGGACGCGTCAGGACAACAACACCACCCGCGGGTCCTCAAACGCCCAGCAGCTGCACGGCGAGCCAGAGCGCCGGCCGAGCAGCGGCGTCACAACCAGGGCGTGAACGCGCCACGTCTGAACCGTCCGCCTCGTTACTCACAAATACACGTGCTGCTGTGACGACACAGGTTCATTGAAAATAAGAATAAATGTAATTTAAAGAAGAGTTTGTGACGCAGCGATAATCAGCCGCCATCAGTAAACTGTGCAAAACGTTCACATGGAGCAAACGCAGAACTTAAACAGCTTACATTAGTTTTAATGTTTGACTTTGTGATGTTAGGAATGTTATCTTCAGCTGTGAGTGAAGACGAGACGCTGTAATCTAATCCCAGGAGATTACGGGTCCGCGTGGTCACACCGAGGACGCTGAGGAGAAGATGACCGACTGCGTGCACAGCTCAACATCCTGCCATATTAAATTACACTGATTGTTTTTTGTGTTGGAATAATTTCCATCCACTTTTCACTTTTGGCCACGCCCACTGGCGACAGAGGTTTCCCATCAGCTGCAGCTCTTTCCCTGTGACCCGGAGTTCCACAGACCTGACGTTTCCACAGCCGGGGTTCGAGCTGGAGGGGCGAGGGACCGCCTCTCCATCAGCCGTGTAATTACGCCACTCGAGTGGAAGAAACACGAACAAACAGCCGATGATCGCGTTTCCCGGGACACAGTCAGCTCGCGTGTTTACCCTCAACCTGCTTTGATAACATTTTACTCTCCCTCGCTATCTGCCCCCTCCTCCCAGGCAGCAGGGCTAAAATTACCCTGCATGCATCTGCTTGTCCCTGTAATGCATCTCTACTTGTTCACAGACTCCACGCCGTCTATAATAAGAGAAACCCCCCCTCCCCCGGGCTCCCTGCTCTCCCTGGGGCGCTGAATCACTTCCTGCAAAGCAAATCTCAGGCTAAGTCCACACTAATGTGGTTTCATTAGAAAACGCATCGTTCTGGCCTCCCGTCCACGCTGAGACGGCGTTTTCCTCAAGGACAAACGCTCACAAGAACGCATACATTTCAAAACGGAGCTGTCCTGTCGCAGTGTGGACGCTCGAAAGCGCAGACTTTCTAAAACGATTAAAACCAGTTAAACAAAGACAGCAGAGGCATTACAGTCGTTTTGATTACTCTCAATTTTGACAGCCCTAAAAAAGATGAATCAGTCTGCACATGCTCCAGAGAGCTTTCCTGCAGATTCTTCAACTCTCACTTGCTTTTGCAGGACTGGAACGTAAGTGTTTGGGCCGTTGCAATGTGCACGCACGACTCTGAAAACGCTAGTGTGGACGCAGCCTCAGAGTCTGAGCAGGACCGGGCCCACCGGGCCCCCTGCCCAGCCTCCCCCCGCTGCTTTAACAAACTCCGGCTCAGTTTCCTCCGAGGTCACAAGCCGCTTCCCTCAGAGCCTTTTCCCATCCTGCTGAATTCCCACAGCAGCTCGTCTTCCCACAGGAGGAAGCACTTTAAGTCAGTTTACAGTCAGGTCAAAGGTCAAAGTTTTCTGACAGGACTGGAAGTTATAACTGTAACCAGACCAGAGTCCATGCAAGAAAAACACGATTTAAAGAGGTCGGCTACGCAAAGTTTCACATCAGCATCAAAATGACGACTGAAATAATCGAATAACGTCTGAAGGCTTTTCAGAGGTTTGGTGCACCTGCGTGTTCACTCAGGTAAATGGCCTGTATTTATATAGCGCTCTACACATCCAGTCATCCACACACTGGACACTGGTGCCACCGGGCCCTCTGACCAACCAGGTACATGTGAGAGAGAGAGAGAGAGAGAGAGAGAGTGTGTGTGTGTGAGTGTGTGAGTGAGTGTGTGTGTTGAAAAGAGACGTTATGATGCGGCTGAGGGGAACCAGAAAGTTAAGGGCCACCGACGATGAACGGTTTGATGAACCTGCCAGAATCAGTGAAAACGAGGAAAACATGCACTCTGAGAAAATCTGCACATTTTTATTTCTTCTACAGGAACGAGGGATTACGGAGCAGCTCGGTGCTGCTAAGCTAATGCATTGATTCACTGATGTGCATAAAGTTTAAGCAGCTCTGTGCAAGCAGAGGTTTTGAAGCATTCGGGTTCGTGTTAATGACCCCATCTTTGGGGAGTGGACTCCCAGGGAATTCAGCCCAAGGTCAGAGCAGAAAACCCAACAGCTCTCAGACTCTGCAGGCCTCAGTGAACAGGTTAAAGGTCAAAGACTTCAGGAACAGTGTGCTTCAGGCAGACGAAGCCAAAGGAGAGATGCTTATCCATCAGGCACAAGAAGCAAACTCAGCACGAACAGCTGAGACCATCTGTCAGCGCGGTGCAGGAGCCATCTCCATCTGAGAGGACCTCCTCTGTCCACAGACTCAGAGCTGAAGCTCAACACAAACCGGGTCATCAGCAGCAAAGCTTTCTATCACCGAGACACAAACGTCTTTTCACATTTCTCACCTTTTTTGATGACAAGAGATTTCAGCACAAAATATCTGAAACTCACCAGCTTCTGGCATACTTTGCATTTTAGGACCAGCAGATTTTCCCCCAGATTGGAGGCATTCAAGCTCAGGTCAAAGCGTGATGACAAAGATAAAAGAAGAAGATGGAAGAAAAGAGGAGAGAAGATGCGTCTGTCCCGATTCCCCTCGTGTGTCTGCGCTTCCTGTCTAATCCTTTAAAGAAACACGATAAGAGAACAGACATCTTCCCTTCTTTCAGCCTCCACTCTGAACCCGCTCGCTTTATCTGATCTCGGTTTGTTTAGTCTGAGCCAACATGAGCGCATTTATTCCCATTTCTAATCTGACGGCGGGAAGAAAGGCGGAAACTTCACGTGATGGGAGATAACGGAAGTTAAAGGACCAAAGAGGTGATCTGTGACGTTGAGTTTTAAGGACATCCTGAGGTTTCAGGTGAGCAGATGAAACTAAACGCAACAAAAATCCAAGTTTCACAAAGTCACGGTGCATTCAATGACACGTCTGGAATCACCAGCTGCTAAAATCAAGTCATGCAGCGGAAAACCTGCCGGGAAAACGACGACTCCATGAAATAACAAACGCGCTTCATTCCTGGATCTAGGACGAGAGAAACAATCGGAGATTAAAGCTGCTTCAGACGCAGGAACGACCACCGAGCTGCAGCAATAAATCAGCTGCTGCTCGTTGTTATGTTCACGTGCAGTGAAACAGGTAAATCTGCAGCTCCTATAAACTCTCATCAGCTCGTCTCCGGTGGAAAGTATCCGACGTGAAGCTGTAATTACAGCTCTAACTTCCTGTGCGCGCCTGGCGTCACGGCGGAGGTTTGATCCAGATGTGAGTTTAATAACAGCCTGTCGCAGCTTCCACAGTTTAGGAGGTGACAGGAAAAATAAATGCACCGACGAGCTCGTACACGCCGCAGACGACGTCGCACACCGACCATCGTTCAGGTCACAGACTGTACACGACGATGGCAGCTACGCGCTATTAAGGCCCCGCCTCCTGAACAGATCCCTTTCAATTCATGCAGAGGGTCAAAACAATCGACATCAAGGGAGAACTTCCTGCAGCCAGCTCAAACCTGATTGGTCGGCAGAATTGTGGGCTGAACAGAGAAATGTTCCCTTTGCTTCAGCTTCTCATACACTTATTTAACTATAGAGAGACATGTGATGAATCAAAACAAACCCCCACAGTCTGCAACTCAAAGCACATCAATCGAACAAACTAAGAATAAAAAGGAAAAAGAATTCGTTTGCGACGCACGGCCGCCTCAGTGTTTGGGACAGGACTGGACTCGCGCTGGTACAGAAGTCCCGCAGTGACCCTGAACGCACCGCAGGCCTTTTAATTAGCGCACAGCAACAAGAATGTGGAGTTTGTACTCTAAAGTGAAGCGCGATGAGTGAACAAACAGCAGGAGAAGAAAAGGACGGCGTTTGTTGTGGGGGGAGGATGGAGGGAGTGAAGGGGGGGGGGGGGGGTAAATAAAGACGCTTCAGCAGCTGGAAACAAGCCTGGAAATTTCCAATTTTCAGGATTAAGACATCCAGACTCACTGTGGTGAAGTAATGAGTGAATTCTCAAAGTCCACGAGCACGTCAAAGCAAACGTGGCTGATTCTCAGAGATCAGGGAGACCTGTGGACGTTTATACGCAAATAAAATGAATGAAACAGATCCAGAGAGCGAGCGCAGCTTCTGGTGTAAGACGCCGTTCACCCACACATCGCACTCAATTTAACAGTTTGCACGCTGAAGTTGCTGCTCACAGTCACGGCCTGCAGGACTGCAGGATACTGATCAGCAGTGCCGGTGAGCGAGAATCCTCAGGATCCTCTGACGGCCAACGACAACCTGAGGTGACGGCAGGAGCAGATCGACCGCGGAGACGAGAGAAAATGCAGACAGAGCAGAAATCACAGCAAAACACCCCGAGGGAGGAAGAGGGTGATGGAAACCTGCAGGCTGGATCATATACAAACTCCCTCTGTGGGAAGCAATAAGGGGAATTCCCCCAACTTTGGAATATCTGAATTTCAGGCCCTGGAGCTGAAAGCTGGATGAACAAATAGTTCAGTCTGTTTGTTTGTGTCGGCTGCTTCACCTTCATTAGACCAACCCCCCCCCCCCCCCCCCCCCCGCCCCACACCCACCCACAGGGCCCAGTTTCTTGTTCTGCACCAACATTTCCTTTTAACCATTTACACGACAGTTTCACAGCTCGCTGGGCTCAGCGGCCAAGTCGCCCTCTGCGGCCAGGTCGCCCTCTGCGGCCAGGTCGCCCTCTGCGGCGTGTTACATGCAAGCAGATGGATTTTAGGTATTCACAGAAACTGTTTCAGAGAAAAGTTACAGACGAATGAGCCAATCAGGAGAGCCCACGGGCTCAGAGTCCGTCCCACCGTCTCTGAGAAAAGAGCGGGAATCACAGAGGGCTAAACATCCAAACATCCAAACATCTAAACATCATCATCATCATCATATCTGTGACACCAAAACGTCCTCAGGACGCCCTACCTCAGCTGAGGCGAGTCCGATCGAGCGGCCGCAGGTTTCTATTAAAATATTGATATTTGGGCATAAACGCAGCATAAACCAAGTTTCTGTCACAGGCGGCTGAGACGCCGGCCCCTCCCCCAACACCGCCGCCTCCTCCACGTTAGAAAGCAGAGCGGAGGTTTGTGGGTTTGGAGGAGCCGAGGCCTCCTGCCTCTGATCTCCTGATAGGATTCATCCTGTCTTTGATGGAGGGGGATGGGAGCTCATCCCAGACTGTTTAGCTCTGAGGAAAAGTCTGAATTCCTGAGATGACTGACGGTTCAGAGCTGAGGGTGACGCTGCCGAGGAAGAGGAGGAAGTGCGGTTTCTTAATGCGATCTGAGGCAGCAGCCGGCTCG
Source organism: Astatotilapia calliptera (assembly GCF_964374335.1). Lineage (NCBI taxonomy): Eukaryota > Metazoa > Chordata > Actinopteri > Cichliformes > Cichlidae > Astatotilapia > Astatotilapia calliptera. The sequence goes on along the minus strand of NC_137439.1, from coordinate 1,781,509 downwards.
AGGTGACTCATATCAGGCAGCGCGAGACGGCGCCTCGGGCTCCAGACTTTGATTAATCCGTCCGGAGTCGTCAGAGCAGCTGCTCGGCAGGCGATTTAAGAGCAGCTAAAAGACTTTCTGTTAATGAATGCAGAAGAAAACACACGGCGAAGGACGGCGTCACGGACCCGAATGTCAGCCAGTGCTTCCTGTCACACAGCCAGCCCACTTTGACCTTTAAACTGTGGAGACGTAGAAACGGTGTGAATGAGGCTTTCAGACACACGGTGGGTAAAGCTTCCTCAGCGCGCAGCTGCTCCTCCATGTTTGTCCCGACCAATGAAACGCTGCAGGTGAATGTGCGGGGGTCACGCACGTGGATATGACATCACACCACGTCCGAACATCACGGAGCAGAAACTCGTGTTGTTCTGTTATAGAAGGACGGCAGCAGAATTCAAATATTCAGGTATTTGTTTCAAACTATGGACAGACAAAGCTGACCCACCTCTGAGAGGTCAGAGGTCAGAGGTGGCCAGATTCGATAATCCTGTGGATGCTCACATTGATTTTTCTTCCTGCTTCTCACACTGAAGCTTTTCTTTTGTCTCGTACGAGCAACGTGAATCTGGACAAACGCCAGTCGAGCAGGCCAATGGGAAGAGAAGCCGTTTGACTGAGAGCACCAACTGTGTCGCTACACCGCCCGGCTGGAAATCACATCCAGAATAATAAACACAGCTGACAACTGTTGCTTTCCAGAATAATAAAAGTCAATCACTCCCCCAAACAGAAACGGTGCGAGGAGGCGATCACGTGATTACAGCCCCGAGGTTTGAAACCACGTCCCATAAAAACCTGATTAAAGACACTTTCAGTGTGGAAGCCTCTCAGCTGCCGCTTCCCTCTGAGGGGAAATGTTTTCCCGTCTTATCTGCAGCAGACGAGTCACCTTGACTTTCAGCCCGAGACGTCGGCGCTTCGGCTTTAAGCTCCAAGGTTACGAGATATCAGATGGGCCCTAAACGCCTCGCCTTTCAACCTCGCAGACTCGCTTCCTTTTTGACCGCCGTCTCTGCCGATTATTTATCCTCTAAAGTTTCAAACTCACCTGGATTACAGCCAGCGTTGGCTTTAATCCAGCTGACAGAGACTGCAGTTCCTGTGCCGTCCACCAGAGGCTCCAGCAGCGCGTCGGTGGCCACAGACTCAGCTGTAGATGTGACAACTCTATGAAACCCATCTGTTTAAACAGGATCAGGGCTTAAAGTTTGGATTCTTAGGGGCGTGGCCTGTTTGACTGACAGGTAAATGGCGACACAGGCGGCTGTAGCTGCTAGCTGCCTGCTAGCTTCACCAGAACTGGACCTCTGCAGCGTGTTTGTGCTGTTGGAGCATTTTTAATGAGTTTTTTTATTGTCTGAGCTCTGCAACTTCACCACCCAAAGCTCACAAATGATTCAACATCTCATTTAACTGTGAAAACTAAACTTCAAGAACATGTTTAACACAAAGGATGGTAAAGTTCTGCTGTTGGAGGTCATAAGGTCTTCAGATGACCATCTCTGCAGTCCAACCAGACTCCAGGGAGAAAAACACTCATTTTAGCTGAAACAGTTGAGCCTGAGAGGCTCGCAGCACAAACATCAACCCAATAGAGGCACCTGCAGCTTCCACGCAGAGCGACGCGAAGGCTTCAGTGTGTAAAGGCTGTTATTCAAACAGGAAGAAGTAAAAACACCAGACGGCTGAACTGCGCTTCACCGCTGACCTCGTCCACAGAAGCAGATCAAGCTTCGCTTCAAAGATCCAAACTCTTTGGGATTAAGTTAAAGAAAGCGAGTTTCCTTTAAGACCAGCGGCCTGAGCGTCACATGCAAACAGCTGGCCTCGCTCCGACCATCTGGGGAGGGGTCCGTTACTCGCTTCAGTACCCGAGCGTCTCTTTGAAGTCTGAACATGGACGCCGAACATCAGTGAATTCATCAAAAGATGAAAAACTCGGGAATCTTCAGAAGCAGGAGGAAGATTTAAACTTAACCTGTGACTCTGAAGAAACACCTGACGGGGGTTTAAACGCCTCAGGCCGACGTCTGCCACGAGGCCGTCAGACCAGAGGGACCAGAGGGAAAATTTAAAGGTAGTGGAGGGTTAAGGGTGGCTTTGGGCTGGAGGTCTCTCTCATCAGCTGCAATGAGCCAGCAGCCATCGTCCAGCTGTGCAGCTCTCGTAATTGCTCCACATCCCAGTTTCCCACGCTGCGCTCATTCCTGAGACGCCAAACAATGCCCCCCTCCCCCTCACTCAGCCCCAGCCTGGTATGATTTGCAACAGCTGGACACTCCAGAGGAAGAAAAACGTCTTTTGATGGCACTGTGGGTTTTCCCACAGTGCACTGCTCTCTGACTCACAGAGAACAGACGCCTCACACATCAGCTGCTGTGGAGCGATCATCATCATCGTCATGTTCAGCCGAGGATCATCAGATCCAAAACGCAGCCAACTCCCAACATCTGGATGTTTGGTCTGCAGTGTGAAAGAGCTGGGGTGGTTCGGCATCCTGGGTGAGGCGTCTCACGTCCAGGAATCGGACCCGGGAGACAGATTTTATTTCTCGGCTGGTTAGGACCGCCTCAGCGTCCCCTCAGAGCAGCTGGAGGAGGTGGCCGGGGAGGTCTGCATATCTGCTGCTCCCACAACCCCGAAAACGTCAGAACAGATGAGTCATTATGAATGTAACAAACTGCATTTACTGAACTAACAGTTGGTTTTTTTTTTTTGGGGGGGGGGGGGGATCAATGGTGGGAAGAAGTGGAGGTGGGACACCAGAGCTGGTGTCTCAGATTCTCTGATGCACCCATCACCTGGCTCCAAATCACAGCCACAGAATTTAGTCGCACACGTGCTTTTATTTTGACAGGATTCTTTACACCCTTCCTGTGTCTGACTTCCTGGCCCCCTCACCTGCTCTGGGCACCGCGACGCACCTTCCACACTTATGCCGGGTACACACAGGGAGCGCCCAGGAGGAAACAGCGGTACTGAACAGGCCAATCACAGCCATCGTGGACCGCGTCGCCCATTTTTCTCCTGAAGCGCCCGACAGGTGACGGCACGCGGTTTCAGAGGGTCTGCGATAAATGAGACCTACACTGAAACTTTCACTCCAGGCTCAGAAAAGCTTTTCTAAAACAGCGCTGCTCATCTCGCCATGGTAACCACCAATCTCTGCCACCACAATAACCACAGAAGAAGAAGCGACAGCGAGTGACACCAAAAGCCAACCGACACTTGAAACCTCAGACATTCAGTAAATGTTGTTTCAATAATAGCTGGAAGCCGGTTTGGTTTCAGCTAGAAGGAAGTTTCCGATGTGGCGGTGGAGGCGGGGGAGGGGGAGGGTCACATTAATATTCAGCTCTTCACAGCAGAGGAATGTGGAGGGTTTGGAGGAGGAGCCTTCGTGTACGTTAGGTCATCGTGTACTGAACAAACTCAGACAGACGTGATAAAGTTCGTTTAATCAAAACGTGAAGAACCGAAACGTTTCTCCCTCAGTCTGTTACAGAAACCCACAAAGCTCTTCTTTGACCAGACTTCGTTCAATTTTTGGTTAATTCTACATCAAACATTTGCCGTCAGCCTGTCCTGTGAAGTCCTCGTGCTGGTGAATCCAGATAAATGAGGGGCCCCTCTGCATCCATCTGCACGGGGTGTTCCTCTTTGTGGGTCTTTCATGTCACCCTCATCGAGTCGGGACATGTCGCTTTCCCGCTGCAGACGCACTGCAGCACATCAAAGAGTCCCCACACACACTCACGCACACACGCACACACACACACACACACACACACACACACACACACACACACACGGGTTTCCTGAGATTAAGCTGCAGCTTTATCATCCGCACACTTTAAACTCATTCGCAGGTTTAGAGATGAAACACGAGCGCGCTGCGAGCACTCGCCTGCGTCTTTACCGCCTGCGTTACAGCACGAGCTGATTTCTAATCCTCTGCTCAGATTTCACTTTTGCACAAATTGAAGCTCATTCACTTAAATTTGCTCCACCTGTGAAACAGCTCAACGAAGCAGCACCTGACGTCGTTCACGCGCTCTTTACAGGCTTCGGTAAGAAGATTAGGAGTGATGTTACTGCAGACATTCAGCTGACTCTTCCTGAACCTTTAATATCACGCTCCATAAAGTGAAGCATCAAACCTGCTCTCAGCATGAACATGAAGGACCTGATTCTGTGTTACAGCCAAAGCTGAAGTGAAGACTCGCACTCGTAACGTTGAGCAGAGATGACTCGGACAGTTCCTCTGCTCCGTCTGAGCTTCCTGTGAGAAACGATTGTATTTAGGAGATCGGATCAGCAGGAAATGACCTCTTCACTCTGCGTTCAGGAAACTCAACGAGCTGTTCAACCATCAACAAACAGCCACGCGATGACTTCCTGAGAGATTAAAACCTGAGAACCGTCAGCGCGTCCTGAGGTTCGGGCGGGACCGCGGCAGAGCGCGAGCACTGACTGACTGACTGGTCCTCGATGCAGCGCCACGTGAACCGGATCTCCGACTGCTGAGGGCGTCTCGAGCAGAGGAGTGACCAGCACCACCAGCTGCTGATGGTGTAGGTGGAGACGGGACTCTCTGTGGAAGGTGCTGGAAGCAGATGTGTGTCGAACTCCAGGCCTCGAGGGCCGGATGTGATTCAGGTGTGTTGACCCAGGGTGAGATCTAAAACCTGCAGGACACCGGCCCCCGAGGCCTGGAGTTGGACACCCCTGGTTAACAGACGTGCACGCCGGTGCGCTCGTGGACTCATGTGTCCGTCAACCAGCAGCACGCCGACCTTCACAACTTCTTCGAGACTCCTCAGTAACACCCTGGAGGCTCAGCTGGGGGCGCTCAGGTGCTCACTGCCTGCTTTCTTTACATGGATCCCTGGACTGCACCGATCTGTGCCACAATGACTTCACACACCTGAAAGCAGCAGAGCTCCGATCACGCAGCGCCGCGGGCCGAGAGAAGGCGGCGTGTAATTAAGGCAGCAGCACCTGAGGCCACAAAGAGCCCAGCTCAGCTCCAAGCAACGGCATGACCGAAGGCCTCAGGAATGTGGAGCACTGTTAAAAACAGAGGAGGCCTCAGGCGGCAGAAATAGACAGGTATTTTTAAAAGGCCGAGTCAGGAAGACTGAGACGACTTCCAGCAGACACAGATCATCCTGACAGATCTTACAACAGCTCAACCCAAACCTTTCACTTCACATTCAGACGCACAGCAGCGACAGGAGGCAGCTGGGAGCGTTCTCCTGCACCTCACAGTTGGTGCATACTTCCTGTCAAATCAGAAAAAAATGCTCTTCAGGGTTAAACTTTTTCATCTAGCTTGAAAATATGCCAACATGAAGCGCACGCAGACTGAAGGAGGGCTGATGCAGAAGAAACGCAGCGATGCATAAATGACTGAGCTCATGAGCTGCAAGAGCTCAGCTGCAGTTTATTTACATCATCCTGTTTAAACAGGGAGGATGAATATTCCCGGGGGAAGCAGGAGATGCGGCTGAAAGAGGTCAAAATAGACCCTGAGCATGTCTGAGAATCATAAACACCAACAACTGAAGCCAGTGCTGGCGGTGCGTTCAGAGGCGGCTGGGACACCGAGCTGCCAACTCAAACCATGAGCGAGCAAATGGCACAGACGTGATGGAGACCCAGCACGAGCTCCACCTGCTTTCAGTCAGGTCAGAAAATAGCTGCGACCCCCCCAAACACACACACACACACACACACACACACCTCTGATTCCAGCGCCATCTTAAAAAATAGAACTCAAGTAAATACAAGTAGAATGTCATCTCTGACCCTGTTTGACGTCATACTGCCAGAAAACAGTCTTCTCTCCTGTTGAAGAAAGTCTCACCAGACTCCGTAGAAAATTCCACAGATTTAAATGTTCCCGGAGCCTTTCCACCTCTCACAGCTGTTCAGCGCGCTGCACTTAGAGCAGAAGCGCCAAGTTTATAGTGTAATTCTATTAAACAGAGAGTGCTTTGATGTGCTGACTGAGGCCGAATAAAAGAGAGGGACCCGCAGATGTGTGTTTGTGTCGTTTCGTGTGGCAGTTTTAACAGAAAAGAAAGAAACACGAAATTTACATTTTTAGGGGGGTTCGGCTCAGCGGAGAGGAGCGTGCAGGGGGTCAGACTGAGTAGAAAGTTTGAGTACACGGTGGTCACGTATGCCTCTCTTGTTTCTGACTGTTTGAAGCCATATCAGGTAATCAATCTCCTCCAGAGTTTCGCAACTTCTTTATTTCCCAGCCAGACTCCATAGAAAATTACACTACTTTAACTTTTCCATCCAGTTTGCTTCCACCGCAGATTTTCCATCTGCTTTGGAATGTGAGGACGTGCATTCAATTCGTGAAACAAACACTTCTCCAAACACACACACAGAGCTCACTGAGCTGCCCTCGGACCTAAAGCGCAGAAACTCGCAACACTAAATATGGGATTCCGTGTAAGACTGTGTGGTTTGAGTGTTTTGACTGTAAGCCGAATGAAAGACTGACTTATCCAGATGCGTAAACATTTGTGTCTGTGTTGGTTTGTGCAGCTGTTTTCAGCGGGGAGGAAAGAAAAGCTTAAATGTGGAGTTTCTTAAAGGAGGTTCGGAGCGGAGGTGAGCGCGAGAGGTGTTCGGGGTCTTACCGAGGTGCAGGGTGAGGTTGATGGAGTTCGGGTACTGAATCCCCGCCAGCATGGTCTGGCTCTGCCACCAGGTAGTGTCCTGCTGGTTGTTGTAGTCGGTCAGGTACGCGGCGCCGTGGTGGTTCCGCGGGTCCCGGGCGTCGCAGATGTGGCACGACTTGGTGACCCCGGTGGCGCCGGTCTGCACGCAGTACTCCTCGGGCGGAGAGCCGCAGGTATTGGTGGCCACCACCGTCACGTTGAAGGCAGCGTTGACGAACTCGGGCATGCAGCGCTGCGGCCGGTCCCGCTCGTCCGAGCACTCGTCCATGGCAGCGCGCACGCACAGCGCCGCCGCCCAGCTCAGAGCCACCAGAGCCCGGATCACACTCGGCATTTTTCCTGCCCCCTCCGTCCTCCCTCACGATCAGAAGACTGCGCGCGGCTCCCTCGCGAACTCTCCTTCAACTTTTCAGAGTTTGCAGAAACTCCCCGGTTACCGACATGAACCGTCTCCGGGCAGCGACTGAAGCGTAGGGCGGGTGTCTCCGTCCCGGCCGCCTCCGCAGCTCGTGTCCGGCTGTGCTGTGTACTGTGTGGGGGTGTGCGGGTCTGCGCTCGGCCTCAGCTCTTTGTGTCCGCCGCCGCCATGCAACAAACTCCAGCAGGAAAAGACGAGAGTCCAGACTACACCCAGTGCGCTACTGCGCAGCTCCGAGGCGCAGAGGACCCTCCGCCACTTCCGTCACAAATCTGCAGAAAAATCCTCGGAAATCACAGCGCGAGCCACTTTTTCACCTGCACACGTCCCGCAGGTGAAAAAGACCCAGAAAAGGCGGTGGACATGAAATCATTTCAGCATTTACAATAAAAACGCGCTTATCTGACCCAAAGAGCAACTTTGAAGCGCTAAGAACAGAGTAAAGAGTTAAATATTCAGGTCAAACACGAGTCTGACGAACAGCAGATCACCTGACCTCTGTTCTTCATCTTAACAATTTCACTTATTCATCAACACGGGCGGACATTAAGTCTGTGTGTCCTGGGGTGGGTGGGTGAGGGGGAGTGGGCCTTCTCTAAACATTCCCAGGTGTTTTCCGGTGAAGGTGAGATTTTATTATTTTTAATAGAAGGAACATCTTCACTTATTTAAAGACAAGAACACAGACGTCAGACACCAGAGGTTTGTGTTAACAATCCAGATCCAGACTTTGTGTAAGCTGAGCTCAACAAAGCCTAAACCCCACTCAGAGAAGTTAATCCAGACTTCCTGCTTCAGGCTCTGAGCGAGCTCCAATAAAAGGTCGTTTTTGACTCTTCTGCATGTTTCTGGATGTTTGAGGTGATGTCTAACGCAGTCACAGTCATCACCACAGAAACAGAAACACAGAGAGCTTCTCCCAGCTGCTGTGGCACATTTCCACAGCAGACCCTCTCAGGGACCTGCGCCCCGTCCTTGTCTCAGACAGGACCTTTTGCACATTTAGTTCACGTGTTCAGCACAGAGCCACGTCTAAAGGAAAACCACCGAACCTTAAACTGCGACTTGTATCAGTGGAGTTGGTGCAGCATGACTGGCACTCTGAGATTAGAGGAACTTTGAGATTTGCGTTAAATCCTCAGAAAAATACAGAGTCTGGTTTGTGGGGTTTTCTCTGAGGCGCCTTCAGACTCTCTTGACTTGAAAATGTAAATTTTTTTCTTGAGCTTCTCCTGCAGAGAATCCACGACAGCAGCTCTGCAGGACTCGGCTGTTTTCACTCACAGCACATTCAAAATGATCGTTAACTGAGTAAAACACAGAGGACACAGATAAACACCAGCCCAGAAAATAAGATAAAGAAAAACATGTTAAATTAATATATTTAAAAAAAAAATGAATAAGTAAGAAAGTAAGTAAAGTTCATTTAGCGCTTTTCACAGACAGTCACAAAGATTAAAATAAACAGTACAATCAATGGACATTATACACAATGTAAAAGGTTTAGATGTAAATTAAAAATGTGAAGAATATAAAACACGTAGATCAGCAAAAGGCTTGTTTAAACAGAAACGTTTTAACTGCTTTTTCAAAGAATCCACGGAGTCAACCAAACGTAGAGTGATGGTAAACTGTTCCACAGCCGTGGTGCACAGACTGAAAGGCTCTGCCCGCTTCGCTCGTGTTCGAGGAACAACCAACAGACTCTGCGTCTGTGCGCGTGGACGACGAGCAGCGTATTTTGTAAGAAGCTCGGATGAATAATCTGGGGCCGTTTAGTGCTCTGCATGTTAAAAGAAGAATTTTAAAACGAATTCTAGAATCTATTGGGAGCCAAAGTAAAGAATATAAGACGGGAGCTAGAACGAGTTCGTGGGCTGGCTGCTGCGTTTTGTATCACCTGGAGGCGAGACAGAGATGACTGATCCAAGCTGGTGAACAGGGAATTACAGGAATCTAAATGCACGAATGAGTTTTTCCAGTTCAGCTGCAGAGACCATAAGTCATACAACACACAACACTTGTGTGTTGTTCAAACAGCGCTGTGTTTACTGCAGTCTGTGGTGTCATAATCATTTGTGGATTATTCTACATAAAAAATGTGGAATTTTCTGAAAGTTTAATCCTGGATTTTTTAAACTATCCTGGGATGAATATTTTCTAATGAACATTTTTATTGGTGGTCCTGATATGACGTCATAGTGCCAGTAAATTCATAAATAAAGCAGAAAAAATGAAAATATATATACAGGTGAAATAAACTGACTAAAGACAAATATATAAATTATTTGCCAAAAATAAAGTCGCTGGCCACTTTATTAGGCACACCTGCAGATATCTAATCAGCCAATCACGTGGCAGCTCAGTGCATTTAGGCACGTAGAGACCTTCTGAAGCACAAACCGAGCATCTGGATGGGAAGACAAAGCTGCAGCAGCTGCGTGATGATGTCATGATTACGTCATATCAGACCAGAATCAGAGGAATGTTTGCAGCTCCACGTTGAGTCAGAGCCGTGAAGACTCTGAAGGTAAACGAGGTCCAATCAGGCAACAGCAGGGTGGCGTTAGTAAACCGCCCGTGAGTGAACGAATTTATTTATACATTTAATTTTAATCAGCATTTATTTTACCTCAACATCTGTCCCCATGCCTCTCGCTCTTTTTTAAAACTCTCTTTTTTTGGTCCAAGTATATAAAAACCCAGACGATGTAAGTGAGACAGCGCCCTCTGCTGGTGATTCATGCGACTCAACAGATTAAAAAACACTCCGTTCAAACATTTCCAACATTTTTCTCACTTGTCCAAATCTGCTGAACCTGTCAGTTTTCTGTATTAAGCTGTGAAGTTACCTTTTCAAACTATTCATTTGTGCTTAGCTTTCAAGGCACCAACACGCTGCGTGATTTCCAGTATTGGTCAAGTTACTTGAAAAAAGTAATCAGTAACTAATTACTGATTACTTCCCCAACAAAGTAATCCCGTTACTTTACTGATTACTTATTTTCAAAAGTAATTAATTACTTAGTTACTTTTTAAAAACACGATTTACAACCTGAACAGGTGATAAAGTGATAGATCTTTCAGCCCAATTCTACTTTTTCTACATAATCATCATACAAAATGTAATCAAATGGAAAAGTCTCTTTTTAAAACTTGTTTATTAGTTTTAATCTTTTAACTTTATGCATCAAGTAAACATTTAATTATATGCAACATTCTCTGACTGGAAGAAATTAGTTTAACATTGAAACCTATTTTCTGCACATTCCAGCACATAAAATAAAATATTTTGTGTTTACACTCAGTCTTTCAAATAGATGCAAGTAAAACACAGCAGAAAATAAATAAAGTCAAACACTAGCGGTCCTGTTGCTCTATTTTCACCTGTAAAAGCATGAGTGGGGTAGGCGGAGGTTTACCCTGGTGCAGGTTGCCGCGGTCAGTGGAAGAATCCGCGAGTTTCTCTGTGAGTTTCCCATTACGTCGTAGCTACTCGGTGCTTGTTGGAAGTTTAGGGGTTTTTTTCGCTGTAAAAAGAAGTTTTCTTCCCACACACAGCGGACACTAATGTTTTTGTCACTTTTTATGGAATCAAACTCAAAGTAAGGTCAGTACAGTGGGGCAAAAAAGTATTTAGTCAGCCACCGATTGTGCAAGTTCCCCCACTTAAAATGATGACAGAGGTCAGTAATTTGCACCAGAGGTACACTTCAACTGTGAGAGACAGAATGTGAAAAAAAAAAATCCATGAATCCACATGGTAGGATTTGTAAAGAATTTATTCGTAAATCAGGGTGGAAAATAAGTATTTGGTCACCTCAAACAAGGAAAATCTCTGGCTCTCACAGACCTGTAACGTCTTCTGTAAAAAGCTTTTCTGTCCCCCACTCGTTACCTGTATGAATGGCACCTGTTTGAACTCATCATCTGTATAAAAGACACCTGTCCACAGCCTCAAACAGTCAGACTCCAAACTCCGCCATGGCCAAGACCAAAGAGCTTTCGAAGGACACCAGGAAAAGTATTGTAGACCTGCACCAGACTGGGAAGAGTGAATCTACAATAGGCAAGCAGCTTGGTGTGAAAAAATCAACTGTGGGAGCAATCATCAGAAAATGGAAGACATACAAGACCACTGATAATCTCCCTCGATCTGGGGCTCCACGCAAGATCTCATCCCGTGGGGTCAAAATGATCATGAGAACGGTGAGCAAAGATCCCAGAACCACACGGGGGGACCTGGTGAATGACCTGCAGAGAGCTGGGACCAAAGTAACAAAGGTCACCATCAGTAACACACTACAACGGCAGGGAATCAAATCCCGCAGTGCCAGACGTGTTCCGCTGCTGAAGCCAGTGCATGTCCAGGCCCGTCTGAAGTTTGCCAGAGAGCACATGGATGATACAGCAGAGGATTGGGAGAATGTCATGTGGTCAGATGAAACCAAAGTAGAACTTTTTGGTATAAACTCAACTCGTCGTGTTTGGAGGAAGAAGAATACTGAGTTGCATCCCAAGAACACCATACCTACTGTGAAGCATGGGGGTGGAAACATCATGCTATGGGGCTGTTTTTCTGCCAAGGGGACAGGACGACTGATCCGTGTTAAGGACAGAATGAATGGGGCCATGTATCGTGAGATTTTGAGCCAAAACCTCCTTCCATCAGTGAGAACTTTGAAGATGAAACGAGGCTGGGTCTTCCAACATGACAATGATCCAAAACACACCGCCCGGGCAACAAAGGAGTGGCTCCGTAAGAAGCATTTGAAAGTCCTGGAGTGGCCTAGCCAGTCTCCAGACCTCAACCCCATAGAAAATCTGTGGCGTGAGTTGAAAGTCCGTGTTGCTTGGCGACAGCCCCAAAACATCACTGCTCTCGAGAAGATCTGCATGGAGGAATGGGCCAAAATACCAGCTACTGTGTGTGCAAACCTGGTAAAGACCTATAGTAAACGTTTGACCTCTGTTATTGCCACCAAAGGTTATGTTACAAAGCATTGAGTTGTATTTTTGTTATTGACCAAATACTTATTTTCCACCCTGATTTACCAATAAATTCTTTACAAATCCTACCATGTGGATTCATGGATTTTTTTTTCACATTCTGTCTCTCACAGTTGAAGTGTACCTCTGGTGCAAATTACTGACCTCTGTCATCATTTTAGGTGGGGGAACTTGCACAATCGGTGGCTGGCTAAATACTTTTTTGCCCCACTGTAGGTTCCTCTTCGCTGCCACAACAGTGCCTCTTCACGACCGCCATTCCTCCCCAGGTGAGTGAGCTACTCAAACATGTAGAGAAGTTATGGCAGGTAGATGTTGTCCCGGTGCCAGAAGGCAAGGTGGTTACCCTTTCAAGAGAAGACAACTATGCAGTTAGCCTGCTAGAGCAGAAGACAGTTCGTGTAGAAGTCGAGGGCATCCAACGTTATGCCACCCCCCTCCTTCGCCGCCAGAACATGCCACACCTTAAAGCTAGCCCTAACACTGTCGTTCCCAGTTTGACAAGTGTGGAGAGAAGGCTCCAGAAAGATCCAGAACGAGTTAAGATCTACCGGGCGGAGATAGAGAAGTTGGTCGACTTCAAGGTCTTCGTCGGTACCCACGTGGCTGAGATCCACGAAGTAACTCACTCGCACACCTGGTGTTATGTGGATTCAGCCCAGAACCCTGCGGATGATATAACCCGTGGGAAGTCCCTTCCCGAGCTGACCAGACCCAACAGATGGAGTCAAGGGCCTCCTTTCCTGCTCCTAGGTCCAGAACAGTGGCCTCCAGAGCCAAGTGGCACCCTGGCTGAGCCTCCAGGCCCATCTGAGCTCCGTAAAGAGACCTTTCGTGGAGTTTCTACCACCTTTGACCCCACCACCTCGAACTTCAGCAAATATGACACCTGGACACAGCTGCTGGAAGCTGCTATTACGCAGTTGCATGGGGCGGCCAAAGGCGGTGGAACTTCATCGGCTTATGACTATATTCGAGCAGAGATGCACATCCTGAGAGAAGCTCAACAGGAGAGCTTCCCTGAGAATTATCGACTCCTTAAGCAGGGGAAATCTATCAGTCGCAGCAGTCGTTTCCTTGCACTATCCCCTGAGTTCGACCACGAGAATGAGGTCATCCGTGTAGGTGGACGTCTTCGCCGCTCTGAAGATCTCGCCTTTACCAGCTCCCATCCTTTAGTTTGGGATCCAACACATCCAGTCACCCGCCTGTTCATCCAGGACGTCGACAGTCGCCTGCGTCATCCAGGGCCAGAGAACTCCAAGCAGCTTTTGCAGCCATGACCTCTGACCTGCAGAAGCTCCTGGCTCCCCATAAGATTGTCTTCCACTTCAATCCACCAGCGGCTCCTCATTTCGGGGGAGTGTGGGAGCGGGAGATTAGGTCTGTCAAGACGGCACTCTACACTACAGTAGGATCCCAACCCCTTCTGGAAGAGGTCCTCCGCACGGTCCTTGTGGAGGTGGAGGGCATCTTGAACTCCAAACCACTAGGTTATGTCCCGTCTGACATCAGTGATCCTGATCCAGTGACCCCCAACTGCTTTCTGATGGGGCGGCCTGATGGAGCACTTCCTCAAGTGGCTTGCCCCAAAGAAGAGCTCCTGAGTCGCCGGAGGTGGAAGCACTCCCAGGTGCTGGCTGACCACTTCTGGTCTCGATTCATCCGGCTGTACCTTCCAAACCTGCAGCTTCAGCAGAAATGGCGGTCATCCCCCGCAGATGTCACAGAAGGTTTGGTGGTGATGATCGTAGATCCTCAGCTGCCTCGCGCTTCCTGGCTCGTGGGTCGCATCTCCAAAGTCCACCCCAGTCCCGAAGGGCACATCACGTCTGCTGACATCAAGGTGAAGGACTGGACCTTCACCCGACCTGTGGCGAGGCTGGTGGTACTGCCTGCCCTCCCGGACGAAGACAAAGGACAATCACCGCAGGGGCGGATCTAGAGAAATTTTCTTAGGGTGGCAAAGAAATCAAATGGGGTGGCAAAATCGAAGCCCTTTTTTTCTTACACATATGCAGGTGGTTATATATGGTTAAAATAATCCAAATACAGTAAGCATACACGTCATATAACTTAATTATTGTCTGTAGCCCACATAATTAAACACTTTAGTTACATAAAACATGTGAGTTTTGATGCTACGTACTGTACAGCCTGTATAATAAATAAATATGTAGCCCAATAAGTATAAAATCCAGAAAGCTACACAACATGGGGCGGTTCATTTACAAATGCAAGTCTGTTTTTTGTCAGAAAACAGTCACATTGTTACAGCTTAAATTACACAAAATGTCAGAAATCTGCACTGTCATGAACAAAAATTTAAACCTAATTTTTTCATGATTTGTTGGATCAACCCACTGAGGTCTGAAATACAACCGGCCATTTTTGACTCCTTTTGAGTTTACGTTTGTATTTCACCCTCAAATTGTTAAATTTCCCCCCCCGTTGCCTTGTTTGGTATCTTTTCAGCTCAACTGAATTTAGTTGTTTTGACTGACATACTGCATTAGTATTACTGATCTGAAATCACACAAAGAACTTAAAATCCTAGTAGTATCTTTTTTTACTCTAAACAAAAACCCACAGACATGTTGAGCAAATGTTTATAACTTGAAATGCAAATATAAAATGTACATTTTGTAAACATATACAGCTATTTATCTAAAAATGCAGCCAATACACCTGCCGTTTTTTTTTTCATTTTGTATAAGAATTTAAAAATATTACTAAAACTAAAGTGAGAGAACAATCAGGTTTCGCAATAAGATGCCCCACAAATGATGTGTGCCTGTAAAACAAGCTTGTCCACCAAAAGACAGAACAGCTCAGGGATAAACCTGCAGGCCTGACAACAGCAGCTGTATCACTCCGCTGGTTTTCTACTCAGTGACAGTGTTTATATTGCAAATGTGCCTTTGTGACACAAAACAAAACAACGACTACACAACACAACACACTAAGTATACACTCCACACTAAACGTCACAAATCTGCCACATCTAAACTCTCTCTCTCTCGCTCGCTCTGTCTCGCTGCCGTTACCGTCACCCCCAAAAGTTTTCCCTCTTCCTAAACAACCAAATCCCACATGTTGACTTTTGTTTTTTAAATTGGGCGACATGGTGCATTTTTCCACCGATAGGAAAGAGGGTTTTCGCGCTGTCCTTAGAAAACGCTTAAAACACAAACACACACACAAACGTGACGACAGTATTTAGAACGAAGCGTGGCTTCTATATATGATCATAACTCTGGATTTACTGGCCTGTAATTAAAATTTAAAAACTTTGAAGTCCGAACTTTCAATGTGGCTGAAACAGAGACTCAGCGTGGCTGCAGCTTGTTGCTGTGTCAGCTTACATCAGTCATGTGATCTGGAGGTGCAGCGTGTCCGTGGACCACAGAGGGTTAATAACACTCACCTTCCTTCCATTTCCAGAGTGTAACATCCACCCACCTGTGTAAAAAGCGAAATTCCCATGGTGTTGTTCAGAATGTGCTCTGGCACGATCATAAGCATCGCTTGCTACTGAAAACAAGAAAAAAGCCGGTCCTGCTATGGGCTGAACCATTTGTTACTGGTGCAGGGGGGGGACACTATGCAATATATTCAGTTTTAGCATTTATATTCACTGCTGACTGTAACTACACTCAAAATGTTAATGCTGTCTTATTTTAATAAACAACACTGTCATATGCAAAACTGGGGTGGCAAGGGATCATTTTAGGGTGGCACTTGCCACCCCATGCCACCCTTCTAGATCCGCCCCTGTGCAGCTCTACTTCAATATATCAAATATTTGTGTCATTCTCAAAACTTTTGGCCATGACTGTACTGAGAAGCTACGAGAGGTGGCCAAAGAAAAGGACGGGTCTTATCCATCAGAGAAAAACCCAACATACACCCACCCCTGCCCAGCTCCTCTCAGGAGACTGAGATGAGTATGAAGATGTCTAGCACATATCAACAGCCGAGGGTCCCTGCCCACGGGGAGCTGAGGGTCCCTGCCCACGGGGAGGTGATGCCACCCCATCCAGGTCAGTCCTCCTGCAGGTGGATGGGTCTGTGGTGGGGTGATTTAATTGTGGTCAATTTTAATCTATCCTCATGTTTATTTAACAAAAAAGTATTTTTAAAATCTGTATTTTACTTTTGTACCTTCATGTATTTAAAAAAACAGAAGTATTTAGAAAAAAGAAAGCGTGAGACAGCGCCTCCTGCTGGGCCCTCACAGCCAGAACCTTTTTAAGTTAACCTGCATTATTTAAAATAGTTTCTGCTTTTATTTTGTGGACACTCTTTAAGCAATAACTTCTGTTTGACACGAGTCCAAACTTGTGGGATTTTTAATTTTAAGTTTAAACTCAAACTAATCCTGATGAGTTGGATCTTCAGACTTTCAATGTGTGAAGAGGAAGAATGAGCCAACGCGATGAAGGAACAGGACAGATTTATTGAGACGTTTTCATTCACAGACCATAAAAACCAACATCAGCAGGTTCCAGTCAAACATCATTTTAACTGCGGCGCTCGATTTCACATTAATCGTTTACAAAATAAACGAAAGAAGAAGACGAGGCGACTGATTTTTAAGGTTAGTATCCTCCTCTGTACCCGCCGCCGCCTCTGTATCCTCCACCTCCTCCTCTGTAACCACCTCCTCCTCCACCTCCGCCTCCCCTATAACCACCTCCTCCTCCACCATAACCACCGCCTCCTCTGTATCCTCCATATCCTCCACCACCCCTGTATCCTCCTCCTCCTCCATATCCTCCACCTCCTCTGTATCCCCCTCCTCCTCCTCCATATCCTCCCCTGTAGCCTCCTCCTCCTTGGTAACCTCTGCCGCCGCCGCCTCCTCCATCAAAACGCGGCATCTTCGGAGGTCGTGGACCGTCTCCCATCCTGCACAGACACACAAACAGAGGAGATGAGATGTTTGAAGGTCTAAAGTTTGTTTTCAGAGGCGATGTGAGTAATAACAGGATGAAGCAGAGACCCAAAGAAGATCAAAACATCAAAGTTTCATCATAGAGGGAGAAAAATCTGCGATTTGAAAGGATGAACTAAAACGTTCCTTCATTCATGTGGAAAAAGGAAACAGGCAGGCTGCGTTTCCTGTCTGAGGACGTCCGTTACCTCTGGTTGGTGGCCATCATGTTGAGCCCGGCCGCCGACGGTTTGGAGACGTGTCTGATGACGTTCAGGAGCCGCTCGTTGGTTTGGTCCATCTGTCTGATGTACTCCGGGTCTTTGGTCACCTCCACCACCACCGCCTCCAGGGCGGCCCGCAGAGCCAGGATGTTCCCCGCCACCTCGTGAGCAATCGTCAGTTTGATCCTGCCATCATTAAAGTGAAAGGTCACTGAGAGGAGAGCGAATCGCAGTGCCTCAGAGGAAACAGGAAGTGAGTGAGAGTGCTGACGAGCTGCAGGTCGGTCGGTCACTCACCAGTCGTCGAGCTCCACGATCTCTCCGTTAGAGGTCACCTTCTTGCAGGCGAACAGCAGCAGCTGCAGAGGACTGACCAGAGTCATCCCTTTAGCCGAGATCGCTCTGGTTCGGATCTGAAAACAGAAACGTCCCCACCCGAGAGAAATGTTGGCTGTGATGCTGCGAGGGCCGTAAATTCATCTAAAAATTTATTTAGTGAGAAAACCTACAGAAAAAACCACCTGCTGTTGTTAATTTACACAAAAGCAATAATATTCATGTTAAAAGGTGAACGTGGCAGTTTTGGGTTTCACCTTCTCGCCGAAGACGAAGAACGGCGACGGGTAGATCATGTCGTGGCTGCTGAAGGGACAGTTGACGGAGGATTTGTGGATGAGGGCGTTGCGCCCCTCGGTGGTCAGGATCTTCCTCTTCTCTTTGTGGTAGCAGACGTTGGGGTACGAGCCGAAGGTCAGCAGAGAGACCACCACGTCCAGGTTGTTGTCCGGCCCCACCGTGTTGAACATCTGCGTCATGAGACACTCTGAGGGAAACGAAAGTGCAGGTGAGCTCCCGGCCGGTTCAATCAGCTTTGTGTGTCAGGATGGTGCGTTCGGGTACCTTCAGGAAATCCAGAGTTCACCAGGATCTCCTTCAGCTGGACTTTGGCCTCCCAGGTCATCCTCAGAGTCGACATGTTGAGACGTTTGTGGTCACAGAAGCGACTCTCCGCCTCCTCTCCGTTAATCCTGAGCAGAACAACAAGTGTTCACAAACGAGACGTTTCAGGGAGAAAACGACACCTCCTGTCACTCGTGTTGCAGAGGTCTTTTGTAACTTTACCGCTCTACATGTGAAGTTTACCATTTTTCTGATTTAGCTATTCATTTGTAAGAGCACGCGGCACAGACCTGACGTCGTCCCAGGCCTGGAACACGGACAGCAGCGCCACGTGATCCGAGAAACGACTGCCAGCAAAGTTTCTGTGCACGAAGCCGAGACGCTTCCCCTCGTTGATGAAAGGCTCTGGGAAACAGGAGGCGGCCGAGATGGTGCACATCGCATCGCCGACGCTGGAGGGAAACACGAAAATGAGAATTTCATTTAAAGACGGGACGCTGAGAGAATCAGAAAATCAGCAGAGAGACGAAAAACTGACTGGAAGATGCAGCCCATGATCATCATCTTCCCCAGCCGAGGTTCGATCGGCAGCCGAGCCAGAATCCGCCCCAGAGGGGTCAGCTCGTCGTTGGAGTCCAGAGCGTCCAGCTCTGCAACAAACACGGAGATTACAGTGAAAATAATTCATGTGGAAACTGACGGCAAAAAAAGGATCTTCAAAAACAAAACATAACATGTCAACTTTATGAAGTACAGACAAGAATCAGACCAAAGGGCATAGAACCCCAACACAGGCATAAAAACAGGCCACAGCAGGGCTGATCATTTAAAATCTATAAATCAGAGCGTCAGATCTGTGAGAGGACAAACCAAGACACACAGAACTAAGTTCCCAGCAGCCCCGATAGTCCGTTTCCCTTCAGACCAGGCCTTTCGTACCTTTCAAGGTGTGTTCGGCCTCAATGACGGCGTCCAGTGGCGGTGGCTCGATAGCCTTAGACAGGAAGTGGCCGATGCCTCCGAGTCTCAGCAGTTTGATGCTCAGGGCGATTTCATGCAGCGGAGTTCTGAAGATCTCTGGAGTCATGTGAGTCTCCAACCTGCACAGCCACACAGAGACATGTTAACACCCAAACGCTGCAGCCCGCGGCGTGCCGGAGGATCAACGCGCCTTACTTGTCGAATCGAGCGCGGCTGCAGAGGTGGAAGCAGAACCCCGGTCGGACTCTGCCGGCTCGACCTTTCCTCTGCTCCAGGTTGGTCTTGGAGGCCCAGACGGTGGCGTAGTTGGTCATATTGTTGTGGGAGGTGAACAGCTTCACTTTCTGCCTGTTAGCACAGCAAACAGTGCGACCTTTAACCCCTAACCCGCTCAGACGCTGACCTCAGGAAGAGAAACTACACCTGTGAGCGCAGCGACACTTACTTGCAGGAGTCGATGACGTAGACGACATCGTTGATGGTGATGCTCGTCTCGGCGATGTTGGTGGACAGGATGACCTGAAACGTCAGCGTGTGGTTCAGACATGCTCAGTGCATGTAGCACATATCAGACACACTTCATCTCATCCACGTCGGTCATCGTTGAAACGGTTTGAATTCCACAAGTTAAATTTAGGATGAAGCTTTTATGTATTCCTGTCACTGACCTTTCTGATGTCATCAGGAACCGGTTCAAACACCCTCCTCTGCTCCTCTCGAGGTATCTGAGAGTGCAGCGGCAGGATTCGGTACCGGTTGCTTCCTGAAAAGCACAGCATACCAGATTTTTCACAGTGCTCTCGCACGATGAGCAACAACGCTACACAACACCAGCTAAAAACCAAGATCCAAGAAGTCTCTTGCTTTCCACTGCAGTGTCAGGGGGAGTGTTTCGGTCAACAGTCCCCACAGCAGTGACTCTCCACTTAAGGCGTTATTGGTGTTGTGTGGTGTGACGCGTACCGAAGTGTGGGTTGCTCTCCAGGTGTCTCTGCATGGAGTAGATGAGGTTCCAGCCGGGCAGGAAGACGAGCACGGCGCCGGCCACCTGCAGCGTCTCGATGTACTTCAGAAGCGCCTCCACCAGCTCGAAGGACGTTTCCTTCTCATTGATCTGAGACATCGAATGCTTCGTCTCCGGCGTATACTCCGGCCCGCAGATCACATTACAGTTAGTCTGGGGAGAAACGTTTTACAATCACATGTAATTCTGACGTTCGTCACAGTGCAGAAGAATTTTAAAAACGTTTCTCACGTCGTCGTCTCCTCCCTCCTCGTCTTTGTCTTTCTTCTTTCGGTCCATCGGTGGAGGCACAAACTTTGTCATCTGGATGGAGTCCTCCAGGAAATACTCTGAAAACAAGGAAGAGGTTTTTTCAAACCCGCTGATATAACAATAACTGTTTACTACACTGATTATTGGCTTAAACAGTTTAGGGCAGGGGACCTCCAGGCCTCGAGGGCCGGTGTCCTGCAGGTTTAAGATGTCCTTCATCCAACACAGCTGATTTAAATGGCTAAATGACCTCCTCAACATGTCCTGAAGTTCTCTAGAGGCCTGGTCATCAACTCATCATTTGATTCAGGTGTGTTGACCCAGGGTGAGATCTAAAACCTGCAGGACGCACCACGCTCACCATTACACCCAAACCTCCCGGCTAACGGGTCACCAAACACTTGTATGAGTGCTTATCCTCAGTTTATATTACAGGAAAGTCCACAGACAATCATCATTTTAATGTTTCCACACACAGGTGAGGTCGGTGAGTCGGAGGTACCTTGGACAGGGAAGGTGCGTCCAAACACCTCAATGACGGGGCAGCTGAAGAAGTACTCTCTGAACATGGTGGTGTCGATGGTGGCCGACATGAGGATGATGCGCACGTCCGGGTATGCCTGGACCACGTCTCTGAGGACCACCATGAGGAAGTCCGTCTGCACGGACACACAGAGGGTCAGACACATGGACAGAAGCCCCCGGGGTGTTTTTGGCTCAGTGAGTCCCTAAAAATCAGCGAACAAACAAACTCACGTTGATGTCTCTCTCGTGGATCTCATCGACGATGACGTGACTGATGCCTCTGATTCCTGCTTCCAGCTTCCGCAGAAGAACACCTGAAACACAGAAAACACTCAGATCTACACGGCCGGACCGCCAAATCGCTTCCCCCGCCCAGCGAAGTAACCACGGCTTCGCTGCTTAGTTGCTGAGGCAGCAGCACAGTGGTTTCCATACCGACGGTGCAGAAGAGGATGCTGGCGTGGGGTCGAGGCAGGACGGACTCAAATCGGACACTGTAGCCACAGCTTTTCCCAAGATCCTCTGCTCTCTCAAAGGCGACCCTCTCAGCCACGGACACGGCGCTGATCCTTCTGGGCTGCAGAGAAGAAGAAGGTCAGGGCTGCTGTGCGGAGGTTTACGGAGCACACGGAGCTCAAACACGGATCAGACCTCAAACTGCAATGAAGTGAGCTTAAAGCCGCTTAATGTTTGCTTGATCAACAATACAGAAGACAGGCTGTAAGCTCTCAGGTAAACGAGGCGGGTGAAAGGACGCCTCGGCGTTACCTGCGTGACCACGATGTTGCAGTCCGATGCTCGGCCCCCCTTGATGAAGCGGTCCAGGATGTACTGAGGGACCTGAGTGGTTTTACCGCAGCCCGTCGCTCCTCTGATGATCACCACAGGGCTTTTGTCGATGGCCGCCATGATCTCTTCCTCAAACTGTTTGACGGGCAGCTGCTCGCGCTCCATCAGGATCTGAACGACAGCATCGTTAAGTCTCACGGCACGCTTTCATCAACGCAGACGTAAAGGTAAAGGAGACTGACCTTCTGCAGGTTTTCATCATGCTCCAGCTGGTACTGCAGCTCGTCGTGCAGGTCGCCGCTGATCTGCTCCGGAGGGCACTGAAGGGGTTAGAACGGGGTCTTTACGGAAGGCTTTCACCACGACTCGCTCCGATTTAGAAATCAGAGTTTTGTCAGGAAAACAAAGCACAGAGGGAAGAGCTGCACGACTCTGATGACTGTAAGACACCGAGTGTCTGCACAGCCTGTGGGACTCGAATTAATAACATGATTTCTGAATACCTGCTAATAAAGATCAACGAGCCACAAACTGATCCTACTTTAGGGTTTCAGGGTTCGTGAGACTCACGTAGGCCAGCGGCCCCTCGTCGATGTTGCTGCTGGTCCAGGGGTTCCAGTTGACCTGAGGCGGCGACCAGGGGACGACTCCGGCTCCGGTCTGCCTCTGTGACGGCTCGAAGTACGCCAGCTTCCCCTGAACCAGAGACACCGGGCTGCTGGGGTCTGCAGGCTGGAACATAAAAACCTTCATGTTACTGAATCGAATGTAAACGCTCCGTTTATTCTGACGATGACAGTTTGCTTTGAAGAGCATCACCACATCACATCTGCAGTCCGGTGCACTGAAGAGTGTTTCACTGGTTTCATGCGTACGTCCACGAACATCAGCGCGACAGACTTCAGATTCGTCACAGCACACTGCTTTATTTGCTACGTGCTGCCTTTGAAGGGTGGGTTCGATTGACAGACACTGAACAGCAAGTGCGAACGCTTTCATGCGACTCACCGGTGGGGGGACGCTGACTCCGAGCTCCTGGACCACACAGGCCAGCTGCTGCTGTAGGTCTGGGGACACGTTGACCTCAAACGCCTCCAACTGTGCCAAAATAACAAAATCCTGTTTTAAAAACGAGCTGCGTGATGTGTCGTTCAGTCTCTGCCTGTTTTTAAACGTACAGTTTCTCCCTCCTTCTTCTTGGTGACCCCGGAGTACGCCTCGATGACTCCCAGGTGATACAGCTGTCGCACCAGAGACAGAGCGCACGATTGAGCCGCCAGCTTCTTGTTGGAGCCGTGCTCTCGAGCAGTGATCCCTGCAGAGCAAACCCGGCAACGTTTGACTCACACGAACAACAGAAAGCAACTGGTGTTTCATGGTTTCTGATCACATTTATCACAATTTCTGTAACTTTTCCATCCAGTGTTAATCCGAGAACAGACTAATAAAAATCGAATTCTTCTCGGGCACGCTCGCACAGAGTCCGGTGTGGTTGCCATTTTGGTTTGTAGCGCTCTCTCTGCGTCCTGTTCTGACCTCTTTCACTGCTGATCATCTAAAACAACTTCAGCATTTAATAGGAAATGTTCTGGAGTCTTACTTCTGCCGAGCTGCTTCACAAAAAGCTGCATCTCTGCTATGAAGCTCCTGCAGACACAAAGACAAACGTCACGGCTTCACTCCTTGTTTCTAGAACAAAAGCATCAAACTGCACGTAGACTTAGGAGCTGAACTCACCTGCAGCACTCTCAGGAGGAAGCCTGCATGTTTTTCTGCCAGACTTTGGGATTTTTAAAGACCAATCAACAGCTTTGATTCTCCTGGCTGCGCTCTGCCCTGCGGTGAACAGCGACACCAGAAATCACAACCAGACTCCACCAAGCCCTGAGCTGCACCCATGGGACAGCTTTAGTGCACCTAAACACTGTCCCATGTCTTCCTTTGGTGTGGTTGTGAGTTCTGGCATCACCTCGGTGTTCTTTGATGGAGCAGGAAACTCACTCCAGCCTCTGAAAGTAACCTCCTGCCCAATTCACCAGCTGACATTTATCACAGCTCATTTCTCACATTACAACAATTCATCAACTCAAACCAGTCTGGGTTTGTCGGGCTCAGGTTCTAGTTATTCTAGTTGTTCTTGTTTCAGTGCGAGTTAGCTGGTGTCTGCGCTCAGTTCGAACAGTGAGAGCTCTCTGGTGTAGCCGACACACTCTGGAGGTCTCTGGGTTTACAGCAAGTCCAGCAGAAAAACACACAGGAACGTCCTGAACATCAACCACCAACCAACACACGTCAGCTCTGCAGCGCGACACACACCAGCTGGGTCGTATTCAGGCTACTGTCACACATTTATGTGCACGAGGACAAAGAAGACGTGTTTACAGGTGTCTGGGAATACGATGACGGCTGAGCTGAGACCCAGCTGGTGCGTGCTGAAAGAGAATATAACCTTTAAGAATTTCATTCAACAAGGAAAATAACAGGAGAACTGAGACGGCAGCAGGAATAAAGAGAAAGATGTAAAAAGATCAAAAGGAAGCAGGAGATGAAAACAAGAGGAAACAGCAGGAGAAGAAGGGGAGGACATAAAATCAACACGTCCTGTAAAACCCTCGCGCTGCTCTTTGGAGGAAATTATTTTAGAATAATCAGAAATTCCAAGTCTCGTTTTACATAAACTGGCAATTTTTTTATTTTTTTACAAAGAAGATTCAATTAAATTTTATTTATAAAGCGCCAAATGACAACAACAGTCGGCTCAAGGCGCTTCTGAGCGTTACCACCCGTCACTTCAAGGACAGCGCTCGCTCTCCGGGCGGAGCTTCGATTATTTGTGCCGAAGCCCCGCCCCCACCCTGTTGATCAACACTTTCAGCTTACACCCTCACACGTCTCCTGCACATGCACAAAGTTCCACAACAGCTCAGTCTAGAGATGCCACCATCTCTGACTCCTCCCACAACACTGAAGAAACGCCATGTTAAGTTCATTCGTCGCCATCTTTACTGAGAAAACAACTAAAGCTGTTGTAAAGCTTTGCTGTAGCTCAGGCCAAAAATATGATTAGTTCGTGTTTCCCAGTCTGGTTGCCGAGCGGCTCTTTGGGGGCGGGGCCAATCTTTGCCATTATTGTATTTTCCAATGGATTTGATACATTTATGTAGAATCTGTGAGCTGAATGACTAAAATAAGCAGCGTTTATCAGAACGTATCAGTACAATCAGAAACTGAATGTCTGAACATGCAAGATAAAACAGGTGTGTGGCTGAAGGTCGGCTGTGAACTCCAAACCAAATCCAAACTGAAGGGAAACAAAAGACAAACACTTCCAGCAGAGATTCAATCAATTCTCTTCAAATGGAGAAATCAAGTCCTTTGGTCAAAATCACAGTTGCTTTTAGGAAATACTTCTGATTTTTCTTCAGCTAAAGAGAATTATTAAGCAGCTGAAGCTCATTAAAATCACAGTCACACCATCAGCGTTTGTTTCGGCTCCAGCTGTGACCCCTCAGACTGGATCTGGTTTAGAATTTCCAGCCGGTCTAAAAAGCTCTGAGATTCCAGACCTGTTGTGGTCCGGTCCCACTTGGCTGTATTTATACTCAGCACTGGTTTTCTCCTTCTGGAAGAACTGGTTCAGACGGGCCTTGGCATTCTCCAGAGTCCAGTTTCCGTGAAGGTTAGCGTTCAGATCCACTTCCTCCGACTCCAGAGTCTGCAAACAAAAACACAGGCGGGAGTTTGTTTAGCGAGGGAGAGAAATCAAACCTGAAGAACAAATAAGGGAACTCATTCTGGTTCTAATGATGCATCTGCATATTATTAATGGCCAAAGTTTAAAAATAAAAGTAGAAACGTATTCCCCGAGTGCCAGTTTTCTTCATGAAAGCAGAGTCCTCGGAGTGTAAACTTGGCTGGTTGTTCCAAGTTTAGTAAATCTGTCCAAGGTTCTGGTTCAGATTTGAGCTTTAGGGGGACGACTGTAACTTAGGAGCAGCTTACTTCCTGTTAAGGAGCTTAATGTTAACATCACCAATGCTTTTCACTGCACTGTAATTTGGAATTATCTTGTACCGCCTGCGCTTCCTGTTCGTCTCTCTTGGCGTAATACTCCTTCAGGTTGGCTCCTCGGTCCCACTGAGCTCCTCCGTCACTTCCTCCTCTGCCCCAACCCGAGTTTCCTGCTCCTGCGTAACCCAGTCCGGTCACTCCTGGAACCGGCCCACTGACGCTGCTGTCCCCTGAGAACAATAAAGAAGGAGAAGCAGAAAGAAGCCGGCTGAATATCTGAACCCGTTTAATCCGACCCGCCTCACCACATTAAAGTAAGAACTTGTGATGTTTGGAGTCGTTAAAGCCACCATGCTGCCGGTACCTTGCTCAGCTTTCACTACCAGGTGAGGTGGTAGAGGACCGCTAGAAGGGAGGTTTCCAAAGCCAGCATCTGCAGCTGCATCAGGTTGATCTGCGATGGGAGCGCTCGCCTGATGGCAGAAAACGTACTTACTCATTTAAAAAAAGACAAAGTGAGAGAAACAATCAGTTTTTATCTCTACAGAAAAAAACAGAAGGAAAAACAGGAACGGCTTCCTGACCCCGAGGGCCGGGACCTCTGCTGCGTTCATCTCTCCGATTCGGACCAGATAGTTGACAAAATCGCGGGCGGCGTTGGTCTGCGCGTCCTTCTTATTGGTGGAGTTTCCCATCCCAATGTAGTTGAAGCTATCGACTCGGACCTGCAGGGAGTACGGTGTAAGGTTAACAAAAACCTCACCGAGTGAAACCCCCTGATGTCAGAATGAACGCTCACCTCACACATAAACTTCTGCCTGTTTTTGTTGCCCGCTGCTCGGATGTCGTAGTTTGGAGTCAGCTTCTTTTTCCCACACCAGGCGTACAGGAAGTTCTTGATGTCTGCCATGGTGGACTGACAGGAGGGTCCTTCTCTTCCGTGGACCAGTTAATCTGAGAAACAAACTGCTGTCAAACTCCTTGATATTTAGCTTAGATCTGGCACTTACTGTGAATCATTTGGTTTGGAGTCACAGAGGGATGAAAGTCAGTAAATGTTGCTGAACTGAGGACGGATAATATTACATCTAAGAAATTACTGCAATAACTAACTGGCCAAACTCTGGTAGAAGCCTTGCTGCTGTCTGCTTACCACCTTTTAAGATGAACTTTGGTCTTGCCTGAACACAAACGGATCTTTGATAGTGACTCACTTATGTAAACATGGCTGTACGGATCACTTTACTCAACATAAATATGCAAATTAAATGAAGTAACTCAAACCCAGTCTTGATGGATGCATTTACTGCCCACCGCTAGGATAAATCCCGCTGTCTGCGGTGATTCTGGATACAAACGATAACAGCGTCATTAGCACAGCGGATTGTTTTTACTGTGGGCTGGATTTCATAAAACACTGTTAGCATTCATTAGATTCAACTCTGTAATGTTTGGCTAGCATTTAACATTAGCCTCAAAGTGTAAAATTAAATTGATGACTTATAATCACGAATTTAAGTCACTTATCTTTAAACTTTCAGTACAATTTATATAAAAAATTGTTTCTGATAAATGCGTGACTGCAGGCTAACGTTAGGCCCCTGCTAGCTACTTATCACCGGAAGTTCAACTCACATCGCGTCGCAAAAAAATATGATTAAATTAAGAAGAAATGCGGGGGAAAATAATCCGAAGTATTTGTACTTACAGCCAGGGCAGAAAATTGCAAAAGCTGCTCCACACTTCAGCAGCTAAGCGCCGGCAGACTATCAGCGTTGGCTTCCTCCGGTTACGCTTCACTTTCGGTTAAAAATAAACGTAACTCCCGGTGCTTCAGCGCCCCCTCAGGC
The DNA here is from genome assembly GCF_964374335.1 of Astatotilapia calliptera. Lineage (NCBI taxonomy): Eukaryota > Metazoa > Chordata > Actinopteri > Cichliformes > Cichlidae > Astatotilapia > Astatotilapia calliptera. The sequence goes on along the minus strand of NC_137439.1, from coordinate 1,753,846 downwards.
CGGAGGGAGAATCGGCCTCCATCAAGTTCTGTTTCTTCTTCTTCTTTTTTTACTATCTTTTTTTGCCTTTATTGTTCTAACACAGTGGAGAGAATACATGAAAGCTGTGCTCCATGTTCCTCTTTTCATGAACACTTTGGTCAGTCATCTTTACACCAGCAAAACAGATTTGAGCTCCATAGTTATAAATGCCTGTTAAGTATAAATGATCAAAACAGTGAAAGTTTTAAAGCCAGGCCATTATAAACCTTTAGTTTATATTTAGTATAAGTATTAGAAAAGTATAAAAGAACAGAATAGAATAAAAAATAGAACAGAATAGATAAAATATACCGAATTGATATTTTTTTGTATTCAGGCATTAACTCCCGTGAAACCAGCTGATCTGGAGTGTTTTAAAGATGATGTTTCTCGTACATGACAGACTTTAAATAAAACTTCTGTCACCCATCAGTCTGTGTTAACCTGAGCTCCTCTCCTGAAGGCACCAGATATTTAACCTGAAGCACCTGAAGGACCGAGCTCAATAAGATTTATAGATCACCTGAAAACAATAGTAGAAAATGATCTAACAGCCCTACCTGCATCTCTTAGAGTGTTTTATGTTCTTTTTTTGAGGAAACAAATGGATTTTCAGTGGGAACTTGATTTAATTTAGGGCATCTGAGGCAGAAAAAGAGGAAACTAAAATAGTATTTTCACATCGTAAAGACAAAACTGAGTCATTTGGTTCAGGACATTGAAACTTTCTGCATTTAACTACAGAAATTGTAGCTGTTCAAACATTAACAGCAAAGCAACAAACTGCGTGATCACATCTGATGATTAATTTGTTCCAACAGAAGAGACTTCACAGTTTATAATAATAATATTTAGAGTATTTGCTTTAAACCAGGAGATTCTTTAACTGAGTTCAGCTTCTTGTTTAGATTTTTTAACCAGCGCTGAAATCAAACCAGAAAGTTTTGCAATTTCTTCACAAACTTGGCGATAAAATCTGCACTGAAGATTTATTATGACTCAATAAACTAAATGTGTGTGTGTGTTAAGGTGTGTTGGTACGGCAACACAGTCAAACTGGGTGCGACTCTGTGTGTAAGCAGGCAGGGTGTGTGTGATGGATCATAATGTGTGTGTGTGAGTAAGTGTGTGTCTGAGGCTCAGGGTGTGTCTGCTGGCTCACCTGCAGCCTCAGGACACATCTTACACATGGAAACTACCTGAGCAGCAGGAGGAGGAGAAAACGTGCCTGCAGGCGAGAGTCAGGGCTCCACAACACAAAACACAAACACTGTGTTTGCTCCAAACTCAGCAGGAGGTGAAATGTGCTTTCATCTGTGGCGACTGCAAATAAACGTCTGTGGCTGTCTTTGGTTTTTGAATAAAACTCTAACCCCGAGCACATCCTGAACCTTTTATATCTCCCTGAACGCACCACGGCGATAATAACTACAGTAAACAGTTTAATTAAAAGGAAAGAACAAAAAATATTTTTCCTCTTGGAAAAATCTCGATTCCTCATCAGAACTATTCCACAACTTTGATAGATGACCTCATATTTACTGTTTCAAACATACTTTAAACAGTAAATATTTAATATTAGTACTCAGATTTTCTTTAATGTGATATCTTTCATATATTATATAGAATTAATTTCATACATATTTGTATGTGCTTTATGTAAGCTTCCCACATGGTTTAACATGAATTATCACATTTAAGTTATGCTAAGCTTTAACATAAACTTTGTTAAGTTGTATTAAAAATATTCAAATTCCTTATATAATCCCAACTAGTCTTTTAACTAACTGATCACAATGATTATAGTAATAAAGAGATGTTACAAACTGGATCTGCTGGATCCACTCGACTGCACCGAGTGCTCCGATTACCACGGGGACCACCCTTACCTTCACCCTCCACATCCTCTCGAGCTCTTCTCTGAGCCCTTGGTATTTCTCCAGCTTCTCGTGTTCCTTCTTCCTGATATTGCTGTCATTCGGAACTGCTACATCGATCACTACGGCCGTCTTCTTCTGTTTGTCTACCACCACTATGTCCGGTTGGTTAGCCACCACCATTTTGTCCGTCTGTATCTGGAAGTCCCACAGGATCTTAGCTCGGTCATTCTCCACCACCCTTGGGGGCGTCTCCCATTTTGACCTCGGGACTTCCAGGTTATACTCGCCACAGATGTTCCTGTACACTATGCCGGCCACTTGGTTATGGCGTTCCATGTATGCCTTGCCTGCTAGCATCTTGCACCCTGCTGTTATGTGCTGGATAGTCTCTGGGGCATCTTTACACAGCCTGCACCTGGGGTCTTGCCTGGTGTGATAGACCCCAGCCTCTATGGATCTGTGCTCAGAGCTTGTTCTTGTGCTGCCATGATTAGTGCCTCTGTGCTGTCTTTCAGTCCAGCTTTGTCCAGCCACTGGTAGGATTTCTGGATATCAGCCACCTCCGCTACATACCGTAAAACGCGCATTAATCCAAGCACAATGGAACGATTTATTTTAAGTTCAGAAACTAAAGGTCAAAATTCAATAAATGATCCTTGAAATAAATAAAAGAAAGTCCAGAGAGGAATCAACCAAAATAAGAAACACTGGTCAAAGCTGGTGTCTGCGTTTCACTCCCTGGTTATTTAAAAGTTAATAATAATAATTATAGGATCGATGTAATAATGCAGTGTTAAATGTAATGATAACAGGAATATTGCTGACTGGTGAAATCAAAAACATAAACCGGGCCTAAAACTGAGCCGTGGGGGACGCCACCTGTCTATTTTCTTCTGCTTCTGCCAGTCAGGGTCCATCCCAGCCGCAGTAGGCCGAGGTGGGGCACACCTGGACAGGTCAGTCACAGGGCTTTGTGTTTTCTCTAAGGTCCACACATTAGATTGTAAAACCCTCTGACATGACTGCTGCTGTGAATGGTCAGCCTCTGCACTGTTGCTGGTTTAATCTGAACTCTCAGCAGCTGCATGCAGAGTTCACGTTCAGGAAACATCTGTCATGTTTTCCACATCTGGAACAGAGCGCAGATTCACTTCATTCACAGAAATCTGATTTTTAATTCTCCGTCCTGTGAGACGTCTTTGTGTTGTACAAATGCAAATGTGAAGCTCCAGGACAACGGCTCACACTGTTACAACACACACACACACACACACACACACACACACACACACACACACACACACACACACACTGGAGCCGTCATATCCTCTGACTGACGGTGTGTGTTTTGTGAATCACACGTGAATAAGTGTGGCCTGTACGTGCAGCGTGTACGGACCTGCAGCAGGAGAGGAGTTAAAAAGCGTCACTCTGAGGAGCTGTGCAGGAGTTTTTCCATCAGCTGCAGCTTTCGGATCTGATTTCAGGATTCACACAACATGAGGAACGGATGGATTTCACTCTGCGGGCTTCTGTTTGTTGTCTGCGCCGTCCGGGCGACCTACAGATACTACTGTAAGTGGCTCGGCTTCTTCTGTTACTGCTATCAGCAAGATGCTGAAAGACATTAAGATCCTTTAACTCTCTTCTTTAAACTCTAACCAACATACCTGAGCTCAGCCTGCTAATAGCTGTGGTAATGTTTAGGAGAGGCAACAACAACGTCATGAAATCAAGACGACAAACATAGGTCGGTAAGATGGGACGTTAAAAAACGACGTATTGATCCTCATTTTATAATAACAATAATCATTAAATACTGATTTCAGAGGTAGTACAGTATTTATTGCTGTGGATTTAATATGTTTGTTTTAAAGGCTCAGTCTGGTGATTTTGTTAATTATTGAAAAATGTGTTCAGCGCACAAACAAAGGAATCAAAGAAAATCACAGAGGGGAGGCAGCTGTGATATTAATGAAGTGTGTGAAGATAATATGAGATAAGACTGTGAGTTATTCATATTCATGTCACTCGTGTCTGAAAGTCTGCCGGTGCAGACACGAAGCTGCTGGGACAGCTGCAGATCAGATAAAGCTTCAGCGATGAGTCAGAGGAAACACAGCAGAGCCCAGAAGTACGATTCCTGAATCATTTTAAGTAAACTGCTCCTCAGATTTGATTAACAATAAGACACAAACAGCTGAATTAAGAAATCTCACTAAAGAAGTTTAAATAGACACGAAGGCTGATCCTTAAATTACGAGAAAGCTGGGACTATAAAGCTGTGACTATAAAGCTGTGACTTCAGGACAAAATAAAACGTTTAAAGAAAGTAAAAGAACAACAACATGCAGCTTAACAAACCCGTTCACACAGACGAGTCAGAACAGGAAGGCTTTCTATAACTTTTCATTAGGATCATTTCATTTTTCAAATTTGTCTTAAAAGATAACAAAGACTAGCTGGTGGAAAAAGGGAGACACCCATGGGTGAGGCTCACGAGAACCTGAGCTGTCAGAGGAGAACCGCCTGCCCCTCAGGGAGAGAAATTATTATCTGCTGAACTTTTACTGATGTGCTGAAGAAAAGAATCCAGCCTCATACGCTGAGACGATAGATAGATAGATAGATAGATAGATAGATAGATAGATAGATAGATAGATAGATAGATAGATAGATAGATAGATAGATAGATAGATAGATAGATAGATAGATAGATAGATAGATAGATAGATAGATAGATAGATAGATAGATAGATAGATAGATAGATAAAGTAGCCGGGTTAAGGAAACATGGAAATATCTCAGTTTTACCGGCTTTGCTGTAAAAATACTGCGTTTTGTGGCGTTTTATTTACCCAAAATGAGAGAAATGTAAAAACTGCATTGTTCATCAAGATACATGCAGCTCTTTATTTTCTGATTTATTGATAAGCAGTGATTATTTTTATTATATTGGGCTGTTTGGCCTTTACTGCTGCTGAGTCAGTGCTCAATACAGGACAGACTGCGAGTGACTGTCAAATCATGAAGGTGATGAAAACCACGTCATCACCCGCAGGAGCAAAAACGCAGTTAAATTATTCCCCAAAAAACAACTTAAAGGTGGGAGGCAGTGCACTTTTCTACAAACTGGTTCAAAGCTTAAAAAAGCATCACCAAGTGCAGACGTTTGACATGTGCAGTGTTTTATCAGCTGAATCATGACATGAGTCAGTGCTCACAGCACAGACGGTGCTTTAGTCTTTTATTTGTTAAAGCATTAACCTCAGATTAAAGATGAAACCAGATTCGGAGTTGACACTGTGATGTAAGAAGAACCGTCTCTAGGTGTGTCTTTGTTGTTTTTCATTCCTCCGGGGAAAAGAAAGCAGAGTTATGAAACAGTGAACACGTTCCCTTTGGAGAGAAAATGTTTCTTTAGGCTGAATATTTAGAGGCGCACAAGTTGGAAACTGTCCGATGAGAGACACAACACCTAAGCTCACCGCTGCCGGAGGCAATCAGGTGAACAATAAGTGTTATAAGAGAGTGAGTCAGTGTGATGCACTCTGAACTGTAGAGAACGAGCAGTTCACGTCTGCTGAATCTGACAGTCAGACAAACACACCTCAGCCTCCCTCTGAGCGCTTACATCAAAGAAGAAATTGATTACAGTCACTGTCGAGGTATTCAGATTCATACGGGGAGAAAAAACATCACAGTGAGGTTAAAATGTTCCTGCCAGGACAGGACGTGTTCAAGAAAACCCCCAAAGTCAGACACACCCTATGAGCAGCACTTGGTGACGCTGGGAAGGAACAAGAGGAGACGTCCAACAGAACCTGGGAGGGGGCAGCCCTCTGCCACCGATCGCTGGGGGATATTTTCTCAACACACTTTCAAAAAACCCCAAAACCCTGTTTAAAATGAGTTTTTCCTCATCAGCTGTGTGAGGTTCACGTTGAGCTCAGGACAGTAACACAGGGACATGAAACATTTCCTCTGCCTCCAAACTTCATGCTGATTAAGTCCAGCGGCTCGAGATGTTTGTGACTGAGGTCACCTCACCTGAGTAAACAGCTGGTGCCACAGTTGCATCAGCTCGGATTCTCCTGGCAGAACAACAGAGAGAAGCGTGGCTTATTGACGCTGACACACGGGAGATAGTCTGCGAGTCCGAGTTGAAGTTTGAGGGAAATCTCTGGCCTTCATGGTCACTTGGTAAACCTGGTTTCTGTAACTTGATCCCAGCTGTCGGTCAGACTCCCGATCGCCCTGATGTCGGTCAGGGGCGAACGTTCGCACGTGTGTTGTGCAAATATTGATGCAATAATGCTTCAGTGGCACAGCTTAACACACAAACACCAAACAGACCCAAAACACACAGAAAAAGATCTGCGGCAGCTTATTAGCTGCAGTGACATCATATCCTGTGGCTGCAGTGACATCATATCCTCCTGGATGAGAACAGTTTGGTGGTCGTCCCCTTTCTGCTGCATTGCCAGGATGGTCACTGCAAAGGGTGCAATAATAAAATCATGAAATGTTTCTCTGTACCAGGCTGCCCCTGCAGGCTGCAGGCTGCCTTGTGATTCACTTTTTTCATCATTGCTCTGGTTTACCACAAACTGCTGTTGCTGCATTCACTGCGGGGGAGATCGGCCCTCTCTGCCAACAGCAGGAACAAGCAGCAGCCTGTTGAAACTCTCCCTCAGTTTCAATCAAAGCTTTAAAGGAGCGGGTGCAAGTCTTTTCAGGGCTGCTTTTCTGAGCCGTGATCCCGGTGAGCTCGCTGCACACAGAAGGGGCTGAGGTGCTGGCTTTTTGGGCGGGGCTGGTCAGATTGTGATGATTTGTGTGCAGGCTCTTGCTGGGATTTCAGAACAAACCACAAACCATATGAAACGCTTCACACTCTGTAAACATCTCTAATGCTGCTGTTTGTTAGATTAAAGCTCAGGAAGCTTGTGGATGTGCCTTCTTTTCTTTCACCATCACAATACGAACAAAACAAGTAATTCACATGCAAGCTGGAGGGAAAGTGGAGAACAGAAGAAAGTGCACAACTGAAATGTAAACAGCCAGCTTCCTCCCACAGTCCTCACAATAATGCAAGCACTTCCTGTGGTCAGACTGGAAAAGCACCAGTCCAACACCTGTGAAGCCACAAAAATACATGGAAGTGCATCTACAAACAGTTATTGTACAAAAAATCATTTAAAAGAAATCAAAATAAACTTGACCTTTGACCTCTTACTTTCTCATGCAGCGATAATGCGTTGTGAGTGCAATGGGAGATCTCAGTACTGCCTGCACGACGCGTTGGGTTTGCACTGCGTCGACTGTCAGGGAAACACGGAAGGCCGCAACTGCGAGCGCTGCAAGGATGGCTTCTACCTGCAGGGGGCGGGACAGAGCTGCTCGCCCTGCCGCTGCAACCCTACAGGTGAGTGCAAGTCTCACAAAACCCTTATGTGTGGAAAATGTTAGACGTACAAACCAGAGAGCAGAGGTGGGAGGATCAATTCAAATATCCATAGTATCAGTACCAACGCTGGCACCAGATCAGATCGATACAATCCTCCACATATCCTGTAAGTTCATTATGTTTTTATTGGAAACGAAAACTACACCTCAAACATGCCTCATCAAAACTGTCTGAACCTTTCTGTGTTCCTGGCATGTCTTTAGAGGCGACACATTTACTTTCCCGGTCTCATAAAACAGTTTCCAAACATGAGAGGCTGAACGTTTTTGCTTCAATGTGTTAACTCATTGCTGTGGAAAAATGAAGCTGCAGTTCCTTTAATAGCCACTTGGGGCTGACGACGAACCGATGTCATCGTTTACTTGAGTTGTTCTGCCCGGGCTTGTTTTTCCTCAGGTTCTGTCAGCAAGTCATGTGACAGCACGGGGCGCTGCAGCTGTAAAGAAGGCGTCACAGGAGACAAATGTGACCGCTGCCCCAGCGGACCAATCGGAGCTGACGGCTGCCCCCAAAGGTGAGAGACAAATGTTACCTCATATGCTTCAATTCTCAACACCTTCAGTGCACTTTAATGCATGTCATTGCTTACATTTGGTGTCTTTTATTTGATGAATGGTTTTGTAACTGCAGTTAAAAAATGTTTACATTGAATTCTGTCTTCAGTCACTTTACAGTTTTCAGTCCTTAACTTCAGCCCACAGCTCTTTTCTATTGATTTCAGTGCTTGCCTTCCATCTTTCCATTACAGGTTTTTAAGTAGCTTTAAGTACTTTATGTGCTTCAGATGAATACAAACACATCTGAGCAGTTTTAAACAGCCCACTTCTTCCACAGCCTTCTTTGCATTATTTTTCAGTTTTTAGTTCACAGAAATATTCTCCTGTCTTATTTTGATAGTACATGGCTCACTTCCTGTTGTTTCTTGCGTTTTCAGCCGTCAGCCCAGGCAGGAATCTGAGAGTCTGACTCTGCCGTGTTTCTGTTACGGCCACAGCAGCCGATGTTCAGCACGATCCGGTTACTCGGTCCACAAAATCACCTCCACCTTCACCACCGGTAAACCTTTCTCCTTCGTTACCTTCATAATAAAAGAACCCTAACATTTCCTACATTTCAAAGTAAAAGTGCACAATAAGTGAGGTGACAGACTCTGGTGTGCTTCAGGTGTGGAGGACTGGAAGGTGGGGACGATGCAAGGTGAGACTCCAGCCGATACTCACTTCCGCTGGTCACCGAAACACCAGGACGTGGAGGTGATCTCCAAAAACAGCCTGCCGGTTTACCTGTATGCCCCAGGTGAGTCAAGCCCCACCTCTTCTAACAGCATAGCCCCACCCACACTTCTTTGTCTTTCTTTTCATTCCTGTCATGACTGATGTTCTCCTTTCTCACAGACTCTTACCTCGGGAACCAGCTGCTGAGTTACGGCCAGAACCTCTCCTTCTCGCTGCGTTTGGACCGCGGCGTCCGATACCCGTCCGTCAACGACGTGATCCTGGAAGGTGGCGGCTTAAGAGTCGCTGCCTCTCTGGGTGACCTGCGATCTGTGGTCCCCTGTGGTCAGAAGATCACCTACAGCTTCAGGTCAGAAAATCCACGGTGTGAAGTCGCTGAAAGTTTGATGGTTTTGTCTGAAGCGCTAAACATGACGTGGAGAACAGATTTGATTGGTCGGGTGTTATTATTGGTCAGATAATTGGAGTAAAAAGGCTCAGAGGTCCAGCTAGCAGCTACAGCCACCTGTGTCACCATCCACCTGTCAGTCAAAGAGGCCACGCCCACAATAATGCAAACTTTAAAACTTAAGTCTTAACTCCCACGGGAGTCTGTGGGAGCCCTGCGACCTGTCCAGGGTGTACCCCGCCTCTCGCCCTATGACAGCTGGGATAGGCTCCAGCACCCCCAGCGACTCTGAAAAGGATCAGCGGAAGCGAATGGATGGATGGGAGTCTGTGGGGACTCACTGCTGGAGCCCCTGGTGGGCATTAGTGGGACTGTCACTGCTGCTTTCTCCTCAGTTTCTGCTATAAATGAATGTTAGTGAAAGTCATTGAACTTTAATGCATTGTTCCAGCCGCCTGCAGCAGCTCTGCAGTTTGAGAACACTGGCCTGAAATATCAGGTGTCGTGTTTTGATGAGGCAGAATAGCTCCCACTTACACTGTGACTGGCATCTCTGTGTGACATCATTTGTCCAGCTGGAATGTGAAAACGTTTCCAGCCCAGCTATCAAAGGTTCAGACAGCCAGGCTTCTCTGAGGCGTGAACATTCCTGAGGCGAGGCTGTTAATCACAACAAGTAGAGACGCAGCAAGAATCTCAGGCACTCCGTTAGTACCTGGCTGTGTTTACGAGGGATTTACTGCATGAGCGATGTGGAGAAAGTGGGTGGAACAACACTGCTCCAATAAACGTGGAGTCTGACCTGCAGATGTTCTTCATGCCTCTCTCCTCATGCACACGTGGGTGAAACTATGATGGACCTTCGGAGCTGAATGCAATGAGCCGAATCAGAATTTCTCTCAGACTCTGATACATTTAATGAGATTTAATGTCATCGTGATACCAAATTCTTTCTTGTTTGCACATCTGGCTACACATCTGGATTGATTTAGTCAAGAAGTCACTTGCAGTCCAAATATTAGCAAAGCAATAAGAAGAAACACATCAAAATGATTCCTGTTTTCTCGGAGGTTCATGAGGTTCCATGTTGAAGGACAGTGCAGGGAGAAGACGTCGTCTTCCTGAAACATTGTTTGAACTTCTGTCTTTTTCTGAACAGACTGGACGAGCGGCCCGGCAGCAAGTGGAGGCCTCAGCTCTCCGCCCTGCAGTTCCAGACGCTCCTGCAGAACCTCACAGCCATCAAGATCCGAGCCACGTTTGGAGACACCGGTGAGCCCTTTTCCTTCTCTTCCACAGAGAAGAAAGAGATAAAATCCAAGAAAAGAACAACAAAGAGTGAAGGATGAGCGGCTCTCGCACACAGTTTCATGAGCTGTTGTTTCTTTTTTCAGGACGTGGCTACCTCGATAGCGTGCAGCTGGTGACTGCGCAACGTGGAGACGGCGTCCCGGCCCGCTGGGTGCACACCTGCAGCTGCCCGCCGGGTCATGAGGGCGAGTTCTGTCAGCGGTGTGCGCCCGGTTTCAAACGCAGAGACCCCGCAGATGGAGCCTTCAGCCCCTGTGAGCCCTGCAGCTGCAGAGGAGGCAGCTGTGACCCGCAAACTGGAGACTGTTACTCTGCCGATGAGACGCCCGCGGATCAGAGCTGTTCCCAGGGCTTCTACAGAGACCCGAGGCGGCCGGAGACCTGCGTGAGGTGTCCCTGCGCGGATGGCGTGTCCTGCTCACTGGGTCCTGGTTCTCTGGAGCCTCGCTGTGAGAGGTGCCCATCAGGAACCTCTGGTGAGACGACATCAACAACATGATGTTTAGTTGATGTTTTGTTTCAGCTCTTAAACGTCTTTAGTTGAATTTGAATAATTCTAGAATATTCTAACCTGACTGTGTGTCTCTGTCCTCAGGTCCTCGCTGTGACGTTTGTCAGGAAGGTTATTATGGCGACCCCCTGGGTACCGGAGGTGTGCAGCGTCCCTGCATACCCTGCCACTGTAATGGTCACATTGACGTCAGAGTGCTGGGAAGCTGCGACCGCAACAGCGGCGAATGCCTGAAGTGCGTGAACAACACGAAGGGACGGCACTGTGAGGACTGTGTGAGAGGTTTCTACCACAGGCAGCCCACCGACGCCTGCAAACGTAAGAACGACGCACAGTCAGAGGAGTTTCTGATGTAGACCTCTGGGTTTCATCTGCAGGGAAATCTTTGTGTTCTTTACTGTAAAATTGAATCTTAGATGTCAGAAAGCAGTAAAACAGTTTTTTACAAACAGAACTGACATGTTTCAGTTTCATGAGCTGCTCAGAGAGAAGCTGTTTAATAATCTTTTAAGCTCACAGCAAAGAAAATCATCAGAATTGTGGTTTTTGATGGTGGTGTTGGGTTGCAAAGCAGCATGCAGCTGCCCAGCAACTGTGTGCAGCTAAAACAGCTTAAACATGGCTGCGGTTACCTCGATGTGTTAAAGTGTATCAGCTGATCAACGCTAAGCTCAATCTTGTTTTTCTTTGGTGCTGTATTGATCATTTACTTAATGAATATGCAGAATAAGCATCAGTTACAGAAAACAGTGAAGTGAAAATTGAATTTAAATTTGAACCAAGTTTAAAAAACAACATGATCATTAATTTGAGCAAAGCTAGTTTATATTAAAGTTTCAAAGACCTTTAAAGCACAAAACATTGGCCCACATCTGGAAACTTCTCAACACCCCCACAGGTGGAATGCTGCCCCCTGCTGGTGCACCTTTTAATTACACTTTTTGTGCTGTGACGGTTTTCCCAGATGTGATCCAGCAGTAACATCTTTTCCTGTTTTCCCGTCAGCGTGTAACTGTGACGTCCAGCGCTCGGAGTCCGATCAATGCGATGCTTCCGGGCAGTGTCGGTACAGACCGGGCTTCGAGGGTCTGAGGTGCCAACGATCCAGCTGCCCCGCCTGTTTCACCCCCATCAAAGCAAAGGTGGGGTACCTGTAACAGGCGCCTGCTGTCATACACAGAAAGTGTTACGTTTATTTTACAGAGCGCCCCCTGCTGTGTGGATGCTATATTTTCCATATCATACCACCTGAGGCTTTGAGATATTACATTTGCAGTTTATGATCATCATAATAAAACAATATTATCACAATATCACCCTATAGAAACTCTGAAGTTTCATCTGCTTATTAAGACACTGTGGCATCTAAACGTATTCCTTTTGGCTCAGATGGCTGCTTATGCTGCCAAACTGAGGGACCTGGAGTCTTTGTTCTCTGACACGGACGGAGGATTGAAACCAGCTAATAACAAGGAGATAGAGGCCGCTCTGACAGATGCTATGGAGCAGGTGGACGACATGATGGAAGACGCCAAGCAACTCACAAGTAAGACAGCATGTTATCTGTGCCATCACCGGAAGGCTTTTAGGACCCAGTACCAATTTGCCAAACACTAAACTAAACCTGTGACTGCTGAACATGTTGTGACTTCTTGTATGTTAAAAGTAAAATATGTGAGTATAATGGGAAAATGTACTAATTCCTATGTTTATAAGTGATCAGTCAGCTGCTGTTTGTTACAGTTACAGTTGGTAAAAATAAAAATCCACATTGTAGAAGCTTTAATAAGAAATTTTTACTCAATAACTTGGTTAAGTGAACTTGCAGTTTTTAGAAGAACTTAGTAGACCTGCAGCCGAATGGTTTCGCTCAGGTTTCCATAGCAGATGTACTGGAGAAGGTTTCATTGGTTAAAATAAAGTCGATTTCTTATTGTTTGTCTGTAACAGAAGTGGAGAAGAGGCTGCAGGACCGCCTGTCGTTCATCAGCAAGCAGCAGCTGGACGAGGAGGAGAATCTCCTAAACATCAAGGACGCAGCCGCTGACATCAAACTGCAGCAACAGACGTACAAGACGAAGGTGGGGGAGGTCCAGAAGCTGATCGAGGAGATGAAAGTCCAGCTGGAGAAGGCCAAATCTGACCTCGAGTTCGCTGTAAGGCTCCACGCTGACAGACGCAGAGATGAACACGTCGTGTTTGACAGAATCATTATTTTATTTTAGAGGGGTTGTGTTGTATTTGGGTGTGCGTGTATTTAGAGGCAACAGGCAAAGGTTTAGAGAAGACAAGAAATTTTGGGAAAACAGAAGCTGACAAATTGGCAACGATGTTTTCTTGTCTAACCTCTGTTTATTTTTCAGGATGTACCTCAGAGCGACTCTCCGCTGGGTTCAAACGACCTGTCTTCGCTGGTGACGACGGCTACCAACCTGGCTAACAAGTAAGTGCTGATTTCACAAATTAGTAAGACGTTTTTTGGCTACCACGCAGACCGGTCCACGTTACCCACCGTCTCTAACGCCGACGCCTTTGCCTTCCAGTCATCAGACGTTCGCAGACGCTGTGGAAAGAAACGCTAACAAGGCTCTGAGTGACTCGCAGCAGAGTCTGACTCTGGTCAGAAACCTCATGAACAGAGAGAACAAAGTGAAAGAGCTGATTGGAGACCTGAAAACCATGTAAGTATCTCCTCTGAGCTTCAGAGACAAAGACTCTTTTAGACTCTGAATCAACCACTTTGTTGATTTACGTGCACTTTGCATGTAAACGCTTCAGATTTGTTAATGACAGCAGAATCTAAACCCGGTGCCTAAAGACTAAACTGGAGCCACCTGTGTGTGTCCAGGTATGAACAGACTTCAGCTCAGGTGAAGGGTTTTGAGAACCAAGCCAAACGTCTAAGCAGCGATGCCATAGAGGAGAGCAAAATGGCGGACGGCATGTTGAAAGACATCGCCAACATGGAGCAAAACCTCCCCCCATCTCTGCAGGTAATGGCTGGAGAGGACAGATTCTTCTTTTTATTATCATCTACTTGTTCAGTGTCTCTAACCTCCTTTGTTCTCCCATGATGCACAGGGGGCGACTGATGCGATGCGTTCCAGGGTGGATGGAGTGACAGAGGCGATGGATGAGAACCTCGCAGGCATTGATGCGCTGCAGCAAGACATACTGAGAGACAAGGCTGTCGCTGAGGACCTGCTGGCCAACGGCAAAGCTGCCCAGCAGGTACGAAAGTGTCACAGATTCACCTCTGGTGAGCAGGAGATGTCCAGTTAAAGGAGGAAATGGCTAAATGACCAAAATCGTTTGAGTATCAGTAAACATGTTTATTTCTGCTGTAACGTTGGACGTTTTAACAATCAACACCTCTGTTCTCAATCCCTCGCTGCAGGAGTACAACGGCCTCGTGGACAGAGTCAATGTTGCCAAAGCTGACACCGAAGGAGCCATCAAACTCATCAACAGCAAAAGTGATGAGCTAGAAGATGCCCTGAAAACCCTGAAAGGTAGGCTCACCGAGCGATGGGGCGGCACTCACCGAGCGATGGGGCGGCACTCACCACCATAACTCTAGCGGCAGGCTGATGCCACTCTTCTTTCTTCTCAGGCTTCGACCAGCAGATCGCAGGCAGCAAAACAAAGGCAGACGCTGCCATCAAGCGTCTGCCTGACATCAAGACCACCATCCAGCAGGCTGCTGGCAATAATAATGCAACGCTGTCCATCCTGGGAGATGTTCAGGACAGTTATGATAACGCCCTGGAAAACATCAACAAGCTCGGGGACGTGGTCACTGGTCTGGAGGTAGCATGAATACTGTGGCGTTACTTTATGACGCATTCTTTATGTTGGAAATGATAAAACAGGCGAGACGTCAGGGACAAGTTTACGTTTGTTGAAGAAAGCAGCTGTAGAATTGACTCTGTGAAATTTCTTTAAACAAATGTGTTTGATTGGTTATTTTTTAAGTTGAACGGAGACTTTTGTCTTTACCCTTCAGGGAGAATTTGCATCTTTGCCGGCTCATGACAATATACTGGAAGAAGCTACCAAACTGAACAGAGAGGCGACTAACCTGAAAACAACGGCGGGAGGCGTTGTTGGAGATCTGGCCTCCGAGCTGGAGAAAGCTGAAAACCTGCATGCTGACGCCCAGGAGGTAAACTGACCACACTGAAGTAACCTGTCACAGATGCACAGACGCACTCGTATAAAACGATGGACACGGGGTTAAAGATGTAAATGTTTCCCCTGCAGGCGTCTTTGGGAGCGGGTGGAGCTTACAACAACGCCAGGCTGGTCAGCGAGGAAGTGCAGAAAACTCTGCGAGAGGTCCAGGGTCTGCTGGCTAAAACCAGTACGTACACTTTTATCTGACTCACACTTTGGGAGTTTAACCTGAAGTCCTGTTTTATTTATGAAGTTGCAACGCGTTGCTTTTTATCTCCAAAAGTTGATTCTGTTCATCTGGACGTAGCGTTTGTGGGAAACAGAATCAACTGTTGGAGATTTCTTTTCCTGGAGACGTTGCTTTTTAACGGGGTCAGCTTCACAATCTCCAGAAAGGCCTGAGTGCCCTTCTGAGGCAGCACGAGCTGCTTCCTCACCGCGTCTACTCTCTTTTCTCAGACCAGTCCAGTGCTGTGGATTTAAAGAAGGTGAAGCAGCTGGAGGACTCATTGGCTGGTGCTAAGAAGGCTGTGGAGGGCAATCTGAGCCCCCGACTCAGAAACATGGAGGAGCAGGAGGCCGCGCACATGCGCCAGCTCAACTCGATCAACCGCGACATCGACACCATCCTGGCAGACATCGCTAACCTCAGGGAGATCCTGGCATCCATCCCCAACGGCTGCTACAACAGCCCACCCATCGAGGAGGCCTAAAGCGTGACCTGACTTACTGCCATCACTTTGTGTTTTTGCACTTTTCAACTACTGACAACCTTCTTTTTGTCTGTAATACATAAAAATATTGAATTATTTAGAATCCGTATCTAACGTGCTAACTCGTTTCTAAACCTCTGAGTTTGAATCTTGCTTTTTAAAATTTAAAGACAAATCACCTCCGATGTTTTCATTCATTTGTCCCTAAATCTAAACTGTACGACACCTTAAACTCATCACGTAGGCATAAGACATGTGCTCCTTACACATTATTTTTCTCTATTGAATGATTTTGTCTAAATCATTCAGTTTTTAGTAAAAGGATCTTTTGGAGCAGATTAATGCACTGCTGTTTCCTTCTACGCTCAGCGGGGAGTATCTGCTGTTTTTATAAAAATATATTCTGTGTGTTTGCATTCTGTGAATATATGTTAGAGTATTTATAACTGTACATACACCATCGTTTTTAAACCTTCATGCATTCAGTGTTTTTGTTCTACCGAGTCTGACCACCAAGAATATTTATATGAAAATAAAAGATAAAAGTTCTGACATTTAAACCATGTTTCACTTCATTATTCATCACTTCTTAGATTCATGTAACTGGTATTTCTGTGTGTGGGTCAAACATCCGACGCAACAGACCGGACGCTGAAGACGAGCAGGATGAAATGAGCCCATCTGAGTCAGAGAGGCTGAGGTGCTTTAGTCAAAGAAATATTTTATTTTGGCAGCAGCGAGGTGTGAATGTAACCACAGCTTCAAATGAGTTCAGAAGCAGAGCGGTGACGTGGACACGAACACAGCGAAACAAACAAACAGCTGAAAACGGTCAAACTCACGTTTCCTTACATCCTCTTTGGAGAGTGACACTGATGACTGTAATTAAACCTCTGTCCTGATCTGTAAACACACATTTGTGCTCATAAATCACACACACACACCTAAAATGCCATCACAGATTACATGTAGAAGAAGTGAGTGCAACAGAAAAGGCAGATTAATTAAAAAAATACAAATTTTCAGCTACATGATACAAAAAAAGTGACTGAAAGCAACGAATCCTTTAAACACACACACACACACACACACACACACACACACACACACACACACACACACACACACACACACACACACACACACACACACACACACACACACACACACACACACACACACACGCCTGACCGCGTGTAGAAATCGTACGTGTCCCGGGGATGCCTTCTGTACAGAGCGAATAGAAATGGCCGGACGTGGGAGACGATGATCCCCGCTGCAGCGATGTTTTATTTTTTTCATATAGATATTTGATCTTTTTTTAACTTCTTTCTTTTGTTTTTCTTTTTTTGCAAACACGTTCACAACAGATTATAATCTACCAAGTGATAAACACTCATGCCAGAACCAAACTGTCTAAGCATGCAGTCTAAGAACGGGAGCAAACGAGGAGGAAGGATGCTGAACACTGCTGCCGCCGAGGACATCATCTTCATCACTGCAGAGCTTAAGCTTGGCTACAGCCTGATGGTTACCTGCAGTATGTGCCGAGCTCTGGTTCCTGGTGCATCTACGTGTGGAAGAGAGAGCCGGATTATGTGGCAGCAGCGTCGCGGTGTTACATTTTTGCAGAAGAGCTGCAGGAAACGACGGGCCTCATGCAAGAACGCCACAGACTGTAAATAAAGATGGACACAATGAAGCATAACGCCACCTGCTGGTGCTGCTGAGTCATCACGCTCGGACACTTGGTGTGAGCTCTTTCTAACTTTAGTTTTGAATGACGACTGAAGCTTCTAGACCCTTTCGCCCTGCGCTGCTCCGACCCTGGAGCTCCTTCCTCGGACACCGTGCGAGTGTGACGCCTGGGAAAAGCCTGGGAAGGATTTGGGGTTGGTGTTTCACAGCTTACTGGAAACACGGGTCAGTGTTAGCTACTGTAGCTGCACCGTGCACAGACTGAGCCTGGTGCTCTGGGTCCTTAAAGTATTTCTGGTGTGTGTGGAGAAAAGCAGTTTAGAGCCGGAGGTGGTGGCGAGACTTCCTGCACGCCATCATTACACATTTAGGTCATCCAACAAGAAGGTTTTGAACTGGAGTCAGCAACTAGTGGCCGTTACATGGTACTGCAACCTGAGTGACCCACGCACTGATCCAGCCTAGAGGTTTTGACTGGTCCACGTGGTCTAAGGAAATAAGGAGTGTCGATTCAGGGAGGCTCTGATCTTACCGCTGCAGCTCTCCGTCATCTTCAGTCAGCCGGAGGCGCTTCTTGGTTGAAGTGTGGTTAAAGGTGGAACCTGGTGGAACATCAGGTGTTTGGTGACGGGGTTAATTGTGCCGAAATCTTTAACAGCTCAAACAAATTCATGGGGATCATCCTGCTCTGCTGCAGCTGTCTGTCTCTTTCAGTGGACCATATTTCAGATTGGGACTAAGCATCTGTGGATGTGTAAGCCGGGCCGGCATCCTGAGCTCATGAATGGTTCTTGCATGAAGCCCCGCCCAGCACGATCCTGCGCACACTGAGCATGCCCGACTGTGTCATGCATTCGCAGACCTTAATAAAGAACGAGAAAGAGAAAACACCGCCGTCGCCGCCACAGCCCTGAGGAGTTACCTCTGTGCATCGTCCCCAAGACCTCCCAAAATACCCCCCTCCCCCTCCCCTGATGTAAAGTCACATGACACAGACAGAAGGAGGAGCACTAACGCTCCTGTTGGAAAGCAACAGCTCAAAGAAGAGTATATGTTTGACACAGAAGACAGACAAGTTTTCGATTGAGGAGGAGGAGGGCTCGTGTTTTAAATAGATGATGGTAGTAGGTAGGACCCCCCCTCCCCCTCCTCCTCCAGTCTCCCTGTTTTCATGCGGGCAGGTTGTTGTCGTCTCTATCCCGAGGCGTTGATGTACAGCTGACTCTGCAGGATGTAGTCGATGACGGGCTGACTCAGGTAGTCCACAACATGGCCGTCGCCATGCTGCAGCGCCAGTCTGTGGGCGGAGAAACAGACGGCGTAAAGGTCACGCTTTCAACAGTTTGGATCCAGAGTGAATTCATTTTAATGAACCTCTTTGAATGTTAAAACTTTGAAAACCATGAAACTGAAACGTGGACGCTGGTGCGAAAGCGTTTTCTAAATATCTGAGTTCCCACCTGCTCTTGGTGGAGCTGACGATGGCCATCGCGTGGCTTATCGCGTCCTTCACCACGATGATGTTGTCCTGAAACAGAACAGAAATGAGCTGAGACGCTGGAGGATGTTTCTCTGGGTCAAAGGTCATGTGATCTGGAGGTGAGCTCTGACCTTGAACTTGCGCAGAACGGAGGAGTGATTAATGATCCTCTCTGTGTCGGCGCCATCACGAGGAACCACCACGATCCCAAAATCTCCCACAATCACCTCCATCTGAAAGCAGAGGAAGACGAGCTTCAGGCTGAGATCGGTTTGAACGACGGGACGACGACTTCAGCTTCATCAGAGCAAAAGAAAAGCTGACTGAGCTGCTCTCTTTATGTCCTGTTCTGATGGCTGATGCTCATCTCCAGTTAACATGAATCTAAATCCTGTGAGCTGCTCTAAACTCTCCGTTTTGTTCCACTGTTGGCTACGTATGATGTCACAGAGAGGGTTTGTCCTTACATGGTCACCTCAGGCACACAGACTTGAAACCTTCTGTTTGTGAGGGATTAGCCAACCAGAAGAAGGATGGCTCAAAGGGGGAGGAGCTTAAAAAGCACATTTCAGACAGAGCATGAACTGAGGGGCTGCGTTGAGGCCCAGTATAAGACACAGTAGGATTATTTTAAACTGTAAATCATGTAAAGCTGCTCTAGAAGAATCCAAGAATAACACGTTAATGTGATGGAATCACCTGAATGATCTGATAAAATAAGACATTTCTGTCAGTTTAAGCGTTCACATGAGGAAGGTTACCGTTTCCTCGCCGCTTCAATCACAGCTGATGACTTCGCTTCAGCAGTTCTGGTCTCTCCGGTGGACGATCAAGTCACATTACTTCAGATTTATTTGATTTTTGGCGTTTCCATCGCGTTTTTATCTCAGACTGAAAATGTGAGTAAAAACAGGTGGATGGAAACACACCTGCAGTCAAATAAATTCCTCCTAGCTCTGACACACACACCAGGTGAGTGAACCACTGACGCTTTCTTTGACAAGCGGTCGATCGATCGCCTCCTGTTCACTTCACCTCGGTTGTTGACGCAGGAAAGTTTGCTGCAACTTTTCAGTCCTCGCGAGTTTATAACGAACGTTAAAACTGGATCACAGCGTTTATGAGTCTTCATTTAGTGAGACTCATTTCTCCATGAAAACACAGAAAGTGACGTTTCTGCAAAACCTGAAGCTGCCTTTAGTGATGTCAGCAGCAGCACTCTCACCCCACCGGCATCATAAATCAGCCGTCTGTGCAGCTCAGGCCCGTCACGCCTTGAAACACTGCTATCAGGAAAACTGCAGCCAATCAGAACGGGACCATTCTGTGTCCTCCAGTTCGAAAGACTTCAAAATAAAAGTAACTAGCCTCATGTGTGAAGTGTTACGGTTTCACTGAAGTCGTACAAACAGACCGACACGAGGTGTCCCCGTTTATCTTCCATAGAAACGTTTCTTAAAGTCTTTCTGTTTCTCCAAATAAACATTCGACAGGAAGTGAGAAATCTGGATTTCTTGTTATTGCTCAGGCTGTTTAGTAACTTTACATCTTCTAATGCAGCCGAAGGCTGAAGAGACAGCGCGGACACTTCCAGCCGGCCTCTAAAAACACCTCGCTGCGTTTCTGGTGAATTTCACTGCATAAATCTCATTTATGGATCGTCTGCTCTGCGTGCAGTGCCGCTTTGGAGAGAATAATGCTGGAAAATTTTCCCTTGTCAACAACATTCATCGTTACAGCCGAGTCCTGGGATTAAACTGTATATTGAAAATGGACATAGCCCCTGAAGTCCACTTTTGAAGCCTTGAGTTAAGCTTCTGAGAGCTTTAGCTGTGAAAGCTGCTCTCCGGGTTACTGCCTGCATTACTTTGATGGAGACATTATTTCCAAAATGAACATCAAATAGTTTTCGAGGCACCGGCTTCACTTCGCACACCCAAAAGCTACGTCCATCTTTTATATCCAGCCTACAGTTTGGGAAAAGAGCTGAGGAGCTGGGCTACATGTGAGTGGGGCGGGGCTACATGTAAGTGGGAGGGGCTATGGTATGCTTACATCACTGTCCTTCCACAGGCCAGGGATGCAGAAGGACTCCAGGAGATCACTGCCACACAGGAGCAAGATGCGCAACTCTACAGACGGCAAACAGGCAGGAGGAAAGAGACACGCCCTCAGTAAACATCATGTTTACCGGATCCAAACAAACAAACACAGCAGGAAGGAAAACTGGAGGACACGACACACGAGTCCGCTCAGGTCCACACACTGAAGACCCCACTCACCGATCTCCTCGTATCTCATCGCAGTCCCCAGGTTGGCGTTTTCATCTGACACAGAGAGACAAACACATGTGATTACACGGCGGTGAAGCAAAACACGGGCACACGCAGGCTCCTCGTGATAGTGCCGCCTTGTCTTCAGACAGCTCTTACTGACACACTGAGCTGTGAAGTGGAACCAAATGTTTTGTGACGCCGCTCATACAAAAACCCCAATTTGAATTTAGCTGATTGACACTTTAAGGGCCTCTCGTTCTGCACCTCTGGACTTCTGCCACACCTGCTAGTTCTGACCAATCAGGCATCACCTTCTGTTCCACTGATCATCACAGGTGAGAAGAGCTGAGTCTGCAGATCTCACCATGCAGCACGCTCATCAGGTATCAGGTCAGGAGCATCAGGAGGAGCATGTTTCATCCTTTACTTCTTCTTCTTCTTTCAGGCGCTCCCTCCAGGGCTCACTACAGTGGATCTCCTCACATCCTCCTCGGTCACACAGACCTTCTCTACCTTCATCAATCTTATTTGAGGTCTTCCTCTTTTTCCTCCAGCCTGGCAGCTCCATCTATGTCCCCGCTCTGCACATGTCAATGTTTGGTTTCTCCCCCCACTAGAAAACGTGCAGGCTTAATGCAGTCACATGAGCAGACTGCGCCGCGGCACGCTTGAAGAGGTGAGGGTGGCACCTGTGCTGTGAGCTTATCTACACCCGAGCACAAACTCCAAGGCTTCCTCAATTTGAAAATCGCTTTGTTAAGTAATTAGCACAAAGTTCACATCACCATTTCCAAAAAAATCCCCCAACTGAGGTTCAAACACTAAAAACAGCAGCTGTGCTGGAGGAAGTCCAGAGCAGCACGAGGAGGGAATCGTCCAGATCAGCTGTGTTTTTGTTGCTTTTATAGAGAAATAGCAAAACTTTATGTTAGACAGTAATGAGAAAGAAAGAAAGAATGAACAGCACAGAAGAACATATTCATGTATCCACATAAAAACACTTGTTTATTGGTTATTTTCATTATGTGTGAATGTTGTGGTCGTGTGTGTAAAGTCAAGACATCAAATTCTGATTGCTTCTCCATCTCGTCCTCGATCCGAACTGGCATTTATAAGGGATCGAGCTTTTATTTTGTAACTTCAGCTTTTATTTTGTAATGTTCTTATTTGTAAATTCTTACCAACGAAGGTGAAGCGTTCGATGTGCGGGCGCGCGCAGCAGATTTTGCCCAAACTCTCGCTGATCTTCCCCCACAGCTTGACTGAGAGGCAGAGAGGACGTTTAGAGCCCAGCACCACACATCAGCTCATTAACACTCATTAAGAACCTGAAATATGACTCACTGGCTGTGGGCGTGTGGTTCATGTTGTTGTTGTTCTGGTAGATGGGCGTGGTCTGGTTCTGTGGCTGACCAATCACAGGAGTGGTTGACGGCGTGTTGACGTTGGATAGAATGCAGCCGGTGACTCTCTGAGGACGCAAACATCGTTAGAAACTCTTCTGTAACTTCATCTCGGAGTTGTTACAGGTGCTTTCTGTAACTCTTTCCCCAGCAGGGGGCAGCATTTCACTAGTGGGAATGTTTGTTGCTGTTGAGCCTCATTTCAGTGACGGGTGTAGAGCAGTTTAGAGCAGTTTTTTGTCACCTTCTGATGATGCTTTTTCATTTTGGAAGGTTTGAAATAATATTGAATACAGAAATTTAAAATACGCGTCTTTAAACTTTGAATTGATCCTGAGACCTTTAGCAGCTCAACCAGTTAAAGTGAGACCAAAGAAGAGTCATGGAAATGAGTCAACAAAGGGCTCGACGATGTCTTTCCAGCCGCTGTTACTACAATGACCGATTCTAATGGAAATGAAAAGACTGAGGGGCGTTGCAGATACACAGAGTCAGAAACGCCCACCTTCATCAGGTCGCGGTGATGCTCCAGCACGCTGCAGGTGGTCTGCCAGGTGTCCTGGTAACACTCCCAGGGGTCCACCCTTCACCAAACAAACAGGTAAAGAATGATGAGGACACAAATGCTAGTTTCAGTCTCAGCTGCCAATAAAACGTCCTGCAGATGTTTCACATTAAGAGCCTGCGGGGAACGACGGGGTTCTTTACAATCGTCTGGTTTTGACCAGTGTTTCACGGCTTCTCTCTGGACACGAATCACCTGTGGCTTCACTCAAATTCAGCAACCTGAACCTAGTGTCCTGTTCTCAGTTTCAGCCACCCAAACCCCAAACCTCGTGGGCGTTACTTGTTGTTACAGTGACCTCACAGCAGCCATATTATCGTTCAGATAAATGCATTAAAAAGGCTCCAACAGCACAAACACGGTTATGTGGACATTACAGGAGCACTTCATGTTCCGGCTCTGGCCACTGAGCACCAGCACAGCTGCTTTGTCTCTCTGAGGGGACATTTGTTCACTTCTTCTGTGGTTTTATTTGACGTTGGCTGTTTTTTCAACAAAAACGTGAAAACCACCGAGCTGATGACAGCATATAATAAACAATAAACACAAAGTGTTGATATCAGGGTTATTTCTATTAAATAATAATAATAACTCTCATGTTTCTACCTGCATGACGTCCACAACTCTGCAACTTATCTACCAAAAGTTTTGCTGCTTTTATGATTTACGGCCCCAAAATAAACAAATAAACAACGAGCCACATACTGGCATTTCAGAGCTTTTAATG
This sequence comes from Astatotilapia calliptera, assembly GCF_964374335.1. Taxonomy (NCBI): domain Eukaryota; kingdom Metazoa; phylum Chordata; class Actinopteri; order Cichliformes; family Cichlidae; genus Astatotilapia; species Astatotilapia calliptera. The sequence continues at coordinate 1,729,992 of NC_137439.1, read as the reverse complement.
TGAAACTCCTTGCAGGAAGTCCTGTCTCTAACATGGCTCAAACGTGTTTATTTCCAGAGTAAAAGCCTCTAAAGGGGGTAGAGTCTCACCTGATCCAGTCAGAGCTCTGCACGGCCAGCTGACACATGGTGAGGCGATGTCTGCTGGACACGAGACCCTGCAGACACAGAGCAGCGCCGTCAGCCACGTTTAAAAAACATGAAAAACAAGCATGAAAGGAAACTCATCCTAAACTCACTGAGAAGATGTTAAAAGTGAGCTTTTCCTTCCTGTTGCCAAAGCTCCTGCTCACAGTGGCCCATCTGCTTGTTGGGCTTTTCTGAGATTCCTCTGTGTTACTGTGGGATCTTTACCTGACAGTGTAAACTGTTGTGATTTGGCGCTGTATAAATCAAACTAAATTGAATTAAACAGAGTCCTGTAGTTCATGTGCACTATTCACATCTTTAACCAGCAAATTAGGTTGAATTTAAGTCCTTCTCTTCTTCTTCATGTCCTCCTTCACTACATCCATGAAGCTCCTCTGCGGTCTTCCTCTTTTCCTGCTGCCTGGCAGCTTTGTCTGATATATCCACCCTCCCTCCTGCACGTGTGCAAACCAGGCTCTGTGACTCTGATCCCGCCCATGCTGCTGACTCCCAGTGAACATCTGAACCATTCAGCTCGGCCTCCACAGTCTCCAAACCATCACAGCAGGTCTCACTGCCATCTTGTAAACATTCCCTTTCACCCCTGACACTCGTCCTCCACCCACTCCACCCTGCCTCGGACGGTTCAGCTCAGGTGTTTAATTAAACTCAGAACTAATATCCAGGTAACAGAAAGATGAGTTTTCCAACCAAAATAAGATCTAGATCAAAACAAATCTTCAGCTCTGACTGATTATCCTCGTTAGATTTGAGATTCATCCATCGATCAGGCTCTTATCTTTTCTTAAGCCACAGTTTTCTGTGTCGTCTCATGTGTTTCACCCCTGCGAGGTCCTCCTCCCACCAAAAGGATTAAAAAACTTCAAAGTAATTAAGAGTCTTTCTGGTAGCTCATTAAAGAAAATGTGTGCCGTTCAGAGGGGATGGTGGGAAATCCAGATCAATGAAATATGAAAGCAGGAGTCGTTTGGATAAAACAGACGGAGAGCAGGTGGGAAATGTTCTGCTTTCACGGTGGCTCTAAAGCCGGCCACGTCGCGTTTTCCACCTGTGAATAAAGCCTGACGCACTGCTTTCTGAGGACAGAGAGGTTTGTGAGTCATCGGGCCTGACACACTAATAAGATGAGCGATGTGAATAATCTCCATCGTTAACAATCCATCATTGGGATCGTTCAGCTGCAGGTGACGATGCTGGAAAACAAACATAACTGGAACGAACAGCAAAGTGGATGAAACTGGATTTCTGTAGCATCTATTATTCATGTTGTGTGTTTCTGTAGAGGCAGAGCAAAAGTAGGACGAGACCTTCATTAATTCCTGCAGGAAGCAGAGTGGAAAGCTGCAGCTGCAGACAGCGTGATCTGTGCTCGACTCTAACATACGAAACACAGTCTGCACTCTGCAGGAGGATGAAGCCGCATGTTAAAGGCATCTGTCCGCAATACTAACAATAACCAAGATGTAACATCTGTTTTTCAACCTTATTACCATTCGTGCGGAGCAGAAATTGTTTGGTTCTAACTGGATGATTTATATTTCTGCGCATGCCTGGCTGGCCTCATTCCAATCTGGTCCTCCTGGCGTTCTGTTTCACAGCACTGCGTACGTGTTACCGTCATTTTCAACGTGCAGTTTTATTTACTGAGGTTGGTTGCACTTCTGGGAAAAACTGTACCTAGATTTCAAGATTTAAATTATTTATTGCAGAAAAGTCCAATGATCACAAACTGTATATAAATGATGGAAGTAGCCACGTCACAAGGACATTTTCTTGTTTGTTGGTTTTTAAGCTTCACGTCAACATTTTGGCCATTTATGTTGTTTTTATGGTGCCAGCAGTGACGGGTTATTAGCTAATGCTAGTTAGCAAGCTACATCCAAGCACAGGATTTCACTGTGCACCCAAACTGCAGCTTAGCCGTCTTGATAGGTCTGTGAGTACAACAACCTCACAGCAGCCAACGGCACAAACGCCGTCCAGAGCGCCATTTCAGAGGCTACAGTTGGCTCAGATGAAGCCTAGCATAGCCTAGCAGCAGCTACAGCCGCCCGTGTCACCATCCACCTGTTAGTCAAAGAGGCCACGCCCCTAACAATGCAAACATGTGTTTTTGGTTAATTCTAGCTGAAGGAGCTATACGGGTTTTATCCTGAACAGGGCTGAACTCTCACGATGTTGACTTGAATCATTTTTGTCACTTTTCAGAAAAACTCCTCCTCATCATCAGCGACCTTCATCAACTAATAACGCCAGCCTATAAGGAAAACACAGCTCTGCACTGAAGCTACCACACAACACTGCAACAACAACGTGAACAGACAAGTCCTGCATCATTGTATCTGGTTTATGCATAGAAACAATGAGGCATGAGGTCAAACTGAGAATTACAAAATGATCCTTTATCATCTTCATGAAGGAAAGTTTAGAAAAACAGAACGAACTGCCACCGACCCCATGAAACGATTCAAGGCTCACTCACAGCTTTCCCGTAGGAGTCGTGCACCGGTGAGATGATCCCTCCGATCACAATGAAGCGTCCCGTTTTGTGCAGATATTCTCTGGCTTTTTCTGCAAACAAAGGAACAAACATAAAAAGATTTTTTTTAATGTTTTATTGTCCAAGATTTTGTCAGCCATGGTTCAATGTTTGCAGCAGGTTGGTTTACTTACAAACAAATACCAAATCTATGGCAAAGTTACGCTGAGCTAAGCCTAAAAACAGGGATGGAGAAACATTCAAGTTAAATAAAAACTACAAAAAATGAAGTGAATTGAAGTTGGTGGTTTGATGAGATCTTTACATGACGTGAGTTCAGTGTCCGTGCTGTAATACCAGCGCTGAATCCCTTCATCATAATTAGCTCCAAAGTTATAAAACACTAAACCTAGCTTAATCTAATTGAACCTAGCCTAGCGCCCTCTGTGCTTCCTGCTTCTACCTGGGTGAAGCAGTGAGTGGCTGCACCTGAAGGGTGGATGTGGTGAAGAGTATAAAGCCGGCTCTCTCAGGCCGTTCAGCCTCTCTGGGCAGCTTCCACTGGTCTGTTGGGTTATTTAGGTTTTTGCACACTTTTTAACACACTGCATACATTAAACAGCATCCATCACTGACACTTTCACACTGCTACACGCTTCGCTACATAAACAGAGGGACTGGATTCAGTTTGTCTGTTGCCAGTTTGAGTCACAGTCAAAGCAATAAAAATGAAAGTGAAACAAAAGAAGTCACTCTGGAAAACACCTGAGACTAAACTGAAATGAAAACAAGAAAACAAAAATGAATCGAATAAACAAACAAACTAAAATAAAACACAAAAACTAGAAAAACTCTTTAACGACGGTCAGCGGGGGCACAGCTGGGTTTAGTTCCTTTGCTTGTTACATTCAAGCCCCAAGTCCAAATCATTTTTTCCTGTTTTTCTGTCCCACTTTAGGTTCTTGAAATATTTTGGCTGTGGTCTCTGCAGCGACTCACGGCCGTATCAAACTGAACACACAGGCGTCTCCACTGGAGCTCCAAGCTAACAAAAGAAAAAGGTGGATAATATAATGAGAGATGGAGGACAGAAGAGCCTACATCTTCACCGAGTGTAGAAGGAGCCTCGTTTATCCTCTAAGAACATCATTTTTTCACAGAGAGCTGCTTCCATGTTTGAACCCACACATCAAGAAAGATGTGCAGTCGCAGGCCGAGAGCAGAGACGATGGCACGACGTTTCTCAGCCCAGTCGTGAAGCCTTTAACTTTTATTTACTTGAAGCGTCTTCAGGATCAAAGATCATTAACTTCCTTTTGTTTAATCAATGAGGATAAAACCTTTAGAAAGCTCAACAGTAAAGACTCATCGCTTTCTATCCAGCTGTATTTGCTCCACACTGTCAAAAGCTTACATTTGTATTTGTATCTGATTAAAACAAAGGCGTGGGAACCACGTTAGAGTTTATGTGACCCTCTGATCCAGAACTCGTCGCCTGTCCCATCAGGGGGTGACAGCTGTTAATGAAGAATCAGCCTCAACAAGCAAACTGTGAGCGGATGAAAAAGAAGCTCTGACCACATGAAGGCAGAAAACTTCAGATTAAAGAGTTTCAGAGTTCAGACATTCAGCGGGAGGAAGAACAACAAGCAGGACGTGGAGAAGAGTTCAGCAAGAAAACAGGAAGTCCACGAAACAAGGAGAGAGAAGCAAAGCCAGGCGCTGAAGAACAGGAAACAGGAAACAGAAGCAACAGGAACAGAAGAAAATCTTTTCTCATTTTAATGTTTTATTGTTTAAAGTTTGAACATTTTAACAGTGTGATCGTGAATATGCCTCAAACTCAGTGTGCAGTAACACAAACTAACAGCCTTCTTATAGATTTATATTTTAAATGTCATTTTGTGGGACGTAGTTGTGTGTAAATGGTGGGTGTCATATTTAAAGATCTCTTCGGTTCACAGTGATACAGAAACGTTCGCATCACATTTGCAGGACATCGTTTCAGGTTTTTTCCACATTTAGTTTTAATTCGGTGCCACAAACCTGGTTTTAGGTGACCTACATACACAGGGACACAAGTTCACCAGCAGGGAACTGCGTTTGGAGAAGAGCTGAGTTCACAATGACTTGATGTTTGTTTTAATGGATAAATTGCAGTTCAGAAGGATTTAAAGGACAAACAGCGATGACTCTTATCGATCTTTGCACTTCAAAGAGATCGTTGCTCGTTGAAAGGTCACGTGACACAGCCCAGTGAATGACATCAGCTGAACGTTAAACTCTGTTACGTTTTTCCATCTCTGTGAATTATTCATCTTCCAGAAATGAATCACGAGAATGTCTCCAGCTGAGAACAGACCGTTTCTGTTTGTGCCTCCTGATATTACAGTAAACCTGTTTATTAATTTGACTGTATTCGTGACGCGGTTCTTCGTGGGAGACTGATCGCTGACCGTCGTGTTTTCCGCTGTGACGCGATGAAAGGCCTCTGAACGTCCAGCAGAACAGTCACACTAACAGTCGCATCATTGATCCTGCAGTCGTTTTGATTCTATGATGAAAACATGTTCTGACCACACTCCGACCTGTAACCTCCGCTAACGCGCAGGGAAAGGCGGCCGAGCAAGGCACTAACACCCCCGGTCTGCTCCCCGCACGCTGACGGCCTCCTTACACCAGTGTGCGTGTTTTTGTCACGGTTTGGCTCGGAGGGTTGAGGGGCAGCTCCGTGTTTTTCCTGAACGTGGGCCCGGGCTGCTCCGTACTGCGTTTGTTTGAGTCGTCGGGATTTTACCGGAGCCGTCGCCCGTTTCAGCACCACCCTCCCGGACAGCGGCCGGAGTCCGGCTCGGAGCTTTAGCGCGGATATTCAGCACCGGGGTTCCGGTGATCTTTATCCCCAAACACACCCAGACCTGCCACCACCCCATCCCCCACCTCCTTACCGAACATATGGATGTGTCCTTTGGTGATGGGGTTGAAGCTGCCGCAGGACAGCAGGATGACGTGGGTCTTCGTGCTCTCCGTCATGGTTCTCCTCGCTCTTCTTTAGTCCCGGTCCCGGTCTTGGTCCCGGTCCTGTCGGTTCTGTGGAGCTCGCCTATAGAGGAGCAGCCGCAGCAGAGAGAGAGGGAGGGGGAGAGGAGGAGAGGGGGGGAGGGAGGGATGGGGAGATAGAGAGAGGGAGGGAGGGGGAGAAAAGGGAGGGAGGGAGGGAGGGAGAGAGAGAGAGACGGGGCGGGGGGGGGGGGGGGGGGGCTGCGGCAGCGTCAGTGCGTTACAGACACCGCACCGCGTTCAGGGCACGCGCGCGGCGCGCGGGCTCAGTCGTTCCCTTAACGACCAGCAGCGCATCAGTCTGACCGGAGCCCTGACCGTCTACTGCGCATGCTCAGGAAGGGTCAAATTCCTTTGTCCTTGTTATCGTCCCACGTTCAGGATCTTTGGTCCAAACCAGCGACGGACAAACGAAGCTTTGAATCGTAATTAAAAACAGTTCATTGCTATTTTAAACACAGGCCTCTGGTGACACCTGGTGGACAAACATATGAAGAGCAGCTTGAATCTGCCTCAGTGTGACTCTGTTCTCTCTGCCCACTGTTATGTCTATTTTTGTAATAAATCATTTTGATGATTAAACCTTCCTTCGTTAAACGTGTGTCATGGTTCTCCTTTCGCTGGTGACTTCTTGTTACTACTAACACCAGGCTGGGAGTATGTCTGTGCTGTGAGGTCCCTGCTTCCACGTCATTATGCAATTAACCAGCGGACACATATGTTTATATAAAATACACTAAAACTTCTATAACTGTGCATTTCTTTTGTGCATTTTACACCTGGGAGCAGAATTGCTGATGAACTGGTTTTTATTTAGGAACAGGCAGAGCGTCTGGCTCCATGTCTCTGATCACTGATTCACTATCTCTCGCACAGAATCACCAAAACACAGCAAAACCCCACCAATGACTCACTTCCTTACAAACCATTAAATCAGGCACTGAAGCAGCCACGTGCTGAATGTCACTGATCACGTGACTCTGTTCAGATGAACCACGCCTCGGCCATGTTTCTGAAGCAGCGCTTTGATGTTTTTAAACTTCAGCTTCAAACATTTATTTATCAACACGTTCAGTTCCAAATATTAAAAACATTGTTTTTAACACTCAGAGTTCAGACCTGAATGGGCTGAAACAAAAGTTTTTCCACAGCAGTCCAGAAAATTCTGAATACCTCAGCTGGAAATCCCAGAAATGCTTCCCATCAGGAGAGGACCAGAACATCTGTGCTGGGAGGAAGTGTCTGTGAGGCAGCTCTTTATTTTAAGCCCCTCAGGTGACATGTTCTCTGGATGAGAAGCCTGTGTGTCTGTGTGTGTGTGTGTGTGTGTGTGGGCTGAGGCCAAACCTGTTTGTGGAACTGTGTCCACATCTGAGAGAAAATCCACCCACGGACTCATCAGGTGTTTGCTCCTCCTTCCACTCCTGGTTTTTCTTGGACTGTCATAACATAGTGCATTATGGGACATAAAGTGGTCGCCATGGTGGCCTGCTGCATTATAAACTGTCACAACCGCACACTTGACCAGAAGGGGACCCTCAGGGAAATGACGTCAGGTTTTTCCAGTTTCCCATGTGGAAGCAGCAACAGGGACCCGAGATCTCTGAGCTCACGAGGAGGTGGCGTACGGCCTGGGTGGAGCTGTGAGGTGGAGAAGCCTCACCTTCAGAGACATCTTCATAAACACGTTGGTGCGCTCGCAGCACTTTCACGCCGGTGAGGCAGATTAAAATTAGTCTAGAATCTAGTAATCATCCGGGCCGCAGCCCGCCTATTGGTGACCTCAGCTAAAATGCATTTACGACTCCCTGATAGGTCAGCAGGCGATATCCTTCACTTCCATTGGTAGTTATTTGCTTTACTCACCTGAGACTTGAGAGCGGTTTAACTCTGCACTCGTACACCTGCTGCTGCTTCAGTCATGAATTTGACCAACGGTCTGTAGTCGTTGCGTGGCTTCAGATCGCAGCTCTGGGATGACTGATGGATGCCTCATGGTCCTCGCACTTCTCACCTGATGCGCTCCCTTTGGAAACTCTTCATCTGAAAACTGGGTGGTAGCCCGAGACCCGACCATCATCAGCTCTCATCGCTGGATGAGCCACTGCAGGAAGTTTAGCTGGTCTGATGACACCCATATTACCCCCCCCCCACACACACACACACACACACACACACACTCTAAGGAGCAGTGAAAGAAATGTTATCAGGTTTCTTTGACAAAAGGAATTTTATTTCTACAGGTTCATTTACAGCCGTGAGTGAAACAGTGAAAAGACTGTAATCATAAAATAGACGAAAATATAAACTAAGCAAAAGAAAATTCTACTAAAACTGACCAAACTCAGGAAGTGTTTTCATGGAGAAACACTGATGTAAAAAAAAAAAAAAAAGACTCTTTGGAAACATATACTTAAAATAATGAGAAAACTATTGTAATATTAGACACTACACTAATGGTGCGGGAGCTGGAACACTTCCTGTAAATCCAGCCGCACAAAGAAAGAGAAACGTGACGCATAAACATGCAAACAAAGACAAAGTAAGATGGAACCTCTGCTCAGCTCAAGCCAGTTTTATCAATAGAGCAAGTTCCAGTGTTGGGGAGTAATGGAAGACATTTAAAATACAAAAATGTGAGTAACTGTATTCTGTTACAGTTACCGTTTAAAAAGGTGATAATTACATACGATACATACATATGTTTCATATGTTCGGCTGTCCCCTCTCTAATTTTTAAACGCATTGTCAGAAACCCAAACAAACACACAATAAAGGCTCTGAAGCAAGCGTCCTGTTAATGTTGGTGGCATCAGTTACACAATGGACCTGGAGCCAGCACAACAGAACCAACAGTGCACAGGTAGGAATACATTTATTACTTGGAATTTCCAACAATACTTCATATTTAAAGAAGAAAGGGATGAAAACTGTTTGTCAGCAACCAAGCTGCTCTCAGCGTCAAAAGACTCCAACGTAAAGAAACATCTGGAAGTAAGCTCTTTTTTAAAACTAACATTAGCCGACTGCAGCTACCTTGTTTTAGTTGTGGTAGCTACCTGGGTTATGTGCCACTTCAGTATCTTCGATTTTACTACTGCTGTGTGATTTATTACTATTAGAGTGCAGACTGCTAAACTTGGTGGAAAGCATTAACAGCCTGCTAGGTGCAAATAATCATGTGCAGTTCCTAAAGCAGTCTATGAACTAACCTCAGCTAACGCCAGCTAACAATATTAGCTCAGTGGCAAGTAGCCTTCAGTAATAGTAACAAATCACACAGTACATCCATGTAGTTGTAAAAACCATGACAATATATCAAGTAATCTAAAGTATTCAGAACATGTTACTGACATTAAGTAATTTAATGAAATATGTTACAAACTACATTTTGGGACATGTATTATGTAATCTGTAGTGGAATACATTCTAAAAGTAACCTTCCAACACTGCCAAGTTCACAAGAACAGTCATCTCAAAGAGCTTTATGGGTAAGGTTCACATCCCAGAATGAGGTCTGCAGATTTTTGCTTTCAATGATGAAAAAAATTATTAGGATTAAACCACTTTTTATTTTAACTATAAGGGTTGTGTGTGTGTGTATACAGTCAGTAAAAAGACATTTTAAGTTCAATAACTGGCCAATAATGATCTAAGTAATTGTGACTATGATTATCTCTATAACAGTAGCCTTAACTACACTCTTGAAGAGAACCAATCAGACACATGGAGCACTGTGGGGAGGAAGAACTCCCTTCTAACAGGAAGAAACCTCCAACAGGACCAGGCCCAGCGAGGGGTAGCCTGCACAACTGCCATGGGGGGGTGACGAGAAAAAGAAGAGAGATAAGAAAAAGTAAAAGCCTTAACATGTTGTAACATTAACTTTTTTTTCTCATGTTTACATCATGAGAACAGCACAAAAGTGAACAAAACAGGAGACGAAAGGCAGCATTTTTCAAAATATGCAACGTGTTTCTGTAAAAATCAAAACTTACAGACCGGACAAATCTGACAGCCTCACTGTCGGCTCTGAAAGATCAAATCATGATTCATTTGATCCATCGAGTACTTTGTCACATGCAATAAACTACAGAGCTCTGAGATCTGAAAGTTCCTCTGTTAACCTCTTATTTTCCTAAGCGTCACTTGAAGATAATCCCACAGAGATGTTTCAGGACGACGATGTCTCGCCTGTGTGAGTTCGCATGTGGCGCCACAAATGACTGCTTTGAACAAAGCTTTTCTCACACATTTGGCAAGAATACCGCTTCTCACCTGTGTGAGATCTCATGTGGGAAGTCAAATGATGCCTTTGACTGAAAGTTTTGTCACATGTTTTACACGAGTATGGCTTCTCACCCGTGTGAGTTCTTACGTGTACAGTCAAGTGACCACTGCGACTGAATGTTTTCCCACATATTTCACAGGAATACGGTTTCTCACCTGTATGAACCGAGGTGTGACTTTTAAAGGTCGATAAGACAGAAAATGCTTTCCCACAGATGTTACAAACATACGGTTTTTCACCTGTGTGAGTTCTCATGTGACACTTCAACGTTGACGCGTCAATAAATCTTTTCTCACATACCTCGCAGGGATAAGGTTTCTCACCTGTGTGAATTCTCACGTGGGTGGTTAAGTGCACTTTTCGAATGAAACGCTTCCCACATGTTTCACAAGAATAGGGTTTCTTACCGGTGTGAATTATCATGTGAAATTTGAGCCTTGATGCATTTATAAATGTTTTCCCACACGTGTAACAGGGATAAGGTTTCTCACCTGTGTGCGTTTTCAGGTGGGCATTAAAGTGGCCCCTTCTATTGAAACCTTTCCCGCAGGTTTCACAAGAAAACATCTTCTTACTTGCATGAGTTCTCATGTGGGCATTAAAATTACCAACTCGATTGAAACTTTTCCCACATGTTTCACATGTGTATGGTTTCTCTCCTGTGTGAATTCTCACGTGGTCCACCAAATTGCATCGATGATTAAAACCTTTCCCACACGTTTCACAAGCATAGGGCTTCTTACCCGTGTGGTTTCTCATGTGGGCATTAAAATTACCAACTCTGTTGAAACTTTTCCCGCATGTTTCACATGTGTATGGCTTTTCACCAGTGTGAATTCTCATGTGGTCCACCAAATTACACCTGTGAGCGAAACCTTTCCCACATATTTTGCAACAGTATCTTTTGTCAACTGTCTGAATTCTTTCAAGATATTTCATTGTGTAAATACGATAGTACTTCTTCCCATTCTCAGTGTCAGGAGGGCTCAGAGGAGAGAGCAGAACATTGTTTGGTCCTGCTTCACTGCAGCCATCTTCCTCGTGAACAGGAGTCACCGTAAAGGTATCAGTCTCCTCCTTCAGCACGACCTGCTCTCCATCCTGACTGGTGCAGGGTTCCTTCCCTTCTTCTTTAATCTGTGAAGATTCTGGGTCCTCTGGACTGGTGCTAACTTCTTCCTCCTCCTCTTTTATCTGTGGAGGTTGGGGGTTCTCCTGACTGGTGCAGAGTTCCTCCTGTTCCTCTTTAATCCGTGGTTGCTGTGGTTCATCCTGGTCCACACCTGAGGGTCTCTCCTGGTCAGTAAGAATCTCCTCCTCTCCATTTTCACGTTGCTGTGGGAGGTCTGGAGGAACAAAGGCAATACGTTACTACACAAATGAAATCTGAAGTGTGCCAAATAATTTGGGCGACACATTTTCAGTCAGAGCAGACCTCAAAGCGGCTAACGGCAGATCAAACGTTAGCTCACTTCCTAACTTCATTACAGAGCATAAACCATCAGAGAGGAGTGTTTTATCTCGCTGATCTTTTGGAGAGAAAAAGGCTGAAGCAGCATGAGTCTGTTACACTGCCATAAATTCAACGTGCAGTTAGTCATCACTATTGCTTACAGGCAAACACTCTGTCACTTTACTCATAGATGCCCGTTTGTTTCCTGTCATTTTTGTCCATAGGACAAACAACAATGTATTTTAAGCATCAGTAAGCGAAACCTTTGTGGTGGTGAGAATAAGGAACGGCGGGACCACGGAATATCATTTTGAGCCATTTTTATTCACACTCACCACAACAACAACCACACACACCTGAGTCCCCGTGTTTTAACCCGGCGGGCGTGATTATGGGTGCCGTGCAGGTGCGTCTGCCCTCCCTGCACGGCACCGCAGACCACGTCCCACCACACCTTATTTTACCAAACTGTGCAACAATGTTTTTATCAGAAATCTGGTGAGTTTTCTTCGGTGGAAGGCCAAAACCAGCATTTCTGAAGTTCTCCCTTACAGTGAGACGTCCTCTCTAATAAAACCATCATCTCACAGTGACATATCAATTCCAGATCCGAATCTCCAAGTTAATTAATTGTGCTGATGCAACAGCTCACTTCTAAATTTTGAAGCAAAACGCCTCGCAGCCTGTTATATTATTGTGTGAGGCTTGATGGGGAATAGTGTGCTATGACTTTCGGTGGTGATTCGTCACATGATTTTCACAAAATCCAAAAAACAGAATTTTTCCCGATTCATTTGAATTTGAGAGTGTCTGAAAAAAAAAAGGGGCACCAATTTTTATCTAGAATTTGACTTTTCAAGGAATTTTGTTGCCACTGGATGATGTCATCACCTGCTCTAAAAACTGAGTCTGGAGAACAAAGTGGAAGAAATGTCTTTCTCTTTATTTCACGCCCAAAACTTTTGCCCTACACGGACCATATGTGCAGGTCCTTCTCAAAAAATTAGCATATTGTGATAAAGTTCATTATTTTTTGTAATGTACTGATAAACATTAGACTTTCATATATTTTAGATTCATTACACACAACTGAAGTAGTTCAAGCCTTTCATCATTTTAATATTGATGATTCTGGTATACAGCTCATGAAAACCCAAAATTCCTATCTCAAAAAATGAGCATATCATGAAAAGGTTCTCTAAACGAGCTATTAACCTAATCACCTGAATCAACAAAAACTCTAAACACCTGCAAAAGATCCCTGAGGCTTTTAAAAACTCCCAGCCTGGTTCATTACTCAAAACCGCAATCATGGGTAAGACTGCCGACCTGACTGCTGTCCAGAAGGCCATCATTGACACCCTCAAGCAAGAGGGTAAGACACAGAAAGAAATTGCTGTTCCTAGAGTGCTGTATCAAGGCACCTCAGTGGGAAGTCTGTGGGAAGGAAAAAGTGTGGCAGAAAAGGCTGCACAACGAGAAGAGGTGACCCTGAGGAAGATTGTGGAGAAGGACCGATTCCAGCAAGTCCCGACACTCTGGATGAGCTTAAGGCCGCTATCGAAGCATCCTGGGCCTCCATAACACCTCAGCAGTGCCACAGGCTGGTTGCCTCCATGCCACGCCGCGCCGCATTGAAGCAGTCATCTCTGCAAAAGGATTCCCGACCAAGTATTGAGTGTATAACTGAACATAATTATTTGAAGGTTGACTTTTTTTGTATTAAAAACACTTTTCTTTTATTGGTCGGGTGAAATATGCTAATTTTTTGAGATAGGACTTTTGGGTTTTCATGAGCTGTATGCCAAAACCATCAATATTAAAACAATGAAAGGCTTGAACTACTTCAGTTGTGTGTAATGAATCTAAAATATATGAAAGTCTAATGTTTATCAGTACATTACAGAAAATAAGGAACTTTATCACAATATGCTAATTTTTTGAGAAGGACCTGTACATCACAGGATAGCCACTGTATTCCTCTTTCAAGTCATTCTCATTGAGATGGGAAGTTGCTGCTGCTCACAGTGAAAATATTTTTCCAATAAAATTTGTTGCAGAGCCACATTTCTGTTTGCCAGGCTCATTCTAGGTCTGACGCTGAGGTACAGCTGTGTGTGTCTTATGTTCTAGGTTTAGTCATATAACTCATATCAATATCAGCACCTTTGATGTTTTTAAGTAGCTACATATAAAGAGACTTTGTGTTAATTACAGATGTTCAGAGGATCCGTTTGCCATCAACCAAGACAGGAAACTTCTTAGGAAAATTAAAATTGAACTTGCTTATTATTTAAATGATTATTTATGTTTTGTTTGTTTTTATAAATAATGAATAAATACGAATTTTTGCCTGGGGGCCCAACAGACTCTACAATCACCACTGGAGGTTTTTGGTTTTAAATAACTACTCTCGCCACAAGGGGGCAGTGATGCAAAATTCCTTTTACTTTTAAAGCCCTTCAGGCCCTCAGAATAACAAATATTAACCTGGAAATTAGCATTTTAATACCTGGGGGAATTTTTCCTGTCACTGCTAGGGCTGAACGATTATGGAAAATAATCTAATTGCGATTTTTTGCCCCAATATTGCGATTGCGATGCGATATGCGATTATTTTTTAAGGTCTTTGTTTTCTGTATTATTAAACAAAGACAAGCAATACATCATATAGTATGGCCAATACTATATTACATTAATTTTAAACTGTTCTTTCCTGGAAGACAGACCTCTGTTATGATGACATGAGGTGATGCATGAATTGATGACTGACATTTTTATTTAACTTCTTCAATCACAACAGTATATTTGAACATACACAATAGTTTATTTTTAGCTTACAAACATCTGAGCATAAAGTGCTGACAAGGAACCCTGGTGTAAACATTAAAATGAAAGTCAGTACAATGTGCAGATTGCAGAAATATACATAAACAAAATCAGTGGCTTTACCACACTCAGTTTTTCGACATCTGTGAACTACTAGACAGTCATTCAATTAAAAAATAATATTAAATAAATAAAACTAATAAATAAAAAATACACACATCTTACTGATCTCTGCAGTCAGTAACATTACACATAAAGTGCAAACATAATAGCAATTATATAAACACACACACAAACACGCCTTTAAAGTTTAAAGGCGTGAAATTGGACGGTCTAGTTCTGATTAGCGTCACCGCTGTCTCGGTGGAGTTTAATAAACTCGGCCGTCTGCTTCTTGCTATCTAAAATATAACCAGACACTGGTGTAAATTCTCGACTGTCTCATACTTCTGTTTAATAAGTTTTCTGTTTGACGTTTAGTCAGCTGTGTGAAAACCAAGGAGGAACCCACCCGGGGGATTAATAAAGTTTTATTTTATCTAATCTAATAACTTTAATCTCAGCCAAACCGATTTACTCACGAACAAACAAAACACTGAAAAAAGCCCAACAATAACATTTTTAGGTTGTCTAAGTGACTTATATATTACGTTTAACCCGAGCAGCGAAACTCCGCGGTGATCTGAAAATGATGTGCCGGGAGTTGTGCCGTTCTCGGCCGCATCAGTAACCCTCGAGCTCCCGGCTAGCTGTCGAGCTGGTGGGTAGCAGACGCCTCTGAAAACGTCGAAGCACTTTTGCAAATATGGGATATCTTGATAAACCGAGCAGATATTTGATGTTTACACAACTACTTTCTCGCCTGAAAATATGTTAAAAGTTTATTTTGTGACCCTGAAAGATTAGTATGAGTAATTTTAAAACTTAGTAGCGGCCGCCATTGCTGGAAACTGGAGTTTGGCTGGGCCGCGCTATGAATTCTGGGATATGGTAGTAATTTGGACAGCCTTCGGCGCGTCGCTGTGACGTAATCGGTCTACAAATGCGGCCTCAGGAGGATGCAGCCCATGAATTGTATAATATAATCGCAGTATAATCGCAGCCTTTGCGGTTAGAAAATTGCACTTGATCATGTCGCGATATTATCGCAAATGCGATATATCGTTCAGCCCTAGTCACTGCTTACAGATCTCTACTGAAACTCAAACACCTATTACTGGTTCCACCTATTTCCTGACCAGGCTCCGGATCACGGGGGCCTCCCTCTTCCCAGCCAGCTTCTCCAACTCATTCCAAGCCATCTGAGACGTAATCTCTCCAGTGTGCCCCAAGTCTGCCCTGGAGGCTTCTCCTGGTAGGACATGCCTGGAACACCTCACCCAGGAGCCATCCTGGCCAGATGCCCGAATATCTCAACTTGCTCCTTGAGGAGCTCTGAGACGCTCCTGAATAACCAAGCTCCTCACCCTCCCTCTGACGCAGAGTCCAGACACCGTTTGGACGACGCTTGTTTTCTCCGCCTTCATCTGTGATCTCACTCACTCAGTTTCTGCCCACAGCTCATGAATATCAAACAATAAGAGATGTACCAAGCTGTGGTCTACACTCACTCATTAACACTAATCTCTAATCAGCCAATGACATGGCAGCAGCTCAGTGTATTTATGCATGTAGAGATGGTGACGACAATCAGCCGGGGGTCAAACTGAGCATCAGAAAATTGAGGAAGAAAAGTGATTTAAGAAACTTTTAGTGTCCTATTTCAGAAACTGCTGATTGGCTGGTTTTTCCCACACAGACATCTCAGAGTTTACAAAGAAGTAGAGCAGGGCGATATGACCAAAAATACTTACAACGATGTACATTTGAAAATTTGCGATAACGATATAACGGACGATATAATTGATGCGAGACAAAATACTGTACAACTCCACAACTTTACTAGTGCAAAAAAACCCCATGAATGTATTTTCACGTAAACAAGCAGCTGTTTTTATGTGTATATATAACATTTTAACAGTTCAAATGCAAATTCCTTGCTGACAGTTTAACCAAAAGGCAAATGGGCTGACATATGCTGAGCATAACCATGTATAATAACCACCAAAGGTAAAAAGAGGAGCTTTGAAACATGGAAGTGCAGTAAAAAACAGTCAGATACGTCTAACTTGACTCAACTCATTCTTCACTTTTGTACCATTGACTCATAATGCTGAATTCTCTCACAGCTGCTCTGTTCCCATGTTCTACTGCATGACCGATAGCCTTGAGTTTAAAATCCGCTTCATGCGCACGTCTCTTAACAGCTGCCATTTTGGGTCCTTATACACAAACAATACGGTAACGTCATGTTGAAGCACGGTACGCATCACTCCGCGAGGCTCAGCCTACGATAGCCGTAATGCTCCGACAGTCCATCAAGCGGTGCAGCTTCGCAGCTTAGCAAAGTCGTACTGAAACATTTTTTGACAGACTTTTGAGTGCCGGACGAAAGCTAAACCAGCTCCACCACTGAAGTTGCAGCATTTTTACAAACCAGTTCTGGTTCATCCATTTCATTCAGAGATCTGCTTTCACTCTTCTCATTCTCCGTCACCGCCATGCTTTTTCTGCCATGTGTTTATGAAAACACTGCAAATGCGCCTTTTCCTCATATTCTATCACAATATTTCATTTTCTTATCATTGCCTAACATTATACCGGTGTTACCGTGAATGGTATGATACGGCCCAGCCCTACAAAGGAGGTCTGAAAAAGAGAAACTATCCGGAGAGCAACAGTTCTCTGAGAGGAAGTACCTTCTTTGTGTCAGAGGAGAACGGCAGAACTCTGAGACAGGACGACAGCAGTAACTAAAATCGCTGCTCGTCACATCCAAAGTGATCAGAAGAGCATCTCTGAATGGGCGGCATGCTAAAGCCTGAAGCAGAAGACCACAGCGGGTACCACCGCTGTCAGAACGGACAAGACACCGAGGCTACAGTTTTCAGTCTCACTAAAACTAAAACACAAGAAGGAAAAACGTTTCCGGGTATGATCAGTCTCGAGGTCAGAGCAACCATGGAAACATGGATCCATCCTGCCGGCATCGGCAGCTCAGCCTGCCGCTGGTGTAACGCTGCTGGGAAATCGTCTCAGGTGACTATTACTGTTCTGCATCTCTGTGTCAGT
The DNA here is from genome assembly GCF_964374335.1 of Astatotilapia calliptera. Classification (NCBI taxonomy): domain Eukaryota; kingdom Metazoa; phylum Chordata; class Actinopteri; order Cichliformes; family Cichlidae; genus Astatotilapia; species Astatotilapia calliptera. The sequence continues at coordinate 1,712,560 of NC_137439.1, read as the reverse complement.
GAGAGGACGAATAGAAACATTCGCTGACACGAATCAGGAGCAAACATGTGACCTCAAATCGCTTTCTGACTTTAAAGCCACAATTTTAGACAAGTGGAGGCTCCACCAGCTGTTCAGATACCACATCACCGTCATCTTCCATTAGTACCATTCTCACACTGCTTTAATACAAACATGTGATGGCACAGACATGATGCAGCACCGATATCGATCCATGAAACGCAGATAAGGAAACAGAATGATTCCTTTGACTTTTGATTGGCCAACAGTAAATACTTTAACTGGTAGTTTATTAGTTTTATATTTTAAGTAACACATTTCAGGTTCAGGCAGGGAGGAGTGCAGCGTGCTGTCAGCATACTTATCAGAATAAAACAGCAGCATGTTCTAATCTGGTTTATCTTGTTCGACGTGGAAGATGGTTTTCTCCTCTGTAACAGTCACTGCATTACACTGATATGATATCAGAGCGACAATGAGCGAGAACAGCGTCACACAGTTTGGATATAATAGTAACAGGAACAACTTTCAGCTTTAATGTGTGACATCATCCAGCTTTTAGATTCTTAAAGAGCCGGATGTGCCTCGTGTCTGAGACGCTGTTACACCAGGACAGGTCTGGTTTCTACTGACCTCCCAACCTGCTGTCAGACTCGCGACATCCTTCACGAGCTCCGTGTTCAGAGATTTACCCTCAAACTGAAGAATCGAGCTCAGTGAAGCCGTTTACATTTCACAGCTTCGTGGACCCTTAAAGTAAACCACTGACAGCAGGCAAACTTACATCAGTACAGCCAACGCATAGCCCAGAGGCGCAGGTTTGACACCAAAGGGGGGCGAAAGCTGAGGATGACGCCGGAAGTGACCCCGTGACTCTCGGCCATGTTGGCTCAGGCTGTCCGCGCGGACACCCGCGTGCAAGACCGCTGTGGCACAACTCCTCGCTAGCTTTTCGGCACGTGCAGGTTTTACACACCTGTGAGGAGCAGCTTCCGCTGCAGCTGCCGGTGACGGTCGAGCTCCTCCTCGTACTGCACGAAGGTTTTCTCCACCTCGCTGAAGATTTCCTCCGCGGCTGCCGTCAGCCTCCGCTGGATAAAGTCCTTCAGATACTCAAGAGTACACATGACTACTGCAGTAACCCGAGTACTGAGCGGGGGAATACTACACCGTGCTCCGGCTCGGTCCGCGCCTCAGGAGAGCCGCTGCTGCAAACCTGCTTCTTCTACGCATGCGCCCAAAGGGTTCTTCCTCTCCCGGAGTTTCACAATAAAAGCCCTGTACAGACGAAAAGCAACTTAGTGAAATGTCACAGAGACACAGAAGAAAATCGAAAAAAGGAAAAATGAGGATTTCTGCACAAAATAATAATAAATAAAGAACCATATTTTCATGTTTGTTCTTGTGTATTTCTTTTATTTGTAGGTCACCACAAGAAAGAGGAAGGATGTACCCGACTGGAGTCTCAACACACATTAAATACATAAAAGTTTAATATAAGTGTAGTGTCCATTTGAACTCCTTACAGTTCTCATGTTATTTATATTTAAAAGGAGCGCACCCAGGACACAAGAGTCAAACCACTTTGTTCACTCCTTTATTTTCCACACAAACCTTCACAATAAATTTCATGAAATAATCACAAATAAATTATTCTCAAATATCAAAATTCAGAATATGTATTAAAGTATGTCACCTCAGTAAAAATGTGACTGTAAAGGACACTTACAGGAGTATAAAGTTACAGATGTGTAAAGTTGTCTGGAGCTCGCTCTTCTTCACAGCGTCGTGTCACTCGTTCCACTTCCACCACAGCTCTTCTGCTGGGTTCAGCTGTGGACTCGGCCTGTGCCGTCGCAGACCTGAGTTGTGCTGCGTGCTCTTTCTATAGAGAGGAGGCTTTCTCCTGCAATTGTGATGTCATGAACTTTAACCTTTGACATGCTAACTGAAGCCTGTAGAGACTGAGATGGAGCTTTTGTTCCAGTTTCTCTGAGAGCTGGATGGATTGAATCTGCTGGGATTCTCCAGCAGAGAAGGACTGGGTGAGAGAGGGAGGTCGGGGTGAGAGAGGGAGGTCGAAGTGAGAGAGGGAGGTCGGGGTGAGAGAGGGAGGTCTGGGGGAGAGGTGGGCTCCTTTAGGTTAAGGGAAGAGAAACTTGAGCTTTTTAAAAACACCTCAGTGTTTCTGCTGGATTCTAATGTTGTTATTTACACACAGACCAAGAAAACGTCCAAACACATGAGCCGCTCGCACTGCTCAGTCTTTACACTCATTTATTTCCCAGAACACTAACTCTAACTCAGTGACAGATGTCGGTGATCCCGCTCGGAGAACTAAAGAGAAACAAACAGGCTAAAAGACGGGGCTCACACCGAGCCACCGAGACTTCATGAAAACATGAAAGATTCACGTTTTTCTGCCTTGAACTGTTGGTGCTGTTTCCCTCAGACTGAAAACAGATAGTAACAGACTCGTTTCACACGAGGCTGCTGCTGCAGCGCGGTCCAGTCGATGTGTCCACACGTTTTCTGCCCATCGGTGCTTCAGGACGACCACGTCTCAGCTGCGTGGTTCTCACGTGGATTTTAAGGACATGCTGTAACTTTTCTTCCACATATTGCAGCTCTGTGCAAAATGTGCTTTGTGCCTTTTAAGTGATGAGAACTCAGAGAACCTGGTCCCACAGCTCTTGCAAACATAAGGCTTCTCCCCTGTGTGAGACCTCATGTGGCGTAACAGATTACTGCCTCGATTGAAAGACTTCCCGCACGTTTCGCAGGAATAGGGCTTCTCACTCGTGTGGATTTTTGTGTGGGATAATAAATTACTGCGCCGATTGAAAGACTTGCCGCACGTTGGGCAACAAAACTGCTTCCTTCCTTCCTCACTTTCCTCATATGTAGCAGTCACCATGAAGGCATCAGGCCCCCGAGAGAAGAGCTGCTCCATGTCTGGTTCACTGTGCTCTCCTTCCTCAGCAACAGTCACCATGAAGGTATCCGTCTCCTCCTTCAGTCCCAGCTGCTCTCCCTCCTGACTGCTGCACAGTTCCTCCTCTTCCTCTTTAATCTGTGGAGCTTCTGGTTCCTCCTGCTCCACACTGGAGCTCCTCTCCTGGTTCCAGAGCTGCTGCTCAGGGAGAACCTCCTCCTCCTTACCTACAGGCTGCTGTGGGACATCTAAACAAAGTTGCACAAGAAATAAGTTAACAGTATGATGATAGTAAAACCCACAGAGATCCTGGTGAGGGTTAGTGAACTCTGTGGTTCACTCACACACACACAAAGGTCAGGAGCATCAGATTTAACATCCAGTTTTTAAATATGAGACATAAAAAAAGAAAGAATGGCTTCAAGAGGTTCATAACTAAAAACAAAGATTTCCTGTTGGGGAGAAGTTTCAGCTTTATAGGTGTATAACAAATCCAGCCATCCATTAAGTTCCTCTGACTCATCCAAGCCTGGGTCAGAGGGGTCTCAGCAGACGTGCCCTCCCTGCAGAAGGTGAGGAGGAAACAAAGGCTGATGATCTGACAGCTCTGTCTCCCAGCAGGCCGTGGACAGAGTTTCATTCCTGCTTATTGGATTCTACAACTAACTTCTCATAACTGGAGGAGTCGGTTTTGTTGTGTGGAGGCAAAAACAAAGTGATGTTATGTGGTGTGTATATTATGTTAGAAATATGTTCGTTATCATTATGACTGCAGATTATATCAACAAGGACGCTGATTGAATATTGACCGATAACTGTGGTGAAGGGGCGGGACATGCGCACTTCTTCCCACTCCTTTCCTTGTATGTTATTTTGTAAAGCTGTTTGTTTGTCTTTGCTAAATGAACTTCGGTATATTGTTTACATGTTTGGAATAAAGCGGATCCAGCCAACCACCGATCGGCTCCAGAGCTCGTGCATCAGCCAGGTGTGTTCAGGTGAGCTGATGCGCAGCCTCCCTGTTGTTGCTGAGCTCAGCTCATCAGACAGTTTCTGGCACCTGTGCAGCACATTCATGGGTGGAGCAGGTCAGTGGCTGTATCCCAATCCAGGGTCTGCAGCCTTAAAGGCCGCATTTTAAGGCCGATTACGTCACAGCGGCGCGCCGAAGGCTGTCCCAATTCAAAGGCTGCTCGAAATGCGGCCCTCAAATGCGTCCTTCATTTCCCTGAATTTTAAGGATGTGGCGGTGTAGACTTCGTGGCCCAACATATCCCAGAATGCATAGCGCGGCGGTGGGGGTGGATAATTTTGCCGAAAAAAAAGAAGAGTAAACTTTAAGTAGTGAATATTATGTCACTTATTTATGTGCAAATATTTAATAACGAAGAACATTAAACATTGCTGTTGGCCACATGTCGGCAAAGTCATGTGACATCAGTGACGTTTGTACTAACTTGGTTTTAAAGCCTTTACTTTGAAATATACGCCGTCCAATAGCTGAGCTTAATCTCACAGAGAATGATCAAAGCTCATGTAGAAACAAACAAATGCACAAAAGATTTTCTCCTTCATTTCTGTCAAACACAGCTGTATGACACGTTTCCAGCTGTTAGTATCATGGTTGCTAGGCAACCTGGGCAGCGCGACGGAGGCTAGACCGTCCCACCTCACAAGCCTCGCACTTCCGGCCTTAGCGGCCTTTGAGCACGCGGCCCTTGAGGATCGTTGAGGCTGCAGACCCTGAATTGGGACACAGCCAGTGAGTCACGGGTACACAGCTGTGCTGCACACATTCCAAGTTTTACCACAGTTTACGTTCACTGCCGCCATCTTGGATGTGGGCTCGTTGGCTACGTTTCATAATAAAATTCCGACTCCCAGTTTGACCTCGAACGCAGCACCGCTGGCTGGATTTCCGGCACGTGCAGGTTTTACACACCTGTGAGGAGCAGCTTCCGCTGCAGCTGCCGGTGACGGTCGAGCTCCTCCTCGTACTGCACGAAGGTTTTCTCCACCTCGCTGAAGATTTCCTCCGCGGCTGCCGTCAGCCTCCGCTGGATAAAGTCCTTCAGATACTCAAGAGTACACATGACTACTGCAGTAACCCGAGTACTGAGCGGGGGAATACTACACCGTGCTCCGGCTCGGTCCGCGCCTCAGGAGAGCCGCTGCTGCAAACCTGCTTCTTCTACGCATGCGCCCAAAGGGCTTACTCGTGTTCCAGAGTTTCATAATAAAAGCCCTGTACAGACGAAAAGCAAATGTAAAATGTCTAAAATGGAGAGATTTGTGGCAGGTTGCAGGATTAAGATGAAAAACTTGCTTCATGAGTCAGAATCATCCAAAGTTTTAAAGCTAAACCAAATAAACCCGCAGAAGAAATCATTTTTGTTTTTCCGAGTTATTTAATAAAAGCTTTACACTTCACACTTTACTCATCAGATAAGCTTTGTTTTTATAAAGTACATCCATCCACGAAGCAAAGAAATTATTTGAAAAATGCATTATTGCACAAAGTAGCAGTAAAAACAACAAAGACACATTTTCATATTTGTTCTTTATTCTCTTCATCTGTAGGGTACCATGCTGAAAAACACCTGATATTTATACACCTGATGAAAATGCGTTTAATCTTTCTGCCGTCTGGTTTAAACCCTGTGTGGTCTGGAGCTGTCGAGTCCAATAACACAGCATCCGCCCCATGATTCAGCTGAGAACACTTGCATATCCACTCCACGGACGAGCAGGTGGATAGAGAGAGAGAGGTCTGTAAGTGGGAGAAAACTGATGGGCTACAAATGAGCTCGTGGCACAGCCACACTAAAGTTCAGGAGCACGTGAGCCACAGCGACGAATGTAAGGGTGAAAAGGTTCGTCGGACTCTGGAAGGAAAGAGAACTTATAGAAGCTGCTTGTTGAAAACTTCAGACTCCCAGTAGCTTCCCCTCCACTTCCCCACTGTTGTGACAAAATTCCACAGAGGCTGTTGTGGAAATTGACATTACCACAGTGAGCACATACAGGTACACAGACTGAATAACCAAGATTTTCTCAAAACATATCTTTAGACTCAAAAACACACGCCCACTCCCACTGCTAGTGCCACTCGATTAATTCAGTGGCGGATGTCATGGTGCACAGCAAGAGGACGTCTCCGCTGCGTGGTGCAGTAACGCTGATACAGTCACGGCCTCTCAGCTGTGTGGTTTCTCAGGAGGATTTTAAAGAAGCTTTTCTTCCACATTCAGCAGCTCCTCCTCTGTGCCTTTTAAGTGACGACGAGTCAGCGAACCTGGTCCCACAGCTCTTACAAACATAAGGCTTCTCCCCTGTGTGAGACCTCATGTGGCGTAACAGATTACTGCCTCGATTGAAAGACTTCCCGCACGTTTCGCAGGAATAGGGCTTCTCACTCGTGTGGATTTTTGTGTGGGATAATAAATTACTGCGCCGATTGAAAGACTTGCCACACGTTGGGCAACAAAACGGTTTCTCACCTCTGTGAATTCTGCTGTGGACGTACAAATCAGTTCTTCGATTAAAACCTTTCCCACATGTTTGGCAAGAATACGGCTTTTCATCTGCGTGGATAAACATGTGCATGTTAAACGTTGACAATTTAAAAAATCTCTTCCCACAGATGTTGCACAGATAGGGCTTCTCGCCGGTGTGCACTCTCGTGTGGACCAGCAAAATGGACTTTTGAGCAAAACCTTTCCCACACGTTTTGCAGGAATAGGGCTTCTGGCACGTGTGGACCGCGGCGTGCCGGGTAAGGGTCGATGAGGTCAAGCATCTTTTCCCACAGGTGTTACAAACATAGGGCTTATCACCTGTGTGTGTTCTCATGTGCACAGTCAGAGCATCCTTCTGAGAAAAACCTTTCCCACACATCTCACAGGGATACGGCTTCTCGCCTGTGTGGATTCTCTGATGTCTTTGCATCCGGGATCTGTACTTGAAGCCTTTTCCACAAACGTCACATGTTACAGATTTGCTGGCCGTGTCAGAGCGACGCTGGCTCGGAGCGTCGTCTGCACCGAGACGTCTGCGATTTCTCATTTTTGGCTTTAAACCGAAACTCACAGTTAATCCTGAGTCAGCATTCTTGCTTCCTTTCTCACTTTCTTCCACCATGAAGGTCTCAGTCTCCTGGCTCACCTCCTGACAGAACTCCTCCTGTTCCTCTTTAATCTGTGGAGCTTCTGGTTCCTCCTGGTCCACACTGGAGCTCCTCTCCTGGTTCCAGAGCTGCTGCTCAGTGAGAACCTCCTCCTCCTCCTCACAGACATGCTGCTGTGGGACGTCTAAACAAAGGTGCACAAGAAATAAGTTATTATTTCCACTTTTGCATAGAAGAAATAAAAATGACCGATTAGTGAAGCTGAGAAGGAGATGAAGGTAAACTAATATTCTGTTGGTATGTTTGCATTTAGTCCTATTAAGTCTGGTACAAACACCGGGGGATAAATTAGGCTCAGAACATTAATGGGATGACTTGTGCCCGGTGGCTCCACTGACAGAGATCACAGGTTTGAGACCAGGAGGAGACACAGGCCTGTCTGTGCTTCCCAATGATCCCAAGCCTGGATAAATGTGCGGGCAGCATCAGGAGGAACAGCTGGTAACATGTCACTGAATGAAAACGTGGACTCTTCTGCTGAGACTGAATCCTGACTCAGATCCACAGGAGTCACACTCGGCTGTGGTTCACTGAAATGGTTTCATGCTACACACCTGTCCTTTGTGTCTTCATCTGTGGGCTGCAGGTGACGTCCTCGTGTTCCTGCTGAGGACTGCTCTCGTTCCAGATGATGACGTCTACACTCTCCTCCTTCACTACATGCTGCTCTCCCTCCTGTTCCTTTTTAATCTGTGGAGGTTCTGGATCCTCTTGGCCACAGAGCTGCTGCTCGGGGAGAACCTCCTCCTCCCTGCTGACATGTTGCTGTGGGTCGTCTGCACATGTTTAAAGCACAAGGCGAGCAAAGGTCGAGTGCTTTATTGAAAACACCACATTAAAACATACGACTACTGCTGATTATTTTTATTTGGCCAAAGCTTCAGAGATCCATGAAGAAACCGTGGATCCGACTTGACTCTTTAAACGTGAACATTTAAAACGTGAACATTTAAAATAAGCTGACAAAGAAATGCTCATTTTTTCTCACTTTAAACGATTTGTTTTCTGTTCTTTTGTGAATACAGTCCAGATTTATGAGATCAGCGCATCACTGGATTCATTTTCATGTGTCTGTATTTCACACAGCATCCAGTCTCTACTGCAACTACCAGGACGGACACGTGACAGAAACACCGGAAGTACTGAATGAACATTAAAAGTAAAAAACGTTCTCATGAAATCAGAGAAAAAATGTGCGCGTGCCCTGTCCACCGTGACCTCCCCACAGGCTGATTCTGTTCACCGGGACAAACTTCTCATCATCATCAGGTGACTTCCTCAGTCTCAGCTGACTGCAGGTTTCCAAACAAACAGCACGTGTGCACGATGACTGAAACCGTGACGTCACTTTATGATCACTAATATGCAAATTATCACGACCATCGATCAACAACCACTGATCAAAAACGTGACGTCAGTAATCTGTTAACGCCGTTTGCGTTCGCTGCTGTGTAGCGTGACGCGTTTCTTCTGCTGGTTCTTTTACCCTCAGTGTTTCTGTCACGAAGCCCGTGGAAATGATTCTAGCTTTCCCACAGAGCTCCACGTCACAGACTCACCTGTCCTGTGCAGCTTGATTTGGGGTTTCCAGGTGATATCCAGCAGTCTGCGCTGACGGTCGATCTCTTCCTCGTACTGGACGATCGTTTTTTCAAACTCCAAGAATATTTGTTCAGCAGCAGCAGTTAGTCGCTCGTTGATGAACTCTCTCAGATACTGAACTGAAGGCATCGTTGCTGCCGCAGCTCACACACTCAGCTCACACACTCAGCTCACACAACAACAACAGTTTTCATTGATTACTTCCGCCGAATTTCTTCTTCGTCTGATGAATTTCCAGCAGCTTGCGGACTGTGAAATGTCGTGCTGCCCTCTACAGACAGGAGTCTGTTGGACAGCCGGACTCGATCACAGCCGATCTGCGATCTGCTTAGACGTTTGAGACTGAAGATTAAAATAAATAATAAGTAAAAATGAAGAAATTCAAAGAAAACTTTCACCAGTTTACAACAAAACAAACTAAGAAGCAAGAAAAATTAACAAAAAAGGGCAAGAAGCACAACAACAAACTGCAAAAACAAAAAATAACAACAATAACAATAATAATAATACATTTTAATTTAAAAATGACCACTAATGGTACATTTCTGGTAGTTTAACAGTATAAAGGTTTTGGAGAAAATTGCAAAATAACAAGAAGGCAAATTTTAAATATTTGGAAAAATTATGAGAAAATGTTTGTACATGTACAAGAAAAATGGCGTCGAGTGGGCGTATTTAGGAAAAAACCCCAAAAAACAAAACGTTTTCCAAATTTGTTTCTAATTTTAATTTTGAGTTAATGTTGAGTTTGTTGATTTTTACACTGTTTCCATGATTATCTCAGTGTTTTTGGTTCTGTGTAAATGGACTGATTCTTATATAGAGCTTTTCTACTCTCCCGGCGTGCTCAGAGTGCTGTTACAACATGGCACATTCACCCAATCACACAAGCACTGACTCTAAACTGAGTGCTTTTCTAACGACGTTCACACACATTCACACTCCGATGGATGCACCAGAGAGCAACTTGGGGTTAGTATCTTGCCCAAGGGTACTTGGCATGCAGACACACACACACTTTCTCGTGCAGCCTGCATTATCTGAATGTAACCGTGCTTCTTCTTTTAGTGGTTGTGAGCTTCAGCTGCTTCAGGTCTGCCTGGTTGTTGGTTCAGGTCTTTGTCTTTGTGCTGCTGATCGTCCTCCTTCTGTCTCGGGCTGTTTTTATGTCTCGGTCGCTCTGCGTTCATGTTAGGTTTAGTCTCCTCTGATTATTTCCTGTTTGACTTTGAAGTTTGATTTTCTTTCATGCAGTGTGCTGGTTTGACTTCCTGCCCTGTGATTTTCCTGATTGTTTCCACCTGTAGTTTAATAAGCTGTGTTTGAACAGCTCAGTCTTCAGTTGGCCTCTGTGCTGCCAGTTAAGCTCCACGTGTGGTGCTCATGTTTTAGATGATCATGTCTGCAGTTATAAAATGTCTGCAATATAAACACACATTTCAATTATAAAGGGCAGTTTGTTTGAACAGGAGATTTATGTGACTGCAGCTGAAGAATAAGGAAAACCTTGTGAAGCTTTAACAGGTATTTTTACTGGACTCAGGCAGCTGAGGCCCTTTTGAGGTCAACTTTAAGCCCTTTGAATAAGCAGATGTGCTCTGGAGTGAACTTAATGTGAATTAATTTGCTTTCATGTCATGTTGTTCACAAACAAATCATTTGAGGTCATGTGATACATGCGATCTGTAACTGGACAGTAAGTAAAATGTTGCAGATTAGACTCTGAAGTCTGCACCGTGGGGATGTTTTACCTTTACTGTAACTGACTTTACTTCTGTATCTGTGCTCGTTTCTTCCCCCTGCAGTGAAATAATCAAAGACATCGAAAACTGTGGGAAGAAATGATCCTGTGATCATCTCCCTTTGTTCTGCTTCCTGCTGATTAGTAAACAAAAGCTTCTTGGAAACACACAGATGAAACTCCTCCTCATGGTTACTGCAGTGTTGCTGTTAAACTCTGATGGTTCTGGGTTTGTTGTGCTTCTCGTTGCCGTCCTGGGTCCCTCTTCCTGTTTTATTTGAGCGATTGCTTCTCCTCACATGCCTGCCCTGTCTTCCCTTCCCCTCTTTGTCTTCCCTCCTGTGTGATTGCCGCCCCGCCTTGATTGTCTGCAGCTGTGCTCGGTTCCCAGCTGCGTCTCGTTGTGTAATCGGTCCCGTGTGGTCTCGTCTTTCCCTTTGTGGAGAGATGTTTTTGCTCCGTGTGCTTGTTTGTGCATTCCTCTCTGCTCCATCTTTCTCTGGGTTTCAGTCTCCTGCTCCCTTAACAAATGTATTAACTACTCAAAGTTAGCATTTAGTTTGGATCTTGATTGTTTTATTTTAATGGATTTGTTTGAAAATCTGATCACTGTCCAGACTTTATTACAAGGCTGAAACTGTTTTGTGACTCGTGATGGTTTTAGCGCAGCATATTCTGTCTTTGACAGTGTTAGAGGAATCTGGATGAATGGTTCCCAAAAAACAAATTCCCTCCTGTTTCTTGTCCTCGATGGAAAACATTAAGGTGAAGGAAAGATGCGACTGTTCTGATGCAGCGTGCCTAATGCTGTGTCGGTGGATGTTGTTGATGTGGGTCCATTGTAATGAAACTACAACATCCTGAGGACCAGATGAGATCCTCCGAGCTCACCTGTGTGCTGTTACAGGCTTTATCAGTTTACTGCTGGCAGCTCAGCCATGCAGGGCGTGTTTCTGGGCGTGTCTTCATGCAGGCTGTATTAACACATCAAGATTATTCAGATTTACTTGATGTCAAAAACAGCCCATAAAGGGAAATCAGATGTTTCTCACATTCTGGTTAATTGCACTTCCTGTCCGCTCATCTCCTGCTGCAGAGACCCAGCACAACCTCAGGAAGGACTTCAGCCACGATGAGCCTGAATGCCGGTGAACCCTAAACCCACAGATACTTTTATACAGCTCAATCTTAACAAATTAAGATTAAATTAAATCACACAACTTTACAAGAAGCAGATTTTATTTGTATCACAATATGATGATCATACTTCAGCTGAGGGTTCATCACAGCCTGTAAGGGTCAAATGAATCAGAATAAAATGGAAAACACAGGATTAACATTTTCATGATCTGAGCCGCGTCGCTTGGTTCGATCGCTCGTTTCCCGAAACGGGACGGCATCGTCTCGTTTTCCTAAAGCAGGGGTGTCGACCTCCAGGCCTCGCGGGCCGGTGTCCTGCAGGTTTTAGATCTCACCCTGGGTCAGGGTTAGTTAGGGCTAGAGGTTGATTAGTTAATTACCAGCCCTCATGTTAATGAGATAATTCAGCCATTTAAATCAGCTGTGTTGGATCAAGGACACGTCTAAAACCTGCAGGACAGCGGCTCTCGAGGCCTGGAGTTCGAAGGATCCTCTGCTGAAGGACGTAGTGAAGGAAGCACTGTATGACCTTTCCTTAGTATCCGGAGAATTCAGCCACCTCCGCTGATGCTGCAGAAACTTCAATGGCACTTAATGCGCAACAGGTCTGTATCACCACGCCATTTCTGGGGCCGTCCTTGCACTGGGAGCACTTTCATACTTCAGATATTCTGACCACACCTTCACGCAGACTCTGACCTTTTGCTTACAGCTCAGATATCCTCATGCGGCTGCAGACGAAAGCAAACATAATCCGGACAGAGGAAGATAAAGTTTGTACCCACGGTCAGCAACGCCTCGTAATTCTAAAACGATTCAAAGTTGACGCAGTCACAGAACACCCAGGAAGACAAAATGTGTCCAAACAGCCCACATGTAGCAGAGGTAGAGAGCTATGACGTGACACACGTGATGTGTTTTACTTGTACAAAGATGAAACCGTTTTCCCTTTCAGTCCTGAACACTTCGGGACTTCTCACTTGTGCCTCTTTTTGTGAAAATTCATCGTCGAGGCGTCCCGAAATCTTTTCCCGCATATGTCGCAGGGAACGGGCTTCTCGGCGGCGTGAGTCCTCGTGTGGCGCAACAAGTCGTTACTTTGGCAGAAACTTTTGCCGCAAATTTTACAGGAATGAGGTCTCTCGCCGGTGTGGATCCTCATGTGGGACGCCAAATTATCCTTCCGACCGAACCGCCTCCCGCAGAAGCCGCAGATAAACGGCCTCTCGCCCGTGTGGGTCCTCATGTGCAGGATCACGCTGTCCTTCCGAGTGAAACCTTTCCCGCACACGTTACACGAGAACGGCTTCTCGCCCGTGTGAGCCCTCATGTGGATCTCCAGATTAAAGCGTTTACGAAAGTGTTTCCCGCATATTTTGCAGGGATACGGCTTCTCGTCCGGGTCGCTTATGTCTTGTTGCATCATCAGAGGTTCATTCCTAAAGCCTTGCATGTAAACAGGGCCGCTAAATATCAGGCCGTTGTCCACGTTGTTGTACATCGCTTGCACAGCCGATCCCGAGTCCACGTGGTTGCCTCTGTCCTGACGTCGGCTCTCGGCCACGGGAGAGCTGTGAGAGGGGAGCTGCTCCCGCTCCGGTTCTGGGTCGCTGTCGTCACTTTCCCCGTACGTAACGGTCACCATGATGGTGTCGCCGTCCTCGTCCAGAACGAGCAGCTCTCCCTCCTGACTGATGCTGAGCTCCTCCTCCTCCTCTTTGATCCGTCGAGCTGCTGGTTCCTCCTGGTTCAGGCTGGAGTCCCTCTCCTGGTTCACGAGAACCTCCTCATCCTCGGAGAGGTGTCGCGGTCGGAGGTCTGGAGGGACAGAATGACACGAATGTGATGACAGAAAAACACCGGAGAAATATTTCACTTATAATTATTAGAGCTCTGCGGGGTAACGTATGTGCAAATGATCAAATAAGATAATAGCTCAGGACTCAGAGAGCAGCTTCTGTCTCCATAATTCGGTGGAGAAACGAGCTTTAGGGCGACGCCGCCGTCTGCACTCAGCTTTGTGTTTGCACAACAAGACTGACATCACGTCTCTGCCAGCTTGTTCAGCCTGATGACCAGAAGCTGCTTCAGAAATCCGCCTTCAGCTTCCACCAGGAAACAAAGTGACTGTAAAACCAGTGACGTGTAACATCCAGGCATCCGCGAGGAGGCTTTTCAAAGTTTATTTAGCCAGCTGACGTCTAAAGATCTGTTAGGATTAACTTTGCTATGACTGCAGACATAACAAGCACACAAGCTGGGAGTGGAGCTGGGAGATCAGCCTGGGGAAAATCTTCCACTGCGGCTGCTGGAGCAGGACTACCAGCCGACTTTGAGGCCACTCAGGCGGGGGAAGCGGTTCTCAGCCCACACTCCTGACGTCAGCTGGAGAGGAAGGAATGCTTGGATGATCTCCTGAATCCCACTTTCTAGTTTTTCTTCCACTCCTCAGGAGCAGCTGCAGGGACTCTGAAATGAACCTGTTTGCATGATCGCCGACAGAAATCAAACCTCAAAGACAGCGTCTGCTCCAAACTGGCTGCTCGTGGGTTAAAAAACACCAGTGACCGCAGGGATTGGATCTGCATGTTTATTCTGTGGAAGAGTGGCACACACAGTAACAGAACACTGGCAGAGCATGTGGGACTCAGCGCCCTTACACAATCCTCCACAAAAGTACAGAGAAGACGACAACGCAACACGACAACCGTGAGAGCAGCAGAAGAGAGAACAGACACACAGCCCGGCTCGCTCTGATTTCACAACCACGTTAGACCCAGACACGCGTCAGTAACGAGCCCGCTCTCTGTTTTTACGCAGTTTAAAATACAGATGTGAATATTAAAGTTTCAGATGAGCCAAAGGAGAGAGAGCGACAGCTAATCTGACGCTACGAACAGAACCAGCTCGTCTGTGCGACGATCTTAACGAGCTGCTTATTAAAAAAGATCCTAAATATCCTCAGTTTGTTTGGTAAAAACGTATCGGCGTGTGTCTGATGAGGCGCCGATGAAAGTCTGGAGATCTGCAGCACTGAGGCTACGTCCACAGCTCTTTCTCTGCGTTTGGCCTTTCATCCACCCTCCAAACGCCGTTTGGAGCACTGAAGACTGAGACTTAAACTCCTCCCAGGGTGGAGATTTTCAAAAACTCAGTTTTTGTGTTTACGTGTGGACGAGAGATTCAGTCTTGCAGCGCCTTTTGTTTACATGATGGATTTCTACAGTGGTGCAGACAAACTGTTGGTGTTAGTCGTGCTGCCTGCAGTATTTACACGCTTACACACTTTCTTGTTTTTTGCTGTTTCCAGTGTGATGTTGAGGAATAATGTCTGTCCACACGTACGACTCGTTTCTTTGTTTACTCTTTCCCTCCCGGCCTGCAAGACTTCTGATTGGCCAACATTTCTGCATGGTTAGGATTTGGCATGTTCTCGACAGCGTTTGACTTCATTTTTTCCGTTTACATGTGGACGGAGATCTCAAACATGCACGTGTGGATTTTATACTTTTTTTGTTATTGAAAATGGAAAATCTCCATTTAGAAAAATACTTGTGTACGTGTGGATGTAGCCTGAGAATCGCCGCTTTTAAAAGGTTATTCTTTCTAATACCTGTACTGATGTTCAGTCTTGCCTCTGACACCCTCCGTACAACAATAACGGGCAGCCAATCAAAAAAAAGTCAGCTTAAAGGGAGGCAGGACGATCTCGGACGCTGCATCACAGCTCGCTGTCAGGTGAAGATCGCTTTGAGCAGAGAATCATGCAAAGCCACTGTAACAGCGTCACACAGGGAACGCACTCGGCCGTCGGTGCACCGTCGCTGAATGTTTAAGATTTCAGAGGCGGCGACCCGGGTCAGCGTCGGACACTTTACCAAATACTAGAACAAAAGCGATACTGTGAAAGCTACAAATGCAGTGCTGTTCGGGCCAGAGCCAGCTTTTATGACTCCGCCCTGCACGGTGCCGGAGCTCGTCCGAACGCTCTGCTTATTGCCCGGGAGGGGGCGTTTTCACCCCGGCCCCCTGCTGAGATTTCAGGACGACTTCTCGTCTGTGTGAGTCCTCGTGTGGCGCAACAAGTGACTGCTCTGAGTAAAGTTCTTCTCACAAATTTTACAAGAGTAGCGCTTCTCGCCCGTGTGCGTCCTCATGTGGATCAGCAGCGTCCCGCTCTGACAGAAACGCTTCCCGCACGCTTTGCAGGAGTACAGCTTCTCGCCCGTGTGCGTCCTCATGTGGACGGTCAGGCTGCCCCTCTGAGTGAAGCTCTTCCCGCAGGTTTTGCAGGAATGCGGCCTCTCGCCCGTGTGGATCCTCGTGTGGCTCTTCAGGTTTGACGTGCAGATGAATCTCTTCCCGCACGTTTTACACCCGTACGGCTTCTCGCCCGTGTGGATTCTCATGTGGACCAACAGACTGTCGCTACACCTGAACTTTTTCGCACATATTTTGCAGGAGTACGGCTTCTCGCCCGTGTGAGTCCTTTCGTGATATTTCAGTAAGTATATCTGATAGAACTTCTTCCCGCAGGTGCTGCACACGAACGGCTTCTCGCCCGTGTGGATCCTGACGTGTCTTTTTATTTGGGACTTATCCTTAAAAACTTTCTCACAAACGTAACATTTCAAAGGCTTTTTACCTGCGTCCGTATTACCCTGACTCTCTGACATGGGAGCGCGCTCTGCACTGTCACTTCTGCTTTTAGCGAGTCTCTTCGTTGGCTTTGGCTCTGCGTCTGCGCCCGATCCCGAGGCTGCGTTCGTGCTCCCTTCCTGATCTCGGCTCTCGGCTGCAGGCGGGCTGTGAGACAGGAGCTGCTCGCTGATTGGCTCTGTTTCACTGTCACTTTCCCCGTAAGTAAGAGTCACCATTAAGGTATCGTCCTCCTCCTTCACTATAAGGTGCTCTGCCTGGTAGGCGGTGCAGAGCTCCTCCTGCTCCTCTTTAATCTGCAGAGGCGCTGCTTCCACCCGGCTGGTGTGGAGTTCTTCCAGTTCCTCTTTAACCTGCAGAGGTTCCTGCTCCAGCCTGGAGTTCCCCTCCTGCTCAGGAAGAACCCGTTCCTTATTACAGTCATGTTGCTGAGGAGGATCCAGCTTCAGGCTGGAGGTCTCCTGTTCAGAAGGAGCCTCGTCCTTATTACGATCATGTTGTGACTCCTGCTCCAGGCTGGAGAGCTTCTCCTGCTCCAGGCTGGAGAGCTTCTCCTGCTCTGTAGGAAGTTTCTCCCTGTTGGAGTCATGGTGCTGTGGGAGGCCTGGAGGGACAGAGAGAGAAAAGGAAGGTCACCGGTGCGATGACAGAGAAACATCTGCTCATACACACAACTGGAATTTAACGATAATCAACAGATAATCGGCTTCATGTGTGTCATTTGCAAAGCTCAGAGTACAAAATACTTTTAGCTGCACGTCCCCGTTTTTGACCCACAAACTTTACCTCCTGTCAGGTGTGTTTTATCCTTTTAAACTTTATTGATCAATAATTCTGTTTGAGATCAGTCTTTTCTGAGAGAGTCCCAGGAGCACAACGACCACACAGCAGCAGAGTGTGTGCACATCGATGGCTGAATGTAGTTCATGACTGGAAAGAGTCAGACAGCATTAACGTTTCATGCACCAACTTCAGCTCTGAATGCAAGTCTGTGATCAAGTCAAAATCCCAGGCATTAGTAACTGCAGGCTGCTGTATGCAGCACATGTAGTTTTCTGCATTTAAACGAGTCCTTGAACGCATCACCAGCAGACCGTAGAGGAGTGCAGATCTGAGCCGGAAAGGCTCAAAGATATTTCAAATTACTGGGTCAGCAAAAAGGCAGCGATTACAGTTCTGATAAGGAGTAATTATAGGATTCATGTACCAATAAAGATGGACGTGTGTCTCTGTGAGATCCAACCGTGACTGAGCTGAGGGCGAAACCATCAGCAGGGTTCAAATTTCAGGGATCTCAGGCTTTTCAACCACAGACTGCTTGTTTGGTTGACGTGGCTCAGCGTCTGCTGTCAGTAAAAGGAAAGTAAATACTGGAACAGAAAAACCAGGTATGAGTGTGGTCTGCATGTCACGGATGTTCTTCCTCAGCTGAATCACACGTGTCAGTCGGATGTACTGACTGACTGGTGTTTTTAAAGAAACTGGTACCGCTTTGATTCTTCATTTAGCTTTACTTCCTCTTATCTGGGCTCACAGAGCTGCTCAATAATAAAAACAGGAAGGTGACCACGAGCAGAGCTGCTGCTGCTAACAGTGTCAAGCCCGTTTCCTCATTCGGCTTCTCATTAATCTCCAGACACTGATTCTCCGGCCTCTCCATTCAACGCTTTCATTCACGACACATTAACGACGACGTGTTTGTCACAGGTCGCAGAGTAATGCCTTCAAATGTGATTCTTTCCTCTCTTGCTGCTATTTATAGGCACTGCTCTGTCTTCAAGCAGGAAGTGGAAAATAAACAAACTCCCTGGTGTCTCTTTTTGTCTCCTTCCTCTTTCCTGAGCTGCAGCTGCACTCTCCTCTCTGAGCCACCAAACAATCAGCAATCAGCGCTACAGCGGGTGGCTCGCACTATTAATCATGCACGACATCAAATGACATCAAACCCCCGTCGCAGCTGCAGGAACCAACAACACGAGCGACTCTTCAAACAGAGGGATTCTTGGACTAACGCTTTGATCATGTGTTTGTTTGCATTTTCATGGACATCTGTACAAAACCATCCGTTCCATCTGTTACAGATGCGCCTCCTACATGCTTAGTGTTTCCTTCCATTACTGACAGCACGTTGGTCACATGAGACCTCCCACAGTCCCCTGTGACAATCCCACAGGTGAGGCTCTATTGAGAAAGACATAGGAGTGTTTCATAGATGTATATTTGAAAAATGAGAGCAAAGACCGTCACAGATTTTGGATACGTTATGAACAGAAACGTGGTCTTTCTAAAACAGCTGGTTTTGGTACACGGTGTCATAACTGGGGAATATCACACAGGCTGGATGAAAGTGTTTCCATATTCAGGCTTTAATAAAGAAGACATGCGGCCGACTGTTTAAAAGAATATTTTGCGCCTTGTGTATAAAAGTTACTTTTTTTTGCTTCCCTCTTATTGCTTTGCACAGCAGGAAGCTCCACAGGTCTGATTTACAGACTTTACACTGATTCTTGGTGCAACCCTGAAGGGATTCGGGTGTCATGCCTGGGAGGACGTGTACATGTCTGTGCCATCCGGGTCATTGTGAAGCACATTTTCACACACGACTCATGTAACGTCCCTCAGGACTGTCTCACAGGGGACAACCCCCACTAAGGGTTACATGCCTCCACCGTTTGCTGTAGAACAAAAACTGGAGGGGTTCATTCATAGAAGCAGCTATGTACCCTGAACCCTGTGAAGGACCGAGCTCAGGGCCGTTATAGATGCTGGAATCTTACACAGCCTCCCTCCAACCCTTCAAGGATGTTTGAGAGCACCAATGGCAGCAGGGCCCTGACACTTTGCAGACAGTCAGAGGTCGAACTTTCACCGGGAATTGTTTTCAGGTGAGAGGTATTTAATGACGTGACCCTCTGCCCACTCTGGCCCCAGCACTCCTGCTTCATCAATCACCCCGCGCGTAAAAGCAGAGCTGAACGCGGATCGCCACCTCGCTGTCCGCTGACAGCGGCTCTAGCCCGGCCCAGCTCTGCGTGCTGCTGGGCCCACGGACTGTGTGCCGATCACAGCCATGTTAGTTCGGCCTCACTCGTTTCTTCCCGCAACAATCCAAACCCCGCAGGAAATACACGGCCTACTGTCCCGCAGCTCGTGTTCAGCTCCTGGCTGAGTAAATGTGCCGTGGAGCTCCGGTTAGGATCCTCCGTGAAGTGTTTTTCTCGCTGAGCGTGGACTCACCTATTCTGTGCAGCTTTATCTGAGGCTTCCAGGTGATCTCCAGCAGTCTGCGCTGACGGTCGATCACTTCCTCGTACTGGACGATCGTTTTTTCAAACTCCAGGAATATTTCTTCGGCGGCAGCAGTTAGTCGGCCGTTAATAAACCGTCTCAGGTCCCGATGTAAGGTCATCATTACTGCACCTGCGGAAACACGGGCCTGAAACAGGGTAAGAAAGAAAACCCCACCGCCTTCCACTCCAGCCCTCAGAGGAGTTAAGCTAACAATAAACCTTGAGTGGGTTTTCTTCTTCTCCTGGCAGACTAAACTCAGCGCAGGCGCACCGCTGCCCCCTGCAGGTCATTTGTAGACATACACTGCGTGTGTCACCCCGCATCACAGACGCATTTGGGCGACTTGTTGCACTTCTGGCTCAGTTACGTTTGGCCTGAGTGAAAACTGCATTAGGCCAGTTTCTCCTGTCACCCAGTCTTAGTCTAGTTTCCACTGAACCGGCCCACTGAGAACCTGCTTTCACTTCCCTCCCTCCACTCTTGAAGCATCAAAAGCTGCAGTTAACTAGTAATAACAGAGCATCCAGGTAGTCCTGCTGAATGACATTCTAGGATTTTATGTGGATGTTAGTGAGCACTGATTATCAAGTATTTGTGTGATGTTGTGTGATCACATGGTGTGTGATCCCATGCAGGCCAGGGATGCAGCTTAGTGCATTATTTATTAATGATCTGGGTGAACAGAGCGATAATACTCAGATGGTGCACTGTTAAAAAATGTGAGCCAGCTTAAACTCTGAGTTGAGTCCCTGATCTGTTCTCTGGCCCCTTTTCTCCGTGACTAAACTAATGGTGTGCAAATCTGCTGGAGGCCAGGATGTAACCTCCAGCTGCGGAAGACGCTGCTTGTGATGAACGAGCAGTGTTGGGGAGTAACGGAATACATGTACCGCCGTTACGTATTTAGAATACAAAATATGAGTAACTGTATTCCGTTACAGTTACCGTTTAAAAAGGTGGTATTCAGAATACAGTTACTTTGTTGAAATAAATGGATTACACTGCGGTACTTTCCTGTTTCATGTTGTCGCGGGTCAGGACTGTTTGGGTTTGTTTGACAGCTACGTTCTGTTGTTCCAGGCGGCAGCGTTACGGTTGCCATGGTTACAGGGCGACGCTCTCTCTCTCTCTCTGCGACTGTGTGTTTCCTGGGTGAGAGAGCGCCTTTTCGTTGTTGTTGTTGTGCTAAGCTAACAGGCTGAATGCTACAAGCATAGCTCTAAAGAATGTAGCATCATGGGCAGTGTAGTCCGTGCTGCAGGGAGAATGGACTGCCATACACGTTATGTGTCTGTGAGCGCGAGGAGGGAGAAAAAGGGGAGTGGAAAGGTACGAGTTGTCGTCGAGGAAAAACGGGAGCTGGAAACATGTAAATATAATAATAACCACTTCAGCCAAGAAGAGAGCCTGACGAGCCCAGTTGTAAGTAAGCTATTAAGACTCGACTGTACACCGTGAGAGTAACGTAACGGAATACGTTACAGAATACATTTTGGGGCATGTATTCTGTAACGGAATACATTTTAAAAGTAACCTTCCCAACACTGTGAACGAGTCAGTGTCTGTGTCCTGAAAAGGTGGATAATGAGGGAACAATGTATGGACTCATGAATGTTTTCCTGAAAATCTGCCTGATATCGTACGCTTTCCAATCCCAGCCGATGTCACGCAGCCCTGTCTGTCTGAAAGATGACTCATTCTAGACATGCTTAGTTGATCAAAATCCTTTGAATTTAATCCAGATGTAATTTAATATATCCTCACATCATGAGCCATTTAACAACAAACAGTCTTTAACATTGTTATTGCACATACTTCCTGTTCCTCCAGGATCTGTTGTACAGATGTGGCTCCAGGGTAGCAGATAGTGTGGGGGTTTACATTTAACAAGTGAAAAATCCCTGGTTTGACCCCAAGAGCAGACACAAATCCTTCAGGGACACATCAGGAAGGACATCTGGAGTAAAAAGTACCAAAGCTAACATGTGGAGCTACCCGGTGTGAATAAAGGAGCAGCTGAAAGCAGTTTCATCTACACTGCATCCAGGCTTTGTGGTGACTCAAGAGACAACGATCGGGAAGTAACAGACTCCCATTATTAGATCTGAAAAACGGACAACAGGAATGTTCTAGAGTTTGTAACTTTTAAGCATCAAAAATGTTCTGATGGGTTAAAAATAAAATTCAAATCTCCACGAAGATGATTTTATATTTGACTTTCCTTCTTCACACCCGTTAGTTTTCAGTGTTTACCTTTTATCACGTGGACGCTTCGTTTGTGTAGGCGGAACGAAAGTTAGACGCCGATGCGCTGTCGGAACCTCTCACTGTGACACACAGAGGAAGTAAACAGATAGTAGTTTTATTTCTGTTGAGCGGAGACTGTGCTGCAGCAACGATGCCTTCAGTTCAGTATCTGAGAGAGTTCATCAACGAGCGACTAACTGCTGCTGCTGAACAAATATTCTTGGAGTTTGAAAAAACGATCGTCCAGTACGAGGAAGAGATCGACCGTCAGCGCAGACTGCTGGATATCACCTGGAAACCCCAAATCAAGCTGCACAGGACAGGTGAGTGTCCCTCTGAGGGAGGATCCTGATCACAGCTCTGCGGGACGTTTATTCAGCTGCGAGCGAACAGGCCGTGGGTTTCCTGCACAGCCTGAGTGTGAGCTAGTGTGGATCACAGGGTCTCAGGTTTGACGCACTGATGGACGTAGAAGGTGTTTTTGAGGTCAGCCACGAAATTAGCGCTCACGTTTACAACTGCAAACACAGAAAACATGTCAAAAGTCAACATCTTAGTGCAGTAAAAAAAAGAGGGAGACAGGGGAAGCTGAAGGGGGCAGCAGTAGATGAGTTTAAATAACTCGGGTCAATCATCGAAACAGGCAGGCAGGGTGGAGAGTGTCACGGGTGATCTGTGACAAAAGGACAGCAGCGTAAGTGAAAGGAGTGAAAGGGAAAGTTTAAAGCTGGCAGTGAGACCTGCTGGGATGGATGTTTGGAGACGGTGGCTCTGACACGAAGACATGAGGCCGAGCTGAAGATGATCACATGTTCAGCGAGCAGCATGGATCAGAGATGAGTCCATCAGAGAGGAGAGGCTGAGAGGGTTTGGACACGTGCAGAGGAGGGAGGGTGGATATATCAGACAAAGGAGGATGAAGATGGAGCTGCCAGGCAGGAGGGAAAGAGGAAGACCTCAGAGGAGGTTCATGGGTGTAATGAAGGAGGACAGAGGAGGATGCTGGGGTAGGAGGAGATGGAGGGTTATCAGCTGCGACGCACTGCCAAAGAGAGCAGAGGTGCATGTGTGAAAACAGGAGAACTCAAGACAACCGGTGTACATTTGAGACCTTTTAGTTTTTCCCAGTTTTCCTGAAATCGTTTGGAACTGTGGATTCACTCTGTGCTGGCCTCAAACCTTCACCAGTTTAACCTGATGGAAAAACAAAAGCCTGCTCCGACACTCCTGCCGGGCGGCCCCGTTTCTCAGTTCCTCTAACCTGTTTAGGTCGAGGAGCTCCCGTCTGCAGCTCGTCATAACGCAAACATGGGCTGAAAGCAGGAAGCTGCTTCCTGAGTGGTGACCAAATGTTCCCTACATGAGTGAAACCTCTCGTGGAAGCAGCCACAAAGAGCCGCAGATGCAGACTTTAAGTTTCACTTCCCTGTGCTGGCTTGGTTCATTTCAGGATAGATCAGACGTTACTTCCAGCTTTGAAGTTTTATGAACTGTTAAAGTTGCAGAGCCGCTACATTTTAAAAGATCAGTTCCTTCTTGTCCATTATGTTTTCCATGATAATCATCTTAATATTGACTCAGCAGCCCTGATTTCAAGCATGTAGATCAGCTGTGATCTTTTTTTCTTTTTGTGACATTATCAACCCTTTATCCCTCCAGACGTCCCACAGCAGCAGGTCTGTGAGGAGGAGAGGAGCTCCCTGAGCAGCAGCTCTGTGACCAGGAGAGGAGCTCCAGTGTGGACCAGGAGGAACCAGAAGCTCCACAGATCGAAGGGAAGCAGGAGGAGCAGCTGGTAGTCGGGCAGCAGAGCGATCCCTTCATGGTCACTATACTTACACAGCACGCATAAACTGTGTGAACGACTCTCACATGTTAGAGCGCCACTGTGTGACAGACGCGGGAAGAAGAGGGTGAAATGTGATGTTTGTGGAAAAGCCTTTCAGCACAGGTCCCGGATGATACATCGCAGGATCCACACGGGCGTGAAGCTGTACGCCTGCGACACCTGCGGAAAAGGCTTCGTGAGGAGCGATAAGCTGGCGCTCCACATGAGGACGCATACGGGAGAGAGCGCGTACACCTGTGGCACCTGCGGGGAACGGTTCATTCAGTCCGCGATGTTAAAAACTCACATGAGAAGTCACACAGGTGAGACGCTGGACTGCAAAACCTGCGGCAGATGTTTCAGTCAGAAGAGCCACTTGTTGCGCCGCATGAAGATCCACACGCGAAAGACCAAGCCGGCCTGAAACGCCTGAGGGAGGGGGAGGGGCTTCAGGTATCAAGGTGATTTTCAAATCTGAGGTTTGACTATTTTTAAACTGAGATTATTTTTATTCGATTTAACCTTTGGGCCGTTGGTGAGGTCGTCCACCTCGATGGACGGGTGCTGGTCTTCGATGAGTCCTAAAAAAAATGTATGTTTCACTGATACAACACATTTCTAACATCAAAGTCACAGATTTGCTTCTCTGCTTTTCTAAATGATGTGTAAAGATTATTTATGTATCTGCATGTTTTATATGTAATTCAGTTCATCACAACAACCGTCACCTCGAGGCACTTTGTGTTGCAGGTAAACAGCTTCAGTATTCGATACATGTGTGCTGTTTGTCATCAGGTGACTTTATCACTGCTGTGATTTTACTGACTGACTGAGTTGAGTTTCCATGGTAACGCCAGCTGTTTCAGGCATACCTGAGAAAGTTACCGAGGTTAACGTTTTCTGTTTTGGGTTGTTGTGCAATCAAGTCTCCATTTTCAAGACGTTTTCATACTGAAAGCAGAGATGGAACATATCTGGGTCCCACTCATGAAGCTGGGTCGGTATCGGGGCACAGTGGGGCGATCTCAGCTTTCTTCCACGTGCTCTGCAGGCCACAGCTGCAGTTAGATGATGTGTACTGTTTGGGGGATCATTCTCAGCTGTGTGCTGGGCCAGATTTGGTCCTCAGGCTGTGAGGTTGACACATGAATCCTAAACCTAACAGGTCAAAGTAAATAAATATATGTGCTGCTGAGAGGTCGAGGCACAAGGCAATGTGATGAACATTTACTGCAGCAGGTTTCAGCAAATAAAAACATGCCTTTATTGTGTCGTCATCATCTGCTATCATTTTCCTGTCGTTTCACGTTGGAGCTGAATGTCAAACGGGTTTAAAGTGTCTGATATGCCAGTAAAAAGAAATCTGTATGTGTACGCTGAATAAAAAGACTTTAAAAAAGACGTTTCCAGTGTTTGGTCACTCACATTTATTTAACTTCAAAGAGTCGAGCTGTGGCATAAAAATAAAAGGGTGGCGTCTTTGTTTAGGTTCAAGCATGAAGCTCACATTCAAGGACAAACTGATGAATGTCACCATTTTTCATCAGGATCAAAGTGAAAATGTTGCATCTACATGTCGACTCTGAGTTTTCCAGATAACTTACAAACTACATAATTATGAAACATCAAAAGTGATGGAATCGTGCAAAAAACCAAAGCTTTCTGTTGACATAATGTTCGGTTGTGATGCAGGTTTGAGTCTGAACCCTGAAAAATAGTTTTCAGAGTTAAAATTAGAGGTAAAGATTGAACATCTATTTAGCTCTTTAGGCAGAGGTTAAACAGCAGCTGCGAGGAATGAGGGTAATATTCTTATATTATCCATAGATGTCATTCACACCCAGAGTGTCTCTCCTTCATGTTGCTCTGTCTGCTGATGATCACTTCCTGTCCTCATCTTCTGCCCCCGGTGTTTTCATCTGTAGGAAACTTCTTTCAGTTTGAAATCATAACCGGCTGCGGGGCTTTTCCACTTCTGGTGTCGCAGAAAAATGAAGAACTTCAGTTTGTGTACAG
Source organism: Astatotilapia calliptera (assembly GCF_964374335.1). Classification (NCBI taxonomy): domain Eukaryota; kingdom Metazoa; phylum Chordata; class Actinopteri; order Cichliformes; family Cichlidae; genus Astatotilapia; species Astatotilapia calliptera. The sequence continues at coordinate 1,686,915 of NC_137439.1, read as the reverse complement.
TATTGTTTACCCAGACTCTAACCTGACAACGACAACATCTGCAGCTGACTTCAGGTTTTTATTTATGATTTTTTTATTAAATATATTTTGTTATGCGTATTACTAAAATGCTTCGCCTGGTTTGATATAACATTATCACACATTTATATATATTTTTAATTATTGGTTAATTATTAACAGCAGCCCCCCCTCCTCCACCTCAGCGGCCCTGTGTGGGTCAGACAGGAACAATATGGCGCCGGGAGGAACGTTAGCATCGGGACCAGTCGTTGTCTGAGAGACTGGTGATCCGGCAGGATGAACCTCTGCGCCCAGTACCTCCGGTAAGTTCACCGCGGAGCGCTCTGTCCGTCGCTCGGTGGCCCAGGAGCGGTCAGAACCGGACGTTTTGACCCGACAGGAGGCTTGTTTGGCTCAGCTTTTAGTATGTCAGGAGCTAGCTGCTCCAGGGACCACCCCCTTAGCTAATGTTAGCTGTTAGCTTCATACATCAACAAACAATCGGCGCCTCTGCATGTCGCCGCCTCACGCTCCTTTAGTCTGAGATGTGGATTATTTATTTAAATCACATTCAGCTGCGCACAGGTGTGATGTTTGGTGTGCTAATTTAAGGCCAGATGAGCGTTTACCCGCCATACGTTTCCCACTGTGTTGTTGCTAGCTTTAGCCCGCTAGCTAGCTTCCACCTGCGTATGTCATGTTAGCATTTCCTTTCTGAGGTTGTCACATATGAACTCTGGGCATCTATTCACACACCCGCCTCCTTCAGCTTTACTTCATCAGCATGTTTAAGTGTTTGTGCCGATGGTTTACGTGCACAGGTGTTAATAAACAGCGCGTGGTCGTTAATCAGCGGGCGGGTTTGTAACGAAAATCTATTTGTATTGCTAAGTTTTTGTATCCAGGAAGTAGGCTGAGCCCGATATCTGTTCCGTGCCGTGCTGACGACGTTTAATCTGAGCTGTTAGTGCTTTAATGAAGCGATAACGGGCGGAGCAGCCTCCGTAGTATCTGTGGATCGTCAGTAATAAGGAAGTGCTGTATGAGGCTTTGTTATGACTGGAGACAGGTGCTGTCAGGTTGTCATGCTCTGTGTGTGTTTGTGTGTGTTCGCGCCTCTAACCTCCTGTTCTCTGTTTACATCCGAGCAGACAGGCAGAGGCCCTGAAAGCTGACATGACAGGTAAGTCCCCACCGCTGCTTACTCACACACCTGTTCATCCTTCACCTGCTCATCTCTGGAGGCCTGCAGTTCAGGCAGGTTCAGCAGTCTGAGGATAACTTTTCTTAATGTGGCTTCATTGAACCTGAGATCATCAGTTAGGTTGAGAGGTGGTTAAAAGCTTGATAAGTCAGCCTGGGTCAGTCCTTCATCGTTCAGACAAACGAGTCAGAGCATCTGACCAATCAGAAACATGGAGAGATCTGCTGGGAGCAGAGCGATGGAAAGGGAAAACGAAACTATGAGATGCACATACGATATTAAACACATTTCACTCTGAAGGCATCAGAATGAGCATATGTGTGAAAGGAAACCTCTGTAGGATTGTAAGTTTTGTGGACTTGGCTTTTAAGATGTTAATAAAGTTTAGTTTATTTGAAGCCAGGAAAGAGAACCTGCAAAAGTGTCGACTGTGCAAGTTAACAGACATGAAGACACGGGAGGATCGGATTACAGCTGCTCCACAAAGTGAATGTTTAGATGTGTGTGAGACAGGTTTATTGTTTCCTTTGCAGTGCTGGTTGTGTTTAATGCTCTGAGAGGAAAATGAAACAGAATTCAAACATAGACTCAGTCTGCTTACAAATCTGATACGAGGTAATAAAGTGTAAATGGTTCCCCGTTTATAGCCAGTTTTTTTTTTTTTTTTTTAATAATAAATGTCAACAAGCTTCTTCTGAGAATTTGAACTTTAGACTTCCTTAAAGTTTCCGCTCCTCCTCCTGTTTGCACACTGAGCTCTGAGGAATGGTAAAGTTGTTTTCATGGATCTGAATGGTCAGTATGCAAGGATTTTAAACCACTTGGTTTCTTATCTCAGACATGATCTACTCCAGAGCAGGTCAGGTCTGCAGCATAAGTTGCCATGGTGATGTATCCTGGTAAGATGTGAACCTCCTTCATAACAAAACTCAGGGTTAAACCTGCAGGTACCTCAGTAAGCTCCAAACCCGCCTCGCAATACAGGCATCAGGTCAGACACCCACTGGGTAACTCGTGTGTTTAAAAGGCATTAAGTGTAGTAAGAATAATAATGTTGATGATACATTTTATTTATAGATGCTTTTTAAGACACTCAGTGTGCATAAACAGCTGGAAGGCAACACAATTAAAAGGTCATTTATGCAGAAGTCTTGATGTGAATCTTTGTTTTAGAAGGTGAGTTATGAAGGTATTTAGACCGTACGCTGTGAAAAGAGAAGATGTAACAAGCTGAAACTTCAGCCTTCAGCTTTTCTCTCAGTAATTTGTGCTCTCTCCAGTTATGTCAAGTCTTTGTTATTTATTTGTTTTTCTTGGCATTTGTGTGGGCTAATAAATAAATAAATAGAAGTTTTCTTAAATCATCTTTGAAAAATACTAAAAGTTGGAAAGCAGAATTAAAAAAGTTGGTAAATTCCTGTTACAGCAGAAACCTCCAGAAACTACAAAAATTGTTGCTTATTCAGGTTTTTTTTATTGAACTATATATATATTTATTTATATCTGACATTAACTTTGAAAGCGTCCCGCTGTGACGTGTAGCTTGCTGAGACGAGCGGCTCTGCACTTTCTTTTTGTCATCAATGAAATGGAAAAATGCAAATTGGATGAAAATTGTTGGTTAAAGTGCTGCTGATGTGTGTGAGGCACCTGCTTTAAAACCAAGGTGAAGGGAAGCAGACGGACTTCCAGCAGTTTTGACTCGCCGGCCTGTATCGAGCGGGTCGACGTGGACGCTGACAGATAGCCCTTCGTCACTTCTTTCCTTTCACTTCTCTGTAAACGACGACGCCAGGGTTTATTTAATTCACACTTATTTAGTTTACTTTAGATGAACGATAGTTAAAACTCAAAGATTGATTCAAAGTGATGATTTCTGTTTAAGAGACCTATGTGCATCACAAAGCTGTGAGGTATGTAAGCTGAAACAGAGACGCGAGCTTTAAATGAAAGCGTGAGCGCAGGTGAACGTTTCTTTGAAGAGCCTCAGGGAGAACAAACCCTGCTGGTTCCTTATTTTGCTGATGTGATGAAATGTTTCAGTTCTTTGGACCAGCTCAGCTGATGGTGTGACTGAGCTCCTGTCGCTCTGCAGTTATTATTACGCGGAGCCTGCACACACATTGGGAATCTGCTGTTATTGGGGGGACTTGGAGGTCTGGGGCTCACTTGCAGGCTTCATGCTAAAAAGAACTAAATCAGTGTTTTAGCAACGTAAAGCTATAGCTCAGCTAAATATTACGAGTTAGAGAAAACAGACAAATACAGATGCAGCTCCTGGTTAATAAGCATTTGATCCACAAGTAAAACAGAAAAATGTCTAGAATGTGCTGTTTTTTGGCACCAGGTGATTTCTAGTTTGTGGTTCAGTCAGGGTTGAGCAGGCTTTGGTTGCCGGCAGGTACACAGTCCGTGTGGTCAGGACATTATCCGACAAAACCAGTCAACCAATTAGTATTCTCCCTTCATAGCACAGGTCATCACAGCCGGGCTTGAAGCTGGCTTTTTGAATGATTGCACATAACTACGCCTCTGTAGCTTCAGTTCCCTCTGTGAGTGTGTAACCACAGAGCTACACAAACACAAATCCGACATTAGCTTTCAGAGAGTCATCTGTAATTGTAAAAAACGATCATCAGAAGGAAGGAGGAGAAGGTCTTGGCTCAGACACCAGGAAAATCATCTGTTACCAGACCACAGCTGTAATCAACACAGACGACGTGTTACTTCCAGTTTGGTTGAAGCTGAAGTCGTTGTTTGGTCTTACAGCAGACCAGTGAATCCATTAGACCTGCTGCCTCAGCCTGATTTTAAAGCAGAGCAGCGGCTTCTCACGATGACTGGAAACCTTCCAGTTTGTCTAGCTGAGCTGCCTCCAGTGAGCCCGAGCTCGGTTATGATGGTTCATTTGCATGTTTTTATCTGGAGGCATGTCGGTATCTCTTTGTTGTCAGTCGGCGCAGGAACACGGAGATGCTGGACGCCATCACGGTTGGAGTTTATTAACATTTCAGACTCTTGGATTGATGCTGTTTTTGTCATAAAGGCTTCAAACTGTGTGTCTGCTGTCATCAAGGTGACTTTTGCCAGAATTTAGTATAAACAATTAGCTCTTGGGTGCAGATAATGTAAATAGTCATTAATACTCATCTCTGTTACACTTTAGATCAGATTGGTTGTGTTGTGTTTTCTACTCCACCAATCATATACATCCATGTACACGTCCTCCACCGGGCAGCTACAGGGAGGGGCGTGTCCAACAGAGATGCATATGTCATGCATGACAAAAATTAAACAGAAGAATTCAAATAAATAAAAATGTGAAGAAGAAAAACAATGAAGAATCAGGCAGACGTTCACTGTGTGTAAATCAGGTGACATATGATGCTTTGCTCTCCTGCAGGTGCATAAAATCCCAAAAACGTGACGCTGTCAAATTCTAAAGTGAGAAAACTTTAAATGAGCTCATTTTGAATTTGAGGGCAGCAGCAGGTGTAATTAAAGTTGGGACAGGGCCATGTTTCCACTGCGTAGCATCCCTCTGCTTTTAACTACAGTCTATAAACGGCTGGAAACCGAGGAGAGCAGCTGCTGGATGTTTGGGAAAGGAATGTTGTCCCATTGTTGCCTCATAGAGGATCTGAACTGCTCCACACATCTTCTTTGTTGTATTTTTGGATTCTTGGCTTCCAGTTGGTCACAGTCTTTCCAAAGTGGTTTGTCCCGATTGGACCGTTTGGTGGGATGGTTCTGGTCCCAAGGCCATATGTTTGACAGCTTGCCCTCTCGTGCTTGTAGCATCTCCTTTGTGTGGTCACGTACAAAAGCACGTGCTGCTAGTTGTTGTTTCTGAGATGTTATCGACTAACCGGGCTGCGGCCCCAACCGCAGCACGGCTCCCCCGTCTGCCCGTGACAGGAAGTTTAAAGTTGCACAAATGTCATCAGCACTCGCAAGAAGGTTCTGCTCGGTTTCGAAAATAAGCTCCTGTGTCTCAGAGACAGTGTATCAAGTATTTATAGGGACTTTCAGCTGCTCCCTTGTCACAGGGGCTCTCCCAGGGGGTAGCTTGTGTTTGATTTGGCAGTGTGAGGTCGCATGCCCTTCCTGACCCAACGTAAAGTGGATTCGTGTCTCTGGCTGGAATCAAACCAGCACCCCTTTCTCCCCAAGCAAACGTATAAACCACCACATTTGAACTGAAGCAGTTTCCTGTGTTTTCACTGTTAAAGTCTCAGATTAGTCTTTTACATTTCCATCAGAACCACTTTGCTTTGGTGCTGTCCTTAAACCGTGTGTGTGTGTGTGTGTGTGTGTGTGTGTGTGTAGATTCAAAGCTGGGGGCAGCAGAGGTGTGGACGTCCCGGCAGGCCCTGCAGGACCTTTACCAGAAGATGCTGGTGACAGACCTGGAGTATGCTCTGGACAAGAAGGTGGAGCAGGACCTGTAAGCCGCCCCTCCTCCGCTCTGCATCACACAACATAATTTTCTCCAACAATTTCAGTTCAATTAATTTAGACCAGTTTGGATTTTTTCTGTGTTGCTGTAACTGCAGAGAAAAAGGACACGAGTGAAGGGAAATAACGAGCAATAATCTACAGGTATCAGTAAAAAAACTACAAGAAAGTCTTTCTAGAATAACCTGGTTCAAAAAGTGTGAACGGGAGTCGCTCACTATTAGTGTTTCGTAGCAGGCAGGTTCAGAGTCGCTGGTGAAGCTGATGGAGCTGATGGAGACCAAATCAGCTGCAGTGCTCCGTTTCTAACATCCTTTAACATTAATGCAACATTTGGTGGCTAAATGGTGATAATAAATGTGTGACTGAAGACAAACTGAGCTCAGCTTTTGGACCGCATGGTGTCACCATGGTTACAGCATGATGACAGAGGAGGTCCGACATCCATGAATCTGCAGAGTCCACTTTGTTCCCTCTGTGTTGATGTATTCAGCGCGCAGTCAGTGTGTGAAGCTTTGACTCATGTATCGCAGCTACAGGTCACGTCTCCGCCTGCAGCTGTGGGTGGATCATCAGTCGTAATAATGGACAGATGTGTCGATTGTGTTTCGTGCTAAACTGTCATTTCCTGCCCCCAGTTCAGCTCCACCAATAAAACACATCGTCACAGCTTCCAGACACACACAGATGTCTGATATATGAGAACCTGGAGACTGTTTTTAATATTTGGGGTCTGTGAAGTAAGTTGTTGAAAGCCTGTCGCTCCTTGTTGGTTACTGCAGAAATTCTCACGAAGCCAAAAGTTTGTCGGAATATTTAGAATTTTTGATGTGTTGACACCAAAGATCAGTTTCACATAAAAAGGCAGTAATATAGCCCTCGACTCAGTTTGTGGGCTTTTCCATCAGGCAGAAGGAGCTGGTACTTTTTAGGATGTATTTGTTCGAAGCGCTGTGAGCTGATCCGAAAATGTGACGTCAACCGACTACGTGCTGCTGATTGGCCAGTCAGGATCCCTTTACCAATCATCTGGGTCCTGATGTGGGTTTCTCTCTGCCTGCAGGTGGAATCATGCTTTCAAGAACCAGATCACCACGCTTCAGAGCCAGGCCAAGAACCGAGCCAACCCCAACCGCAGCGAGGTCCAGGCCAACCTGTCGCTGTTTCTGGAAGCTGCCAGTGGCTTCTACACACAGGTAGGCTCACCTTGTGTTTGTGAAGTTATGAAAAAATGTCCAGTTTTGCTCTAAAGAAATAATCCCTGCAGTCATTTCTAAGCTGGTCTAGGCTCCGCCTCTGGGAGGATTTTTGTTTGGAGTAATCCTGCTAACACACAGACAAAGTGAATGGAGTTAAAGCCCCACATCACCACCGATAGAAACCATTCAAACGACGTCTCACTGTGTCTGCCGTGTTCCAGTTACTGCAGGAGCTGTGCACCGTGTTCAACGTGGACCTGCCCTGCCGCGTGAAGTCGTCTCAGCTCGGCATCATCAGCAATAAGCAGAGCAACACCAGCGCCATCGTCACCCCTCAGCCCAGCTCCTGCTCCTACATCTGCCAGCACTGCCTCGTCCATCTCGGAGACATCGGTGAGAAAAGCTTCCCGTTCGTGAGCGGCGAACGGGAAGCTCATTTGAAAAACCAGCCCTGATGTTGGTTTTTCAGAGCTTATTTTCTTTGTCTTTGTCTTTCAGCTCGATATCGTAACCAGACCAGCCAGGCCGAGTCCTACTACCGGCACGCAGCTCAGCTGGTTCCATCTAACGGTGAGTCCCCGCACGTTTTCTTTAACTGGCTTTTAGATTTTGCTGTTTTTGGAAATCTGTCCCTTTATCAGCTGAGCTCTAAACACATTCAAACACTGAGTCGTTTCATCTGAATGTCATACGCGCGTAATTCTTGCAGCTTTCAAGTACTGAGAAAGAAATGTGGTTGAATTATGCTGGGGTTGCTATAGTTACCACTCTGCCTCTTGTAAATAGTGTCACATGTGAGGGACAGCTGATGTTAAAGATGAATTACTGACATTTAAAAGCTCTGCTGTAAAACACTGATACTGAATAATATAATCTAAAGAAATGATATGTGTGTTCTGGTGTTTGGTATTCATAATGACGAGAAGCAGCCATGTTTGTAGTTCTTCCCTGCTCATGTGCTGCCTCTCCGTGTCTCCTGCAGGTCAGCCCTACAACCAGCTGGCCATCCTGGCCTCCTCTAAAGGAGACCACCTCACCACCATCTTCTATTACTGCCGCAGCATTGCAGTCAAGTTCCCCTTCCCAGCAGCCTCCACCAACCTGCAGAAGGCGCTGTCCAAGGCTCTGGAGAGGTACTAGCTCACAGCACAAACACTATTTCACCCGCTGTAGAGTCAAAGGAAATGATCTAAGATTTCATCTGAAAAGGGAAAACCAAACTCTTTAAACTGTCTCGAAGTGTGACGATGTCTCATTTCCGCTCTGTTAAATCCTCCTTCTGTGGTCCTGCAGTCGCGATGAAGTGAAAACCAAGTGGAGCGTGTCCGATTTCATCAAGGCCTTCATCAAGTTTCACGGTCACGTCTACCTGAGTAAGAGTCTGGACAAGCTGGACGGCCTGAGAGAGAAACTGGAGGAGCAGTTTCAGGTACAACTAAACGCTGTTTGATGCACCGCGACGTGCAAATCTGTGCGAGTCCGTTTGTATGACACGGGTGTTGCTGTGTGTTTGCGTGTGCAGAGGCTGATCCTGCAGAAAGCCTTCAGCTCTCAGCAGCTCGTCCACATCACCGTCATTAACCTGTTTGAGCTGCACCACCTCAGAGACCTGACGGCTGACGGCAGCGAGCAGAGCTACAGCAGCGAGCAGCAGATCAGCTGGTTCCAGCTCCTCGGCCTTTTCAGTAAGAACTGAAAACTGTTAATGGCCGATTACATGGATGGAGTCGTGGACGGCTCCTGCTTTGTTTGAATGATACTCATGTCAGATTTATATGGTGGCTTTTACGTTTATTAGAAGTACAGCGACTCATACGTGTAACCTGCAACAACTCAAAACTGTCTCCTCAGTGTCCTTCCTGGGCGTCATGTGCAGCCGCGTGCTGCTCAACAAGAACCGCGGGGAGGAGATCATGGGCGAGTGCCCGCTGCCGGCCATCAAGGTGTCGCTGGACTGGCTCAAACTGAGGCCCAGCGTCTTCCACGAGGCCGCTCTTGTTAAACGGCAGTAGTAAGTCCTGCCCACTTTCTCTCTCTTAATCAGCAGAGTTTTGTACTGAAGCTGTAACTCTGCATCCTCTTCCTCTCTCTCAGCGTTTGGCCCTGGCTCGTGTCCATTCTCAACAGTTTCCAGCCCAAAGAGGACGACCTGTCCTGCTCCTCAGGTGGGACATTGCTCCTAATTTCCTGGAAACTACTTTGTAACTTTAGGTTACGTTTTGATTCTTACACACAGCAGACGAGCTCAGACTGTTCTGTTATTCCTGTTCACACCGACCGCTGTAAAATACGCAAACGTCGCCTTAGTAAGTGACAGATCACTGAGAAAGCAGGAAAACTGCTGCTAGCGTGCTTTCATCTCACTACAGTTTCATTCTCCAGGTTAAAGTTGACAAAAGGCTGTGTTCACAGAATAAATCCTCTTATAATGACTCCATGACTGCTACTCTGTACGTTTCTTGGAGTAATTATTTTGAATCTGGAATCTTTCCTCAAATTTTAGGGAAGTATTAGGAAACATCAAAGATCCACAAGCCGCTTTACAGCATCCTCCAGATGTGCTGCTTCCAGACGGCATCACCTTCAGCCATCAAAACCAGCAAACGGGCGCCATCATGGGACGGCGTCCTGTTCTAAATCTTTAGTCGGCGTGCATTAGCAGAATGCTGGCGTTTTATGGGCGAATGGGGGGGGGGGGTGTCCTTTGCTTGTGAACAGTGAGCTAGTTCACAGGCGCCCCCTGTTGTGCATCTGCTGCATTTTCAGCCAGTTTTGATACAAAGAGGTTCACAGGAAGTGAAGTCCCTTCGGTCACTGTTAGCACTGCAGCAGTTTAACCTGCGACCCTCACAGTTTAAATCCTGTCTGAATAAACCAAAACATTTGTTTTTTAACTTTTAATCGAACTCGTTGGTTAATTTTTTTACAAAGTTCATTCTTGATTCTAGGATGTTTGTTTTCTCCACAGTCACACCCCTGCCTGAGGAGTTTGAGCTGCAGGGTTTCTTGGCTCTCCGTCCTGCTCTGAGGTGACGACTCGCCTCCCTCTCTTGGTGATTGTTTAAAGTGTTTGGTCAGCGCAGATGTTCTGATGTGTGTTTGTGTTTCAGGTGTCTGGACTTCACCAAAGGACATCAGGGCATCCTGGTGGACCGGGACGGCCTGCCGGTGCATGCCCGACACCAGCGACTCATCAGCCTGGGCAAATGGGTGGCTGACAGCCAGCCGGGGTGAGTGTTACTCCGCTCTGTGACGTCGTGCTGTGTACGGACTGGTGTGTCATGGCTGTTTCCCCTTTGCAGACTGATCCAGTGCAGAGTGAGCGAGGATGGCCTCCTCATCTTCATGACTGACATTCCAGAAGAGGCCATTGAGGAGCCGCAGGAAAAGGAGGTACCCGTGCTGCAGGAGTCGTTGAATGGCGAGCAGACGGCCAACGACGGCGGGAATTCCGGCCTGAAGTCCGTGCTTTCGGTGGGGAAGACTCAGAGCTCGTGGCCCGACAGCAGCGACCGTCCAGTGGTCACCTTCAAAGAGAACATCAAACCCAGAGAGCAGAGCCGTGACCCCACAAGGAACCACCATCAGAAAGATGGTGGCAAGGAGCGCCGAGACTTCTCCAAAGGCAACGGGGCCGCTGGGAAAACAGAGCTGAAGAGGGACGGTAAGAGGAAGAGCGAGCTGAAGAAGAGCGTCCATGAGAAAACGGCCGATGCTGGAAAACAGGTAGAGACGCTGAAATATTTTCACTGACGAAGCTGCAGGTTTGAGCCGGCGTGATGATGCGTTTCCTTTCGCTCAGGTGAAGGCACAGACAGAGCTGAGGAAGACTCCGGTGTCTGAGGCTAAGAAGACTCCTGTCACTCAGACTCAAACCACCTGCTCATCCCAGTTCATCCCAATCCATCATCCAGGAGCCTTCCCGCCTCTGCCCAGCAGACCCGGTACGTTTGGACCTTTTTCTTTAAATTTAAACTTTAAATTTGAACTGGTCCCAGAGGCACCATTAGGGCGATTTTTGCATGTTCAATGGTGGGAAAGACCAGAGCTTCTGTCTAAAACGTGCACAGCCACATGCAGAATCTGCAGACTTCACACAGAGGGGCTCAGCCTGGGTTTGAACCACTGAGCTCGTCCAAACTTTTTTTGTTGTTGAACTTCAGACCAAACTGGGTCTGCTGACCTCATCTTAAACGAATACGCCTCTCCGTGAGCTTCATCTCTGTTGTCTCTGTGGCTCCAAACTCTGATCCCGATCGCTTCCTCTGCAGGTTTCCCTCCCTCAGCCTATGTGATCCCTTCTCCCGTGGCCTTCCCTGGACTCCAGGTGAATCCGGGCTTCACCTTCTCCACCGGTGTGTCCGTCCCAGGGCCTTTCCTCCAGCAGCCTGTCCACACCCAGGCGGGCACCCAGGTCCAAGCTGGGAAGCAGTCTCACATTCCCTACAGTCAGCAGAGGCCCTCGGGCCCGGGGCCCGGTCAGGGGCCGGGATCCTCGGGACACGGCCCGTCCCAGGCTCAGCAGGGCCAGACTCAGACTCCCTCCCAGCAGGCCTTGCAGCAGTCAGTCCAGCTGACGATGAGTCAGCAGCAGTCACCCACCAAACCAGTCCAGCAGGTTGGGATGGGAAAGAGTCCACCTCACCACCCAGGACTGCAGCAGGTCAGGTCACATGACTGTCACTACCTTCATACAGTCATCAGCTGAAAGAGCGATTAACTCGGCTCCTAAACTGATTCCTGTTTGAAAGACTCGCGGCTGAAACACTTCTTTTTCCATTTTTTTAGTGAAATGTGATGTTTATGCTCAGAGTGCCTCTTTCCTGCTCACAGCTTTTATAGTGAGCATCGCTAATGAACTTGAGCACAACCAGCGTGCCTCGTTTCTCCTCTGTCTCTGTGCTGACCCCTCCCAGGCTCTCACACTGAGGCAGCTCATTGTTTACCTCAGCGTGTTTTACTCTCTTTACATCCATTAAATGTAACTTGGTTTCAGGTCTCAAAATATCAAAAACATGGAAATCTGAGTGTGAGCGCCTCAGATTTGAACTGTCCACTGATGTTTCCTTCTCGTTGTGTTCCCGCCCTGAGCAGTACATGCAGGTCCAGGAGCAGTCGAGTCACATGTGGAACCAGGCCCAGGCGGCCCTGCAGAAGGTGTCTCCCATGCAGATGCCCATCAAGCAGCCGCAGCAGCAGAAGCAGCAGCAGCAGGCCTTCTACATGGCAGCTCAGGATCCTCTGAAGATGTACGAGCACCAGCTGCAGTCGTCGGCTCAGGTCTCCAGCATGGACAAGAAGATGAAGTACCCCGACGTGAAGTTACAGGACTTCTACTGGGACTCGTCTTACAGGATCGGGGACAGCCTGGCTGTGCTGGCCGACAGAATGAAGAGGCCATCGCCGGGGGGTATCTGCTCAGAGCAGGATGGGCCCCGGGGACCCCCGTTTGAGGTGAGCTGCTGTCAGCAGACGCAGAGGGAGGAGTTTGTTTTGCTGCTTTTTGCTTTTTCTGCTTCTTTTTCTTTATTTTCCTGCTTTTTTTTTTTTTTTTTTTTTTTTCTTTCTTTTAACTTTGGTTTTTTATTTATTTATTTTTTAGATGAACTAAAATCTAAATCTAAACTTGGGTGTAACTGTTGTTGCAGTAATCGTTTCTCCTGATTCAGGCTGTTAAAATTTGCCAAAAGTCACGTTTGTACTATTTAAATATTATTTATATATCGCACATAATATTTAAGTATCGCATTAATTCCTCAGGAAGGAAAAGAGAGGCGTGATTACTTGTGTCGGTGTGTTTCAATAAAACATGCCTTCTCCATAGCTACACATTACAAAGTAAATGGAGAAATTTGATTGGCTTATATGTACATCTAGGGCTGGGCCATATTATACCGTTCACGGTAATACTGGTACAACGCTAGGCAACGATAAGAAAATGACATATCGAGATAGAATATGGGTAAAACGCGCATGCGCAGTGCCGAAAAAGCACGGAGAACGCACGGTAACGGAGAATGTGAACGGGGAAAGTAGATTGTTGAGTGAAACGGATGAGCCAGGATTGTTTTGTAAAAATGGTGCAACTTAACTGGTTTGGTGTTTGTCCGTCAGATACACAACAAAGCACTTTTTTTCTTTGTACAACATGCAAGCGGCCGTCGTTATTGCCGTATTTGTTGGACCAAGGTGCTTGTAAATCTGGGAGTAATCTGGGTCCTAAACTCCATCCTTTAAAGTCCCGAAGTCAAACGAACATCACTGAGAGTTTAAAATTGTCTAAATTCTTTCATCTTTAATAAAACGATCAGCATTGCTGCTTTACCAGGTGTAACTATGACGTTTAACTTCCAGGCATCCATGAAAACAAAAGTTATTACATTTAACGGAGTTAGAAGTTAGCAGGAAGCTAGCGGAAGTTAGCTCGCTAGTTTCGCTAGTTACCTAAGCATGATACAGCATGTTCTGACTGAGAGATTTCTGAAAACATTCAAACGTACAGCTCTGCTATCACTTCCAACATAAATGAAGACAGGAAACTAAACAGCAGTGACGTTTGTAGGGTTACTGAAGTTGGGCTAGCTGGTATATAATGATGTGCTACGTGGTGGCTAGCGACACAGCTATGTTAGCATAACATAAACAGTGAAGCTGGAGGATGAACACTAACACTTTCCCACTTATAAAAGTTAACGTGAAGGTTCCTCATGGTTAGAGACAAATGCAATCGCATGGCAGGATGCTGTAAACGGACCAAACTTCAGTCAGGAGAACAACTGAGATAATCCATCCATAATACCAGGTTAGTCATTAATATACTGCAACAACATGGGAATAGAGCAGCTGTGATAGAATACAGCATTAATGAATCAATGGTACAGAAGTGGAGGAAACAAGAAGAATGAGTTTGATAAAGTTTGATTTATCTGACTGCTTTGTTTCCTTTAATGTGCCTTATAATCCTGTGCACCTTATGGTCCGAAAAATACGTACTGCACACTGCAGTTTAATGTTGCAAAGCACCTCTTTTTAACTTCAGTGGATATTATACATGGTTATGCTCAGGATACGTCAGCCCATTTCTACTGGAAATGCCTTTTGGTTAAACTTTCAGCAAGGAATTTGCATTTGCACTGTTAAATTTTTATAAAGCTTTAATGTACATAAAAACCAGCTTCTTGTTTAAGTAAAAGGAATGGATGGTTTTTTTTGCACTAGTAAAGTTGTGGAGTTGCATTTTGTCTCGCAGACATTATATCGTTATATCGTTATCACAAATTTTCAAATATATATCGTGATATATATTTTTGGCCATATCGCCCTGCCCTATGTACATCAGTCATTTTCCAGGTAATCTGGGTTTAAATGAGATTAAATTAGATTTTTAAAGAATTTCCTGCCAGTATAAAAATGTTTTTAGAAAAGTTTAATGGACCCACACTTCTTCTTTTCCTCTGCCTCTCACAGAAGGTTGATGAATTTGAAGCTCACTCTATACTGATACCAGAAACTCTGTGGTAGTTTTCCGCATGTGTAAAGAAACCTGGTCATGAGCAGACGCTCGGACTTGTTTAGTGATGATTTTTCTTTTTTCTCTGTCAGCTTGCAAGCTTTGGTAGCCTTCAGCGTAACTTCCCTTTTCTCCACCTCGGTCTTACTGGCTTGCCTTCTTTCGTTTTCTGTTCTTTACATTTCCCCCTCTCATTTTCTTTCTTCTTTCTGTTCTTCCTCTTCTTGCTTCATCTCTCACTAGGACAACAAGAGCTCGCCTCTTCTACCTCCTGACCTGTTAAAAACTCTAGCAGATTTTGAGGAGGAGGAGGAGCTCGTCTTTACTAAGCCTCCTGATTTCTTCCAGGCCTTGGCTGGCCCTCTTAGCACTGCTCCTGGACCAAATATATTTGTATGTAGCCCTGTCTTCCTCACCCAGCACTCTTCCCCATCCTTAAACCCTGACTTCCCTGCATCTAGTCTGAAGCCACCCTCTGCTCACCAGAGCTGCTCACATTTCCAGATGTTAGAGTTATTGTCACAATCTGCAGAATCCTCACATTTAGAGGGACAAAGGAGTTCATCCCAGCATGCAAGCATCATCCTTTGATAGACCTTACCTGATATGAATTTGGCTGATCTCCCAGCAGAGGTCACCCTCTCAGGTGTATCTAGACACCTTCCAGCTCAGCTGCTATGTTTAGATCGCTCCCAGGAAGTCGTGTTTTAATCACAGACTCACCCTCTTCTTGCTTATAAAAGCTTCAACTAAAAAAAACTACAGCCGAACTGTTTTTAGCCGCAAAGTCCAGCCGTGTTCATCCTTTGACTTTTATGGGGTTGTGCACCTTGAAGTCGTCTTCCACGGTGCCAGTTTTTACTTGTAGTTTAATGTCAGAGCTATCTGAGGGAACCAAGGGTCAAACTGACGCCTGCGGCTCAGAGTGCAGGGTTAACTCCGCCCTTCTCAAAATGAAAATCAAGTTTAAGGATGGTGTTGTCGGAGCTGTAGCGCTCCTCACTGAAGCTCAGATACACCAGGACAGAACTTCCTCCCAAAGCCGTAAAACTCATCCAAGCTGAAAACTGCTCTGAGGTGCACGACGGTGATCTACAACGAGAGATCAGCCAAGTTTATGTTGGGATTGGACTTTAGAGGTCAAACTGAAACATGCCTCATAGTCTCATTGATTTACTTCTAAGATGTTCAATGTTTTGAAGCACAGCTTGAATTTATTAATTAAAAGTATTCTCAGTCTTTGTTACGCTGACCTGGCCTTGTTTGTGACAGAAGTAGAGAGCTAACAGTGGAGGGGATTTTTCTGGGATGAGGCGGCTTCAGTAATCGCATGCTGTATGTTTTCAAACTTTAAGAGAAACACGGGGAAACAGCTGGAGACTGAAATATTATGGATCCTTTTTTCGGAAACAAATCAATTGAAACTGATTTGGGTTTCCAAATGTGAGGCTTGAGTTAGGAGAGCTGTGTTTAAGATTTGAGTGATTGATTACCGACGCATTTAAATTCCTGCAATGACTTTCAAGGATCCAGTTTGGAAACCTCAGAAACCACCAGCTGCACATCACAAAGATTTACTTGATGTGTGATGCAGCTGCTTCACAATAAAACTCCTCCCCGGGGCTTTTACTGTGGAACAGCTTCATGACTCACTCCTGCACTGATCTGAGGTCAGTCATCATCTTCTCTCTCTCCAGCTGCCAAACCAGACCCGAGTGGACAGCGGCCCCGAGGTCATCAGCCAGTCGTCCTCTCTGCTGCCCATACCCGGCTTCCCCATGCAGGTCAGAGCCTTGGCCTCGGTCCTGCTGACCTCTCCAGCTCTACTTAATGCAAACACACACCATCACACATTCTTGTGAGACTCGATATTTGCGCAGAGTTTAGTTTTTAAGACCATCAGCCTGAGAGGAATGATGATGTTGACTGCGTGACTTTGCTTTAGTGAATAGGATGGATTAATAGTCAAATGAAATAAGTGAGAGTGGCAGGTACGACCACAGTGAGGAACAAACACAAAGAGTTTGCAGGCAATAAATGACAGCATCGGTTCACGGATGGTAAATGTGAACATTTGAATACTCGTGGTTTGCTCAGCTTGTTAGCAATAGATGATGTCACTGAAGTCTTCCTTCATAATAATGATAAATACGAGGCTGACGGCAGCTTGTGTTTGTGTGCAGGAGTACAACCAGAACAGCATTTTCAGTCAGGCCTACGGTAAAAACCTGCCGCCCAGCTCCAAGCCCGACGCTCCCATGGTGCACCAGGAGACGTCCCTCTACACGCTGTTTGAGGGCACCCCGTGGTCCCCTTCTCTCCCCGCCAGCTCAGGTACGTCACAGAGATGTGATTAATATTCATTCGTGCTGGGCGGAACGTGCGGCTAATGGAAACTGTGCTCTGATTGGCAGATCACTCTACGCCAGCCAGCCAGTCTCCTCACTCGTCCAATCCCAGCAGCCTGCCGTCTTCCCCTCCAACCCACAACCACGGAGCCATGCCTTTCTCCAACTTTGGGCCCATCGGGACTCCGGACAACCGGGACCGCAGGGGAATGGACTGCTGGAAGGCCAGCAAGAGTGGTGAGCCTGGAAAATGCTCTTGCTAACGGAGCCGTTTGATGTCTGTGATCCTTTAGATTTTGACCATGTTTGGTTTAGTTTAACTTTTTCAAAACAAAAGTCTACGGTTTAACATTTTTATCAGAGGAGCAGCTGATCAAGAAGCGAACACTGTGGGCCAATAAACAGCCAGTAAAGGTCACGTGACAGAAGGGCCTCACGTGTGCTCATTGTGTTTCAGGAGCAGTCGGCGGATTCGGTCTGGACTACCTGCCAACCACGGCCTCCTCTGCATCAGACAGCAGCTGGCACCAGGCTGGATCGACGGGCAGCTCCTGGACCAATCAGGACTCTCCAATGGAGGAGTCGTCCTCCACCGTGCTGCTTGACAGCCTCAAGGTAACACCAGGCCCACAAGTTCAGACGCCTGAGAAGAAATGAGTCGTGTTTATCGTCTGACTCGCTGATGTTTTCTCCCTTGTGCGACCTCTGCTGGATTTAGCCTCACGCTAACCCTCTGCCTTCCCCCACAGTCCATCTGGTCGAGCTCCATGATGCAGCCGGGCCCTTCGGCGCTGGAGCAGCTCCTCCTGCAGCAGAAGCAGAAGCAGCAGCGAGGTCACGGTGCCATGAACCCGCCTCACTGAACGGCAGCGCGAGGCGGCGCTTTGTGTCCGGACGTCAACAAACCACCACCAGGAGAAACGGAGGGGAAAAAAACCACAGATGTTTGACGAAAACAAGCTCCAACTCAAATTAAACCGGCGAGAAACGGTGGAGGCTGGGGAGGCAACACGACCCCCCGACGAGGCTGAATCACCACCCCCACCCCCCTCGGCTGTCAAGGAGCGGTGACGCCCCTCCTGGATCGGAGGGCGCGGGATCTCTTCGACCGCGGTGCCACGCACCACGCCACCGCCGGGTTTCATTCAACCGGTGGAAATCTGAACATTGAGGAACCACCCCCCCTTCACATCACTGCCCCCCCGTTATGGACAGACGCCACATCTCCACGAACTCGTCATCTGGAAGAACTTCTTCTTCTTTCTTTGGAAAAAGATTAAAAAAAAAATTAAAACGGAAAAAAGAACGACCTCCTGGACGTCTGCTCGGTCCCGATGGAGAGCCGGTTTTTAGCATCTCCGCCGCCGCTGTAGACTGAAGCGGGGCCGTTCGAGAGCCAGAATGATGTGGTTGTCGGGTTTGGGGGGAGGCCAGGTGATGCACGGGGGGGTCAAAACAAGACTGGACTTTCTGATCTCCATTCATTTTCATTACTGAGGAGGGAGGAAGGAAGAAAGGAAGGAAGGAAAGTTTTCAGCTATATAAATATATACGTGAATATATATTGCCATAGTTGGACTTGTGTCTTAGCCGTGAGAATCAGGACTGGACGTTGTGAAGCCGGGTGTAACGCCTCCCGGGCTGAGCGCCCGCTTGTGTCGGTGCCCGACGACGGGGTGGCTTCACGATGAACATCGCAGGAAAGACTGAGGAAAGATCATAAACACCCTGTCGACCGTAGGGATAGTGTCACTGTTAGCTTCAAGAGATTGCAGTTATTAACAAAAAAACACAAAAAATAGAAAATGTACTTTGTGATTTGTTCGTAGCCGTTTTAGCTTTGCGCCCTCCGGGTGATACAGGTATGTCTATTAGCTTCCTGCTTGGATATTTTCGGGGTTCTCTTCCTCTCTGACCTCTTCTTCCTGTTATTTCTTTACGTAATGAAGAAAAAATGGAAATATGTAACCCTGCTTGCTTACCTGCATTTACTGTTTGTTTTTGTTGCCGTTCTTCTTCACTGGTTTTATGCAGCTCGCCCAGAACGTTTTCTATTATCCTTTCTTGGAGAAGCACGACTGCAGCTCGAGGCTGTGCAGCAAATTTGTTTTTTTTATTATTATTATGGAACGGAGCGTCTGGAGACCCTGTAGCTCTGCTTTTATTGAACCTGTGAGTGAAGCCCCGCCCCCTTCAGTGTAAAGCCACCCTAACCAGACTCAAAAGCTACCAAGAAATAACAGCTAAAAAAGTGTATTTGATTACTGGTTAATCTGCAGGTTCCAGTAGGCCAAAAATATTTCCCGGTTTGCTGTAAAATACAGAAATATTTAGTTTAATGACATAAAAGTAAAAACATGCAGAAGGTGGTGAGGAGGTGAGGACACGCTGAGTAACTCGCTCAGCACAGGCAGAGTGAAATATGAAGCAATTAAGAAATTATTTTAATGAAGAATCTATTTTCTTTATTTAATCAGTGAATCATTTGTGACGACTAAAAATTCCTTCAGTGTTTCGTTTCCTGCTGCTTCTAACCAATCCTGTAAGAGCGGCTCAGCTTCCTGTGACTGACAGAAAAAGGGCGGCGCTCTCATGGTCCTTCGCCGTTGCTGCTCTCCTTTCGTTCTTTAAGGGTTTAAAGATTCATTTGATTTTTTTCTAACAAACCTGCAACGTCGTTCAGAAAAAATGTAAAACGTCTAACTCGCTGATGAACGGACTTCTTGTTGCTTTCGCTTCATTTGAAAGAAGAAGGTTCACCTGCAGCCCAGTTTGATCTCACGCCAGTAAAACCAGAGCAGATATCTTTTTAAAATAGTTTTCGCTTCAGTGGAAAGAAGTACTGAAACCTTGCGAAAGCAAATCTTTGAATAATTGAGAGCAGATCACGAGCAGCTCTGCAGGGAAACAAAGTCTGCTTTAAACACTTTAGCTCCAAACACCAACGTCAGTATTTCACTTGTCTATTAATCAGCAGTGCAGTTTATTGAAAACATGTAATTATTAAGGTCTTTACTGCAGGTTTCACTTTTCAGAGGAGTGCGTGGGGGCGGGTCGGACCTGTGGAAAAGAAAAACCATCACAGAGTCCGCGTGAAACTTTGGATCTGCAGTCTGTGTGCTTTGTTTCATAACCTAAGGATTTAGCCCCAAATAGGTTTCACCGTTTTGTTTAGTTTATCCAAAAAGTCACGAGGTTCCAAACTGACGGGGAAAACAGGATAGCTCATTAACTGTCCTCTGAAACATCGTTCAGGCCGCCAGTGACCAGGTTTCAGGGCTGCGCGTAAACGTGAAAATGTTCTTTCAAATGAAGTCTCGTACGCCACCTTTGACGTCACGGTTTTCTGTGCTCGGACGACGGGAATGTTTATGTGTGAGCAGCAGGATCCTAAACAGATTTAACGTTGCCATGACACCAAACAGTTTCTCCTCATGAATACTGAAACGTTTTTCTGTCCTGTGACCTCTGAGCTACAGTGAAGTTGAACCATTGAGCTCAAGCTGCCCTCAAGAATCGGCTGGCCTGTGTTTGCTTCGACTTTGTGATCACGTTGTGGGAAAACTCAGGATCTGATGTAAACGCATCACGTTAGGAGCTGAACAAAGTTCACGGCTCAGTTTTTATCAGCCACTAACAATAAAGTGTTCAGTGTGGTATCATCAGCACACTTGTGTTTCTATATATGCCGTTTAAAAAGATAAATACTAATTTCCAAACTGAGGCACTGAACTCAAACCCTTCCCCCGGCCCGGGTAATGATGACCTGCTGGATGTTATTCGCTTCGTTACTGTGGCTCGCCCTTCATTAAATGACGCAGGCAGAGGTTAGACTGCAGGTGTCTTGTTTTTATATTTTTGCCGTCGTATTTAACCGCTTTAAAACAACAAGCCAAACTCGATCCTCGTCCATCTTTAAGTAGATTTTTAGGTCTAAACGAGTTCCCGGGAAGGTTCATGCGGTGGGAACGGCTGATGCTGGATCTGGGGGCATCTGTGGCGTCACGCTGTCATTATTTTAGAGCGACAGCTGGCTAATCAGGATGCCAGGCTTGAGCAGGATTTGACAGTTTGAACCGACAGGAAACAGTTTTCCATGTTTAGAAAATAAAGTTCTGAGGAGGAAGAAATGAAAGCCTGTTTTTATTTTCCTGGTGGGGCATTTTACGAAAGCGGACTTCAGAGAGACGTGTCTGTTCTCTGTGTGATTGTGCTTTTCATGTTGCATTTACAAAGTGTATTTGAACAATAATAAAGATAAAATATTCCTGAACGTGAGGGCGAATTCGACCAGAAGTGTCAAGGAGAAGATCCTCTTTGTTTTCGTGTCAGAAGCTCACCACGTAGATCTCTGCTGACTCTCATATGAGTTACTTGATGTACTTGGATCGTCGATGACATTCCACTCGGAGATGTTTGGGAGGCTTCAGGGCGGCGGGTCCTCGTCGGTTTGTGCTCTGACAGCAGATTTGTAGTCACGTTTGAGATCTGAGCTTTACTTTAAGGCTTTTTGTGTTTCTGTCTCTCTGTAGACTTTCAGAAAAGATTGAATCAGACTTTAAATAAAAACCAACTATGTTCTCCTTTAATGCTGGGTCCAGTTTTCTGTGTGTTGACCACCAACCTTTAAATCAGGCCGTTAGCGTCGTTTCAGTCCAGAATCGGTTCAGGAGCTGGGTGTGGAGACGGGGTCAACCCTCGTGTTCAAATTTGACAGATTTAAACATTTTATCTCTAAAAGAAATGTCGCATGAGCATCAAGACGTCTAAAGAATGTCTGTTTAAATTGATCTGAGCTTCCATGTCTTTGTCCACAAAGAGGACTTCAACACACAAAATGTTTTAGTCTACATACAATTTTGTGTGTTTTTATCCAACATTCGTACACTCTTGGTGTTCCTAGTCAAAGATGACCGGTCATTACAAATGAATGGAGCAGACACCAGTTGGTGTAAATGAGTTCAGGTACATCCCCGTTTCTCAGATGGACATAGCAACACACATCGTTTGGGTTTCCTGGCAACCACCATAGGAACATTTGGCAATAGAGCCTCTTTTGCTTGGGAACAACTGTGTTGGTCGTTCTCACAGACAGCTGTGACAGATGTTTTTGAGGCCTTGCTCACAGATCACTGTGTGGCAGCACCGTGGCTGGTCGAGTGAGTGGTGAGGAGGCGAGAGGCCAGGAAATACAAAGTGAGGAAGTGTTAGAAGCTGAAAATGGCACGAAATATCATCCAGACCAAGAAATGATGAGGAGAAATTCAGTGAGAAGAGAACGACCACGGTGATGGTGCTGTCACAGAGTGGGAACTTCTCCCCACTTAAAAGTTAAGCTTTCAGCTGAAAGTCTCATCAGAATGACCACAGACAAAAGTATCAAGGATGTGGGACACGTAAAAACCAGCTTGAAGGGAAAGCAGATTTACAGAGACAACTGCAACGAGATAAGCCTGAAAGAAACCAAAGCACATGTGAGTCTTTTGATTTTTGGTGTTGTGCACAGAAAGTCATTCACCAACAGTTTACGGGATACAGAGTAAAGTCGGAGGTAAAGACCAGGCTGTCGACAACAAGGTAAGCTGGCAGTGATCAGAGAGGTTTGGAGCCTATATCAAAAACGTCACAGTGGACGAGAATCGGGTGGCTTTAGGAGATGCTGCCCCTTCAAACAGTGTAATTATTCATACTCCTGGCAAATTTTGACTTAGTTACTTTTATTCAACCTGCAAGTTTTGTTTTGTTTTTCGTGACACAGGCATCTCCCAAAAGATAAGATGACGTACAAGAGGCATCACTGTGGGAAAAAATATTTCTCAGCTTTTATTTACATTTGAGCAGAAAGTGTCATGTCCAGAATTATTCATACCCTTCTCACTATTCTATAGAAAAGCCTTTATTGGCTATTACAGCAATCAAACGCTTCCTATAATTGCCGACCAGCTTGTCTCCACAGGTGTTTTTGCCCGTTCATCTTTAGCAATGAGCTCCAAATCTTTCAGGCTGGAGCGTCTTGTTGCCATCACCCTGATCTTTAGCTCCCTCCACAGATTCTCAGCTGGATTCAAGTCAGGACTCTGGCTGGGCCACTCCAAAGCATTAATGTTTTTGTCTGCTAACCATTTCTTCACCACGTTTGCTGTGTGTTTTGGGTCAGTGTTGTGCTGTTTCTCTGCAGACTGCCTGATGTTGTTGAGAATCTTCATGTATTGCTCTTTTTTTTCATGGTGCCGTTTACTGTGATTAGGTTCCCTGGTCCATTTTCTGAATAGCACCTCCATAGCATCAGGTTCCCACCACCATGTTTGACAGTGGGGATGGTGTTCTTTGGGATGAAAGCTTCTCCTTTCTTTGTCCAGACGCCTTATCTGAATCGTGTGTCGTATCTGAAGAAGTGGCGTCCTCCTTGATCTGCATCCTTGGAACCCAGCAGTGTGCAGTGTCTGTTGGACTGTCTGCTTCGAGACATTGGCTGTGTCCCAATTCAGCGACCGCACGCTTTGTAGTACGCATTTGTAGACCGATTACGTCACAGCGACGCGACGAAGGGTGTCCCAATTCGAAGTGTACTCCAAATGCGGTCGACAAATGTGCAGTTCATTTCCCCAAATTTGAAGTGTGGGCTGTATCCCAATTCAGGGTCTGCAGCCTTAAAAGACACCATGCTGAGAACTGGCTTTGGACTTTCAAGTACAACATTATACCAACAACTTCAGATGAGACATCCTTACTGGTGTAACATTTTCTCAGCAAATGTTTGCTTTTCCCGTTACATGGTGGTGGTAATACACAGCACTTTTATGTTTTTATTCTGAGTGGTGGGTGTGAAGATATCTTGCCAGTTGCCCGGCAGCTCCCTTCGAAGTGAAGAGGGGATGTTATGCGTCAGGTTCTGGGGGACGCGTTTTGGGGGGAAGGGCTGGGGTATGTTTTCATTTCCTCCTTGGGATGATGAATCCTGCTATGTTTGGAAGGAGAAGGGCTGAATCAAATTCAAAGATCTTTATATAGATGGAAAATTTACATCATTTAATCAGCTTAAGCAAAAGTTCAATTTACCGCCTTCCCATTTTTACCGTTACCTACAAATCAGGCATTTTATGCAATCCAATATGAAGAATTACCAAGATGTTCCACATGAACATTTTTTAATGTGCTCCTGAGCCCTCCTTACTCCAATCGTTTGATTTACACTATTGTACATTTGTTTGATGACAGCATTGAAGTGCAGACTACGAGGATAAGAGACGCTTGGAGGGAGGAATTGGTTATAGAAATATCAGAATCAATGTGGGACAAATGCTTATCAAAGATTCATTCCTGCTCTGTTAACAGCAGACATCAGTTAATACAATTTAAAATTGTCCATCGGCTACATTACTCCAAGGTTCTACACAAAATTTATCCTTCAACTTCCCCATATGTGACAGATGTAAAGTATCAGAGAGCACATTGGCTCACGCTTCCTGGCATTGACCAACTTCTGGTCCTAAATATTTGATTGGTACTCTAAAGCTTACGGGATCTCCATCTCACCCAATCCAGAAATTGCAGTTTTTGACTGTGCACGTTCCAGATTATGGATACTTGTAGTTTCTAATCTCTCTTTTTTTTTGTCCTTCTCTATTGATTATTATTGTGCTATTTCTTGTCCTATTATCTCAGCACTTGAGCTGTATTTGTTTGTTGATGGGTTTCTATGCTGGAAAAATTAAAATAAAATATTGAAAAAAATTGGCAAAAACATTCAAATGTACCTGTTTTAAGATTTCAGTGTTTTTAAAAAAGATAAAGTGAGCTATCAACAGAACGCAAAACAATTTCATGCTGTCACTTAAAAAGAGATTAAGCATCCCCAGGCTTCTACCTTTCTACCTATAAAACCCGGAGAGCAGTCAAATGGTGGAAGTGGAAGCTAAATTGGCTAGTCATTCATATGTATATTAGGCTGTTAAGTAGGAATTCTGGAGGGAGGGGAGTGGGGGTGGGGGAGTGGAGTGTTTCAGTTTGCCATCTTGGGGAGAAATCAACAAACATGGGTGTATGTCCTTTGTTGCTGACATTTATTGATAAAAACAGTACAAAAAACCAACCATTTGTACACATATTTACAAATAATTCAACATTTTCAGCAATCACTCACAATCCTGGCACTGCCATGGTACCTGTAGTCTGCATTTACCACATGTGTATCTGTAGCAGCGAACACATTGCTCAGTGGCATGATTGTTCTTGCATTTGTGTTTGACCTGACACATGGCTCTTTTTCCAGGGCTCGGTGTGGAGGGTTCTGCCCGAAGCAACTGATCTTTTCTTGCCTTCTTCGCAGCTACATGAGAGTGAGCCAACTCTGTTGCAAGCTCCACCAGGAAGTCCACCCGTCTTTCCTTCGTCCCGGTGCATGCTTGATACAGCACATGTGCATTCAGTGCTGCCATGTCAATCATGTTATAAAACACGGCGACTGGCCAGCGCCGTGTTCCTTTGCGGACAGTGTACTCCCGAACCATCTGGTCCATCACATCCACGCCACACTTTGTTTTGTTGTAAAGGGTGACAGTGTTTGGCTTCCTTTTGGTGGTGTTATCAGTCTGAACCACGCCGTGCATGCTGCTAAGAATATAGACTGTCTTCTTCCGTTTGGCCGCATACGCCGTCAGCGTGGCAGCAGAGGTTGAAAACACCTAAGAAATAAGATAAATTGTTATTTTCATAGCACTTTTACACACAATGAAACACATAAACATAGAACCACAAAAGACCTGTAACATACCTGAGTGGTGAATTCATTGCGATCTGTCTGTCTAGTGGATTGAGGAATTTCCCTGCGACTCTTGTTGACTGTGCCGAGGATGGTGGTTTTCCGTCCAAGAAGTTTTTGCGCAAGTGAAAGCGAAGTGAAGAAATTGTCCGTGGTAACATTTCTGCCCTTGTCTAGGAATGGTTCCATCAGCCTCATCACTACATCTTCAGAAAGTCTCTCCTCACTGGGACGATTGGGGTCCTTGCCAAGATATGGGAGGACATTGCAAATGTACTTGGATTTTAGGTCGCAAGCCACCCAAAACTTGATCCCAAACTTGTCAGGTTTACTTGCAATATACTGCAGGAAACAGCAACGAGTCTTTGATGGGAAAAGCTGTTCATCAACGGTGATATGTAGACCAGGGTTGTAGCACGTGATGCAGTTGGTGACAAATGATCCCCACACACTGGAAATTGCAGCGAACTTATCAGTCTTTGCTCGATCACTGCGGGTGAACTTGTCATCAAAGCGTAGGTGTTGCATGATGTCTTGGAAGCGGTTTCGTGCCATAGTTCCAATTATCTGTGGGTTTCCCAGGTTTGCTGACCAGCAGTCATTTAGAGATGGAACCCTGGTAACCCCCCGCAAGATGACAATTGCAATAAATGCCATTAGTTCAGGGAGGTCCATGAACCAATGAACATGCTCCATGCACCACTCAGCAGGCCATTTGTAAATATGTGTACAAATGGTTGGTTTTTTGTACTGTTTTCATCAATAAATCTCAGCAACAAAGGACCTACACCCATGTGTGTTGATTTCTCCCTAAGATGACAAACTGAAACACTCCAAGTTGGTGACTTTTGGAGATTTATTTCCCTGGATGATTGAGAATGCATCAAGATGAAACACAAAAGGAAGCTCACCGCTTTTAGCAGCTCCCCCACCCCCTCAATCACTCACCCCCACTCCCCTCCCTCCAGAATTCCTAGGTAACGACCTAATATACATATGAATGACTCCAGCATTTGACTGACTGCTCTCCGGCTTTTAAAGGTAGAAACGCAAAATGATGACTCCGCGGGGGTCTAAGGTAGAAAACCAAAATGACTGCTCTCCGGGGGTCTAAGACATCAGGCAACACTTTACTATGCAATACCACTTTTCTACCACAAGATGGTGCAGTGACTCTATTTAACCAGGTAATTCATTAAGAGAAAATCTTGTTCACAGTGTCGGAGAAAAGACAAACCCTCCTGAGTAATGCAGATGAAGCTTTCTGGTCACCTGAAGAGACTGGTATCTTTATTTACTCTTTAGAGGTTTTCACAACACAGCATACACGAAATACAAATGACTGTTGTGGAAGCTGCTAATGTCAGTACGGCTTGAAATATCCATGAAAACTATGTGAGTTCCTCATCTTACGCCCGGGAACATGAAGTAGAACAAAAGAACAGCCAGAAGATGCTGACGACCAAAGATGAATGGCTCTTCAGATCTGATCTGCTGCAGTGAGAGTCTGCTGCGACGCCCACAGTGACAGGAAACACCAAAACTGTGTACAAAAACACACTTCTGCACACTGCTCAGCTCCACTGGGGGCGACATCATCCAGTAGGCGGGGCTCTCCTTCTGCACTGTGTTCAACCATTGTGTCAATAATAAGTGCTGCTGTGAAGAGAACAATTCTCAGACTGAATGTTGAACATCAGCTAGTTTCTCCTGTTGATTTAAACCTTGTTGTACAGATGGAACATTGGCTGTGGATTATTCTTGCTGCTCTTTTCTTTGGTGAGATACAAACATCAACATGTTTCCTCTGCTTAAATAAATGTGTGAGTCTGATTAATGGTGAGTTTTTAATCATGTTTATTGATCCATCTCTTCCTCTGCATGTTCTGTTCTTCCTCAGAGTGTAAAGGAGAAGACAAAGTGATCCAGGAACAAGGAGATGTCATTGCTGCTGAAGGAGACACAGTTACACTTGACTGCAAATACGAAACAACTTCTACATATGCGACATATTTGTTCTGGTACAAACAAGATGTGAACAACTTTCCAAAGTATGTTTTAAGGCGAGACAGTACGGGAACTGAAGAGAATGCTCGAGAGTTCCCGAAGGACAGATTTGATGCTGAGCTCAACCAGACATCAGTTTCTCTGAAGATCCAGAAGCTTCAGCTGTCTGACTCTGCTGTGTACTACTGTGCTCTGCGGCCCACAGTGACAGGAAACAGCAAAACTCTGTACAAAAACCTTTGGAGCAAAGACAACAGAATACTCCACAACATCCACTAGAGGGAGCCACACACTGTTAAACCTCTGATTCTTGTGTCATTGGACTGATGACAAAGACAACAGAGAAATGAAGCAGTAAAGATCAGAGACAGAGACAGAGCTGCTGTGGAAGCACAAAACTGTTTGATTGGCTCAGCTATTAAACTGGCCCCGCCCACTGAACCTGAGCTCATCCAATGACATTATTTGTTGGTCATTGTGCTGCAGTGGAAGAACATTGTTCATGTGCTGTCTGTCTGGCTTTAATAACTCCAAAGACATGTTGCTGCACCTCTTTTTGCTTCTATCTCACATTATAGGTGAGTTTAAGAACAGGGATTAAAGTTTAGTTGAAGCTGCTGCATTAAGCAGATATACAGACTGCATTTCACTACTTTTCTTCTTTCTTTTTCCAGGACTAACAGCTGGAGACTCAATCACTCCTCAACAACCTGAAGTCACTGAAACAGAAGGAGAATCTGTCAAACTCACATGTGACTATCAGATAAGTGGCACCCCTGATGTTCACTGGTACAAACATCATTCTGACCTTCAAGCTCCTCAGTTTATACTCTGGAAAAGAGCAAGAGGATCCACAACTCAGTATATTCCTGATAAACGATATAAATCAGAAACATCAGATCGATCAACTACTCTGACCATAACAGCCCTAACCCTGGCAGACACAGCTCTCTACTACTGTGCTCTAGAAACACAGTGATACAAAGTGTAGAAGAGGCTGTACAAAAACCTGAACACAGATATCTGACTACTCTTCAAAGAGGAGGGAAGTGGTATTCAAAGCACAGCTTCATATCAGATGGATTCTGCTAATTCCTGTTTTATCAGAGTCACTGTGGTTACAGCTGCTAATGAAACACTGTGGGAGGATTCACATGAGCAGCAAATCCACATCAACCACAAACCAACACTTTATATCAGCATCAACAGTCAGGAGGAAACATCGTCGCTGTCTGTGGTCCTGAAATTCAAAGCCTCTGAAGTGTAAATGTTGTGAAGCTGAAGGAAAGAGATTCACTTCCTGGTTAAATAAAGGATAACATTAATTCAGTATTTCTTTTCTCAGTGTTTGTTCCAGAGTTGAAATGAAGCCTGATGAAAAATAAAAATGTATTAAAAGTCTTTAATTTTTGTCAACATACTGCAGGAAATGTTGATTCAGGTATTAGAGGATTGGAGGTTGCAGATTATCTTTGAGTTCCTCCAGCAAAGTGGGAATAATCGACACTCTCAGTGTGTTCTGATCTGATCTTCTGCTGGGATTAAAAATAAACGAACACAATCAAATCCTCTCCTCCTTAAACTTTACAGTCTGATATGGAAACTTGTGCAGACGCTTGTGCAACGAGACCAGCTGTAAAAATCACCGTGTGGATTTCTCTAACGTGTCGCTGCAGCTCGCTGGATTGTTTAACACCAACAGATGGTTCACTGCTCCAACAGACCCTGAAAGTTATTTTCTGTGGCTCCACCCCCTGATTTACTCAGCCAATGAGATGGTATCCTTTATGGATTTGACATAAAAAATGTACTGTTGACATTTATAAAGGGAGCTCAGTGAGAAGATTGATGTAAGAGGTGGAAACTCCTGACCTGACCCTCAGTTCTTACCTGTGCATTTCTGGGAGTTGCTTTCTCTAAGCGCACTACACTGGGAGGGGAATATTTAAGTCAAGCACACAAACTGATTTACTATTATTTTCAACACACAGTCTCTTTGTGCAGATATTTTACAAAGACAAGAAACGCGTCTTATACTTTGCGCTCGATATGGCAGAGTTAAAGCTGCACGGAGATTTAAGAGCTCATGCTAGAAGAGTGAATGCCAACAAAGATGTGATAAAAGCTTACAAATAACCAATTCACCCAACTCTAAATGTGCTCACTGTACTCAGCCCCCACTCTGTGTGGTTTATGTCTATGCTCTCCATTATTCTCCCGTTCAGCCACTCATTCATTGAACCCATCTCCTCCACATCTCCACCTCACCCAAATCAGTCAGAGCACCATCCGAGCCTAAATATTCATCTTCACCACCAGCAGCATCTAAAACGCCGGGAGTCCCGTCCTAGATTCTGTCACTGCTGGGACTCCATCAGAGTCCAATCTCCAAATACACTGATTAACTTCTCCATCTCAGAAAATCACGTTCAGTTCTTCCAAGTGATCTCTCCTTATTGAATTAATGTCACGTCTAAAGCACCAAACAAACACAAAACACAGCAAATGAAAAAAAAAATCTACTGGAGACTCGAGCTGGCAGAGCGCACACAATCAACCCTGAACTGAGTCAGAGTGAAAACATGAATTAGAAAGTTCTGAATCAAATACAAATTATAACCTGACATAAAATCACAAAAATATGCTGATGACATATTTTGATGCAGTTTAGTTTAAGACATTTTCTTCTTTGCCAAACAGAAACTTTGGGGCTCTCTTGGGTTCCCACTCTGATAAACACCAAATAGCAGTTTTCAGTGGAGAGTCCACAGTGTCAGAGTTTGAAGAGGAGGCATTAGATCATCTCCACAGTGAGCATGCAAATCTTTGGTTCCTAAAGAACTCAAAGGGTTGTTCGCTATGCATTTATCCCTCAGGGTCAGACTGTCAGCACATTCCACTGTAACGTCCTGCAGCGTCTGAGGGAAACATGCAGCACAAACCACCTGAACCTTGGAGCGTGCCGTCCATACAAGATGTGGGTCAGTTTCAAAAAGACATAGTGGAGAGATTATGAGGCCGTATTCAAACTGTTTTAATTCCCTTTGTCTGCAGTGAGATTATTATTCACAAGTGGAAACCATTTAAGCTGCCAATCATCCCAGGTGAGGAAGTCCCAGCAAATTCATCCCAAGGTCTGATCATGTGATGTTCAGTGAAACTGCAACAAACCCAAGAGCTACAGCTCAGACTCTGCAGGCCTCAGCAGGTTAACACAGGATGTACAAAAACACAAGGTACTGGAAGATTTTTCCACATGGCTCAGCTCCACTAGAGGGCGACATCATCCAGTAGGCGGGGCTCTCCTTCTGCACTGTGTTCAACCATTGTGTCAATAATAAGTGCTGCTGTGAAGAGAACAATTCTCAGACTGAATGTTGAACATCAGCTAGTTTCTCCTGTTGATTTAAACCTTGTTGTACAGATGGAACATTGGCTGTGGATTATTCTTGCTGCTCTTTTCTTTGGTGAGATACAAACATCAACATGTTTCCTCTGCTTAAATAAATGTGTGAGTCTGATTAATGGTGAGTTTTTAATCATGTTTATTGATCCATCTCTTCCTCTGCATGTTCTGTTCTTCCTCAGAGTGTAAAGGAGAAGACAAAGTGATCCAGGAACAAGGAGATGTCATTGCTGCTGAAGGAGACACAGTTACACTTGGATGTACTTTTGCAAGTCAAACAACACCCACCTTGTTCTGGTACAAACAAGAAGTAAACGCTTACCCAAAATATATCTTGCGGAAATTTCTCTCTGGAGCAACAGATAAAGCCCCAGAGTTCCAGGAGGACAGATTTGATGCTGAAATCAACAAGACATCAGTTCCTCTGAAGATCCAGAAGCTTCAGCTGTCTGACTCTGCTGTGTACTACTGTGCTCTGCAGCCCACAGTGACAGGAAACAGCAAAACTCTGTACAAAAACCTTTGGAGCAAAGACAACAGAATACTCCACAACATCCACTAGAGGGAGCCACACACTGTTAAACCTCTGATTCTTGTGTCATTGGACTGATGACAAAGACAACAGAGAAATGAAGCAGTAAAGATCAGAAACAGAGACAGAGCTGCTGTGGAAGCACAGAACTATTAGAAGAAAAATAACTTTATTTATAAAGAACATTTTCTAACAATGTCGAACATTTACAGTTTGTTTGTCTTCTGAAGAAACAGAAACAAAACTGCTTCAGCTGTCAGATATCACCACTCCGACATCTGAGCTCATAACCCACAAACAACTGAGACACAGTAAAAAAGAATAACAGATATTTCAATCAGAGTCAGATATCGTCTTGTATCCTCTGGTTTTCAACAACACTCAGAATCCAAAGTGATGGAGGTAAAGTTTGTGCGACTCCGTCACAGGAGAAAATCTCAAAGGCTGCAGATGAAGACCATCAGCTGACAAAATGCTCCTCCAATTTTTTAATATTTGAATGTATTGTTATAAATTTACACAGTTGTAATAATATGACAAAGAAACTGCTGTAGAAAATCACTGAAAACATGCTGAACTCAAAGGTTGATTATAGCGTTATTAGAAAAGTTACAAAACCCTTCTTCCAGAATCGCAAAGCAATCTCCCAAAACTAGAAACTCCCTGAAATTCAAAAGGTCAAAAGAACGTTATCACAGATATAGCAGCAGAAATGAGCATCCTCTGAAGGGTGGTGCTGGCCTTCCTTAGTGATCGGGTGAGGAGGTCAACTGTTCATGAGGGACTTCTTACAAAAAAAAGAAAAATGAACAGATATTATCAGAACAAATGCTGCCAATCAGAATAGTTGTTGGAGTAGTGTAAAGGTGTTTGAAATACGGTTTTCCCCACAAAACTTTCAGCACTACGACTTCTGCTGTTTGTGGGTCTTCATGTGCAACGACAAATGATGACTCTGGCGGAACATTTTCCCACAGGTTTTACAGTGATACGATTTCTCTCCCGTGTGGATAGTTTTGTGGCTTTTAAGTGACGTTGACAGAGTAAATCTTTCCCCGCAGGTCTCACAAACATATGGCTTCTCTCCTGTGT
Organism: Astatotilapia calliptera; assembly: GCF_964374335.1. NCBI lineage: Eukaryota > Metazoa > Chordata > Actinopteri > Cichliformes > Cichlidae > Astatotilapia > Astatotilapia calliptera. Next base: position 1,654,398 of record NC_137439.1, on the reverse strand, counting down.
GCATTCTCATGTGGCGCAGAAGGTTACAGCGTGTAGTGAAGGTTTTCCCACATGCTTGGCAAGGATGAGGCCTCTCTCCTGTGTGGCTCGTGGTGTGGATTTTAAGCGACCCTGACGTTGTAAATCTTTCCCCGCAGGTCTCACAAACGTGAGGCTTTTCTCCTGTATGGCATCGCATGTGGCTCAACAAATTACTACCTTGACTAAAGGTTTTTCCACACGTTGTGCAAGAATATGGCCTCTCACCGGTGTGGATTCGCTGGTGGGCCATCAAATTACCACTTTGATTGAAAGACTTCCCGCATGTTTTACAAGAGTATGGCCTCTCGCCGGTGTGGATTCTCATGTGGTTCATCAAATCACTGCGTTGAATAAAGGTTTTCTCACACGTTTTGCAAGAATGAATCTTCTCTCCCGTGTGAGTTTTTGTGTGACGCAACAAAACGCTCTTTTCACTAAAGGTTTTCTCACACGTTTTGCAGGTATGATGCTTCTCGCTTGTTTGCATTCTGTGACGTGTCCTCTTTTGAGACTTTTTCTTGAAGGCTTTTTTACATTTTCTTAAGGGAAAACCATCTCCTTTCAAAGGCTGTTTACCTGTATCAGTGTTACACTTATCAGCTGGCATGGGAGAGCTTTCTGTATCATTGCTCTGACTTCTGCTTCTATTTCCAGTCGAACCTGAATTGACATTCCTGCTTCCTTCCCGATCTTGGCTCTCAGCTACAGCAGAGCTGTGAGCAGCGAGCTGGTCACTGTCTGGTTCTGCTTCACTCTGGTTGCTTTCCCCCCAAGTAACAGTCACCTTAAAAATGGTATCATTCTCTTCCTTCACTACAACCTGCTCGTCCTCCTGACTGCTGCACAGTTCCTGCTGTTCCTCTGTACTCTGAGGAGGTTCTGGTTCCTCCCGGTCCAGTCTGGAGCTCCTCTCCTGGTTACAAAGCTGCTGCTCAGGAAGAACCTCCTCCTTACAGATATGCTGCTGTGCAAGGTCTGGAAGGACAGAAAGAGACAAGAAAAATAAACAAACACGGTTATGACAATAGGACATCACCATATATTCCTATTACTTAGTCAGCGTGTCAATCACCGTTCATTGTAGCAAGTTAGGGTTTCAATCCCAGCTGTTGTGGCAGTGCAGAGTACTGAGAAGCAAGGTTTCTTTCACTTTGTAAAAATGGCTCCAAATTAATGGATGTCTACACTAATTCAGTATTTTGGACTAACAAAACCAAGATGCCCCCCTCCCAATGATGAAACTAACTGACCACCGACTCGTTTAGTAGTACTCAAATGTAAATTATTTTCCTGGTTCATTACAAACCACCAGTGCAGTGCTGTGAAATAAATGCACTGTGATTAACCAGGTTTTTTTCCACTGCCAACATGCAGGCCTCGTTACTGCCAGACCTGCTGAATGAAAAAAAAAGAAGAAGCCATCTGACAAAGTGATTCCAGCGAACCACAGCAAGAGCCAACGTGAACCTTCCTCAGAGGAGCCGGCCTACCAAAATCTCTTCAAGAGCACAGCAACAACTCATCCAGGATGTCACAGAAAAACAGAAGAACACATAAAGAACTTAGCTCAATATTCAACAGCAAGACAGAATCTGGGAGACCAGACGAGACTAAAGTTGAACTTTCTGGAAGGTTTGAGTCCCGTTTTAAGTGATGTAAAACTAACACAACATTTCAAAAAAGAACGTCATAGCAACAGTCAAACATGGTGGTGGCAGTGTGATGCTGTGGGGCTGCTTTGCTTCTGGGTGACGACCAGAAAGCCCTGACGGAAAATCCCAGTCCGACTTCAAAGTCTTAAAGGATTTCCGCACCGTTGTAAACCTTCCAAATGCTGAACTGCAAAACTTTGGAACAGCTTTCTGCCTCCACTCTTGAGTCACTGGCCTTATGTAAGCATCTCCTCTTCATGTAATCTTTGTGTTTTGTCTTGATCTACTCAAAATGTAACTTTTAAAGAAAAAAAATTCTTAAACACAAAAAATATCAAACTTTTTTGAGTACAGTCGAAGGTCAAAGTCAAATAAAATTAAGATTTATATGGAATCTAAATTAAGGCAAAAAATGTACCTTTACTCTGTTTTCTTGGAAAAGTTTCTGACATTAAGTTTTTGTGCTGCTGAGAAGAGCACAAACATGAATTAATATTAATAATAATTCAGTGTCAAACTAACAACCCTCGGGCCCGTGGCTCAGAGTTTATTGGTTCATGTACAATTTTACTGACTTGTCAAAAAAGCTTTTATTTGCATATTTTAAAAATATTAATGCAATTTAATTGATACAATATTTTATATTATTTCACTTTTAATTTGAAAAATGTTATGAAAGCCTAGAAATGAATACGGTGGATTACACCCCACGCCCCCCTGCAGACTTAAATCTGGAGGCTGTGAGGACTTAATGTTGTTTATTCACACGCTGCTCCTGAATCTGTTTGTATTGCAGGTCTGTGTTTAGTTGCTAAAGTGGATGAAATGCTCGTGTTTACATCATTTAACACATCGGCGTGCAACAGAGCCGTGCATTAAACGAAGCATCAAAGCAAAGGTATGTATGTCTGTACCCATTACAGGTACTGTGCTGCAGTGGTTTGTATCATATCTATCTAATAGACTCCAGTTTGTGCATGTAAATGGAGAGTCCTCTTCACACACTGAGGTTAATTATGGAGTTCCACAGGGTTCAGTGCTAGGACCAATTCTGTTTACATTATACATGCTTCCCTTAGGCAGCATCATTAGAAGACATAGCATACATTTACACTGCTATGCAGATGACACCCAGCTCTATCTGTCCATGAAGCCAGATAACACACACCAATGAGTTAAACTGCAGGAATGTCTTAAAGACATAAAGACCTGGATGGCCGCTAACTTTCTGCTTCTTAATTCAGGCTGGACGACTGCAATTCATTATTATCAGGATGTCCAACAATCTCACTGAAAAGCCTTCAGCTAATCCAAAATGCTGCAGCAAGAGTCCTGACAGGGACTAGAAAGAGAGAGCAGATTTCTCCTGTTTTGGCTTCCTGTTAAATCCAGAATTCAAAATCCTGCTCCTCACATACAAGGTCTTAAATAATCAGGCCCCATCTTATCTTAATGACCTTGTAGTACCATATCACCCTATTAGAGCACTTCACTCTCGCTCTGCAGGCCTACTTGTTGTTCCTAGAGTATTTAAAAGTAGAATGGGAGGCAGAGCCTTCAGTTTTCAGGCCCCTCTTCTGTGGAACCAGCTTCCAGTTTGGATTCAGGAGACAGACACTATCTCTACTTTCAAGATTAGGCTTCAAACTTTCCTTTTTGCTAAAGCATATAGTTAGGGCTGGACCAGGTGACCCTGAATCCTCCCTTAGTTATGCTGCAATAGATGTAGGCTGCCGGGGGATTCCCATGATGCACTGGGTGTTTCTTCTTCACTCACTGTGTGTTAACAGACCTCTCTGCATTGAATCATTAGTTATTAATCTCTGCCTCTCTTCCACAGCATGTCTTTGTCCTGTCTTTCTCTCCTCACTCCTCACTGGTCTGCAGATGGCCCCGCCCCTCCCTGAGCCTGGTTCTGCTGGAGCTTTCTTCCTGTTAAAAGGGAGTTTTTCCTTCCCACTGTCGCCAAAGTGCTTGCTCAGGGGGTCATATGATTGTTGGGTTTTTCTCTGTATCTACTGTACAATATAAAGCGCCTTGAGGCAACTTTTGTTGTGATTTGGCGCTATATAAATAAAAGGGAATTAAATTGAATTGAAGAAGGGCTCTAAAAAGATTTAAGAACTTGGAGGCCCCTAACATTCATTCACCAGCATGGTCACAGGGCGTCATCTGATTGCTGGAGTTTTTTCTGCACTAGTGTAGAGTCTTTGCCTTACAGTATAAAGTGTCTTGATGCGGTTGCTGTTATTTAGCGCCATATACATTGAACTGAAATTAAAAATTGCTCTTTTGATCGTCTTATGTGTCCATTTTGGCGCTGGTTGATTATATTGATACCACTGTAACTCACACTGTGGATTTATTTTGCCCGAAAAATCGCTACAGAACAAACGTCACAGACTCACCTGTCCTGTGCAGCTTGATTTGGGGTTTCCAGGTGATATCCAGCAGTCTGCGCTGACGGTCGATCTCTTCCTCGTACTGGACGATCGTTTTTTCAAACTCCAAGAATATTTGTTCAGCAGCAGCAGTTAGTCGCTCGTTGATGAACTCTCTCAGATACTGAACTGAAGGCATCGTTGCTGCCGCAGCTCACACACTCAGCTCACACACAACACAACCGACCTCCTGCTGAAAAAAAGATTAGCGTCTCTCCCCCGTTTACTTCCGCCTGGTGCCACACGGTGAAGTTCCGGCAGAAGAGGAGAGTTGCCTTTTCGTTCCGCTTCGTAATGCTCGAACGTGTCTGTTTCTCTTGATCCCCAAACACTTTTATAACCACCATAAGTTTTCAGTTTCTGTTTTTCTCCGTTGCTGTGAGGGTCCATGCAGAGTGTATCCGGTCAAATTTCCACCAAAATCAGAAATAAATAAATAAACCAGCAGAGAGTTAGAGACCACAATCAAATTAGCTAAAATTCCACTGGTACTGAACGAGTTATTTCTGCTCATTATAAAGGAGAAAAGTAAAAAAAATAAAAGTCAGCCTGTTTATTGTATTTTGCTTTTATCTGTGTTTTTTACTTCAGAGGCAGCAGCAGGATCTATGACTGCTGTGCTTCTCTGACTGGGTGGACTGAGGTTTTCTGAGGGTCCCGGATGATCTCCATCACCTTGCTGTTTTCATTTGTTGGAAATTAAAGTTTTGAAATAAACTCTGCCTGAATTAATTATCCAGTTGTTCATTATATTTGTTCATTAAGTGGGTCACAGATGGTACTATTGTTTCCATCCAGGTTTCTAAAAACCTTATCAGTGAGCTGCTGATTAAAGGAGCTGATGATGTGATTTTTAGCCTTTGAAAAATGAAAATGATAAGTTTGTGATGACCACATCTTTAAAGTCCTAGGACCTGGCGTCCACATATGTGGACATCACATTTTGGGTTATTTAAACCAAAATACTCAATTTTGCTCTACAAGGGCCTGATATCCACTTACGAGGACGTTATACTGCCACTGTTCTATCGACATTTTAAACAAATATCCTCATATGTGGCTCTGATTTTTCTTAGAAACAAAAATCAGGTTTAAAAAAATCTGGTAATTCTTTGTTTTTACATTCATCAGGTCCCAATCAGCCCAAATATCAAAGAGAAATTAAAAACGCTGCTGTGGAAGAGTTCGGGTCTTAGGAGGTTAAAGTCCTTCACATTTAATAAAACAAACAACATAGAAGAGCTGAGCTTCAGTAAATGAAACATGAATGAAAATGAAACACAAAGAATGTTATGGAACCAGGTATGGCGCGAGGCAGAAACATCCCATTGTGTAGGTTCAGACTTTTTAACTAACAGATGTCAGCGTGTGAGAGTAAACGGCTGTTTTTCCAATCAGCTGAATTCTTCTGGTTCACCACAGGGATGTTGTCTCTCTCCCCTACTGTATATTTTGTACACCAATGACTGTCGGAGTACACAGCCTAACAGGCATTTCATTAAATATGTGGATGACACAGTCATGGTGAAGAATATTCCCATAGGCCTGTTGTGGATGAGTTTGTTTCTTGGTGCGATCGGTCATTCTTAAAGATCAACACCTTGAAAACTGAGGACCTGGTAACTGACTCCAGGAGGACATCCCCCCATCCTGCACTAACAGTAGTAAACAGTGCAGCCATTGAACTGGTGGACAGTTGGAAGTAAGTTTGTTCTCGATCATGCTCTGTCCTTTGAGTCACATCTTGATGCTACAGTGAAAAAGATCCAACAACAGCTGCACGTTTTAAGGAGATTGAAAGTTTTTAATGTTTCATGTGAAATGATGAACCTTTTTTTAAATAAAGGTTTGATTGAATCTGTTTTACTGTTTTGTATCATTGCTTGGTTTGGTGATCAGACTTGGTAACTTGGTTACAATATTTAAGTGCATATTAGAAGTCATTGTCCATTTGGCCCAGCTGGTTCCATTTTCTATTTTTCTTTTATGATTAAAAAGACAAATTAGGAAGATTTTTTTTAAACATTTCTTTGATGGACATTTGAACCGACAGGCGTCACACGCTGTTTCACCACAGAGTTTAATCCTTCAGTCAATTCAAATCTACCAGCTTGTTTGCAAATCTGCTGCTCCACACACACAAATAACTTATTTTACTTTTTATTGCTAGTTTTTAAGTCTCTCTTCATGTATTGTGTTGTAATTCCTGTGTACTGGCTTTGTGAAACATGGATTCATAATGTTAAAGGCATGCTAAACAATAAACCATATATATGTGTGTGTGTGTGTGTGTGTGTGTGTGTGTGTGTGTGTGTATATATACACACACACACACACACACACACATACATATATATATATATAAACACCAGGAGTCAGGTTCTGGAAATTCTTCTGGTGTCTCCACATTTATAGCTCATCTAATCTGGAAACATATCTGACTCTGAGTCTCACTTTTAGCTGAGTGATGGAGAAGTGAGAGAAGTGAGACTCAAAGAGGAGACAGAGGGCGACATCATCCAGTAGGCGGTGCTCTCCTTCTGCACTGTGTTCAACCATTGTGTCAATAATAAGTGCTGCTGTGAAGAGAACAATTCTCAGACTGAATGTTGAACATCAGCTAGTTTCTCCTGTTGATTTAAACCTTGTTGTACAGATGGAACATTGGCTGTGGATTATTCTTGCTGCTCTTTTCTTTGGTGAGATACAAACATCAACATGTTTCCTCTGCTTAAATAAATGTGTGAGTCTGATTAATGGTGACTTTTTGAGGGCGATCGTGGTTCAAGAGTTGGGAGTTTGCCTTGTAATCGGAAGGTTGCCGGTTCGAGCCCCGGCTTGGACAGTCTCGGTCGATGTGTCCTTGGGCAAGACACTTCACCCGTTGCCTACTGGTGGTGGTCAGAGGGCCCGGTGGCACCAGTGTCCGGCAGACTCGCCTCTGTCAGTGCGCCCCAGGGTGGCTGTGGCTACAATGTAGCTGCCATCACCAGTGGAATGGGTGGATATGTAAAGGCCTTTGGGGTCCTTAGGGACTAGTAAAGTGCTATACAAATACAGGCCATTTACCATTTTAATCATGTTTATTGATCCATCTCTTCCTCTGCATGTTCTGTTCTTCCTCAGAGTGTAAAGGAGAAGACAAAGTAATCCAGGAACAAGGAGATGTCATTGCTGCTGAAGGAGACACAGTTACACTTTACTGCAAATATGAAACAACTTCTACATACGCATATTTGTTCTGGTACAAACAGGACGTGAACGACTATCTGAAATATGTTTTACGGCGAGATGCTTCTGGAACTGAAAACGCTCAAGAGTTCCCAAAACACAGATTTGATGCTGAACTCAACAAGACATCAGTTCCTCTGAAGATCCAGAAGCTTCAGCTGTCTGACTCTGCTGTGTACTACTGTGCTCTGCAGCCCACAGTGACAGGAAACAGCAAAACTCTGTACAAAAACCTTTGGAGCAAAGACAACAGAATACTCCACAACATCCACTAGAGGGAGCCACACACTGTTAAACCTCTGATTCTTGTGTGACTGATGACAAAGACAACAGAGAAATGAAGCAGTAAAGATCAGAGACAGAGACAGAGCTGCTGTGGAAGCACAAAACTATTCGAATAAAAAACCCTTTATTTATAACAAAATGTTTCTAACAGCTTTGAACATCTACAGTTTGTTCATGTCTCCTTTAAAACTCAAACAGTTAAAAAAAAGAAGAAAAAGGAAAAATTAAAGCTGTTTTAAAGAAATTAAATTCTTTGACACTTTCAACGCTCCAAAATCTGAACCCACAATTCACAAATAACCACGAGACGGAAAAACAAGAACACACATTTCTATCAGTGAGAGATTGTCTCATACCTGCTGGTTTAAATGACACTCAGACGCACACAGAAACCAAAGTAACGATGAAAAGGTTTGTGTGACTGTTACAGCTGCTGTTCGAAAACTGCAGATGGATGACACCAGGTGAAAAACTACTTCTCCACTTCAATATTTACACCACCATTATAAATTTAAAATGTCAGAAAATGATCCAAAAGCTGCTGGAGAAAATCACTGAAAACGTGTTGAACGTACAAATAACTGGAATCTCTGAGAGGTCGATATAATGCTATTAGAAAAGTTAAAGTCCTTTTCCAGAGTGTCAAAGAAATCTCCCAAAACAAGAAATTAGGATAAAAAAAATGAAAGAACAAAATCACAGGATGCGCACCGAGGCAGATCCAGAACAATTACACCTCTCGCCTGACTTGGGAATACCTGAGTGTTCCCCCGAAGGAGGTCTGAGCTTCTCTGCTCAGGCTACTGTCCCAAACCCAGCAGCAGAAGATGGATGAACTCAGTCCTGCTGGTCAGTCAGACAGGTTCTCAGTGCATCCAACCAACCACAGCAAGAAGACTTTAAACATGGCTTTCTCCAAAAGGAAAAGGAATCTAACATGTAATATATTCTAAAAGACGCGTTATGTTTTCATTAGGGCAGTGGTTCTTAAAATGTGGTATGCGTACCACTGGTGACACATGTTAAAAACACAACAGCCTTAATAAATGCAGAGTAGTTTGTTCATACGTCATCACTTAAAGGTTGGATATCCCACCTGCTGAGAATGTTTTAATGCAGTACAGTTGTTATTGTCACCTGTCACATCCTGTTTATGACAGTTCTAATAAATAACATTCATATAAGAAACTGCATGTGGTGTTTAATAGGTGTATACTACTGTACTCTAATGTTGGTCAAAGGCTGGTAATTTAAGAGCCATATATTTTATGTGGTGGTACTCACTGTGAAAAGAAACCCTGCATTAGAGAAACAAAGCTTCATCGCAGAACGGAAAATCAAAATCAAATGAAGAACACAGTTTTACACGTGACAACATCAAAATAGTTGTTGGTAGATACTTGTTTTCTCCACAAAACTTTCAGCACTGCAGCTTCTGCTGGTTGTGTGTTTTCATGTGAAACAACAAATGATGACTCTGGCGGAACATTTTCCCACAGGTTTTACAGTGATACGGCTTCTCTCCCGTGTGGATCGCGTTGTGGCTTTTTAGCGATGTTGACAGAGTAAATCTTTCCCCGCAGGTCTCGCAAACATACGGTTTCTCTCCTGTGTGCGTTCTCATGTGGCGCAGCAGGTTACTGCGTTTAATGAACGTTTTCCCACATAACTGGCAAGAATGAGGCCTCTCTCCTGTGTGGATCACTTTGTGTAATTTAAGTGACGATGATTCGGAAAAACATTTCCCACAGTGATCGCACTGGTGCGGCTTCTCTCCTCTGTGGCTTCGCATGTGGCCCAACAAATGACTACTCTGACTGAAAGTCTTTTCACACATTGTGCAGGAATACGGCCTCTCACCGGTGTGGATTCTCAGGTGGATCATCAGATTCCCGCGTTGCCTAAAAGTTTTGCCACATATGTGGCAGGAAAACAACCTCTCTTCTGTGTGGACAGTCATGTGGCGCAGCAAAGTGCTCTTCTGAGCAAAACTTTTCTCACATGTATTACAGGTGAATGGTTTCTCACCTGTGTGGATTTTGTAATGCTCCTTCATTTGGCACTTTTTCTTAAAAGACTTTCCACAAATGTCACACTGGAGAGATTTTCGACCCGTGTCAGTGTTACACCGACTCGCTGATGGTGGGAATTCTTCAGAATTGTTGCTCTGACTTCTGTTTACATGAAGTTTTGACTCTGGATTTCCAGAGTCTGAATCGCCCTTCTTCCCTCCTTCCTGATCTCGGCTCTCAGCTGCAGCAGAGCCGTGAGTGAGGAGCTGGTCACGGTTTGCTTCTGATTCACTGTGGTCACTTTTGCTGTGAGCAGGAGTCACCGTAGAAGTTTTCGTCTCTGTCACTACGGACTGCTCTCCCTCCTGACTGCTGCAGAGTTTGTTCTGTTCCTCTGTGCGCTGTGGAGGTTCTGGTTCCCCCTGGTCCAATCTGGAGCTCCTGTCCTGGTTCCTGAGCTGCTGCTGTGGGAGGTCTGCAGGGACAATAGGAGCCCAGAAAAAGAAAAGCAGTGAAATACATTGTTCCTTTAATCATGTTCGGGGTAATGAACATGCTGTATCATCTTTAGGTGGAAACTAGCGAGCTAACTCCCTGCTAACTTCGAACTTGGTTAAACTTCATAAATTCTGTTTTCGTGGATGCCTGAATGTTAAACTTAACTGTTACAGCTGATAGAGCAGCTGTAACAGTTTTATTAAAGATTAAAGGATTTAGACAGTTTGTAACTCTGTGACGCCGCAGTGATCGTTTGACCCGGAAGACAGCTACAGTCTGACTGGAATCACTCTACAAGAGATTGTTGAAGGTCTCAAATAACTGCTGTCTATTTTATCAATGCAGACTAACAGCTAACACGTCTCCACCAGTTTAAATGAGGCTTTGTTGGTGGATTTATTCTGTTTATATTCTGAAAGAACAGGAAGGTTACTGAGTGCAAATGTAATCCGGTCTTTAAGTCTGACGTCACCAGCCGTGTCTGCGCTCAAACTGCGCTGCAGGTCCATAAATCAAACGATCACTGAGAGTTACAAACGGTCTAAAGTCTTTAGACCGTTTGTAACTCTCACTGACGTCATATATACACATCTTACTATATGTATCAGAATCAGAATCAGAATACTTTATTCATCCCGAGGGAAATTAGGGGTTACAGCAGGCAGCACGCTAATGGCGCATGCGCACTCAACTAAAATGTACTAGAGATTTTCTATATATTCATCCTGTGTCGAGCCAACTGTAATGAAACTGTGTGCCTTGTACACTTGCTGTACACTGAATGACAACAAAAGCATGTCTTTAAGCACCAAGCCAACAACATTAACCAAACAACACTCGTAGGTTTGCAGCTGACATGGATCCACTCGTTTTATACATACTTTGAGTCTAATGCTGAAACTCTTTAATTATAACAATACTTCATGGTATTTCTCTCTGAAAAATAACTGCAGCTGCATCATAAATTGTGTAACAGGGCTCTGATTAGGACCAGACCATCAGAGTGAGACTCACCTGTTCTGTGCACATCTGTCTCAGCACTGGTGGTGACGTCCAGCTCTCTGGGCTGATGGTTGATGTCTTTCTCGATCTGGGTAGAATTATTTAAAACTTTGAATGCTTCTCTGGATTCAGTCCCAACAAACACACTGGAGTCAGAGTGAGTGGCGTTACTGAGGTCGCTTTCCTCGTAAGTAGCAGTCACCGTAAAGGTATCCGTCTCCTCCTCCAGTCCCAGCTGCTCTCCCTCCTGACTGCTGCACAGTTCCTCCTGTTGCTCTTTAATCTGTGGAGGTTCTGGTTCCCCCTGGTCCAATCTGGAGCTCCTGTCCTGGTTCCTGAGCTGCTGCTGTGGGAGGTCTGCAGGGACAATAGGAGCCCAGAAAAAGAAAAGCAGTGAAATACATTGTTCCTTTAATCATGTTCGGGGTAATGAACATGCTGTATCATCTTTAGGTGGAAACTAGCGAGCTAACTCCCTGCTAACTTCGAACTTGGTTAAACTTCATAAATTCTGTTTTCGTGGATGCCTGAATGTTAAACTTAACTGTTACAGCTGATAGAGCAGCTGTAACAGTTTTATTAAAGATTAAAGGATTTAGACAGTTTGTAACTCTGTGACGCCGCAGTGATCGTTTGACCCGGAAGACAGCTACAGTCTGACTGGAATCACTCTACAAGAGATTGTTGAAGGTCTCAAATAACTGCTGTCTATTTTATCAATGCAGACTAACAGCTAACACGTCTCCACCAGTTTAAATGAGGCTTTGTTGGTGGATTTATTCTGTTTATATTCTGAAAGAACAGGAAGGTTACTGAGTGCAAATGTAATCCGGTCTTTAAGTCTGACGTCACCAGCCGTGTCTGCGCTCAAACTGCGCTGCAGGTCCATAAATCAAACGATCACTGAGAGTTACAACTCTCATTGTAACTCTCACTGACGTCATATATACACATCTTACTATATGTACTAGAGCTTTTCTATATTTTCATCCTGTGTCGCGCCAACTGTAATGAAACTGTGTGCCTTGTACACTTGCTGTACACTGAATGACAACAAAAGCATGTCTTTAAGCACCAAGCCAACAACATTAACCAAACAACACTCGTAGGTTTGCAGCTGACATGGATCCACTCGTTTTATACATACTTTGAGTCTAATGCTGAAACTCTTTAATTATAACAATACTTCATGGTATTTCTCTCTGAAAAATAACTGCAGCTGCATCATAAATTGTGTAACAGGGCTCTGATTAGGACCAGACCATCAGAGTGAGACTCACCTGTTCTGTGCACATCTGTCTCAGCACTGGTGGTGACGTCCAGCTCTCTGGGCTGATGGTTGATGTCTTTCTCGATCTGGGTAGAATTATTTAAAACTTTGAATGCTTCTCTGGATTCAGTCCCAACAAACACACTGGAGTCAGAGTGAGTGGCGTTACTGAGGTCGCTTTCCTCGTAAGTAGCAGTCACCGTAAAGGTATCCGTCTCCTCCTCCAGTCCCAGCTGCTCTCCCTCCTGACTGCTGCACAGTTCCTCCTGTTGCTCTTTAATCTGTGGAGGTTCTGGTTCCTCCTGCTCCACACTGGAGCTCCTCTCCTGGTCCCAGAGCTGCTGCTCAGGGAGAACCTCCTCCTCTCTGCAGAGGAGTCGCAGTGGGAGGTCTGGAAGTAGAAAAGGACACAAAAAAGAAATAAATAATATTATAAAAAGGCAAATACTCCGACACACACACACAAGCTTTCAAAGTTACTACACGGAGAAAAGCCAAAACAGAGAATACACGCGTGCTGAAAAAAGGCCTCTGAGTCGCTTATAGTGTGTCTATACTGCACAATGTACACATGTTGATAACACGGGTCGGTTATGTAGAAGAAGAAGAGGAATTCTGGAGTAAGTTGGATGAAGCAGTACTGAGTGTCTGCAGGGGGAGAGAGAGTTCAACAAACATGTAAGTGAAGGGAGGAGAGGTGATGAGGAGGCGCTGGGTAGGAGTGCCTTTAAAGAAAGGATAGAAAAGGTTGTGTTGAACTTTAACAAGAGGGAGGAACACAGAGGGATGTATGAGACTGCAGGAAGGTGCACACAGGTGAACTCCATCTTATACAGAAGGTGAAATCTGAAGGAGACATAGCTGGGGGCATCAGATGGAGGTCTGCAAGATAACTTTGGAAATCAATAAGAGGAAGTGAGAGAAGACAGAGGAAGGGAATAAATGGTGGAAGCTGCTCCGAGCTCAGGAGGAGCTGAGACGGACTCCGAGTGGCAGGGAAGAGTTCCCAGACGACTGGAAAGCACAGCTGACATGCTGAGGGAAACTCTCAGGAAGGGTTTGTGTATAGTACATATTGTGTATCTGTACAGAGGAGAGAGAAGGAGGAGGTTTGCTGGAAAGAGGGAAAATTTCTCCTGGAGCAAATATTCCGTCATACCAGAAAGTGTTTTGGAAAAGAGAGCGAAAAGGTCATGTGTTCTCCTGTGTGGACGGAGCAGGAAGGAGGCGCTGTTGTTGTCTCAGCTAAATGAGTGAGTGTGTCAGTACATACGATTAAAACTTAAGCACCAATGTCTTTAAAACAAACCCCAAAACACAGCCACTGATGTACAACACAGAACAGAGAAACTCCTTCTGATTGGTCAGCATTTACGTCACAGACACAAACTGTGATTGGACACTTTGAGTGCATCCAACAATCCACAGCAGAAACACACTGACTGTGATCCAGGGCAGCACGGTGCTGTGGTGGGTAGCACTGTTGCCTCACAGCAAGACGCTCCTGAGTTTGAATCCACCCCCTGCTCACGGCCCTGTGTGGAGTTAGCATGTTCTCCCCGTGTTTGAGTGGGTTCTCTGGATCCCTCCCAGTCCAAACACGTGCACTTAGTGGGGTTAGGTTAACTGGTGATGCTAAACGGCCTGCCCAGGGTGTACCTCTCCTGTGGTAGCTGGGATACGAATGAAATGAATGAAACTCTCCTGCTTCATAATGACGACACAGTCCGGACAAAGAGCAACCAGAAGCTTTTCTACAACTTTACACGACAAAGAGTTGAGCGGACAGACCTCAGCAGAAAAGCAGACACGCGGTTAAAACTGGGCTTCTTTGTTTTTTCTCTCATATGCGGATTAAATGCGTAGTTAAACTTTCCAGGGGCAGGAGGACGCTCACCGGGCCGGTGTTCCAGATCTACTGGCGTTTAGATCAACTGGCGTTGGTCGAACAGATGTGTGGCAGTCTTGCGTTTCAGGAGCTGCTACCGACAAACCAGCAAAAAAACACCAAATGTGTCACCTGTGACACTTGGAGTGTGTTTGAGACAACCTCACACACACTCCGTCAGTCTTGATACTGTTGAACAACAAAATGTATAAAAATGTGGCGAGTTTACCTGGTGATATCCTCACGCGCGACGCGATCACGAAAACAGCAAACAAGTAACACCACGCCGATGTTGTTCACAGGACAGCAAGAGTAAACGATCGGGAGACTCTAGTCGTCGTCATCGTTCCCCTCGCACGGTTTATTTCTCCGGTTTCAGCGTTTTTGCTTCACAACTACAGCGAGCAGTTTACTTTGTGCACTAACATGGACTCGAGTCAACCAGCGTGGCGCTGTAGTGCCACAGCCTACAGCCAGATCAGCCTGTGACACACATCTGCACCACGTTTGATTTCGTTTCTTGCACAACACATTTGTACCTTTCAATTGTGTCTGTTTGTGCGTCATGCAAATAAACCTTTGACAAGAATGAAATGACACTAACATTTCACTAGTGTTGTAACATCACATGTCGTTAGCGTAGTCTGTCTGTGTCTTTTCTCTGCAAACAAACATGTTAGAGTTGGTTGTGATATACAGTCTGTATAAGTGTGGTTAATCTAATAAACATGTGTAAGGAGATGGCAGTTACTGTGAATGTACAGCAGTTACACAGTGATTAGTAATAAACAGTCAGACAATGACTCTGACAATCTCATTCAATCTTGCAGACTGAATGCACCTTCTGTGGAAAGTGGTACCACACAGTGTGTGTGGACGTCCCCTGTGCAGAAGGCGACTACAAATGTTGTGGGTGCTAAATAAACAGAAACAAATGATCCCTGTTGTCTTTGCTTACTGATGTTTTCAGTGTTGACAATCCACATTGCTGCCATTGCATCTTTCAACATGTTTGTGGGTAGATCTGGATGTACCAGGGGTAAGTGCAGCCATTCAGCCTCTACTCATCATAGCAGCAGGTGCAGATGTGTCACAAGTTAATCTAGTAGTGGGCTATGGTATTTGGCCACAGGTGGTAGCAGTGGACTGAGCTCCATTTGAAACTGCTCCAGCTGCTGTGTGATAGTGGATCTGCTACAAATTGAAGATCATAAGCAAGTTTTGGAAATTAACCCTTGTACTATGTTGAAAAACAAAAAAGTGACATTGATTTTGTTGCGGGTCATTTTGACCCGTACTGTGTAAATCCACTCAGAATTATCCAAAAACTGCAATAAAACAATAGCAACTTTATTTCCCATCAGATAAACATGTAGAACACAGACATACAACAGTTAGACTTTCCATAACTATTGTAGGAACAATTTGGTTTTTCGTTCTTACAAACACATTTCTGTTGAACTTGCCCAACGTTCTCAGTTTTTCAATGCTCAACATTTTCAGTTTTGTCCACATGATGGACAGAATGTAACGGTGTGCTTTCTGCAGATGTGCTTCTTGCATTTCTCACAAAACGTGCTTGTTTTCAAACAGGAATCTTCCTAACTAAGATTTAAAACAAAAGATTTCTACGTCTCCTCCAGTCTCACAAACAGATGACAAACCAAGCGACACACCTGAGTCACTGACTTTCTTAAATCCACTCACTCTCACTGGCTGTTTATTACTAATCACTGTGTAACTGCTGTGAATTCACAGTAACTGCCGTCTCCTTACAAATCTTCATTAGCTTAACCACACTTATACAGACTGTATATAACTCCAGCCATGTTGATGGGTTGCCTATATTGGCTGGAAATATTCATTTCCAGGTAAAAGACACAGGCAGACGATGCTTACAGGATGTGATGTGACAACACTAATGAAATATTGATGTGTCATATTTGTCCAAGGCGTATTTCATTGTTATGGAAAAAGAGAATATTAAAATCATGATGACCAATTGGAGTGGTGATTTCTATGACTTTGTGTATATAATTTGGAATTTTGTACAAATGTAGGCCAATAAGGAATATATGATATCATTTCATTCTTCAAAGGTTTCTTTGCATGACGCACAAACAGACACAATTGAAAGGTACAAATGTGCATGACACGAATTCAAACGTGGTGCAGATGTGTGTCACAGGCTGATCTGGCTGTAGGCTGTGGCACTACAGCGCCACGCTGGTTGACTCGAGTCCATGTTAGTGCACAAAGTAAACTGCTCGCTGTAGTTGTGAAGCAAAAACGCTGAAACCGGAGAAACAAACCGTGCGAGGGGAACGATGACGACGACAAGAGTCTCCCGATCTTTACTCTTGCTGTCCTGTGAACAACATCGGCGTGGTGTTACTTGTTTGCTGTTTTCGCGATCGCGTCGCGCGTGAGGATATCACCAGGTAAACTCGCCACATTTTAAACATTTTGTTGTTCAACAGCATCAAGACTGACGGAGTGTGTTTGAGACAACCTCACAAGTGTCACAGGTGACACATTTGGTGTTTTTTTGCTGGTTTGTCGGTAGCAGCTCCTGAAACGCAAGACTGCCACACATCTGTTCGACCAACGCCAGTTGATCTAAACGCCAGTAGATCTGGAACACCGGCCCACTGAAGGTCAAAGTGCGCTGTTTGTGGTCCACGGAAGAACATCGGTTTGTGTGACTGAATCCAGCCCACCAGAGGGACACTCACCTGTCCTGTGCAGCTTGATTTGGGGTTTCCAGGTGATATCCAGCAGTCTGCGCTGACGGTCGATCTCTTCCTCGTACTGGACGATCGTTTTTTCAAACTCCAAGAATATTTGTTCAGCAGCAGCAGTTAGTCGCTCGTTGATGAACTCTCTCAGATACTGAACTGAAGGCATCGTTGCTGCCGCGGCTCACACACAACTATACACTCTGCTACCTTCGAACTTTACTGACCCCGACACCTGTGGAAAGTTAAGGCTACTTCAGCTTTTTCCTGTTTACTTCCGCCTGGTGTCACATAGGGAAGTTCCGGCGGTGGAGGGCGGCTAACTTTCGTTCCGCTGTTGTCACATCGCTCTCACAGAAAACTTCATGTTTGATCTGAACAGTGATTTCAATCACAAAGTGACGACACAGCAGACGGACCCACAAATCTCACCAGCAGGTCTGCCTTCGTGGTTCCTCCGGGTTCAGTGACCGTTTTACCCACAACACAAACCGTTACCATGACTACCATGAATAGATGTCCAGCCCTCTATTTTAAAGTTTGGCATTAAATTATTTTTGGGTCTGTTTGGCTGAAATAATGTTATAATTCACTAATACTGGTTTTTGCACGACTCCAATCAGTGACAACACTCACATATAAATACATCTGTCTGCTTGCTTTCTTTGCTTAGTAGTAGTAGTAGTAATAATAATAATAATAATAATAATAATAATAATGACATTATTGTACATGTCTTGATGCATTCTCCCTGCCATCACCACTGATCAATGGTGAAGACTGTTTGCATATTAATGATCATGAAACTGACCTCACAGCTCGTTGCTGGTCAAATTCAAATTTAAATTTAAATTCAAATTCAAATTTTATTTTAGCTGACCTCCCCTTCAGTAGCTAATTTCAATGCAAATGTGCTGTTTATAAGGTTGGGGAAACCTGCAGTCAGCTGAGACTGAAGAAGTCACCTGGATGAGTGACGAAACGTTTCTCCAGCTGAAGACGTCCAGATGAACAGAATCAACTTTTGGAGATCAGCCTTAGGTCAGTATCCTCTGATCTGAGGACGTGATGGCTGCAGTTACAGCCACACAGTGGTAATATCCACCAAATATTAGTGTAGAGGCTTATATGTAACACTGCTAACTAGCAGAGCTGCTCTGTGCAGCGTTATGGCACGATAATCTTAAGGGAGAATAAAAAGTCGACACACATATCTCATTCCTGACGGAGGACTCTACCACTACACTTCTCCAGTGCATTCACAGAGTCGTTGCATGGTAAGACCTGGATGGGAAGTGGGCGGAGCCTTTTACCGTCATTTTATTACGGCGCAAAGTACAAACACCTGTGGACACACAATCCAACACCCCCACTTGTACACAGGTTGGGGAAAAACAATCCTCCGGAAAAAACATCTTACATTCCAAACACAAATACAGAGAATTTTTCTAACTTAGACTTTGAAACTGGTTTCGTCATCATATCTGCTACCATTGACTCAGTTGGACAGTAATCAATGAGCACTTTCCTTTCATGTACAGCTGACCTTATAAAATGATATTTCACATCAATGTGTTTACATCTTTGTCTGTTCACTGGATTTTTTGACAAAGCGATTGTTCCCTGATTGTCCTCCAATATCATAGGTATTTCATACTCAAACTCATCAAGATCTTGAATCAAATAAGTCAAATACATACATTCCTGAACTGTTGCTGCTAATGCCATGTATTCGGCTTCACATGTTGATAGTGCTGTAGTTGTCTGCTTTTTGGTTTTCCATGATATCAAAGGACCATTTTCATTTAGGCTTACACAATAACCTGTCATACTGCGTCTATCAGAAACATCGGATGCCCAGTCTGCATCACTGTATGCTTGTAGACCTAGTTTTCCACTTGAACATTTCCTAAAACACAGTTCTTTTCCTCGACTACCTTTTAGATACCTCAGAACATGTTTCACTGCTGTCCAATCATCAACAGTTGGCGCATTGAAATGTTGTGACAGTTTGCTGACAACATAGCTTAAATCAGGTCGCGTACAATAGCTCAGATAAATAAGACATCCTACCGCTTCACGATATCTCCTCACATCTGGTAATGTCTCGGATTTATCAGAATGAGTCCATTTCTGTTCACAGGGTGTTAACCTTGGCTTACAGTTTTGCATGTTAAATCTCTTTAAAATGTTCTCAATATATATTTTCTGTGACATTCTGACACATTCTTTTTCTTGAATAAAATCTATTCCTAGAAAATGGTTAAGTTTCCCCAGATCTTTCATTTGGAATTTAGAAGAGAGCATTTCTTTCACGCCTGAAAGCACATTTTCATTGTTAGCTGCAATGAGTAAATCATCCACCCACACTATGATGATTACTTTTTCACTTTCAGTTTCTTTTGAATACACACAATGATCAGCAATATTTTGTCTAAATCCACAACTGCTTAAATAGTCATGTAAGGTTTGGTTCCAGTTACGACCCGATTGCTTCAGCCCATAAAGTGATTTCTTTAGTCTGTACACCAGTTTATTAGTCTCACTTGATTCTGTCTCAAAACCTTCTGGTTGTTGTATATATATTTCTTCATTTATTGGTGCGTGTAGATAGGCGGTTTTTACATCCATCTGGTGAACCAACATATCATCCTGAACCACTTTCTGCATCAAAACTCTCACACTCGATAAGTTAGCAGTCGGTGAAAAAGTCTCCTCATAATCAACTCCTTTTGTTTGACTAAAACCTTTAGCCACAAATCGAGCTTTATATCTGTCTGATCCGTCTGAGTTCTTTTTAACGGCATAAACCCATTTACCCCCCACTGCTTTCTTACCCTCTGGTAAAGTGGTTAAAGTAAATGTGTCATTCTCCTTAAGGGATTGGATTTCTTCATTCATCGCTTTTTCCCATTCTTTTGACTCACTTGACACAATAGCTTCGCTAAATGATGTGGGTATTTCACACAACAATCTGTAGCAATAATCAACACTGGTTTGCATCTGTTCATTTTCACACTCTTTCACATCCGTGATATAATCACTCAAATAATCAGGTCTCTTTCTGATTCTGGATGGATAACGTGTAGCTCCAGCATCTACTTTATCATCAGTTTTAACCTCGGACTCAGTTTGACTGCTTTCACTACCATCTGGAATATCCTCATCCTTCGTCTGTTTGGGTTCACCATCTTTTCTGGATTCATAAACCTCATCTTCATACATCTGATCACTCTGTGTTTGTTGATCCATTGTCGCGGGATTTAGTATTTTTATCAATCTGTGCTTTTCAACTTTCCCGGTTTTTGGGAAATAGATCAAATATGCTGGACTATTTTTGTCATATCCCAAGAAAACACCTTTGTCGCATCTTGGATCCAGCTTTCCCCTATTTTGTTTATAAGCATAGCACAATGATCCGAATTTTTTCATTCTAGAAAGATCAGGTCTTTTTCCAGTTAACATCTTATACGCTGTCTGACCTGTGCGTTTGTTAAAACATCGGTTCCGAATCACTCCCGCGGTTTGTACTGCATATGGCCATAAAGACTTTGGCAATTCGCTCTCAACTAACATGCATCTCGCCATGTCAAAAAGTGTACGCCAGTTCCTCTCTGCTGTTCCGTTTTGATGAGGCGAATATCGCGCCGAAGTTTCCTGCCTAATGCCGTGTCTACTTAATAAATCTCTGAACTGTCTGCTTGTAAATTCAGTTCCATTATCAGAACGAATGCACTTGATTTTCCCATATGACGCCACCTCTGCAATGAATCTTTCAGTTGCTTGAGTTGTATCACTTTTGTGTTTCAGATTATATACAAATGTTGCACCTGAATAATCATCAACAAACGACAGAACATACTTAAACCCTTCTTTAGAGTTTGGCGTAATCGGACCAGCTAAATCCGTATGTACCAACTCTAATGCTGCCCTGGCCTTTTCATCTGGTTCTCGGTTCCTAGTTTGAGTAAACTTCCCTTGTATACAGGCTTCACATTGCATATTTTTGTTGATTTTACCCTTAATTTCCATTCCATCAACGACATTTTGCAGATTTTGAACATCCTCATAATTACAGTGTCCTAGAATTTCATGCCACGTTTGCATATCAAAACATCCATTACATTTCTCTTCAAACTCTTGCACAGTGTTTATAAAGAACAGTCTCTCGTGTTCACATATAGGGAATTTTGTTCCATCAACATGTTTAAGAAAACTGTCCCCGTGTTTGAAAGCCACAGTGGCTCCGTTACTAGTAGCTGCTTTTACTGACAAAATGTCCTGTGGAAACGATGGAATGTAGAGTGCTTGTTTCAATGTTACCTTGTGACTGCGTCCTTTACTGTCAATCATACTTATCTCAGCATCTCCTCGCCGCTTTGCAGCTCCTCTGCTCCGCCTTCCGTCAGCCAACTCTACACAATGAGCCTCGGGTCGAAATGTGTCATCAAAAGTCTTAAAACTCTCGATCTTCGTAAAGATATGTGACGTCGCTCCCGTATCCACCAGTAGCTGGTTATTCAGCATCTCTTGGCCGCCGTCCTGGACCCTCTGGGGTTCGGAGCCCGTCTTGAACGCGTAGTCCTTCTCCACAACCCCTCTCGCTTCATCCCGTCTTAGCTTCCTTCTACAGGTCGCATCTTTGTGTGTACTACTCCGGCAAAAACTGCACCATACTCTGGATCGGCACGTTCTTGCAGTGTGTCCCTTTAGTCCACATTTAAAACACACAATCTCATTATTCTTTGATCTTCGGTCATCTGCTCGCCATGAAGTAGAATCCTGGTCTAATTGCACTTTTGTCCTCATTACGTTGTCATCAGTTACAGCCGCACGCATTCTCTCGGTTTCTTCATAACTTCTGAGTTTTACTTTAAACTCTGAGAATGTGATTTTTGCTTCGCTCTGTGTAACGTGCACAATCAGGGGTTTAAACGTCTCTGGTAGACCTCTCATTATCATTGCGATCAGAAGTCCATCAGTTAATGACTCACCCGCATTTTTTAACGCTGTGATAATTGCTTCTGCTCGGATAATATAGTCCGTCACACTTTCATTCTTTTCATTTGTGAGAGAAGTAAGTTCGGTGTACAGACTTATGATCCTTGGCTTGCCCACTCCTGCATAATGACCTCTCAAAATTTTTAGGGCTTTCCGTCCGTCATCAACTGCATCTCTCATAACTAACGATAAACTTTTGTCATCCAGAAATTGTATCAACTCTGCATATGCTTCTGCATTTTTGTCATCATCTTCACCATCGGCTTCTTCATCACCCTCAGCCTTTAAGATGACATCTTTCAAACCTTGTAGTCTGAGATGACCAAGGAACTTCGTTTCCCATATCTCATATTTCCTTTCATCTCCATCAAACTGCAAACGGGAATATCGACTGCCCGACTCTGCCGTGCGTCTGCTCATGATGCACAAAAACGCTTACTCACTCAATCGTGCCAAACTTTTAACACCTGCCGGTAACCTGCGGCTTTCCAGGAAACGCTGCCCTTCCTTTGGCAGTTACAGGATCTCTTTACTGCTGCTCTGGGCCCATAACCTGTTAGCAGAGCTGCTCTGTGCAGCGTTATGGCACGATAATCTTAAGGGAGAATAAAAAGTCGACACACATATCTCATTCCTGACGGAGGACTCTACCACTACACTTCTCCAGTGCATTCACAGAGTCGTTGCATGGTAAGACCTGGATGGGAAGTGGGCGGAGCCTTTTACCGTCATTTTATTACGGCGCAAAATACAAACACCTGTGGACACACAATCCAACAACATTCACACTTTTCTTTCTTTGAACATAGAATTTCATTTACAGGATAATAAATAACTGGGTTTGGTTTAGAATTAATTTAAATACTCATATAACACTGTATTCTAAAATAAGTGCGCACATTTTAGTTGACACTGTTATGTATGATTTAATCTTTTTGTTTTCTGAGTTACCTCAGCTGCAGCTGCTCCAGTCTCTTGATTGATGAGCCAAGAGGTGGAAAAGGGGCGGAGCAAGTCTGTATGGAGAACTGCAAACTGGCTCATACCATAACTCTGGATCATGGGGGGAATTGGATTTTTTTTAGTTAGTTTTTTTGTGTATTTTACCCCTTTTATGTGTTTTTGTGGGATGATCAACCACTATTAAGTTTCTCCTTTGTCTCACTTACCTGACAGAGGGAGCTCGACGCGCCGCCGCTTTGACAGCTGGCTCGGGCAGGAGTTGTTCGGTTAGAGGCTTGCTGTTTGGAATAACACTCGATCGCCGGTGGATTGGCATAATCTGGACTGTGACTGGGTCAGAATGGCAAGTAGTAGTGGAGGGCTTTCTGACGATGAGGAAATGGACATTGATTGAAATAAATTGGACATAGTAGAAACGTGGGGGTTAGGAAGGACAGGTTGAAATCTGCGCCAACACGGAAGCGAGCACTTGAAGAGGAAGATGGTAGGCATGAAGTAATGATGGAAGAATTTAAAGTGATATTGAAATTCAAACCTGGGAATGAAATAATGGGACTGAGTCCAATTGCTCTGACTGAGCTCTGAGCTGGCTAAGGTGCTCCGAGACGGGTGATTGTTTGTGAAATGTAAAAATGCAGAACAAAAGTCTAAAGCGCTTGTGGCGGAGGTGTGGTCCAGGTGTTCTGGGAATCCATCCTACTTGGCAAACCATCCTACCCGTTGTTTCTGCGCATGCGCACAACATGAAATTAACTGCCAAACCATCCTACCTTTGTTAATGTCACCTGCAAGCATACTTAAACTGCTAAAATTCAGTGGCGAACCATCCTACCTTTGTCAACATGAGCTAGAAACGTACTTTAACAGCTAAAATTGCCAAAGTAGGATGGTTTGTCGGAACACCGGGCACGGCTGCAGGGGAGGAGTGGTGCAGTGAGCTCAACGGGGCGGTGCTGGAGACGCAGGTGAGAACAGCTGATGGCATTCGGACTGATGATGGTTTCCTTCCCCTTTTTTAGTGAGATGGGAGAGGAGCGGAGAGGAAGCTGGGAATCAGCTGAGACCGGAGCTGTCAGACTGTGCACAGTCATAACAAATGAAAACTAAAAATAAACGTGGCATCTGGCGACAAAGAACTGTGCGTGTGTGTGAAGTGCATTTCACAGCGCTCAAGTTGAAAATGCTTTGTAAAAAAGGAGATTATGGACAGGAAGGTGGTTAGTGAGAGGAGAGGGTGTAGAGGAGTGATTTCAGGTATTCCCAGTGGGGAAAATCTGGAGGAGATGAGGAAAGTGATCAACGGAGGAGAAATCACTGGAATAAAAAGACTGCAAGCTGTTAGAAATGGAGAAAAATAGTCCGTCAGTACTGCTTGAGTTCCAAGGGAATAGCTGCCAGAGAAAGTCATGGTGGAGTACATGAGTTTTAGTGTCCGTGTTTATGTGCTTCCTCCACTCAGGTGCTACAAATGTCAGAGCTTTGGTCCCATAGTGTGTAAAGGAAGAGTGAGGTGTGGAAGATGCGGGGGAGAACATATGTATGGTGACTGTGGCAGGAGTCAGGTTAAGTGTTGCAACTGTGGGTGGCCACATGCAGCAGCGCATGACAGGTGCACAGTAAGGAAGCAGGCAGCAGAGATTCAACAAGTTGGAACAGAGGAGAGGATATCTTATGCAGAAGCTTTGAGGAGAGTAAATAACAAGGGCAGAAAACCTGATGAGGAACAAGGAATAGGTGATGGGAGAGGGATGGAGAAGGGCAGGAATCAGCCTGAAGTCCAAATGGATAAACGTGTCTTGTTCTTGGCGCAAGTCAAAACAGAAAAGATCAAGATAGTAGTAAAAGCAGCAGCAAAGTTTTTCAAAGTGAAGATTTGTCTTGGGGAAAAATACATTGAGATCTTAGTCATGGAGAATGTACATCAGACCCACAAGCTATAACTTAATGCTAATTCTTCAATGGAAAGCTAGGAGCGTATTGCAAATTGGCCAGGAACTGAAGGGAGCTATTTGTGCATTAAATTTGAAGCCGGGTATTATATGTGTACAAGAAACAGATTTAAACCAAGTCTAGACTTTGTTATTCAAGGATACTCGAGCATTCAGGTGGGTAAAAGTGGAGGATGTGCAACGTTTGTTAAGAATGAAATTAAGTATAGTCGGCTACAGCAGAGTTAGAGGTGATAGTTGTAGAAGTATGGTCTCAGAAAGGAAATATCAAAATAATTAATTTTTAGAGTCCGTTTAAAAAGTTGGAGAGGAAAGAAATGCAAATGCTTCTTAGGGATTGGAGAGGGAAACTACACCAAGCACTTTATAAGGGCAGTGTAATGACACCAGTGGGAAGGTGGTAGAGGATGTAGTTGAGGAGAAGGATTTAGTGGTTCTAAATGATGGCTCTGGCACAAGGGTGGATTTGGTAAGAGGTACAGAGTCGTGTCCTGATGTCACAATGGTTTCACAATGTTTGTCAGGTAGGAGCACATGGAAAGTGTTAAAAGAGAGTACGATTGGTAGTGATCATTATCCGATAGTTATTGATATTTGTGTAGACGCTGATGCAACAGAAAAAGAGGAAATGGAGGTTTGACGAAGCAAACTGGTGTTTGTGTAAAACATTAAGCATCAGTTAAATTCTACAGTTAGTCAGATTATGACTTATGCAGCAACAGCATCCATCCCAAAGAAAGGTGGCAGTAAAAGGATAAAGGTAGTGCCATGGTGGACGCAAGAACGTACAGCCATAATCAAAGCCAAGAACAAAGCATTTAAAATGCTGAAAAGAGCACTGTGTGTTTAAAAATCTCATATGCTACAAAAGGAAACGGGCAGAAGTAAGAACGGTAGTTAAATCAGCTGAGAGGGAATATTGGAGGAAGTACTGTAATACTTTGGGGAGATCGACCCCTTTGGAGAGTCTGGACAACTATAAAGAAAATGTCTGGGAAGAGGAACGAGTATGGTTATCCAGTAATGAAAGATAATGACAGATTATTAGTAGATAATAGGAGTAAAGCTGAATTATTGGAAAGAGCATTTGCAAAAGTTCACAGCACAGAAAATTACTGCAGAAATCAGCGGAAGAGAAGAAACACGAAGGTCTGATAAATATCATGTTTTCAGTAGCAGAGTTAAATAATTCATTAATGGAAGTAAGAAATACGACTCCAGGTAGAGATCAGATAGTTATTGTATGATTAAAAACTTAAGCAACCCTCGTAAGACTATATTAGTAAAATGTTCAAAGTATGGGAAGAAGGTAGAAACGATCATTGTTCCCGTATGTAAGCCAGGAAAGGATCCAGCCTTGGCGGAAAGTTATAGACCGATAGCTTTGACATCACATTTGGGGAAAGTAATGGAAAAAATGGTGAATGAAAGATTAATTGACTTTTTGGAAACTAATAGTAAGATCAAGTATTACCAAAGTTTAGAAAAGGAAGAAGCACGATAGATCCAGCTGTGCGTCTAGAGCATGAAATAAGGCGTGCCCAAGTGAACAGTGAGAGTGTAGCAGCCGTGATTGTAGATGTCGAGAAGGCGTACGATGTGATGTGGAAAGAAGGACTCCTGATCAGGTTGCATCAGATCGGTATTAAAGGGAGGACGTATAAATGGATTTGTAGGTGGAGAAACCGCGCCAACCCACACTCCAGTCCAGAAGGTGGCAGTAATGCACCTAAAGTTGTTTTGCCAACCGCCATTAAAATGTAGAAGAAGACGGTGATGCGGGCAGGTCTGTTTGAGTCATAATGTTTGTTTTACACATTGAGTAGAGTTCTGTTACTTTGACCTGTTTTATGGGCCTAAGATTTTGATGATCTTTTGTATAAATTTAACCAACTTTGATTTTGGGTTAAATGAACAAACAAACAAACAAACAAACAAACAAACAAACAAACAAACAAACAAACAAACCTTTTTTGGACTTTAACCTGTGCCTGAGTTTCCTTCACTGTTCGGTCCATCACAGGTCAGTAATGGATTTCTTTAAAGTCCAGTGTTGATGCTGGCTGGTTTACACGTGTACTTCTGCTGTTTAATACATGAGTGAGATTATTCTACATTCTGCTAAATGTTTCAAATATTCAAAGCTCTTTGTTTACAGGCTCCACAGAAACCAGGGCCAAGCCTATCCAGAAGAAGCAGCCTTTGGAGGAGGAGCTACAGCAGTGAACATGAACGGCTTCATTTAGGAGCTGAAGAGCTGCTGTGTTCTCTCTATTGTTCATTCAGTCCAAGAGAAAATCATGTTGCTGCTTTTCATTTGGATGATGATAGTCTCCTTTCAGACTGGTGAGTCATCAAAAGATGGAGTGAGATGTAAAAGGAGATGATGGACATGAAAATATCTGGATGTTGTTTGAATTGATTCACTTTTTATAAACTAAGTTTAAAGATGCAGAAACATGATGGTGAAATATGTCTTTGTTGTTTTCAGGATCCTCTGAGGATTTACTGACACCATCTAAAGATGTAGTGACGAGTTTGGAAGGAGGCACTGTGACTCTCTCCTGCAACTATTCAGGTTATGTTCAGTACCTTTTCTGGTACCATCAGAAGTCTGGTTCACGTCCACAGCTTGTTATGGCAGAACATTCAGAGCAAACAGAAAAGCTGAAGTTTATACATGACAAAGAAAAAAAGGAGTTTCATCTGGAGATCTCCTCTGCTGCAGTGACTGACTCTGCTGTGTACTACTGTGCTCTGCAGCCCACAGTGACAGGAAACAGCAAAACTCTGTACAAAAACCTTTGGAGCAAAGACAACAGAATACTCCACAACATCCACTAGAGGGAGCCACACACTGTTAAACCTCTGATTCTTGTGTCATTGGACTGATGACAAAGACAACAGAGAAATGAAGCAGTAAAGATCAGAGACAGAGACAGAGCTGCTGTGGAAGCACAGAACTATTTGATTGGCTCAGCTATTACACTGGCCCCGCCCACTGAAGTTGAGCTCATCCAATGACATTATTTGTTGGTCATTGTGCTGCAGTGGAAGAACATTGTTCATGTGCTGTCTGTCTGGCTTTAATAACTCCAAAGACATGTTGCTGCACCTCTTTTTGCTTCTATCTCACATTATAGGTGAGTTTAAGAACAGGGATTAAAGTTTAGTTGAAGCTGCTGCATTAAGCAGATATACAGACTGCATTTCACTACTTTTCTTCTTTCTTTTTCCAGGACTAACAGCTGGAGACTCAATCACTCCTCAACAACCTGAAGTCACTGAAACAGAAGGAGAATCTGTCAAACTCACATGTAGCTATGAGACAACATCAGAGTATGTACGCCTTCACTGGTACAGACATGATTCTGACCTTCAGGCTCCTCAGTTTATATTGTGGAAAGAAGCAAGATCATGGAGTGATGAATATATCCCTGATAATCGATATGACTCAGAAACATCTTCTACATCAACTACTCTGACCATAGCAGCCCTAACCCTGGCAGACACAGCTCTCTACTACTGTGCTCTACAAACACAGTGATACAAAGTGTAGAAGAGGCTGTACAAAAACCTGAACACAGATATCTGACTACTCTTCAAAGAGGAGGGAAGTGGTATTCAAAGCACAGCTTCATATCAGATGGATTCTGCTAATTCCTGTTTTATCAGAGTCACTGTGGTTACAGCTGCTAATGAAACACTGTGGGAGGATTCACATGAGCAGCAAATCCACATCAACCACAAACCAACTGCAGGAACGTTCAGACACAATAAAAACTGTCAAACATCAAAAGCTGCTCATTTACACTATTTCATATTTAGTGGATGAGGACATGCAGAAATGCAGCAGAAGCAAAATAAACAGAGTAACAGAGGTTTATCTCTTTAAGGTAAAATCTCTCACATGAAGCTAAAAGTCTTCAGCTCAGTTTTTATTCTTTTGCAGAATTTATGTTGTATAAAATAAAAACAGTAAAAACTCTTTGTTCTCATATTTAAATAAAATTCAAATTTCAAGCTAACAGCTGTTTGAGAATCACCTTAGTGATGTAGAAATATTTTATTATGTCAAACTGTTATCTTTTGCATTTTTTAGAGATTCAACCAACAAAATGTGAATATTTGTCTTTTTTGTAACACAGTCGAATAAATAAGATTCCAAATATACAACATAAAACTGGTTATTTGCTAGTTTTCTTTTCTGTGTAGAAAACACTGGTTCATGTGGGCGACCGTGGCTCAGGGGGTTGGGAATCGCATCTGTAACCGGAAGGTCGCCGGTTCGATCCCTGGGCTCTCTGTCCTGGTCGTTGTGTCCTTGGGCAAGACACTTTACCCTACTTGCCTACTGGTGATGGCCAGAGGGGCCGATGGCGCGATATGGCAGCCTGGCTTCTGTCAGTCTGCCCCAGGGCAGCTGTGGCTACAACTGTAGCTGCCTCCACCAGTGTGTGGATGTGAGAGTGAATGAATAGTGGTGTTGTAAAGCGCTTTGGGTGCCTTGAAAAGCGCTATATAAATCCAATCCATTATTATTATTATGTGTTGAGTTAGGAGAATTTTATGCTTGAAGGATTCATTACTCAGTGTTTAGTCTTAACAACAGAGCAAAGACAACAGAATACTCCACAACATCCACTAGAGGGAGCCAAACACTGTTAAGCCTCTGGTTTGTTAGCACACAGGAGGGTCTCAGTCTTGTTTAAGAGGTTTAAAGTTCAAGCTCTGGATCCAATGAGGTCTGTCTGACAAATCCTTCTTATGCTGCAAAGAGAAACTACCAGTTTCAGTCATGAGAACTGTGACCTTGTCAAAAGTGAAAGTGAAAGACACTGTAGAACATTCAGGACCTTTATTATGTGTATCTATTTATTTAAGCCTGTCTGTATACTTTAGAATCTATGTGAATTAGAGAAAATCCAAAATAAAGTCAAACTTGTGAAGCCAATTATTGTTTTTTAAAGATGTTAAAGGTGAATGTTGAACAGTCATTCCACCCTGGAACACTTCAAACAAATCATTAAAACCCAGAATTACCATGACTTTCATGCTCATGATGAGATTATATAAACTTCTGACCAATGCTCCCTC
Organism: Astatotilapia calliptera; assembly: GCF_964374335.1. Lineage (NCBI taxonomy): Eukaryota > Metazoa > Chordata > Actinopteri > Cichliformes > Cichlidae > Astatotilapia > Astatotilapia calliptera. The sequence continues at coordinate 1,624,350 of NC_137439.1, read as the reverse complement.
TAATGTTTCACGTGTCTGAGCGAACACACAAACTCCCTGAGCGTCCCTTGCACCACTGTGAGCAACAGCAGACGTGTGCACTGTGGTCACGCCAGCATCGAATCCATCCAAGTTACATGTTTATTAAAATAATCAGATTACAGCATTTATGTTAGACTACTTTTAATTAACTGCTTTATCACACTTACAATGAAAATTTAAAAAAAATCTTGTTCATGACCTGTGCAGCATGTTAACACTATTGGAAGGAAAAATAACTTGAACTCCAATTTTTAAAACACAACTTTCTTTTATATATATATAAAGCTCTGACTTGTATTATGAGCAGTGTTGGTCAAGTTACTTGAAAAAAGTAATCAGTAACTAATTACTGATTACTTCCTCAAAAAAGTAATCCCGTTACTTTACTGATTACTTATTTTCAAAAGTAATTAATTACTTAGTTACTTTTTAAAAACACGATTTACAACCTGAATAGGTGATAAATAGATCTTTCAGCCCAATTCTACTTTTTCTGCATAATCCATCATACAAAATGTAATCAAATGGAAAAGTCTCTTTTTTTAAAACTTGTTTTATTAGTTTTAATCTTTTAACTTTATTAATTCAAGCAAAGATTTAATTATATGCAACATTCTCTTAGTTGAATAAATTAGTTTAACATTTAAACCTATTTTTTGCACATTCCAGCACATAAAATAAAATATTTTGTGTGTTTACACTCAGTCTTTCAAATAGATGCAAGTAAAACACAGCAGAAAATAAATAAAGTCAAAGACTCAGCGGTCCTGTTGCTCTATTTTCACCTGTAAAGCAGGAGTGGGGTAGGCGGAGGTTTACCCTGGTGCAGGTGTGCCGCGGTCAGTGGAAGAATCTGCGAGTTTCTCTGTGAGTTTCCCATTACGTCGTAGCTACTCGGTGCTTGCTCGGAAGTTTAGGGGTTTTCTTCCCACGCACAGCGGACACTAATGTTTTTGTCACTTTTTATGGAATCAAACTCAAAGTAAGGTCAGTACTTCCACGCTTTAAACGCTGCACGCTCATACTCTCTCTGCACTCGATATGTGATCCATTGTTGATCTGCACACAGCTGTTGTCACTAACGGCGCACTCGCTTACGTCACTGTCATGAGACATTCTTGCAAAAAATCACGGTTTTACTTACTTACTTTACTCGTTACTTGAAAAAAGTAATCAGATTACAGTAACGCGTTACAAGTAACGCGTTACTGCCCATCTCTGATTATGAGTCTGTGGTCTGGGAGAGAGTCTGTGACTCTGTCTGCAAAATACAGTAAATAATGACCAATGTTGGGCAATTAATTATATAGTTACTTCTTCAAAAAGTAACTGAGTTTTGCAAGTTTTTTGCAGCTGTTTACCTAAAAATGCAGCCAAGACGTTTTTTTAAACAAACATTTCAAACTATTTACAGAACAATCAGCTGTTCTGCATCAAATCTGATGCCACACAAATTATTTGTGCCACTCCAAAAATAATTCCTGTCCACTATGAGATGAAGGAGAACAACAGCCTGATACCTGCAGGCCTGACAGCAGCAGATGTGTCACTGCTGTAACACCTGTAACACTCAGCAGGCGCCTCATTGTTCTGACACACACAACAAAACTACTGACTACACTACACACTAACTACACACTGACTACACACTAACTACACACTAACTACACACTGACTACACACTAACTACACACTGACTACACACTAACTACACACTAACTACACACTAACTACACACTGACTACACACTAACTACACACTAACTACACACTAACTACACACTAACTACACAAGATTTGGGCTAAACGACGCAAATCTCTCACATCTCAAACATGCCGTCACTCCTAAAACTTCCCCCTCCCTAAACAACTAAATGTCATGTTGCCTTATCATTCTTTGATTGGTCCACATGGTACATTTTTCCACCAATAGGAAAGAATGGGGGGGGGGTGTTGGTTTTGCTCACAGGCTTTCGAACGTTTTCCTTATAAAACGCCGTTTTTACCGTTTCTTCCCGCAGTAAATATAAACAACGACAGTATTCAGGAAGAAAAACAAACATTGCAGATATTTTATCATAACTCTGGTTTTACGTGGCCGATCAACACAGTTTAAAAACTGGTATAAAGTCCACACTTTGTCCGTCAGTTGTTCCGTCTGTCCTGCTCACATCTCCAATGGTTGTACACGCTGTCATTAACGTGGCTTCACTCCGCATCAGCCGCTTTGCTAAAACACCGGTGTCGGCACATAAAGACGCTGTCATAGCCTGTCAACAATGCTGATTAGCTGCGTATATACGAATGTGAATCACATCATTGGCTGGACTGTGGGATAAGGTGGCATCGTTCCAATCCCATACAGGAGCAGCCAGTCACTGACTCACACTGCAGAACAGAATTGTTAAAGTTTTAATTTCAACTCAGGTTAGAATTTTTTTGTGCGCAGAGACGTGCCAGCAGTGTGCACGCGCGCATCTTAGAGGGAACATTGCTTCTGACCACCACACCTCCTACTCTGCTGTGTTTCAAGCTGATTGAAGAGGAGGAAGTTTAAAGGAAGGAGGTGTAACAGAGAAGTGAAGCTACAAACCAAAGAGGAGGCACAGAGGTTCAGGGAGGAGCTGAGCTGTTACTGAAGAACAGACGAGAGAGAGAAACCTCCACATTCAACAGAGTTCAACACTCAGAAGATTCACTTTATTCAACATGTTGATGTTGGACTGTTATGAAACGTCTCTGTTAATGATCATGATTCTAACAGGTGCATGACAATCTGTCAACAACTGCTTCATCCTAATGTTTACATGTTATTTCTGCTTTCTTTGTATACAACACAGCATTTAACAGATTTCTGTTTCTTTAGGTGTCAGCTGTCAACAACTCACTGCAAATAAAACTGAAGAGTCCAGTTTGGAAGGCAGCACAGCTACTCTGTCCTATAGATACTTCAAACAAGCAGCTGGAGATGATTATTTCTTCTGGTATCGACAATATCCTGGAAAACCACCAGAGTTCCTGATCTCTCACTCGGGAACTAGAGTGAAAATATCAGATCCAGTCCCTGGAATCACTTTTAATGTGAGTGAAGATAAAACACTGATGACTCTTCAGATCTCCTCTGCTGCAGTGTCTGACTCTGCTGTGTACTACTGTGCTGTGAGGCCCACAGTGACAGGAAACAGCAAAACTCTGTACAAAAACCTTTGGAGCAAAGACAACAGAATACTCCACAACATCCACTAGAGGGAGCCACACACTGTTAAACCTCTGATTCTTGTGTCATTGGACTGATGACAACGACGAAAACAGTTACAAAAAAAATTTTCTTTAATAAAAAGAATAAGTACAAATACAGTCTATTTACTTTTTGTTGGTTTCCTGAAAAATTTGTTCAGTCTAAGTTCACCTGAGCCTGTGCTCTGAAGTGTACAGCACAGAGAGAGTTTCCTTGAATGTGCTTGATAAGTAAACAACATGTACTCTTTTTATGATTATGGTTTGCTGACTGTAACAGGCGTAAGGTGGGCTCACCTGTAGCCCCCGTGACTAAGCATGTAATCTCAATATTGCAGTGTGCAGTGTTGGGGATTAACAGAGTACATGTACCGCCGTTACGTATATAAAATACAAAATATGAGTAACTGTATTCTGAATACCACCTCTTTAAACAGTAACTGTATTCCGTTACAGTTACTGTTTAAAGAGGTGGTATTCAGAATACAGTTACTTTGCTGAAATAAAGGGATTACACGGGGGTCTTTTCCTGTTTCATATGTTAGGCTCTGCCCTCTCTATTTTTGGTAATTCCATGCCGGTGGAAACCCAAACAAAACACGCATTAAGAGGCTCAAATGCCTGTGTCTCAATCTCATGTCTCATAATGACGTGAAGAAATATATTTTTTAAATTATTTAATATGGAGGCAATAGCAGAGTGTTACAGGCATCACCTTAAAGCATGCAGCCTGATGGGCAGTGTAGTCCGTGCTGCAGGGAGAATGGACTGCTGTACCTGTGATGTGTCTGTGAGCGAGGGAGGGAGAACAAGGAAAAGTACGAGCTGTCACGGAGCAAAAACGGGAGCTGGAAGCATGTAAATATAATAATAACCACTGCAGCCAAGAAGAGAGCCTGATGAGCCCAGTTGTAAGTAAGCTGTTAAGACTCGACTGTACACCGTGTTCCTGTTTTCCTCTGAAACAATAAGCTCCGTTGCAGCAGCCTTTCAACGCCTCTCTCTGTCTCTCGCTAGCAAAGTGACCCAGACAACAAAGTAAAGCTAATTTTCAGCTACGAGCCGACACGAACCCGACGTATCAGCCAGAGGTCCCTTTACTACAGTTCAGACCTGTTTTATATACGCGAGGAATAGTTTTCTATACGAGATCGCTGCAAAAAGAGCAGCCTTACCTAATGTCCACCTACTGTTACTCATTTATATTAAGATTTAAACATCTAGCTGGTGTTGGTGTGGAGAGTAACCTTCAGTAATAGTCATAAATCTCACAGCAATAGCACATTCATGTAGATGTAAAAAGCATGATAATATATTAAGTAAACACACGTTTCCACACTTCTCTATGGTTTAAACACTATAAAGTTCAAACCTTCGTAGAAAAATAAGACCAGTGTTATAGAATGAAACCAAAGGCATCCGCGGTTGCCTTTGATGGTGCAAAACATTTCATCAACATTTGTGTTTGTTGGAGAAAACTTACAAACACACAGTACAGCTCTTTAGAGGCACACTGCTAGTGATCGAAGATTTGACAAGCTGGACGCATTCTGTACTGTACATGAGACACGGCACGAGATTGATTGACAATGGTCTACAGCCAATCAGAATGCAGATGTCAGGGTTGACCCAATGATTTCAGTTTGTTCATGTTCAGTTTAGTTCGCCACATTAATGTTCTCACTTCCTGTTTTTCCCGTGTCAGCTTGTCTCTTGTGTCATTAGTCAGATTATGTTCAGGCTCACCTGTTTCCAATCATTGTCATCATTCAACCTGTGTATTTAAGTTCCTCGGTTTCACCAGTTCTTTGTCGTGTCATTGATGTGATGTTGTCGTTACTGTCGTTCCCGTCTGTGTTCAGTTATTCAGCCAGCCACTCAGTCTTCCAGTCAGCTAGTCAGTCTTGCCGTTCCTGCTTTGTCCATTCACTCGCTCCAATAAATCCTCTTCATTCTGCACAGTGAGTCCTGCGTTTGGGTCATCTCTTCCACGCCTCCACACACAACCCCTGACAGCAGAACACAATGCGCTGTAAAAAATACAAATAAAAAACAAACAAACAAACAAAAAGCATAAAAATTTGCACGAAAAAAATCTGTGAAACAACAAGACCATGAAAGGCGAATGACGTTATAGCTAGGAACCACTGTTCTGGGATCTCCCAATGCACATTGGAAATAAAGCCTTTGATGAAAATACTCCAGCCTCACCTGACCCTTCTTCTCCAGTTGGGATATCAAAAGGATCGATGAGGTCAAGAAGAAGTGAACCTCAACACCATCTTCTTCTGGGAAGTGACATGGCGGTCCTGCCGTCTCCCCTGCAGATACTTTCCTTCGCTCTGTCCACGTCTGACTTTGTCTAGCACCTGCTCCTTTCCTGGAAAAAAGATAGAGAATAAAAAAACATGCAATAGGTGTGTTTTTCTTTCTCTATCCTTAACCTAACCATGCTGCATTAAAATGATCTATCTATCTTTTCAGCCTGTTGATTCTACTTATTATCTGAGTCGAGGACATTCTGTTTGGACTCCCTTGGCCCAGAAAAAATATCAGCCTGACTCTACACACGATGTGTAAGCATGTTTGCAAAATCCCTTCTGCAGGTCTTTATATCATCCATCCATTCGCTTCTGCTTCTCCTTTTCAGGGTCGCGGGCGGCGCTGGAGCCTATCCCAGCTGTCATAGGGCGAGAGGCGGGGTACACCCTGGACAGGGCGCCAGTCTGTCGCAGGGCTAACACATAGAGACAGACAACCACACTCACATTCACACCTATGGACAATTTGGATTAATCAATTAACCTATCCCAAGAAACTGCATGTCTTTGGACTGTGGGAGGAAGCTGGAGAAGCCGGAGGGAACCCACGCAAACACAGGAAGAACATGCAAACTCCACACAGAAAGACTCCGGCCTGATGGTGGAATTGAACTCAGGACCTTCTTGCTGTGCGTTATGGATATCAGCAATGCTGGGATTTCAGACCACTTCCCGGTTATGTTTAATGTTGAAATATGTAATGTGCAGTTGAACTGTGAGGGCTCTCTGTACCAGCTACGCATGATTAATCCTGAAGCAATCGCCCATTTCTCCACGGCCTTGACTAACTTTACCTTTTATGATGCTAATTGTAAGACAAGTGCACCAGTAAATGAACACGCTCACTCCTGTATCTCTACATCTACCTCTATCTTGGACACTTTGGCTCCGATAAACACTAAACGCTTTAAACCCCCCAGGCAACTCTGGCCGAATGAATCTACGCACACTCTGAGACGTGAATGTTGAAAGGAGATGGAACAAAGACAAACTCCAGATTTCCTTGGAGATTCTGCACAACTGCCGTTTGAAATATCAGAAGGCTGTTAAAATCGCAAAACCTTCTTTCCTGTTGGAAATCATTGCGACTAATAGCCACAAGCCCCAAATCCTGTTTAGGATTCTTAATTCAGTGATGAACCCATCCTCTGCCACTCTAACAGAGACCTTTCAGGCTCTCTGTGAAAAATTCCTAAATTATTTTATAGATAAAATCTCAGCACTAAGGGCCTCAAATCCATCAGCAGCAAACCAAATTCCAATTTCTGAATGCTCAACGGTCTTTCAACAGTTTGAGCCTGTGACTTTTGTGACTCTCCCGACTCTCAAAGAAATAATAAACCAATTGAAAAGTTCGAACTCCTGGCACAACATTCTCCCTTCCCATATAATTAAGGATGCTCTGAATGTCATTGGACCCTGTATCTTACTCCTAATGAACTCGTCACTGTTATCTGTTGGGGTGCCTGGGTCGTTGACCCAGAGTTTAGAGGTTTCAATATTATTGTACTTTGGTTTTTGCCTTTATTTATCATTTCTAGTCTTTCGGTTTCTTTGTCAGAGTTGTGCCTTCTGGTTTCTGTTCTGTTCCATAGTTGCTTATTCCTGTGTCAGGTCTGCGTCTCCGTGTTATGTTTCCTGTTTTACTTTGAAGGTCCAGGTCTTATGTTAAGGCAGACACTGCGATTTTTTCAGTCGCGCTATTCAGCTTCTGCTCAAACTGCACGATTGACTCGCAGGGGTTAGAAGTTCATAGGTCACGATGCAGGTCTCACACTATACGGCCCGATGCTCTGATGCGACCTGAGTGCTCACACTGTGCGTCCATAACATGAAGGTTATAACAGAAAATCTGTCGCTCGCTCTCCCTCTCTGTCTTTCACTCACACAGACACACCACCACCATCAACTTTGCTAAATTGCTAATGAAAAACATGATCAGGCAGCTGTGATTGAGCAGCAGTGTAAATCCAACTATTTTCACGGTTGTTGTGGTCGTGATCATTTTGTGATGCCACATCGAAAAGGCTCGGATGAGCTTTCCAAAGTTCTACAAGTTGTGCCTCCGTCGCTTGTGTCCAGATCACACGCTGCACAGCCGTGCTGCGCCGTGTTTTTCTCCGACGTTTACGTGTTTGTGCGTGCGCAGTGTGAGCGGCTACGGTGACACCCTCACGACCAAGCGATTGATGATCGGGAGCTGGTCGTGAGGTGTCAATCGCTTCTCGTTACCCCACGTATACTACACGAAGCACGACGCACGATGAAGGCCAAAATCGGGCCGATCACCAAAACGGTCGCACGACTCAAAAATCAGCTCAAAATGGGCCAAAAGTCGCACAGTGTGAGCCCAGCTTTATCTACCCTCATTCATGCTGTGTGTTCTGCCTGCCTGCCTACGTTTATTCTTTGTATTTTTGAAAGTTGGTTACTTTGAGTTCAGCATTAAAGCTGTTTTTTGAGTTCACGTCTGTCTCGGGAGTCTGCACTTTGGGTCCTTTTCCTGCTTGCACACAGCCGTTTCATAACATTATCAGGCTGCGTTCCGACTGTCTTCAAACATGCAATCATGCAACTGTTCTCAAGAAAAGTAACCTTGATCCTAATGTTCTTTACAACTATAGCCCAATCTCTAAACTTCCTTTCATGGCAAAAATCTTGGAAGAAATAGTCCTTCATCAATTACTGACCTTCTTAGCGACTCATGGAATCAGTGAAGAATTCCACTCTGGGTCTAAACGGTGTCACCGTACTGAGACAGCACTACTAAATGTTTTAATGACCTCCTTTTAACTGCTGATTCAGGGCGCTCAGTGGTCTTAGAATTTATTAGATTTAACCTTGGCTTTCGATACGGTTGATCACAATATTCTCCTGGCAAGGCTAGAACATGTAAAAGTCCTTTGATAGTTTAAATCATACTTGTCTGAGAGGTTGCTCTCCATCACCATGGGGAAATACTCCTCCTCTTTTGACACTTTCCATTGTGGTGTGCCCCAGGGTTTGGTGCTAAGTCTATGTTATTTTCTTTGTACATGCTGCCCTTGGGACTCATTTTCAAAAAGCATAATCTCTTGTTTCATTGTTATGCTGACGACATCCAAATCTACTTCCCCCTGAATCAGGATGTCCAGTCCTCATTAGTGCCTTTGTTCAACTGTCTGCGGGACGTTAAAGTCTGGCTATTACAAAACTCTCTAACTCTAAATGAAAATAAAACAGAAATTGTTGTTTTTGATAATCACTTTCCCCGGACCAGCTATTTGATACACTGGGTTCCTGTGCCAGCCATCTCTCTTATACAGTAGGAAATCTTGGAGTGGTCCTGGATAGCTCCCTCAAATTAGACAAGCAAATGTTTTCAGTTGAGAAAACGAGTTTTACCCGCTATGGCAAATCTCCAAGGCAACGCCCTATACTCCACATAAAGACCTTGAAAAGCTTATCAATGCCTTTATTTCTTCTAGACTGGACTATTGCAACTCTCTGTACTTGGGCCTCCAATTCTTTGTCCTCCAGCGTTTGCAATTAGTTCAAAATGCCACAGCACGCCTCTTAACTGGCACCAGAAGGCATGATCACATCACCCCAGTTCTAGCCAGTCTGCACTGGCTCCACTTTAAATACCTAATTGTTTTTAAAATCCTTTTGTATACTTTAAAAATTGTAAATAACTTGGCGCCCAGTTACCGAACAGACCTTCTCGATGTGTATAGTTAGAGTGCTCAGATCCTCTAACCAACTGCTCTTAGTGCAACCGAGGCCCCGACGAAAGACTAGAGGGGATCGAGCTTTTGCAATTGCCGCACCCAAACTCTGGAATAATCTTCCAATCGATGTCCACGTGTCAGAATCCATTCAATCGATTAAATCACGCTTAAAAACTCACCTGTTCCATCTAGCATTTGAAGCAAATTAGTTTGGACTTCCTCCCGGTCTGCATTTGTGCAGTGTAACTGTAACTGTAACTGTAACTGTTTTATAACTGGTTTTGTTGCCATTTGTTGTAATCCGCTTTGCTGCCTTGTGTGAAGCACTTCGTTGGACACTGTCCTTTTTACATGTGCTATAGAAATAAAGATTGATTGATTGATTTACCTTAAACTTTAAACCTACAGGTTAAATGTTTAACATGGTGATTCTCATATATAAAAAGATTCCAGCGTAGTGTATCTGTATATATGATTATATTGTCCCGGGTCATTTGACCCAGCGCTTTGTGTTTATTATTATGATCTTGTGTTCTAGTTTATTCTGATTATGTGTTTGGGTTTAGACTTCTCAGTTTTTAGGGTTTTGGTTCTGTGCTTCCTCTTTTTAGTGTCTGCCGTGTGTTCCTTCTGTTCTCTGTCTGCACCGTGTCTCTGAGTCCAGTCTATGCATTTCCTGTTTTACTTTGAAGGTCTGTGTCTGATGTCAATGTGTTCAGTTTTGAACACATGTTTGCAAAATGTCTCATGCTTTCATGAACATAATACATGAAAGTTACAGTTCAGTACAGATAGATTTATAGTGTTTATAGGTATACATGTCATCCAAAAATCCAAAAACACCCTGAGCTCTTCATCAATTATAATTTCCAAGAATAGTTCAACACCATCCTCCCAGACAGTCTCAAACCTGTCCTACAGCAGCAGTCAGAGGAGCAGAACTCTTTCACGTGATGTTGACACTGAAATCTCTTTTTCCCCTGATAGCGGAATATAGTGAAAAGACTCGATCTCCTGCAAATATTCATTGCAGAGAAGTAGATAAAAGTTAGAGGAAAATAATTATAAGTTAGAATAAATAATTATTACAGGAGAACAAAGTTGAAACAAGCTGTGGGAGATAATCAGTGCAATTTGGAACCAGGTGCTCCACTGGAAAAGTATTTTTACCACCAGTTTATAACATAACTGCCTTTGAAAGGCAAATAAAATCTTCACAATGTAAAGAGAACCCAAGAGAATAAGTCCTTATGGCACAAACGCTTTAAAAAAAAAAAGAATAATAACTTTTATTTGTATGAAACTGTAATCCTAGTATAACAGATATTTGTACTGTTTGTGATGTTGGTTATAAAAGAATCCCAAAGTGTGTGAAGCACAGGAGGAGGAGTGACTGAGAGCAGAGAGGAGGAGCAGAGATTCAGGGAGGAGCTGAGCTGTTACTGAACTATAGAAGAGAGAAAAACCTCCACATTCAACAGAGTTCAACACAAAACAAACTTTATGTTCCTCAACATGCTGTCATTACATCACTGTGTGTTTCCTTACTGGCTTCTCTTCCTGTTAACAGGTGAGTTCATATTTAATAACTCTCTCGGTTGTGTGTGAGACAGTAAGACTTTTCCATGTTCTGACGGAGTTTTTTCTGTCTGCAGGTGTGATCTGTGAGGAGCTCACAGCACTCGACACTCAGAAATCCAGTTTAGAAGGAAGCACTGTGACTCTGTCTTGCAGGTACTCTAAACCTGTTGTTGGTACCTATTATTTCTTTTGGTATCAACAATATCCAGGAAAACCACCAAAGTTCCTGATCTCTCACTCAGACAAAGGACAGCTGACATCAGATCCAGTCTCTAGACTTTCTGTTAAAGTGAACGAAACACTGATGACTCTTCAGATCTCCTCTGCTGCAGCAACAGACTCTGCTGTGTACTACTGTGCTGTGAGGCCCACAGTGACAGGAAACAGCAAAACTCTGTACAAAAACCTTTGGAGCAAAGACAACAGAATACTCCACAACATCCACTAGAGGGAGCCACACACTGTTAAACCTCTGAGATGAACATTAAAATGATGATGTCAAGAGGTAACTGGTCCCGCCTACTGAATCTCAGCCAACCAAGGACATTATTTTACTTCTGTATGTGGTCATAGATATAATCACCAGCGTTTTCTACACCACATCATGCCAATAATAAACATGAGTGAACTTACCCCCCCCCTTCTTCAAATAAAAGTGAAGTCAAAAGTTTGTGTTGCTAAAATTCTTGTTTTGCTGCTATCATATTAAAGACTTTAATAAAAGTTTCTAGAGGTCATCCAAGGTCAACCAGACAAAATTAAACAAAATTGATGTCAAACATTTGAGCTGCTTCTGTTTGAAAGATTTTAATAAAAGATTAAAGGCCAAAAACACCATGGCTGACGCCATAACTGCATTAACGCAGCAAATCCCCATTAGCGAGTTAATGCGGATCGCCCTCGTGTGAGAACTGTATCAACACATCATAGTAACACGATTAACGCTCACAGCAACTTTAGAATGACAGCAGCACATACGTTTGATTTGAAAAAGGTGTGTGTGTGTGTGTGGGTGGGGCAACTTCACTCTGGTCAATAACAATTATCATTCTTTGGAGAAGTCATAGTAGTATTATTTGTAACTTTCTTAGTATTTCCAGGAGGTGAGTTCTTCCTTCCCACTGTTGCCAAGTGGTTGCTCAGCTGGTGGAATTTTCCTTTAATGCTGTTGAGTCTTTATGACATGAAACACCTTGGGGTGCTTTTTTTTTTTGATTTGGTGCTTTATAACAAAACTGAGTTAAACTAAATATTCAGATTGAAGGAGCAGGGAATTGCACCATCAGCCCTCCAGTTACTAGACTAACTTCCTCCCTAATACACACACTTCAGCCTGAGTTACAGGCATGGGGTTAATGTCTGTGTATTTTTAGGCTGAAACTGATGAGGACTTCAAGCCTTCAAAGTTGTGTTCAGAGCACAGACATAAATCAGTCCAATGTAAAAACAACAGAGAGGTCAGAATACAACAGGAAACAAGGAAAAGATGACACTGAGATCAGGTTAATGTGAGGCAGTCAGTACTTTGTACAGTACTGTGTGAAAGTCTTGAGCCACCCATCACTGATTTCCTGTTGTCTTCTGACCTCTCACATAATTTACAGCATGAATCATCTGTGGACTGAAGCAGCACAGAGCTGAAATATGAGCTCCCACCTGAAAGTGAAGATGCTGCTACTAGTGTGTAAAGCAGGAGGAAGTGAGAGAAGTTCAAATCCAGATCAGAGAGGAGGAGGAGAGATTCAGGGAGGAGCTGAGCTGTTACTGAACTAGAAGAGAGAGAAACCTCCACATTCAACAGAGTTCAACACAAACCATAAACTTTACCTTCATTCAACATGTTGTCTTTGGACTATTTTGCACTTTCTTTACTGATTCTCACCATTCTAACAGGTACGTTACAATCTGTGTGTTTAAAGAAACACATTTGAACTGTGATGATTTATAAAAGAATAAAACATGTTTCTGTTCCTTTAGGTGTCAGCTGTGAAGATCTCACTCCAACCAACAAAGAAGTGTTCAGTGTAGAAGGCAGCACTGCTACTCTGTCCTATAGATTATCCAGAGAAGCAGCTGGAAACGATTATTTTTTCTGGTATCGACAATATCCTGGAATACAACCAGAGTTAATGATCTCTCACTCTGCATCAGGAGTAATAGGAATAGAAAAAATCTTTGGATTGAAAATTGAAGTGGGAAAAAACCAGCTCAACATGAGCATCTCCTCTGCTGCAGTGACAGACTCTGCTGTGTACTACTGTGCTCTGCAGCCCACAGTGACAGGAAACAGCGAAACTCTGTACAAAAACCTTTGGAGCAAAGACAACAGAATACTCCACAACATCCACTAGAGGGAGCCACACACTGTTAAACCACTGATTCTTGTGTCATTGGACTGATGACAAAGACAACAGAGAAACGAAGCAGTAAAGATCAGAGACAGAGACAGAGCTGCTGTGGAAGCACAAAACTGTTTGATTGGCTCAGCGATTAAACTGGCCCCGCCCACTAAAGTTGAGCAATGACATTATTTGTTGGTCATTGTGCTGCAGTGGAAGAACATTGTTCATGTGCTGTCTGTCTGGCTTTAATAACTCCAAAGACATGTTGCTGCACCTCTTTTTGCTTCTATCTCACATTATAGGTGAGTTTAAGAACAGGGATTAAAGTTTAGTTGAAGCTGCTGCATTAAGCAGATATACAGACTGCATTTCACTACTTTTCTTCTTTCTTTTTCCAGGACTAACAGCTGGAGACTCAATCACTCCTCAACAACCTGAAGTCACTGAAACAGAAGGAGAATCTGTCAAACTCACATGTAGCTATGAGACAAGTGCAAGTGATGCTTGGCTTCACTGGTACAGACATGATTCTGACCTTCAGGCTCCTCAATTTATACTCTTGAAAAGAGGAAAGGGGGGGACATCTGAATATATTCCTGATAAACGATATCGATCAGAAACATCAGATCGATCAACTAATCTGACCATAGCAGCCCTAACCCTGGCAGACACAGCTCTCTACTACTGTGCTCTAGAAACACAGTGATACAAAGTGTAGAAGAGGCTGTACAAAAACCTGAACACAGATATCTGACTACTCTTCAAAGAGGAGGGAAGTGGTATTCAAAGCACAGCTTCATATCAGATGGATTCTGCTAATTCCTGTTTTATCAGAGTCACTGTGGTTACAGCTGCTAATGAAACACTGTGGGAGGATTCACATGAGCAGCAAATCCACATCAACCACAAACCAACTGCAGGAACGTTCAGACATGAAGAGATCAGAAGTCAAATAAAGTAACTAGTAATAAACTCCCATCATTTTTGGTGCATTAATGATGTTTTACAGCTGAAAGATTTACTGGTTGATGTTTCTTTCTGGTCTCTTTGTCGATGTAGGTTTGCCCTTGTGTCTCGCCCCTCTATGTCTCTCCAGTCTCTACTTATGTGTGCGCGAGTGTGTGTTTTACAGCCTTTGTCCCCCGTATCTGTTTCCATGTTCTTCTCCCTTTGTTCCTTTCTGTTCCTCGAGTCTATCATGTAATTTATGCCTTTGTGTTCTTTGTCCTATTGTCAAGTTTGGTTGTTATGCCTGTGTCTCCATGTTTCCTGTTTTATTTTGAAAGGTCTAGTGTCATCATGTTTAGCATGTTCAGTTATATTTCCCCCTGTAGTGTTCAGGTTCAGGTTCATTTGCATCAGCTGTGTTTCCCCAGGTGTTTCTACTTCCCTCATTATAATCCCCTCAGGTGTGGAGGGCAGTCCATAACATCACCAACTACAAACCTAGATCCAATGCTGTGGATGTTGATGCTGCACTCGTAGAGAAGTTGAACTGCTTCTACCCCCACTTCGAACAGAAAACACCAGAAGTGGCTGCATCACATCCACCAGCCAATATCAGCCACATTTTCACTGTTGAAGAGCATGATGTGAGGCATGTACTAAGGGCAGTAAAAACCCCAAGAAAGCAGCAGGACTGGGCGGCATCTCTGGAAGTGTGCTAAAGGACGTGCAGATCAGTTAATAGGGGTCTTTATCAGGGGTTCTGATTAAATGTAAATGTATAATAATTGATTACACAGCAGTGGAGAGTAGACGTTTATCAAAGTAGATGTCTTTCTGAAAGCGCTGTAACTAAGTTTAAGAATATAATCCACCCACTGTTATCATCTTCAATGCCCTGTACCAAGACAGAGCAGAGCAGCTATCTGAACGCTACCCCAACAGAAGTCGATTATCTTGTTAATAATTTCACCTCCTCACTACGTACGACTCTGGATACTGTAGCTCCTGTGAAAACTAAGGTCTCTAATCAGAAGTACCTGACTCCGTGGTATAATTCTCAAACACGTAGCCTAAAGCGGATGACTCGTAAGCTGGAGAGGAAATGGCATGTCACAAATTTAGAGGATCATCATTTAGCCTGGAGAAATAGTTTGCTGCTTTATAAGAAAGCCCTCCACAAAGCCAGAACATCTTACTATTCATCACTGATTGAAGAAAATAAGAACAACCCCAGGTTTCTCTTCAGCTCTGTAGCCAGGCTGACAAAAAGTCAGAGCTCTTTTGAGCCAACCATCCCTTTAACGTTAACTAGTAATGACTTCATGAACTTCTTCACAAATAAAATTTTAATCATTAGAGAAAAAATTACCAATAATCATCCCACAGATGTAATATTATCTACAGCTACTCTTAGTACCATTGATGTTAAGTTAGACTCTTTTTCTCCAATTGATCTTTCTGAGTTAACTTCAATAATTACTTCCTCCAAACCATCAACGTGTCTTTTAGACCCCATTCCTACAAAACTGCTCAAAGAAGTCCTGCCATTAATTAATTCTTCGATCTTATATATGATCAACCTATCTCTAATGATCGACTATGTACCACAGGCCTTCAAGCTGGCTGTAGTTAAACCTTTACTCAAAAAGCATCTCTAAAAAACAGTGTCTCAGTAACTTTCCACTAGAGATGGTCCCCTCTTTTCTACATTTTCCCAGGCAAGTGTGACCGACAGTCTACAGCTTTCTCCTCCCCAAGGACACATGGTCTCATGCCTTTATTTTTCAGGGCTGTGTCCACTTAATACTATACTATATGACTTTATAACACTTATTAATAAAAAGCATAGAATTATTGATGCACTGCAAATTATTTGATCCCAACAGCTCCCACCTGAAAGTGAAGATGCTGCTACTAGTGTGTAAAGCAGGAGGAAGTGAGAGAAGTTCAAATCCAGATCAGAGAGGAGGAGCAGAGATTCAGGGAGGAGCTGAGCTGTTACTGAACTAGAAGAGAGAGAAACCTCCACATTCAACAGAGTTCAACACAAACCATAAACTTTACCTTCATTCAACATGTTGTCTTTGGACTATTTTGCACTTTCTTTACTGATTCTCACCATTCTAACAGGTACGTTACAATCTGTGTGTTTAAAGAAACACATTTGAATTGTGATGATTTATAAAAGAATAAAACATGTTTCTGTTCCTTTAGGTGTCAGCTGTGAAGATCTCACTCCAACCAACAAAGAAGTGTTCAGTGTAGAAGGCAGCAATGCTACTCTGTCCTATAGATTATCCAGAGAAGTGAAGACTAATGATTATTTCTTCTGGTATCGACAATATCCTGGAAAACCACCAGAGTTAATGATCTCTCACTCTGCATCAGGAGTAATAGGAATAGAAAAAATCTTTGGATTGAAAATTGAAGTGGGAAAAAACCAGCTCAACATGAGCATCTCCTCTGCTGCAGTGACAGACTCTGCTGTGTACTACTGTGCTCTGCAGCCCACAGTGACAGGAAACAGCAAAACTCTGTACAAAAACCTTTGGAGCAAAGACAACAGAATACTCCACAACATCCACTAGAGGGAGCCACACACTGTTAAACCTCTGATTCTTGTGTCATTGGACTGATGACAAAGACAACAGAGAAATGAAGCAGTAAAGATCAGAGACAGAGACAGAGCTGCTGTGGAAGCACAAAACTATTTGATTGGCTGAGCTATTAAACTGGCCCCACCCACTAAAGTTGAGCTCATCCAATGACATTATCTGTTGGTCATTGTGCTGCAGTGGAAGAACATTGTTCATGTGCTGTCTGTCTGGCTTTAATAACTCCAAAGACATGTTGCTGCACCTCTTTTTGCTTCTATCTCACATTATAGGTGAGTTTAAGAACAGGGATTAAAGTTTAGTTGAAGCTGCTGCATTAAGCAGATATACAGACTGCATTTCACTACTTTTCTTCTTTCTTTTTCCAGGACTAACAGCTGGAGACTCAATCACTCCTCAACAACCTGAAGTCACTAAAACAGAAGGAGAATCTGTCAAACTCACATGTAGCTATGAGATAAGTGGCACCCCTTATGTTTACTGGTACAAACATCATTCTGACCTTCAAGCTCCTCAGTTTATACTCTGGAAAAGAGCAAGAGGATACACAACTCAGTATATTCCTGATAAACGATATGGATCAGAAACATCAGATCGATCAACTAATCTGACCATAGCAGCCCTAACCCTGGCAGACACAGCTCTCTACTACTGTGCTCTAGAAACACAGTGATACAAAGTGTAGAAGAGGCTGTACAAAAACCTGAACACAGATATCTGACTACTCTTCAAAGAGGAGGGAAGTGGTATTCAAAGCACAGCTTCATATCAGATGGATTCTGCTAATTCCTGTTTTATCAGAGTCACTGTGGTTACAGCTGCTAATGAAACACTGTGGGAGGATTCACATGAGCAGCAAATCCACATCAACCACAAACCAACTGCAGGAACGTTCAGACACAATAAAAACTGTCAAACATCAAAAGCTGCTCATTTACACTATTTTATATTTAGTGGATGAGGACATGCAGAAATGCAGCAGAAGCAAAATAAACAGAGTAACAGAGGTTTATCTCTTTAAGGTAAAATCTCTCACATGAAGCTAAAAGTCCAACCAGGAAGACCATCTCATGCTTGTTCCATTTATTCTCTTTGAACTCATCACATCAGATGATGATGCTCTCCTTCATCATTGTCCTGCTCTCATGTTTAAGTGTTTCCCCTCTCAGTGTCAGATGGATGCAGCCCCTTTACAGAATCAAACTCAAAGTAAGGTCAGTACTTCCACGCTTTAAACGCTGCACGCTCATACTCTCTCTGCACTCGATATGTGATCCATTGTTGATCTGCACACAGCTGTTGTCACGAACGTCACGCTTGCTTACGTCACTGTCGTGAGACTCTCGCAAAAAAATCACGGTTTCAGTAACGCAGTAACGCAGCGTTCCTACAGGAAAGTAACAGTAATCTAATTACCAATAGTAATCGTTACTTGGATTACAGTAACGCGTTACTGCCCATCTCTGATCATTTGTGTCGTCTACTTGCTGCAGTCTCCTCCTTTTCTCTGCAGCTGTGATTTCTCTTCCCTTTGACCTTCACTAAGTCTGCACTTGAACTTTGAATCTGAACAAAAGTTTTTCCGTCACATCTTCTCTTCATCTTTCACGGCTATAACTAAATGCAGACACAGATTATCTTTGTCTCTCACAGGCTGTCAGTGATCTTCAGTCTGTTTCTGACTTTGTTTCTGCTCACAGTCAGAGGGAGCTGACATATTCAACATGAACACAGATCATGAAGTTACAGAGTTATTCTGTCTGTTCTGACTTAAAGTTGTTGATGGTCAAAGATGAATGGATCTTCAGATCTGCTCTGCTGCAGTGACAGACTCTGCTGTGAGGCCCACAGTGACAGCAAACCCACAGAGATGCTCCACTAGAGGGCGACATCATCCAGTAGGCGGGGCTCTCCTTCTGCACTGTGTTCAACCATTGTGTCAATAATAAGTGCTGCTGTGAAGAGAACAATTCTCAGACTGAATGTTGAACATCAGCTAGTTTCTCCTGTTGATTTAAACCTTGTTGTACAGATGGAACATTGGCTGTGGATTATTCTTGCTGCTCTTTTCTTTGGTGAGATACAAACATCAACATGTTTCCTCTGCTTAAATAAATGTGTGAGTCTGATTAATGGTGAGTTTTTAATCATGTTTATTGATCCATCTCTTCCTCTGCATGTTCTGTTCTTCCTCAGAGTGTAAAGGAGAAGACAAAGTGATCCAGGAACAAGGAGATGTCATTGCTGCTGAAGGAGACACAGTTACACTTGACTGCAAATATGAGACCAGTGACTCCAGTCCATATTTGTTCTGGTACAAACAAGAAGTAAATAGTTACCCAAATTATATGCTGCATTGTTTGTCAACATCAACAGTTAAGGCTGAAGAGTTCAACAACGACAGATTTGATGCTAAAATCAACAAAGCAGAAAAGTCAGTTCCTCTGAAGATCCAGAAGCTTCAGCTGTCTGACTCTGCTGTGTACTACTGTGCTCTGCAGCCCACAGTGACAGGAAACAGCAAAACTCTGTACAAAAACCTTTGGAGCAAAGACAACAGAATACTCCACAACATCCACTAGAGGGAGCCACACACTGTTAAACCTCTGATTCTTGTGTCATTGGACTGATGACAAAGACAACAGAGAAATGAAGCAGTAAAGATCAGAGACAGAGACAGAGCTGCTGTGGAAGCACAAAACTGTTTGATTGGCTGAGCTATTACACTGGCCCCGCCCACTGAACCTGAGCTCATCCAATGACATTATTTGTTGGTCATTGTGCTGCAGTGGAAGAACATTGTTCATGTGCTGTCCACACACATTTAAAATATTCAAAGCTCTTTATTTACAGGCTCCACAGAAACCAGGGCCAAGCCTATCCAGAAGAAGCAGCCTTTGGAGGAGGAGCTACAGCAGTGAACATGAACGGCTTCATTTAGGAGCTGAAGAGCTGCTGTGTTCTCTCTATTGTTCATTCAGTCCAAGAGGAAATCATGTTGCTGCTTTTCATTTGGATGATGATAGTCTCCTTTCAGACTGGTGAGTCATCAAAAGATGGAGTGAGATGTAAAAGGAGATGATGGACATGAAAATATCTGGATGTTGTTTGAATTGATTCACTTTTTATAAACTAAGTTTAAAGATGCAGAAACATGATGGTGAAATATGTCTTTGTTGTTTTCAGGATCCTCTGAGGATTTACTGACACCATCTAAAGATGTAGTGACGAGTTTGGAAGGAGGCACTGTGACTCTCTCCTGCAACTATTCAGGCTCTGTATATTCACTTTTCTGGTACCATCAGAAGTCCGGTTCACATCCACAGCTTGTTATGGCAGAACATTCAGAGCAAACAGAAAAGCTGAAGTTTATACATGACAAAGAAAAACAGGAGTTTCATCTGGAGATCTCCTCTGCTGCAGTGACTGACTCTGCTGTGTACTACTGTGCTCTGCAGCCCACAGTGACAGGAAACAGCAAAACTCTGTACAATAACCTTTGGAGCAAAGACAACAGAATACTCCACAACATCCACTAGAGGGAGCCACACACTGTTAAACCTCTGATTCTTGTTTAAGAGGTTTAAAGTTCAAGCTCTTCACTATGGTCAGTTTGAAAATGAATGACAACTAAAACAAAACAAAACATCAGTTTGAGGATATTTTAAAACTGTTGATGAGTGAAGCCTGATTTCAGACACTAAAGCATCACAGTGAAGTTTTGACTTCTCTTAAAATGAAACAAGTGAAAGATTTTTCACAATAAAGCACAAAATTCTTCATGACTTAAAAAGAGTCCATTAAGTTGTCTTGATGCGCACTCAATCATCCAGGTAAGGAAATCCCAGAAAGTTGAATCTGTAGCGTCTTCAGTGAGAGAACTTTTCTTCACTCCCCCAGGTGACTTCTTCAGTCTCAGCTGACTTCAGGTTTCCTTATAAACAGTACATTTGCATAATGACCAGCATCACAGATTAACAGTAAGCTAATGTGTCACCGTGTCACAACAAGCAACTATTCTGCCATCACTTCCCTCTGAGTGCTCCTAAAGATTATTCCAAATTCAAGCTTTTCCTTTCAGTCAGGTGTGAGATGGAAACACAGGATCCCTAAGCTTCTATGTTATAAAATCACTTTTAGACCTCACGTTGTACTTTTGTTTGAATCGATTATCTCAGAATCTGAACTTGTGTAAATCTACGTTTGTCCTTCTTTGATCTTCCCTGAGTTCCTTGGACTTTCATATTGTTCTGAGTATTGGTGGATCCCATGAGGTCTGTCTGACAAATCCTTTTTGTGCTGCAAAGATTTGGAAGGGGTGATTTGTCACGCCGATGATGTGCTTATATATGGCAGAGACAGGCAGGAGCACGACCAGAGGTTGCACTGTGTCCTTCAAAAGTTTCAGAAGGAGGGTCTCACTCTGAATGAGAAGTGTGAGTTTTCCAAAAGTCAAATAATCTTTGTGGGACACAAAGTGTCAGCAAAAGGCATTGAGGCTGATCCCAATAACCTGCCACAGCCTCAGAGTGCGGCAGATATGCGCCGTCTCATGGGCATGGCCAACTATCTTGCCAAGTTTATGCCACAACTAGCCACAATCACCACACCATTAAAGGAACTGCTAAAAGACAGAAACGAGTGGATATGGGCGGAGCCACAGGATACAGCGTTTAGGAGACTAAAAGGCATATTAAGCTCTCCAGAAGTGCTCGCTCTGTAGTCCAACTCAGCAGATACACGAGTCACTGCAGATGCATCGCCATATGGTATCGGGGCTGTTCTCACTCAGAAACAGTCTGACAACTCCTGGCGACCGGTCACATACATCTCAAGAGGTCTCACAGGCACAGAGAAACGCTACTCGCAGATAGAAAAGGAGGCGCTCGCTGTAACATGGGCGTGTGAACGACTGTCATCTTATCTCATGGCCCTACAGTTCACTCTAATCACAGATCACAAAGCCCTGGTCCTCTTCTGAGCACAAGAGGCCTGGACGACCTGCCTCCACGCATCCTGAGATTCCGCCTCAGGCTGCTGCGCTTTACTTTCACCATTGTCCATGTTCCAGGGAAGAACCTCGTCACCGCTGATGCTCTCTCACGAGCACCGCTGGCGGGGCCTCCTTCTGCTGGGGCATCTTCAGCTGGAAAAAGAGGTGGAGGTTTTCATGCACTGTGTAGCTTACCATCTCCCAGCCACAGATAAAAGGCTGGAGGAGATAAAGCTGCTGCAGGAAATGGATGACCTGTGTAGAAAGGTGGTGTATCAATGTGGGACAGGCTGGCCAGAAAAAGGTAAACTAGATCCAGAGTTAAAGGGGTACTGGCAATACAGACTGGACTTCAATGTGGTTCATGGTCTTCTTATGAAAGGGGAGAGACTTGTGATACCACCTCAAATGAGAGCAGAGGTTTTGTCACGTTTGCATAAAGTCCACCAGGGCGTTTCAACATGCAGGGCCAGAGCAAAAGAGTCGGTGTGGTGGCCGGGCATCTCAACCCAAATACGTCAAATGGTAGACAGGTGCGAAACATGTCAAAAACACAGGTTACAGTGCCGTGAACCAATGCTGGCAACTCCTGTTCCTGACCGCCCATGGCAAAAAGTTGGCATGGATCTGTTCGAGTGGTCAAAGAAACATTTCCTGCTGATTATTGATTTTTTCTCAAGGTACATTGAGATAGCTGAACTGAGACACACAACAGCAGAGGTCACTATTAATGATATAAAAGAGGCATTTGCAAGACATGGTGTTGCCGAGACTGTCGTATCGGAAAACGGGCCGCAGTTTTCCTCAGAACAGTTCAAGCGCTTTGCCAAAGAGTATCAGTTCACACCTGAAACGAGCAGCCCCAGGTACCCCCAAGCCAACGGGGAGGCAGAACGCGCTGTTCGTACTATTAAAGACTTGTGGAAAAAGGACTGTGCCTTCAGCAGAGCACTTCTAGCGTACAGGGCCACCCCACTGGAACATGGGCTCTCGCCGGCGCAGTTGCTTATGTGTACCTCGCTGCCACAAGCTGCGGCAAAGCTGGTGCCAAAGTGGCCCGACCTACAGGCTTTTTTATCGCAAGCAAGATGGGGAGGGGAGGCGTAAGAAGGCAAAACACTACAACTGCAGTCATAGAGTCAGACCACTTCTGGAACTATTGTCAGGACAGAAAGTGTGGTCGAGTGGTGAGACCTCCTGAAAGACTGGATGTGTAATTCTCTGAAGTTATCCAATTATGCCCTATTCAAAGCTGGGTTAGGCTGCTGGAGATGTTTACAATAATGTGTTTCGTTTAAATGTAAGTGAACAAGTGTGGGACATGTGTAATTTTCACGTTTGATGATGCTCCGCATTTCTGTTCTTGTGAGCTGTTAGAGTTGTTATGAAGTATGTCTTTAGTTAAAAGGAGGAGGTGTAGCGGTAGACTACTGTACCCAAAAGGCTGTGTGTGGGGGAACTTCCGGGGTTACGAAGTAAAGTTGGTAAACATCATCCGAACGTGCTGCGTCCAGTGTCATCATTTATACACTAATGAGACGCTAACAGTGGCCTTGTCAAAGTGAAAGACACTGTAGAACCTTCAGGACCTTTATTATGTATATATTTACATGTAAATCTATTTATTTAAGCCTGTCTGTATACTTTAGGGTCCATGTGAATTAGAGAAAATCCAAAATAAAGTCAAACTTGTGAAGCCAATTATTGTTTTTTAAAGTCAATAAAGGTGAATGTTGAACAATCATTCCACCCTGGAACACTTCAAACAAATCATTAAAACTCAGAATTACCACGACATTCATGCTCATGATGAGATTATATAAACTTCTGACCACCACACCTCCTACTCTGCTGTGTTTCACGCTGATTGAAGAGGAAGAAGTTTAAAAGAAGGAGGTGTAACAGAGAAGTGAAGCTACAAACCAAAGAGGAGGCACAGAGGTTCAGGGAGGAGCTGAGCTGTTACTGAAGAACAGACGAGAGAGAGAAACCTCCACATTCAACAGAGTTCAACACTCAGAAGATTCACTTTATTCAACATGTTGATGTTGGACTGTTATGAAACGTCTCTGTTAATGATCATGATTCTAACAGGTGCATGACAATCTGTCAACAACTGCTTCATCCTAATGTTTACATGTTATTTCTGCTTTCTTTGTATACAACACAGCATTTAACAGATTTCTGTTTCTTTAGGTGTCAGCTGTCAACAACTCACTGCAAACAAAACTGAAGAGTCCAGTTTGGAAGGCAGCACAGCTACTCTGTCCTACAGATACTCCAGACAAGCAACTGGAGCTGACGAGTTTTACTGGTATCGACAATATCCTGGAAAACCACCAGAGTTCCTGATCTCTCACTCGGGAACTGGAGTGAAAATATCAGATCCAGTCCCTGGAATCACTTTTAATGTGAGTGAAGATAAAACACTGATGACTCTTCAGATCTCCTCTGCTGCAGTGACAGACTCTGCTGTGTACTACTGTGCTGTGAGGCCCGCAGTGACAGGAAACAGCAAAACTCTATACAAAAACCTATATTCATGATTTCCCTGCACACTCCCAGAATACTCCACAACATCCACTAGAGGGGGCCACACACTGTTACACGTCTCTGGTTTGTTAGAATGCAGACTGGTGACATTTAAAGGTGGCAGTCAGTCAATATATTAAAAATTAAAGATGTACAATGTCTGAAAATGATTAAACTGTTAACAATATTGTTACACACTGATGGAACTGCATTCTTTCTGGTGCTGCACATTGAGGTTCATTACTCTGAAACACAGCAAAACAGCAGTTCGGTGTTACTGTCAGCTTCCATGGCCATCACTGGCACTGGGTTAGTTTTGTTTTTACTCGTAATGGCCATTTAGTAATAAATCAGTTTTAATCAGGGTAACCTAGATAATAGAACAATAAAAAGTTCATAACTAAAGACGTGCAGACTGGACTACTAAAACATTTCTTTTTTTTCCACTGAATTTCATTTCTGGTGGAATAACACAGTTACTAAGTCAAAGGTAGGACCAACGTCATTTAGCTAGCACACCCACGTTACTTCCACTCTGTGCTATGATGTCAAACTATTGTCACAACAAAACCAACAAAGCATTTGGGAGGCGGGGCAACCACAATCACATTAAAACTACTTTTACAAGAATTCTCAAAATGGTCAGGATGCCAAGATGTCTCAGTAAAAATATTAAACATTGTAGATTGAAGTTTCTGTGTTGGTCTGTCAGGCTTCTGGTGTACCACAGGCCAGGCACTATTATGTGTAAGCAGTTTATATATCATCAATTATATGCAAATATGCTAAGAAGTTAAATAAAGTAATGAAATGTTAGTTTCAGAATTCACTAAATTCTTGTTGTTTACACCTGAAATATGTGCTGTGGGTTTTTTTTGTTGTTGTTGTTGTTTCATCCTTTTAAGTCACAGTTAAAATTGACACTTTAGGTGAAACATTTTCTGCATAAAGAATTTAACCTAATCTAACCTGTGTTTTTTTTTATTGGCGACATCCAGATATATGTTTTCCCGCAGGTTTTACAGAGGTACGGTGTCTCTCCTCTGTGGATTCTCTGGTGCACACTAGTGATGTGTCAGTCGTGAATGAAACGACTCTTCTGACTCTTTGAAAAGAATGAGGGGAGCCGGCACCTTATTGGGAGCCATTTTTTTCTCTCTCTCACCCTCGCTGTCTCTCTCTCTCTCTCACTCACTTTTTTCGCTTCATGCCACACGTGAGCCTTGTATTTGCGCTGAGTAGAGGGGCGGTAATTACTCTCACAGCAGCACACAAATGTAGCAGGAGAGAGAGAAAGAGTGCAAGGGGCAACAACAAGAGACAACACTGACACATTAGAAAGGTATAGTAAAGAAAATGAATGACACCAAGAAAAGGAGCTAAATCTTAAACCATTTCCATTTTATTGACATGACATAGGCAAAGTGTAGAGTCTGCAAGAAAAGAATATCAAATACAGCCGGCTCAAACAACCTGTACACGCACCTGAGAACTGTCCACCCATCAGTGCAATGGGAAGATAAAACACAGAGTGTTATATTAATGAAGGTGCCAGTGTGTCTACTGCAGCTGTTTCTGCTGCATCTACAACATCATGCTATACATCACCACAACCACATAAACTAACCCAGAGCTCTGTGACTCCAGGAAGACAGAACTCAGTTGATAAAGACCTGGCTGTCATGGTCCTGGGTCTTTTGACCCAGCGTTTTGTGTTTTCTATTATTGTGATGTATTTTGGTTATGGTTTTCTAGCTCTTTGGTGTTTGGTTCTGTTCTTCCTCAGTTTTGTGTTTAGTCATTGCTGCCTGTGTGTTCATCTGTGCAAAGTCCGTGTTTCTTAGTCTGTGCCTTTGCATGTGTGAGTTCCTGTTTTATTTTGAAGGTCCGTGTCTCAGGTTGTATTCTGTTTTACTTCCCTCAGTCTCATCAGCTCTGATTTCCCCCAGCTGTGTCTCCCTCTTGTCTCCCATTCCCCGATTGCCCTGTATGTATTTAAGCCCTGTGTTTTCTGGTGTGTGTTGCTGGTTCATCTACGTTATTTCCCTGCGTCCTCCTATATTGTTACCCCGGATCTCCCTGCATCTCTATTTCAGGTCTGCTTTTGTGAGTTTTTCCAGTTTAGTCAATCTTAGGTTCTGCACTTGCCACCTCCTTTGCTGTTTGTACCGTCACCATCACAATAAAGCTCACTCTCATCAGAAGCCGTGCTTGCATCATGGGTCCTACTTTCAACCTCCACTCATCTGCCACTGCAGACGTGACAGAACGAACCAGCCAACATGGACCCAGCAGCTTTCAATCCTTCTGAGGAGCTTAAAGACGACATAATCTACAATGTGGAGACACTTCTTAACCTGTGGCTGGATCATTCAGGGGAGGAGTTTCATCACACTGTGGAGGCCCGGTTGCAGCAGCTTATTTCCGGGCTTCCGTGGCTTCTGGGATCACTTCCCCCAATTGCACAGGATTTCATCCTTAAGATTCTACATCTGTATCCAACCACTACCTCTAAACTACCCTGTCCAGCAGAAGATTTCCAGCCGGTCCACTGAAGGATTCGCAGATCAGTGTATCTCCTCCTTCTCGGAAAAAGAAGTGGTCATGCCACCGTCACTCCACAGTTGGGGAGCAAACTCCTGTGTTGAGAGAAAGAGACTCTTTTCCCATTTTCTATGGTATTGAGACTGTTTATTCTGGGTCTTTCTTTTGTATGGCAAATGGGGATAACAGTGGTTCCCCGCTTTCACCCGTGATTGGAGAGACTTCCTTTTCTGAAGCCATTTCTGAGGCTGTCAACAAGACTGTTTTCCCTGAGACTGCTCTCACCCAGTCATCAGTTGTGTCACCTGCTCAGCAGCCACTAGCTCAGTCTCCAGTGTCCCCCGCTAGCTCGGGTTGCTATTCAGCCACTCATTCGGCCAGAACCACCACCTGCAGCTCCCACGCCATCGTCTGGTCCTGCCTCGTCTGGTCCTGCCTCATCTCGTCCTGCTGCTGCTCGCTGTCCACTGCTCGCTGCTCGCTGCCTTCTTCACTTATGTCGCTGCTGCTGCTGCCTTCCGCGCGGTTGGCCTCCGGACCTGTTTCGCCTGTGTCGCCACCGTTGCTTGGTCGGCCTCCTGAAATGGACTGTTTTGAACCTCTGTGCTGCTGGCCTCCTGGTCGGCCCCCTGAACTGCCCTGTTATGGACTTCTGTGTTGCCGTCCTCCAGGTTGGCCTCCCGAACTGTTTTTGAAGTGCTCCCTGTGCTCCAGTGTTTTTGTGGATGTTTTGTTTTCGGACTCTATCTCGACGGGATACTGTCATTGCCTGTCCCTAGCCTGGTAGAGGAGTTTAAATGTGCAAAAGTGAGGCTTGAGATGTCACTCACAAACTCCCAGGACTGCTCCCACTCTAGCAACGGGGAGGAAGTGGACCCCAGCCACATCTGTGCTACAGGCCAAATCTGCCATTCGGCATTGTGATGTGGTGTGACGTCCAACAGGGCAGAGGAGAATTTGGTCTTGGAGCAGTAACACCTCGGTGACCAGTGTTGGTCAAGTTACTTGAAAAAAGTAATCAGTAACTAATTACTGATTACTTACCCCCAAAAGTAATCTCGTTACTTTACTGATTACTTATTTTCAAAAGTAATTAATTAGTTAGTTACTTAGTTACTTTTTAAAAACACGATTTACAACCTGAAGAGGTGATAAAGTGATAGATCTTTCAGCCCAATTCTACTTTTTCTGCATAATCCATCATACAAAATGTAATCAAATGGAAAAGTCTCTTTTTAAAACTTGTTTTATTAGTTTTAATCTTTTAACTTTATGCATCAATCAAAAATTTAATTATATGCAATATTCTCTGACTGGAAGAAATTAGTTTAACATTTAAACCTATTTTCTGCACATTCAAGCACATAAAATAAAATATTTTGTGTGTTTACACTCAGTCTTTCAAATAGATGCAAGTAAAACACAGCAGAAAATAAATAAAATCAAAGACTCAGCGGTCCTTTTGCTCTATTTTCATCTGTAAAACAGGAGTGGGGCAGGTGGAGGTTTACCCTGGTGCAGGTGTGCCGCGGTCAGTGGAAGAATCCGCGAGTTTCTCTGTTTCCCAATACGTGGTAGCGCACTTGGTGCTTGCTCAGAAGTTTAGTGTTTTTTCGGTGTAAAAAGAAGTTTTCTTCCCACGCACAACAGACTAGGGATGGGTATTGATAAGATTTTCACGATTAGGATTCCAGTTTCGATTCTGTTTAACGATTCGATTCTTTATCGATTCTTTTTAAAAAAGGAGAACACTAAGGTCGATTAGCTCAGAACTTTGTTTTATATCTTCTCTTTGAACAAGATAGAAATGTAGGAGTAACATGGCCTTACAAACCCAGCAGTGAGATCTTAAGAGATCCAGCCTGCGGCTCTTCAATGGGGTGTCACAGGGTCCCCAGGAAAAAAATTGTAAATGTAAAATAATAAAATAAATATTCTTCTGTAGCAATAACAAAGTATAACATAAATTATTCTGTAGCAATTACACAAGAATATCCAGTAATGTCCCTGCCTACAATTAAACACATTCACTTACCGAAAATCATCTGCTGTGGCAAACGGGTGCAAACCTTTGACCACAAACTGAGTCTCTGCTCGGTGACATTCGTCTATCCTGGCCTGAAAGGAGACGCTACCGGCAGACTGCAGCGAGAACTGCCAGCATCTGAGCCAGCCAGACTCTGTCTCTCTCATCAGGGTCACTAAATGCACAGTAATGGCAGGTTTGTAATAAGGCAGATCGCGCTAACATAATATGCACTGTTAGCTGATTATTTACCTGCCGCATTAACGGGAGAGGACGTGCAAACGTTACCGCTGCTGCTGGGTTGAGATTCACGAGTCCGGAGCGGAATTAAAAACACGACATTCATTTGAGGTCATCGTGTGTTTTGTGAGCAAATGCTTTTGCATATTCGTAGTGTTTCCTCCCTTAAATGAAGTATCTACTTTGCAAGTATTGCAAGTTGCCCTGTTGTCATCTGTTCTCGTAAAGTATAACCAAACTTTTGAGCGTTTGAGCCGCTTAGGCGCCGTGTTTCCTGCCAGGTAAATGACGCTTTGCAACGTGGTGACGTCATTCAGGGCGACTGGAATCGATAAGGGAATCAATTCCAAGGAATTGAAACAGTGGGAACCGGTTCTCAACAAGAACCGGTTTTCGATACCCATCGCTAAAACGGACACTAATGTTTTTGTCACTTTTTATGGAATCAAACTCAAAGTAAGGTCAGTACTTCCATGCTTTAAACGCTATGAGCGTGCAATTGAATTGAATTGAATTGAATTGCACGCTCATACTCTCTCCCGCACTCGATATATTTCCACCAGACGAAGTGAGAGAAGTTCAAATCCAGATCAGAGAGGAGGAGCAGAGATTCAGGGAGGAGCTGAGCTGTTACTGAACTAGAAGAGAGAGAAACCTCCACATTCAACAGAGTTCAACACAAACCATAAACTTTACCTTCATTCAACATGTTGTCTTTGGACTATTTTGCACTTTCTTTACTGATTCTCACCATTCTAACAGGTACGTTACAATCTGTGTGTTTAAAGAAATACATTTGAATTGTGATGATTTATAAAAGAATAAAACATGTTTCTGTTCCTTTAGGTGTCAGCTGTGAAGATCTCACTCCAACCAAGAAAGAAGTGTTCAGTGTAGAAGGCAGCACTGCTACTCTGTCCTATAGATACTCCAAAAAGGCAACTGGAAGTGACGAGTTTTACTGGTACCGACAATATCCTGGAAAACCACCAAAATTCCTGATCTCTCACTTAGGAACAGGAGTGAAACTGTCAGATCCAGTCCCTAGAATAACGTTTAGAGTGAGTGAAGATAAAACACTGATGAGTCTTCAGATCTCCTCTGCTGCAGTGTCTGACTCTGCTGTGTACTACTGTGCTGTGAGGCCCACAGTGACAGGAAACAGCAAAACTCTGTACAAAAACCTTTGGAGCAAAGACAACAGAATACTCCACAACATCCACTAGAGGGAGCCACACACTGTTAAACCTCTGATTCTTGTGTCATTGGACTGATGACAAAGACAACAGAGAAATGAAGCAGTAAAGATCAGAGACAGAGACAGAGCTGCTGTGGAAGCACAAAACTATTTGATTGGCTGAGCTATTACACTGGCCCCGCCCACTGAACCTGAGCTCATCCAATGACATTATTTGTTGGTCATTGTGCTGCAGTGGAAGAACATTGTTCATGTGCTGTCTGTCTGGCTTTAATAACTCCAAAGACATGTTGCTGCACCTCTTTTTGCTTCTATCTCACATTATAGGTGAGTTTAAGAACAGGGATTAAAGTTTAGTTGAAGCTGCTGCATTAAGCAGATATACAGACTGCATTTCACTACTTTTCTTCTTTCTTTTTCCAGGACTAACAGCTGGAGACTCAATCACTCCTCAACAACCTGAAGTCACTAAAACAGAAGGAGAATCTGTCACACTCACATGTGACTATGAGACACATGCAGGTGGTGTTGAGCTTCACTGGTACAGACATCATTCTGACCTTCAGGCTCCTCAGTTTATACTCTTCAAAGGAGCAAGATTATGGAGTGGTGATTATATTCCCAATAATCGATATGACTCAGAAACATCTTCTACATCAACTAATCTGACCATAGCAGCCCTAACCCTGGCAGACACAGCTCTCTACTACTGTGCTCTACAAACACAGTGATACAAAGTGTAGAAGAGGCTGTACAAAAACCTGAACACAGATATCTGACTACTCTTCAAAGAGGAGGGAAGTGGTATTCAAAGCACAGCTTCATATCAGATGGATTCTGCTAATTCCTGTTTTATCAGAGTCACTGTGGTTACAGCTGCTAATGAAACACTGTGGGAGGATTCACATGAGCAGCAAATCCACATCAACCACAAACCAACTGCAGGAACGTTCAAACACACGTGTACCCCTGCTGTTTAATACATGAGTGAGATTATTTTACATTCTGCTAAATATTTCAAAGCTCTCTCTATTTATAGGGTTACGGTCAGAAACACTGATGTCAAGGATAAGCTGGCCTTTCCCAGGGAACTTGAAGTTATTTAAAAAAAATTTCAAAGGTATTAAACATCTTTTTGAGCCATGCAAAAAGTTTTTATGCAGTTATTGAAAAATAAGAACAATGAACACTTTCAGCATGTTTTCATCTAATTGTCCTGTTTCATTACAAAAAAGTAAACTCGAGTGGAGGAAATTCTCTCTCCCACCACTCACTCTTTGACGATACCTTCAGGTATCACAGCCACACTAAACACTGATTCATATTTCAATGTACATTTACTCCCCAATTAATAATCCTTATGTCCTCTCCTCCTTAAACTTGCAGTCTGAAACAAACTACAGACACAGGCAACAAGACCAGCTGTAAAAATCACTGTATGGAAACCGAAAATAAAATAAATACATAATTATAATAAAGGTCAATCAAATGGACCAATATGGCAAGGCCATGATGATCCACTTGGTAAAATAAATCCACTTGGCATCTTTCTTGGCCTTAAGACAACAATTCTGATGGCTAAAGATCCAAACGGGACAACAACAACAAAAAAAAATCACTGTATGGATTTCACTATTGTTTTACTGCAGCGTTAGTTTGTTTTAACACCATAGTCCACTGCTCCAACAGACAAGAGAGTCAACTGAAATTTTATCAGCTGACCCTCTTGCATAACTCTGCCATTGCCGGTCCCAAGCCTGGATGAGAAAGGAGGAGGGTTGGGCATGGGGCTAGCAACCCCACCCTGTAAAAACTCCAACTGCTACGGAAACAGCAAGTGAATCTCATTATCGACTGAATCAGGGCGAAGATGATCGGCTCCACTGGTCGTCCACTGCCCGATGCATCGACCAATTTTCGACCCAAAAGAAACTACTTGTTATGGAATAGGGAATGTACGGACTCTGTACCAGACAGGCAAATTGGCCCAGCTTCTATATGAATTTGACTCGTACCGGATGGACATCTTGGGCATCTCAGAAATGCGGTGGGCAGGAAGCGGGAAGATGGTTAGCAGAGATGGGCAGTAACGCGTTACTGTAATCTAATTACTTTTTAAAGTAACGAGTAAAGTAAGGGATTACTATAGCAAAAATGGTAATTAGATTACTGTTACGTTCCTGTAGGAACGCTGCGTTACTGCGTTACTAAAACCGTGATTTTTTTTGCGAGAATGTCTCATGACAGTGACGTAAGCGAGTGCAACATTCGTGACAACAGCTGTGTGCAGATCAACAATGGATCATATATCGATTGTGGGAGAGAGTATGAGCGTGCAGCGTTTAAAGCGTGGAAGTACTGACCTTACTTTGAGTTTGATTCCATAAAAAGTGACAAAAACATTAGTGTCCGCTGTGCGTGGGAAGAAAACTTATTTTTACAGCGAAAACTTCCGAGCAAGCACCGAGTAGCTACGACGCAATGGGAACTTCACAGGGAAACTCGCGGATTCTTCCACTGACCACTGTGGCACACCTCCGCCTACCCCACTCCTGCTTTACAGGTGAAAATAGAGCAACAGCACCGCTGAGTCTTTGACTTTATTTATTTTCTGCTGTGTTTTACTTGCATCTATTTGAAAGACTGAGTGTAAACACAAAAACTATTTTATTTTATGTGCTGGAATGTGCAGAAAATAGGTTTAAATGTTAAACTAATTTCTTCAAGTCAGAGAATGTTGCATATAATTAAATTTTTACTTGATGCATGAAGTTAAAAGATTAAAACTAATAAAACAAGTTTTAAAAAGAGACTTTTCCATTTGATTACATTTTGTATGATGGATTATGCAGAAAAAGTAGAATTGGGCTGAAAGATCTATCACTTTATCACCTATTCAGGTTGTAAATCGTGTTTTTAAAAAGTAACTAAGTAATTAATTACTTTTGAAAATAAGTAATCAGTAAAATGTCTGTGAAGGTTCTCAGTCATCCAGGTCATCGTAGTCAAAGGAGCTTGCAAAGAAAAGCATCTGGACTTCTTTAAGTTGCTTGAAGACGTTTCACCTCTCATCCGAGAAGCTTCTTCAGTTCTAAGGTCAAATGGTGGAGAGTCCCAGATATAAACCTAGTGGGAGTTTCCCCCCACAGAGGGACAAAAGGACCCCCTGATGATCCTCTAATCGCCCGAGCCAAGGTGGGAAACTGGGCGTGGGTCCCAATCAGCCAGAGTTTCGGGTGAGCTCATTGTGAAACCTGGCCCCACCTTATCATGCGAATTCCTGAGGTCAGATGGCCCAGGATATGAGTGGGCGTTAAGGCGTCTGGGAAGGGATCTCAAAACTGGATTATAGATGGCAGAGAGTTGGTGTCGTAAACCACCGCCTCTGTTCAAAGATGGTCGCTCACAGTGGAAATAGATGCTTCTTTCACTCCTCTTTCAAACCATCTGTCCTCTCTGTCCAAAATGTGAACATTGGCATCCTCGAAAGAGTGACCTTTATCCTTAAGATGCAGATGGACTGCTCAGTCTTGTCCTGTGGAGGTGGCTCTTCTGTGTTGTGCCATGCGCTTGTGAAGTGGCTGTTTGGTCTCTCCAGTGTAGAGGTCTGAGCATTCCTCGCTGCACTGTACAGCATACACCACATTGTTAAGTTTGTGTTTTGGCGTTTTGTCTTTCAGGTGAACCAGTTTCTGTCTGAGTGTGTTGCTGGGTCTGAAATACACCGGGATGTCGTGCTTGGAGAAAACTCTCCTGAGTTTCTCTGATACGCCGGCTACATAGGGGATGACAATGTTGTTGCGTCTGTCCTCCCTCGCTGGTGTCTGATCTTCTTTTCTGTGCCTCTTTGCTGACTTTAAGAACACCCATTTAGGATAGCCGCACGTTTTGAGTGCTTCCTTTACATGTGTGTGTTCCTTCTTTTTCCCTTCAGGCTTAGAGGGAACATGTTCTGCCCGGTGGTGTAGGGTCCTGATTACTCCAAGTTTGTGTTCCAGAGGGTGATGGGAGTCAAAGAGGAGGTACTGGTCCGTGTGTGTGGGCTTCCGGTAAACTTCGACGTTGAGTTTTCCGTTCTCTTCAATGTGCACAGCGCAGTCCAGGAAAGGCAGACAGTTGTCCTTTGTGTCTTCCCTGGTGAACTTGATGTTCTTATCCACAGCGTTAATGTGCGCAGTGAAGGATTCCACTTCTTGTGTCTTGATTTTGACCCAGGTGTCGTCCACATATCTGTACCAGTGGCTGGGTACTCTTCCTTTGAAAGAGCCAAGAGCCTTCCTTTCCACTTCCTCCATGTAAAGGTTGGCTACAATAGGTGACACGGGGGAGCCCATGGCACAGCCATGTTTTTGTCTGTAAAAGCCTTCGTTGTACTTGAAATATGTAGTGGTGAGGCAGAGGTCTAACAGTGTGCAGATCTGATCGGGTGTGAAGTTGGTCCTGTCCTCCAAGGAGCTGTCTTCTTGTAGTCATTTTCTGACAGTCTCCACGGCCTCCGTGGTGGGTATGCAAGTGAAGAGAGAGACTACATCAAAGGACACCATGGTTTCATCTGGATCCAGGGGAAGTTTCTGGACCTTGTCGGTGAAGTCGGTGGAGTTCTTGATGTGGTGTGGGGTGTTCCCCACGAGAGGCGCAAGGATGGTAGCAAGGTGTTTAGCAATGTTGTAAGTGGCTGAGTTTATGCTACTGACTATGGGTCTGAGTGGGACAGCTTCCTTGTGGATCTTAGGAAGTCCATAGATGCAGGGTATGGCATCCCCTGGGTAAAGGCGGTGATATGTAAGGCGGTCAGTAAAGTAATGGGATTACTTTTGGGGGGAAGTAATCAGTAATTAGTTACTGATTACTGTTACTGATTACTTTTTTCAAGTAACTTGACCAACACTGCTTATAAATATATTGAAATTTAAAATTCACCGAGTGATTAGAAACTACTAAACAGAGTTATTGACTCAAAAGCTGTTCTGACTTTTATATGAGGTTTAACAGAGACGAGCATTGGGCTGAAAGATCTATTGCTTTATTACCTATTCAGGTTGTAAATCCTGTTTTTAAAAAGTAACTAAGTAACTAAGTAATTAATTACTTTTGAACATAAGTAATCAGTAAAGTAACGGGATTACTTTGTTGGGGAAGTAATCAGTAATTAGTTACTGATTACTTTTTTCAAGTAACTCGACCAACACTGATGGTTAGTGATGGAAAGAAGGTGCTCTACTATGGCCATGCCCAAGACCATGCACGCGGCGTGGGCTTCATCCTCTCGCGATGTGCAACAACATCATTGCTGGCCTGGAAGGCCATTTCAGACCGCCTAATCTTGGCTCGCTTCCAAGCTAGGCATGTGAAAGTCACAATTCTTCAAGTATACGCTCCAACAGAAGAGGCTGACGATACTGACAAGGATGGTTTCTATGCGATGCTCCAGGATGCCATTGACAACTCCCCGCGTCATGATTTGCTGGCAGAGATTTCAACACGCAAATAAGCAATAACCTGGACGGCCTGGAATTGACTATCGGCCTGTTTGGAATCGCAGCAATGACAAATGAAAACGGTGGGCGGCTGATCTTGTTCTGTGCGGCAAACCGGCTGACCATCAAGAACACCTTCTTCGGCCACAAGCGGATACACATGGCGACGTGGAAGGCCCCCGGTGGCGGATATACAAACGAGATCGACTACATCTGCATATCATCCCACTGGGCATCCACCATTAGCGATGTTAGAGTGTGGCGTGGAGCCGACATCGACTCTGATCAGTACCTGCTAATTGCCAAATGTAAACTTCACCTGAAGCACCTCCAACCACGACTGCAGCGACCAAGTCCTTTTAACTTTCAACGCCTAAAAGATGCAAATACTGCAGTGGAATTTCAACTCGAATTGAGAAACCGCTTCCAGCTCCTTGCTGCGGAAGGAAATAACAACGAAAATCCAGATACACTCTGGGATGAGCTAAAAGAAGCTGTGGTCGGTGCAGCAGAATCAAAGATTGGTCACCAACGGGGCGGCTTCAAGCAGCGCTGGATCACCGACCGTTCATGGGAACTTATAGATCAACGTCGCTTGGCGAAGTCAGTTCGGGACCAGGTGGCCTCTGACCCACATGCTTCTGCAGACCAGCGTGAGAGGGCCATGGCCACCTACTGAGACTTTGCCCGACAGGTCAAACGCAGCTGCTGGCGTGACAAGCGTGAATGGATTGAAGCTAAAGGCATCGAAGCCCAAGAAGCAACCGATCGGAATGATACCCGAACCTTATATCGCATTG
This sequence comes from Astatotilapia calliptera, assembly GCF_964374335.1. Taxonomy (NCBI): domain Eukaryota; kingdom Metazoa; phylum Chordata; class Actinopteri; order Cichliformes; family Cichlidae; genus Astatotilapia; species Astatotilapia calliptera. The sequence goes on along the minus strand of NC_137439.1, from coordinate 1,587,766 downwards.
TACAAGATCTAACTGGGGCTCGTGGTGGCCGCGGTGTTCCAATCCGAGACAAAAATGGACGTGTCCTCCTTACTGCAGCTGAACAAGACCAACGAAGGGTCGAAGACTTCCGCGATACTCTGAACCAACCTGAGCCACCCCAACTGTTCGAGGCCGAGGACCTGGCATCTTCCATGGATCTTCTTCCTGTCGATATCGGACAAATCAGCATCGCTGAAGTCAAGACAGCGATCCGACTCCTCAAGAGTGGAAAGGCCGCAAGCCTGGACGAAATCCTCGTCGAAATGCTGAAGCATGGCGCACCCCATCTTGAAGCCGCCCTTACAAAACTCCTAAATGCCTGCTTGTCAACATCACATGTACCCGATGATTGGGCAAAAGGCACCATCATCAAACTTTCAAAGAAAGGTGATTTGGGTGACTGTAACAACTGGCGGGGCATCACATTGCTGTCGGTACCCGGGAAAGTGTTTTGCCTCGCTCTTTTGAATCGGCTACGACACGCAGTGAACGAACAATTGCGAGAAGAGCGGGCTGGGTTTTGGAGTGGCCGGTCATGCGTCGAGCAAATCTTCACCCTCCGCATGATCATTGAACAAACACTGGAAAACCAAAGGAAGATTTCTATTAATTTCATTGACTTCGAGAAGGCTTTTGAAAGCATCCACTGGCCGACTCTATGGGCTATCCTACGCCACTATGGAGTCCCTCAGCAGTTTGTAGATGCCTTTCGTTGTCTCTACTCCAACTCCCGTTGCTGCGTTCGGACGGATGACGGCTGCACAGATTTCTTCAAGATCAATACTGGCGTCCGACAAGGATGCGTGCTATCCCCTTTCCTCTTCCTGTTGGTAATTGACTTCATCATGGGACGATCAGTTGAACAAGCTGGCATCGGTGTGCCCTGGCACGAAGTGCGTAATCTCACTGACTTGGACTTCGCAGATGACGTCGCCCTGCTTGGCTCGATTCAGGAAGACCTCCAAAAGTTGACCGCGGCCCTGCAGAGGGAGGCGACGAAAGTTGGATTAAGAATCAGCGCCAAAAAAACCAAGGTACTCCGAGTTGGCTATGCACGTGCCCGCATTCCTGTCAACCAACAACGTGCTGAAGAGGTGAAGAATTTTACATATCTTGGCAGCATCATCTCGAATGACAGGGTCTCTGATCGGGATGTCGACGCCAGAGTAGGGAAGGCAGTTGGTGTCCTGCGATGTCTCCAACCTATTTGGAACTCGACCTCCCTGAATGTTAGGGTCAAGATCAAACTATTGAACTCTATCGTCTTCCCTACTGCACTTTACATTAGTGAAACCTGGCGCTCAACAAGTGCAATTATTCAACACCTGAACGTGCTTCAACAACGTGGCCTGCGGCGAATCCTGAGAATTTGCTACCGGGACCGAATAACAAATGAGGAGGTCCTACGAAGAGCAGGCACCCGCACATTAGCTGATGTTGTTGCAGAAAGGTGCTTCCGCTTTGCGGGCCATATTTTACGCCTACCCCCTCATTGCCCAGCTAAGATTGCCATGACATGGCATACACGCACTGGCAAGTGAAAGCAAGGCCGACCAAAGACCACATGGCGTCGAACATTCATGGACGATCTGAGAACTGTCGACATTGCCTGGGACGAAGCTGAAGCAGTCGCTGCTGACCGACATCGATGGAGATCACTAGCTGCCTGATGCGCCGCCCGGCGTAGGAGGAACTAAGTGCTAAGTGTGTAAGACCCTCTTGTATATGCATTTCCGGGATTTTCTTTCTCAAGATAAAAATACAGGGAAGAGACCTGATTCTAAATGTCCTCAAAGAACTCATAGATGAAGTGGAAATTCAATCCTAAAGAACACAAATGGCAACAGAACATCTTCTAGCTCTTCAAATTTTGATGTTCTTTTCAACATATTGTGGCTTCTTTGGCAGGAATTTCTGCTCAGTGAGGTTTAAAAAATTACACAGGGGGAGGGATGATGACCGCGTGTTTGGACCCTGTCCTGACAGTAGTCAGACCTTGGATGGACAGCACTCTAATCAATGCATTCATTTTTAAACGTGTTGCAACACATTTTTCCCGATTTTTCCCAAGTATAACAATTTAGTTAGAGTGTAATGAAACCTTATTTCATGAGTAAAGATTTATTAAACAAAGATTAAATTGGTATATTTTCAGGACCTTGGACAGTTCATAAGCTAGGATTCGACATGTGACACACACACACACACACTTACTTGTCTGAATACAAGAATGTTACGGCGCACAATGTCAAATGTGGTTTATAGTCCTGCATCGGTAAATAAATATTTCCAACAAGCTCCTCCTCTTTGTAGCTTCTCGTGTAGACAGTCAAATGATAACTTTGAACCTTTTTCACATTTTGCAAAAACACAGCTTCTCTCCTGTTGATTTCTGCCTGGATTTGAAAAACAAAAGTGTTCCCAGAGGTGGTCCATTGGTAGAGTTTCTCACATTTGTGTTTGTTTTATTATGGACTATGATGGACTGCCTTTTTGTTTGATTACAGTTTTCTCCTGTTCTTTTTACTTAGGGAGGTAAGTCGCTGTCATTTGGTTTAATTCTTTTGAGTAGGTAAGTTTGATTTATCTTTGAGATAAGCGCCCTTTGTTTTTTATTTTGGCCTTAGGCCCACCCCAGAGTTATAATATGCTCCCTTCCTTTGCTTTTAAATTCACTCATTGTAAATAAACCACCATCAAAAAGTACTAATTGTGTGATGTGCTGCTAGGGGTCGGATGGGGATGGATCACCCTTATGTCATGGCCTAGCCACTCCTAGACGGGCCATAACAGTTGTCATTTTTAATCACAGACTGGGTCTGTATATGATGTGTTGTGAAATGTCCACTAAATGTGTGCTAATCAAAGGTTGATTGAAAATACTGGGTAGTTTAGTGAAGGATAAACTAGTTAGTTTGTCCTACTGGTGAATTTACAGCAAAACACTGTGTTGGACTGATACACAGTGGCTGTGGTCTTCATGGTCACAGTTGAATTTGTATTTAAGCTGCTTAAGATTCAGTCACTGAATGTTACCTTCATACCAGCTCTTTACTGTCTGATATAAAGACAGCATAAACAGTGTTGTGTCAGTGTTGAGGATGGAGATCAGCCAGGACAACTCATGAAACATCTATTTACATGTTATATACACTGTGTCAAACCCCAAAGAACAGAAGGTCAGCTGAATACAGCCTGTACACAAAGAGAATCTACAGGAGCTCTCAATAGAAATTCTGAGTTTTGATTTGTTTCCCCACACTGAGCCACTGCAAATGATTTTAGGGTTCAACAAACTGTTGAATCAGACTTTAAATGTTCCTGTTTAGGTTTGGAGAAAATCAATCAATCAATCAATCAATCAATCAATCAATCAATCAATCAATCAATCAATCAATCAATCAATCAATCAATCAATCAATCAGTCTTTATTTATAAAGCACTTCTCATACAAAAAATGTAGCACAAAGTGCTTTACATAGTTACAAGCAGCCCACCCCACCCTCCAACTCACTCTCCACACTCTCATTAACATAAATGATGTGAATACACACATATATCCCCCCCCCCCCCCCCACACACACACACACACACGCACACACTTAAAGAGTAAAAATTGGGCTGGGTTCGCAAGAGCCAAGTGAGGAAACACTATAACAGGGAGCCGTCTGCACCAGGAGCCGGTCACAGACCGCAGCCTCCAGGCTGGGCACACAGCAGGAGGGAGGCAAAGGAGCCCCCCAGCCAGGCTGAGAGGACCCCCAGAGACCCAGCAGCCACGGTCGATCACAGCCCCGGTGCAGAGAGCCCCCTCCGAGGAAACACTGGAGATATGACACAATAGGATATATACAGGGTAAAACGATTAAATAAATAAGAACGGGATATAATATAAATATAAATAGAGTAAGAAGATTAAAAAATGAATAAGAATAAAAGCAATAAATATTAGGTAAAGCCTAAATTAATAATAGAATAACAGGATAGAATAAATAAGCATAAAATAAATAAACGCTAAGTAAAAGCTAAATTAAAAAAGGTGGGTCTTGAGCCTGTTCTTAAAAACATGTACGAAAAGTAACAATCTACAATGTAGACAAAAGAAAAGAACTTTTATGTTCTCGTTTTAGTTTTAATTTTTATTAATTTATTTTATTTTAAATAATGTAACCCAGCAGAAAAGATTTCCTTTTAAACTCTGAGCAGATGTTAAGATCATAAACCATAAAAAAGTATTTACAGTATGAATCATCTGTGGACTGAAGCAGCACAGAGCTGAAATATGAGCTCCCACCTGAAAGTGAAGATGCTGCTACTAGTGTGTAAAGCAGGAGGAAGTGAGAGAAGTTCAAATCCAGATCAGAGAGGAGGAGGAGAGATTCAGGGAGGAGCTGAGCTGTTACTGAACTAGAAGAGAGAGAAACCTCCACATTCAACAGAGTTCAACACAAACCATAAACTTTACCTTCATTCAACATGTTGTCTTTGGACTATTTTGCACTTTCTTTACTGATTCTCACCATTCTAACAGGTACGTTACAATCTGTGTGTTTAAAGAAACACATTTGAATTGTGATGATTTATAAAAGAATAAAACATGTTTCTGTTCCTTTAGGTGTCAGCTGTGAAGATCTCACTCCAACCAACAAAGAAGTGTTCAGTGTAGAAGACAGCACTGCTACTCTGTCCTATAGATACTCCAAAGCTGCAGATGGGAATGATTATTTATTCTGGTATCGACAATATCCTGGAAAACCACCAAAATTCCTGATCTCTCACTTAGGAACAGGAGTGAAACTGTCAGATCCAGTCCCTGGAATAACGTTTAGAGTGAGTGAAGATAAAACACTGATGAGTCTTCAGATCTCCTCTGCTGCAGTGTCTGACTCTGCTGTGTACTACTGTGCTGTGAGGCCCACAGTGACAGGAAACAGCAAAACTCTGTACAAAAACCTTTGGAGCAAAGACAACAGAATACTCCACAACATCCACTAGAGGGAGCCACACACTGTTAAACCACTGATTCAAGTTGAGAGTAGTGAGCTTTATTTGTATGTCTTGAAACTTTTGCATGTGTCCCTGCTGCAACAGACCTGAATAAAATTAGTAGGTCATTTACAACACTATAGGCTTGAGGAGATCTGCAAAGGAGATCTGGAGGAGATCTGAAGTGTAACCTTGCCTCAAGGTTACATTTCATTATTCATTATTTGTTTAAACAAATAATAGAACCTTGAGGTAGATTCTGTATTTAGCTGGCAGCCAAGTATCAAAGTAATACTCTCTTTCAGATCTTTAGATCACAAGAAAGTTTTGCGTTTAGAAATGCTCCTGAGCTGTAAAAAACTGCCACGAACAACCGAGTTTGTTTGTTCAAGGTTCGAGGTTCTTTATTTGTCACATGCATAGTTATACAAGTATAACACACAGTGAAATGTAACCTGACATGCTCCTCAACTTGTGCAAGAAAAAGGGGCGGGTGGCGGGTAGAGAAAGAGCATTCTAAGGAGCTTGGAAAGAAAAGCGTCTGGACTTGATTAAGTGGCTTGAAGATGTTTCACCTCTCATCCGAGAAGCTTCTTCAGTTCTAAGGGTCAACCACCGCCTCTGTTCAAAGATGGTCGCTCACAGTGGACATAAATGGCTTCTTTCACTGAGGCCGGATGGCTTGGGGATAGAAGCTCCCCTTGAGTCTCTCTGTCCTTGTCCGGATGATGTGGAACCTTCTGCCGGATTGCAGAAGATGGAACAGTTCGTTGCCAGGATGGGACGGGTCCTTCAGCATCTGCGCTGCTCTAGTCCGGCATCTCCTGGTGTAGGTGTCCTGAAGTGGGGGGAGAGCAATCCTGCAGCAGCGTTCTGCTGCAGGAATGGTCACAGGTCACAGATATCTGACTACTCTTCAAAGAGGAGGGAACTGGGATTCATAGTACGTGCAAAGAAAAAACATGAATACAGCTAAAATGCAAAACCGGCTTATTTAAATACATGTATTCTATCTAAAAACAACATCCCATGTGATCATCACAGATTCGGTTTGAAAATTCCAGCGGAAAGCTTAAATTATTAGGAATTATTCAAGACTTCTTGTCGTTTTCAGGTATTTTCTCTCGTTCATTTTTACAGCGAAAAAATGCTTTGAGTATGACGCTTATGTGTAAGTTTGTTTGGGAAGGTCTGTAATTGCTAATCTGCATTTCAGACATTACTGCCACTTTCCCACACGGTCAGTCTCTTTGCTGACATCATGTTAGTCCAGTCACCTTCTCGCCCACCTTCTTTGAGCCAATCAGGTTCCAGAATATCGAGGTATGAACTTTGGCTATATCGCCCATCCCTAATCTGAAACATCTTAAAGACCGAGCTCAAGTGGCTTTACAATGACAGCATTCAGGTGGGAGGAGTCCGAGTAATGAAATAAAGTAATGGCAGGTGTGCTTTAATTTAATGCATGCAGAAGCTAACAGAAATAACCTATAAAAATCTATTCAACGGTTAGAAAGGATACAAGTACAATGCAAGTAAACCATTATCTTCATTTAACCCTAGTCTATTTTAGTCCATTTTTTAAAACCCTTTCTTGTAAAGTGGTGCTGGATGAAAGATGAGCTCTGGAAGGTCCCCATGATGCAGGAAAAACACCTTTTCCTCACACTGTGCTGACGAGCAGAGAAACACCTGTGCAGCTACAGGAACGAGGTCTTTGAGCAAGGCTGGAAGATTCCAAGGGACACAATCGAAACTTTCTGCTTTACTACTGTCAAAATATTCATCCATTAGTTACTGCAGTGTACATAAAACACAACAAAACAAAGACCCTCCCCCATGCTGGTCCTGCCTACCCAACCTGATGATCCCATTAGCACAACACGCCTACATTCTTACAAAACGCAAAAGTTAAAAAACGACAAAAAACAAAAATGAAAAAATATGTCATCCTTAATGAATGGAATAACCAAAAGTGATACAGTGAGATGCAAAAGGTTGGGTAACATTGTTAATAGTCATTATTTTCCTGTATAAATTGTTGGTTGTTACAATAAAACATGTCAGTTAAATACATCATATAGGAGACACACACACAGGGATATTTGAGAAGTGAAATTAAGTTTATTGGATTTACAGAAAGTGTGCAAAAATTGTTTAAACAAAATCAGGCAGGTGCATAAATTTGGGCCCCACAAAAAAAAAAAAAGAAATGAAATCAATATTTAGTAGATCCGCCTTTTGCAGAAATTCCAGCCTCTAAACGCTTCCTGTGGGTTCCAATGAGAGTCTGGATTGTGGTTGAAGGCATTTTGGACTGTTCCTCTTTACAGAACATCTCTCGTTCATTCAGATTTGATGGCTTCCAAGCATGGACAGCTCTCTTTAACTCACACCACAGATTTCAATAATATTCAGGTCTGGGGACTGAGATGTTCATTCCAGAACGTTGTACTTCAAATTGAGTTTCAACTTTGCCACAGAGAAATATATCAATAAATAAAACAGCTAAAATTCATTTTTTGATAGTCACCATATTTTCATTGACGCATTTGATGAGAACAGATTAACCCTATAACACCCTTAGTGTCATATTTGCTACATTAGTTTCTAAGACCTCCATCTCATCAAAACAAAAACATCAAATTATCAAAAGGGAAACAAAAAGTATATTTCTATTATATATCATAAACAACATGACATTAAAAATGTGGATTTTGTTATAAGGGTTATTAAACATCTCAGCCCCGCCCCAGAAAAATTATTTATTTTTAGAATTGATGGATTGGGTCTTACAGGGTTAAATCTGCCTTATACATGATAAACATGGTATTTAAAGGTATCTAAACTCTGAAAGTACTCATGTGAACCTGTATAAATTCTCAGATATTCTTCCACGCTTGGCTTCTCAGACATTGTTCTCTAAATGTTTCAAGACTACGATTTCTCACCTGTGTGAGTTTTCATGTGGCGCCATAAATGACTGCTAGATGTGAACATTTTCCCACATGTTTTGCAATGATACGGTCTCTCACCCATGTGGGTTTTCATGTGGCGCCATAAATGACTGCTAGATATGAACATTTTCCCACATGTTTGACAATTATACGGTCTCTCACCTGTGTGCGTTCTTCTGTGTGCCGATAAATGACTACTACTTGAGAACACTTTCCTGCATGTTTTACAATGGTACGGTCTCTCACCTGTATGCATTCTCATGTGTATGGTCACACCACTGCTTCGCGTATAACTTTTCCCACATATTTCACAAGAATATGGTTTCTCACCTGTATGGGTAGTCAAATGGCCTTTAAGTGTTGATAACATACAAAACTTTTTCCCACACGTTTCACAAGAATATGGCTTCTCACCTGTGTGGATTCTCTGATGTCGAGTCATTCTGTACTTACACTTAAAGGATTTTCCACAAAGATTACATGTTATAGACTCGTTACCTGTGTCAGAATTACTCTGACTTTCTAAGTTACTATTTGTCCCTGAGTCTAAATTCCTACTTCCTCCGTGATTTTGGCTCTCATCTATAGGAGAGGTTTGAAAAGGGAGCTGGTTACTGTTTGCTTCTGGTTCATGGTGGTCTCTTTCCTCAGCAGCAGTCACCATAAAGGTATCAATCTCCTCCTTCAGTCCAACCTGCTCACCCTCCTGACTGGTGCAGAGTTCCTCCTGTTCCTCTTTAATATGTGGAAGTTCTGGTTCCTCCTGGTGCAGAGAGTTCCTCTCCTGGCTCCAGAGCTGTGGCTCAGGGAGAACCTCCTCGTCCTTACAGACAGGCTGCTGTGGGAGTTCTGGCAGGACAAAAAGGAAATGAGGAAAAGGTAATGATGATAGACTGAGAGCTCCTTTTTTTTTTTTGAATCTGCTTTTCTTTACAGAATCTCAAGAGATTATGAGAAAAACAGCGACCCAGGGTTGGATGTAACTTATAGCTGATTTTGTTTTTTGTTAGTGCATTTACAACTGTTGAAGTATTGCAGATAAGGTGGGTCCAAGTTTTTGTCAGAGTCTGCGCAGTAGTTGCTTGAGGTGGAGCGTCTACATTACTTTCCCGCCCATACACCTGCTGGACGTGACCACGAAATCGCCGACCTTTAGATTTTATGTAGCCCGGCTGCTCCCACTGATGACTCATTAAATTAAGGTAAATACAACCACATTGCTCCTATTTATAAAAACAAAGAAACAAAAACCCAAACCCCCCAAACAAACAAAAAATGTTATATGTTGTTACACCCCGGCCTAGGCAACCGGGGTGCAACGTAGAAAAACAGAAATAAGGAAAATAAAACCACGAAGGCTCTCCACCAAAATCCCAAAATGAAAATATCCCATAACGAAAGCATTGACAAACCCATTCACAACTATTTACAACAAACTATTTATTTACAACACGGGGGGGGGGGGGGGGGGGGAGATCGCGACCATGACATACTGAAACACAAGGCTTAAATACATAGAAGGAGCAATCAGGGAAGGGACCACAGGAGGGAAACACAGCTGGGGCAAATTAGACCTGACGAGACAAGGAAAAGTAAACTGAACACACTAAGATAACACAGACTTTCAAAGTAAAACAGGAAATACATGACAGTCACGCAAAAAACAAAACACTGACAACACCGAAACGTAACAATGTCTACAACATCTAACAGCACTATGTTGGTAATTTGTTAGCTACATTAGCCGCTAGCATACACATTGTGATGTGAGAGATTTATGATATTTGGAGTGTGCAGTTAGTGTGTAGTGTAGTCAATAGCTTTGTTGTGTGTGTCGAAACAATGATGCAACTGCTGAATGTCACAGTTGCTGCCAAAAAGCCACCAAAGGCAGATTACAGAGCAAACGCTGTCGCCAGGTGGAGTGATACACCTCCGGCTGTCAGGCCTGAGGCTAAAAAGAAAGAAGAAGATACCAAACAAGGCAAAGTAAACTTTTTCTTTTTTCTTATAAATATACATCCTCTCTGGTTACTCTGGTATGAATGACTCTCAAGTACTTTATGGTAAATAATACAATATTGTAGATATTGGAGAAATTCTAGATTGAAGCCTTTAGTTCAACATATAAATGATTACCTTTGACCTTAATCGGGTTTAATTTAATGCTGTCAGAGAAAATCTCATGTGCTCTTCATGCAGCTGAAGCTGTGCATGTCTGAGATCAGCAGCTTTCTGAAACAGCAAACTAAGTTACTGGAGAATCTTGTCTTCGTTATCGTATGTTTTACTACTTCGATTTCAGCGTCTTCACCTCACAACTGAAACGTGCAGTTTACTTTGTGTGCACTCAAATGTAGGAAAGTCAACTAGCGCCACCTGTGGCCAAGTGCCACAGTGCATGAAGTTGATAGAGCCAGATTACCTTCTGACAAACATCCGGCTCTGGCTCTATCAACTTCTCTTTGCTCTTGACGAAGGCGGTCGCACTTTTCTCCTCTCCTTCTCCTCCCCCTTAGCTTCCCTGCTTAGCCTCTTGTGTCCTTGTCTAGTCTCGTGTTTGTTTGTATTACTTTCCCTGGAACAGTCTCTCACAGTCTGTTCTCTAAAACCTAAAAGAGGATTTACGGATTTGATCAACTGGTCCCTAAATGCAATTGACATCCTTTTCTCAATGAGAAGTCTGGGCTCGGGTGAGCCTGAGTGCTGAAGATATCTACCTATTCGGAACCATGATAACAGGGTTCTGGCTGATCGGAGCTGGCTTGGCCCTTATAGAAGAATTAAGGAAGCGGAACCGGCTGTTCAAACCCCAACAAGGCTGGATTGTTTTGGCCTCCTAAGCGAAGCAGTTGTTTTGTTTTATTTTATTTTAACTTGAGCCTTCAACTGCTTAATAAATTTAAGAAAATCCACTTTGAGCATATTTTTCTTTTCTCTCTAAATGAACCCAACATTGATCATCACCAGTTAATCTGTAACAGCAGCAGGGATGCAAAAGATGCAGTCGGGTTTTTATTAACCCTCACAATCAGAAACGTCCCGCAGAGCTGTGATCAGGATGCTCCCTCAGAGGGACACTCACCTGTCCTGTGCAGCTTGATTTGGGGTTTCCAGGTGATATCCAGCAGTCTGCGCTGACGGTCGATCTCTTCCTCGTACTGGACGATCGTTTTTTCAAACTCCAAGAATATTTGTTCAGCAGCAGCAGTTAGTCGCTCGTTGATGAACTCTCTCAGATACTGAACTGAAGGCATCGTTGCTGCCGCAGCTCACACACTCAGCTCACACACGCAGCTCACACAACAACAACACAACAGAAGAGTCTCTGCTCAGTCACACTAGAGGAAAGCTAACAGTTTTAGCGCCTTTCCTTTGTTTACTTCCGCCTGGTGTCACGTGATAAAGCTCCGATAGAGCGGGACTGTTAACGCACCTCCCCCTCTCTCTCTCTTATTAATGAATGTAAAGTATTACAGAGAGCTCGGTGAGTCAGTGCAAAGCCGCTAACACCACAGTGATGTGCTGACTCTTTCGGTCCCACACTCCCGGCTCTGTTCACACACGCGCCTTTCCTTTCTTTATTTCCGCTTGGTGTCACACGGTTGTTGCTCCGGCAGAGAGCATTTACCTTTAACTGTTCCGCTGTCGAAGATTTCTCTGTTTCAAATCAGTTTCTAGCTGAAAGAAATGTTTTTTCTGCATCCATGAAAAACAAGAAAATCACAAATATTATCATTTGAATTTTGCTTTTCTGTTTTGAAATGATCTGAATGGTTTTCTTACATTGAACTTTACCGTGTTTCCTATCTTGAATCCACTGCCTCCTTAAACCGATCAGCACCGCAGACTCAGATGACATTTGTAAATCTCATTTTTATAAAAGGAGTTACTGTTTGGATTTGGTGAGTTCAGAATAAATAAAAGAAATATGTTTTCACGCAGTTTAAATACAAAAAACCTCACAAAGTAATGCCTGAATAAAATATTTCTTAATTATTATTACTGTTTAGCTGAGCGCTAATACATTTTTATTATATGCAGATGTTAAATATTTGGCCTATTGTCTATTAAATCAGATGTTCTGGTGCTCCATACTTTCATTTAGATGAGATGATTTAACTTATTACTGTTAACTTTGTTCTTTTCAATTTTAGTTTTGATTTAAATTCATTGTTCGACTTTTTTTTGTCTCTAATCATAACCAAGAGAAAAGTGCTCCATCCTCCCTCCTCACAGTGATGTGCATTTATCTATGTATCCTGCAAAAGATGTAAAATAGATGTTGTAAGATACAGCAGTCATCATTTCACTGAAGACCTTGGAAGCCTTGACATGACTGGAAAGACTGAAGCAGTTCACATATGTTTTTGTCATTGGGTTGATGACAAAGACGAAAGAGAAATGAAGCAGGAAACAGGAGCTGCTGTGGAGGCACAAAACTATTTGATTGGCTGAGATGAACTGTAACTATGATGTCAAAATGTAACTGGCCCCGCCCACTGAACCTTGGTCATTGTGCTGCAGTGGAAGAACATTGTTCATGTGCTGTCTGTCTGGCTTTAATAACTCCAAAGACATGTTGCTGCACCTCTTTTTGCTTCTATCTCACATTATAGGTGAGTTTAAGAACAGGGATTAAAGTTTAGTTGAAGCTGCTGCATTAAGCAGATATACAGACTGCATTTCACTACTTTTCTTCTTTCTTTTTCCAGGACTAACAGCTGGAGACTCAATCACTCCTCAACAACCTGAAGTCACTGAAACAGAAGGAGAATCTGTCACACTCACATGTAGCTATGAGACAACATCAGAGTATGTACGCCTTTACTGGTACAGACATGATTCTGACCTTCAGGCTCCTCAGTTTATACTCTTCAAAGGAGAAAGATTATGGAGTGGTGGTGATTATATTCCCAATAATCGATATGACTCAGAAACATCTTCTACATCAACTACTCTGACCATAGCAGCCCTAACCCTGGCAGACACAGCTCTCTACTACTGTGCTCTACAAACACAGTGATACAAAGTGTAGAAGAGGCTGTACAAAAACCTGAACACAGATATCTGACTACTCTTCAAAGAGGAGGGAAGTGGTATTCAAAGCACAGCTTCATATCAGATGGATTCTGCTAATTCCTGTTTTATCAGAGTCACTGTGGTTACAGCTGCTAATGAAACACTGTGGGAGGATTCACATGAGCAGCAAATCCACATCAACCACAAACCAACTGCAGGAACGTTCAGACACAATAAAAACTGTCAAACATCAAAAGCTGCTCATTTACACTATTTTATATTTAGTGGATGAGGACATGCAGAAATGCAGCAGAAGCAAAATAAACAGAGTAACAGAGGTTTATCTCTTTAAGGTAAAATCTCTCACATGAAGCTAAAAGTCTTCAGCTCAGTTTTTATTCTTTTGCAGAATTTATGTTGTATAAAATAAAAACAGTAAAAACTCTTTGTTCTCATATTTAAATAAAATTCAAATTTCAAGCCAACAGCTGTTTGAGAATCACCTTACTGATGTAGAAATATTTTATTATGTCAAACTGTTATCTTTTGCATTTTTTAGAGATTCAACCAACAAAATGTGAATATTTGTCTTTTTTGTAACACAGTCGAATAAATAAGATTCCAAATATACAACATAAAACTGGTTATTTGCTAGTTTTCTGTTCTGTGTAGAAAACACTGGTTCATGTGTTGAGTTAGGAGCATTTTATGCTTGAAGGATTCATTACTCAGTGTTTAGAGTCTTAACAATCAAAAACATTCTCCTGAAAATGATCAGGTACAAGGACTGGACTGAAAATGAGTGAACAAGCAGCCAATGCAAGGAAAACTTTGAAAGACCTTCAGGAAGCTGGAGAATGATTTCTACCCAGTAATGCACATCACTCAATAACTTCATCATGACTGAGTCTAAAGAAACGCCTGTGATATCTAACAGAGCTGATACTGAACTCTGTATTTATTTTTTCACTCCTACAGATTTATAACTTGCCAAGTATGAGAAATTTAGGAAGAGCTACCAACAGCTGATGCTTTACATCCAAAGCTTCACTCTGTGCAGAAAACAGTGGAAAAGGATTTTTCTAATCAGGCTTTGATATGATAAACTGTGTTAGGTTGTTAAAACCAATCAGCTACAAATGAATCTTTAAAGTCCAGTGTTGATGCTGGCTGGTTTACACGTGTACTTCTGCTGTTTAATACATGAGTGAGATTATTCTACATTCTGCTAAATATTTCAAATATTCAAAGCTCTTTATTTACAGGCTCCACAGAAACCAGGGCCAAGCCTATCCAGAAGAAGCAGCCTTTGGAGGAGGAGCTACAGCAGTGAACATGAACGGCTTCATTTAGGAGCTGAAGAGCTGCTGTGTTCTCTCTATTGTTCATTCAGTCCAAGAGGAAATCATGTTGCTGCTTTTCATTTGGATGATGATAGTCTCCTTTCAGACTGGTGAGTCATCAAAAGATGGAGTGAGATGTAAAAGGAGATGATGGACATGAAAATATCTGGATGTTGTTTGAATTGATTCACTTTTTATAAACTAAGTTTAAAGATGCAGAAACATGATGGTGAAATATGTCTTTGTTGTTTTCAGGATCCTCTGAGGATTTACTGACACCATCTAAAGATGTAGTGACGAGTTTGGAAGGAGGCACTGTGACTCTCTCCTGCAACTATTCAGGCTCTGTCCTCAACCTCTACTGGTACCATCAGAAGTCTGGTTCACATCCACAGCTTGTTATGGCAGAACATTCAGAGCAAACAGAAAAGCTGAAGTTTATACATGACAAAGAAAAACAGGAGTTTCATCTGGAGATCTCCTCTGCTGCAGTGTCTGACTCTGCTGTGTACTACTGTGCTCTGCAGCCCACAGTGACAGGAAACAGCAAAACTCTGTACAAAAACCTTTGGAGCAAAGGCAACAGAATACTCCACAACATCCACTAGAGGGAGCCACACACTGTTAAACCTCTGGTTTGTTAGCACACAGGAGGGTCTCAGGATATTTTAAAACTGTTGATGAGTGAAGCCTGATTTCAGACACTAAAGCATCACAGTGAAGTTTTGACTTCTCTTAAAATGAAACAAGTGAAAGATTTTTCACAATAAAGCACAAAATTCTTCATGACTTAAAAAGAGTCCATTAAGTTGTCTTGATGCGCACTCAATCATCCAGGTAAGGAAATCCCAGAAAGTTGAATCTGTAGCGTCTTCAGTGAGAGAACTTTTCTTCACTCCCCCAGGTGACTTCTTCAGTCTCAGCTGACTTCAGGTTTCCTTATAAACAGTACATTTGCATAATGACCAGCATCACAGATTAACAGTAAGCTAATGTGTCACCGTGTCACAACAAGCAACTATTCTGCCATCACTTCCCTCTGAGTGCTCCTAAAGATTATTCCAAATTCAAGCTTTTCCTTTCAGTCAGGTGTGAGATGGAAACACAGGATCCCTAAGCGTCTATGTTATAAAATCACTTTTAGACCTCACGTTGTACTTTTGTTTGAATCGATTATCTCAGAATCTGAACTTGTGTAAATCTACGTTTGTCCTTCTTTGATCTTCCCTGAGTTCCTTGGACTTTCATATTGTTCTGAGTATTGGTGGATCCCATGAGGTCTGTCTGACAAATCCTTTTTGTGCTGCAAAGAGAAACTACCAGCTTGAGTCAAACACTCATGAGAACTGTGGCCTTGTCAAAGTGAAAGACACTGTAGAACCTTCAGGACCTTTATTATGTATATATTTACATGTAAATCTATTTATTTAAGCCTGTCTGTATACTTTAGGGTCCATGTGAATTAGAGAAAATCCAAAATAAAGTCAAACTTGTGAAGCCAATTATTGTTTTTTAAAGTCAATAAAGGTGAATGTTGAACAATCATTCCACCCTGGAACACTTCAAACAAATCATTAAAACCCAGAATTATCATGACTTTCATGCTCATGATGAGATTATATAAACTTCTGACCACCACACCTCCTACTCTGCTGTGTTTCAAGCTGATTGAAGAGGAGGAAGTTTAAAGGAAGGAGGTGTAACAGAGAAGTGAAGCTACAAACCAAAGAGGAGGCACAGAGGTTCAGGGAGGAGCTGAGCTGTTACTGAAGAACAGACGAGAGAGAGAAACCTCCACATTCAACAGAGTTCAACACTCAGAAGATTCACTTTATTCAACATGTTGATGTTGGACTGTTATGAAACGTCTCTGTTAATGATCATGATTCTAACAGGTGCATGACAATCTGTCAACAACTGCTTCATCCTAATGTTTACATGTTATTTCTGCTTTCTTTGTATACAACACAGCATTTAACAGATTTCTGTTTCTTTAGGTGTCAGCTGTCAACAACTCACTGCAAACAAAACTGAAGAGTCCAGTTTGGAAGGCAGCACAGCTACTCTGTCCTACAGATACTCCAGACAAGCAGCTGGAGGTGACGAGTTTTACTGGTATCGACAATATCTTGGAAAACCACCAGAGTTCCTGATGTCTCACTCGGGAACAGGAGTGAAAATGTCCAACCCAGTCCCTGGAATCACTTTTAATGTGAGTGAAGATAAAACACTGATGACTCTTCAGATCTCCTCTGCTGCAGTGTCTGACTCTGCTGTGTACTACTGTGCTGTGAGGCCCACAGTGACAGGAAACAGCAAAACTCTGTACAAAAACCTTTGGAGCAAAGACAACAGAATACTCCACAACATCCACTAGAGGGAGCCACACACTGTTACACTTCTCTGGTTTTGGGTCATGTAATCGTTTCTGGTCGAGGTCACACCAACTGTGTAAATCAGTAAACACCGCAACGTGTCACGGATCGTCTTTAAACAATAGTATAGTAGGCCGGGGAGGACATGAGTACCCAGGCTGGTTAAGCTCTGGACCTTAACATTCATTGTTAGCACCCAAGATCAAAGTCTCTCAACTAAAGGCGTCTAATGATGTGTTGTGATTACTAACCCAATTATAAAGTTACATAATGACATCCTGTATGAAGGACAATTTTGACAGGTGACACAGAACTATAAATAAAGAATTGGAAGATTATTGTTACGGCTCACGTTATTGAATATTTATAATCATATAAATATATAAATAAATATAATGTGTTTTGGTTTATAATATTTTTAGGGAGGTCTCGAATGGAGAGTAGCCTTTGACTAAGGAGGTTATGGGCAGACTCCATCCAAGTAAGCTGGCTGCTCCAGGTCATCTGGTTGGAAGAGAGGAGATAACACAGGGTGTTTTCTAGCTCCTGGTTGGTTGGTTCAGTCTGACCGTTTGTCTGGGGATGTAAACTGGAAGACAGACTCACCTTTGTGCCAACGGTTGAACAGAACTCTTGACAGACCTGGGAAGTGAACTGTGGGTTGGAGGAGGTCTGAGGAAGCTGGTTGGTGGTGAGCTGGAAGACTCTCGGACTTCCCTCATGAGAGATGGCTACCGCAACGCTCCTTGCAAAAATGTTATTGTGCGGTTCATTCCATGGTGTCAGGTGAATTTCCCCGTATGGGCCCTATGAACTACCTGGAGTGGACGGACATAGGAATGTAAAACTGCCCGGGCGGACCATTCCCAAGGTCTGGTTCCCGGTTCCTGGAACCTCCCAAACAGCAGACTTGATTTATCCAGGCCAGGAACCCACCACACAGGCGGTAGGGAGGATGTTCGATTCCTCCGCGGGCTCGTCAAGTGAAAAAGAATTGCTGTGACAGTGCACCTGGTTTTGTGTTTCTTGATCCAGGTTTGCAGGAGACAATGAAGACCAACCGAGTGAAGCAGAGGGCCCACCTGGCTTGTCATGTATTTAGGGATCTTGCAGTCCGGAGATATGCAAGGTTTTTATCGTCCGTCCAAATGATGAATGGCTGTTCCGCTAGGGGTGGGTTTTGATTATCGATTTATTAAAATCGATTCTAGCTTGGATAACGTGATATCGAATCATTAAAATCCTGAACTGATTTTTTAAATATAAATTAATTTTGCCCGAAATGCCAGAATCTCAGGATAAACCTCACAAAATTTCAACAAACAGCTTAAACAGTAAATGAGAGCAGGCACACGGATTCTGCACAAAGATGTAACCACTGTAGTGTTTTATCACAAGCACGTCCTTGTGAAGGGTTGTTTGATGTTTGGTCAGCTTCCTGCCCTTTTTATGGCTTCACTGTGTTGTGCATGGTGAACCAATACAGGAATTGAACCACATATTGAGTGTGGGGGAGATCATCATTTTACGACTAAGGATGTTGTTAGAAACAGTTGGAGGTCACAAACACAGAGAGACACACATTCTCACACTCACTCAAACCGGTGGGGCTTAAGTTAAGTCTGTGTTTAGGAGTTTTGTCTTTCAGGTGAACCAGTTTTTGTCTGAGCGTGTTGGTGGGTCTGAAATGCATCAGGATGTCATGCTTGGAGAAAACTCTCCTGAGTGTTTCTGATGCACCGGCTACATAGGGGATGACAATGTTGTTATTTTACATTTGACATGTAAAATCAGTCTATTTATGTAAATTTAATGATATTCTAGAAAAACAGTACAAGACAATAAAATACTTTTATATTACAATTTGTTTTTACAGTGTAGATCAAAAACGAAAGAAAACCATTAATCAACATATGAACATTACCTGATGCTGCTGAAGTGAAACAAAGTTACAGAGGTTTTATTAGAGACACAGTGTTTTGCAATTTTGTATCATTTTAAAGTTTAAATTTGTTCAGTCTTCAACAGCAGAAATGAGACTTTCTCTTCGGAAGTTAAAGGAAAAAAAAAAGACAGTGCTGCAAACAACGGTAGACTTGTGCGTAACAAGCAAGCGAACAATGCAGAAAACAGATTTTTAGACAGGAAACTGATCTTGAACTGCAGAGAGAGAGAGAGAGAGATCTCACATCTCATTGATTCTGATGCGTCGGCGGGTCGGCGCTTTGTGTTTACGTCTCTGTGCAGAATCCGTGTTCCTGCTGTCATTTACTGTTGTAGCTGTTCAGTGTTTGTTGAAATTTTGTGAGGTTTAACTTGAGATTCTGGTGTTTCGGGCAAAATAAATTTAGATTAAAAAAATCGATTCAGAATTTTAATGATTCGATATCATGTTATCCAAGCCAGAATCGATTTTAATCGATAAATCGATAATCAAAACCCACCCCTAACTCCAACCGGTGATTGTATTGCATTCCCAATCAATGTTAGGATTATGGACCTTTAACGAAGCATGACCCAGAACTAACAGGGTACCAGGAGCCTCGATGAACCAAATGGTTTCCTGACAGAACCAGAGAGTGGCTTGGTTAGTGATTTAGCGCGGAAACCTGTAATGGCGCCAGAAGGAGTTCCTGGGGAATGTTGAGCTGAGTAACCAGGGAGTGACCTTGAATCAACTAATGGATGTACGGAGTGAGTGTTGGTGTTTAGTGAAATCTTAGTGAATAGCATGACTCTGGGCAGGGAAAATCTGCCAGAATCCTTGTGACTGCTAAGGGACGTGGCCGTTTGGCTGGGAGGGACAGTTGTGAATGTAATGGTAAATGGCCTGTATTTGTATAGCGCTTTACTTAGTCCCTAAGGACCCCAAAGTGCTTTACACTACAATCAGTCATTCATTCACACACTGGTGATGTCAAACTACATTGTAGCCACAGCAGCCCTGGGGCGCACTGACAGAGGCGAGGCTGCGGGACACTGGCGCCACCGGGCCCTCTGCAGTCTGCCAGCAATGCAGACTCTCTTATTTTTGGACTGAAGCAGCACAGAGCTGAAATATGAGCTCCCACCTGAAAGTGAAGATGCTGCTACTAGTGTGTAAAGCAGGAGGAAGTGAGAGAAGTTCAAATCCAGATCAGAGAGGAGGAGGAGAGATTCAGGGAGGAGCTGAGCTGTTACTGAACTAGAAGAGAGAGAAACCTCCACATTCAACAGAGTTCAACACAAACCATAAACTTTACCTTCATTCAACATGTTGTCTTTGGACTATTTTGCACTTTCTTTACTGATTCTCACCATTCTAACAGGTACGTTACAATCTGTGTGTTTAAAGAAACACATTTGAATTGTGATGATTTATAAAAGAATAAAACATGTTTCTGTTCCTTTAGGTGTCAGCTGTGAAGATCTCACTCCAACCAACAAAGAAGTGTTCAGTGTAGAAGGCAGCACTGCTACTCTGTCCTATAGATACTCCAAAGCTGCAGTTTATGATGATTATTTCTTCTGGTATCGACAATATCCTGGAAAACTACCAGAGTTCCTGATCTCTCACTCAGGGTCAGGGGAGAAAATATTAAATCCAGTCACAGGATTAAATGTAAAAGCAGTTGATAATAACAGACAAATGGATCTTCAGATCTCCTCTGCTGCAGCGACTGACTCTGCTGTGTACTACTGTGCTGTGAGGCCCACAGTGACAGGAAACAGCAAAACTCTGTACAAAAACCTTTGGAGCAAAGACAACAGAATACTCCACAACATCCACTAGAGGGAGCCACACACTGTTAAACCTCTGATTCTTGTGTCATTGGACTGATGACAAAGACAACAGAGAAATGAAGCAGTTTGGGTCAGGTGGCAACAATGGCAGATGAAGGTCTGATTCCTGGTTGCTGAAACTAGTTTTGGGTACTTTGTGATGTTCCCCCTCTGGCAGGTCCAGACTCTCCTCTGTGCTTCTGCTCTGAACAACATTTCAGAGTGCCTGGCCTTCTTGAGGTCTCTGAGCAGGATCCTGGACGCTGCATCATCTGGTAACTCTATTGTGCTTCTGAGGACTTTATGTGTCCGAGTGACACAATGGTGGTTTCTGTTTTACTGGACTTGTGTGCTAACCACAGTATAGGTTATGCTTGACTCTGTAATTGCATCATCAGGTCTGCAGCAGTGTGTTCTGGACACTCTGGTGAAGAGAGGAGCTGAGCTGTCATCTGATCACCATCTGGGGGTGAGTTGAGTCAGGTGGTGGGGGAGAATGCTGGACAGGCCTGGCGTATCAAAGTGGTTCAGGTGATCTTCAACTCCCACCTCCAGCAGAGCTTTGGCAGCAGTCTGAGTGAGGCTGGGGACTCATTGCTGATGGGGCTGTGCAGAGCTTTGGCTGCAAGCTGGTTGGTGCTTGTAGTGTTGCTAACCTCCTAACCAGATCTCATTAACTCCTCGTGTTTTGGGGAATGAAAGGTCCAGCTGAAACATCCACTCTTTGTCAGATTGTTGTCTTCATTCTGGTGGTAATTCAGCTTTAATTTATGACTTATCAGTTTGTGCTTGTAGCTTCTGTTACCTCACCATGTTCTCTTGTGTCTGCTCATAGCTCTGTGGACTTGAGTTACCTGAAACCTGAAGGATTCTCTCATTGTCTGCTGTTTGGAAAGGACTGACTTGTAACAGAGCTGGAAAACTCACCTGCCCATCCACTCTCCACCCACTCAGCCTTCTGAAGCCTTCACTTACCTCCCTGACACAGAAACTCTAAAAGTGAAACACAAGAAAGGACTCTAATAAATACTATATAAGCAATTCTGACTGCACTGATACTCAGCAGTCGTTCTCTCGGGCAGTTCTCTGGTGTCTCCCTGCTCTGTCCCTCTGCAGGAAACCTACTTACCTGCCCCCCTGTCTTTGAACCTTCTCAAAATAAAAGCATGTAAAGCTTTAGCCTCATGTGGGCTGTGTTAGAGTCGATGCATTCCTGTAATCATGACACTGAGAGGTTGCTCCAGGGATTTAAATCATGTATTAATCGTAGTGGAGAGAAAATAATATGAATATTTCCTGTGTGAAGATGATGGTGTGATATCAGGGGAAAAGTCCTGAGATTTGGTTCCAAGATGGTGCCAGTGTTTTTGGCGAGCCGTCTCCTCGAGCTTTGTCTACTGTTTGCTATCCCATTTTCTATGATGTTCATCCTGCCCGTATTTTTAAGGAAGCGCTGAATACTATTGGGCCTTGTATTTTATTAATATTGAATGCATCACTGTCCTCAGGCTGTGTACCATCTGCCTCCAAGCATGCTGTTGTTCAACCCGCTATTAAGACGACTAATCTTGACTCCAGTGTTCTTTCAAATTATTGTTGTTCTTTCAATAATTGTTGTTCAAATTAATTGATTTCTAAGCTTCCCTTTTGGTCAAAGATCCTGAAAAAAGTGGTCTGTAAACAACTTCAGACCTTCTTAGACACCAGTGGTATTACTGAAAAATTCCAGTCGGGCTTCAAGCCTCGACATAGTACTGAGACAGCTTTGTTAACAGTTTTTAATGATCTCCTTTTAACCACTGATTCAGGTTGCTCTGTGGTTCTAGTCTTACTGGATCTGACTTCTGCTTTTGACACAGTAGATCACAAAATTTTATTATCAAGATTAGATCAAGTAGTTGGTCTTAAGGGCACAGCCTTATTATGGTTTAAATCTTATCTTTCAGAGAGGTCATTCTCTATCGCTATGGGGCAATACTCTTCCTCCTCTGCTCCCTTTCTCTGTGGTGTGCCCCAGGGGTCTGTTTTGGGCCCTATGTTATGCTCTCTGTACATTTGCCCTTGGGATCTATTTTCCAAAGATATAATATTTCTTTCCATTGTTATGCCGATGACATTCAAATTTATTTTCCTGTGAGTTTGAATGTCGCAGATCCATTGCATACATTGTTTAACTGTCTTCATGATGTGAGAACCTGGCTATCTCAAAACTCTCTTACCTTGAATGACAGTAAAACTGAAGTTAGTGTCTTTGACAGCCATATCCCTCTGAACCAACTAACCATTACCCTTGGCCCACTTGCTAGCTACCTCTCCCACATTGTAAGAGACCTTGGGATACTCTTGGATAGCTCCTTCAAATTAGAGAAACAAGTATCTACTGTGGTTAAATCCAGCTTCTATCAGCTACGTCAAATTTCTAAAGCCAAGCCTTTTCTCTCCCCCAAGGACCTTGAAAAGCTTATTCATGTATTCATTATCTCTAGACTGGACTGTTGTAACTCCCTCTATTTAGGCCTAGTACAGAACGCTGCTGCACGCCTTTTATCAGGTGCCAGAATGCATGATCATATTACTCCAGTTTTAGCTAACTTACACTGGCTTCCTGTGAAATTTCGCATTGATTTTAAAATTCTTTTACTCACTTATAAACTCTTAAATAACGTTGCCCCTGGCTATTTAACAGAACTTCTCCATTTGTATAATCCTAAAAAAGCACTAAGATCTTCAAACCAGATGCTCTTAATGCAACCTAAGTCCAGGCTGAAAACCAGAGGTGATCGTGTCTTTGCTATTGCAGCTCCTGAACTGTGGAACAATCTCCCTACTGCCATTCGCTCTTCTGAGTCTATTCAGTCTTTTCTTGCTTAAAGACCCATCTTTTTACTCTGGCTCTGACTTAAGATAGTTTGACTATCATTTGGTTGGCTTCTAAGTTTGTCTTGTCTTGTGTTGTTGTTTGGTAAATTTGTCTTGTTGTTTTTAAATTTGCTATATAAATAATTTTGATTTGATTGATTGATATCGGGGCTGCCACATGAAGGGGCAAAGTGAACAATTTTATGAATACCCCCGAAAAAAACTTTAATTAGTGTAAATTATCCTCTAATATCAACAATATCCTGGAACACCAACAGAGATCGTTGTGTTTCACTGGGAACACAAAACAGAGAAAATTCCAGACTGTCTGTTAAAGTTGTTGATGGTCAAAGATGAATGGATCTTCAGATCTGCTCTGCTGCAGTGACAGACTCTGCTGTGAGGCCCACAGTGACAGCAAACCCACAGAGATGCTCCACTAGAGGGCGACATCATCCAGTAGGCGGGGCTCTCCTTCTGCACTGTGTTCAACCATTGTGTCAATAATAAGTGCTGCTGTGAAGAGAACAATTCTCAGACTGAATGTTGAACATCAGCTAGTTTCTCCTGTTGATTTAAACCTTGTTGTACAGATGGAACATTGGCTGTGGATTATTCTTGCTGCTCTTTTCTTTGGTGAGATACAAACATCAACATGTTTCCTCTGCACATGATTCACAACAAGGACAGAAAGAGGAGATTTAATCATTTTACACTGTGGAACTTTTCAATAACTTCAATCATGTTTATTGATCCATCTCTTCCTCTGCATGTTCTGTTCTTCCTCAGAGTGTAAAGGAGAAGACAAAGTGATCCAGGAACAAGGAGATGTCATTGCTGCTGAAGGAGACACAGTTACACTTGGATGTAGATTTGAAACCAGTGACCCAGGCCCGACTTTGTTCTGGTACAAACAGAAAAATAACTGCTCGCCAAAACTTTTAGTTCAACGATTTTTCTTATCAGCAGATAATTCTGAAGCAAAGGACAGATTTGATGCCGAAGTCGACAAGAAAGTAAAATCAGTTCCTCTGAAGATCCAGAAGCTTCAGCTGTCTGACTCTGCTGTGTACTACTGTGCTCTGCAGCCCACAGTGACAGGAAACAGCAAAACTCTGTACAAAAACCTTTGGAGCAAAGACAACAGAATACTCCACAACATCCACTAGAGGGAGCCACACACTGTTAAACCTCTGATTCTTGTGTCATTGGACTGATGACAAAGACAACAGAGAAATGAAGCAGTAAAGATCAGAGACAGAGACAGAGCTGCTGTGGAAGCACAAAACTATTTGATTGGCTGAGCTATTAAACTGTCCCCGCCCACTGAAGTTGAGCTCATCCAATGACATTATTTGTTGGTCATTGTGCTGCAGTGGAAGAACATTGTTCATGTGCTGTCTGTCTGGCTTTAATAACTCCAAAGACATGTTGCTGCACCTCTTTTTGCTTCTATCTCACATTATAGGTGAGTTTAAGAACAGGGATTAAAGTTTAGTTGAAGCTGCTGCATTAAGCAGATATACAGACTGCATTTCACTACTTTTCTTCTTTCTTTTTCCAGGACTAACAGCTGGAGACTCACTCACTCCTCAACAACCTGAAGTCACTGAAACAGAAGGAGAATCTGTCAAACTCACATGTGACTATGAGACGAGTGATGACATAGTTTACCTTCACTGGTACAGACATGATTCTGACCTTCAAGCTCCTCAGTTTATAATCTGGAAAGGAGCAAGATCTCGGAGTGATCATCAATATATTCCTGATAAACGTTATAAAACCCAAACATCTTCTTCATCAACTAATCTGACCATAGCAGCCCTAACCCTGGCAGACACAGCTCTCTACTACTGTGCTCTAGAAACACAGTGATACAAAGTGTAGAAGAGGCTGTACAAAAACCTGAACACAGATATCTGACTACTCTTCAAAGAGGAGGGAAGTGGTATTCAAAGCACAGCTTCATATCAGATGGATTCTGCTAATTCCTGTTTTATCAGAGTCACTGTGGTTACAGCTGCTAATGAAACACTGTGGGAGGATTCACATGAGCAGCAAATCCACATCAACCACAAACCACCTGCAGGAACGTTCAGACACGAAGAAACAAAGTAACTGTTGCAACTGGAAAGCAACACCTGCTGAATTTTAATGTACTGACAACTTATAAAAGAACATTAAATGCTAAATGGCCTTTATTTGTATAGCACTTTATTATTTATTATTTATTTATAGATTTCATTAGACCAGCGGTCTCCAACCTTTTTTGCGCCATGGACCAGCCTTTAAGGCGTCGCGGATAAATACAACAAAATAAAACCAGTACCGATATGGAAAAAAAGATTTATTCATAACACACTTGAAAAGACCCAGGAAAACCGAGTTAACGATAAAAGCGTAACAAAATAACGCTAAAAACCGATAAAAAACCCTGAAAACCACCCGAGGCTCAACTCTTGCGGCCCGGTACCAAACGACTCCGTGGCCCTGGGGTTGGGGACCACTGCATTAGTTAGAAGGTGCAAAAATGCACCTGAAGCAAAATAAACAGAGTGACAGAGGTTTATCTCTTTACGGTTAAACTGTCACATCCATATGCTGTGATGTAAGCATCGTCCTGTAGAAAAGACAAGTGTTGGATACCAAGAGTACACGTTATTGCAATCTGATGACAGAAGCACGCTGGCAGTTCAACCTGATGAACATGAACTTCAGACTATCAGAGAAGAATCAGAAACATTCCCACACAAGCTGAACTCCAAATCTCTGTAAAAATGCCAATATCAGAAGTTTCCTTTCACATGCTGCCCCTTGTTCTGAGCAGCCACCTATCTAACATGCTGTCAGGATCTTTGAATTTCATTCTGAGGAAGCGTAACAGGAACCTGAAATAAAGACCAAGAGGAGACACAGACTGTGGGAGGAGCTGAGGTGAAGTACAGAACAGAAAAACTCCACAGTACACAGAGTTCATCATACAGACCACACAAACCCTATTTATTCAACATGCTGTCGTTCAGCTGCTCCACACATCCTCTGCTGATTATAATGATTCTAACAGGTACGCTAATATCTGTACATTTAAAAAACAACTGCTTTTCATTCCAGTGATTCATAAATATATTTCAATATTTATAATTCGTATAAAGCATATTTCTCTCATTTTAGCTGTTTGCTGTCAAGATCTCACTCCAACCAACAAAGAAGAGTTCAGTGTAGAACGCAGCACTGTTACTCTGTCCTACAAATACTCCAAGGAAGCAACTGGAAGTGATTATTTCTACTGGTATCAGCAACATCCAGGAAAACCACCAGAGTTCCTGATCTCTCACACAGGAACAGGAAGGAAAATATCAGATCCAGTCCCTGGAATCACTTTTAATGTGAGTGGAGATAAAACACTGATGACTCTTCAGATCTCCTCTGCTGCAGTGACTGACTCTGCTGTGTACTACTGTGCTGTGAGGCCCACAGTGACAGGAAACAGCAAAACTCTGTACAAAAACCTTTGGAGCAAAGACAACAGAATACTCCACAACATCCACTAGAGGGAGCCACACACTGTTAAATCTCTGATTCTTGTGTCATTGGACTGATGACAAAGACAACAGAGAAATGAAGCAGTAAAGATCAGAGACAGAGACAGAGCTGCTGTGACAACCAAACTACAAGTTTTTGTGACACTGATGACAGTTTGTAAATGATGGAGGTCAGACAGAAAATAAGAAGTTTGTGTTCCTCTGGCGCACAAGAAAATCCTTGAGGAGCCTCCGACTTCACCCAGAGGCAGACTGGTGACAAACATCATTTATTATAACACAAAAAACTGAGTACACTCCTCACATGTTTGTAAATATTTTGTTACATCTTTTCATGGGACAACATTGAAGATATGACAGTTGAATTTGGTGTTATTGCTCTCTCTCATACTGGTCACTGGAAGTCTAAAATCGCACATCATGGCAAAGAAATTCTCTGAGGATATATTTAAAAAAAAATCGTTACTCTACTGTACATAAAGATGTCCTAGGCTTTAAGAATATCGCCAACAGCCTGAAACTGAGCTGCAGCACAGTGGCCAAGACCATACAGCAGTTTAACAGGACAGGTTCAGAACAAGCGTCGCCATGGTCGACCAAAGAAGTTGAGTGCACGTGCTCAGCGTCACATCCAGAGGTTGTCTTTTAAAAATAGATGTATGAGTGCTGCCAGTGCTGATGTTGTTCCCGTGGATGAAACACCCGACGGTGACACGTGGACCTGCCTGGAGACTGATGCATGATGAGGGCTGCGACGTCATGATGCCTGTAACGAAGAAACCACCTGAATGTTGCACTGCAGTGCAAAGCTAAGGCCGCTCCGAGACCGTCAGAACAAACCAAGCTACTGAGAACACAATCAGCAGAATATCTGTTATAATAGAAAATGATCATATCTGTCATTAAAACGATCATTAGCTGCACCTGAAGTCACACAGTCCATTTTCCTGTATGATTAATCAGAATATAAGAAGACGCACAGGGAGATGTCTGCCTCTGTACTTCAGCATCTTAACGCACACATACCGGATTATTTACACTTTACATTTTCAACGATAGATTTACTTTTAATGTAATATCTTCACAGTTCTAACTTTTTTCTGTTACATAAAGAACACTAAAATCCAGGCTGATTTCAGCGCCTGCTGTTTGCATGGAGCGCAGCGCAGTCCTGTCCTCTGTTTGCTCTTTGTTAGCTCACATCTCCAAAAAGTCCTCACAATCAGAAACGTCCCGCAGAGCTGTGATCAGGATCCTCCCTCAGAGGGACACTCACCTGTCCTGTGCAGCTTGATTTGGGGTTTCCAGGTGATATCCAGCAGTCTGCGCTGACGGTCGATCTCTTCCTCGTACTGGACGATCGTTTTTTCAAACTCCAAGAATATTTGTTCAGCAGCAGCAGTTAGTCGCTCGTTGATGAACTCTCTCAGATACTGAACTGAAGGCATCGTTGCTGCCGCAGCTCACACACTCAGCTCACACAACAACAACACAACACACTCTCCGTACTGTCACACAGGAGGAAAGCTAACAGTATTCGAGCAATTTATTTTTGATCTGTTGTTTGGCTGATAACAAATTTACATTTCAGGTTTATTCAAATCTTAAATATTTAACATCTGGTTTAATGCATTTGAATTCCAGGGGCCACATTTCTTGATAAAAACCAATGATTTCACTTCCTGACAACTTCTTTCTTTTCAGTTTTTAATGTTTTGTCAAACATTAAATGCTATTTTACCTTATAGTGTTGTTTATCAGTCCCTGTGTGACTCGTGTCTCATTCTAGTACGAACCACGATAAATCCTTTCTGCTGTTCATGTCAAACTTAAAGATCTTATACTAAAACAAACATAAGAGAACACAAGAAGCATTAATCAGCTCAGTGATGGAGAACATTTGGGTCGTTGTGTTTGCACACAGTGCAAAGTGCTCCATCCTCCCTCCTCACAGTGATTCAAATGCTGCTAACAGTCTGTGAACCAGGAGGAAGAGGAAGTGAGAGAAGTGAGACTCAAAGAGGAGACAGAGGGCGACATCATCCAGTAGGCGGGGCTCTCCTTCTGCACTGTGTTCAACCATTGTGTCAATAATAAGTGCTGCTGTGAAGAGAACAATTCTCAGACTGAATGTTGAACATCAGCTAGTTTCTCCTGTTGATTTAAACCTTGTTGTACAGATGGAACATTGGCTGTGGATTATTCTTGCTGCTCTTTTCTTTGGTGAGATACAAACATCAACATGTTTCCTCTGCTTAAATAAATGTGTGAGTCTGATTAATGGTGAGTTTTTAATCATGTTTATTGATCCATCTCTTCCTCTGCATGTTCTGTTCTTCCTCAGAGTGTAAAGGAGAAGACAAAGTGATCCAGGAACAAGGAGATGTCATTGCTGCTGAAGGAGACACAGTTACACTTTACTGCAAATATGAAACAACTTCTACATTTCCATATTTGTTCTGGTACAAACAGGACGTGAACGACTATCCGAAATATGTTTTACGGCGAGATGCTTCTGGAACTGAAAACGCTCAAGAGTTCCCGAAGGACAGATTTGATGCTGAACTCAACAAGACATCAGTTTCTCTGAAGATCCAGAAGCTTCAGCTGTCTGACTCTGCTGTGTACTACTGTGCTCTGCGGCCCACAGTGACAGGAAACAGCAAAACTCTGTACAAAAACCTTTGGAGCAAAGACAACAGAATACTCCACAACATCCACTAGAGGGAGCCACACACTGTTAAACCTCTGATTCTTGTGTCATTGGACTGATGACAAAGACAACAGAGAAATGAAGCAGTAAAGATCAGAGACAGAGACAGAGCTGCTGTGGAAGCACAGAACTGTTTGACTGGCTGAGCTATTAAACTGGCCCCGCCCACTGAACCTGAGCTCATCCAATGACATTATTTGTTGGTCATTGTGCTGCAGTGGAAGAACATTGTTCATGTGCTGTCTGTCTGGCTTTAATAACTTAATAATAAATAAATAATAAATAATTTAATTCTTTCTTTTTCCAGGACTCACATTATAGGTGTGTAAGATCTCACCTGGATGCCTTCTGCCCTCACAAAATCAGGTTTTCGCCAGAAAACTTCCCTAATATCTACAAAGGTGTTTCAATACCGTTCAGACAGACATCAGTTTATCTGCCAGTTTTGAAAACTACATAGTGGTGCATTGTTTTGGCAGTGTTACACACCGAATGGACCCAGTGCAGGTGGTGGGAGACAGAAGGACTCTGGCCAAAATAACATCTCTGATGGACAGAGTCTCCCACCCCATGCATGTAAATGTTGCTGAACTACAGAGCTCCTTCAGTGACAAACTGCTGCGTCCTCAATGGATGAAGAAGTGATTCAGCAGGTCCTTCCTCCCTGCAGCTGCCAGACTGCACAATCAGAACTGTTCCCAACAGAGAGGTTTACATCAGCGCTTCAACTGATTCACACTGCAACCTGGGTTCGCCTCTTATCTGTATTTAATTTTATGTAACTTTAATAACTGTACTGTAATATCTGAAAGACATTACAGGCCACCAGCTGGACCCTCTGCAGTTTGCCTACCGGGCAAACAGGTCGGTGGATGGTGCAGTGAACATGGGGCTGCATTACATCCTGCAACACCTTGACTGCCCGGGAACTTATGCCAGGGTCCCGTTTGTGGACTTTAGTTCGGCTTTTAACACCATTGTGCCTGAACTTCTTTCCCCCAAACTCTCCCAGCTCAGCGTGTCACCAGATACCTGTCAGTGGATCGCCAGCTTCCTGACAGACAGAAAGCAACAAGTGAGGCTGGGGGAGATCACCTCTGAAACCCAGTCCCTCAGTATTGGTGCCCCTCAAGGATGTGTCCTCTCACCACTACTGTTCTCCCTCTACACTAACGACTGCACCTCCAATAACTCTGCTGTCAAACTCCTAAAGTTTGCAGATGACACCACCGTCATCGGCCTCATTCAAGATGGTGATGAGTCTGCATACCGGCAGGAAGTTGAGCAGCTGGTACTCTGGTGCAGTCAGCACAATCTGGAGCTGAACACTCTTAAGACTGTAGAGATGACAGTGGACTTCAGGAGACATCCCTCAACTCTGCTCCCCCTCACCATATCAGACAGCCCTGTGTCAACTGTGAAGACCTTCAAGTTCCTGGGTACAACCATCTCCCAGGACCTGAAGTGGGAGACCAACATCAACTCCATCCTCAAAAAGACCCAGCAGAGGATGTACTTCCTGAGACAACTGGGGAAGTACAGTCTCCCACAGGAGCTGCTGATCCAGTTCTACACTGCGGTCATTGAGTCTGTCCTGTGCTCCTCCATCACAGTCTGGTATGGAGCAGCCACTAAACAGGACAGGAGCAGACTGCAGCGGACTGTACGGGCAGCAGAAAGGATCATCGGCGCCCCCCTGCCCTCCATCCAGGATCTGTACCTCTCAAGAACCAGGAAACGGGCAGGGAACATCATCACAGACCCCTCACACCCTGCACACAGACTTTTTGATCTGCTGCCCTCTGGCAGACGGTACAGAAGCCTGCAGACCAGGACCACCCGACACAGGAACAGTTTCTTTCCCCTCGCCATCTCCCTTCTTAACAGTTGACCTGTCACACTGCTCCCACTGCCAGACTGCAGCTGCACCTTATGTACATTTTGTAGTATTCATTCCACCTCATCCATTTCTGTATTTTATGTATATAAGTTTAGATTCGTTATTTATAGTTGGTTTACACAGCTTTGTGTACGTATGTGTAATGTGTATATAGACACGTGTGTGTGTGTGTGTGTGTGTGTGTGTGTGTGTGTGTGTGTGTGTTTGTGTGTGTGTGTGTGTGTGTGTGATTTACATTGCTGTGCTTGAGAGCCACCATCTACCGGAACCAAATTCCCTGTATGTGTCTGCACATATACTTGGCCAATAAACACGATTCTGATTCTGGTTCTGTACAGTACTCTGTTTTGGGTAACTCTTGTCCATGATGTAAATAATACATTGTGTTTGTTTCTGTTCTGTGTGCTGTTTGTTTGTAAATGTGTTTGGTTCGGGGGGGGGTGGGGGTGGGGGGGGTTCTCCTGCTGTTACAACCAAACAATTAAAAGATTATTCTATTCTATTCTATTCGTTTTAGTGGTCTGTGATTGACAACCAGGAGTCATTGTGATTGACGTGAATGATCATTTTCTTAGACAATAGTTTCAGATTTTTATTTTAATGAGGTTTCATTTCAGTGAAGTTTGTGGTGTACTCTTTTTTTATCTGACCCAAACACGCGCCAATGAGAGGGACAAAATCCTCTGACTCTGCTTCCAACAGGAAGTGACTGCTAGTCGTTGCTATAGCAACATGTAAACACTGCTTTTGCGTGGAAACCAGTTAATGCAGGTTGACGCGCATGTCGTTAAATACAGAAAAGCGCAACGCGCCCGGTCTTCAAACCTGACGTTTGAAAGGCTTTTGTATCATTTTCAATCATAACAGGAGCTGTAGTTTAGTTCAGTCACTGAAATCTGTCATGTCGGCGCAAAGAGGAAACCAAGAGCAGAAAGAAACAAACACAGAGCCAGGCGGAGACACCGCGGAGGAGGACGGCGGGGAGCCGGGAGGAGAGGAGGTGAGGTCCGGCAGCTCGGCTTCAGGTGAGTCCAGGTGGGCTGGAGCTCCTGACAGTGTTCGGATAAATACTCAGGAATAAAGAGAATGTGACCTTTTTCACAGCAGCAGAGACTCGTGTGGCGCAACTCACATCAAAGGTTTTATTACACTGGAGGGGAGAAATACTGAAATGCTGTTTGTCTGGATTGTGACTGAGCACGGCCAGACTCGATAGCACCTCTGTGTCTCTGTGTGTGGTTGCAGTCAAGGTGGTGCTGGTGCCGGAGGGCCACGTGATGACGGTGGCGTTTGCTATCGAGCTCAGCATTCACGAGCTGAAGCGTCACCTCGCCTCAGAGCTCCGAGTCCCAGCAGACGTGCTTCAGATCTCTCTGGACGGTTCGTTTCTTTCTCCTGACCCAGTATGAACCATCCAGATCCCTCAGCTCATCTGGATCCGGTCTTTTATCAGTTCCCAGAGTCAGAACCAGACACGGAGAAGCTGCATTCAGCTTTTATGCTCCTTATATCTGGAACAAACTCCCAGAAAGCCTCAGATCAGCTGAAACACTCAGTTTATTTAAATCCAGGTTGAAGACTCACCTGTTCTCAGCTGCATTTGAATAAAGCACCAAATCCACACTTTTAAGATTAAACTTCAAAACTTACATTTAACTACTGATTTTATCTTTTGCTTGTTTTAATCAATTTTAAATCCTGCTTTTTATTTGTTTTTGTTTTTAATGTCTCTGTGAAGCACTTTGAATCACCTTGTTGTTGAATTGTGCTCTATAAATAAACTTGCCTTACTTCCACAAGTTTTTCTACAGAGTCGCACTTTGAAGATGACGACTAGTGGACATAGGTGTCAGTTGTCTAGATAACCCTACAAAGTCTTTACTGTCCTGCCATATAACAGTCACTAGTATCCTGACTGGTAGTTGCTTCAGTTATTTGCCTTCAAGTTGAGAGGAGTGTTTTTTTCATTTCCTATGATGTTTGGTCACCAAGTCGCTGCGAGCTGCTGCCTGTGTGGATACAGATTAACGGGTCAGTGTGTTTTTAGGCAGAGCGGTGGAGGAACACAAGAGTCTGATGGAGCTCGGCGTCAGGCCTCACAGCTCCACCCGGATGGAAATGAGCTCCACTGACCCAAGCTTCCACCCACTCCGCCCTGTTCGCCCCCTAGAGCACGACAGCATGCCCGATGTTATCACCGTCCAAGTTGAAGCAGGTACGAATACACAAGCTGCTACCTGTCCGTATACACAAAGTGCTTCCATTAGACATGAAAGCACTAAGAAATCACGAGTTACATCTGATTTATATAAAACTACAAGACTCCATAGGAAATAACACTGTAAAGATAAGGATAAGAGAGAATCCTCATAATGTGACGTGCATTCATTTGAACCGACTTTTAGCTAAACAAGTTTGCCAGACCTGGTTTAATCCTGGTGCCAAGCTAAAGATTTCCATACAAAGATATGCCGTCTTTGAAAAACCTTCAGTCATTGTCTCTCAGATGGGGGGGTGCTTCAGGAGGTGGTGGTGGAGATTGAGCGCCCACGCCATCAGAAAGCCTTCCTCGGTGGCTACAGGCATCGGCTGACGGGGCTGGAGTACCATCACGCCGCAGTCCAGACGCTGCCCAAGAGGAGACCCGATAGAGGAGTGGCGGTCTTCAGCCGCGACACACAGGTACAGAAAACAGCTTCAAAAGCACCACAGTTTATATCAGAGTCAAAACTGGGACTAAATAAGTCTTTACATAAATAATGAAAAAGATCGGCACAGGACGCCCAGACTTCATGTTCAAATTAAACAATGTAATTCTAGAGATAAGCAGCGAGTGTAATGAGCTCCCTGGACCAACAGAGACAAACACCTCTGAGGATTACAGCGCTCAGCTGATGTGCTCATTTAAACATTCATCTACTTTTTTTGGTTAAAATCTCTTAAACTCTCCACACTCGAGGTTTTATATGGTCAGTGCTGCAGCTTTCTGTCAGTTTTACCTCACAGGGGATCTTTTCTTATTCCTTTCATTTATCCCATCACAGTCAATACTTACTTAATTTCAGTTTGAATTCAGTTTTAGTTACTACTCGAGTACTATTACACCCAATGTCAATGAGATTAACATTACAGTAATCTTATTATTTATTAAAAACCTTCCATTAACCACACTGAAACAAAACCCAGCCGAGTCAAACAAAACAAAGTCACGAGGTCTGTCTGCAGGCCGGAAGCTCCTCACACAACTTTCACATTTTTTGGTATTAACTTTGTCTACATGTTTAAAGATGTTGCTCTTAAAGCCAGTCAGCCCCTGATTTAGTTTGTTTTCTCTGTTTCAGACAGTAGAGCTGAAGTCTCAGGCTCAGCAGTGTCCAGTCAGTGCCTCCACCCAGATGACTGGCATCAGCTGCTACGTCTCCTGCATGAACGACAGGTTGGTGACTCCAGGGACATACACCACTGCTGATGAGCACCACGACCGGAGGCTGAGAGCTGTGAGTGTACACTGAGCGTGTGTGGTTGCAATGCAGTGTTTCTGAGTACCTGCTGTACCAAGTGTTTGGACACACCTGCTCTTTCATGCTGTTTCCAGCTCTGTAGAACAAAACTGAAGATATCAAAACTAGGAAATAACACATTTGAGCTTCATAGTGCGAGTGATGATTCAGTGTTGCCTTGGCTTCTGAATAGAAATGTGACCAGCAATGCTGCGCTGTTAGAGCTCAGCATGCTTTATGGTGGGAACACATGCTCAGATTTCTGAGGCTTCAGGCTGCTGGCCCTCTGTGTTACAGTGAAGTCTTGCTCTGCTTCTTCATCTCGGGGATTCACGGTGTTTGAACTTTCAGATTTTTGGTGTTTGAAATGGTTTCGATGTCTTCAGTCTCGTTCTGCATCACAGAAGATGAAGAGCAGTTTGTGTGTGTAGTTATCATATACGCAGTCAATTCAGTCCCACTAAATATAAAAAATACATTTAGTGGGACTAAGTATATGACCCGTCACACACCCAGGTGATCCGTCTGCAGACGTTTGCTCGGCGCTGGTTGGCCCAGCAGGCGGTGGAGCACCTGCGGAAGGAGCGAGCCCGGCGGCTGGCCTGGCTGGAGATGCAGGAAAGGAGGAGGAACAAGGAGAAAGAGGAGCAGCTGAGAGACCGCCGAAACCGCTGGCTGAATCCGAAGAGGCAGGAGGACTTCAACCTGCTGTACCAAGCTCTGGAGAGTAGGCTTTAGGGGCAGGAGGAGTTCCCCGCTTTATGTCTGTGAATGCAGCAGAGCAGTTACGTATTTGACTTTGTGTGTCTCAGAGTGGAGGAACGAGGAGGAGCAGAGGATCAGCTCGTCCCTGCGAGGAGCTGAGAGGAAAGCAGCTCTCTGCGCGCTGCTGGACCAGGAGATGGATCTCATTGCTGCTATCGGACGCCATCACATCGCCGTTCACAGCGACAACTACGACAAAGCTGTCAGGAACTTCCTGGACAAGGTCAGAGGTCGCTCCACCTACTCTACTCCAGCTCTCAACCCAATTTCATAATTTATCTTTTATATGCAAATGAAAGTCATCAGTAAACACAAAAAGAGAACCATGGTTATGTGTGTAGTCACATCATCTTAATTTGATTTGGATTTTACGCACCTTCAGTTTGTTGCGGTGCTCGTTAGAAGATGTTTAATACAAGGTGGAGCCTGTTTCATTCTTATTCACGGCACTTCAGTCAGTGCAAAGCTGCTTGCTACACTTACAAGCACTCTCATCACATGCTTTCGTAGCACGATGTTCCAAAGAGATCCTAATGCTGTCAGTAATGTTTGGGTTTCTTATGGTGTTTCACACCAAATGTGACAATAAGCTTGTTGTTCGTTGTGAATCATCGATCGCAACCAGAATCTAAAAGTGTGCCGGAAGAAT
Source organism: Astatotilapia calliptera (assembly GCF_964374335.1). Taxonomy (NCBI): domain Eukaryota; kingdom Metazoa; phylum Chordata; class Actinopteri; order Cichliformes; family Cichlidae; genus Astatotilapia; species Astatotilapia calliptera. Next base: position 1,551,372 of record NC_137439.1, on the reverse strand, counting down.
CTCAGCTTTCTTTACATAATGTAAAGCAAATTTTTGGCCACAGATCTAATATTTTATGCTGTACTGACATGTGTTATGAGGCATAGCTTCTAAGTTTGAAAACCTGATCTTGCATTCTTTCTGATGGCCAGCAGAGGGCGACTCCTCTGCTTGTAAAAAAAAAACAGTTTAGTTCTGCAGGAGTTTAAAGAAATGACTCGTTTGGCTCACTTGATTAGGAAAGACTTTCCTGATCAGTCTTTATTTAACGTATCCTCGTTGGAATCGGAGAGACCTTGCACTCTTTCCTTAGTGACTGTCCAAGAGTGGAGGGTGTTCTGGGAATCCATCCTACCTGACAAACCATCCTACCCGTTGTTTCTACACATGCGCACAACACGAAATTAAGTGGCGAACTGCCCTACCCTTGTGAATATGAGCTAGAAACATACTTTAACGGGTAAAATGAAGTGGCAAAGCGTCCTGGCTTTATGATTATGGGCTACAGCATACTCTGATGGGCAACGTGAAGTGGCAAACCGTCATACCTGCGTAAATTTGCTGGAATTACTCTGTGACAGCAGAAATGTGCATAAAGTACTTACGGTAGGACGTTTTGCCAAAATAGGATGGTTTGTGAAAATAGAGGGTCCCTTAGTTTCGAGTCAGATCCCCACCCACACGGTGATCACAGAAACACTCAACTTTAAAACAGGACTTGGGTGAGACCTTGGTGGCTACAGCCATCTTTTATATACAGTCTCTGGTTTCTCCGTAAACGCTGGGGTGACTGTGGGATGCTCAGAGCAAACTTCAGAGGAGCGTTCGGTCTCACAGGTACTGACACTGTGCTGTATCTGCTCCAGTCTGCGTCTCCTCATCAAAGGCGAGCAGCGGACGGTCGTCTGATTGAGATTGAAACTCAGAACACCATCAGAGCCCGAGAGCTGCGAGATCTGTACAACAGCATCAGCCTGACCACCGTCAGCCAGGAGCAGAGGCTCCACTTCCTCATGACACTGAAACACACTGTCAAGGTAAAACACACACAGTTCTTTCACAGCTAACGGTACTCTGATGTCGTCCTGTTATTATTTATATTATTTTGGGGCCTTTTGCCTTATTCAGTAACGTAGTCATGGGGAGGGGACAGGAAAGCAGGGACTCGCTGAGCACAAACAGGTCAGACTGAGACACAACATTTCAGCCTTGTAGCAGTTGGTCAGCTGCTCATGCTGTTATGTTTTTATCAAAGATAAGTGGAAGTGAATCGCGCACGGTTCATAGCATAAATGAGTCCTGAGGCTCAGTGGTTAGGACCACTGCCTGCACGGTGAGAGGTTACTGGGTTCATTCCTCTGGGAGCTTCAGTTTTTTCCCCTTTGAATGTTTCACTGTGTCACTCTGAATCTCATGAGTTTCACTTCTTGGTCAAAAGTGTTATTTTTAGAATAAAACAACCTTTTCATAACCAAAACATTGACTATTACAGAAGTGTACACATTCAACAGAAAACTATTTACTGCGACCATGGCTCAGGGGGTTGGGAAGCGTATCTGTAACCGGAAGGTCGCCGGTTCGATCCCCGGGCTCTCTGTCCTGGTCGCTGTGTCCTTGGGCAAGACACTTTCCCCTACCGCCTACTGGTGATGGTGCGATATGGCAGCCTCGCTTCTGTCAGTCTGCCCCAGGGCAGCTGTGGCTACAACTGTAGCTGCCTCCACCAGTGTGTGAATGCGAGAGTGGCGTTGTAAAGTGCTTTTGGGTGCCTTGAAAAGCGCTATATAAATCCAATCCATTATTATTATTAAAATGCCAAATATATGAAGCTCACGATATGAAGCTCAGACAAGTAGTGCCCTTCAGAATAAAAGTCTGTGCTTTGTGTTGCCTTGTTCATAATTTGACACATCAACTTTACTGACCTGGAGATACGTACGTACATCAAAATACCGTAAATATCTGTTTTACATGAGCAGTGCGGTTGCGCTGAAATTTTCTTTCTTCCATGCTCATTGGACAGGAGCAGGAGTGTGCGCTGACCCGGGACATCGTGGATTTGGTTGACAGGGAGGTAGACCTGATGACTCGAGGGGTCAAATCAGCCAAGTTGGAGGGCCTGAGGAAGAGGATCTGTACTCTGTTACTTCAGTACATCAAAACTCCAGCTTTCAACCCTGAGGTGGCCAAGCTGCTGAAGGTGAGCGACCATCCCTCCTCATCTCACATGTTTGGCACAATCTCAAATATGATTTCATATGTAAAATTAAAAATCTGCCCCAGGTTCCCCAGAATCCTTCCCAGCTGAAGAATGACATGATACTCTGCCAATACTGTCATCGTTACCTGCGCCTCACGGACTTCATTATGTCGGCCAGCGGCAGTCCGAACCGCCAGTGCCGCCAGTGCGCCAGACTCAACAACATAGCCAGATCTCGCCATGACTTCACCTTTTACAAAAGCATCCTGATGAGGCTGAGAGCCGACGAGCAGAGGCTCAACGCAGAAGCTAAGATCCCCTTCCTGCTGAAGGTGAACTGCTTTCATTGTGTATAATGAACAGCTCCACTGATTTCACTCTTTTGTCTACAGAAGTCTGCCATCTTCATCGTTTCAGGTGCAAGACATGCAGTACTTGGTGGAAGCAGTGTGGGCGTCCCGGTCGGCCCTCAGCGCCAACATCGATCTCTACAACCTGGCGTTTGTTCGGTGGGATCGTCAGAAGGACTGGAGCCCCTGGAACTGCATTCTGCTGTCCAAAGAAGAGACCTCAGCTCACTTAGAGGTGGAGGACGTCCACACGGTCTGTACATGTCTGAACAATATCAATTTATCTTTTGTTGAGAGAAAGTCCGTATTAGGACAGCCCCTCTCAGCTTCCACTAGAAGGAACTCTGACTCTGTTTCACTTCTGAATCGACCTCCTTAATGCTACCACGTCCAGTCCACCGCCTACATTTCACGCTTTGCCCGTCCAAAACGTGAAGTGTTCACGCATGCAGAAGTTACAGCAAGTTGCAGTAACAGCAACAGAGGGAGATATTTTATTTCCAGCCAACATGAAAATTTAAACAGACAGCAACACATTTACATGTAAATACATATTAGTCCCTAGCTTAATCGATTCTGACGATTTAGGACCTTGGAATGTACTTATTGGCACTTTTTGCTCATTACCGACTTCTTGGCTTTAAATATATTATATATTATCTCGCCCTGCTGGTAATGCAACTTCTGCATACGTGTCCATTTCATGTTTTGGAGAGGTAAAGTGTGAAATGGACACGATGGACGGCGTGCCTATTACACGTTTTGCGGTTTGACATGTATCCAGAGCCTGAAGCCATCAGACCAGAGCTGTTGACTCGTTCCGTTACGGATGGTTTTTGGCGCAGCACCTGCTCATGTTTCTGGCTCCAATGTTGTTCTTAGCTTTGTACAAAGCTTACATATTTACACTGTAATTGTACATTTGATTGTTTTACATTTTATTTGTTTTGGTGGCATTTTACATTGTTAAGCACTTTGTGCAGCAGGGACTGTTTGGAAATGTGCTGTATAAATAGACTTGCCCTTGATGAATTCTCTAAGCCTGTGTGTGTTTGTGTGTTCAGACATACGACACAACGTTAATCCACGAGATCGAACGCAAACACGCACAAGCTCGACGCCACTTCAGCCAGGTTCCCGTTATGTCCGAGCAGCTGGATACTCACCCTGCTGCTGTCCTTGGCAACCAACTTGTCTCCAAGCCCATTACCATGGCAATAATCAAGCATACCAGAGACACTCAGACCTCAGATCATTAACACTCTGTGCAGTTTTATTTCTTCTGCCTCATATTTCTTGTAACTTTCATTTGAAGTCTACAGTAAAGCTTATGTTGGTTCTGACTTTTGTACATTTATTTCTCTGATTTGACTTTTAAGGTAGAGGCTCATCTTAAAATGTCTCATACAAACATCTCAAGGATGTTTTGAGTTTGCCAAGATGTTCAGCTTTATGAAAAGTCATGTGCTTAACAAGCTTTTATATTCATAGCTTGATGTTTGGCCTGGTATGCAGGGTGAACTGTGGGGCCTTATTCAGTATCAGCGCAAGTTGCCATAAGAAGACATTCAGTTTCTAGATGATGATACTCACACTTACCAGTGACGGCAGAACAGAATCCCAGCAGAGACGGAATATAGGACAGACTGGTTTTAGATTTTAACAAATTAAAAACTGTTCACAGTTACAGATTGTGTGTCCAAATGCAGGTTAAAGCTCCATCATGCAAAGCAATCTTCTCTGGACCATTGTTTCAAATTTGAACTTTTTTTTGGCAACTGTGGATGTGTTATTAGACTAAAGGGGGGGGGGGGGGGGGGGGGGGGCAACCCGCTCATTATCAGCGCAGAGTTCAAACACCTGCATCTCAGATAATGGTGGTGCCTCAGTGGAACCAGCAGCGTACTTGTAGAGTCCATGTGCTGAACTGGCCAGCCTGCAGTCCAGACGTTTTACTAGCTGAGAACATCTGGAGCCTCATAAAGCAAAAGAAACCATAAAGAATACTCGAGTATCGAGCAGCTACAATCATCCATCCTCCCCCAGGTCCAGGAGCAGAAACAGATGTTACACAAGCTGTCGCTGATTTGCGACCCCTGGACACTATCAACCTGTTATAAACAGGTAAATTCAAAGTGAATTTAAACAGCATCAACATCTTTAATGTAAATTGATGTCTGCTGCTCTCAGTGTAATTTACCATTGACCATGAACACCGCAGCTGCTCTGCAGCAGTCAAACATCGAGCATCACTGTAAATTTCACTGAAAACTAACCAGTGTAGCCTGCACGAAACTTTACCAGACTGACAGAATAACATCAACTATAACCGGTTATGTCAAAGCTAAAGATGTTTATTGACTCGTACAACAGACTGAGATGCTGAGTTCTACAAGTGAGAACTTTATTTACAACCACACATTGAGCAGTCTGTTGTAGGCAGTATTCTTTTGGAGATTGTGTTTTAGGTTTATCCCATGATCTTAAAAACTAAAGCTAAAAGGCATTTCCAAAACATTTCACTTTATGTTAGGAAAAATGCAAAAATGCACACAAAAGATGAGGCTAGAAATCAATGTTGACTGTTAGTGACCTTCAGGCCTTCAGATGGGTTTAGATCAAGTTTTATAAGAAAAAAAAAACTAATATAGTGATATGAGAGGAGGAAGAGGCTGAAGGAGGAGCAACACTGTCACAGAGCAGAAAAGGACTCCCACTGTCAGATACATTCAATATGTGAAGCATACAGAACAGATAGTGTGTGGAAGATGCTGTCACTGCATTACTGGCTCATGTTTCCTTTGTTTGTGATCACACTAACAGGTCGGTTAAAGCAGGAAGAAGAAATGTCTTTAAAGGATCTGTTTGCTAGAAATCACTGGAACAGGCGCTCACAGTTTAACATCGTCTTTAACAACATTTATCTCTTCCTTTAGGTGTCAGCTGTGATCAACTCACTGCAGTCAAGGATGAAGAGTCCACTGTAGAAGGAAACACTCTCACTCTGTCCTACAGATTATCCAGAGATATTATAATTAATGATTATTTCTTCTGGTATCGACAATATCCAGGAAAACCTCCAGAGTTCCTGATCCTCATATCAGGGACGAACAATTCAAGACCGTCAGAGTTTCTGAAATCAGCTGCAAGATTCTCCACAAAACTGTCTGGAAAAAACCGTCTGGACCTTCAGATCTCCTCTGCTGCAGTGACAGACTCTGCTGTGTACTACTGTGCTCTGCAGCCCACAGTGACAGGAAACAGCAAAACTCTGTACAAAAACCTTTGGAGCAAAGACAACAGAATACTCCACAACATCCACTAGAGGGAGCCACACACTGTTAAACCTCTGATTCTTGTGTCATTGGACTGATGACAAAGACAACAGAGAAATGAAGCAGTAAAGATCAGAGACAGAGACAGAGCTGCTGTGGAAGCACAAAACTGTTTGATTGGCTGAGCTATTAAACTGTCCCCGCCCACTGAAGTTGAGCTCATCCAATGACATTATTTGTTGGTCATTGTGCTGCAGTGGAAGAACATTGTTCATGTGCTGTCTGTCTGGCTTTAATAACTCCAAAGACATGTTGCTGCACCTCTTTTTGCTTCTATCTCACATTATAGGTGAGTTTAAGAACAGGGATTAAAGTTTAGTTGAAGCTGCTGCATTAAGCAGATATACAGACTGCATTTCACTACTTTTCTTCTTTCTTTTTCCAGGACTAACAGCTGGAGACTCAATCACTCCTCAACAACCTGAAGTCACTGAAACAGAAGGAGAATCTGTCAAACTCACATGTAGCTATGAGACAGATGCAAGTTACCCACGCCTTCACTGGTACAGACATGATTCTGACCTTCAGGCTCCTCAGTTTATACTCTGGAAACAAGGAAAAGGATGGACAGCTGAATATATTCCTGATAAACGTTATGACTCAGAAACCTCACCTACAACAACTAATCTGACCATAGCAGCCCTAACCCTGGCAGACACAGCTCTCTACTACTGTGCTCTAGAAACACAGTGATACAAAGTGTAGAAGAGGCTGTACAAAAACCTGAACACAGATATCTGACTACTCTTCAAAGAGGAGGGAAGTGGTATTCAAAGCACAGCTTCATATCAGATGGATTCTGCTAATTCCTGTTTTATCAGAGTCACTGTGGTTACAGCTGCTAATGAAACACTGTGGGAGGATTCACATGAGCAGCAAATCCACATCAACCACAAACCAACACTTTATATCAGCATCAACAGTCAGGAGGAAACATCGTTGCTAGTTGATGATAAATTCTGTATTGTACAAATTGTAAAGATTTCCTATATGAAAACCTTTAAAACTCAGCTTTTACAGTAAAAAAGAGACAAACCATTTGTCATTCTGTACACTGTTTTATATGAGAAGATAAGTCTAATTGAATGATATCAAAGGTAATGTACACCAGCTTAACTTTAAATGCAGACAGGATCATTTATAAAAGCAATTTAGCGAGGACAAAAGAAAGCATCTTTACACAGCCTGCACCTGGGGTCTCTCCTGCTGTGTCAGACCCCAGCCTCTTGTGCTCAGAGCTTGTTCCTGTGCTGCCATGATTAGTGCCTCTGTGCTGTCTTTCAGTCCAGCCACTGGTAGGATTTCTGGGTATCAGCCACCTCCTATCTGCCGGTGGTACATACCGTGCAGGGGCCTGTCCTTCCATGATGGTTTGTCCTCTTGCTCCTTTTTCTTGGGTTTCTGCTTTCTTCCCGTATGTTACGTTCCCCTAAAAGGGTCCAGGCGGTGAGGGGGAAGTAACAATAAGTGTCCAGGTCAGAAAAAGGAGCCAAGGAGGCAACAGGGTTAAATTAAAGAGTTTTATTAAAATAGCTCAACTAAAAGAGACAGACAAGCCGCTATCACCATTTAAGAAAACAAACGAAACTCAAATGTTAGTCAATAAAGCACAAAGTAAGTCAAAAAGAGTGCAGCTCACAAGCTGCAAACACACTAAGGGCACTCTGGCCCAGAGCTCACCTTTCCCTGGGCTTAAATCTCCTTAACTACTGACGAGAGTCAGCTGCACAAAAGGGAAAGGTGGCACCTCAGGCAGAAGAGGTGGTGGGACACGCCCACACAGGCACCTTCAGGAGGAGGCCCTGCTAGGGCCGTAACACCGTAGCATACAGTCACAGGGTGCTGGGCTTTGGGTGAAACCCTCTGTGCATGGTCAGGAGCTTCCTCATCTAAATGTCATTGGCTTCTAGCTCAGGAATGTTTCTTTATATGTTGAAGCGCATGCATTTAGGCTCCTACATGTGTGATCCTGGATCTTTCAGTCAGTACACTGCAACAAAATCCAGATGAAATAATGACCAATCATTAACCAGAAAGAGTTTGATAGTCCTCTCCACTTTTCCCTCATGTCATCATCCAATTATATCCAATCATTTGATGACGAGCCGCACCCTGGTGTTCTCTCTCTACTTCCCTCTGCAGCAAACGTTTCTTTATTAGTTACATTTATTCAACATAATTCAGTTTGTATAATTTTAACCAGACTTCTTATCATCTCGATTAGAAACACAGTTCCCCCTCTCGTACTCTACATAGTTCACATGCAGTTTCCAGTTCTGATTCTGAATCAATAAAACTGAAAAAGAATTGCTGCAATGAAATAATAATAATATTTAAACCTTTCAACCTGTGTGTGTGTGTGTGTGTGTGTCTGAGTGAGAGAGAAGAGCAAACATCTGATAAAAGTGAAGCAGGCACAAAGGTTTTGGACTTTATACATACAGAAGACTCTGTTAAAGCTCTGTGTTACATGACGCCCATGGAGGCTGGATTTTCGGCCTTTAACTGGAGCCGAGCTCAGGGATCTAATCTGCCTGACAGTACAAACATACACAGAAAAAGCAAACTTAATATTTCATTCAAAAGACCTTTAAATTTGACTTTTTCCAAAGTACAATTTAAATAAAAGACCTTCACCGTGTTTTCACTTGAGCATTTAAAAGCCTCCACGAGACTCTGCAGGCTGACACATCTGTTGTTAGACTGATCTCACACCGTGTGACATGTAATAAAGTGATGGAGCAGTGTGAAGGTTTGTAAACCTGGAAGCTCTGCTCTGAGATTCTGTGAATCCTCGGATGGATATTTATCAGCCTCGGCTTCACAGACAGTTTGTCTCTAAGACTTTTGCCACGTGTGAATTTTATTGTGGCGCCACAAATGACTGTGACACCTGAACATTTTCCCGCATGTTTTACAGGAAGACGGCTTCTCGCCTGTGTGGATTCTCATGTGGATCAACAAATTACTCCTTACAGTAAAGTTCTTCCCACATGCAACACAAGGATACGGCTTTTCACCCGTGTGGATTCTCATGTGCACAGTCAAATTATCCATCTGAGAAAAACCTTTTCCACATATGTCACAAGAATACGGCTTCTCACCTGTGTGCATCGAATAATGTCGCTTCATTCTGGAAGTATACTTAAAAGATTTTCCACAAACATCACATTTTATAGACTTTTCACCAGTTTTGTTGTTACACTGACTGTATGACACAGGAGGGCGATCTGCATTGTTGCTGTGACTAATGTTTCGATTTCTAGTGGATCCTGAGTCGGCGCTCCCGCTTCCTTCCTGATGCTGACTCTCAGCTCCAGCAGAGCTGTGAGAGAGGAGCTGCTCCCACATCGGTTCAAGTTCACTGTACCCACTTTCCTCAGCAGCAGCAGTCACCATGAAGGTATCCGTCTCCTCCTTCAGTCCCAGCTGCTCTCCCTGCTGACTGCTGCACAGTTCCTCCTGTTCCTCTTTAATCTGTGGAGCTTCTGGTTCCTCCTGCTCCACACTGGAGCTCCTCTCCTGGTTCCAGAGCTGCTGCTCAGGGAGAACCTCCTCCTCCTCCTCACAGACCTGCTGCTGTGGGACACCTGAGACAATCATAAGCTTGTATGGTGAATAAAGTCAACTACACTTTAAAGAAACTATCATCTTTACATGTGACACGAGTGCAGCCTCTCACACTATCCATCCTCAGACCTCTCTTAGCTTGGTCTTATATACAAATCTGATTCCTCAGCTAAAAAATCCTCAAGAGGAAAATATTCTGACTTCAAAGCTTTAAAGCGCAGTGCAGTCCTGTCCTCTGTTTGCTCTTTGTTAGCTCACATCTCCAAAAAGTCCTCACAATCAGAAACGTCCCGCAGAGCTGTGATCAGGATCCTCCCTCAGAGGGACACTCACCTGTCCTGTGCAGCTTGATTTGGGGTTTCCAGGTGATATCCAGCAGTCTGCGCTGACGGTCGATCTCTTCCTCGTACTGGACGATCGTTTTTTCAAACTCCAAGAATATTTGTTCAGCAGCAGCAGTTAGTCGCTCGTTGATGAACTCTCTCAGATACTGAACTGAAGGCATCGTTGCTGCCGCAGCTCACACACTCAGCTCACGATCGATGTATGCTTCCGCGCTAAATTGCGCTCTTTCTCGGAGATATTACTCCGCTTTCAGCCGCACAGGTGTGAGCTTCCACAGACGGTGTCGCAGATTTTTAAAATATTCAACGCAGAACTCTAAATTAAGCCTTTTCCAACAGAAAAGCCTCCCTGCTCACTCCTCACGCAGGAAACAAACACTTCCGGCTTTTCTTTCCTTACTTCCGCCTGCTGTCACACATAAAGCTTCCTGCAGAGGACAGTTGCTTTTTGTTCCGCCCTGTACAGCCCGCAATGTCTGCGTCGCTTTTAAATCCACAGGTTATAAAGTTCATCAGTCAGACTAACTGAACGCATCAGCCTGGAGAGCAGCTCGATAACAAAGTGTACAACAGTTTCTGTCAAAGCTGAAGATTTTTCTGGACTCATACAGCAGACTGAGATGATGGACTTCACAACCGAGGCTTTACTTACGACCACACATTGATCAGTCTAGTGTAGGTGGTATTCTGTAGTGATGGGCAGATGAAGCTTCATGAAGCACTGAAGCTTTTCATCCAATTGGTTCACTCCAGTGCAAAGCTTCTTGAAGCTTCATTTGCTCTAGCAGGACACCTACTGGACGTAAAAATATTAGTTGGCATGAATTTGAAGAGTGTGGCATTTTGCACACAGCCCGTAAATGTCAACAACAAAAGGAGTGTGTAAAACATGTATATTGTAGTGATGCAGTATACTGTGTATATTTATACTGGCAGTATGGAAAATGATTATTTGGAAATGCTTGAAATGGAAATGATCATTTACTGTGAGGTGAGGTGTGGTTGGGGTGTGGACAGTGGTTGTGCTTTTGTAACGTTGAGGTATGGACAGCTACACACTGAGGCTTTGAGCCTCAGTCCTGCCTGTTCACATTTTATTCTGTAAAAACTAAATTTTCACTGCTTCTATAACCTTTAGTGGGGAGAACATAGCTAGGATTTAATGATTTAACAAATCTTTTGAATCCTTTGTCCTCCACAATGCTAAATGGCTGGGAGTCCTCAATCACCATGCTGACCAGGTCTTCATCTATTTGAGATTGTTCTCCTGAGGAAAGACAATAAAGACAAAGCACAAATATAAATATCACACACATAACTTATTGCATTGTATAATATTGTTATATCATTTAGTAACATTACTGCATGCTATATTATCATGGCATTTGATGGCTCACCTGGTCTTGCTCCACAATCGGTGTTCCCCCTTATTCTCATGCAAAGCTCTGTAGTGCCTAAGCATGGATGAGGTGTTGCTGTTATATCCCAGCTCCCTGGCACAGAGCAAACACTTCACCTTGTACAAAAGTCAAGACAGCTTAACATAAATTGTATTGCACCATCAGTATCATGACAATACATCTTCTGTAGAAATTCACATACCTTGTTGGGAGGAATAAGATCAAAATGTTCCCACACAGGGGAGGACATCCTCCTCTTCTTAGCTGGCTCCATTCTCTCCTGACTTTCTCTCCTCACTCTCATAAACCTCCAAACTGTCTCCAAACTCTCACTAACCGCAACTCTCCATCAAACACCCACATTTTGAATGAAGTCTGAGGGTTTATATCGCTGTCATAGCTCGCGGCAAAGTTCGAACAACTTCATGAACCAGTCACGTGGTACAGCTGGGCAGCGAGGCTTCGGACGTCATCATTTTCAGCTCCTCCCATAAATGAAGCAAGCCTCGATACGCGCTTCGCGGAAACGCCCCCTCCATTACTCGACACACGCTCCGAAGCCTCGATACAGAACGTCACATCACTAGTATTCTGTTAAATCGAGACTGTGGATTCTCATCAAAACTGACGCTATAAAGCTCGAAATGTTTCACCTCATGTTAGTAAAAGATTCTGAAAAATGCTCTGTACAAAAGACAAGGTTGAAAATCAGTACTGACTGTCAGCCTTCAGACGGGTTCAGACAAAGTTTAGGAAATGTTTGTAATGTTCTTATTTTCAGGATGTCTCTAAATAAAATGTTTTAATGTATTAAAGCTGAAGGACATTTTAAGAACAACAGCCACACTGAGAGCTTCAGGACAAATGTTTAAAAAATGCAAGATTGAAAGTTTGGTGAAGGGTTTTCTGTTGAATGCTTTAAATGCTGCCCTCTCTGTCTCAGTGCACAAGTCACAACACAACTCAATGAGCAACAACTTTCTGCAGCTAAATGAAGATAAGACTGAACATGCAGAGATATGAGAGGAGGAAGAGGCTGAAGGAGGAGGAAGAGGCTGAAGGAGGAGCAACACTGTCACAGAGCAGAAAAGGACTCCCACTGTCAGATACATTCAGTATGTGAAGCATACAGAACAGATAGTGTGTGGAAGATGCTGTCACTGCATTACTGGCTCATGTTTCCTTTGTTTGTGATCACACTAACAGGTCGGTTAAAGCAGGAAGAAGAAATGTCTTTAAAGGATCTGTTTGCTAGAAATCACTGGAACAGGCGCTCACAGTTTAACATCGTCTTTAACAACATTTATCTCTTCCTTTAGGTGTCAGCTGTGATCAACTCACTGCAGTCAAGGATGAAGAGTCCACTGTAGAAGGAAACACTCTCACTCTGTCCTACAGATTATCCAGAGATATTATAATTAATGATTATTTCTTCTGGTATCGACAATATCCAGGAAAACCTCCAGAGTTCCTGATCCTCATATCAGGGACGAACAATTCAAGACCGTCAGAGTTTCTGAAATCAGCTGCAAGATTCTCCACAAAACTGTCTGGAAAAAACCGTCTGGACCTTCAGATCTCCTCTGCTGCAGTGACAGACTCTGCTGTGTACTACTGTGCTGTGAGGCCCACAGTGACAGGAAACAGCAAAACTCTATACAAAAACCTTTGGAGCAAAGACAACAGAATACTCCACAACATCCACTAGAGGGAGCCACACACTGTTAAACCTCTGATTCTTGTGTCATTGGACTGATGACAAAGACAACAGAGAAATGAAGCAGTAAAGATCAGAGACAGAGACAGAGCTGCTGTGGAAGCACAAAACTGTTTGATTGGCTGAGCTATTAAACTGTCCCCGCCCACTGAAGTTGAGCTCATCCAATGACATTATTTGTTGGTCATTGTGCTGCAGTGGAAGAACATTGTTCATGTGCTGTCTGTCTGGCTTTAATAACTCCAAAGACATGTTGCTGCACCTCTTTTTGCTTCTATCTCACATTATAGGTGAGTTTAAGAACAGGGATTAAAGTTTAGTTGAAGCTGCTGCATTAAGCAGATATACAGACTGCATTTCACTACTTTTCTTCTTTCTTTTTCCAGGACTAACAGCTGGAGACTCAATCACTCCTCAACAACCTGAAGTCACTAAAACAGAAGGAGAATCTGTCACACTCACATGTAGCTATGAGACGAGTGTTAGTGATCCTTGGCTTTATTGGTGCAGACATGATTCTGACCTTCAGGCTCCTCAGTTCATACTCTGGAAAGGGGCAAAAGACAGCAGTGGTGATGAATATATCCCTGATGATCGATATGAATCAGAAACATCACCTACATCAACTAATCTGAGCATAGCAGCCCTAACCCTGGCAGACACAGCTCTCTACTACTGTGCTCTACAAACACAGTGATACAAAGTGTAGAAGAGGCTGTACAAAAACCTGAACACAGATATCTGACTACTCTTCAAAGAGGAGGGAAGTGGTATTCAAAGCACAGCTTCATATCAGATGGATTCTGCTAATTCCTGTTTTATCAGAGTCACTGTGGTTACAGCTGCTAATGAAACACTGTGGGAGGATTCACATGAGCAGCAAATCCACATCAACCACAAACCAACTGCAGGAACGTTCAGACATGAAGAAACAAAGTAACTGTTGCAACTGGAAAGCAACACCTGCTGAATTTTAATGTACTGACAACTTATAACAACGAACAGTATTTATAGATTTCATTAGTTAGAAGGTGCAAAAATGCACCTGAAGCAAAATAAACAGAGTGACAGAGGTTTATCTCTTTACGGTTAAACTGTCACATCCATATGCTGTGATGTAAGCATCGTCCTGTAGAGAAGACAAGTGTTGGATACCAAGAGTACACGTTATTGCAATCTGATGACAGAAGCACGCTGGCAGTTCAACCTGATGAACATGAACTTCAGACCATCAGAGAAGAATCAGAAACATTCCCACACAAGCTGAACTCCAAATCTCTGTAAAAATGCCAAAGGCAGAAGTTTCCTTTCACATGCTGCACCTTGTTCTGAGCAGCCACCTATCTAACATGCTGTCAGGATCTTTGAATTTCATTCTGAGGAAGCGTAACAGGAACCTGAAATAAAGACCAAGAGGAGACACAGACTGTGGGAGGAGCTGAGGTGAAGTACAGAACAGAAAAACTCCACAGTACACAGAGTTCATCATACAGACCACACAAACCCTCTTTATTCAACATGCTGTCGTTCAGCTGCTCCACACATCCTCTGCTGATTATAATGATTCTAACAGGTACGCTAATATCTGTACATTTAAAAATGCTTTTCATTCCAGTGATTCATAAATATATTTCAATATTTATAATTCGTATAAAGCATATTTCTCTCATTTTAGCTGTTTGCTGTCAAGATCTCACTCCAACCAACAAAGAAGAGTTCAGTGTAGAACGCAGCACTGTTACTCTGTCCTACAAATACTCCAAGGAAGCAACTGGAAGTGATTATTTCTACTGGTATCAGCAACATCCAGGAAAACCACCAGAGTTCCTGATCTCTCACACAGGAACAGGAAGGAAAATATCAGATCCAGTTCCTGGAATCACTTTTAATGTGAGTGGAGATAAAACACTGATGACTCTTCAGATCTCCTCTGCTGCAGTGTCTGACTCTGCTGTGTACTACTGTGCTGTGAGGCCCACAGTGACAGGAAACAGCAAAACTCTGTACAAAAACCTTTGGAGCAAAGACAACAGAATACTCCACAACATCCACTAGAGGGAGCCACACACTGTTAAATCTCTGATTCTTGTGTCATTGGACTGATGACAAAGACAACAGAGAAATGAAGCAGTAAAGATCAGAGACAGAGACAGAGCTGCTGTCGAAGCCAAAAAGAAAGTCTTACCATGACAATAAAGGTATTAACTTTTATTTTTCCAGAATAGAAAACTAGGATCACACCATCAACTCAACAATTCAATGCCGTTCTTTAGCAGAACTACAAACCAAAGCTGGGTTGTACGTTATCCAAACTCCAAAAAGGCTCAGACTTTGTGTAAAATTTCAACAAAAACAACATGCAAATCTCATAAGTCCGTATTTTATTCACAACAAAACAGAAAAACATTTTTAAAGTCAGTTTTTTTTCTGAAAAAATATTTTTCCAAATTTTGAATTGAACTTATTTTGAATTGAATGGTAGCGACACATCTCAGGATTGGGCAGCAAAAAGCTGGAAGAGTACGTTGTACTGAAAGAAACAGTTGGAGGAACATTTGGCAACTAATGAGGTTAATTGGCCACCAGTCAGGAACAAGACTGGGTATAAATCAGTGCCTGTGGATCTGGCAGCTGGCACATCTGGAAAGGCACCATCAACACTGAAAGGTGCTTACAGGTGACATATTCTCTACCCAGACGACTTTTTCAGAGGTCTTCATATTTTAGCAGGACGACGCTAAACTGCACACTGCATCTATTCTAACAGCACAGCTTCATAGCAGAAACATCTGGGTGTTGAACTGACCCAGACCTTTCACCAGCTGAAACATCTGGATCATCATGAAACAAAAATACACCAAAGAAGACCCAGGACTGCTGAGCAGCTAGAACCCTCTATCAGACCAGAATGGGACAACACTCCTCTTTTCAGGTCACGGACGCTGCACAGTGGAGACCTGACCCAGCTTTTGAGACGTGCTGCTGCCATCAAATCCAAAATAAGATTAATCATATTTTCACTGAATAATATAAAAGCCTTACATGTAAGAGTCAAACAATCATTGGAGAGGTCAGAAGATGATTTCAAGCCAAGCCTCTACTTTTGAACCATCATGAATTAATGTTTGCGTTAAACTTGGCTTCAAAGGTGTTGCTTTTTCTAAAGATATTTTTCGGTTACACCTTTTCACCTGTGTGAATTCTCATGTGGCTAGTCAAATCAGAATTTTGATTAAAGCTTTTCCCGTATGTTTTGCAGGAATACAGCTGTTTACCTGGGTGGATTTTTGTGTTTTTTAAGTCCTGTTATATTTAAAAATCTTTTCCCGCAGATGTTACAGACGTGTGACATCTCACCCATGTGGATTTTCATGTGCTCCATCAGAATACTCCTGTGATGAAAACTTTCCCCACAAGTGTTACAAAGATGTCGCTTCACACATGTGGAGAACCAAATGATTACGGCAACGAAAACTTTTCCCGCATGTTTTGCAAGAGTACGGCTTCTCACCTGAGTGGAGCCGTGCGTGATCTTTAAGTGAAGAAGATGCACAAAACTTTTCACTACATGTTTGACATTGATACGGTTTCTAACCTGTGTGAGTTCTCATGTGGATGGTCAAATGATAGTTTCGACGAAAGTTTTTCCCACATGATTTACAGAAATATGGCTTCTCACCTGTGTGGATCTTTGTATGCTTTCTAAGTACTGATTGGCTAGAAAACATTTTACCACAAGTCTTAATAAGAATAAATTATTCGTTAAAGTATTTGTTAATCATTAGTATTGAAATTTGCAAATTTATTTTTGTGATATTTAAATTTGAAATATTTTGCATCTTGTATATTAAATCTGAATATCTGGTGCTCCATTCTGTCATACAGATAAATATCGCTCATTAGTGTTAACGTTATTCTCTTCAATTTTAGTAATTCTCTTGATTGAAATATTACGTGTCATCTGACAAATTGTGTCAGATGACATGTCTCATCCTTGTGTGAACCACGACACTGCGGGTCGTTGTCCTTGCACATAGTGCAAAGTGCTCCCTCCTCCCTCCTCACAGTGATTCAAATGCTGCTAACAGTCTGTGAACCAGGAGGAAGAGGAAGTGAGAGAAGTGAGACTCAAAGAGGAGACAGAGGGCGACATCATCCAGTAGGCGGGGCTCTCCTTCTGCACTGTGTTCAACCATTGTGTCAATAATAAGTGCTGCTATGAAGAGAACAATTCTCAGACTGAATGTTGAACATCAGCTAGTTTCTCCTGTTGATTTAAACCTTGTTGTACAGATGGAACATTGGCTGTGGATTATTCTTGCTGCTCTTTTCTTTGGTGAGATACAAACATCAACATGTTTCCTCTGCTTAAATAAATGTGTGAGTCTGATTAATGGTGAGTTTTTAATCATGTTTATTGATCCATCTCTTCCTCTGCATGTTCTGTTCTTCCTCAGAGTGTAAAGGAGAAGACAAAGTGATCCAGGATCAAGGAGATGTCATTGCTGCTGAAGGAGACACAGTTACACTTGACTGTAGATATGAGACCAGTTATGCAGCTACACTGATCTGGTACAAGCAAGAAGTAAATAGTTACCCAAAGTATATGCTCAAATGTGTCTCAGAAACAACAGTTAAAGCTGAAGAATTCAACAACAACAGATTTGATGCAAAAATCAATGAGAAGCAAAAGTCAGCTCCTCTGAAGATCCAGAAGCTTCAGCTGTCTGACTCTGCTGTGTACTACTGTGCTCTGCAGCCCACAGTGACAGGAAACAGCAAAACTCTGTACAAAAACCTTTGGAGCAAAGACAACAGAATACTCCACAACATCCACTAGAGGGAGCCACACACTGTTAAACCTCTGATTCTTGTGTCATTGGACTGATGACAAAGACAACAGAGAAATGAAGCAGTAAAGATCAGAGACAGAGACAGAGCTGCTGTGGAAGCACAGAACTATTTGATTGGCTGAGCTATTAAACTGGCCCCGCCCACTGAAGTTGAGCTCATCCAATGACATTATTTGTTGGTCATTGTGCTGCAGTGGAAGAACATTGTTCATGTGCTGTCTGTCTGGCTTTAATAACTCCAAAGACATGTTGCTGCACCTCTTTTTGCTTCTATCTCACATTATAGGTGAGTTTAAGAACAGGGATTAAAGTTTAGTTGAAGCTGCTGCATTAAGCAGATATACAGACTGCATTTCACTACTTTTCTTCTTTCTTTTTCCAGGACTAACAGCTGGAGACTCAATCACTCCTCAACAACCTGAAGTCACTAAAACAGAAGGAGAATCTGTCACACTCACATGTAGCTATGAGACAAATGCAGGTGGTGCTTTACTTCACTGGTACAGACATCATTCTGACCTTCAGGCTCCTCAGTGTATATTGTGGAAAGGAGCAAGATCAGACAGTCATCTAAAGTATATTCCTGATAAACGATATGACTCAGAAACATCTTCTACATCAACTAATCTGACCATAGCAGCCCTAACCCTGGCAGACACAGCTCTCTACTACTGTGCTCTACAAACACAGTGATACAAAGTGTAGAAGAGGCTGTACAAAAACCTGAACACAGATATCTGACTACTCTTCAAAGAGGAGGGAAGTGGTATTCAAAGCACAGCTTCATATCAGATGGATTCTGCTAATTCCTGTTTTATCAGAGTCACTGTGGTTACAGCTGCTAATGAAACACTGTGGGAGGATTCACATGAGCAGCAAATCCACATCAACCACAAACCAACTGCAGGAACGTTCAGACACAATAAAAACTGTCAAACATCAAAAGCTGCTCATTTACACTATTTTATATTTAGTGGATGAGGACATGCAGAAATGCAGCAGAAGCAAAATAAACAGAGTAACAGAGGTTTATCTCTTTAAGGTAAAATCTCTCACATGAAGCTAAAAGTCCAACCAGGAAGACCATCTCATGCTTAGTGCAATATGTTGCCATCAGGGTGTGAATTTCATGCTTAAAACACAACCCTGGATGTAGATGTGACTCCGTTACATCTCATGTCTAAATCAGGGGTGTCAAAGCTCAGCTTGCTCAGTGTTTGAGTGTCTAAATGAGTCTCACAGTCCTAATTGTGCACTTGAAGCCATTTATAAATATAACTTATAATTCTTAACCTGTTTGAATTCTTAACCTGCTCACCACAAACAAGCACAAGCAGACATTTTTTGGACTGTTCATAAGTGTTACAGTTTTTCCTACTGATACAAACTTATGGCCATTCATACCACACAAAGAAATCTAGCAACAAACAATTAATGCCCCCAGTACAGGAGCAGAGCGAGAGAACATGTGGTTGAACAGGATGTACCACCAGATGTGTTGTTTATACAAAGACATGTGTGGTATCCATGGAAATGTTAGAATCTCAGCTAAAAGCTCTTAAAACAGTTTCAACGACCACCAAACAGCCAAAACAGCAAACGATTAAAGAGCAGGTAAACAGATTCAACAAAGAGATGTAAACATAATGAGCTGATCGTTCACCCGGCAGCAGGAACACGAACACGCCGCCCGTGATGAAAGTAGACATCTCACTGGAAATGCAGATTCCGATGATTAGACCAACATTCTCTGAACCAGCATGAAAGAAGACCAAAACTACGCCTCACGTTTGAAAAACATTTTCATGAATTCACTCTTTCACTCTCTTCTTTGGCTGTTTTGCTTCCACCATGATTCCTGCACATCTCTCTCCCTCTTTCTGCTTTGAGACCATCAAAAATCTCTGTTTTCTGCATTATGTGCTTGCTTATTACACACCAGTCTACCGTTGTGTATGCTGCTGTCAGCCGCTGTTTTTGTTTATTCCCCAAAATGGCTTCTGACAAGAAAGCCTCATTTTTGCTTTTCAATACAGAAGAAATTTCAGCTTTCACAAATGATGCCAAACTACAAAGTGCTCAGCTGTGTCTCTAACAAAACCTCTGTGACTTTGTGAGAAACAGAAAAGTTGATCTTTTTCACTTTCTGCTATAGAAGTTTTAGATTTTTTTTACAACTACAGTTAAAAAAAACTGGACAGTTTGGGCAATGAGCTCCCAGAACTTCTTCTGTCGTTGTATTTCTCACAGTTCTTCATGTAACTTATTTACACTGACAGAAAAATTCACCAGTCTTGCCTACTTAACATCAAAGTGGGCTGTATGTGTCATGTGGTGTAAAATGAGTTTGATACCCCTCGTCTAAACCTCTGTAGCACCAGGGTGTTTCAGAAAGACGGAGGTCAGTGCTGATGGGAACAAGAGCAGTACATGTCTGACCTGTTCTGGAAGCACTGGTTTCAGAAGTATCTGCCTCAACTTCAGGACAGTCAGAATTGTCAGAGAACCAAAAAAAGCATCGCTCCTGGAGATGTTATCATCATGACTAAGTGCCTCGGTACTCATAGCTGACTGAAAGACATACTTCCTGACAGCAGATGGCTTGTATAGTGGCTATACATTAACACAAGGATTATCTCGATAGGCTCATCGCAAAGATGTCTTCTTCAAGAACAAAAGGAGCTATGAGGAGCTGCTTTGACCTTTGCCCTTGTTGGAGACGCTGACTTTTGTATTGATATAGACCTATTCTTATTCCAAACACATCTGGGACTCAAGCTTTTGTTCTTTAAATATTTACATTAATTGACTTTGACACAAGGATTTGTGATATTTTTGTTGATGTTATTTCTCCTATGTGGTGGTACGGTATAATTACTGGTGTTGAATAACTGTGGGCTGGAATATTCGAGTCATTCATGTCAGTTTCTGTCAGTATTTCTAAAAAATTTAAATTAACAATGTCATATTTTTATCATGATATGTTATTTTGCGATAATTATCTTTATCATCTTTATCACCAAGCCCACCATTATTTCCATTTACCCCTAGTTTATCTTATCCTGCACTACTTACAACCACCGTGAGCCTCATGAAGCTTGGTTGGATAACAGATGAGCTCAAAGGCAGCTGTCCTCAGCTCTGAGAGGATCCAAGGAAGAAGGAAAACGATCTTTCCCTCAGGCTGTGGCCTCATGTGGCTACTTGGCTCAGAGAGCAGAGGTCTCCAAACACCTCTGCAGGTACAGGAGTGAGGTCTTGAGTGACCTCATCCCTTCATGCAGACTTTTTCTCTTTGCTGCCCCTCCTGTGCAGGTATTTAAAAAAACAAACAAACAAACAAACAAACAACCAGTGCATGCTGGTCCTATACCTGCTTACCCTATCTATACAACCTGAGATTTCCATATTCTATCTTGACTTTTTAATCACTCCCCCCCCAATGAAATGAAAAACAGCAGTGAAACAAATAGAGCAATAAAAATATACAAATATATAATAGCTTCAACATCTGCCATTTATTTAAAACCAAACAGCTCATACATGTTATTTCACACCATAAGACACTAATAAAGTAACAACTGTCAGTTATTTATCCCCCACTATGTACCATAATATCTCAGTTTGGACCCACATAAAACATTTGTAGCTACAAACCTAACAAATCAGCTTCATCTATCGAATCTATCCAGAGTTCAGAGAAAACCATTGGTGATTGGTGTTTCTATATGGTCAAAGTTAAACATCAATTATCAAAAATCAGTACCAGCAGGACACCCAGAGAAAAATCTGAAATGGCCAAAAAATAATTTAGTGCGTGCATCTCTAGTTCCAACATACTCTAAGACTTCTCAGCTGTGTGACTTTTCATGTGGCGCAAGAGCTGACTACTATAGGTGAACATTTCCCCACATGTTTTACAATGATGTGGTTTCTCTCCTGTGTGCATTCTTATGTGCACCGACAGGTAACTACTACGTGTGAACATTTTCCCGCACATTTTACAAGGATATGGTTTCTCTCCTGTGTGAGATCTTACGTGCTCCAGCAAACGACTACTGCGTGTAAACATTTTTCCACATGTTTGACATGGATACGGCTTCTCACTTGTGTGGATTCTCATGTGGACAGTCAAAGTACTCTTCTGACTAAAACGATGCCCACACATTTCACAAGAATACGGTTTCTCACCTGTGTGGATTCTGTAATGTCGTTTCATTTCATAATTATCTTTAAAGCATTTTCCACAAACGTCACATTTTAAAAACTTTTTAGCTGTGTCAAAATTATACTGACTCCCTGATCTGGGAGGAAATTCTTGACTTTCATTTTTATTTCCAGTTGATCCTGGATCTGCACTCCTGCTTTCTTCCTGATCCTGGCTCTCAGCTACAGCAGAGCCTCCTTCTGATTCACTGTGGTCTCTTTCCTCGTTAGCAGCAGGCACCATTAAGGTATCAGTCTCCTCCTTCAATCCAAGCTCCTCTCCCTCCTCACTCCTGCAGAGTTCCTCCTGTTCCTCTTTAATCTGTGGAGGTTCTGGCTCTTCCTGGCCCAGGCTGGAGCTCCTCTCCTGGTCACAGAGCTGCAGCTCAATGAGAACCTCCTCCTCCTTACAGACAGGCTGCTGCGGGACGTCTGGAGGGACTAAAGGAGACAACAAAAACAAAAGTGAACTGAACATGATTCTCTGAAATGCACAAAAGGTTTCCACTTGTTGTCAGTGCTGCGAATCGCTACCTTATCGTGGTGGAGGGGTTTGTGTGTTGTGTTGTCTGGGGGCTTTTCCCCCCTGGAAGGGTCTCATGTGGCAAATTGGTCCAGGGTAAGGGACTAGACAAAGAGAGATTCAGAAGACCCCTATGAATACCATTGTTCCCTCGAAGCTGGACAGGAAACTGCAGGCTCTAGGACTGAGCAGCTCCCTCTGCAGCTGGATCCTTAGCTTCCTGTCTGACAGATGCCAGGTGGTCAGACTGGGCAGCATCACCTCATCCCCCATCACACTGAACACTGGTGCTCCACAGGGGTGTGTACTGAGCCCTCTCCTGTACTCACTCTACACCTACGACTGCACAGCCACTAACAGCTCCAACATCATTGTGAAGTTTGCGGACGACACTACAGTGGTGGGTCTTATCACCAACGGTGATGAGACGGCTTACAGGGAGGAGGTCAGCGCCCTGACCCACTGGTGTCAAGACAACCATCTCACCCTCAACGTCGCAAAGACAAAGGAGTTGATAGTGGACTTCCGGAGGTGCAGAGAAGTACACACCCCCATCACCATCAACGGCGCTGCTGTGGAGAGAGTGAGCAGCTTCCGGTTCCTTGGAGTACATCTGGCTGAGGATCTTACGTGGTCAGTACACACAAACAAAACAGTGAAGAAGGCGCAGCAGCGCCTCTTCTTTCTCAGGAGACTGAAAAGATTCGGCATGAGCCCCCGCATCCTCAGGACCTTCTATCACTGTGCCATTGAGAGCATCCTCACTGGATGCATCACCACCTGGTATGGCAACAGCACCGCCTACAACTGCAAAGCTCTCCAGCGAGTAGTGCGGTGCTCTGAACGGATAATTGGAGGTGAGCTTCCCTCCCTCCAAGACATCTACAGGAAGCGCTGCCTGAGGAAAGCGGGGAGGATCATCAAGGACTCCAGTCACCCCAGCCATAAACTGTTCAGACTGCTTCCATCAGGAAGGAGGTTCTGCAGCATCCGGTCCTGTACCAGCAGACTGAGAGACAGCTTCTTCCACCAGGCCATCAGACTGCTGAACACGTCATAGACACCTCAGCTTCACTACTGGAACTTCAACATTATGCACTCCATACTGTACAGTAACGCCACTTGTTTTGCACATATTCAACTCTGTATATTTTATATATTTTATTATTATTATTATTATTATTATTACTTTTTTTTTTTTTTTTTTTTTTTTTACTATTTAATTTGTAAAAATGTGTATACACACACACACACACACACACACACACACACACACACACACGTAGGAAAATATTTAGTATACACATCCAGAAATGCATACACTATTATATATTGTACATATATTTATTAGTTTCAGGTTGGCCATTCTTGTATTTTGCTCGTTTGTGTTGTTGTGTTTGCACATCTCTGTTGCTTGTGGGGCTCGCACACAAGAATTTCACTCGCATGTGCTGTGCCAGTGTGCCTGCACATGTGATGTGACAATAAAAGTGATTTGATTTGATTTGAGTGTAAGATCAAGGGAACAGTTCACCCTTCCTTGGATAGGGTTACCAGAGCCCTGCCCTGGAGCCAGGCATGGGGAAGGGTGTTCATGGGCAAGCGTCTGGTGACCGGGCCTTAGTCCATGGGGCCCAGCCTGAAAACGGGACACAGGCCCATCGTCCTGCAGGCCCACCACCTGCAGGAGGCGGTGTAAGGAACCCAACCTCTAGGAGCGGAGCGGAAGCCCTGGTGGACCGATCCCTGGCTACCAAGACTGGCAATTGGGACATGGAATGTCACCTCTCTGCAGTGACAATGGGGAAGGAGCCTGAGCTAGCCTGCCTACTCAAAAGTAGGCCGATAGAAGCCAGACGTGTCTCCCTGCCAGCGGCTTAAAATAGTTTCTGGTGACTTGTATCAAGGTGTTACCCTACTGTGACACAAACTCAAACTCTTTCAGGTACCTGTAATCAAGGGAGGTGAAAACTGTTTTTCTCGCTATGATAGCATATAATCGATATTATGTGGTACAATCAACCTTCACTTTTCTCTGGTGGTATATTCAAGGGAGCAAACACTGAAAAATGTAGCCTAAAGAAAATGGCATGAGGTAAAGCTAGTATTGTTTTTAGTCAAAATCATGAATTCACGAACGTAGAGTGAGTATAGTTCATGACAGTGGAGGGATGGATGAATGTTACTGCACTAACTGAGTTTACAGAAAAGCACGTGTGCTCCCTGTCCTCCTCCTGTGTAACACACCTGATAAACCACACACATGTACCTAGATTAGCTGATTTCATGAGACTGATGCTGCTAACCCTAACCCTCCCAGGGGGGGCACTTCACAGGTGTTTATAGCTAATGCAGTGATGTAGCCGCCATTCTGGATCAGGACATGGCACACGATACATGACTATATCAGCTACTTCCACTGGAAACTGTGGTGACAGCAAAAAAGTCCATTTTTTACTTCAACAGAGACTGCTTACTAAGATATTTCCTTATATTAAAAAAATTAATTAATTTATCATATTTTCTGTCATGTTTAATGCTGCACACTGTAGACCAGGGGTCTCAAACTTAAACGAGCTGTGGGCCACTGCTGGCACTGTCATCTCATTGGAGGGCAACTTTAGTGATCAAGTAGTACAAAAACAAACAAACAAACAAACAAACAGCCACAAATATTTCTGAAAATGTTTGTTTTTAAAATTTCAAATATTCTACAACAGGGCCGTGCAGAGAGGTTTAAAGGGGCGGGTGCTCAAAGTTAAAAAGGGGCACCTTGAACCAGGCTGAATAACAACAACACACATTCATCAAGAATCTAATATGGGAAGGGCGGGGCTGTGTTGATCTGAGACTGTAGACAGTAAAAAGTCCACAGGAGAGATGGTAGCTGATTAAACAAGTGTCATGAGATAATAACAAAATGCAAAGATTGGTGACAGCGCTTGGAACCATAAGGCAACAAAAAACTGTGAGAAATAATTTAGGCTCTGCCTGTGAATCACTCTTTGCTTCTCTTCTTCCTTCCATCATTTCATATATCACTCTCCACTTGCTGTCTATGTGAGAACAAGGCACAACTTGCTATTGCAATAAACTATAATCTAATTATCCACACCTAACAACTCCAGCACTTAATCTATAATAAAATGATGACAGAAAAATGTTATAGCACTGCCTTTAGTAGCCTCACACAGCTCTGCTGTTTCCTCCTCATGTCCTTACCAGCCATGTCTGGACAATGTTATATCATGAGTAATATTTTTTTTAAAAGTCCATCTAAATAAAACACACACATGCACACACAGTGACATGTTAGACCTTCTTCAGAATACTGTATATACTATGGGCATCCTTACATTATTATTTATTACTAGAGCTACAATAATAAAGCAATGAGGAGGGGGAAGTAATAAATATGAAATAATGTATTTATGATGATTCCATTTGTTTCACTATCCACTCTGTGCAGGGGCAAAGCTTATTACATGTTTAAACTGTAGACATACAATCATTTTACTGCTGTAAAATCCAACTTTTGTCTTATTTAAAATATAAATCTATTATAATCTGCTTCTTAATGTATGTTCTTTAAAATACAGCGTGTTTTTAAATATATTATATTTGGACATGCATATTAGATCGTTTTTAGTGAAATATAATCCCTCCAGAAAGGCAGGAAAAGCCCGGACACTTACTTTAAAACTAAACATGTTTCTAAATACTTTAAAACTAAATATGTTCCCTAAAACGGTGACAGAGCTACAGACCCATGACAGCCTTACACAGGTAGCCAGCAGCTGTGACCAGCACTACCTGTGCAGTTAATAAAAGGACAGGTAATGTTTGTCGCGCTGTTGCACACACAGCACGCTCGTTTGTTTCAGTTCGTCAGTTGCAACAAGACAGCTTACCAACGTGTACGTAATAAGCTGATACTCCTGGGTGCTACACACTACAGTGTACGCTGTACACCTACTTACTGGTTGTGTCGCATCAGTCTGTGTCTCTGAGTTAACTTGTGTTTCTCCTGCAGCTCCGGACCGCTAAAAATGCGCGTGCTCTTTGTGAGCTCGTTCCCGGCTCGTAACCAGCGCGTTCTGCCGTCGAGGGCGATCATTGGTTAAATGTGATCATGTGACTGATGCAAGCCAGATCCTTTTATTTAGCAAAACTGTGATTAATAGTTAAATATTATTGTTGAGGGGCACAGACAGGACTCCGCACTCACACACACATAAAAAAAATATATATATATATATATATATACATATTTTTTTAAAAGTTGCCTTATCAAAAGGGCACTTTGGGCACCCATCAGGAAAGGGGCGGGTGCTCAAGCCCCTCTAGCCCCCCCCCCCCCCCCCCCCCCCTCACGTGCCTGTTCTACAACAAGACAAAACAGCAAACATGAACACACATTACTTTGTCCCACTCTTCACTAACTGCAGCCTTCACTGATCTACCAAACAAACCCATCGGTCCTCTCTTCCTGTTCAGACACGTGGCAGCACTTCTATCATTTTGTTTGTATTTAACAAAATAAAAATGCAGACATAAGAGAACACATTCGTCTTTGACTCTCTCCCTGAACTCACACCTCAACATGTTTGTACTCTTTGCTCATATTGCCTTCATATCAAATCATTTTTGGCTTTTAAAGAACTTATTTTAACATTGCACTCAACAACAAACAAATCCTCCCTAACACAAAAAGTCACTTTAACGGCCAAATTGCAATATATAAGTAAGGAGGGGTGACGTGGGCTGCAAGTGGCCCCCGGGCCGCGAGTTAGAGACCCCTGGTGTAGACAACCATAGAGACATTTACTAATGTCTGCTACATAACTACTACTTCACTTCAAATAAATAATATTAAAATACATTTATTATTATGAATATCTGGTCACCTGACATTATTTGCTCTATCAAAGACAGTTTCACTTCATCATCTTCCTCTTTCTTAAATTTATACTTCATCCTCACAGCGCAGTCCTGTCCTCTGTTTGCTCTTTGTTAGCTCACATCAAAAAGTCCTCACAATCAGAAACGTCCCGCAGAGCTGTGATCAGGATCCTCCCTCAGAGGGACACTCACCTGTCCTGTGCAGCTTGATTTGGGGTTTCCAGGTGATATCCAGCAGTCTGCGCTGACGGTCGATCTCTTCCTCGTACTGGACGATCGTTTTTTCAAACTCCAAGAATATTTGTTCAGCAGCAGCAGTTAGTCGCTCGTTGATGAACTCTCTCAGATACTGAACTGAAGGCATCGTTGCTGCCGCAGCTCACACACTCAGCTCACACACTCAGCTCACACACGCGGCTCACACACATAAATTGCGCCCTAACGCACAGAAATTGCTCCACGTTCAGTCCGCACAGGTGTGAATGTCTCATAAAGTCTAAATTAAGCCTTTGAAGACGCAACAGCCTTGCTGCTCGCGCGACACACAAGAAACGGAACCACTTCCGCCTTTTCCTTGTTTACTTCCGCCTGCTGTCACACAGAGCGCTTCCTGTCGATGAGGAAAGTTGCTTTGAATTCCGCTCTCGTGTCTGTATGTTCTTTTAAATTCCCAGTTTGTTCTTCAAATAGAAGATGAAAAATACACAAACATATACCAGAGCTCCCGCACATCAATGAATTAATAAAGTTCATAACTGCGCTAAAATAAAGGTCACAATAATCTTTATTAAGCCTTTTTCTGACATTGTGCTCACATTAAGGTGAAGGTGACATTTGAACATGAACAAACTGTCTGAATGTGAGATTCACCAAATCGACCCGATGAGCTGCAACTTTCTGCAGCTAAATGAAGATAAGACTGAACATGCAGAGATATGAGAGGAGGAAGAGGCTGAAGGAGGAGCAACACTGTCACAGAGCAGAAAAGGACTCCCACTGTCAGATACATTCAATATGTGAAGCATACAGAACAGATAGTGTGTGGAAGATGCTGTCACTGCATTACTGGCTCATGTTTCCTTTGTTTGTGATCACACTAACAGGTCGGTTAAAGCAGGAAGAAGAAATGTCTTTAAAGGATCTGTTTGCTAGAAATCACTGGAACAGGCGCTCACAGTTTAACATCGTCTTTAACAACATTTATCTCTTCCTTTAGGTGTCAGCTGTGATCAACTCACTGCAGTCAAGGATGAAGAGTCCACTGTAGAAGGAAACACTCTCACTCTGTCCTACAGATTCTCTGGACAAGCTAATGTCAATGATTATTTCTTCTGGTATCGACAATATCCTGGAAACCCACCAGAGTTCCTGATCTCTCATTTGGGAAATGGAGATTTATTGAAGCGAGAATTCTCCAGAGTGTCTTTTAAAGTCGTTGATGATCAAAGACAAATAACGATCTCCTCTGCTGCAGTGTCTGACTCTGCTGTGTACTACTGTGCTGTGAGGCCCACAGTGACAGGAAACAGCAAAACTCTGCACAAAAACCTTTGGAGCAAAGACAACAGAATACTCCACAACATCCACTAGAGGGAGCCACACACTGTTAAACCTCAGTGCTTTGGTTGGATATAATCCCTTCTTTTCACTCCACTTCACTAGTGTGACATGTGACTCAGTCCACTGTAAATCATTAAGTGCTGTTGTAAGTTTTG
The DNA here is from genome assembly GCF_964374335.1 of Astatotilapia calliptera. NCBI lineage: Eukaryota > Metazoa > Chordata > Actinopteri > Cichliformes > Cichlidae > Astatotilapia > Astatotilapia calliptera. The sequence continues at coordinate 1,522,278 of NC_137439.1, read as the reverse complement.
TGAGTCTAAAGTAAGCAAGTATAGCAGAAACTAGGTGATTTATTATTTCTCATAAAGAGTTATTCTTGGCCTGATATGAACCATTTAGCAAACTGAGCGTGTTGAGCATCAATTTTAGTGGCTTCAGTTTTACTCTCACAATAACACCTGAAGAAAGAACTTTTCAAACAGCCTGTGTACAGACTGAAAGCTGGGACACCAAGTTCCAAAAAGTTGATTCTGTTCATCAGTGTGAGAAACGATTCGTCACTCATCCAGGTGACTTCTTCAGTCTCAGCTGACTCTAGGTTTCCTCAACTTTATAAACAGTACATTTGCACAACTGCTGATCAAAGAAATGGCTTTGGGACATCAAGGGTTATACAACAATGTATTTTAGTCCCTTTGCAATCCGGTATTATGAAGCTGTCAGCTGAGGACCTGTAAGGAGTCTGTTTTTCAAATAATGACTCAGACGCTGGTCCAGTTACATGAAAATAGTAATTAGTTACTAATTACTGGTTACTTCTCAAAGACAGTAATCTTGTTACTTTACTGATTACTTATATTCAAAAGTAATTAGTTACTTATTACTTAGTTACTTTTTAAAAACATGATACACAAGCTCAGTACGTAATAAAGAAATAGACCTTTAGCCCATAATCCATCATATGAAACTGAATCAAATGAAAGTCTCTTTCTAAAATTTGTTTTATTAGTATTAATCTTTTAACTTTATGCATCAAGCAAAAATTAAATTATATGCAACAGTCTTTGACTTGAAGAAACGTGTTTAACATTTAAACCTATTTTCTGCATATTCCAGCATAAAATAAAGTTTTGTGTTTACACTTTTTCAAATAGATGCAAGTAAAACACAGCAAAAATAAATAAAATGAAAGATTCAGCAGCACTGAGTCCTGTCGCTCTTAAATCTATTGTCACCTGTTTAGCAGGAGTGGGGCGGGTGGAGGTTTGCCCACAGCGGTCGTGTCAGTGGGGGCATCCGGGTGTCTGTCTGTGAATGTCACATTCCCGTGGCAGCGTGCTCGCTGCTCGCACAGATTTGAAGTTTAATTTTTTGCTGTAGATTCAGTAAAAGGACTCGATGTTACGGTCCCTGATAATGCATTGCTTCAGATGGAGAGACTCTTGAGGGACGGCTGTTATGAGGAAAGCCCAGAAACTTTGTCAGCAGCACGCATCGTTGTGCCTCAACTTTCGGTCTTTTACCCAGGCTAATCTGCCATTTTCCTTCCTTGGTTAGGTTTAGGGATTAGAGATCTGATCTAGATTATCATTTTAAATTTGGGACACATCATCAGTTGTGGACCTTGGATTCATCGGGTGTTTTGGCCATTATCACCAGACACCCTCATCCAAGGAGGCCCTGCCAGGGTTGGTCAGGCCCCGGAGTGTCAGTGGTTTGTGTTAAATTGTTATTTCTCTCCTTCTTTCTTCTGTTTAGTTTCCTACAGTTTATTTTCTATCTATTTCTATCTACTGCAACTGAGAAATAATACTTACCTCTTTAGCATTTATGGAGCCTAACTTCTTCAAAGGGATAGAAAAGGTGATCGAGAGAAGTAAGACAAACGGGACAAGATAGGAAAGAGAAGAGCCGGAAGGGGGGCGCCCGGTCTGGCTTCCCACACCTCCCCGCCGGATCGGGCTGTACGCTCTACCTCCCCACTGCCTCCCAAAAAAGGGAAGAAGAACAGAATATTTATTTTCTCATGGTTAGCTGACTGCCTTAGCTCCCCAAGTGATGTCAGCCCTTTTTAACCATGGCCAGTGACTGCTCCTCTCAGCACTGTTAGCTAGTTCTCTTATAGCCTGCTGTTGCGCCTGTCCTCTGATCCCAGTCTCTCTGAGCAGTTTTGCTGTTGGCCACAAAGCCCCTGCACCCCACTTCCACCGGGCCCACCATGATCTTCCAGCCTCTCTCCTCTGCCTCAGCTGTTGTTGGCATAGCGCAGCTTCTTACGCTCAAATGCTTCCTCCCATGGAAGTTTTCTGCCCACACAGAGTGTACAGTGGACGCTAATATTTTTGTCACTCTTTACAGACTCAAATTCAAAGTAATGCGATTACTTCCACACTTTAAACACTGCGTGTTTGTACTCTCTCCATCACACCATATTATACATGTTGATCTGCACACGTCTGTTGCTGCCACGGACGTCACTGTCATGAGACACATTCACAAACAAAATCACAGTTTAGTAATGCAGCATGGCTACGGGAAAGTAACAGTAATCTAATTACTTTTTTGCAATACTGGTCATCTCTAATGTCCACTGCTCAGCGTGCAACAGGAACTCTGTGCTGTAGAGGGAGTAACACATGGTTGTATTCAATTCAGGTTTATTTATATAGCACCAAACAGTCACCTCAATGGGCTGAACACTGTAAGGTAAAGATCATCATCATCATCATCAACTTTATTTATAAAGCACTTTAAAACAACCACAGCTGACACAAAGTGCTGTACACTGGAACTGTAAAATAAAATTACATGAGATATAAATAAAAACAAATAAAAGAGTGAAATCATTAATTAAATAACTACTTCAATTAAAAGAGAAACTAAGTCTCACTGAGGTTAAAAGCCAAGGAATAAAAGTGGGTTTTAAGACGGGATTTAAAAGTGGACAGTGAAGGCGCCTCTCTAACATGCATGGGCAAATTATTCCATAATTTAGGAGCCACGGTAGAGAAGGCCCCGCCCCCTCTGAGCTTCCTCCTGGATCTCGGTACCTCCAGGAGCAGCTGGTCAGCTGACCTGAGAGACCGACAGGGTGTGTGGAGATGAAGAAGCTCAGAGAGGTAAGGCGGGGCAAGACTGTGAAGGCATTTAAAAACAAACATGAGAATTTTAAAATGAACTCTAAAAGACACAGGCAGCCAGTGCAGAGAGGCTAGCACGGGGGTTATATGCTCTCTTTTTCGAGTTCCTGTTAGCAGTCGTGCAGCCGCATTTTGAACCAGCTGCAGACGTGAGAGCAACGACTGACTGACCCCCACATAAAGTGAGTTACAGTCGTCCAGGCGGGAAGAAATAAAAGCATGGATCACTGTTTCAAGGTGCTGCCTCGAAAGAAAAGATTTTACTCTTGCCAGTTGCCTTAAATGATAAAAACTGGACTTCACCACTGCTCTGATTTGGTTGTCCAATTTAAAATCACTGTCCAACTTAAAACCAAGGTCAGTAACAACAGATTTAAAATAGACTTCCAGGGATCCTAAAACAACAGAGGAGGACTCACAGGGACCACTGGGTCCAAACACCAACACTTCTGTTTTCTTTTCATTAAAATTTTAAAAGTTTAGAGCCAACCAAGCTTTAATGTCATCTAGACATGTCAAGAGAGGTTTTATGGAGATGCCATCCTTGTGCTTTAGTGGCAAACAAATTTGGCAGTCATCGGCATAACAATGAAATGAGATCCCATGCCTTCTAAAGATACAGTAAAAAGAGTAGTGGCCCTAAAATTGAGCCCTGTGGGACGCCGCATGACAGAGGAGCAGAAGACGATTCGTAACCGAGAAGGCTGACAGAGAAAGTTCTGTCTGACAAATAAGACCTAAACCAATTAAGTGCAGTGCCACCAATACCCACTACATCACTTAATCGAGAAGTTAGAATATTGTGGTCTACGGTGTCAAAGGCAGCAGTTCGGTCGAGCAAGACAAGAACAACATGGCTACCAGAATCACATGCCAGAAGGATGTCATTAAAAACCCTTAATAATGCAGATTCTGTGCTATGAAGTGTTTTAAAACCTGACTGAAAAACCTCAAAGATGTCATTACCATCTAGAAAATCTTTCAGATGACTAAAAACTATTTTCTCTAAAACCTTGGAGACTAAAGGCAGCTTGGAAATAGGCCTATAGTTCGCTAAAACTGTGTGATCAAGGCCAGGTTTCTTAAGCAGTGGCTGCACTACTGTATGTTTGAAATTTGGAGGAACCATACCAGAAGACAGACTGCTGTTAATAATGTCAAGGACAGACTGCCCTATACCAGGAAAAATTTCTTTAAAGAATCGTGGAGGGAAAGGACCACGAGGGGAACCTGTGGGCTTAATATGGCGAACCACATCCTCTAAAGTGGAGAGCGTCACAAGCTCAAACTGAGTGAAAACAGCAGCGCAAGGGACAGAGACAGAGGGCTCACAGTCAGGAGCTGTGATAAGAGCCCTGGTGGTGACAACCTTTTCAATAAAAAGTTCAGAAAATCATTGCAAATCTTAGGAGAAACTTCCAAACAGACATTCAGTGGAGTATTAAGAACAGAGACAGAGAGAAAACCCCAACAATAACATGAACACCTATGAGCAAGCAAAGGCAACAGTGGGAAGGAAAAACTCCCTTTTAACAGGAATAAACTTCAAGCAGGAAAAGGCTCAGGGAGGGGCGGTCATCAGGTGAGAGGAGGAAGCCAGGACAAAGTCACGCTGTGGCAGAGAGCCAGAGATTAACAACTAATGATTAAACGCAGAGAAGAGTAAGTTTGTCTCACCAAATACAGTTGGTGTCTTAGAACAAGAACACTGTCAGGAGTTTCAGAAGTTTTCCTGTTGCTCATTTTAAAACTATAATTGAAGCTCTGTGCTGTTAACTTTGTAAACTTCTTTTTGTTGCTCGAACATGTTTCAGTTAGACCATGTGTGCAGGATGCAGTCGGAGCTCTGCAGGCTCCTCCTTCAGTCTGACCTTCTTGATGATAATGATGATGATGATGACTGCAGCATCACTGTCAAAGCTTCATCAGCCTGAATGGAAACAGAGCTCAGCAAGAGGAGGAGCTACAGCAGTAAACATGAACGGCTTCATTTAGGAGCTGAAGAGCTGCTGTGTTCTCTCTATTGTTCATTCAGTCCAAGAGGAAATCATGTTGCTGCTTTTCATTTGGATGATGATAGTCTCCTTTCAGACTGGTGAGTCATCAAAAGATGGAGTGAGATGTAAAAGGAGATGATGGACATGAAAATATCTGGATGTTGTTTGAATTGATTCACTTTTTATAAACTAAGTTTAAAGATGCAGAAACATGATGGTGAAATATGTCTTTGTTGTTTTCAGGATCCTCTGAGGATTTACTGACACCATCTAAAGATGTAGTGACGAGTTTGGAAGGAGGCACTGTGACTCTCTCCTGCAACTATTCAGGCTCTGAAACTTACTTCTTTTGGTACCAACAGAAACCTAATTCACATCCAGACTTTCTCATCGCCTACTATTCAAAGCAAACAGAAAAGCTGAAGTTTATACATGACAAAGAAAAACAGCAGTTTCATCTGGAGATCTCCTCTGCTGCAGTGTCTGACTCTGCTGTGTACTACTGTGCTCTGCGGCCCACAGTGACAGGAAACAGCAAAACTCTGTACAAAAACCTTTGGAGCAAAGACAACAGAATACTCCACAACATCCACTAGAGGGAGCCACACACTGTTACACCTCTGATTCTTGTGTGACTGATGACAAAGACAACAGAGAAATGAAGCAGTAAAGATCAGAGACAGAGACAGAGCTGCTGTGGAAGCACAGAACTGTTTGATTGGCTCAGCTATTACACTGGCCCCGCCCACTGAAGTTGAGCTCATCCAATGACATTATTTGTTGGTCATTGTGCTGCAGTGGAAGAACATTGTTCATGTGCTGTCTGTCTGGCTTTAATAACTCCAAAGACATGTTGCTGCACCTCTTTTTGCTTCTATCTCACATTATAGGTGAGTTTAAGAACAGGGATTAAAGTTTAGTTGAAGCTGCTGCATTAAGCAGATATACAGACTGCATTTCACTACTTTTCTTCTTTCTTTTTCCAGGACTAACAGCTGGAGACTCAATCACTCCTCAACAACCTGAAGTCACTAAAACAGAAGGAGAATCTGTCACACTCACATGTAGCTATGAGACGAGTGAAAGCAGTCTTCTACTTCACTGGTACAGACATGATTCTGACCTTCAGGCTCCTCAGTTTATACTCTGGAAAGGAGCAAGATCATGGAGTGGCAATGAATATATTCCCAATAATCGATATGAATCAAAAACATCACGTACAACAACTGATCTGACCATAGCAGCCCTAACCCTGGCAGACACAGCTCTCTACTACTGTGCTCTACAAACACAGTGATACAAAGTGTAGAAGAGGCTGTACAAAAACCTGAACACAGATATCTGACTACTCTTCAAAGAGGAGGGAAGTGGTATTCAAAGCACAGCTTCATATCAGATGGATTCTGCTAATTCCTGTTTTATCAGAGTCACTGTGGTTACAGTTGCTAATGAAACACTGTGGGAGGATTCACATGAGCAGCAAATCCACATCAACCACAAACCAACTGCAGGAACGTTCAGACACGAAGACATAAAAAATACAAAATTATAAGTAAACAAACTTTTATTACAGCAATATAAAGGAAAAACTAAATTCACTGCATGATTTTATCTCAGGACACTAAGGCAGACACAGAGGAAACTGTTTGTCTTTTCCTGGACTACAATCCAGGATCGAACCATGTTCTCAACAATTGAATGTTGTCCTTCAGCAGTTATACAAACCCAATTCCAAAAAAGTTGGGACTTTGTGTAAAATGGAAATAAAAACAGAATGCACATCTCAGAAACACGTTTTATTCAAAATAGGACAGAAAAAAAAAACAAAATGTGGAAAAAACTACAATTATAAGAAAACTATGAACTTGTTTTGACTTTAATGCAGCGACATGTTTCACGATGGAAGAACAAAGGCTGGAGAATTAAGTGGTGCTAAAGAAAACAGGTGGAGGAGCATTTTGAAAACAGTAAGGTTCATTTGTAGGGCTACAATGATTCGTCGACATAATCGATCACACGACATAGAAATTTCTTGTCACATCCTAAAACCACATAAATGTTTTTTTTGTTTTTATTTAAACTAAAACACACTACAGGAAGCTGTGGGGGCAGTATCACCTACAGTGGGGCAAAAAAGTATTTAGTCAGCCACCGATTGTGCAAGTTCCCCCACTTAAAATGATGACAGAGGTCAGTAATTTGCACCAGAGGTACACTTCAACTGTGAGAGACAGAATGTGAAAAAAAAAAATCCATGAATTCACATGGTAGGATTTGTAAAGAATTTATTGGTAAATCAGGGTGGAAAATAAGTATTTGGTCCCCTCAAACAAGGAAAATCTCTGGCTCTCACAGACCTGTAACGTCTTCTGTAAGAAGCTTTTCTGTCCCCCACTCGTTACCTGTATGAATGGCACCTGTTTGAACTCATCATCTGTATAAAAGACACCTGTCCACAGCCTCAAACAGTCAGACTCCAAACTCCGCCATGGCCAAGACCAAAGAGCTTTGGAAGGACACCAGGAAAAGTATTGTAGACCTGCACCAGACTGGGAAGAGTGAATCTACAATAGGCAAGCAGCTTGGTGTGAAAAAATCAACTGTGGGAGCAATCATCAGAAAATGGAAGACATACAAGACCACTGATAATCTCCCTCGATCTGGGGCTCCACGCAAGATCTCATCCCGTGGGGTCAAAATGATCATGAGAACGGTGAGCAAAGATCCCAGAACCACACGGGGGGACCTGGTGAATGACCTGCAGAGAGCTGGGACCAAAGTAACAAAGGTCACCATCAGTAACACACTACAACGGCAGGGAATCAAATCCCGCAGTGCCAGACGTGTTCCGCTGCTGAAGCCAGTGCATGTCCAGGCCCGTCTGAAGTTTGCCAGAGAGCACATGGATGATACAGCAGAGGATTGGGAGAATGTCATGTGGTCAGATGAAACCAAAGTAGAACTTTTTGGTATAAACTCAACTCGTCGTGTTTGGAGGAAGAAGAATACTGAGTTGCATCCCAAGAACACCATACCTACTGTGAAGCATGGGGGTGGAAACATCATGCTATGGGGCTGTTTTTCTGCCAAGGGGACAGGACGACTGATCCGTGTTAAGGACAGAATGAATGGGGCCATGTATCGTGAGATTTTGAGCCAAAACCTCCTTCCATCAGTGAGAACTTTGAAGATGAAACGAGGCTGGGTCTTCCAACATGACAATGATCCAAAACACACCGCCCGGGCAACAAAGGAGTGGCTCCGTAAGAAGCATTTGAAAGTCCAGGGGTCCGTTCTTCGTACCTCGCTAAGTAAGTTAGCTGGATTAGATTGTTGACGATTTCGCATGATCCTGGATCGTTCGGTTCCCCGAAGCTCATCCGGGACTTGCTGTCATAGCAACAGAGCCGTAAGCGTAAACCTGCTCGGGAGCAGGTTTACTTTATGTAAACAGGATTAGATCGCGGCCACGCAGGTATGCCCGCGTCATTTATACGAAAGCAACAGCGATATTCCACCACTGTTTCACCATAAATAAATAACATCAATGTAACTAAAGATAATGCAGCACCTGATCCATTTATTGATGTCACACAGATACATACAGGTCATTTCCTAAAAAAGGGAAATGTACTATTAACATTCTATTACATGTATGTGATTATTACAGATGTAATTCATATTTCAGAGTAGTAATTGTAAATTACTTCGTGTAATCAAGATGAGAGACCACGGCTATAAAAGCGAAGGTGGATTTGGGAAGCCTGTCGCAGCCATGTCCTGTCCGTATACGCGAGCCACCCATTGTGGAAGGTGCAAGATTGATAAGGAGAGTCCTCAGAATTCAGCGTATATTGCGGGACAGACAGGATCCTTTAGCTCAGCGCGACAGTGTGCTCATAGAGAGATATCGATTTTCCCGTGAGGATATTATTTACTTAACCAACTTGTTGACGAGGGGGTGCAGGACCACCACCTGTCTTTTTTTGCTCTGCCCTTTTCTTGGTTGCTGTTATAAACAAACAGAGTATTTCAGGGTCTCTTTCCAAGAGACTAAAAGCAATATAAGTGATAAATATTACCATTCTGTAGGATATTCTTATATTTCACTTTTACTTGTTCCCATGTTCTAGTGGGTCCTGTTGTGGCTCTAATGTGAAAGGGGATATAATATAACATAATGTAATATAATATAATGTAATATAATATTGGATAATATGGTGTGATATGATAAATCTACCCTACCACCTACTGGTGTTGGCCAGAGGGGCCGATGGCGCGATATGGCAGCCTGGCTTCTGTCAGTCTGCCCCAGGGCAGCTGTGACAGCTACCAGTGTGTGAATGTGAGAGTGAATGAATAGTGGCATTGTAAAACGCTTTGGGTGCCTTGAAGAGCGCTATATAGATCCACTCCATTATTATTGTTATTATTGAATTACTTACGAGTTTAATTTGTCAGCAACTTCCTGCCAGCCCTCTCTCCTTGCTTTTGCAGCCTTTGCAGTGTTCCCTTGCGTTCTGATTAAACTCTGAAACTCCTGAAATCCCTCACTCAAGAGTTCTTGCTCTGCTGCCGAAAAATACCGAGCCGAGCGCGCTCCGTCGACATTTTCGCCGACCAATCAGAGGGTTGCCGATCAATGTTTCTACTATCGATGCGTAGCCCCTTTTACGACACCCAGTGATCTCACATTACTGCGTCCAGCTGTACTAATCGTCAACAGCAGGTGTGTTCGGGGAACCGGATTAGCGAGCTCACGGTTAGCGCGATGGTTTGGTCTTGGATGTAGTGAGCGACGTACGAAGAACGGGCCCCTGGAGTGGCCTAGCCAGTCTCCAGACCTCAACCCCATAGAAAATCTGTGGCGGGAGTTGAAAGTCCGTGTTGCTCGGCGACAGCCCCAAAACATCACTGCTCTCGAGAAGATCTGCATGGAGGAATGGGCCAAAATACCAGCTACTGTGTGTGCAAACCTGGTAAAGACCTATAGTAAACGTTTGACCTCTGTTATTGCCAACAAAGGTTATGTTACAAATAGGGCTGAACGATTATGGAAAATAATCTAATTGCGATTTTTTGCCCCAATATTGCGATTGCGATGCGATATGCGATTATTTTTTAAGGTCTTTGTCTTCTGTATTATTAAACAAAGACAAGCAATACATCATATAGTATGGCCAATACTATATTACATTAATTTTAAACTGTTCTTTCCTGGAAGACAGACCTCTGTTATGATGACATGAGGTGATGCATGAATTGATGACTGACATTTTTATTTAACTTCTTCAATCACAACAGTATATTTGAACATACACAATAGTTTATTTTTAGCTTACAAACATCTGAGCATAAAGTGCTGACAAGGAACCCTGGTGTAAACATTAAAATGAAAGTCAGTACAATGTGCAGATTGCAGAAATATACATAAACAAAATCAGTGGCTTTACCACACTCAGTTTTTCGACATCTGTGAACTACTAGACAGTCATTCAATTAAAAAATAATATTAAATAAATAAAACTAATAAATGAAAAATACACACATCTTACTGATCTCTGCAGTCAGTAACATTACACATAAAGTGCAAACATAATAGCAATTGTATAAACACACACACAAACACGCCTTTAAAATTTAAAGGCGTGGAATTGGACGGTCTAGTTCTGATTAGCGTCACCGCTGTCTCGGTGGAGTTTAATAAACTCGGCCGTCTGCTTCTTGCTATCTAAAATATAACCAGACACTGGTGTAAATTCTCGACTGTCTCATACTTCTGTTTAATAAGTTTTCTGTTTGACGTTTAGTCAGCTGTGTGAAAACCAAGGAGGAACCCACCCGGGGGATTAATAAAGTTTTATTTTATCTAATCTAATAACTTTAATCTCAGCCAAACCGATTTACTCACGAACAAACAAAACACTGAAAAAAGCCCAACAATAACATTTTTAGGTTGTCTAAGTGACTTATATATTACGTTTAACCCGAGCAGCGAAACTCCGCGGTGATCTGAAAATGATGTGCCGGGAGTTGTGCCGTTCTCGGCCGCATCAGTAACCCTCGAGCTCCCGGCTAGCTGTCGAGCTGGTGGGTAGCAGACGCCTCTGAAAACGTCGAAGCACTTTTGCAAATATGGGATATCTTGATAAACCGAGCAGATATTTGATGTTTACACAACTACTTTCTCGCCTGAAAATATGTTAAAAGTTTATTTTGTGACCCAGAAAGATTAGTATGAGTAATTTTAAAACTTAATAGCGGCCGCCATTGTTGGAAACTGGAGTTTGGCTGGGCCGCGCTATGAATTCTGGGATATGGTAGTAATTTGGACAGCCTTCGGCGCGTCGCTGTGACGTAATCGGTCTACAAATGCGGCCTCAGGAGGATGCAGCCCATGAATTTGGACATGTCCAGAGTATAATCGCAGCCTTTGCGGTTAGAAAATTGCACTTGATCATGTCGCGATATTATCGCAAATGCGATATATCGTTCAGCCCTAGTTACAAAGTATTGAGTTATATTTTTGTTATTGACCAAATACTTATTTTCCACCCTGATTTACCAATAAATTCTTTACAAATCCTACCATGTGGATTCATGGATTTTTTTTTTCACATTCTGTCTCTCACAGTTGAAGTGTACCTCTGGTGCAAATTACTGACCTCTGTCATCATTTTAAGTGGGGGAACTTGCACAATCGGTGGCTGACTAAATACTTTTTTGCCCCACTGTATGTTGTCTGCCAAGACTGCACTCAACACTGACGAAGAATGCAGTGGAACAGCAAAACAGCATCATCTGTAAACTTTGGAAACTTGTTATTTTGGACTGGAAAACAAAATCTTTTTTTATTTACGTTAAAGCTGAATTTTTGGTTCAAATACTACTAGAATTTAATTCATATTACTTAATATTTGTATTTATTTCATTTTTATTTGGACAGTCTTATTGAGTAAAATAGGACTAAATATTTAAGTATTGATGTTAAAAATACATTATTTTCAAATTCATGTCTCCTGGGTCATTGTTTTAATTTTCTGTGGGACGAGACGAGAGGGTGATACTCACAGGTGGGCAGACCTGAGCAGGTGAGGTACTAAAGCCTAGAACAGGAAGTCTTCCCACAGGAAGCGGAGACAAGATTTATTGAAATAATCGTTGACTAATCAAAGACAAATTGAAATCTCTGGAGCATCAGAAAATCAAAAACACAACAAAGAGCCGGGGGACTGCTGAGCCTCTAGAATCCTCTATCAAACCTTTTTTGAGACCTGGTGCTGCCATCAATTTCAAAAAAAAGATTTATCATATGTTCCCTGACGAATGAAAAAGCTTCAACATGATAGGTATCATCAGATTTAGTTCACACATTGCGACATGTAATACAGTCAAACGATCATTGTCTGAATAGGTTTTCAAGCCAAAAGCAAAAACATTTGAACCAGCATGAATTTGTACATTTGTGTCAAACTTAGCTCCAAATATTTGACCTTTTCTAAAAACATGTTAAGACTACAGCTTCTCACCTGTGTGAGCTCTCAGCAGGAGGAAACAGCTGATGTTCAACATTTACGTGGCCAGTCAAATGAGGATTTCAACTTTCCCCACGCTTTGCAGGAATGCAGCTATTTACCTGAATGAATTTCTGTGTGTTTTTTAAGTGATGTTGAATTTGAAAACTTTTTACTGGAGGTGTTACCAACATGTGACCTCTCAACTGTGTGAGTTCTTATGTGGAAAGACAAACTTTTATTGTGATAAAAACCTTTCCCGCATGTTTTGCAAGAGTACGGCTTCTCACCTGAGTGAAGTCGTGCGTGTTGTTTAAGTGACGATGACCTGGGAAACCTTTTACCGCATGTTTGACAAGAGTACGGCTTCTCACCTGTGTGCAGCCGTACATGTTCTTTAAATGACGATGACCTGGAAAACAATTTACCGCATGTTTGACAAGAGTACGGCTTCTCACCTGTGTGAAGCCTTGCGTGTTCTTTAAGTGACGATGACGCAGAAAACTGTTTACTACATGTTTGACAAGAGTACGGTTTCTCACCTGTGTGATATCTCATGTGGACGGTCAAATGACAAGTTCGACGAAACTTTTTCCCACATGTTTTACAGGAATATGGCTTCTCACCTGTGTGGATCTGTGTATGCCTTCTAAGTACTGATGGCCTAGAAAACATTTTACCACAAGTCTTACAGAGATTTTTGCACAAACGAGAGCTTTCTGCATTTTTACTGTTTGGATTTCTCGATGATCCTGGATCTGCACTCCTGCTTCTTCCCTGATCTTGGCTCTCAGCAAGAGGGGCGTTATTAGTGATGAGATGATCATTATCTGGTTCACTGTGCTCTCCTTCCTCAGCAGCAGTCACCATGAAGGTATCCGTCTCCTCCTTCAGTCCTTCAGAGCTTTCTGCATTTTTACTGTTTGGATTTCTCGTTGATCCTGGATCTGCACTCCTGCTTCTTCCCTGATCTTGGCTCTCAGCAAGAGGGGCGTTATTAGTGATGAGACGATCATTATCTGGTTCACTGTGCTCTCCTTCCTCAGCAGAAGTCACCATGAAGGTATCCGTCTCCTCCTTCAGTCCCAGCTGCTCTCCCTCCTGACTGCTGCACAGTTCCTCCTGCTCCTCTTTAATCTGTGGAGCTTCTGGTTCCTCCTGGTCACAGAGCTGCAGCTCAAGGAGAACCTCCTCCTCCTTACAGACAGGCTGCTGTGGGACGTCTGGAGGGGAAAAAAAAGACAACTAATGAGATTATGAGAGACAGAGAGAGACAGACAGAGAGACAGAGAGAGACAGAGAGAGAGAGAGTACATACAATACAAACATCACATTGGGGATGGTCAGGCTAGGTAGTGAGGAAAAAAAAAAACAAAAAACAAAAAAACAACAGTGAAATGTGTAACACAAAAGGATAATACAGGAATATCAGCACACCATAACACAATAAAACACAGACAAGCAACATGGGAGAGTATTCCAGTGTGTACAGCTGATCTGGGACAATCTTCGCCTGCGCCTCCAGCTGATCAGTCCACATTGGATGGGAGGCGTTGGATTCAGGGGAAGGAGGGTGATAGTGAGGGCGCATCAGTATCAGTGTACATGTTTCGTGCGTGTGCATGTGTATCCCGTGTTCAGCTGAGAGAAAGTGTCACCACGCCCGGTTAAGCAAAGGTCAACAGTCTCCAGTGGACGCAGGTGGCCTTGAAGGAGGGACAAAGAGTTCTGACAACAATCCTGTAATCATGGGAACAATTTGTTGTTCCAGTCAGCTTCGACCTTGGCGCCAGTGGGATAGCTGCATGAGTGAAGATGGTGAATGTTTGGGTTTAGTGCGAACAACTGCATCCAATTTTTACAGTTGGTCTAATGTCCGTCACTGGTCACCAATTATCTCAATTCCCGTTGTTCTTCTCCAAGATCTTATCAAAACACAGTCTGAGTACTCACAGCGCTGCCCATCGTCTATCATGTCAGCCAGCCTTATGGGATTTTGAACAGCAGTAGCGATAAAAAAAAATAAATAAATTAAAAAAAAAAAAAAAAAAAATGCGGCCTGAACCTGAATTGGGATACAGCCATTGAGATGAGATGAGATGGCCTTTATTTGTCAGTTGCAGGTCTTTTGGCCACAACCGGGATGACAGACCTTGCCGACCGTACATACAATACAAACATCACATTGGGGAGACAGGTCAGGCCAGGTAGCGAGGAAAAAAAAAACATTGAAATGTGCAACACAAAAGGATAATACAGGAATGCACAGATATCAACACACCACAGCACAATAAACACAGACAAGCAACAGGGGAAAGAGTTCCAGTGTGGACATCTGATCTGGAACCGCTGCAATCTTTCGACTGCGCCTCCAGCTGACCCGATGTCCACATCATGGGGGAGGTAAGCGTTGGAGGTGGCGTTGGATCCGGGGTAGGGAGGGTGATGCGTCAGTGAGTGCTTATCAGTATCAGTACAGGGAGTGCAGAATTATTAGGCAAATGAGTATTTTGTCCACATCATCCTCTTCATGCATGTTGTCTTACTCCAAGCTGTATAGGCTCGAAAGCCTACTACCAATTAAGCATATTAGGTGATGTGCATCTCTGTAATGAGAAGGGGTGTGGTCTAATGACATCAACACCCTATATCAGGTGTGCATAATTATTAGGCAACGTCCTTTCCTTTGGCAAAATGGGTCAAAAGAAGGACTTGACAGGCTCAGAAAAGTCAAAAATAGTGAGATATCTTGCAGAGGGACGCAGCAGTCTCAAAATTGCAAAGCTTCTGAAGCGTGATCATCGAACAATCAAGCGTTTCATTCAAAATAGTCAACAGGGTCGCAAGAAGCGTGTGGAAAAACCAAGGAGCAAAATAACTGCCCATGAACTGAGAAAAGTCAAGCGTGCAGCTGCCAAGATGCCACTTGCCACCAGTTTGGCCATATTTCAGAGCTGCAACATCACTGGAGTGCCCAAAAGCACAAGGTGTGCAATACTCAGAGACATGGCCAAGGTAAGAAAGGCTGAAAGACGACCACCACTGAACAAGACACACAAGCTGAAACGTCAAGACTGGGCCAAGAAATATCTCAAGACTGGTTTTTCTAAGGTTTTATGGACCGATGAAATGAGAGTGAGTCTTGATGGGCCAGATGGATGGGCCCGTGGCTGGATTGGTAAAGGGCAGAGAGCTCCAGTCCCACTCAGACGCCAGCAAGGTGGAGTACTGGTTTGGGCTGGTATCATCAAAGATGAGCTTGTGGGGCCTTTTCGGGTTGAGGATGGAGTCAAGCTCAACTCCCAGTCCTACTGCCAGTTTCTGGAAGACACCTTCTTCAAGCAGTGGTACAGGAAGAAGTCTGCATCCTTCAAGAAAAACATGATGTTCATGCAGGACAATGCTCCATCACACGCGTCCAAGTACTCCACAGCATGGCTGGCAAGAAAGGGTATAAAAGAAGACAAACTGATGACATGGCCTCCTTGTTCACCTGATCTGAACCCCATTGAGAACCTGTGGTCCATCATCAAATGTGAGATTTACAAGGAGGGAAAACAGTACACCTCTCTGAACAGTGTCTGGGAGGCTGTGGTTGCTGCTGCACGCAATGTTGATGGTGAACAGATCAAAACACTGACAGAATCCATGGATGGCAGGCTTTTGAGTGTCCTTGCAAAGAAAGGTGGCTATATTGGTCACTGATTTGTTTTTGTTTTGTTTTTGAATGTCAGAAATGTATATTTGTGAATGTGGAGATGTTATATTGGTGTCACTGGTAAAAATAAATCATTGAAATGGGTATATATTTGTTTTTTGTTAAGTTGCCTAATAATTATGCACAGTAATAGTCACCTGCACACACAGATATCCCCCTAAAATAGCTAAAACTAAAAACTACTTCCAAAAACATTCAGCTTTGATATTAATGAGTTTTTTGGGTTCATTGAGAACATGGTTGTTGTTCAATAATAAAATTATTCCTCAGAAATACAACTTGCCTAATAATTCTGCACTCCCTGTACATGTATGTGTGTGCGTGTCTATAGTTCAGCTGACACAGTGTCCTTCGCCCTGCCAGGCTAAGTAAACAGTCTTCCAGCCAACCCAGGTGGCCTTGCATAGAGTGGGAAGGAACAGACTCAACACAGTCGTTATCAGGGTGTTGTTGTTCGGCTCCAGCCTTGAGCTGGCGCCGAAGGGGTAGCCAGGTTATGATGGTAATTGAGAATTTCAAGCTGTTTTTTAACACTCCAACACTGGTCTCTCAGTCTCCCGTTAATAGCTGCGAGCTTCTCCGTGATGTTATTAGCCGTCGATTCTGTGGTCTTGTCACTCTTTTTGCTCATAGAGCAGATTCTGAGACCTCACGACCGCAGCCAACTGATCCGAGGTGTAATCCAGCTCCACCCAGAGATGTTGTTCTGAGTTGATTCTTTCCTGATATAATCCAACATACATACGCTCAAAGGTGTTATTCTGAGCATTCACTGCAGCCGTTAGCGCCTCCAAGCTCTTAACCATGCTGCCTTCAGTGAGCCCTTTCTGAGAAGTCGCACCTGTCGTTCCAATCCCAGCGGGCAGCCTTGGTGGGGTTTGAACAGCCGGTTCCGCTCTCTTAATTCTCCGATAAGTCAGGGCCAAGCCAGCTCCGATCAGCAAGAACCCTGTTATCGTGGTTCCGAATAGGTCGATATCTTCAGCGTCCTCGATCGACAGTCCCGCCAGGCACACGATCCTCTGCCACCCGTCCATCGTGTATCCGGCAGGGAAAGTCCCTCCAGGGCACTCGGGTTCTCCCGAGCCCAGACTTCACGTTAAAGGGTGTCAATAGCATTCAGAGACCAGTTGATCAAATCCATAATTCTCTTTTAGGTTTTAGACACAGACTGTGAGAGAGTGTTCCAGGGAAAGTAATACAAAAAAAGACACGAGACTAGACAAGGACATAAGAACTAGCAGGAAAGATAAGGGAGAGGAGAAAAGTGCGTCCGCCTCCTCCGAGAGCCAAAGAAAGTGTGTGTCTGTTTTATACTGATGCACGAAGGCCCTGACACTGAGAGGGTGGATCTACCTGTATGTGACCAGGCTGCATCCTCAGTGCTCAAACATCTGAAGATGAAAACCTGTTTTATGTTTCCTACATCTAATCAAGCGCACGACACAAACACTCAGCAAGTACTGGTCTCTGTTTATGGATGGGATAAAGAAAGGCAACGGAGTTGATGCCTTGTAACTAAGCAACAACCTATATGATGCACTTAGCAACGCTAAGTCACACTGAGTCTGAACCTTTACAAACCAAGCTACTGAGAACTGAGGACACAATCAGCAGAATGTCTGTGATGAAAATGACCATGAGCTGCCTGAAATGACACTGATGCGTTCATATTATTGGAGACCCACAGGAGGACTTCTATCGCTGTATCTGCATCTGCATCTTAATGCATTCATACATGAGGGTATTTTACATTACACTTTCTTTTAAAGCGATACTTTCACAGTTCTAACTTTATGCTGTTACTTGCATAAAGAAAACTCAAATCCAGGCTGATTTTAGTGCCTGCTGTTTGAATGGAGCACAGTGCAGTCCTGTCAGTGAAGTTGCCCCCCACCTTCTTCAAATCCAACAAAAGTGGTGTCAAACGTTTGTGCTGCAAATTTTTTGTTTGTGCCGCTTTCATTTTAAAGATATTTATAAAATTCCATCAATCCATCCATTCGCTTCCACTTATCCTTTTAAGGGTCGCGGGGGCGCTGGAGCCTATCTGAAGAAATTTAAAGGGGCATGCCCGTAGGTGCGTATCAGTTTATAATTAGATAAGGTGTTTTGAGCCAATAAGCTGGTTGTGGATCACTGACTACCATGTTTCTTAACATTACCTTACTCCATCTAGTGTGCTACCAGCAGGGTATATGCTAAAATGCTAATGGTTGTTAAAACATTAACCTAATAATATGTGAACTGTAGCTTTTAATTCAAATGCTAATATTAACAAAAGTGCTGTCATTTGTATGTGGGCTGTCATGAGCAAGTTGTATAAAATTAACGTGCACTTCAGTGATTCAGCAAATCTGAGCTCAACGGCTCCAAACAGCCTGCAGAACTGTGAATCTCAGGTAACTGTCAATGTTACCTGAAAGAGCCAAACTTCTGTAGCCATGGTCCCAAAGGGCTATTAAACACGTGTGGCATTGACACAGATTTATCTCAGAGCCTGGATTTATCTACAAGTATTTGATGATGAGCTATGAACATTGACTAAATTCATTTTTATGCCGATCAAATGAATTTTGAACTAGATCTTGTTAAGGATAAACTGGTACAACTCTGCCAAAAAAGCAAACATAGCGACCTGTGTTCGGTTTGTGATCACCAGGGGGCGCTATCACACACATTCTACTTCTGAGAGAAAAAAAACAAGAGTTGAAGAAAACATGTGCTAGCTCTCTCATTTGCATTTTTAAGCTAGCTTCCATGAGCAACAGCAATCATCAACACTTCAATTCACTACGTCAAAACAGTGTATCAAAGTAATTTTATGTCCACTTAAAGATGTAGAACTAAAGTTATAACCAAATTATGGCAGTAATATATCACATTTGTCATTTTTGCTTGACAGATGCCAAAGAAATCAGTGGTGGACAAAACTGCAGTATTTGAAGTCCTTCGTGCTTCTAAAGAAGCAGTCATAAAAGATGGAAGTTTCAACTCCAAGTGACATATAGAAAAATCTATGCAAACAACTTGGCGAAAAGATGACACCAAAAGCTCTTTACACTTTTGTTAAATTAAACAGACAATGTATGGGCTGCTCTGGATTACAGTGACGAATAGAGACTGACACAGACAGCAGTGACAATGATAATGATTTTGAACAAAGCAGCTCTCCTTTTCAAAACAAAGACTGCAAGACTGTGGAGCTCCCATTTGAACAGTGGATACATATGATTCCACATAAAGTCACATACAAAAAGAATACTTTCAAGAAAAGGGAAGCTGGCCAGCTGTACATTACATGTGAAAAGGAACCTGAAATCACTGCCCAATGGTGCTGAAGTGTGTAATGGCAAACACGGATGAATCCATGCACACTGGCTTTTCTAAGAGAGCCATGCCCGGAAGTCTGAGGGCACAAGTAACAAAAGAACTTGGTGAAGGCAGACTGCAGCCCCATGTGTGGAGAGCATCAGAGGCAGCAAAGCTGATGGACTTTGGTGATCCAGAGCCAAGCCATCTACCAAATTTGACAACTCTGCGCAAAGACAAACACGAACAAAATCAACTAGAAGTTGCTCATAAAAACCCAATACTGTCTCTCCACTCATTAAAATACAGTTCCCCTCCCAGTGGAAGCATTTGGGACATTGGATTAGACAAGTTCTTCTGTCACTACTGGAGTCAAACTCAAATGCTGTACAAGACTGCAAAGCACCCATAGTCGCCTTTGATGCGACTGGCTCAGCTGTAAAAAAGCTTCTCAGGCCTAATGGTTTATCTGGAAACATCTTCCTGTATCAAGGTGTGTTAACAGGAAGGGACAACTCTCACGTCTCAGTGGTGCAAATGTTGTCAGAGAGACATGATGTCCAGGCAATCACAAGATGGTTATCGGAATGGATTCGTGCTGGAGCACCAATCCCAAAGGAGGCCATCTGTGATTTCTCCTTAGCTTTACTTGGTGCTTTAGTTAAGGCTTTAACACATCATTCAGATTTGAAGCTACATTAATGAATGCTTTGGTGTCTTGCTTCGGAAAAAAATCCCCCTTATGTCAGAAGTGTCCAAATCAAATCTGAAAAGAAAGATTGCAGATGAGACTATGTCTGTTTCTGATGACAAGGAAGAAGAAGACATTAGATAACTTCAGCTAATGTTGAAGCAGAGTTCAAGAACATTAAACATGGTCTGTTCAAGCATGAAAATCTCCCTATAAGGATAGATAAATTCACTGCACGACATCTTGGTTTCATTGAAGGAAACATGCAGATCTGTTCTGCAACACAAATACGAAAAGAAGCAGAGGTTGCCAGACAGGATGGTACAGTGAAGCGTCAGGATCCACACAAAGCCTTTGTGGAGCAGGAAGTGGATGATAACCCCTCTCAGGAGCCCAAAATTGACACAGACATGGACATTGAAGAAACAGCAGCTTTGGAAAACTGGAGAGGCCTTGCAGTTCCACCAAACCATACCTCTCCCCTTGTCCTGAATGGCTCCACTCAGATCCAGCTGTGAAAAAGAAAAAAGTAAAGCTATGGCTGTTAAAAAATGGAAATAATCAACAGCCAGTCAAACTTGGCAAAGGACAATACTGTGTCATGAACACCTGTGCCTTTGATGCCTTCTGTCAAAGTCTGTGCTGCGCTTTCTGTGACAGTCTTACTGCTCAAAACATGTTGAATAGTTCAGAGGAGAACAAAGTATTCCAGCTTGTGAAATCCCTTGCTTCAAAGGGTGTCACTCAACATGCCTATTCATTGAGGGCAGAGGTGCTGAGCTCAATATTCTGCCCTGTTCAGTTGAAGACTGCTGTTCATCGTGTTGATGCACAGTGCCATGTGTCCACAGTAATTCAAAAAACAATGACGGAAAATCCAAGTGTTCACTTCACAAGACAGTGTTCCTCCCAGTACTGCAAACTTTACACACCAAACACAAGGCAAATCCCTTTTGTTTCCATTGATCTGTCAGCTTCTGGCATAGCTCACCTTCAGTCTGCTGTTGAACAAGGGCTCAACCTTCCAGCATCGCCATGCCTAAGACCAATCGAAAGTCCTGATGCATCTCCAACAGCATTTAAAACAGATTCATCAGGAAAGCAACTTTGCACAGGGACTGTTTGTCACAGTTTCACCCTGAGAGAGCTTGTATGGATTGACACAGACCTTGGAAAAGGCTCTACAGAAACTCTGGAGCACAGTTTTCACAGTCCAAAAAGGTTTTTGCTTACTGAATTCCCATCCACTCTGCTACTTCAAGGAGAGAAATTCACACTGAAAGCAGTCATTACATTTCAGGAGGGCCCAACACCAGAAACACTCGGGCATTATATGACATTCTGTAACAGGACCCCGTACATCTGGGAGATGTATGATGACCTAAGGAAGGATGTAACCATAGCATCTGAAAACACCAGCGCATGTCCGCACGCTGTGCTCTACACAAAGGAGTGATGGCAAGATTTCATGAAAGAAAGTCCTTTTCTAGTTTGTGAGTTAGATGATGGAAATAGCTGTTATTTTTCAGTTATTGTATTAGACTTGTGAGGCTCAGACAGTTCCATGTATTTACCTTTTCTAACAGGAAACATAAACCACGTTGTTCTCGTAGTTTTGTATTTTGTTACCAGCAAATAAAGTTGTTTCTCCAACAGAATGCATTAATTATTTTAAATGCTATATTTAACCTAGTTTTTAAATAGGTTATAGCAGTTTGATTACTAGGTTTAAGAGTGTGATCATGAGAAAAAAATATCCAATGCTGGTTAATATCTCTCAATGTTTTTTACAGTAAAGAAAGTGGCTGGTTGAACTTTAGAAGCTTATAATAATATCTTTAAAACGACAGCGGCACAAACAAACATTTTTGCAGCACAAAAGTTTGACATCAAATTTGTTTGATTCCATTAATGTGGGGGAGCTGGTTGACCTCTGATGACCTCTAGAATTTTTCTTGAATATCTTTAAAATGAAAGCAGCACAAACGAAAATGTTTGCAGCACAAACGTTAGATACCACTTTTGTTGGATTTGTAGAAGGTGGGGGGCAACTTCACTCGTGCAGTCCTGTCCTCTGTTTGCTCTTTGTTAGCTCACATCAAAAAGTCCTCACAATCAGAAACGTCCCGCAGAGCTGTGATCAGGATCCTCCCTCAGAGGGACACTCACCTGTCATGTGCAGCTTGATTTGGGGTTTCCAGGTGATATCCAGCAGTCTGCGCTGACGGTCGATCTCTTCCTCGTACTGGACGATCGTTTTTTCAAACTCCAAGAATATTTGTTCAGCAGCAGCAGTTAGTCGCTCGTTGATGAACTCTCTCAGATACTGAACTGAAGGCATCGTTGCTGCCGCGGCTCACACACTCAGCTCACACAACAACAGTCTCTGGAAAGCTAACGCAATTTGCGCCTTTCCTTTGTTTACTTCCGCCTGGTGTCACGTGATTAACGCACCTCCCCCTCTCTCTTATTAATGAATGTAAAGTATTACAGAGAGCTCGGGGAGTCAGTGCAAAGCCGCTAACACCACAGTGATGTGCTGACTCTTTCGGTCCCACACTCCCGGCTCTGTTCACACACGCGCCTTTCCTTTCTTTATTTCCGCTTGGTGTCACACGGTTGTTGCTCCGGCAGAGGGCATTTACCTTTAACTGTTCCGCTGTCGAAGATTTCTCTGTTTCAAATCAGTTTCCAGCTGAAATCAATTTTTTTCTACATCCACGGAAAACAAGAAAATCGCAGATATTCTCATTTGAATTTTAAGCTTTCTGGTTTGAAATGATCTGAATACGTTTCTTATATTGAACTTTAACATGATCCCTATAAAAAGAGTTACTGTTTGATCTGGTGAGCTCAGAACAAACAAACAAAAATGTGCTTTCTGATCAAAATATATAAAGTTTGATTAAAAACTTACAAAGTAATGCCAGAATAAGTTATTAATTATTATTATTGTTTGACTGGCCACAAATAAATTTTTATTATATTCAGTTGTTAAACATTCGGCATATTGTTTATTAAATTAGAACCTCTGGGGCCCGTTCTTCGTACGTCGCTCACTACATCCAAGACCAAACCATCGCGCTAACCGTGAGCTCGCTAATCCGGTTCCCCGAACACACCTGCTGTTGACGATTAGTACAGCTGGACGCAGGAATGTGACATCACTGGGTGTCGTAAAAGGGGCTACGCATCGATAGTAGAAACATTGATCGGCAACCCGCTGATTGGTCGGCGAAAATGTCGAAGGAGCGCACTCGGTATTTTTCGGCAGCAGAGCAAGAACTCTTGATTGAGGGATTTCAGGAGTTTCAGAGTTTAATTAAAACGCAAGAGAAAACTGCAAAGGCTGCAAAAGCAAGGAGAGAGGGCTGGCAGGAAGTTGCTGACAAATTAAACTCGTAAGTAATTTAATAATAATAATAATAATGGATTGGATTTATATAGCGCTTTCCAAGGCACCCAAAGCGCTTTACAATGCCACTATTCATTCACTCCCACATTCACACACTGGTGGAGGCAGCTACGGTTGTAGCCAGGCTGCCATATCGCGCCATCGGCCCCTCTGGCCAACACCAGTAGGCGGTAGGGTAGATCTATCATATGACACTATATTGTCCAATATCATATGGCATTATATTATATTATAATATGTTATATTATATCCCCTTTCACATTAGAGCCACAACAGGACCCACAAGAACATGGGAACAAGTAAAAGTGGAATACAGGAGTATTCTACAGAATGGTAATATTTATCTCTTAGATTGCTTTGCGTCTCTTGGCAAGGTAATACTGGCCTTTAATACTCTGTTAGTTTGTTCATAACAGCAACCAAGAAAAGGGCAGAGCAAAAAAAGACAGGTGGTGGTCCTGCACCCCCTCGTCAACAAGTTGGTTAAGTAAATAATACCCTCACGGGAAAATCGATATCTCTCTATGAGCACACTGTCGCGCTGAGCTAAAGGATCCTGTCTATCCCGCAATATACGCTGAATTCTGAGGACTCTCCTTATCAATCTTGCACCTTCCGCAATGGGTTGGTCGCGTATACGGACAGGACATGGCTGCAACAGGCTTCCCAAATCCACCTTCGCTTTTATAGCCGTGGTCTCTCATCTTGATTACACGAAGTAATTTACTATTACTACTCTGAAATATGAATTACATCTGTAATAATCACATACATGTAATAGAATGTTAATAGTACATTTCCCTTTTTTAGGAAATGACCTGTATGTATCTGTGTGACATCAATAAATGGATCAGGTGCTGCATTATCTTTAGTTACATTGATGTTATTTATTTATGGTGAAACAGTGGTGGAATATCGCTGTTGCTTTCGTATAAATGACGCGGGCATACCTGCGTGGCCGCGATCTAATCCTGTTTACATAAAGTAAACCTGCTCCCCAGCAGGTTTACGCTTACGGCTCTGTTGCTATGACAGCAAGTCCCGGATGAGCTTCGGGGAACCGAACGATCAAAGATCACGCGAAATCGTCAACAATCTAATCCAGCTAACTTACTTAGCGAGGTACGAAGAACAGGCCCCTGGTGCTGGTCACCACCAGCTCCCTCACAGGGAAATCTTCAAAACTCCTCCGTAGGCCCACCCAGAAGATGGATAAACTCAGCATTTCATGAACACTGTGATGGAGATGTTTGTGTAATGTTATAAATACTCGGATACTCCTCAGAGGCTCCGGACTTTTACATAAAGATATTATATTCAGTCCTGTAGAAAGTTATATATTTACAAATATATTATCATCTCTGGTTACTGTGGTATGAATGAGTCTGAATTACTTTGTGGTAAACAACACGCTACTGTCAAAAAACAGTGAAAGAATTCCAGATCACAAGTTTGTAGTTAAACATACAAGTGACGACCTTTGACCTTCCTCAGGTTTTATTTAATTGTGTCTGAGAAAATCTCATGTACTCTTCATGCAGCTGAGTACATTCAGTGCACATTCTTATCTCTCGCCTCAGTCTTGAATCCTCCTCACCTGATTCATCACTGACCCCAACCAGCAAAGGCATCTGCAACCATTCCAAGAGCTTGATCCACATAGCTGGAAATAAAGCGAATTTGTTCCTGGTGGGTGTTGGACTCTGCGCTCTGCAGATATGAGGAAACAGTGACAGGAAACAGAGCTCAGCAAGAGGAGGAGCTACAGCAGTGAACATGAAAGGCTTCATTTAGGAGCTGAAGAGCTGCTGTGTTCTCTCTATTGTTCATTCAGTCCAAGAGAAAATCATGTTGCTGCTTTTCATTTGGATGATGATAGTCTCCTTTCAGACTGGTGAGTCATCAAAAGATGGAGTGAGATGTAAAAGGAGATGATGGACATGAAAATATCTGGATGTTGTTTGAATTGATTCACTTTTTATAAACTAAGTTTAAAGATGCAGAAACATGATGGTGAAATATGTCTTTGTTGTTTTCAGGATCCTCTGAGGATTTACTGACACCATCTAAAGATGTAGTGATGAGTTTGGAAGGAGGCACTGTGACTCTCTCCTGCAACTATTCAGGCTCTGTCAGTTACTTCTTCTGGTACAAACAAAAGTCCAGTTTATCTCCACAGTTTCTCATCAATGAATATTCAGAGCAAAACGAAAAGCTGAAGTTTAGAAAAGATCAAGACAAAAGTGAGTTTCATCTGGAGATCTCCTCTGCTGCAGTGACAGACTCTGCTGTGTACTACTGTGCTCTGCAGCCCACAGTGACAGGAAACAGCAAAACTCTGTACAAAAACCTTTGGAGCAAAGGCAACAGAATACTCCACAACATCCACTAGAGGGAGCCACACACTGTTAAACCTCTGATTCTTGTGTCATTGGACTGATGACAAAGACAACAGAGAAATGAAGCAGTACCGTATGCTTATTACCACTTAATAAGGCAAGGCAAGGCAAGTTTATTTGTACAGCACAATTCAACAACAAGGTGATTCAAAGTGCTTTACAGAGACATTAGAAACAAGAACAATTAAAAAGCATGATTTAAAATTGAATAAAACAAGCAAATAAACTAACTAACTAATTAACAAACAAACAAACAAACAACAGTATATAAAATCAAAACAGATAAAATCAGAACAGTAGATAAAATCAGTAGTTAAATGTAAGTTTTGAAGTTTAATCTTAAAAGTGTGGATTTGGTGCTTTATTCAAATGCAGCTGAGAACAGGTGAGTCTTCAACCTGGATTTAAATAAACTGAGTGTTTCAGCTGATCTGAGGCTTTCTGGGAGTTTGTTCCAGATATAAGGAGCATAAAAGCTGAATGCAGCTTCTCCGTGTCTGGTTCTGACTCTGGGAACTGATAAAAGACCGGATCCAGATGACCTGAGGGATCTGGATGGTTCATACTGGGTCAGGAGGTCATTGATGTATTTTGGTCCTAAACCATTCAGAGCTTTATAGACCAGCATCAGAACTTTAAAGTCTATCCTCTGACGGACAGGCAGCCAGTGTAAGGACCTCAGAGCTGGACTGACGTGGTCCACTGTTTTGGTCTTAGTGAGGACTCGAGCAGCAGAGTTCTGAATGAGCTGTAGTTGTCTGACTGATTTTTTAGGTAGACCTGTAAAGATGCTGTTACAGTAATCAAGCCTACTAAAGATGAATGCATGGACTCGTTTTTCCAGGTCCTGTTGAGACATCAGATCTTTTATCCTTGATATATTCTTGAGGTGATAGTAAGCTGACTTTGTTATTGTCTTAATGTGTTTTTCTAAGTTTAGGTCTGCATCCATCACTACACCCAAATTTCTCGCCTGGTTTGTGGTTTTTAGATGTATAGATTGAAGTTCTCTGGTGACCTGTAATCGTTTTTCTTTGGCGCCAAAGACTATTACCTCAGTTTTGTTTTTGTTTAGCTGGAGAAAATTGTGGCACAACCAGTCATTAATTTCCTCAATGCATTTACCAAGAGCCTGTACAGGGCCTCGGTCTCCTGGTGACATTGTGATATATATTTGTGTGTCATCTGCATAGCTGTGATAGTTTATTTTGTTGTTGTTTATAATCTGTGCCAGTGGGAGCATGTAGATGTTAAACAGAAGGGGTCCCAAGATGGAACCTTGGGGAACTCCACATGTGATACTTGTCTGCTCAGATGTGAAGTTACCTATTGATACAAAGTATTTCCTGTTTTCTAAGTATGTTTTGAACCAGTTTAGTACAGTTCCTGAAAGACCTGTCCAGTTCTCCAGTCGTTTGAGTAATATGTTGTGGTCAACTGTATCAAATGCTGCACTGAGATCCAGTAAAACTAGGACTGACATTTTTCCACTGTCTGTATTCAGACATATGTCATTAAACACTTTGGTCAGAGCGGTTTCAGTGCTGTGGTTCTGTCTAAAACCTGACTGGAAGGCATCGTAGCAGTTATTCTGTTTTAAGAAGTAACTGAGCTGTTGAGAAACTGCTTTTTCAATGATCTTACTTAAAAACGGGAGATTTGAGATCGGCCTGTAGTTGTTCATTTGTGTCTTGTCAAGATTGTCCTTTTTCAGTATAGGTTTGATTACAGCAGTTTTTAGTGGTTCTGGAAACACACCTGATAATAAAGAAAAGTTGATGATCTGTAACAGGTCTGACTCTAAAGTCTTTGAGACCTTTTTGAAAAAACTTGTTGGCAGGACATCTAAACAGCAGGAGGAGGAGTTCAGTTGACCTAAGATGTCCTCCAGGTCTTTGCTGTTAATAGGTTGAAACTGTTTCATGGTGTTTAAACAGTTTTTTGGTGGACACAGTACATATCCTGGATCTGCTGTTGATGTAC
Source organism: Astatotilapia calliptera (assembly GCF_964374335.1). Lineage (NCBI taxonomy): Eukaryota > Metazoa > Chordata > Actinopteri > Cichliformes > Cichlidae > Astatotilapia > Astatotilapia calliptera. The sequence goes on along the minus strand of NC_137439.1, from coordinate 1,494,420 downwards.
CAATTGCTTGTCTAATTTTTTGGATTTTTTCAGTGAAGAATTTGGCAAAGTCATTGCAGGCCATGGTCGAATGAAGTTCAGCTGCCGCTGACACAGGAGGGTTTGTTAGCCTGTCAACTGTAGAAAATAAGACCCGAGCATTATGGCTGTTTTTAGTGATGATGTCAGAGAAGTAGGACCTCCTTGCATTCCTCAGTTGTAAATTATAATTGTGAAGTTTCTCTTTATAAATGTCATAATGAACCTGGAGGTTTGTTTTTCTCCATCTGCGCTCAGCTTTCCTACACTCTCTTTTTTCATTTTTCACCAGTGTGGAGTTTCTCCATGGAGACTTTTTCCTTCCAGAGATAACCTTCACCTTAATGGGAGCAATAGTGTCCATTACATTTAACATGTTAGCATTGAAGCTATTGACGAGCTCATTGACTGACCCTCTGGGCAGGTCAGGTGTTAATGGGAAGACCTGGTTAAAAATTGCACTACTGTGTTCAGTTATACACCGTTTTGTGATCACTGTTGTTGATATATTTGTGTGGGCTGAGATTTTACTTTCAAAGAAAACACAGTAATGATCAGACAGGCCCACATCAGACACAGTAACCTTTGAAATGCTCAGGCCTTTGGAGATCAGTAGGTCAAGAGTGTGTCCTCTATTATGTGTGGCCTCTGTTACATGCTGAGTCAGCCCAAAGTTGCCCAGAGTGTTACTCAGGTCTTTAGTCCCTTTGTCCTGAGGGTTGTCCACATGAATGTTAAAATCCCCAACAATAATTACACAGTCGAAATCAACACAGATCACAGACAGCAGTTCACTGAGGTCATTAAAAAAGTCTGTGCAGTATTTGGGAGGCCTGTAAACATTAAGAAACACAACTTTGGATGGGGCCTTCAGCTGTAAAGCCACATATTCAAAAGACTGAAAACTTCCAGGAGATAGCTGCTTACATTGAAATGATTCATTAAATAAGACAGCAACCCCTCCTCCTCTCCTGCTCGCCCTGACCTCACTGATAAAACTGTAGTTAGGAGGGGTCGTCTCGATGAGAACAGCTCCACTGTTACTTTGGTCCAACCAAGTTTCAGTTAAAAACATAAAATCAAGGCTGTGCTCAGTGATTAAATCATTAATTAAAAATGTTTTCCCAGCTAGAGATCTAATGTTTAATAAAGCCAACTTAAGTGTTTTAGAGGTATTACTTGTCCCCTCGTGTTTGGGAGCAGTCTGTGGCACACAAGGTATGTTTACTATGTTTAAAGATCTTTTAGAGTGCAGCTCTCTGTGTTTTGACCAGGCCACATGTCTCCTGTCACCTAAAAGTACAGAGATTTTAAAACCTTCTAGTAAACAGGGTCCCAGCTTCTCCTGGGAAAAGTCATCACTGCCATAATCCTCACAGCCCGGACCCTTCACACATCACGCATCAGACTGCGGAGACAGGGCATGAAGAGGAACTAAGGGGGGCGAGGCTGGGCAATGTGACTTCGATTGCTCTGTTGAGGGTGGGGCTCGATGGCGAACCTTTGGCCGCTCTGGTGGGGGGTTTATGGGGGACAAAAAGGGATTGGGACGGGGGGTAGATCTGAGCCCAGCATTGACCCGCTCCATCATCTCCTCAGTGAATTTCAGGTGTGGGGAGGAGGGAGAAAGGGAGGGGGAGGAGGGTGATGGCCTGTCAGGGGTTTGGGGGACTGGGGAAGGTCGTGGTCCCTTGTCCTGGTCGTTGGTGTTGTTGAGAGAGTTGGAGGCAAATAGGGACCCCTCTTCTTGCCTTAGATGTCTCTCCTTTCTGAGGCTCTTCCCGGGTGGGGGCAGATGGAGCTCCTCCTCAAGGTTTCTGCTGGGCTTTGTCTGTTCTTGGAGTACTGTTTGTTCCTCTTTATGAGATAACTCCTCGTTTATCTCAGCCTTGGCACCAAGCACGGATGGATGACGTATGGAATAAAACAAGTTGGAGGTGAACAGTTTCACCCCTGACTTGTTAAAATTAAATCCATTTGCTTTGAACAGATGCCTGCGTTCCCAAAAAATATTAAAGTTGTCGATAAAGTGCACTGAGTGGTCAGCACATGCTGATATAAGCCATTTATTCAGTGTAAACAACCTGCTGAATCTCTCGTCTCCTCCTCTGACCGGCGGTACAGGTCCACTGATGAATACAGCTGCATTCAGAGAGTTTACAGTATTTAATAATCCAGTAAAGTCCCGTTTCAGAACCTCCGACTGTTGTTTGGACACATCGTTTGACCCTGTATGCAGAACAATGTTTGTCACAGTTGGATATTCATCTGCAATTTGAAGAATTCTCTCCTTCAGGTTGTTGACCATATCCTTAGGAAAGCAGAGGACTTTAGTGTTCTTACCACACATCCTTTGTACATCCTTTACGGCAGAGTCACCCACAATCAGAGTTTCAGGCCTAGCCGTTAGCTTTCCCTGTGGCCTTTCACTTTTCAACAGATTTTCAGACCTTATTTCGCTGCTTTTAGATGGATGGTTGTCCGATATAGATCCAGGGTCCTTTGATAGTGGAGCAAATCTGTTCTGCAGTTTCACATTCAGTTGTTTTGGAGGTTTGTTGTTAACCTTCCTATTCACGGTTGTCCAGTCCTGTTTCCTCCCGTATACAGGGGTAGAAGAGCTTCTCTGTCTCGTAGGAAGTGAAGGCCAGTCGGTTTCAGAGATTTCAGCTCGCTGTGCCCTGCCTGTGATACGTCCTCCCCCTTCCAGGAGACATGATTTATGTCTTGGTTTTGCACCAAGACAGTCTAAGGGGGGATTATCACTTGAGGATTTATAATAATGCACAGAGTCTACTTTCTTGGTCATGTTATCTGTGCTCCTTAGCTGTGTGCTAGCTTGCTCATCGCCATTGTTTTGAATCAAAGGCAAGGTTGTTTCATTTCCACACAGTCCATTTACCTCCACGTTTACTTCTAAGCGATGAAAGACAACAGAATACTCCACAACATCCACTAGAGGGAGCCACACACTGTTAAACCTCTGATTCTTGTGTCATTGGACTGATGACAAAGACAACAGAGAAATGAAGCAGTAAAGATCAGAGACAGAGACAGAGCTGCTGTGGAAGCACAAAACTGTTTGATTGGCTGAGCTATTAAACTGGCCCCGCCCACTGAAGTTGAGCTCATCCAATGACATTATTTGTTGGTCATTGTGCTGCAGTGGAAGAACATTGTTCATGTGCTGTCTGTCTGGCTTTAATAACTCCAAAGACATGTTGCTGCACCTCTTTTTGCTTCTATCTCACATTATAGGTGAGTTTAAGAACAGGGATTAAAGTTTAGTTGAAGCTGCTGCATTAAGCAGATATACAGACTGCATTTCACTACTTTTCTTCTTTCTTTTTCCAGGACTAACAGCTGGAGACTCAATCACTCCTCAACAACCTGAAGTCACTGAAACAGAAGGAAAATCTGTCAAACTCACATGTAGCTATGAGACAGATGCAAGTGGTGCTTTACTTTACTGGTACAAACATCATTCTGACCTTCAGGCTCCTCAGTTTATACTCAGGAAAGGAGCAAAGGACAGCAGTCGTTATGAATATATTCCTGATAAACGTTATAAATCAGAAACATCACCTACATCAACTAATCTGACCATAGCAGCCCTAACCCTGGCAGACACAGCTCTCTACTACTGTGCTCTACAAACACAGTGATACAAAGTGTAGAAGAGGCTGTACAAAAACCTGAACACAGATATCTGACTACTCTTCAAAGAGGAGGGAAGTGGTATTCAAAGCACAGCTTCATATCAGATGGATTCTGCTAATTCCTGTTTTATCAGAGTCACTGTGGTTACAGCTGCTAATGAAACACTGTGGGAGGATTCACATGAGCAGCAAATCCACATCAACCACAAACCAACTGCAGGAACGTTCAAGCACAAAGAAATAAAAAAGCAAATTCACACAGCTGAAATTCAAAACCCACTGACTTTAAATACATATTTATGCATTTAATACTAAAATGTGAATTTATGTTCTTAGTACTAAGTTATGTGCAATTTAGATGGAACTGTTTAGAAACTTCAACTAAGGATCTGACTTAGCCACAAAATCTGTATTTCTACATGACTTAGGAGAGACTACTGACATTTTAAAGAAACCACTGATACAATAAGCAGGGGAGATTTATTTTAACCAGTGGTTTTCTGTTTTATTGCAGCAGTTATAAATGCATTCAGAAAAAAAAAAGTCAACTATTCTAATCTGTCCTTGGTTCTCTTTCCCTGTACTTGTAACCACCTTGGATCTTGAAACATGGCTGGATAATAGATGAGCTTAAAACAGTTATTCTCAAAGTATGTGGCGTGCGCCACTGGTGGGGTTCTGACAGGTGGGGCACCAGTTACCTGGCAGAAAAACAAATAAATAACTAACGTTCAACATTAGTTGCGCATGTTAAGCATCTGCTGAAAAGCTGCGGCCACGTGTGTAAGTTGACAGTTTCAATAAAGGAGTGTACTAAAAAGTGCGATCATGTGGTCAGGTCTGTTGTGCATCTTTTACAGTGGTGCCGAAACCCAGGACTGGGGCACGAGACCCAACCACATTTTATTTTATAAGACTGAACTTTCTTTCCCATGTCTGGCCACGTTCACGTTCTGTTTAACTTGTTGCTTTTTTGAAGAAGTGTAGCAAACTAATGAAGCAGTCCAGTGACAAAAGTTACAAATAGTTTGAAGTGAAAGTTGTTTGTTTGAAACAAAAATTGTTGAAGGATTTATTGGGAATGAGTTGAATGAGGCAGCTGTTGTCAGCTGTGATTGGTCCCCATGAAGGAGAAAAAGCATCTTTACTTCAGGCTGTGGCCTTATTTGTGCTTCTTGGCTAAGTGACCAGAGGCCTCCAAACATCTAGGTGGGTCCAGGAACAGGCTGAGGGAGTACGAACGACCAAAAACAGCCCGTGAGGATTTTTAATCAGCATCTGCTTTTTGAAAATCTTTGACACAGACAAGCGAAGAAACTGCACTCCTGTGCCGCTGTGTAAAAAAAGCAACCCAAAATCTCCCGAGTGCATGGTGGCCCTTTACCCATCTTTGGATTCTAAAGTCATGTCTAGATTTTAACAAAACCCCAATGCACAGCATCAGTATTAAAATGATGCAAAAAAAATATCAAAATAAAGAAAATTAAAGAAACTATAAACAAACAGTTGCCTCTGCAGGTATGGGTGCAAGTCTTTACTGCAAAGGGGATTCTGACCATCTGTAGCACAAAAAAGATAAAACAAAAAAATAAATAAATGTTTTTCATGCCTTTCTTCATCAGTATTGTTTTCTTCAGAAACCTCTCCAGAGTAGAGGAACATTTGAATTGGATGCAATGATCAGCTTCTCACAGTGAGCGAGCTTCACCACAGTAAACCACGAGGGCACCAGCTTGTAACAATAGGCATGTAACAAAATGACAGAGGTAAAGGGGAAAACTGTTTCTCTAACACAATCTGGATTTTACATCACTCAGGAAAGACTACTGAAAGAAACTACTGAATGAAATAAAGTAAGGACAGATGGGCTTTAATATAATCATAGATTGAATTTATTTAATGCAGGCAGAAGGCTAACAGCAATAATATATAAAAATCTATTCAACAGTTATAAAGGATACAATTTAAGTAAACTGTTATCTTCACTTATCCCTGTTCCAGCTTATTCTACTCTGCTTAAAACCCTCTTTGACCTTTTAAAGCGATGCTGAATGAAAGTTGAGCTCAAACCAGCCTTCCTCAGCTCTGGCAGGTCCCCATGACGCAGGAAAAACATCTTTGCCTCACACTGTGCTCTCAAGCAGAGAAACATATGTGCAGCTATAGGAACGAGGTCTTTGCTGCAGGCTGGAGGAGTCCAAGGGAAACAAATGTTCTACTTTATCACTGTCAAAATATTCTTTCATTAGTTACTGCTATGCAGATAAAACACAACAAAACAAAGACCCTCCCCAATGCTGGTACAGTTATAACCTGATGATAACAACGCATAACAACGTCTACATTCTTACAAAACTGAAAAGTAAAAAACAAACAAAAACAAAACAAAGTCAATGAACTAAATAACCAAAAATGATATGAACCAAATAAACTGAATAGCTACAAAATGTAAAAAACAAAATTAAAAAAAACCTTCAACATTTTCTATTTATTAAAAAACAAATAGCTCAAATGCACTTTTACATCACAAGACACCAACTCCAAATCAGCAAAAGCTATCAGCTATCAACGAATAGACAGCAAATATAAAACTTGATATTCAAATTGAGTTTCAACCACCCGGTAGATAAATATTCTCTTAACAGCTCTCCTGTGAACCTGTATAAATCCTTAGATCTTCTGTTACGCTAGGTCTCTCAGATGTCAGTCTCTCTAAATTCTTCAAGACTACGACTTCTTCTGTATGGGAACATTTTCCCACATGTTTTGCAATGATACGGTTTCTCACTTGTGTGCTTTTTTCATGTGTACCGATAAACAACTACTACTTATAAATTTTTTCCTGCATCGTTTACAACGATACGGTCTCTCACCTGTGTGCAGTCTCATGTGTATGGTCAAACTAGCCCTCTGTGTTAAACTTTTCCCACAGGTTTTACAAGAATACAGCTTCTCACCTGTATGGGCAGTCATATGTCTTTTAAGTGAATATGAAAAATAAAAACTTTTTCCACAAGTTTCACAAGAATACGGCTTCTCACCTGTGTGCATTCTTATGTGTTCAGATAAACTTCTTCTACGAATGAACATCTTCCTGCATATTTTACAATGATACGGCTTCTCACCTGTGTGTGCTTTCTTGTGCCTATTTAAATTACCCCCGTTTCTGAAACTTTTCCCACATGTTTTACAAGAATATGGTTTCTCACCTGTGTGGACATTCTTATGGTCTTTAAGTGATGATGACAAATGAAAACTTTTCCCACACGTTTCACAAGAATACGGCTTCTCACCTGTGTGCGTTCTCATGTGTACAGTCAGATTACCCTTCACTGTGAAACTTTTCTCACATGTTTCACAAGAATACGGCTTATTACCTGTGTGGATTGTCAGATGTCGATTCATTTTGTACATTTCATTAAAGGATTTTCCACAAAAATCACACGTTAAATACTTTTTACCTGTGTCAGAGTTACACCGACTCTCTGAGTTACTATTTGTCCCTGAATCTAAATTCCAGCTTCCTTCATGATTTTGGCTCTCATTCATAGGACAGCTGTGATAAAGAAGCTGGTCAGTGTTTGCTTCTGGGTCATTGTGCTCTCCTTCCTCAGCAGCAGTCACCATAAAGGTATCAGTCTCCTCCTTCAGTCCAAGCTGCTCTCCCTCTGTGATGTGATAATAGAAAAACATGCCTGAGAAAATACATTGTCAAAATAACACTTTTACAGAGACTATAAGTGTCATCCACAAAGGCTGCTACTCCAGATATAAGCTCATCAACAGAGGAACATCAGCAGACGTGCAGCAGTAAAGGAAGAGAGAGGTTAAACGGCAAGGTAGAAAAGCTGCAGGCAGTGAACATATACTGAATGAATAAATGATCAGTATGACCTGGATCACCTGCTGAGAAAGAAAAAAGAAAGCAAGCAGAAGAGAACAAGAGTAATAGAATAAACAACATCACAATGATATATGGGAATATGACAGTAAATACTAAATATTACACATTATTGTGCAGCACATAAGATCAACAGAACACAGTGTGCTTTGAGGTAGGAGCCAAAAAGGGTGTAGTTTGTGGGTGTGATCACCCGTGTGTACACCTGTGAGCATGGACGCGCTTGTTTTTTTAAAAGGTTCCTTCATGTAATGATCTGCTAGAGGGTGTGGGGGGGCCACAGCCCCGTCCTCCAGGGCATGAAGCAGGTATGGAGGAGATCAAAACTGTTTTTTTCTTTCACAGCAGGTGATCCAGGTGATTGATATATGCATTTTTTTTTTCTCTGCCCGTTCTGTTGGTTTTTGTTTTTTGCCCTTCTCCCCCGTCCCTCTTCTCAGCTCTTTCTCTTTCCCTCTTTCTTTCTCCCCTTCTTTCCTCCAGTCAAGTCTGTCCCGTATTCAGTAAGTGAAAATAAAATAAACAATAAAAGGTGAATCAAATGGACCATTACGGCAAGGCTGGGATGGTCAATTTGGTAAAGTAAATCCGTTGGGCATCTTTCTTTGCCTTTAGACAACAATTCTGATGCAAAAGAGCCAAACGGGACAGGCCAAAAAAAAAGAAAAAAAAAAAAAAAAGATCAGTATGACACGACAAACCAACTTTCTAACAGTAACAACAACATTAACAAAGATTACCTTCTGATGCATCATCTGACTGTTTGTGATCATACTCAGACTGAAAATGAAGCCATTTCCAGGCTCAAGGTGATATTGTACGGTGGATTAAATCTGCATGTACTTTTCCGCATTTATAATTCCTTCAGTTTTAACCCTTGTATGGTGTTCGGGTCTGTGAGACCCGTGTTCAGTTTTTTTCAAAAGAAAAATTAAACAATTAATTATTTTTTCACGTGTAAATGTGTTGTGTCTTTCCACTCACTCCACTTGATTATAACTGATTTATTTATAACATTTTATATAAAAGAAAAACGAGAAGCACATTAATTCATAAATGTGATCTAACAAAGGTAAAGGGAAAAAATTAACCATGTTTGCTGTTCATATGTCTTGTAATTGGGATGAAGTAAACATCTGTTGAGTAATTTAACATAAAATTGTTTGATAGTGTTAACCCTTTACAGCCGATCGGAGCGGGCACGCTCCATTTTGCGTAACTATTTTTAAATCCCGGTAGCTCTGCAACCACGTAAGCTAGCGCAATAATTTTTTTTGCATATGAAACCAGAGGAGTTGTACTTACATCTTATGCCATCAGCTTGTCCTCGGTCACAGTTTCCTTCCACATATAGCTTTGCAAAAACTGCATAAAAATCACTTGCAGCAACAAAAACATAATATTCCAGAAACACGCTTCGCCGATCTGATCAGCTGTTTGTAACACTTCCTACGTCCATCAGCGCGAACTATCACATGACCGCATGACCTGCCCGAAACCGGAAGTGACGTCATTTTGCGGAAATTTAGTTTTTTTTACGATCGGGGCCTTATGAGCCTATACTGGTGTTTTTAAAAAGTTATGTTTGAGTTTATGACTTTCTGTGTCGTTTCTGGGATGCTGAGGACTCATATTGCACTGCTGGAAATAGTTTATTTTGATGCATATGCTGTTATTTTGCAAATTTGCACTATAATATTTATTTTCGTTTTTCCTGCAGTGTATAAAAATTGGTGTATTTCAAAAATAAAACTATGAAGACACTCAAAATAAATTTCCTGTGGTGGGAAACTAGTTTGTGCAACTTTTTTGTATTTACAGTTTTGAGGGATAAGCCTCTTAAATTTCTCTAACTAGAAATATATGTTAAAAAAACAAAAACAATTTTCAATTTTTTTGTAGTTTATTGCACTTTTTTGCAATTTATGTAATTACTATGCACCTAATGCAGACATATTATTAAAGTTTGGGCTATAATGGTTGTATTGATGTATAGCAACTTGAAATGCTCCCAAAAATGGCTACACAGCATGTAAAAATATAATATAAGCTCTGGCGGACTTGGTTCTATGGTAGGTCTTAAAGGGTTAATTTGGAAAGCCAAAACTCTAGCGGGTCCACCAGACCCATGAACACTGGCTGAGTAACAAAAATACGAACACCACACAAGGGTTAATATGAGCTCCAACACTGGCTGAAATGCAGCGCAAACCATGACAGCACCTCCACCGTGTTCAACAGAAGGCTGCAGACGCCGACTGTTAGACCTCTCTCCTGACCTCCTTCAAACATGTTGATCATGATTCAGATTCATAACTTACACAGTGCAGTCTGTTTGCTCTTTGTTAGCTCACATCTCCAAAAAGCCCTCACAATCAGAAACGTCCCGCAGAGCTGTGATCAGGATGCTTCATGAGTCCCATTCATGTGTGACTTCATTCAGACTTTTACATACCTGTAATGTGAAGCTGTATTTCGGGTTTCCAGCTGACATCCATGAGTCTGTGCTGATGGTCGTTCTCTTCCTCGTACTGGATAGAATTATTAATAACTTCAAATATTTCTTTAGATTTGGACTGAAGAAACGCAAAAATATCAGAGCTGTGAGAGGGGAGCTGGTCAGTGTTTGCTTCTGGTTCACTGTGCTCTCCTTCCTCAGCAACAGTCACCATGAAGGTATCCGTCTCCTCCTTCAGTCCCAGCTGCTCTCCCTCCTGACTGCTGCACAGTTCCTCCTGTTCCTCTTTAATCTGTGGAGCTTCTGGTTCCTCCTGCTCCACACTGGAGCTCCTCTCCTGGTTCCAGAGCTGCTGCTCAGGGAGAACCTCCTCCTCCTCCTTACAGACGTGCTGCTGTGGGTCGTCTGGAGGAAAAAAAAAGGACACAAGAAGAAGAAAAGTGATGATGTTAGACGTTGGACTCATTTTTTAAAATCAGCTTCGCTCCTCAGAATCTCAAGAGGTTGTGAGCAGAGCCGATTATACCCAGAGTTACATAAAAGTAATGGCTGACTTTTGTATTTGTGCATTCGCGACTGCTGAATTATTGCAGATGAGGCGGGTCCATAGTGGAAGTTAATGTCAGCTGCTCTGGAACATGAAAGCTCGTCCCCTGAGCAGTAAAAGCAGCTTAAAAACTATCAGCAGCTCCATTCAGAAGAGCTGCTGTTAACCAAAGTGCTTCTGCAGGTTTTCATGTGATCAGCGAGCTGATAGGGCTTTAGGAAGAAGTCAATTTTATTAAATTTTATTTATATAGCGCCAAATCACAACAAAAGTCGCCTCAAGGCGCTTCATAGATACAGAGAAAAACCCAACAATCATATAACCCCCTATGAGCAAGCACTTTGGCGACAGTGGGAAGGAAAAACTCCCTTTTAACAGGAAGAAACCTCCGGCAGAACCAGGCTCAGGGAGGGGCGGGGCCATCTGCTGTGATTGGTTGGGGTGAGAGAAGGAAGACAGGATAAAGACATGCTGTGGAAGAGAGACAGAGGTTAATAACAGATATGATTCAGTGCAGAGAGGTCTGTTAACACATAGTGAGTGAGAAAGGTGACTGGAAAGGAAAAACTCAATGCATCATGGGAATCCCCGGCAGTCTACGTCTATTGCAGCATAACTAAGGGAGGATTCAGGGTCACCTGGTCCAGCCCTAACTATATGCTTTAGCAAAAAGGAAAGTTTGAAGCCTAATCTTAAAAGTAGAGATAGTGTCTGTCTCCCGAATCCAAACTGGAAGCTGGTTCCACAGAAGAGGGGAAGAAGTCAGTTGGCAGACATTTTTAACCAAATCATCATTTCCTGTAGATACACTGACGCCGACGATTCAATTCAATTTATGTAGCGCCAAATCACAACAAAAGTTGCCTCAAGGCGCTTTATATTGTACAGTACATCCTATAATAACAGATACAGAGAAAATCCCAACAATCATATGACCCCCTATGAGCAGCACTTTGGCGACAGTGATCTGGCAGAAACTGTTGATCGTTTCGTTTTCATTTGCTGAATTTTTTAACGCCTTAGAAGGACCCCCGGCTATTATGACAAGTTACTCTAAATATGTTACAAATTATCTTCACTACATAAAAACATAGTTGAGAATAACTACAATTTTTGTTTTTCCATTAAATCTTTGTTGTTTAAAACTATTTTTGGAGCCGTGGGAGCGGCCATGTTTTTCCGTACACAATGCATTCTGGGACGATAACACGTATTGGTTGTCGGCGAGGGTGTTAATTAACTTGCCTACTAGTGACCTGGTTACGACTTGGTAAACCAGTACTATGCCGGTCATGGAGGCTAACGAGGGCTGCCTAAAGAACATCTGTATTAAGACATACGGCTTCAAAGTTTTGGTGCACTGTGTTGCATGGAGAATCTGTAAGAACAACAATATCGTAATTTCACTATATAATAAAAATTAAAATGTGTTAATGGTTTGATCATGCAGTTATGCGATACCATGGATAGCTGCTGCCATAAAATTGAGCTCTTTATGCTCTCAGTCACCGTTGCCATTGGCAAGCAGCAGCCGCATAGACTATGGTTGACTATTTTCATCCTCTCTCGGTTTGCACTGGTTCATACTGGAAAGGTTGAACAGAACCCATTTTCAGTGCGCTGCTAACTGTGAACTCAATGCTGTGCAACCGTATGACATCATTACCCAGAGTGCATTGAGAAGTTAATAACAATGGTAGCCTACTGGTAAAATCGGATTTATATAAAATGTGCTTAAAAGGAAAACATTTGGTGTATTTTAATACTAGGGCTGCCACGATTAGTCATTTAGTTATGATTACGTCGACTATCAAAATTGTAGACGACTGATTTAATAGTCGACGCGTCGTTTGAAGCTTTGCAAGATCCCAAAAGACGCAGGAATAAGTAGCAGGATTTAAGAGTGTAATATCGGACTGAAACAGAAGATGGCAGCACTGCATGTACAAGGATGCCAGCTGCTGTTAATCCACGAAGAAGAAGAAGAAGCAGTGTCCGGTATCGTAGCTGTGTCCAAATTGAGGAACCGCATCCTCCTGTGCCCGCATTTGTAGGCCAATTACGTTACAGCTACACAACGAAGACTGTCCAAATTTAAAGACTCCGACAAACGCGGCCGACAAATGCGTCCTTCATTTCCCCAGATTTGAAGGATGGGTTGGGTGTATCCCTCGTGGCCCAACCTGCCCCAGAATTCATAGCCCAGCTCAGTTTCCAACAATGGCGGCAGCTAGTTAGTTTTAATGTTACTCTTATTATTCTTTCTGGGTCACAAAATAAACGTTTAACATATTTTCAGGCGAGAATGTAGCTGTGTAAACCTCAAATATCTGCTCAGTTTATCAGGACACCACATATTTTCAAAAGAGCTCCGACGTTTTCGGAGACGTCTGTTACCCACTAGCTCGACAGCGAGCCGGGGGCTAGGCTCACTAGAGCCGTGAGAACACCAGACTCCCGGCAAATTGTTTTAAACCCCTCAAGATTTTTTGCCACTCTGGTTCAACAGGATATATGAGTCACTTAGAGAACTTAAAAATGTTATTGTTTGGCTTTTTTCAGTATTTTATTTGTTCCTGAGTAAATCGGTTTGGCTGAGATTAAAGTTTTTACACAGCTGAATAAACGTCAAGCAGACAGCTGATTATCAGAAGTGTGAGATGCTCGAGAATTTACTCCGGTGTCCTGTTATATTTTAGATAGCAAGGATCAGACGGGTGAGTTTATTAAACTCCACCGAAACAATCTGCAAATATCATCAAAACTTAATAAACTATCATCTTGTCTTTGTTTTTAGTTAGTACATACCTAAACACTAGGGGTGCAACGATACTCGTATCGACATTGAACCGTTCGATACACTGCTTTCGGTTCGGTACGCATATGTATCGAACAATACAAAATTTTTCATTTATTTTATCAACTTTTCTCCTGACGATGCTGTCTGTGTTGAGAGCTCAGTGGATCTGCGTTCGACTACTCTGCCTAGGCTGCACTGTCGAGCGCAGATCCACTGAGCACAGCACAAGCTAGCAAGACAGAAACTAAGCTCGTTGCAACATGGCAACTGCCTCAACGCTACCCGAAATTGAACCTCCCCCACCCTCATTCAGATCTGGCGTTTGGAACTAATTTGGTTTTCATGTGACGTATGACCCTGAAGGTAAGCGCGTCATGGACTAAAGTAAAACAGTATGTTGGATGTGCCACGCAATGCTCAATTACATGGGTGGGAACTAGTGTGTTAGCGCAGTTAGCTTGTTAACGTGTTGGCCGTCCAGCCCCACGCACGGGGCGATCCACGGTAGCTCGTTAACGGAGATTTGTCGTGTTGTGACGTTAACGTCATTTTAACGAGATTAACGCTGACAGCACTAGTGGGAACACAACGAATATGACTGCACATTTACTCCGACATCATCCTAGTGCAAAGACAAGTGGAAGCAGACAAAAACAACAAGCAGCATGCTACAAACTTTACCCGAGTCATTTAGACAGCCGTTAGCACAGGATTCTCCTTATGGGGACCTGACATGTTTAATATGCTGCTGAGAATATAGCCCAGAAGAAGCGGATAGTATAGCTTTTATTTTGGAAAGAGACATTTCTCTGTAATAAACTCTCTTTTCCAAAGATGAGTGATTCCTCAATCAGATAGATTTTTTAAATTACTTTGTAGTTTCAGCAACATTAAATTAAAAACTGTACTTTTCAGTTAAAATATATATATTTATAATTTTAATAAATGTTAATTAAAAAGGCATGAACATTTTTTTGTATTGAAAAAAATATCGAACCGTGACACCAAAGTATCGAACCGAACCGTGAATTTTGTGTATCGTTGCACCCCTACTAAACACTTAAAGCTGTAAGCTAATCACATATAAGAGCAGATTCATGTTGGTGCAATAAGCTGTACGTTTTACGTCCAATGGATGATAATCTGATTAGTCGACTAATCGCAAAAATAATCTGTGACTAGTCGACTATGCCCTAAAGGGCACTCAAATGATTGAAGCTGGAAGCCAACGAGTCTCTGGCTGAATATCTGGAACAAGCAGCCAAACTCTGAAAACATCACACAAGTGTGCGGCCTGATACGAGTGAGGCAACCTTACTCTTGTGGAGAAATCAGTGCCAAGATCTGTACAAGACTCGCTGGATGGGGTGGTCGACTTGAGTGCTATGACAGACTCGTTATGGAGAGAGCACTTGCAACATCATGTCAGGAGACATGGAGAGAAACCAGAGCAAAAGATTAAACAATTAACCAAAAGGTTGCTTAAACATTAGATGGAAGAAAGGGACTCAGAGTTTAACATGAACAAAACAAAAGCTAAACAAATGGTGGCTGTATCAGCTGACTTAAAAACAGAGATACAACAATCTGTGGCTGCTGCATTGGCTACACGAGCACAGCCTGAGCGTGAACCAAAGCTACAGCAACAGCAGCCAGGACCACGATTTGTCCCAATATGGAATGCTGGCAGAGGTGTCGGTTGGTGGCTTTTGGCATGAGAGATTTCAACACAAACCATGGAGTAGTGGCATTTTTGAGCTCAAGTGCATTCATTTAGACACCAGCCAGGAAGACAAAGATCTCCAGCACGCTTACACAGCTGCATATCACCTATGGCACACATTCAACATGGCTGAAGGAATGGCAATAATCGACAATCAACCACATGACTGTGCAAAGACAGCAGTTAAGGATATCAGATCTGCCTTTGCCTGGAATTGGGCACGCCACCCTTTTTCAGCTGAGAGTCATGGCTCTGGACTTTGAGATGCTAAATTCTCATTTCCGCTGTTTCACACTCTGCACCAGGTGACTTACAGCTGCAAAGTGCATCAAGTCACCACCAAAAGAAACAAGTCGTCTGTTGAACACAGTTAAGATTCTGGGACCACCAAACCTGAGACTCTCTGCCACTTTGCTGTACCAAGAAGTCCTGATGATATAAAAGTAGAACTGGTGATGAAGGGCAGCACTGCTGGAACCCATCATCCACCAGGAATGAGTCCAACTTATTGTTGCCAACATGGACCAAGTTCAGGGCAGCTGTACAGGGACTAACTGCCCTTTGACAACGGCAAAATAGCCAATAGTTCCAAAGCACCGTTCACAGGACACCCCAAGGACTGCAGTCGAATACCTTCTCCAAGTCCACAAAGCACTGTAGACTGTTGGGCAAACTCCCACACACTCTCGAACAGCCTCAAGAGGATAAAGAGCCAGCGTTCGATGACCAGGATGAAAACTGCACTGTACATCCTCCATCTGATGTTTGACTAATGGATGAATTCTCCTCTCCAGTACTCCAGCGTACACCTTCCCAGGTAGGCTTAGCAGTGTGATCCCCCACACAGCTGGAGCACACCCTCCCTTCTTAAAAGACAGTACCACCAGTCCAGTCTGATAATCCAGTGGTCACACCCTGAGTTCTTTTCTGGATAGAAAATAGTAAAAATAAGCCCAAGATTCTCATTTTAATCAGCAAAGGAGCTGGTCAGATGAAATGAAACATTTTATTCCAATTATAATTGGATGAAGGGTTTAAGAGTTTCAGCTCCTTAACATGTGCCACCCTCTTTTTAAAGGGACCAAAAGTAATTGGACAGTTGACTCAAATACCATTTCATGGGCAATACTTTTGTTATGTCATTATCAATTAAGCAGATAAAATGCCTGCAGTTGATCTGAGTTGTGGTGCTTGCATTTGGAAGATTTTGCTGTGAACATACAACATGCGGTCAAAGGAGCTCTCCATGCAGGTGAAACACGCCTGCAAGCTGCAAAACAGCAAAAACCCACCTGAGTGGCAGAAATGGGGATCAAACCAACCTTCTAGTTGGTAGGTGAGCTGCTCTACAAACTGAGCTACAGACATTTGACTATAGTTTCAGTCATGTGGTCAGTTTCTTTATGGATCAATGACCTGCTCCTCTGATCCTCCTGATAGGATCCTCCCTGAGACTGACTCACCTATTCTGTAGAGCTTTATTTCTGGTTTCCAGGTGACAGCCAACTGCCTTTGTTGATGGTTGATGTCTTCTTTGTACTGGAAAAAAATTCTAATGTCTTCCGTGTCTGTTGGTTTGGTACAAAAAAAGTTATCAGAGCTGAGAGATGGAAGCTGTTCACGGTCTGCTTCTGGTTCACTGTGCTCTCCTTCCTCAGCAACAGTCACCATGAAGGTATCCATCTCCTCTTTCAGTCCCAGCTGCTCCCCCTCCTGACTGCTGCACAGTTCCTCCTGTTCCTCTTTAATCTGTGGAGGTTCTGGTTCCTCCTGGTCACAGAGCTGCAGCTCAGGGAGAACCTCCTCCTCACAGACAGGCTGCAGTGGGACGTCTGGAGGGATGAAAATAATAAAACAGATGCGATGATTAAAAAAAATGTACAAATCAGTAAATATCCTCTGCAACCATAAGCTTGTACGAGTAAAAAAAATTGAAAAGGGGAATAAAGTCAACTACATGAAGATACTGTCACCTCTACAGGGAGTGCAGAATTATTAGGCAAATGAGTATTTTGTCCACATCATCCTCTTCATGCATGTTGTCTTACTCCAAGCTGTATAGGCTCGAAAGCCTACTACCAATTAAGCATATTAGGTGATGTGCATCTCTGTAATGAGAAGGGGTGTGGTCTAATGACATCAACACCCTATATCAGGTGTGCATAATTATTAGGCAACGTCCTTTCCTTTGGCAAAATGGGTCAAAAGAAGAACTTGACAGGCTCAGAAAAGTCAAAAATAGTGAGATATCTTGCAGAGGGATGCAGCAGTCTCAAAATTCCAAAGCTTCTGAAGCGTGATCATCGAACAATCAAGCGTTTCATTCAAAATAGTCAACAGGGTCGCAAGAAGCGTGTGGAAAAACCAAGGCGCAAAATAACTGCCCATGAACTGAGAAAAGTCAAGCGTGCAGCTGCCAAGATGCCACTTGCCACCAGTTTGGCCATATTTCAGAGCTGCAACATCACTGGAGTGCCCAAAAGCACAAGGTGTGCAATACTCAGAGACATGGCCAAGGTAAGAAAGGCTGAAAGACGACCACCACTGAACAAGACACACAAGCTGAAACGTCAAGACTGGGCCCAGAAATATCTCAAGACTGGTTTTTCTAAGGTTTTATGGACTGATGAAATGAGAGTGAGTCTTGATGGGCCAGATGGATGGGCCCGTGGCTGGATTGGTAAAGGCAGAGAGCTCCAGTCCCACTCAGACGCCAGCAAGGTGGAGGTGGAGTACTGGTTTGGGCTGGTATCATCAAAGATGAGCTTGTGGGGCCTTTTCGGGTTGAGGATGGAGTCAAGCTCAACTCCCAGTCCTACTGCCAGTTTCTGGAAGACACCTTCTTCAAGCAGTGGTACAGGAAGAAGTCTGCATCCTTCAAGAAAAACATGATTTTCATGCAGGACAATGCTCCATCACACGCGTCCAAGTACTCCACAGCGTGGCTGGCAAGAAAGGGTATAAAAGAAGAAAAACTAATGACATGGCCTCCTTGTTCACCTGATCTGGACCCCATTGAGAACCTGTGGTCCATCATCAAATGTGAGATTTACAAGGAGGGAAAACAGTACACCTCTCTGAACAGTGTCTGGGAGGCTGTGGTTGCTGCTGCACGCAATGTTGATGGTGAACAGATCAAAACACTGACAGAATCCATGGATGGCAGGCTTTTGAGTGTCCTTGCAAAGAAAGGTGGCTATATTGGTCGCTGATTTGTTTTTGTTTTTGAATGTCAGAAATGTATATTTGTGAATGTGGAGATGTTATATTGGTTTCACTGGTAAAAATAAATAATTGAAATGGGTATATATTTGTTTTTGTTAAGTTGCCTAATAATTATGCACAGTAATAGTCACCTGCACACACAGATATCCCCCTAAAATAGCTAAAACTAAAAACAAACTAAAAACTACTTCCAAAAACATTCAGCTTTGATACACTCAACAAAAATATAAACGCAACACCTTTGTTACTGCTCCCATTCCCCATGGGATGGACGTAGAGACCTAAAATTCATTCCAGATACACAATATAACCATCCCTCCCAAACAGTGGTCACAAATCAGTCCAAATGTGTGGTAGTGGGCACATCTGCTATATTGAGATGGACTCCATGCGACGATGTGTTGCACTGCATGAGGCAAATGGTGGTCACACCAGATACTGACCGGTTCTGGGTCCCCAGACCCCCAATAGCGCAAAAAACTGCACATTCCAGGGTGGCCTTTTGTTGTGGGCAGTCTGAGGTACACCTGTGCACTACTCATGATGTCAGATCAGCATCCTGATGTGGCACACCTGTGAGGTGGGATGGATTATCTCAATATGGCAGATGTGCCCACTACCACACATTTGGACTGATTTGTGACCACTGTTTGGGAGGGATGGTTATATTGTGTATCTGGAATGAATTTTAGGTCTCTACGTCCATCCCATGGGGAATGGGAGCAGTAACAAAGGTGTTGCGTTTATATTTTTGTTCAGTGTATTAATGAGTTTTTTGGGTTCATTGAGAACATGGTTGTTGTTCAATAATAAAATTATTCCTCAAAAATACAACTTGCCTAATAATTCTGCACTCCCTGTACATGTAACACATGTGCAGCCTCACACACTATCCATGCTCAGATTTCTCTTAGCTTGGTCTTATATATAAATCTGATTCCTTAGCTAAAAAACCATCAAGAGGAAAAAGTTCAGACTTCAAAGCTTTAAATGATTTCAGCGCCTGCTGTTTGAATGGAGCGCAGTGCAGTCCTGTCCTCTGTTTGCTCTTTGTTAGCTCACATCTCCAAAAAGTCCTCACAATCAGAAACGTCCCGCAGAGCTGTGATCAGGATCCTCCCTCAGAGGGACACTCACCTGTCCTGTGCAGCTTGATTTGGGGTTTCCAGGTGATATCCAGCAGTCTGCGCTGACGGTCGATCTCTTCCTCGTACTGGACGATCGTTTTTTCAAACTCCAAGAATATTTGTTCAGCAGCAGCAGTTAGTCGCTCGTTGATGAACTCTCTCAGATACTGAACTGAAGGCATCGTTGCTGCCGCGGCTCACACACTCAGCTCACACAACAACAACAGTCTCTGGAAAGCTAACGCAATTTGCGCCTTTCCTTTGTTTACTTCCGCCTGGTGTCACGTGATTAACGCACCTCCCCCTCTCTCTTATTAATGAATGTAAAGTATTACAGAGAGCTCGGTGAGTCAGTGCAAAGCCGCTAACACCACAGTGATGTGCTGACTCTTTCGGTCCCACACTCCCGGCTCTGTTCACACACGCGCCTTTCCTTTCTTTATTTCCGCTTGGTGTCACACGGTGTTGTTCCGGCAGAGAGCATTTACCTTTAACTGTTCCGCTGTCGAAGATTTCTCTGTTTCAAATCAGTTTCCAGCTGAAAACAATGTTTTTCTACATCCATGAAAAACAAGAAAATCACAAATATTATAAATTTAATTTGAAGTTTTCTGTTTTGAAATTATCTGAATGATTTTCTTAGGTTGAACTTTAACATGATTCCTATCTTGAATCCACTGCCTCCTTAAACTGACACCACAGAATAATATGACATTTTTAAATCTTATTTTTAAAAAAGGAGTTACTGTTTGGATTTGGTGAGTTCAGAACAAACAAACTGCTCCTCGGGTGTTGTGCCCGGCAGGTGCAGTTTCTGACCTCTCTGGAAGCTCAGGTGAGCCCGTCCAGCTGTTCTCCTCGTGTTCTGGAGGCTCAGGAGAGCTAGCTCAGCTACCTGCTAATCCACCACTACAACAAACACAGTTTGATTACATAGGAACTCACAAAGCATTTCCAGAATAAATTATGTGTTAATTATTATTACGATTTGGCCATGAATTATTTTTTATTATATTCAGATCTTAAATATTTGGCCTTTTGTCTAATAAATCAGAAGTTCTGGTGCTCATACTTTCATATAGATGAGATGATGTGTTCTTTTCAATTTTAGTTTTGCTTTTAATTCCCTGTTCGACTTATGCCATGTGTATTTTTCTCTAATCATAACCATAAGAGGTTCAAGGTTCAAGGGTCTTTATTTGTCACATGTATAATTATACAAGTATAACACACAGTGAAATGTAACCTGACACGCTCCTCGACATGTGCAAAAATAGTGGTGGTGGTGGGGGGGTAGAGGAAGAACATTATATATATAGTATATACATTAGGTGAATGTGCAGTAGTAGCAGCAAGCAGGTGAATTCTGTAAGAGATTCTGTTTTGGTGAAATTCTGTTCATGTCAAACTTAAGCCTCATATAATTCTTAAATTTCAAGTATTAATCAGCTCAGTGATGGAGAACATTTGGCTCGTTGTCCTTGCACACAGTGCAAAGTGCTCCATCCTCCCTCCTCACAGTGATTCAAATGCTGCTAACAGTCTGTGAACCAGGAGGAAGAGGAAGTGAGAGAAGTGAGACTCAAAGAGGAGACAGAGGGCGACATCATCCAGTAGGCGGGGCTCTCCTTCTGCACTGTGTTCAACCATTGTGTCAATAATAAGTGCTGCTGTGAAGAGAACAATTCTCAGACTGAATGTTGAACATCAGCTAGTTTTATTGCAGATGGTAAACTATTCAAAATATGAGGACATTTGAAAGAAAACGAGGACTCACCAAGTTATGTTTTGGATTTTGGTAGTTTGCAGGCTCCCTGAGCTGACTTTTAGAATCATATTGGTCACTAACTCTGGGACAAGGCCAGTGATGCATTTGAAAGCCAGTTTTAAAAAAGAGAGAAATCTGTCTTGGCATCTAAAAAAACCATCTTTAGAACAACACAGAGCAAATAAACTCATTTCCATTGTTAATTCAGTAACTTGGCAAAAAACAAAGGAAATATTCAGTTCAGGGACTTTAAATATCACGAATGTTTTTAACTGACTTCCTTTTTTCTTTTATTTGTTTTTTTTTTTAGGTTTTCTGTACATATAAAGTATCTGTCTATATATCATCATTTAGTGAAAATAGATAATTTAAGATTCATCACATAAGTCATCATTTCACTGTAAACTTTGGAAGCCTTGACATGACTGGAAAGACTGAAGCAGTTCACATATGTTTTTGTCTTTGGACTGATGACAAAGACAACATGAAGCAGTAAAGATCAGAGACAGAGACAGAGCTGCTGTGGAAGCACAAAACGATTTGATTGGCTGAGCTATTAAACTGTCCCCGCCCACTGAAGTTGAGCTCATCCAATGACATTATTTGTTGGTCATTGTGCTGCAGTGGAAGAACATTGTTCATGTGCTGTCTGTCTGGCTTTAATAACTCCAAAGACATGTTGCTGCACCTCTTTTTGCTTCTATCTCACATTATAGGTGAGTTTAAGAACAGGGATTAAAGTTTAGTTGAAGCTGCTGCATTAAGCAGATATACAGACTGCATTTCACTACTTTTCTTCTTTCTTTTTCCAGGACTAACAGCTGGAGACTCAATCACTCCTCAACAACCTGAAGTCACTAAAACAGAAGGAGAATCTGTCACACTCACATGTAGCTATGAGACAGATGCAGATGGTGTTGAGCTTCACTGGTACAGACATGATTCTGACCTTCAGGCTCCTCAGTTTATACTCTGGAAACAAGGAAAAGGATGGACAGCTGAATATATTCCTGATAAACGTTATGACTCAGAAACCTCACCTACAACAACTAATCTGACCATAGCAGCCCTAACCCTGGCAGACACAGCTCTCTACTACTGTGCTCTAGAAACACAGTGATACAAAGTGTAGAAGAGGCTGTACAAAAACCTGAACACAGATATCTGACTACTCTTCAAAGAGGAGGGAAGTGGTATTCAAAGCACAGCTTCATATCAGATGGATTCTGCTAATTCCTGTTTTATCAGAGTCACTGTGGTTACAGCTGCTAATGAAACACTGTGGGAGGATTCACATGAGCAGCAAATCCACATCAACCACAAACCAACTGCAGGAACGTTCAGACACAATAAAAACTGTCAAACATCAAAAGCTGCTCATTTACACTATTTTATATTTAGTGGATGAGGACATGCAGAAATGCAGCAGAAGCAAAATAAACAGAGTAACAGAGGTTTATCTCTTTAAGGTAAAATCTCTCACATGAAGCTAAAAGTCTTTAGGTCATTTTTTTTTTCATATTTTTGATTCCTTTGCGTAATTTCTCTTTTATAAAATAAAAGACTAAGAACTCTTTCTTCTCATATTTAAATAAAATTCCCATTTTCAAGCTAGTAGCTGAGAATCACCTCATTCATTTCATTATGTCAAATCTTTTGCATTTTCATAGATTCAACCAACCAATGTGAATATTTGTCTGTTTTTTGACAGAATCGAGTAAATAATAGTCTAAATATAAAACTGTTAGGGTCCTTGGGTTTCTGACTCTTTGTTTTGTCTTTATGCTTTTTTGAGTCTTGTTCATTCATTATTGTTTTCTCTGTGTGACTTGTTCGTAGCTTAGTTATCGGTATTTCTAGTTTTGATTGTCTGGTGTTAGATTGTCCAGCGTGGAGCCTAGGGCTCACTTGGGCCACTTCGGGGGTGGGGTGCCCTCAGCCTCTCGGCCTGGGGCTCGGTCGCTCTGGCACAGCTGGCTGGGACTCTCCTCAGCTCTTTCTGGGACAGTGGCGCGGCTGCCCCTCTGTTGGTCTTCCTTGGTCTCTTGTGTTCTGGGGGCCTCTGGATGTCTGGAGTTTTGATCTCCTCCATACCTGCTTCATGCCCTGGAGGACGGGGCTGTGCCCCCCCCCCCCCACACCCTCTAGCAGATCATTACATGAAGGAACTTTTTAAAAACAAGCGCACTCATACTACATAGTTGTATTTTAGATCACTGAGGAGAGGCTACTGGCATTTTAAAGAAACCGAAACAGTCAAATAAAATAAAGACAAGAGTTTTACTTTAACAACAAGTTAAATGCTTTATTTACAGCTTGCAGAAGCTAACAGCAATATTCTGTGAAATTATGTTCAAAATAATAAATGCATGAAGACAAAAATGAATCTTCCATTATTTTCATCCAACTCTACTCATGACTGCCTGGGATCATGTGACGCATGGCTGTACGATGAGCTCAAAGGAAGCTGTCCTAAATAAAGCTAACAATAAACTGATTTAAATTAACTTCATAATCGAAAATGAGCCAAATAAACTAAACAACTGTCTATGTTTTGTTTTTTTTAACAACAAAATCTAATCAGAATAAAGCTTCACTGAACATCACCGAGAAGCCTGATGTAGATGGATAACAGATCAGACTGATCAGTGTTACACGTAATAAACTCAAACACAAAAGGAGTTTGAACTCTGAAAACTGAAACATGTACACATTTTTGGATGTTTTGCCCAAAGCTGGATTCCCTAATATTTAACTGTCAAGACTAGGACTTCTGACCCATGTGATTTTCAGTGTGGCGTAAAACAGCGGTCCCCAACCCCGGGCCTCACACTGGTACCGGTCCGTGAGTCGTTTGGTACCGGGCTGCGAGAGTTGAGGCTCAGGTGTGAAATGTATGGCTTTCAGGGTTTTTATCGGTTTTCAGCATTATTTTGTTATCGTTTTTCTTGGGTCTTTTCACGTGTGTTATGAATAAATCTTTTTTTCGGTACCGGTACTAGTTGTATTTTGTTGTATTTATCCGCGACACCTTAAAGGCCGGTCCGTGAAAATATTGTCGGGCATAAACCGGTCCGTGGTGCAAAAAAGGTTGGAGACCGCTGGCGTAAAATATTTCTACACAATATGAATATTTTTCCACATGCTTTACATTCATGTTTGTCACCTGTCTGAGTTCTTGTGTGTACTGACAACTAACTCCTACATTGAATGTTTTTCCGTGGGTTTCACAATGATATGGTTTCTCTCCTGTGTGCGTTCTCATGTGGACAGTCAAAGTACTGTTGTGAGTAAAATGTTTCTCACATTCTTTACAAGAGCAAGACTTCTTTCATGTGCGGATTCTGTGAAATTTATTCATTTGGAACCTTTTCACATTTTAAAGACTTTTTACCTGCACCAGAGTCACACTGACTCTTTGATAGAAGAGTCTTTTACATTTTTGCTGTGATGTCAGTTTATGTGAAGTCTCTTCTTTGACTTTGACTCTGAATTTTTAGATGATCCCAAATCTTTATTCTTTCTTTCCTGATCTTTTCTCTCAGCTACGGCAGAGCTGTGAGAGAGGAGCTACTCCTATTATGGTCTATGATCTCTTTCCTAATAAGCAGCAGTCACCATAAAGGTATCAGTCTCTTCAAATGCAAGTTGCTCGCCGTCCCGACTGCTGCAGAGTTCCTCATCTTCCTCTTTAATCTGTGGAGCTTCTGGTTCCTCCTGCTCCAGACTGGAGCTCCTCTCCTGGTTCCACAGCTTCTGCTCAGGGAGAACCTCCTCCTGCTCCTTCATACAGATGTGCTGCTGTGGGACGCCTGGAGGAACAAAAGGAAACAAGAAAAAGAAAACAGATCGAGTAGAGTAACACACAGAGGTAAAGACAGAAATAACCTCACAGACTGACCTGAAACTGTTTCTGACTCCACCCACTGATGTTGAACTCAACCAATGAGATGATTTCTGTCTGCACAAGTCAAAGCACAACCAGCCTGATGTTGGACTGCAGTGGACTCTCCACTTCTGAGAGTCCATATTCATGGAGCCATAGTGCCAGATATTTAATCTCAAACATCTTAAGGACCGAGCTCAAGTGGCTGTATAATGACAGCATTCAGGTGGGAGGAGTCTGAGGAACAGACATAGACCCCTGTGTAACAGTTTTCAACAAAGTTCAGGTGTACACAAACCAAAATGATGGAGGTAAAGGGGTAAAAATGTTTCTCTAACACACAATCTGAAAGAAACTATTGAATGAAATAAGTAATGACAGGTGGGCTTTACTTTAATAACAGATTCAATTTATTTAATGCATGCAGAAGGCTAACAGCAATAATCTATAAAAATCTATTCAAACATTATAAAGGTAAAATTGAAGTAAACCCTTATCTTCATTTATCCCTATTCCATCTTATTCTACTCTGCTTAAAACCCTCGTTGACCTTTTAAAGCGATGCTGAATGAAAGTTGAGCTCAAACCAGCCTTCCTCAGCTCTGGCAGGTCCCCCTGATGCAGGAAAAACATCTTTGCCTCACACTGTGCTCTCAAGCAGAGAAACATATGTGCAGCTATAGGAACGAGGTCTTTGCTGAAGGCTGGAGGAGTCCAAGGGAAACAATCATCTCCTTGAAACTTTCTACTTTATTATTGTCATTAGTTACTGCTATGCAGATAAAACACAACAAAACAAAGTCAGTCTAAATGAACTAAATAACCAAAGATATTATGAACCAAATAAAGTGAATAGCTTCAAATATAAAAAACAAAATAAAAAAAAGTCAACATTTTCTATTTATTAAAAAACAAATACCTCGAATGCAGTTTTACATCACAAGACACCAACCAGCAACAGTCATTGGTTATCCATTAATAGACAGCAAATACAAAACTTAATATACAAATTGAGTTTCAATCCCCCTGTAAATAAAGACTGTATATCAATAAATAAAACCAAAACTAAAATTCATTTTTTAAGAGTCACCATATTTTCACTGAAGAATTAGATGAGAACAGATTAGATGAAACTCTGCTTTATACATAATAATCATGCAATAAATGATGCTTGTCGGAACACAGTCTAAAGATATTTGAACTCTGAAAGCTCTCCTGTGAACACGTATAATCTGCCAATCTTCTTTCACGCTTGGCTTCTCTCCACATGTTTCAAGACTACAATTTCTGAAAATGATACGCTTGATACAACGGTGTGAGTTCTTCTATGTCCAAACAGACACTTCTGGATGTGAACATTCTTCCGCATTTTGTACAACATTATGGTTTCTCACCTGTGTGAGTTTTCATGTGACGCCACAAATGACTGTTATATGTGAACATTTTCCCGCATGTTTTGCAATGATACGGTTTCTCACCAGTGTGCGTTCTTATGTGCCCGAACAGCTGACTTCTGTATGTGAACATTTTCCCGCATGTTTTACAACAATATGGTTTCTCACCTGTGTGTGTTCTTATGTGCACTGATAAATGACTGCTACATGTGAATATTTTCCTGCACGTTTTACAATGATACGGCTTTTCACCTGTGTGCGTTCTCATGTGTATAGTCAAACTACCCCTCTGTGTGAAACTTTTCCCACATGTTTTACAAGAATATGGTTTCTCACCTGTATGGGTAGTCTTATGGCTTTTAAGAGATGATGACACATAAAAACCTTTCCCACATGTTTCACAAGAATACGGCTTCTCACCTGTGTGGATTCTGTGATGTTGATTCATGTTGTACTTATTCTTAAAGGATTTTCCACAAAAATCACACGTTAAGGACTTTTTACCTGTGTCAGAGTTACACCGACTCTCTGAGTTACCATTTGTCCCTGAATCTAAATTCCAGCTTCCTTCATGATTTTGGCTCTCATTCATAGGACAGTTGTGATAAAGAAGCTGGTTAGTGTTTGCTTCTGGGTCATTGTGGTCTTCTTCCTCAGCAGCAGTCACCACAAAGGTATCAGTCTCCCCCTTCAGTCCAAGCTGCTCTCCCTCTGGTTCCTCCTGCTCCACACTGGAGCTCCTTTTCTGCTTCCAGAGCTGCTGTTCAGGGAGAACCTCCTCCTCCTCACAGACAGGCTGCTGTGGGACGTCTGGAAGGACAAAAGGACACGAGAAAAAGAAAAGTGATGTGATAATAGAAAAACATCCCCGAGAAAACACATTGTCAAAATAAGACTTTTACAGAGAAAATAAGTGTCATCCACAAAGGCTGCCACTCCAGAAATCAACAGAGGAAGAGAGAGGTTAAATGGCAAGGTAGAAAAGCTGCAGGCAGTGAACATATACTGAATGAATAAATGATCAGTATGACACGACAAACCAACAGTAACAAAATAAAAAGATTGTGTTTGTGTCGTTTTTATGGCATTCATGCAGGTTTTTGTCTTTTAGTCGATTCTTTAAAGAACTTTCAGTTTGAATACATTTCCAGTACATTTAAATAAATGTTTATATTTTGCATGTGTATTTTAAAAATGTCAGTTGGTAAAAATTTACAGACGAGTGAGATAAATAAAAGTGTAATACTGTGCAAAAGTCTAAAGCTATCCTTCATTTATGTTTTGCCTGGAAAATGAGGAAATGATGTAGCAAGTTAATGAAACGGCAGATTTATTGAAATGTGTGCAAAACCAAATGCATTATACAGTATACAAAGCAAAGGTTTGTACAATTTTAAATATTTGGTATTGATTAATGTGGTTTGGCTACCTTTAATCTTCACCACAGACTGAACAGTTTGGCAGCTTTTGTCATTTATTCAGGTAGTGTTGAAAAAAAGAGTTCTCCAGGGTTCCTGAAAAAGATTTAGAGATATTCTTTGGATATTGACTGAATTTTGTTTTGTTGCCTGTCAAAACCCTACACTTCTTGAACAATGTTGAGGTCTGAGTTCCAGGGAGACTGATCCATGACTCATAGAAAAAACACACAGTAAAGCACCATCTAGATGACCTTCCGATGCATCATCTGACTGTTTGTGATCATGCTCAGACTGAAAATGAAGCCATTTCCAGTCTCAAGGTGATATTGTACGGTGGATTAAATCTGCATGTACTTTTCTGCATTTATAATTCCTTCAGTTTTAATATGAGCTCCAACACTGGCTGAAATGCAGCGCAAACCATGACAGCACCTCCACCGTGTTCAACAGAAGGCTGCAGACGCCGACTGTTAGACCTCTCTCCTGACCTCCTTCAAACATGTTGATCATGATTCAGATTCATAACTTACATGAGTCCCATTCATGTGTGACTTCATTCAGACTTTTACATACCTGTAATGTGAAGCTGTATTTCGGGTTTCCAGCTGATATCCATGAGTCTGTGCTGATGGTCGTTCTCTTCCTCGTACAGGATAGAATTATTAATAACTTCAAATATTTCTTTAGATTTGGACTGAAGAAACATAAAAGTGTCAGAGCTGTGAGAGGGGAGCTGGTCAGTGTTTGCTTCTGGTTCACTGTGCTCTCCTTCCTCAGCAGCAGTCACCATAAAGGTATCCGTCTCCTCCTTCAGTCCCAGCTGCTCTCGCTCCTGACTGCTGCACAGTTCCTCCTGTTCCTCTTTAATCTGTGGAGCTTCTGGTTCCTCCTGCTCCACACTGGAGCTCCTCTCCTGGTTCCAGAGCTGCTGCTCAGGGAGAACCTCCTCCTCCTCCTTACAGACAGGCTGCTGTGGGTCGTCTGGAGGGAAAAAAAGGACACAAGAAGAAGAAAAGTGATGATGTTAGACGTTGGACTCATTTTTTAAAATCAGCTTCGCTCCTCAGAATCTCAAGAGGTTGTGAGCAGAGCCGATTATACCCAGAGTTACATAAAAGTAATGGCTGACTTTTGTATTTGTGCATTCACGACTGCTGAATTATTGCAGATGAGGCGGGTCCATAGTGGAAGTTAATGTCAGCTGCTCTGGAACATGAAAGCTCGTCCCCTGAGCAGTAAAAGCAGCTTAAAAACTATCAGCAGCTCCATTCAGAAGAGCTGCTGTTAACCAAAGTGCTTCTGCAGGTTTGAAGTCAGCTGGCAGACATTTTTAACCAAATCATCATTTTGCAACATTTCCTGTAGATACACTGACACTGACAGAGATCTGGAGAAACTGTTGATTGTTTCTGTTTCATTTGCTGAAGTCTTTAACTCCTTAACACCTGGTGTATCATATTTGTGAGTCTTTGTGAGTTTTTGAGACTTACATCATCAGTGGGTTTCTCTCCACTGAAAATCCTAAATTAATTAAAAATAAATAAATAATAAAAATGCAACCAATGAACTGAAAAAAACCAGCTGTAACAAATATGATACAAATTAAAGTTCATATATGAATTTTTATTGTCAGAAGCTTCACACTAGCCAGCGCTGCAGTTCCATTTTAAGACACTGATAAGCTCTAAACTCATAATTTCATACGTGTGTCATGTTCTCAGTTTATCTCTGATATAAACAGCACATGCTCACAGCCTGATGGCAACAAATGACACCAGCCAGCTTCTCCAATAGACTCTGAGCCCTGTTTTTACATCTATCAGTTTTAAAGTTCAAGCTGTCTGAAGGTAAACAGACTGATCACAGATAAGAAGCATCTGAGCTGCATCTCACTGAGCAGCTGCTCGGATTAAACTGTCATTAAAGACAAACTCAGAGTCCATCAGCTCAGAGTTATTCACACACACACACACACACACACACACACACACACACACCGGCTCGGTGAAAATGATGCATTCAGGTTTTTCTACCTCACAATCAGAAACGTCCCGCAGAGCTGTGATCAGGATCCTCCCTCAGAGGGACACTCACCTGTCCTGTGCAGCTTGATTTGGGGTTTCCAGGTGATATCCAGCAGTCTGCGCTGACGGTCGATCTCTTCCTCGTACTGGACGATCGTTTTTTCAAACTCCAAGAATATTTGTTCAGCAGCAGCAGTTAGTCGCTCGTTGATGAACTCTCTCAGATACTGAACTGAAGGCATCGTTGCTGCCGCGGCTCACACACTCAGCTCACACACTTCGTGCTCAGACACACGGGAGGAAAGCTAACGGTTCTTCCGCCTTTTCTTTGTTTACTTCCGCCTGGTGTCACAATGTGAAGTTCCGTCAGTTGAAGGCAGATATTAGTGGTTGGAAAACAGGGAAATAGTGCATTAGCGCCATCTGCTGGTGGGAAGTGTGAACGAGCGCGTCACTGAGAAAAAGAACTGATTCTGTTTAACAGGACCTGAAAGTTTCGCTGTCAGTGACTTTAATGAGGTTTGGGGTCAGTCTGCAGCTCTCAGCCGCATGTTTCTGACAGCCTGGTGTAAGATGATGCTTGGTTTCCTCACCGCTGTCACATGTCCTTGTGTCCTGTTTCCTGTTATGAACCATGTGCTGTTTAAACCAGAGCATCCAAATCAAAGTGCTGATGTCCTCTCTCTCCTGCTTTCCTCTGAGTCCTGTAACACCGTCATCCTTCTTTTTCCTCCGCCCACTGCTTTTCCAACGTTTCCACCATTTCTGCTTTATCATGCTCTTTATTTCTGCCTCGCGCATGTCGATGCTGAAGTATTTACTACACATCCATAAGACTCACAGCACCGATCAACCTAACCAAGTCCACAGTCACATCCAACGCATAAACACATAAAACATCAAAGTTGCCTCAAAGAGCAAAGACCCTGCAATATTATAAAGAAACCAACAATCTGACGACCCAGTGCCCACTCGCCCAAATCCATGTCGTGATCATTATCTACCCAAGACACCGCTCCAGTCCAACCACCCACCAGAATCCCAAAGAAACAAGTTCTGTTTGTGACCATTTATATTTTCTTTCAATGCTCTTCTCGTGGGAGCTCAGTGATGGAGAACATTTGGCTCGTTGTCCTTGCACACAGTGCAAAGTGCTCCCTCCTCCCTCCTCACAGTGATTCAAATGCTGCTAACAGTCTGTGAACCAGGAGGAAGAGGAAGTGAGAGAAGTGAGACTCAAAGAGGAGACAGAGGGCGACATCATCCAGTAGGCGGGGCTCTCCTTCTGCACTGTGTTCAACCATTGTGTCAATAATAAGTGCTGCTGTGAAGAGAACAATTCTCAGACTGAATGTTGAACATCAGCTAGTTTCTCCTGTTGATTTAAACCTTGTTGTACAGATGGAACATTGGCTGTGGATTATTCTTGCTGCTCTTTTCTTTGGTGAGATACAAACATCAACATGTTTCCTCTGCTTAAATAAATGTGTGAGTCTGATTAATGGTGAGTTTTTAATCATGTTTATTGATCCATCTCTTCCTCTGCATGTTCTGTTCTTCCTCAGAGTGTAAAGGAGAAGACAAAGTGATCCAGGAACAAGGAGATGTCATTGCTGCTGAAGGAGACACAGTTACACTTGGATGTAGATATGAAACATCAGACAATTTCCCCAGATTGTTCTGGTACAAACAAAAAGTAGGACGCTTTCCAGAGTTTATACTACGACGCTTCTCTGGATCAACAGAACATGAAGACTCTGAGAGGAGCAGATTTACGGCTACGCTACAAGAAAAGTCAGTTCCTCTGAAGATCCAGAAGCTTCAGCTGACTGACTCTGCTGTGTACTACTGTGCTCTGCAGCCCACAGTGACAGGAAACAGCAAAACTCTGTACAAAAACCTTTGGAGCAAAGACAACAGAATACTCCACAACATCCACTAGAGGGAGCCACACACTGTTAAACCTCTGTGTGGATATCTCTAAAAGTTGATTCTGTTCATCTGTTCGTAGCGTTTTGTGGGAGAAACGTTTCATCATCATCATCATCAGGTGACTTCTTCAGTCTCAGCTGACTGCAGGTTTTAATCTTATAAACAGTCTGTGTGGATACAGACTGGATTCATTTCACTTATGAAGCAAAATATAAGAAATAACATTGATGTTGATGGAAACTCACATCAACCACCCCTAATTATTATCATTATTTAAAGACAATTATGGCAACTAATTGAACTGATGTATTTACATCATAATGTCTTCCTAAATGTAAGAAAATTACAATAATAGTAAATAATATATTAAATTCAATTTAAATATTCGAAATTGTTGTCAATAAAGAAAAGTGATACCTTCATGGTGTCTGCTGCTTTCTTCTCCCACTGAAACGCTACAGATGAACAGAATCAACCTTGTGGGATTTCCTTACCTGAATATTCGCCCGTGCATCAAGACGTCTTTAAGAAAGAAGCTGTTGTGTTGTCCTGTCAGACTGTAACGATGAGCGAGTGGACTGAGCACTCGGCCTGGGCTGTTAGACCACCACAGGCCACACATAGCCCACTGTGATCTTAAGTGGGTCAGACCGGTGAAACTTTCTCTCAGTGCAAAGAAGTTACATATTTAACTCTTTTTCTACATGATGTTTGCTGGACGTTGACACTGTTTTTACACAGTCATTTACAGTAAGTAAAGGTTTAATCCTTTAACAGCTGAAATGATTTAAGGCTGCCATTGGTCATTAGGCAGGATCATGGTTTTGTTGCTTGAGCTGCCGTTACTTATCCATGGCGTTATATATGTGTGTGGAAATAAACACCCCCTGCTTCCACCGTACTCGGTCTCACTGTAAATCCATTGGCAAAAGGCCGCCTTGACAAAGGCTCCCACGTACAGACATACGTCAGTTAATAACTGACATTTGAAATGATCTCGTAGGCCTAATGTGACGTGTCTGTGCGTTTCTACAAATCAAGACAACTAATCTGAGAGAAATAAGTCAAAACTTTCTGTTCATGTGAGGCTCACTGCTCACATCACACTTTTATTATTAGTGTTTCATGTGCATCGGTATACTGAACAAAACTTCTGTAAGCAAATGTGACGTGTGGAAGATTTTTACAAAGTCCAAGCTGCACTGCAAAACTGCAGGCAGCAAGAGTTAGTCGTTAGCAATTCATCAGCCTTTTTAAAAGAAGCAACAACAAGTCCTGCAGCAGCTTTGGAAGGAAAACATGGATGATATAAGATTTTCATGTTTTAATCATTTTTATTCAAAAGAGCAAATTTTCTTTGTTGCACATAATGGAAAAGTTTTCAAAAGAGTTGAAACCTTCATCATCCCAACTAGCATTTGTTGGGATGATGAAGCAACCAGCAACTCTGGTTATAAAGTGTGTGAAGCACAGGAGGAGGAGTGACTGAGAGCAGAGAGGAGGAGCAGAGATTCAGGGAGGAGCTGAGCTGTTACTGAACTATAGAAGAGAGAAAAACCTCCACATTCAACAGAGTTCAACACAAAACAAACTTTATGTTCCTCAACATGCTGTCATTACATCACTGTGTGTTTCCTCTGATTCTTCTCACTCTCACAGGTCTGCTCACCTACACAGGAAACTATGTTCAATTAAATGATTCATTAACGTCAATTATTGATTGAAAACGTTCTCTCTTCCTTCAGGTGTCACATGTGATCAGCTCACTCCAGTCAAAGATGAAGAGTCCAGCGTAGAAGGCAGCACAGTTACTCTGACCTACACTTACAAAGTGTCACCTTCTGATTATTTCTTCTGGTATCGACAACATCCAGGAAAACCTCCAGAGTTCCTGATCTCACACTCACCTTCAGGATCAGTAGGAGTAGAAAAAGTTCCTGGACTGAAGATTCAAGTGAAGGGAACAGAAATCAAGATGAGCATCTCCTCTGCTGCAGTGTCTGACTCTGCTGTGTACTACTGTGCTCTGCAGCCCACAGTGACAGGAAACAGCAAAACTCTGTACAAAAACCTTTGGAGCAAAGACAACAGAATACTCCACAACATCCACTAGAGGGAGCCACACACTGTTAAACCTCTGATTCTTGTGTCATTGGACTGATGACAAAGACAACAGAGAAATGAAGCAGTAAAGATCAGAGACAGAGACAGAGCTGCTGTGGAAGCACAAAACTATTTGATTGGCTGAGCTATTAAACTGGCCCCGCCCACTGAACCTGAGCTCATCCAATGACATTATTTGTTGGTCATTGTGCTGCAGTGGAAGAACATTGTTCATGTGCTGTCTGTCTGGCTTTAATAACTCCAAAGACATGTTGCTGCACCTCTTTTTGCTTCTATCTCACATTATAGGTGAGTTTAAGAACAGGGATTAAAGTTTAGTTGAAGCTGCTGCATTAAGCAGATATACAGACTGCATTTCACTACTTTTCTTCTTTCTTTTTCCAGGACTAACAGCTGGAGACTCAATCACTCCTCAACAACCTGAAGTCACTGAAACAGAAGGAGAATCTGTCAAACTCACATGTAGCTATGAGACGAGTGATGATACTCCTTGGCTTTATTGGTACAGACATGATTCTGACCTTCAGGCTCCTCAGTTCATACTAAGGAAAGGGGCAAAACGCAGCACAAGTGAATATATTCCTGATAAACGATATGGATCAGAAACATCACCTACATCAACTAATCTGACCATAGCAGCCCTAACCCTGGCAGACACAGCTCTCTACTACTGTGCTCTAGAAACACAGTGATACAAAGTGTAGAAGAGGCTGTACAAAAACCTGAACACAGATATCTGACTACTCTTCAAAGAGGAGGGAAGTGGTATTCAAAGCACAGCTTCATATCAGATGGATTCTGCTAATTCCTGTTTTATCAGAGTCACTGTGGTTACAGCTGCTAATGAAACACTGTGGGAGGATTCACATGAGCAGCAAATCCACATCAACCACAAACCAACTGCAGGAACGTTCAGACATGAAGAAAAATATAACGATGAACTCTCAAATTAACTAGTTTTATTCAGTATTTTACTCTAAAGTCCACAGGTATGTGCTGGGGGGTTTTCAAAACATAAATTACAAAAACTTTACATAAACAAGTTTTATGAATACAAGAAATCATAAAATGCTTGGAAACATTATAGGATTATGAAACAAATCAAATGGATTAAAATGTGTTGGTTTCTTTAGTGAAATTCTTTTCATATAAAATTAATGTTTCCTAAGATTTGTCGGCGAGTGATGAAGATGTTCAAAGGAGTTAAAAACAAAGATTGAAAGCCACTGGAGGTTTCTGAGTTTGTGCTGAAAGCTGTAACATGTGTTGAGGTTTGGTTTTGGTGTTTGTAACATGCAGAGATATGAGAGGAGGAAGAGGCTGAAGGAGGAGCAACACTGTCACAGAGCAGAAAAGGACTCCCACTGTCAGATACATTCAGTATGTGAAGCATACAGAACAGATAGTGTGTGGAAGATGCTGTCACTGCATTACTGGCTCATGTTTCCTTTGTTTGTGATCACACTAACAGGTCGGTTAAAGCAGGAAGAAGAAATGTCTTTAAAGGATCTGTTTGCTAGAAATCACTGGAACAGGCGCTCACAGTTTAACATCGTCTTTAACAACATTTATCTCTTCCTTTAGGTGTCAGCTGTGATCAACTCACTGCAGTCAAGGATGAAGAGTCCACTGTAGAAGGAAACACTCTCACTCTGTCCTACAGATTATCCAGAGAAGCAAGAAGTGACGATTATTTCTTCTGGTATCGACAATATCCAGGAAACCCACCAGAGTTCCTGATCTCTCATTTGGCATCAGGAAACATATTGAAACAAGAATTTCCCACAGTGTCAGTTAAAGTGCATGACGATCAAAAACAAATGGATCTTCAGATCTCCTCTGCTGCAGTGTCTGACTCTGCTGTGTACTACTGTGCTGTGAGGCCCACAGTGACAGGAAACAGCAAAACTCTGTACAAAAACCTTTGGAGCAAAGACAACAGAATACTCCACAACATCCACTAGAGGGAGCCACACACTGTTGACTTCTCTGTTTTCTGCATTCCTTGTGATGATTGTAGCATCCCCAATTGAAAAGATGATCTCAAACCTATTGAACAGCCATGTCTTCTCCTCTTCCTGAGCTTCACTGTGTCTTTTTTAGCTCTCCGAGGCTTACCCGTAGAGGCGGTGGCTTAGCCTCGGTCTCTAAATGTAAATACAAAGTCCGACAGCTAACCTCTCCTTTCTACCTCAGCTACGAGGCTCAACTTTTGGAGATGACCGCCCCTCGAACTACTCTGTTTGTTCTGGTTTACCGGCCACCTAAATATAATAAGACTTTTATTCATTAATTTGCTGACCTTCTTAGGTCTGTTATTTTTAAATATGACTGTGTGATTATTATTGGTTATTTTAACATTCATATCTGCTGTAAGGACGATCCGTTAGCTAAAGACTTCCTTGCATTAACTGATTCTTTTAATCTTGCCCAGTGAGTCAACCAACCAACCCACACTAAGGGCCATACTCTCGATCTGTTTTTTCACATGGTTTGGACATTTGCATTAGGGATATAAGCAATGTTGGGATTTCCTGTTATCTTTGATGTTAATTTATGTAATTCTGAACTTCTGAACCATCCCATGGTTGATGACTTTGCCAGCACCTTTTTTTTTTCACATGCTCCTCCATCCTCAATACTTTTGCCCCTATTAAAATGAAGCAACCTAGATCCTTTTCCCAATGTTGGCTAAATGATTCTACTCGTGCCTCGCGACGTGCGTGCCGCAACGATGAGAGAAGAAGGAAGAAAGCGGCATGCCTCAAGGATCTGTCCTTGGTCCCCTGCTCTTCTCACTGTATATGCTTCCCTTAGGCGCAATCTTTGAGAAGTACAACATTGCACATCATTGTTATGCCAATGATATTCAGATCTATTTCGAATTAACTGATGATCCTGACATGTCTTGTACTGTTTTCGTGAGCGTATGCACGAGGTCAAAGATTGGCTCTCTGGTAACTCTCTTATCTTAAATGACAGGAAAACCAAAA
Source organism: Astatotilapia calliptera (assembly GCF_964374335.1). NCBI lineage: Eukaryota > Metazoa > Chordata > Actinopteri > Cichliformes > Cichlidae > Astatotilapia > Astatotilapia calliptera. The sequence continues at coordinate 1,457,420 of NC_137439.1, read as the reverse complement.
TCATCGTGTTCGACAGTAATATCCCTTGCGGCCAACTCCGTGACGCCTTTGGTCGCTTTGCCAGTTACCTCTCCGACACTGTTTGTGACCTGTGTGATTTTGGATAGCTCATTTAAATTCGACAAACAAGTGTCTTCTGTTGTTAAATCCTGCTTCCACCAATTTCGTCTTATTAGCAAAGCCAGACATTATGTCCCGCATAGAGACCTGGAAAAGCTCATCCACGCCTTCGTGACATCTAGGTTGGATTACTGCAACTCCCTTTTATTATTTTTTATTTGGCCTGAACTCTACTCTTTTCCATAGACTGCAAATTGTTCAGAATGCGGCGGCTCGTATCCTTACTGGTACGGTGTGTCTCCATTATCCCCGTCCTTGCTGACCTGCATTGTCTTCCCGTTAAGTACCCTATTTAATTCAAAACCCTGCTGCTCACCTTTAGAACTTTAGAACTATTAAAAATAAAGCGCCAAATCACCTCATTGAACGACTTAGATCGGGGTGGCCAGCTCCAGGTCTCAACAGCCGGTGTCCTACAGGTTTTAGATCTCACCCTGGGTCACCACACCTGAATCAAATGATTGGTTCATTACCAGGCCTCTGGAGAACTCCAAGACATGTTGAGGAGGTAATTTAGCCATTATATCAGCTGTGATGGATCAAGGACACATCTAAAACCTGCAGGACACTGGCTCTCGAGGCCCGGAGTTGGCCACCCCTGGCTTAGACCATACACCCCTGCTAGGGTACTAAGATCATCTTCCCAGTCATTTTGGTACAGCCGAGACTGCACGTTTGCCTTGGCTGCCATGAAATAAAATACACTATAATACAATTGTCTTTGACTTTGCACAGCATATAGCAGTGAACATTGTAAACCTTTGCACTGCCGACTAAGCGTGACAAACTTATCGTGGTGTGTTAGCACCCTCTGGTGGGTGAAAACCCTTACACTTACGGTCAGCTGCTTTATGCTCTGTGAAATAACAAATACACATGTACACAACAAAACTTTGATACCAACCTTGTTCCCTCATCAACCTGGCACTAAGGAACCATTTGTGACACCTTAACTGCCATCTGTTTCCTGTTTCTTAACCGCTGAGAACGCCACATTCAAGCTCGCGCTGTTGCTGTATCGTTTATGTAAACTGACTTACGACACCGTGTAGGTCTATACCTTTTCAAAGTAAAAGCATCAACTGTTTCCAAGCTGAATAGTAAGCACTTATGAACCAATTTTTAATAAAGTAAATATTAATAGGTTATTTACAGCAATAATTACACAGATTTAAATAAATAATTTCACAGAAACTTCATGTCAGTCAGTAAGTAAACACAGAAACAGTGACAGACAATCAGATTTATAGATTTATGTTAACTCCTAAATTAGATTGTTCAGATAAGGATCTACCAAGACCTTCCTTTCTCTTCACTTCTTCATTTTCTTCTTCTTCTTCTTCCTCAGTAAAGTACAGTATAATGAGTAAAGTATAATACCTTGATGCTTTTTTGCCTTGGTGAATAAAAATGTAAGTAAAAAACAATAAAATGAAATAGCTTGTTAAATTCATTGCAGCAAAATGAAGCAGTGTTAAGTGTTTCAGTGCAACTGATTATAAAGTGTAAATACAACGCATGTTTATCATCAGAAAACTCTTGTTCTCATAAAGAACTGCTATCAGGAAATTTCAGTGAGGTTTTATTACAGACACAGCTCAGCTGCAGGCAGAACAACAGAAGAACTCCAGAATAAACCAATTTCATCCATTATTTTACTCCAACCACAGAGCCAGCCTTCATGGTCATTCTCTTCATGTCTTGCAGGAATACAAGACATTATATCAGCAGGGGGAATAACACAGGGCTGTGAATGAGTCCTGTCACTGTGATCAGGCTCCTCCTTCTAATCCACCAACTTAGTGTTGATGAAGACTAAACAGAGAGATCACAGCTTCTTTATACTTGCTGTAGCTCACAGTTACTCTACACTGCAGATATGACGCCTCTGTTCATCTCAGTGCTGCTGGCTGCTATGTGCCTCGGTTTGAACACAACTCTGTTTCTTTGATATCAACATTGACGTGATTCTTTAACAGCACACTGATACTGTTTGTTGGTGTTTTACAGAATGCAGAGCACAAAAAGACAACGTGCTGCAAGCAAAAGGAGAAGAGACTGCTGCTGCAGGAGGCACAGTGACACTTCACTGTCAGTATAACAGCAGCACTACAACAGTTCCTTCTCTCTTCTGGTACAAACAGGATGGAAACAACAGCCCCAAATTCATCCTGAGTCGTGTTAGCAGGGATGATGGAAACACAGCAGACGAGTTCAAGGAGAGATTTTCATCCACACTGGATTCCAGCATCAGATCAGTTCCTCTGAAGATCCAGAAGCTTCAGCTGTCTGACTCTGCTGTGTACTACTGTGCTCTGCAGCCCACAGTGACAGGAAACAGCAAAACTCTGTACAAAAACCTTTGGAGCAAAGACAACAGAATACTCCACAACATCCACTAGAGGGAGCCACACACTGTTAAACTTCTCTAGCTTATTAGAATACAGACTACATTCATTTTCATGGATTTACCAACAAAACATTGTTTCTTTATGTTTTTATAAATAAAAGCACATTAAATATAATAAGAATCATCTGAAGTCCCTCAAGAGAAGAAAAGTTCAGAAAGAAAAATACCCTCAGACCACAAATTACATTTTAAATGATTAATACACTACGAGACGAGATGAGATGACCTTTATTAGTCACACATCGGAAATTTGTTTTGTTACAGCAGAAAGTGCAAAGTTACATCGCAAAATTTAGAAAAACTCTGGAATAACATAAAAATAAGATACTCTACACAATAGAATAGAATAAGATGAAATACTATATACAATCGAATAAAATAGAATAAAATAGAATACAAATGCTATATACAACTGAGTATAATACAACGATGCCAGAAAAGAGTATTGCACTTAGTGTTATTGCACATGTGTGGATGTGAGTGTTGGTCAGTTGAAGTCTTTGTTGTGGAGTCTGACAGCAGTGGGGAGAAAAGACCTGCGAAATCTCTCCGTCCCACACTCTGGGTGCAGCAGCCCCTGAAGGAGCTGCTCAGTGCTGTCACAGTCTGCTGCATGGGCTGGGAGATGTTGTCCATCAGGGATGACAGCTTAGCCACCATTCTCCTGTCACTCACCACCTCCACTGGGTCCAGAGGGCATCCTAGAACAAAGCTGGCCCTGCGGATCATCCTGTTCAGTCTCTTCCTGTCCCCAGCAGAGATGCTGCCGCCCCAGCAGACCACACCGTAAAAGATGTCATAGAAGGTCTTCAGGAGTGGGTCCTTCACTCCAAACGACCTGAGTCTCCACAGCAGGTACAGCCTGCTCTGCCCTTTGCTGAGGGCGTCTGAATTATGAGCAATGTTCCCTCTAAGCTGCACATGTGCGCAATTGCTGGCACGGTCTCTGCGGACAGAAAATCTGCGTTGCGCACAAAAAAAAATCTAACCTGAATTGAAATTAAAATTAAAACTTTAACAATTCTGTTCTGCAGTGTTAGTCAGTGAGTGACTGGCTGCTCCCGTATGGGATCAGAACGATGCCACCTTATCCCACAGTCCAGCCAATGATGCGATTCACATTCGTATATACGCAGCTAATCAACGTGGTTGACAGGCTATGACGCGTCCTTATCTGCCGACATGTGTTTTAGCGAGCAAAGTTGCTGATGTGGAGTGAAGCCACGTTAATGACAGCGTGCACAACCATTGGAGATGTGAGCAGGACAGACGGAACAACTGACAGGAAAAGTGTGGACTTTATACCAGTTTTTAAACTGTGTTGATCGGCCACGTAAAACCAGAGTTATGATAAAATATCTGCAATGTTTGTTTTTCTTCCTGAATACTGTCGTTGTTTATATTTACTGCGGGAAGAAACGGTAAAAACGGCGTTTTATAAGGAAAACGCTCGAAAGCCTGTGAGCAAAGACAACACCAAAAAAACCCCGCCCTTTCCCATTGATCGAAAAATGTACCATGTGGACCAATCAAAAAATGACGCAAGATTACTAATTACTAGTAATCAGATTACTTTTTTCAAGTAACGAGTAATATAAGGGATTACTATTGCAAAACAGGTAATTAGATTACTGTTACTTTCCCGTAGGAACGCTGCGTTACTGCGTTACTAAAACCGTGATTTTTTTGCGAGAGTGTCTCATGACAGTGACGTAAGCGAGTGCGACGTTCGTGACAACAGCTGTGTGCAGATCAACAATGGATCATATATCGAGTGCGGGAGAGAGTATGAGCGTGCAGCGTTTAAAGCGTGGAAGTACTGACCTTACTTTGAGTTTGATTCCATAAATCAAAATAAAGTGACAAAAACATTAGCGTCCGTTTTTCACTGCGTGGGAAGGAAACTTCTTTTTACAGCGAACCCCCCCCCCCAAACTTACGAACAAGCACCGACAGTACGCTACGACGGGAATGGGAAATTCATAGACAAAGCCTGCGCCTTGGATCCACTGTCAGGGGATACAGAGCGGACTTGATTCTACGGAGAGCACAAAATCAGCTTCTAAGTGAAAGGATAAGACAGGTCCATTTCACTATAGATCCCTCCAGAGCAAGATTAGCCAGACTCTGCAGGAACTGGAAATCCTTCTACCCTCTCCAATTTTAGAAGAGGTTTACAAGTTTGTGGACAAGGCTCAGCGGGCCCAACACTCTAAAGGAAAAGAAAGACAACGCAGGAAATCCCACACCTTGCTTTCAAAAACAGAGTCAAAGGAGCTTGCAAAGAAAAGCGTCTGGACTTCTTTAAGTTGCTTGAAGACGTTTCACAATGTGCGCCGTGCACATTGAAGAGAACGGCAAACTCAACATCGAAATTTACCGGAAGCCCACACACACGGACCAGTACCTCCTTTTTGACTCCCATCACCCTCTGGAACACAAACTTGGAGTAATTAGGACCCTACACCACCGGGCAGAACATGTTCCCTGTCAACCTGAAGGAAAAAAGAAGGAACACACACATGTAAAGGAAGCACTCAAAACGTGCGGCTATCCTAATTGGGCGTTCTTAAAGTCAGCAAAGAGGCACAGAAAAGAAGATCAGACACCAGCGAGGGAGGACAGACGCAACAACATTGTCATCCCCTATGTAGCCGGCGTATCAGAAAAACTCAGGAGAGTTTTCTCCAAGCATGACATCCCGGTGCATTTCAGACCCAGCAACACGCTCAGACAAAAACTGGTTCACCCGAAAGACAAAACGCCAAAACACAAACTTAACAACGTGGTGTATGCTGTACAGTGCAGCGAGGAATGCCCAGACCTCTACACTGGAGAGACCAAACAGCCACTTCACAAGCACATGGCACAACACAGAAGAGCCACCTCCACAGGACAAGACTCAGCAGTCCATCTGCATCTAAAGGTCAAAGGTCACTCTTTCGAGGATGCCAATGTTCACATTTTGGACAGAGAGGACAGATGGTTTGAAAGAGGAGTGAAAGAAGCCATCTATGTCCACTGTGAGCGACCATCTTTGAACAGAGGCGGGGTTTACGACACCAACTCTCTGCCATCTATAATCCAGTTTTGAGATCCTTCCCAGACGCCTTAACGCCCACTCACATCCTGGGCCATCTGACCTCAGGAATTCGCATGATAAGGTGGGGCCAGGTTTCACAATGAACTCACCCGAAACTCTGGCTGATTGTGACCCACACCCAGTTTCCCACCTTGGCTCGGGCGATTAGAGGATCATCAGGGGGTCCTTTTGTCCCTCTGTGGGGGGAAACTCCCACTAGGTTTATATCTGGGACTCTCCACCATTTGACCTTAGAACTGAAGAAGCTTCTCGGATGAGAGGTGAAACGTCTTCAAGCAACTTAAAGAAGTCCAGACGCTTTTCTTTGCAAGCTCCTTTGACTACGATGACCTGGATGACTGAGAACCTTCACAGACATTTCAAAAACAGAGTTGTTTTTTTTTTTTTTTTTTTTTTGTCAGACATGCTCTCCATCAATATGAGAAAGCAGCCCTGTTATTGACACATGACTTCTTCCTTTCATTTAATCTGATATTGTAACAGAACCTGAAAGGCACACAGGGAGACACGGCCAAAGCCAACCATCCACAACTAATGGAAATGATCAGTGGGAACCAGCAACAAATAAATTCATCCAGTTGTTGATGTTTTTTTGAGGATATAGACATCGAAACTGATCTAGAAGTACATTTTTCTATTCAGTAATACATAAATGAAAACAATAAAAGTTGTTTTCTTTGTGATGCTTTAGGCAGTAAGAACTATATTTCATGTATTTACTTGAAATAGTTGCTCTGTTATTGCAGGGTCTACCTTACAATGTGCAGTATAAAAAATGAATTGACCTGAATTCCATCTCTAGTTCATTTAAGTACACAGTTTGGGTGAGGTTGGGATACAGCAACTAAACCATTTGTATAGATCTTCACATATCCTCTGCCAGAAGCTCTGGACAGGCATTCAAGAACAAAAAGCATGGATATAGTTCTCAATGGTATTGCCTTTGCAGTGGGTGCATGTTTGAGTCTACAAGAACCATTTGTCTGTCCTGTATAGTGTCGTCTGTGGAGAGTTTTTGTATTATATGAGTCGTAAGATGGGGCTTTTAGTACTTTTGAAGGTATGTAAGTATATTTGTGTCCAGAAGTATTGATCTGGATTCATGGAATGGTCCACAATCACCAATATTTAACTTCTACATTTTCAATAACAATTTGGGAATAAAGAAATTAAAAGAAATTAAAATTATGTTAGCCAGATGGGTATTTCTAAATTCAGTTGATTGAGATTAAAAGTGGCGAGTGTTGGTGTGGTTCAGTGGGTGAATGTGAGGCCGTGCTGGACATGGACGTGCCTGAAGGCTCACAAGCAGCTTGGCAGATGGCTGGAATTCCAGGACCACACTGTTCCAAAAAATAGTAATGTCAAAGTATCTTACTGTATATTTTACAGTTTTGTACTGTCTTTCTAGAATATCATTAAATTTACATAAGCAGACTGTGATTTTACATGTCAGAGGTAAAATAACATAACATCACTGTAAATATAGTAAAACACAATTTACTTGTTTTTTAAATATATTTTTAGTACATGTGCATATTTAGATTGTAAAAATACATTCAGAAATGTATCATAACTTCACAAATATTTCTCTGTTATGTGAGAGAATGATCTGTTAAATTCAAATGTAATACTATGGAAAAATATATAAAATGATCGAAAATCAATGAGAATAATCAATAATTAAACAGTATTTGAATTATAATTGTGCTGAAAATTTCATGTCATCTAGGTCTGATTCAATAATTCAGAGGTAACAGGTGAAAATATAATTAATAGGAATAAAAACTAAAAAAAACATATAAAACATTGCATGGCCACGCTGTGCTAATTGTATATTTTAAAAAAGAAATGTAGAGGTAGGAATTGCAATTAATATAAATCTCAAAGTATTCCCAACATTCCTGAACAGAAAGAGGCCTCTGCACCTGGGGTGACATGCCATTGGATGTTGGGACACATAATAACATGACGCTAAGCATCGGCCAATGAACGTGAACTAACAACCACAAGGTCGCGGGTATGGCTGCACTGCAGGAATAAATCCTAATATAAAAGTATTTTACTGCATTTCACAGTTTTGTTCTGTTCTTCTAGAACATCATCAAAGTTGCGTAAATAGACTGATTTCACATTTCAAATGTAAATTAACATTAAATCACTGTAATGCAATAAAACATAATTGTCATGATTATTAAATGTATCTGTCTGTACATGTGCATATTTAGATACAGATTCACAAATGTATCAGGATTTCACAAATATCTGTCCGTTATTTGAAAGAGTGAACTGTTGAATTCAAAAGTAATGCTATGGAAAAGTATATAACATGATTCCTATAAGCTTGTGTTACATCACATAAGTATTATAATCATTGCTATTTAGGGCAATCGTAGCTCAAGAGTTGGCAGTTCACCTTGCGTTCAGAAGGTTGCCGCTTCGAGCCCCGGCTCGGACACTCTCGGTATTGTTTCCGTGGTCAAGAGTCTTCACCTACTAGTGATGGCCAAAGGGGCCGATGGTGCGATATGGCAGCCTCGCCTCTGTCAGTCTGTCCCAGGGCATGCAATCCATTATTATTTAAACCAACTGTTAACTGTATATTTCTGTACATTTACGTATTATGATTCATATTGCCACATTCATTGACCTTGTTTATAGGTAATTTCATTGTTTGATCACGTTAAAAAGTTCCTAATTTAATGTCTAAAAGCACTTGGAAAAGGCAGAACCCCATGTGAAATTAGCACAACAAACTCTATTTTCATTACTGAAAACAACCATATTTTCATGAGAAAGTTTATTTCTGTTATTTTACGGTAGTATTTTGGCGCCACAGCTGCCGGAATATTACCGTTTTTTTAAGATGTTTTTTTAACAGTGCAGACGAGGCATGACGAGACGAGACAAGAGGGCCCGCTGACCTCTGGCAGAGATGGCGCAGGACCGGACAGCGTGCTGACCGCTGGTGGAGATACAGCTTGACCAGATGGCAGCGTGGCAGTTGCCAGTTCAGCTAGTGGTGGCATGGCAGCCATGGCTGGTTGAGATGGTGTTTGAGTTTGCAGTTGAGAGTGGAGTGGCTCTCCTGAGCCCCCAGCGGAATCAGACGGCTGCACACCAGTTTTATTTAATATCATCTATCGTCCACCTGGGCCTTACACAGAGTTTCTCTCTGATTTCTCAGACTTTTTATCTGATTTAGTTCTGAGCTCAGATAAAATAATTATTGTGGGTGATTTTAACATCCATGTAGATGCTAAAAATGACAGCCTCAACACGGCATTTAATCTGTTGTTAGACTCAATTGGCTTCTCTCAAAACCCACCCACCACTTTAATCACACTAGATCTTGTTTTAACATATGGCATAGAAACTGAACATTTAACAAATGAGTTTTTAAACTAGCAGAGATGTAGGATGTGTATAAAAAAGTGTGGACAAAGTATTTACAGCATGAATCATCTGTGGACTGAAGCAGCACAGAGCTGAAACATGAGCTCCCACCTGAAAGTGAAGATGCTGCTACTAGTGTGTAAAGCAGGAGGAAGTGAGAGAAGTTCAAATCCAGATCAGAGAGGAGGAGGAGAGATTCAGGGAGGAGCTGAGCTGTTACTGAACTAGAAGAGAGAGAAACCTCCACATTCAACAGAGTTCAACACAAACCATAAACTTTACCTTCATTCAACATGTTGTCTTTGGACTATTTTGCACTTTCTTTACTGATTCTCACCATTCTAACAGGTACGTTACAATCTGTGTGTTTAAAGAAACACATTTGAATTGTGATGATTTATAAAAGAATAAAACATGTTTCTGTTCCTTTAGGTGTCAGCTGTGAAGATCTCACTCCAACCAACAAAGAAGTGTTCAGTGTAGAAGGCAGCACAGCTACTCTGTCCTATAGATACTCCAAAAAGGCAACTGGAAACGATCGCTTCTTCTGGTATCGACAATATCCTGGAAAACCACCAGAGTTCCTGATCTCTCACTTTGGAACAGGAGAGAAAATATCAGATCCAGTCCCTGGAATAACTTTTAATGTGAGTGGAGACAAAACACTGATGACTCTTCAGATCTCCTCTGCTGCAGTGTCTGACTCTGCTGTGTACTACTGTGCTCTGCAGCCCACAGTGACAGGAAACAGCAAAACTCTGTACAAAAACCTTTGGAGCAAAGACAACAGAATACTCCACAACATCCACTAGAGGGAGCCACACACTGTTACACTTGTCTGTTTTGTTTCACTCAGTTAATAAAATGTCTGTTGCATAAAAACAGAAGCTTTAATTCACTTCGTAAAGGAGAGATTTCTCACATAAATGAATCATCCTCTCTCTTCACTGCAGTTTCTTTAAAACTGTCTCTTCATGATCAGATGTGCAGATCACAGCCTGATGGTAGCAGACCTGTTAGTGACACTTTAAATATCAAAACAAGACTTTTAATCTTCATGCATCATTTTTTGTTTCCCAGATATTTTTTTCTTTCACATATTTCATGAATATTGCTTCTGAGACAGGTGTGAAATTATATTTATATTATATTTAGCACAGCTCACGAAAATACAATGAGAAAGCAAAATAGCTTTATTGGGCAAAAATAAAAGTGAACGCTCACGCGACTTGCTGCTGCTACTCACTGGCATCTTTGTATCTTTCTTTATATTCTTTGATACATCTCAACAAATTGAATCCTTCTTGTCTTCTACTTACACGACTGGCGATCGAATTTTGCAAGTGCCTGAGTGTTTTGGGTCTAGTTAATCTGCTTGTTTGTTTTGGCCGTTGTCTCCCTTGGATCCGTACACCTGACTGTTTGTCCGTGATTTTGTCCTGGCAGGATCTGCGTCTTGCTCGTTTGGGTTTGGATTTTTATGTCATTGGTCTACTGACCTAGTGTTGGACTTTACCAATACTCAGCTGACGAGCTTCTCTGACTCCGCTTTCACCTGGCTGCATTCCTCCCTCGCTGAAAGTACATTCACCTGGGCTCTCGTCGAATTTTCACCATGACGACTTTAAGCCAATACAGTCCCTCTGGTCCACTTCTCGTCGTCCTCCATGGACCTCTGACAGGGCTGTTGACCACAGTGTGTTAGCCAGCCTGCTCAGGTCAGCTAACACTTTTGTTCAGTCTGACAGCACCGATGTCAATTTCGGCCTCTTTGCTTACGAGCAAGGTTCATCTCATTCGGGATCTGCTCACAGATCGTAACTTTGACTTTCTGTTTGACTGAGACGTGGCAACAGCCCAGTGACTTTTCGCAGCTCAACGACTCCACTCCCCCGGGGTTTGTTTACACCTGCCAACCTCGTAAGAACACCGGCCGCGGTGGAGGTTGTCAGGTTTATATTGTTGATTGTCATTTATGCTTAGAAATATTTAACCATATATGCTTAGAGGTGTATAATCGATTGTGTAGTGATAGGATGTGTGATCCTATCATTAAATTATCATTAAATTTGAATAAATCTAAACTTATGTGATTTGGAAATAGTAGTTTAAATACAAATGCAAAGATTCAAATAAATGGTGTTGATATTGAAAGAGTCAGTGAAAATAAATTTCTGGGGGTAATAACAGATGAAAAACTTAACTGGAGAGCTCACGTAAGATATATTCATTCCAAAGTATCATTGCAACACTAAACAAGGCAAAGCAGGTATTCGACAGAACATTACTTCATATTCTCTACTGTTCACTGGTTTCACCATACTTAAGCTATTGTGCAGAGGTCTGGGGCAATAACTATAAAACATTACATTCACTTTTTACTCTTCAAAAGAAAGCAATTCGAATCATCCACAGTGCAGGTTACAGGATCATACAAACTCACTATTTTTGCAGTCGGATAATATTGAAAATTGACGATCTAGTAAAATTCCAAACAGCACAAATTCTATTCAAAGCAAAAAATAAAGAACTGCCAGGTAATATTCAGAGTATGTTTTTTTGAAAGAAGGAAGTTATAATTTAAGGGGTTTTTGTAACTTCAAAACAATGAAGGTACGTACTACAAGAAAAAGCTTTTGTGTTTCTGTTCATGGAATGAAACTATGGAACAAACTGAATATGGAATTAAAGCAACATCCAAACATAAAACTGTTCAAAAAGAGTTATAAAAATATGATCTTCTCGAACTATAAAGAAAAGGAAAATATTTAAATTAAGTGAATGTCTCTATTTAAAAACAAACAAACAAACAAAAAAATTCATGATGTGATATTATAGGATATACACTCAACAAAAATATAAACGCAACACCTTTGTTACTGCTCCCATTCCCCATGGGATGGACGTAGAGACCTAAAATTCATTCCAGATACACAATATAACCATCCCTCCCAAACAGTGGTCACAAATCAGTCCAAATGTGTGGTAGTGGGCACATCTGCTATATTGAGATAATCCATCCCACCTCACAGGTGTGCCACATCAGGATGCTGATCTGACATCATGAGTAGTGCACAGGTGTACCTCAGACTGCCCACAACAAAAGGCCACCCTGGAATGTGCAGTTTTGTCTCACAGCAAAATGCCACAGATGCCACAAGCAATGAGGGAGCGTGCAATTGGCATGCTGACAGCAGGAATGTCAACCAGATCTGTCGCCCGTGCATTGAATGTTCATTTCTCAACCATAAGCCGTCTCCACAGGCGTTTCAGAGAATATGGCAGCACATCCAACCGGCCTCACAACCGCAGACCTCGTGTAACCACACCAGCCCAGGACCTCCACATCCAGCAGGTTCACCTCCAAGATCGTCTGAGACCAGCCACCCAGACAGCTGCTGGAACAATTGGTTTGCACAACCAAACAATTTCTGCACAAACTGTCAGAAACCGTCTCAGGGACGCTCAACTGCATGCCCGTCGTCCTCATCGGGGTCTTGACCTGACTCCAGCTCGTCGCCGTAACAGACTTGTGTGGGCAAATGCTCACATTCGATGGCGTCTGGCACGTTGGAGAGGTGTGCGCTTCACGGATGAATCATGGTTCACATTGTTCAGGGCAGATGGCAGCTGAGAATGTCCCAGTTCTTGCATGGCCAGCATACTCACCGGACATGTCACCCATTGAGCATGTTCGGGATGTGCTTGACCTGCGTATACGACAGCGTGTACCAGTTCCCACGAATATCCAACAACCTCGCACAGCCATTGAAGTGGAGTGGACCAACATTCCACAGGCCACAATTGACAATCTGATAGACTCCATGCGACGATGTGTTGCACTGCATGAGGCAAATGGTGGTCACACCAGATACTGACCGGTTCTGGGTCCCCAGACCCCCAATAGCCCAAAAAACTGCACATTCCAGGGTGGCCTTTTGTTGTGGGCAGTCTGAGGTACACCTGTGCACTACTCATGATGTCAGATCAGCATCCTGATGTGGCACACCTGTGAGGTGGGATGGATTATCTCAATATGGCAGATGTGCCCACTACCACACATTTGGACTGATTTGTGACCACTGTTTGGGAGGGATGGTTATATTGTGTATCTGGAATGAATTTTAGGTCTCTACGTCCATCCCATGGGGAATGGGAGCAGTAACAAAGGTGTTGCGTTTATATTTTTGTTGAGTGTAGTATATCAGAAATCTGTTCACTATTTTTATTGCTAATTATATCAGTAAGGAAGCTGACTAAATATTAACTGATAATTTATGGCAAAGGGGTGGGATTAAATAAGTCTTTACTTCTTCCCTTTCAAGATGTAAATTAATCAGAACGTTTTTTTGTATGTAATTTGTATAGTATTTTTTCTCTCTCTTATTTTCTTTTTTAAATGTACCTGTATATTGTTCACATGTTGAAATAAATTACCAATCAAATCAATCTTTAGGAGTCTGCAAAGACTTCGTGTGTATTCCAGAGTGTTCTGGCAGTCACACCCACATCCTGGGAGCACGGGAGAGGTCGTACCTCCTCTTATTGTTTTATGGCAGGATAAACTTGTCTATATCTGTTTTAGGCTAAGTGCCTTTTGTTTAGATGAACTGCTGGACTTCTAGACCAGCAGGTTTAGGGAAGTCTTTATGGGTCACACTCTGACACACACCCCCCCCCCCCACACACACACACACACAGAGACAAGGTATTCTTTGTTCACATGTATAACTATGTAAGACGTCATATGTTAATGCACCTATGTATATTCATGTGACCTCAATAAAGAGCAGTGTTACGAGGGAGCGGACGAGAGCGACTGGGTTCTCTCATGCATGAGTAACATGAAGAACTTTGCCTACTTGTGTCTTGCTTTTGCTGTGTAGTTGAATTGTCTTGAACGTTCCAGCGAATAGGTTTAAGCTACAAACCTATCAGAGGTCTCGCGGTAATCTATCGTGAGAACTGGAAAGTCATGCCGTTGTCTGTACCCGTCTATAGTTCCTTTGAATCCCTTGTTTGTCAACTCTCAGGACCTGTTCCAACTGTCATAGCTGTTACTTACCGTCCTCCAGAGTCTAATTCTGTCTTCATAAGTGACTTTGTTGATCTGCTGACTCACATAGCTACTGCTTCCCCTAATATAATACTCATGGGGGACTTTAATATTCATATGGATAACAGTGATCATCCTCTTACCAAAGACTTTTCATCCTGCCTCGATAGTTTTGGCTTTAAACAACAAATAAACTTTCCTACTCATATTAATACTTTGGACCTAGTTTGTTGCTTTGGACTTACTCCTTTTAACTGCAAAGCAAAATCAATCCTGATACTCTTTCTTTTGCTTTTTCTGGTCATTTGCATTTTCATAACCTGCTCACCCAAGAGGACTTAGTTTCCTATTATAACTCTAGTCTCAATAGTCTAAGCTCTGTTGCTCCACTCAAACCCAAACCTGTATCATTCTCTCAGTCAGCACCCTGGTTCACAGCTGAACTCAGGCTCCTGAAAGCAAAAGGACGACGACTTGAACGCCTTTATAAGAAAACTGGTCTGAATATCCACAAGGAAATGTTTAATAATCATATTATGTATTATAAGGAGTGTATTAATCAAACAAAATCTGCTTACTGCTCCACCATTATCTGTTCAAAAGACGACTCAACCAAGATACTGTTTTCATTGTTCAACTCTTCTTTCAGGTCACCAGAATCTTTACCTGCTCATCTTTACTCGTCCTCCTTTTGTGATTCTTTAATGTTATTTTTCATTGAGAAAATTCACAAAATACATCAAGAGCTGGTTTCTGTGTAATTCATCTCCCATCACACTGTTTTTCTGCTTTCCAGCTCCCCTCGGTTACTGATATTTCAGATTTCATCTGTAAGTCAAAACCTTCTACTTGTCAGCGAGACCCCATTCCTACAGTTTTGGTTAAGGCATGTCTACCCTCTCTGCTTCCCCTCATATCTGCTATCGTCTGCTCTTCTCTTACCACTGGAACTGTTCCTGCTTCCCTCAAAACTGCTTCCAAAACCCCAACATTGAAAAAACTGGTCTAGATCCCAGTAATTTTGAGAATTTTTGGCCTATTTCCAATCTACCATTCCTTTCAAAAATTCTTGAGAAAATAGTTGCCACACAACTCCACTCACATTTAACTAATAATAATCTGTATGAACAGTTCCAGTCTGGTTTTCGCCCCTCCCACAGCACTGAAACAGCACTAATAAAAGTAACCAATGATCTTCTTATGGCAGCTGACTCCGGTTTACTCTCCATTCTTATTCTCCTCGATCTGAGCGCTGCCTTCGACACTATTTCTCACTCTATTCTTCTCAGTAGGCTAGCCTCCATCGGTCTCTCCCATACTCCACTAGCCTGGTTTAAATCGTACCTGTCTGATCGCACTCAGTTCATTCAACTCAAATCCTTCAGTTCTCAGCCCTTTCCTCTGAGCACTGGCGTGCCCCAGGGATCTGTCCTGGGCCCCTTCTTTTCATTATCTACCTTCTACCGCTTGGACATATTTTCCGTAAATACAATATCCAGTTTCACTGTTATGCCGATGACACCCAGCTGTATCTGCCCACTAAACCTGATTCTGCTCTCCCCCGTCCTCCCTCACCCTCTGCTTAGCCAAACTAAATTCATGGTTCTCTTCCAATTTTCTCAAACTCAACAGTAACAAATCTGAGCTCCTCTTGGTCGGCACTAAATCAACATTATCCAGAACCAACAGTTTCTCTGTTACTATCAATAACTCGCCGGTCTTCATTTCTTCCTCTGTGAAAAGCTTGGGTGTCATCCGCCACAGTACTCTGTCTTTAAATTCACACATTAATAATGTCACTCAGTCTGCATATTTTCACTTGCGCAACATTAATCGTCTCCGTCCTTTTCTCTCCCCACATGCCGCTGCCATTCTTGTCCACATCCTTGTTACTTCCTGGATTGATTATTGTAATTCACTTCTTTCTGGTCTACTCAAAAATCCATCCACAAGCTCCAACGTGTCCAGAACTCTGCTGCCCGCATCATCACCAGGACCCCTTCTGTCCACCACATCACTCCTGTCCTGCAGCAGCTTCATTGGCTCCCGGTCAAATATTGCATCAATTTCAAAATACTGTTGTACACATTTAAGGCTAATCATCATCTCTCTCCTCCATATCTCTCTGATCTGATTCAGATCACCGCCCCATCTCGTTGTCTCAGATCTTCTTCTTCCTTCTTCTTGATGTAAACTGCTGGCTTTTATGTTGCTTTTATTATTCTGCTGTGTACAGTGTCCTTGAGTGTTCTGAAATGTGCTTTCAAAATAAAATGTATTATTATTATTATTATTATTAAAATACAGTGGTATGGTTTCTCTCATCTGTACATGCTAAAGTGGAACCCACAGCAGAGATGATCACTGTCACCTGTGTCTGTCCTGGGTCTCTGTACTTTTTGTCTACTTCATTTAGAAAACAACATTTGTGAAATGAATCACTTCCTGATCATCGTTCAGAAATCTGAAAATGTTTTTGTTTTTCCTAAAAAGGTCATTTTTTTAAACTGGAAATCAAAAGCCGACATAAACACAAAGTAACTGTCATGTGAGACTGTAGCAGGCAGGAAGTGGACCTAAATGCAGGATTCAAACACCAAAGGCAAACTTAAGGCTGCAGCTTTATTGATGGGAGGATTGTCCAAGAACATAAACTCACAAAAAACAAACTGAAACCCTGAACATGAAAACTAGGAACAGAACACTGAGAAACAAGAACTAACACACTAGGAAACGAGAAAACATGGAACTAAAACTGAAACAGTGTGGCTGTGGCTCAGGTGGTGGAGCAGCTACTGATCGGAAGGTTGGTGATTCGATTCTTGGCTTCCCCAGTCTGCATGCCTATTATCCTTGGGCAAGATACTCACCCCGAGTTGCCCTCCGATCATCAGAGTATGAATGTGTGTGAATGTAGTTTAGTTTGCACTTGTGTTTAGAAGTGCTTGTATGAGTGAATGAGACATGCTGTATACAGCACTTTGAGGACTCCAGGGGAGTAGAAAAGCGCTATATAAGAATGAGTCCATTTACCAAACACAAGGAGACTTACACACATGAGGCAGTACGATGCTACAAAGGGCAAAAGACATCAGAGGGCTTAAATACACAAGAGAGTAATGAGGGAAACACAGCTGGAACTAATCTGATACAACGACACAGGAATCAAACCTGAATGCACTAAACACAGGACACGGGACTATCAAAATAAAACAGGAAACACACAGACACAAACTGACGCAGCGACTGGGGAGACAGGAAGAAACACAGAGAGAGACGGACTAACCACAAGAGAAGATTAGAGTCAGAGGGAGGGAGAACTATGATCACTAAGAACCTACGACCCAGAAACTAAACAGAAACTAAACGATCTAATAAGACCTCCAAATGACAAGAAAACCAAACATCAACCCATCCCCAGCTCTTTCTGTCCTGGTCGTTGTGTCCTTGGGCAAGATACTTCACCTACCGCCTACTGGTGTTGGCCAGAGGGGCCGATGGTGCGATATGGCAGCCTCGCCTCTGTCAGTCTGCCCCAGGGCAGCTGTGGCTACACCTGTAGCCTCCACCAGTGTGTGAATGTGAGAGTGAATGAATAGTGGCATTGTAAAGCGCTTTGAGGGCCTAGAAAAGCGCTTTATAAATGCAATCCATTATTATTATGAGTAATACTCAGTATTCATTTATTTTCCAGTGTACTATTACTATTCTAGATTTAGATTAATGCATTTGTCACTTGTTCCTGAAGCGATGGTTCTACTAGTCAGTGATTTATCCTCAGACCTGCTCTGGACTGTGGAAAGGAGTTGTATCTGGCTCTACTCGTCCAGGAAAAGTTTCAGAAGACACACAATCAGAGGAAGCTCTACAATATAAAGGTAACATTAATGTGGGCTAAAGCTACAGTGTTGTACTGCATGCATGCAGGATCCAGGTATGATCCAGTTCATTTTACTTTGCTAGCCCCTCCCTCTGGAAGACACCACTGCTGCTTTAATCACAGCTACGTTAAATGATGGCAGCTAGTAACCGATGACTGAGCCGAGAGCATGTCTGGGTCTCTGTTATCTGACGACCAGTTAAATTTTCTTTTTCATGTCGCTTGACTTGACAGAGGCTGTGTTTCAAAGACACACGCCTTAATGACAAGTTAGTTTTTTATGCTTTAACTTTTATATATTGTGTTTATGTTATTGTTTAAGGTCACTGATGCAGGTCTTATTCTTTATTTCTTCTTCTATAAATGTTCACTCTGGTAGATTCAGTTTTATTTATATAACAACAGCAGTTGTTGCTTTACATTGTGAAGTCCCTGCAATAATACAAGAGAGAAAACCCCGACAATCATGACCCGCTATGAGGAAGCACTTTGGCGACAGTGGGAAGGAAAAACTCCCTTTTAACAGGAAGAAACATCCAGCAGAACCAGGCTCATCTGTTGTGACCTGTTGGGGTGATGGGAGGAAGACAGGACAGAGACCCACTGTGGAAGAGAGCCAGAGATGAATAATAACGAATGAGTCAATACAGAGAGGTGTATAAACACATAGTGAGTGAAGAAGAAAATCTCAGTGCATCATGGGAGTCTCCAAGCAGCCTACACTGACTGTAGAGTAACTGAAGGAGGTCTTGATGCACAATCAGTCATCCAGGTAAGTAAATCTCCAAAAGTTGGTTCTGTTCATCTGGACATAAATGCTACGTCCAGATTAACTAAAGGAGGATTCAGGGTCACTGGTCCAGCTCTAACTATATGCTTTATCAACAATATACTTTAATATAAGTGAAGCATTTAAATAAACTGTAAAGTAACTTAAAGTAAATATTTCCTGTAGGATCACAAACCATCAAACTGACCAAAGAACCACAAAGTAAAACAGATGTTGTGTCCAAAAGTGTCAGCTGTAACTGGGACTGCTGCTGCACCACAACACTCCTGCATGTCGTGTCCACAGACATGACGTCTCTCAGGTTTGTGTTTGAAGATCAAATCAAATAAGATGATGCTTCATTTGAACAAACAGTTGTGAACAAAAATCCTTCCCAACATACACAAACTATTCTGAGATGTTTCTTGAATTCAGGACTTCTTACACATTTTTCTCCAAATGTCTCAAGTTTCAGACTTTTTAACTGTGTGAGTATCAGCGACTCTCTGACTCTGTCTACATCGTTAATGTGACTTCTGCTTGTGTGACGTGTCACACGGCTCCCTTAAATCATTTTGGTTATAAAGTGTGTGAAGCACAGGAGGAGGAGTGACTGAGAGCAGAGAGGAGGAGCAGAGATTCAGGGAGGAGCTGAGCTGTTACTGAACTATAGAAGAGAGAAAAACCTCCACATTCAACAGAGTTCAACACAAAACAAACTTTATGTTCCTCAACATGCTGTCATTACATCACTGTGTGTTTCCTCTGATTCTTCTCACTCTCACAGGTCTGCTCACCTACACAGGAAACTATGTTCAACTCAAATGATTCATTAACGTCAATTATTGATTGAAAACGTTCTCTCTTCCTTCAGGTGTCACATGTGATCAGCTCACTCCAGTCAAAGATGAAGAGTCCAGTGTAGAAGGCAGCACAGTTACTCTGACCTACAAATACACCACAGGTGCTGATTATTTCTTCTGGTATCGACAACATCCAGGAAAAGCACCAGAGTTCCTGATCTCACACTCACCTTCAGGAGAAGTAGGAGTAGAAAAAATTCCTGGACTGAAGATTCAAGTGGAGGGAACAGAAATCAAGATGAACATCTCCTCTGCTGCAGTGTCTGACTCTGCTGTGTACTACTGTGCTCTGCAGCCCACAGTGACAGGAAACAGCAAAACTCTGTACAAAAACCTTTGGAGCAAAGACAACAGAATACTCCACAACATCCACTAGAGGGAGCCACACACTGTTAAACCTCTGATTCTTGTGTCATTGGACTGATGACAAAGACAACAGACTCATTTCAGTCTCATCTTTACTCAAATCTTCATCTTTCTCTCCAACAGAAATCAACCTGTCACTGATCAATAACAACATGATAAATGATTGATCACTGATCCCACAGAGGTGGTTGTAGGTAAAGTACAGACATCCAGGACTTTTTCCATCAACTTCTTTACTCCAAAAGGAAAAAGTGCAGAGTTAACTGAACCTTGTGCTACATTAATGTAAATGAATGCTATCAGCACACAGGAACACAAACTTTATTTCAGTGTAAATCTGAATTATATTAAAATCACTTCATTAGACTGAATCAGTGAAGTCGAACATGAGCAGAGAAAAAGAGGGAAAATGAAGACATTTCTGTTTTCTGTTGGCTCCATTAGAGAGTGACTGTGCCTCTCACAGGAACATGAGCAGAGAACAGGTTAAAGTGGATTCAGCAGGTGGGAACCCTAAAATCAGCTGTAGTGGCTCAGTGTGGGGAAAAGAATCAAACTCACAATCATTTCTGCTGAGAGCTCCAGTAGATTTGATTCAAGTACAGGCTGTGATCAGCTGATCTGAGCTTCACTGCTCTTTGTAATGTGAATTCAACCAGATGTGAGCAGGTGTTTGCGAGGATTCTGTCCGTGTGCTCCAGCTTCCTCCCACAGTTCAAAGACGTGCGCTTAGTGGGGTTAGGTTAGCTGGTGATTCTAAATTGCCCATAAGTGTGAATGGTTGTGTGTCTCTCTGTGTTACCCTGCCATAGACCAGTGACCTGTCCAGGCTGTGCCCCGCCTCTCGTCCTACAGTAGCTGGGATGGCTCCGCCCCCCTAAATCGGATCAGTGGAAGAGAATGGATGGATGGACGTAAGCAGATGTTTCTGGGCTGATTTGCATCCTCTACACTGACAGTACACTGATTCTGCTGTCTTTATTCTGCACTACACAGTTGGTGTGAAGGTGGAAATCAGTGAATGGATCTCAGCATCATCGGCTACAATTCATCTGAACTTCACATCGTTTACACACTTAAAGGGAGTCACATGCAAGCTTTACATTTTCAGTTCATCAGATAACTCTAACATACTCTGGTGATTAATCCATGAATGGGGCTGCCTTACATGTGTTACTGTTTAGCCTCAACCTTCCCTAAAGCTGCTTTGTGGAACAGACAGAGTGGAGTCAGGTTGGGGAGCATCCTCCAGCTCATGGAAGCTGGACGAAAAGACCAAACTGTTGATGAAATGACTTCACCTGCGTTTGTTAACACTGCTAGTTCATCAGTTTTCCCCTTTGACTGTCTGGAGACACTGCTGACCTTTGACCTTTTGTACTTATTATTATTCTTTTGATTCCTATCATAACTATTATTATGTGCTGTTATTATGTGTCATTTTCTGTGCACACTCTGTGCTCCCTGACCGTCTTATGAGTCTTACGCTCTTACAGAAAAGGTTTTTCCGACCTGTTGTAGGATTCAGGCCATCGCTCTCCACACCTCTGGTTCTCCAGTGTATATGTAGTTACAGATCTCATCACTCTCCGACTCCTCCCTTGCTGCTGACCTCACCTTCCAGACATTGTTGGAATGAGTAGGACAGATGTGGAGTCCGGCTCGAGGTACCAAGCTGTTGGAACAACTCTTCAACAAATGGAGAAACACAAGAGATGTGACTTTAAAGCTTTTAGTGACTTCAAGTGAGCAGCAGCAGCAACCATAACTTTGTGCGAGCGCTCTCTGGGGACGTCTCAGCGAGCTTCTTTTCTACAGACAAAGAGGATTTGTGTAGCATGTTGCATATCACCCTGGGACAGATGTGTAGGAGGACTTTCTCAGGAGTTGTATCTCCTGGGAACTTGCTGTGCTTTCGGTTACATGTGATAAGAGCCACGACACACAATTCTGACTTCTCACAATATTTCATGTGTTAAACAAAGACGTTGTATCATATCTAGTACGTTTTTCTAACGCCTGCTTTAACAGTCACTGTGTTCTGGTCACATCTTCCTCATAAACGAACACAAGTGGAGGAAACTCTCTCATCTACCACACACTCTCTCATGGCACCTTCAGCTATCACAGCCATGTCCAAAACATAATAGGATACGTTCAGTGCTCCCAGTGTTAATAACAGTGTAGGAACAGATTTATCTCTAAATCTCAGTGAATTATTATTTTTATTAGTTTTTCAAATACTCTCCTCCCAAAACGTTTCAGTCTGAAAGAAACACACATGCAACAAGGACAGCTGTAAAAACAACCAGCAGATGTTTCGCTGTTCATAAAGACTCTAAACAGGTTTCTGTCTGGCTCCACCCACTGATGCTGAACTCAGCCAATGAGATGGTCTCTTCCTGCAGAACTCCAGCCAGCCTGATGTTGAGGAGAAGGCTGTGCAGCAGAGAGGCTGCTTAGTCTTTTAATTCTGCTGAACTTTGTTCATCTGCTGTGTGACTTCAGCACCTGAAACATGTTCCTTTACCTGTTGGTACTTTTCTCTCACTGCATAGGTGAGTGTTAGAACACAGGAAAGTCT
The DNA here is from genome assembly GCF_964374335.1 of Astatotilapia calliptera. Taxonomy (NCBI): domain Eukaryota; kingdom Metazoa; phylum Chordata; class Actinopteri; order Cichliformes; family Cichlidae; genus Astatotilapia; species Astatotilapia calliptera. The sequence continues at coordinate 1,434,873 of NC_137439.1, read as the reverse complement.
CATTGTGACAAGATTTGATCAGAGTTATTATTAGCAGAGTTCTTCATCTCATTATGCTCACAAAGGAAGAAAAAGACTGACTGACATGAATCATTCATTTGCAGCTTTGGGCTCCATGAACAGCATAAAGCAGGAACGTGCTGAAGAAGCTGTTGCAGAGCGAGGAAACATCAACCTGACCTGTACATATGATGGTTCTATCAACAATATCCAGTGGTACCGACAATACCAGAGATCCAGACCAGAGTTCCTGCTCTACATCACAGAGGGAGGATCAGTTCATCGAGCTGTGTCGGGATTCTCAGCTCACATTGACAAAACAGAGAAACGTGCAGATCTGGAGATCTCCTCTGCTGCAGTGTCTGACTCTGCTGTGTACTACTGTGCTCTGCGGCCCACAGTGACAGGAAACAGCAAAACTCTGTACAAAAACCTTTGGAGCAAAGACAACAGAATACTCCACAACATCCACTAGAGGGAGCCACACACTGTTAAACCTCTGATTCTTGTGTCATTGGACTGATGACAAAGACAACAGAGAAATGAAGCAGTAAAGATCAGAGACAGAGACAGAGCTGCTGTGGAAGCACAAAACTGTTTGATTGGCTCAGCTATTAAACTGGCCCCGCCCACTGAAGTTGAGCTCATCCAATGACATTATTTGTTGGTCATTGTGCTGCAGTGGAAGAACATTGTTCATGTGCTGTCTGTCTGGCTTTAATAACTCCAAAGACATGTTGCTGCACCTCTTTTTGCTTCTATCTCACATTATAGGTGAGTTTAAGAACAGGGATTAAAGTTTAGTTGAAGCTGCTGCATTAAGCAGATATACAGACTGCATTTCACTACTTTTCTTCTTTCTTTTTCCAGGACTAACAGCTGGAGACTCAATCACTCCTCAACAACCTGAAGTCACTAAAACAGAAGGAGAATCTGTCAAACTCACATGTAGCTATGAGACAAGTGTTAGTGATCCTTGGCTTTATTGGTACAGACATGATTCTGACCTTCAGGCTACTCAGTTTATATTGTGGAAAGGAGCAAGATCATGGAGTGGTGTTCAGTATATTCCTGATAAATGATATGAATCAGAAACATCTTCTACAACAACTAATCTGACCATAGCAGCCCTAACCCTGGCAGACACAGCTCTCTACTACTGTGCTCTAGAAACACAGTGATACAAAGTGTAGAAGAGGCTGTACAAAAACCTGAACACAGATATCTGACTACTCTTCAAAGAGGAGGGAAGTGGTATTCAAAGCACAGCTTCATATCAGATGGATTCTGCTAATTCCTGTTTTTTATCAGAGTCACTGTGGTTACAGCTGCTAATGAAACACTGTGGGAGGATTCACATGAGCAGCAAATCCACATCAACCACAAACCAACTGCAGGAACGTTCAGACACAATAAAAACTGTCAAACATCAAAAGCTGCTCATTTACACTATTTTATATTTAGTGGATGAGGACATGCAGAAATGCAGCAGAAGCAAAATAAACAGAGTAACAGAGGTTTATCTCTTTAAGGTAAAATCTCTCACATGAAGCTAAAAGTCCAACCAGGAAGACCATCTCATGCTTGTTCCATTTATTCTCTTTGAACTCATCACATCAGATGATGATGCTCTCCTTCAGATTTGGTGAAAACATCAATGTCCTGCTCTCATTTCTCAAAGTCTCCCCCTCTCTGCTGTTCTTAGTTTTCATTTCAGTGTCAGATGGATGCAGCCCTCCTCCCCCCCACACATTTCATCAGGACCAGAGTCTGTGGGTCCTTCCACTGAGTTCTTCAGCAGTCCTGCTCCACCACCAGGCTCCCTCTGATCTAAACACTGAGGACCGCTCACACATTTCTGCAGCAGCAGGGAGAGTTTCCAGTCAGCAGAGTTCATGAGTTCACATATTTTCTTTCACAGGAACTGCAGCAACATTTCAACATCACATCCTCTTTAGATTTTATAATCTTACAGAGATTATAAAAGACAAAATATGACTTTGGACGCAGGATTACACAATAGCAAACTTTAAATCTGATGAACCAGCAAAGACAGACTCGACATAGCTGCTGTAAACCAAGAAGAAAACACATGGAGGAAACCTGACAGCATTACTGTATATGTGTGAAACCAACAAGGCAAAACAAGCACAGAGTAAACATCCAATTTATCAGGAAGTGGGGACAAGGAAAGCACTAGAAATGAAGAGGATTAGGTAGACGGGGAAGCATCAGAAACATGAGGAAATAGTAAAGAGAAGAAAAACAGGAGAAGCTGTGAATGTGACAACCTGTGAGATTTGAACTAAAGACATGCTGGAACAGTGGGGACGAGATTTTCTCACCTTATTGTTTTGTACAAGAATATTTAAGGCATTCACACAGCTCAGTTAGATGTGGTCAATATAATGTGACTGGTACATGGTCAATGAACCTGATGGAGGAAATCAGAGATGACCCGGAGCCTGCGAGCAGAACCAGGTCCTGCATTTTTAGCTCCTGAGCTTGATACAAGCAGCAGAAATTAACAGTTGGTCTTCTTTCTTTTAAATTCATAATCTTTTGACAAACAAACATTTGTGTTAGTTGAAATTTGGCGGCTCAAACTGGTGCTGCTTGAAAGCTAACTCTTGGTCTGGTTTATGTCCCGAGTCTAACACACTGATCATGAGGAAGTTTTGGATTTTTAATGAAGGGTTTTCCCCTGACGCTGCTTCTTCAGGAAATCATCTGATCTACACTTATTATCTGTCCTAATGCAACATTTACCTGCAGGCCAGGTTTGACGCAGCATTGCTGAGCGGACTCATTCTTCTGCTGGGAGTCAAAAAGAAAACGATCTATTAGTTCAAACTTTGACCCTGGCAGTCCCATGAAGACAGTGAAGCAGGACACAAACAGCCTGAAACTGTGACCTCTTCCAGTATTTCAGTGTTCCTTCCAACTAATGTTAGCTACACTGTCAAAAGCACAAAGCTTCCATCCAACAACCAAACACAAGCCCAGGTTTGGTGCAAAAGTGCAAACAGCCAGAACCCGTTCCAGGGAAGCAACTCTCCTGTCCACCAGCAAAAATCCCAACATAAAGGCATCAAGCTGGGGGAAACAGATGTATCCACCCTGGTTATCGCCAGGGCCTCCAACTTTGGCTGCCACCTAACCCACACTCTCTGTGGAGCCCCTCCCCTGGGCCTGGTCCAGCTTAGAGCCTCAGAAACCCCATCCCACGTACCCAGACATGGTCCACTGGTCAATGCAGCATGGATGTCTTCTGATTCATTCTTAGTCTTACCCCTCTCTCAGGACCAGTGTGCATATAGGGACCCTACCAGGGGCAAATTACCATTGAAAACAGAGCTCCTGGTATCATTTGGCACCATATCCCTCCACCATGATAAGGTGGAGATTCGTGGAGGAACATTACATCAAGTAGTTCCTGAATTATCTCTAAACATGTCCATGAGTTAATCGGTGAAGAAGCAAACGTATCACCTGTGTAAAGGAAAGCGAGCCTCATTCCTGTGTTTGTTCTGGCATATTGTGAAACCAGTTCGGTGAGTTTCTTTTCAGGAAACTGGAAACCTCCCAAACAGCCAAAGCAAAACCAGTTTGGTCCAAAGAACTCAGCCTTCACGTTATCATGAAGAAGAACAATTCTAACTAGATTCCAGCTCAGTATAAAAGAGCATCCAGTCAGTCAGTCAGTCAGCAGGTGTTTCCAGTGCAGGTACAGTTGAGTCCTTCTTTTCTGAGCAGTCTGAGCTCTTTAATCAGAGGACAACCAGGACTCAGCATCTCTGCTGTAAGTCTCTGATTCTTCATTTCTCATTTGTCTTAGCAGCAGCAGCAGATGTTGTTTCTGTTTTACTTTGAAGAAGGTTTTTCTTTCATCTGTCACATCAGAGATGGAGGATGTTGCAAAGAAAGAAGACATGAGAGGAACATGATTATTTTGTTTTCTTATTGTGAAACATCTTGGGACAGAAATGACATTATTCAGATTTTATGTCAGTGAAAGTGTTAAGTTTGCAGTACTGTGGTAAAGCTGAGAGGGGTAAACTTGGACTGGTGAAGAGTAGCTGAGCTGTTTGCATACATTTAATCAGAGATTGTTTAACTGTAAGGTGCTGTTTGAGTTAATTCACCAAATTCTAGGTTTTTTGGGTTTTCGTAGTGGCTGGAAGCTGGAAATATGTAACATCTGAATTCGGTCGGCTAAATCCACAAAGAGCAGCTTCATCTGATCACAACCTGGATACAAAGAAAACCTGAGTGGAGCTTCCAGTACAGGGTCTCATTTCCAAGTCCCCCACGCTGCCCCACTGCACCTGGGCTTAGAGTTTCCCCACCTGCCAAATCTCACTTTGATGCCTGATTAGGATCCCGTGTGTCTACATTCAATAGTCTTCAGGTTTATTAGGCTCAAGTCTTATTATCTATTAATCAGTATCAGCAATACATTTTCTCATTAATATTTTTAAAAAGCAGTCCTGAATAATCCACAAGAAGCAGAGATGATGTGATGCACAGTGAAAATCCCAAGAGCTGATGTGATGTGACACATTCTGTCCCTCCAGCTCAACATGTCCTCTGATTTCTTTCTAGGTCAGAGATGGAGACGTGGACAGACAGTCAGGGTAAAAAAGTATGTTACTGTATGATTCATATGAGATATGTCGATTGTTTGATCTTAGCCTCTTGTAGTAACTTCCAAACCAATAATAATAATAATTACTGCAAATGACTGCATAAAAAAATCAGCTTGTGTTAAAATAATCTGAAGAGTTTCTGTTTGGTCTCTCAGATTTACCCAGTGACTCAACAATCACAGTCAAATCGCATCGCCCTGCTGATCAACATTGAAACGTTTAATACAAGTTTATACAAATGTAGAGCTGCGAAAGATGAGAAAGTCATGCAAAGTCTACTTCAAACTCTTGGATATGAGGTAGTGAGATGTGGGGACATCACTGCAAAGGTAACTTTTAAAAGCAGAAAAGGTTTCTTCACTTGCACCCAGTTTTACAAACTGGTTAAATGATCCAGTGACGGATTTCTTCTCACAGATGATCGCTAAACCTCTGAAAGAATTTTCTGAACACCCAAAACTGGCCCTCACAGACAGCGTGTTTGTGACTTTGGTGTGTTATGGAGGCACGGGAACTGAGGAGTTTGAACTTGACCAAATCTTTCAGCACTTAAACTCAAAGAACTGTCCTGCACTGAAGGACAAACCAAAGATCGTCATTATTTACGCCTGCAGAGGAGGTGATTCTCATCTGTCCTCACACACCCAACAAACAGCATGAATGAATCTTCAATGAATTTACTGTTAATATTTGTTCATTTGAAAAGGTAAAAGATCGACACGTTTCAGTAAGTCTGTGTGTTTGTTTCAGTGGGGGAGGAATCGGTGGATTTACTTGATAGGACACAATTTGTGCCCACAGACGACATCGAATCTCTGTCAGTGAACTCTGTCAAAGGTCCTCGGACACACAATGAAAAGGATTTCATCATTTTTCATTCCAGCACCACTTGTAAGTGCACCACCCTCCAATAAGTAACATTTAGAACAATCAAACACCGCCTAACTACAGATATGATCTGGTTCTGTTTGCTTGCAGACACAGGTTCATACACTCATGAAACATACGGTTCTGCCTTCATCCAACACATCTGTGAGGCTGTCAAAAAGCACTGCCTTAGAGATGACATTGAGGAAATATTCAGAACGGTAAGTTTGGCAAGTGGAATATATGGAATACACAAATACATACGACAAGAGGCTATCTATCTATCTATCTATCTATCTATCTATCTATCTATCTATCTATCTATCTATCTATCTATCTATCTATCTATCTATCTATCTATCTATCTATCTATCTATCTATCTATCTATCTATCTATCTATCTATCTATCTATCTATCTATCTATCTATCTATCTATCTATCTATCTATCTATCTATCTATCTATCTATCTATCTATCTATCTATCTGTGTGTGGAATCATGTTAAGTGCAGTCTAACCAACAGGTCATGCAAAGCTTTGAAGAATTCCCATCTGAGCAGATGCCAACCAAAGAGAGAGACACTCTGACAAAGCGCTTCTACGTGTTTCAAAGTTAGTGTTACAGGTTTTTGATGTGACTTTAAGATATTGTGTTGTTTTGGGATGACAGGACACATGAGACTGCATGAAATGTTCAGTCTGGTTTATTCACATCGATGAGCGACTGATGGAACTAAAGAGCAATGATGATGATGATGATGAACAAAACAGAAAAGCATCCCACAGCATTACAGTTTTTCTCAGTCGCTTTGGTGCGTTTCTCAGATCAGAATTGAAATTCTCATAACTATTAGTTCAACCTCCACAACACTCAGTCATTTGTGCTCATCATAGTAGCAATTTCTCCTCTCTCTGAACAAACTGCAAATGATTTTGGACATGAATCAGTTGCTTCCATACATTTCCCTCCTGCTTTCTGACATTTCCATTTGCTTATGTCATGTCAGTCAAAAGTAATCATACCTATGGATGCTGAATAGTCGTTCCCAATAAAACTAATAGTCATACATCCATTGCTTGAGTCATCACACACAAAATTGTTGAACTAGTTATCACATGCCAAATATTGGCCATCTGTCAAGCAAATCCTATACCTTTCTGTATCATTGTTCCTGGAAATGTCTCCGAAATTGAACAATTGATCTCGGGTGAATTACAGCTGTCACTCATGAGGAGGCGTGTGAAAGTTTAGTTGTAACCAATGACAAACAACTTGTTCACTGTCAATTATGGATGAATCCTGTGAATCCCCAATTGGCAAGCATATATAAACTGCGCAGGAGCTAGTGTGTACCATTTCTACACTTCTGTGACACAAAATGGAATGTCAGCACCGTGGAAGAGGGGTGAGGATGCGGGGAGGAAGGGGAAGAGGGAGAAGAGGCAGATATAGGCGGATTCCCAATGAAATAAGGGCTACAATTGTGGACCATGTTGTCAATCACAGCCTCACCATGGAGGAGGCTGGTCGAAGGGTGCAACCCAATATTGGAAGAACTACTGTCAGTTCAATCATTCAAACATTCTGTAGGGAAAACAGGTATGCAAACAGTAATACACTGTACTGTACTGTGCCATCTCAGACACATCACATGTTATTGTACTGTATTTGCAATTTCACAAAAAGTTCACTCTGCACCACATAGGATTGTAAGACAACCTCGCGGAGGCGGAAGAGGGCCCCTTTTTACCCCACAGCAAGAAGAAGCCATTTGTGCAATGGTCATTGCAAACAATGCAATAAAGCTGAGAGACATACAAAGCGCTGTCATAGAGAATTACACGGTATTTGGCAATATTGAATCTGTTCCAATTTCAACAATTGACAGAGTACTCAAGACAAATGAAATCCACATGAGCAAATGGCCCTGCTAGCAGCCATGGATGCAGCATGTGACGACATCACAGCAGGGTCCTGCGGAGGATGGATTCGCCACTCCAGGAGATACTTTCCTCGCTGCATTGCGAGGGATAACATCTGTTGTGATGTAGATGAAAATATGTGGCCAGACAGACAGGAACGTCTGGATGTGCCAGAATGATTTACTGTACTGTTACATGTGCTGTTTATTGTTCACATTAGTGCACAGCTCTACCAAATGGGTGATTTTATGTTTACATGTATTCTACAGTGAACAGGTGACTGTAGCATATTTTTCTTTTGCACACTTCTGTAGGATTACAAACACTTCTACACAATGGAAATGTGAAACGTACGTATTCAGTGTCTCAGTTACTCCCAAGACTCCCATAACATCTACAGTGACTTTACTGCACATTTCAGATGGCTGTACAGGTAGGCCATAGTGCTGTCGTCAGCATTTTCAGGTGTCACCAATTGTTTTTGCAATGGGAAACACTGAAATTATAAACTGTCACAGTGGAAACATGACAATGCCATTTGACTATCTTGTTCATAAAGATGGTGTCAAGACTTTTCATTTTGATGGCACTGACAGTTTCATTGACATGGATACTTGCTTTTGAGGTATGGATAATCAATTCTGTGCATGTGACGTGCTTTTGCAGGCTATCCACTAGGTTTTGCAGTTTGCACTAATTGTTTTGGGAAATGCACTAACTGCTGTGCAAATGTTAATGGTGTTCTGAGGAACGCACCAAAGCGACTGAGAAAAACTGTAATTTCCCCGTGGACAGTTCTGTGTGGCATCAGTCCATATGAGAGTCCTCCATGATCCCACAGGGCTTCAATAATGAGGTCCAGGCTCTGAGGAAGCCGGTGCATGGCTCACAGTGTTTCATTGTGTTTGTGTTTCATTGTGTTTGTGAAATTCACCTGATCGACACACCAGCTGTCAACAACTGTACCATCCGTGCTCCAGTTATGTTGAGTCTTCCCAGGCACCTCAACCCCTACTCACATCTTGCGTCTCAATGGGTCACATGATAGAGTGAGGCAAGGTTTCACCATAGTTTCATCCAAAAGCTCTGCTGATAATGACCCACACCTTTTTTTATAACTTGGATCTTGTGATGAGGCACATGATCAATAGTGTGCCTATGATCCTCTTAAGTGGACAACTCCCACTAGAGTTTAAACACCAAAGGAGAAACCTCTTCAAAAAGCTTCATGAGGTCCAGTCGCCGTCTTCCAAAGCTGCTTAGATCGAATAAACGGTAAATGGACTGGTTCTTATTTAACTCAACACAACGTGCCTCATTCACCTTTTCTATATAAGAGCTTTCTATCTAACATGCACACATATTTATATTCTGATGGATGCGTTGAATCCATCAATCTTCTTCAGTAGTTTATGTAGACTAAAAATGACCATGACAAGCAGAGGACGAATGTCAGCACATCAAAGTCTCTTGGTGGCTTTACTGCTTTCACTCAACTGATATATGAGGAAAAAACACTTTGACTTCCTACTTTTGTTCTGTTTCATTCAAAAAAACAAAACATGTAGGTGTTGTGAAAATTGTAATATTTGATTTTAAAAGAGCAATTCTGATTCAAGATGCACCTGAAGAAGTGAAGCAGTGGTCTGCAGGAAAGGAGTCTCTAAACAGGTATGAACAGATCCCTTCACTCAGCCTGTTTGTTTTATGCAGATGTAAGAGCTACATGAAGTCTTCCCTCTGTGACAGTATGAGTGATGATGTCCATGTTAGCATGTTGCCAACGACTGTGCTGGTTTCACCCCTCCTCTCCCTGCAGGGTGGAGCCTGATGGCGTCCGACGGGTGAGCTCGGATCTGAAGAAGTGTACGTTTGATTTTATGATGATTCTTGGAAACAAATCCAACCGTCTTTAAACTACTGTGTCGCTCATTCATATCTCTGATATCAGGAGTCACCATCAAAGAGCCGATCAACGAATAGATGATCGATCAATAACTGCAGCTGGATTTATTTGTTCTCTCTATCAGATTCCTATCAACTCACAATCGACCCAAACACAGTATACAAATGGATCCAGCTGTCTGACAGCAACAGAGAGGTGATGCGTTTGAATGCACAGCAGCCATATCCTGATCATCCAGAGAGATTTGACCGCCCTCAGCTGCTGTGCACAGACGGGCTGACTGGTCCTTGTTACTGGGAGGTTGAGTGGAGTGGATATGTTTCTATAGCAGTGAGCTACAAAGGAATCAAACGGAGAGGACACAGTGATGACTGCTTGTTTGGACTGAACAGTCAGTCCTGGAGCCTGGACTGCTCTTACTCTTACTCTGTCTTGCACAATAACACAGAAACCTTCATCCCCAAAGACGTTGTCTCCAACAGAGTAGCAGTGTATGTGGACCATCCTGCCGGCACGCTGTCCTTCTACAATATCTTCTTGGACTCTCTGATCCACCTCCACACCTTCAACACCACATTCACTGAACCTCTGTATCCTGGATTTGGAGTCTGGTCTCATAATTCTTCAGTGAGAATAATGAAGCCGGTCCATGTGCACTGCTCTCCTCCAACAGAGTAGCAGTGTATGTGGACCGTCCTGCCGGCACAGCAAACAACCTCTATCCTGGATTTGAAGCTTGGTTTCATAATTCTCCAGTCAGTCTGTGCTTAGTTCAGTATAAAACTCTGAGAAGCACTGCTAAATAGACCTTTCAGTCTGCATCTTGCACTCAAAAACACTTTCAGATTCATGGATTCAATGATTTAATGATTTAAACTCCTCTAAATGATTCCTTCTTAATTTCAATCCGCTGAAGATTGAAGCTTCCAGCAACCGTAGAGTGTGAGCCAGGGTCCAAGCTGGACAGGTCACCAATCTGAGACAGGGCTGACATTAACTTCATTCCACTAACTGCATGTCTTTGGACTGTGAGAGGAAGCTGGAGCACCCAGAGAGAATCCAAACAAACAAGCTGAGAACATACAAACTCCACACATGAAGGTGAAGCTGGACTCGGGACTTTGTTGCTGTGAGGTGACGGTGCTGACCTCTGCACCAAAGCTCTTCTGACATGGGGCTGAGAAAATATTTTGCACTGCTGATCAGAAAGAGAAATTCCTGCTTGAACAATGTTCTTTGTGTGATAGAGACTAAATATATATTGATCTTCAGTTTTCTTTACTGATGTGCTTTGTGTGAAGTGTGTTTCTTCTGCTTCGAGTATTTTAAAGTCACTGATACAACAACCACGTTTTTCCTCACCTGGAGCCTTTCAATGAGAGCTTTAGATGAGAAATTCATCATGATGTTTAAATTGAATTCAACTTTATTTACACAGCACCAAATCACAACAACAGCCGCCTCAAGGTGCTTTATATTGTAAGGTCGACCCTACAATAATACACGCAGAGAGAAACCCAGCAATCATATGAAGTCCAGATATGTAATAGTCATTAACATGATCAGAGCCACGAGTGGTTTTAATCTCAGGAAGTTTATACAACAACTTGTAGCACCAACTGTAGTTAAATGAGGCTGCACAACATGAAATGCAGACTACAGAATTTCACTTTAATAATACTGAATGAGAGGAGCAGCAGCTAAGTCGTCTACATAAACCTGGAACAGTGTTTATTGATAGGCTGCGGACACTGCGCTGGTTGCCTGGGGTCAGGAAACTCTCAGGGTTTGCCTGCTCTCGTTGTGCCTAACTGAGCTAGTCTGGGTAAACAGGCACAACATTCACTGGCTTCATCTGGACTGAACCACGGGGAGAACCGGTGACAAGAACACTCTTCCTCCTGGAAGAGGGAGCATGGCTCCTCATCCTCCCACCACAACCACACCAATGATGAAGCTGGTTCATTCATGGAACTGTCTGGAATGCCGAATAACAGGAGCTCTTACAAGCTGGGCACCAGCGTCACAGCTTGAATGCTGGGTGGCAGCGGTGATGGTGGTGACCTGGGTGACCGGTGCAATAAGACTGCTGACTAAGAAGGCAGCAACAGACGAACTCCAGAAAACTCATCTCCAGTCAACCAGGGAACACATGATGGTAGGTCAACATAGACTGACACAGACACTGAGGAATAAACAGCACTATTTAAACACCCGAGGGTCAGAGGCATCAGGAGAAACAAGAGTGTAACAAGACGCAGGTGAGGATCATCAGAAGCAATGAGACAGAAGGTAAAACTAGACCAGCAACCGTCAGGACGTCAGAACCTTTAACTAGGGGAGCTGACACGAGAGGACACGATTGGAAAGGGAACAAATTAAACTCTGAACCAGGTGAACAACATTAGTGCAAATACTTTGTGTTACAAATATTTTTCAGAGTCACCTATTTTAATGCAGCCCTTCACTCTGACAGTGTAATTTCACAGGATTAACTAATTTATTTGGATCACGTTTGAAATGTCATGATTTTTGCTGTAGATTAACAGATGGGAGCATTCAGACCACTGCAGTAGCAACAACCAGTTTAGTCAGCGCTACTTTCTCCTGAGATGAAGCCAAAATGTTCCTTTCTTTCTTTCCGTGTTTAGAAGCATCTGGACCTGCTCGTCATCACTCGTGTCCACTTCTTACACTTACAGTGCATTTTTGAGGAACACCTTTACTGTGTATATATCACGGTTATTATAGTGAACTAATATAATCTGCATGTGAAAAGCCTTTTGGTTAACTAAAACAAAAATAAAAACTAGACCTGAAATTATTTTGTGAACTTGGAAAAAAGAAAGATTAACGGTGGAAATCCCCGTAGTTTCAATATTTGTGAATTTGATCAAAACGTTCAGAATGTGCTTTATGAGGCTTTATAGAATAGAATAGAATAGAATAGAATTCAACTTTATTGTCATTGCACATGCACAGGTACAGGCCAACGAAATGCAGTTTGCATCCATCCAGAAGTTTTGGATGAGGCTTTATGAGGCTTTATGAGGCTTTATGAGGCTTTATGTTATGACCCAGGGTCATTATTTGTGGTACGGGGTTGTTATTGTTTGTATTTGTATTCAGCGATGCTTGTTTCCAGGTGGAGGCCGCCCATTGGTGGAGGAAGGAAAGAGGCCAGCTACAAAAGGGGTTGGACTGGGCCGGTGAGGAGACTTTTCCTGGTTCCCCGTGAGCTGTGTGGCTGGGGACCGTCGTGGCGTGTGACTGCACGGGGCTGCAATATTAATGTTGAAAAAGGGTTGTACCTGGGCTTGGTAGCTGTAGGGGTGGGAAGCCGTTTTCTTTTATTCCCCTCTTTTTTCCTGTTTCGGGTAGGGAGACAGGTTAGAGTATTGTATTTTGTTTTGGAATCGTGGGAGGTAAGTTAGCTCTGTTTTTCTTTCTAGTGTGTTTTGTTTGTTGTTTTGGCATCGCCCACCCTGAAGCTCGCTACCTGTTCAGTGAATAAATTAACCAAACTCGTCATTCTGCCGTGGTGTGTTTTTTTGTTTGTCGTTATTATGTATCAGGTTTATTTTTTTGTTGTGTTGCACCCCGGCTTCGGGCCGGTGTGTAACATTTATGAGGCTTTATGTGACGTTTGCCATCCAGGCAATAATAATTAATAAAGACTAAAACTAAAACAGGCAATGACAGTTAAAAATAAATATTCTTAAACATTGCAAACTAAACTGAAATGATTCAACTCAATCTAAAAACTTATTAAACCTACATTGAATTAAAAGCCAAATGTGATGGTCTCTGTCGTCTCCGGCTGATTTCTCGGTTTGTTTGCTGTCTGTCTCTGGACTTTAGTTTTCTCTCTCTCCTCTGTCTGTGTTCCTTTGTTGTTGTTTGTGTTCCTTTGTTGTTGTTTGTGTTCCTTTGTTGTTGTTTGTGTTCCTGAGTGGGCCTCGTCTCAGCTTGCTGCCTCTGACCTGACCCACGTGTCTCCGATGATCTCAAATGCAGAATTGAGCTGGCTGTCATTCTTCACTGGACTGTTGGATTAGAGTTAGTGAAGCCCTGGCTCCTCCTGCTCAGTGTTTGTGCTGCTTCTGATGCTTCAAGATACTTGCTGTGTGTTTCTTCTGTGTAGACTCCTGGTTTTGATCTTCCCAGGTGTGTGGTAAGACAAACCCTGAGTTGAGAGAGTGTTGTGTGGACTCCTTTCCTCCCTGGAGTCCCTGGAGCACTATACGCCTCCAATGAACTTTACAAATCATATATTTGAGTCCAACCTGCCTACCAACACAGATACACAAAGTCAAAATATGTAATGTAAAGGCTTAAGACTGCATTATAATAAACAACTAAATGTTCCAAAATGCAAAACAGAACTACGAATGTTGAACAACCTTAAAAGTTCAAACATTATTAATCGCACCAAATCTCAACAACAGTCCCCTCAAGGTGCTTTATATTGTGAGGTAGACCCTACAATAATCAGACCCAAGATCATGTGCAGCCGATATTTTACAGAATCTGTCCTCTGTGTTGGAAAGGCTGTCAACTGTGTGTGGGAGCCCCCTTGTGGCGAGAGGGCACAGGTGCACTATTGAACACATGTTCCAGGGATCAGAGTTTGAGCGGACTGACTCAGCGGGGGATGTCGACACACAGTGTGAGTCGTGCGCGTTGCTAAAGAACTGAGTGGACGTGGAGCCCTGCCTGGAAAGGACAGCTTTAGTCTTTTAGGCATTTAGTGGATGTAGAAGTGCAATGTGTATTGGCCTGTTCACCTGTGTGGCTAGTTCATGCTGCTAATGTTGTACACAATAATAATAATGCACACTTTGCATTGATCCCCGTGGGGAAATTCACTCAGTGAAGCAGTGGGCAGACACCAGTGCAGCGCCCGGGGAGCACTGTGTGGGGATGGTACCTTGCTCAGGGGTATCTCAGGGTAGCCGTTCAGGGGATTCGAACCCCTGACCTTACGATCATGGGGCAACCGCTTTGGTTGATTGGCTGTTTTGTGTTGTTGGGTGTATTGGCAATTAATGTCATGGACTGTGAGGTTTTCTGAGTAGTGCATGGAGATCTTCATATCGGAATTTCCATTTGTAGTTCTGGTCAGACTGGAAGAAAGCTCATGAATCTTAATTCATGACTTAAATGTTTGTTATATTCAGTATTTTGTATATGTTCTGCTCTTGTTAGCTAACAGCCAGCCTGATGTTGAGGAGAAGGCTGTGCAGCAGAGAGGCTGCTTAGTCTTTTCATTCTGCTGAACTTTGTTCATCTGCTGTGTGACTTCAGCACCTGAAACATGTTCCTTTACCTGTTTGTACTTTTCTCTCACTGCATAGGTGAGTGTTAGAACACAGAAAAGTCTCATGGTGACAAGATTTGATCAGGAAATAAAAACCAGAGGAGACACAGAGATTCAGGGAGGAGCTGAGCTGCGACTGAAGAGCAGACGAGACAGAGAAACCTCCACATTCAACACAGAAGATTCAGTCCAACATGTTGTTGTTGGGCTGTTATGAAACTTCTCTGTTAATCATCATGATTCTAACAGGTACATGTGAAAAAACTTCATCCTAATATTTTAATTATTATTCACGATTTCTTTGTAAAATATTTACAGATTTCTGTTTCTTTAGGTGTCAGCTGTCAACAACTCACTGCCAGCAAAGCTGAAGAGTCCAGTTTGGAAGGCAGCACAGCTACTCTGTCCTACAGATACTCCAGACAAGCAGCTGGAGGTGATCAGTTCTACTGGTATCGACAATATCCTGGAAAACCACCAGAGTTCCTGACCTTTAACTTGGGAACACAAAACACAACAAATTCCAAACTTTCTGTCAGAATGGTCGATGACAGAAACGGTCTGAACCTTCAGATCTCCTCTGCTGCAGTGTCTGACTCTGCTGTGTACTACTGTGCTGTGAGGCCCACAGTGACAGGAAACAGCAAAACTCTTTACAAAAACCTTTGGAGCAAAGACAACAGAATACTCCACAACATCCACTAGAGGGAGCCACAGTCTGTTAAACCTCTGTAGACTCTGAGAGAATGAGCCACAGCTGTGACAGCGAACTTTAGCAGCTACAATAACGTCACGAGTCTCCTGAGTCTTGTAATCACAGTGTTCAGCTCAGGTGAAGCCTGTCATGCAGCAGCAGAGCAGCAGAGCTGGAAGAAACACAGCCGTGGGAACATTCCTGTTTCAAACCAAACACTCATCTTTCTCTGTTTTGTTTGCTCACAGAATATTAAGAATATTTTAATAGATGATTTTAGCTCTTGCAGATGATTCATTCAGCAGATTACAACTAGAAAACAGATTTTTACGGGAGGCTTTGATTAACCTGAAATTGCTCTGAGTATAAATGTGTGTGAAAGGGTGAACGAGGCTGTTGTATGAAGCACTCTGAGCGCTCAAGTAGAAAAGTGCTTTATGAGAAGCAGGAAGCTAAAGCTGATAAATGGAGCAAGTCTTGTTTTTCTTCATTTTACTGAAGCTCTTTATAAACCTTTTCCTTCTTAAGGCTTTTTTCTTTTGTATGAAAAATAAATTCCTCGCTAATACACACGTCAATGCCAGACTTAATAATTAACCTACTTTAAAAACATGCACATTACATTACATGACCTAAAAGGTGGTGTCAAAGACTTATCCACGTTCTATCTGAACATATTAATGCTCACAAAGATGAAAGTTTCCCAAGGCACGAGCATGTACATGATCTATTTCCTCTTTTACTCCTGCTGAAACATTTGTTCACAACATTACCGGAGAAGATACGCCAAAGACAGGGTCATGGCCAAACGCTACTGTTGCTCAATGCATAACACAACAGATATCATTTGTGACACACGTCTTCCTCTGATCAGATTTCAAAGCCAAAACATTTTAGAATAAATTTACAGGTAGCTCCATGCCCTCCTGGGTTTTAAATGCACCTTAGAACACACATGCATCAACACTACAATGAGCGGGTGGAGGGAGGTTTGGAGTCTTCTCTCACCCCCATTCTCTGCGGCCTGCTGGAGCGGGGGGGCTAGGAGGAGGAGTTGGCCGTCCGACTGTGGTCTGGAGTGTGGGGCCTCCCTGCTGCTACGGAGTCGGGGCGGTCTGCCTCTCCTCACTGCAGGGAAAAGGGTAACACCACCTGGGTCTGGGTGCAGTTCCCCCCTCCAGGGGCAAGGGTACCTGGACACGGTTTGTAGAGTATGCTTGGGGAGTGTGATTGTGTGTACAGCGTCTTGTTATGTCTGTCTCCACGTTGGTTGAGTGTGGAGTAAGTGAGAGCATGAGGGTGGGAATGGATGTTTGTATCTGTGTGTGCCTGTATGTCTGTGTCTATATGTCAGGTTGGGTGTCAGGCGCCACCTCTCTGGGGACATCTCAGGCCCTCCAAGGTTTGGAGGCCTATCTCCACCCACCACCACTTCCCCTGCCAGTGGCGGACTCCCTCAGACATCGGTGCGTTGGTGGTTCTTTGTGTCCGGGGATGGGCGTCCAGGTACACACCGGCTCACTCCTTGGCGGCCGCTTATCGGGGCCTGGGGCCTGGGGCTCGCTCGGGCCACTTCGGAGGTGGGGTGCCCCCGGCCTCTTGGCCTGGGGCTCGGTCACTCAGGCACAGCTGGCTGCCGGCGGAGCTCACGGGCGCATCACTGCAACCCCCCCTGGCTTCTGCTCCGCGGCTGCTGAGTGAGCCCTCATCTGGGACTCACCTCAGCTCTTACTGGGACAGTGGCGCGGCTGCCCCTCTGTTGGTCTTCTATGGTCTCTTGTGTTCTGGGGGCCTCTGGATGTCTGGAGTTTTGATCTCCTCCATACCTGCTTCATACCCTGGAGGACGGGGCTGTGGCCCCCCCACACTCCCTAGCAGATCGTTACATGGAGAAACCTTTGGAATACAAGCGCGCTGATCCACACAGGTATGCACACGGGTGTTCACTGCTCATAGACTTAAATTACACCTTTCTTGGCTGCTACTTCGAAGCACATCTGTCCTGCGTACTGCACAACAACATTGAATATTTAGTATTTACTGCTGTTTACACTTAGCTAGATTAATGCGATGGTGTTGTGTTTAGTATGTTGCTTTGTTTTTTTTTTGTTTTTTTGCTTGTTTTCTATTCTTCTCTCAACAGGTGATCCAGGAGATTCTTATTTTTTTTCTCCCCCCCTTTCTCACTGTCCCTCTCCCCTTCTGTTTTTCTTTTCCTTCCTCTTTCTTTCTCCCTTTCCTATCCCCCACTCATGTCTGTCCCGTCTGTAACATCTGAAAATAAAATATAATAAATAATAAAAACAAAGATCGACCAAATGGACCAATAAGGGAATGCCACGATGATCCAATTGGCAAAGTAAATCCATTGGGTATCCTTGTTGGTCTTCAGACAACAATTCTGATGGCTAAAGAACCAAATGGGACAGGCAAAAAAAAAAAAAAAAACATACACAAACTATTCTGAGATGTTTCTTGAATTCAGGACTTCTTACACATTTTTCTCCAAATGTCTCAAGTTTCAGACTTTTTAACTGTGTGAGTATCAGCGACTCTCTGACTCTGTCTACATGGTTAATGTGACTTCTGCTTGTGTGACGTGTCACACGGCTCCCTTAAATCATTTTGGTTATAAAGTGTGTGAAGCACAGGAGGAGGAGTGACTGAGAGCAGAGAGGAGGAGCAGAGATTCAGGGAGGAGCTGAGCTGTTACTGAACTATAGAAGAGAGAAAAACCTCCACATTCAACAGAGTTCAACACAAAACAAACTTTATGTTCCTCAACATGCTGTCATTACATCACTGTGTGTTTCCTCTGATTCTTCTCACTCTCACAGGTCTGCTCACCTACACAGGAAACTATGTTCAATTCAAATTATTCATTAACGTCAATTATTGATTGAAAACGTTCTCTCTTCCTTCAGGTGTCACATGTGATCAGCTCACTCCAGTCAAAGATGAAGAGTCCAGTGTAGAAGGCAGCACAGTTACTCTGACCTACACTTACAAAGTGTCAACTGGTGATTATTTCTTCTGGTATCGACAACATCCAGGAAAAGCACCAGAGTTCCTGATCTCACACTCACCTTCAGGAGAAGTAGGAGTAGAAAAAGTTCCTGGATTGAAGATTCAAGTGAAGGGAACAGAAATCAAGATGAGCATCTCCTCTGCTGCAGTGTCTGACTCTGCTGTGTACTACTGTGCTCTGCAGCCCACAGTGACAGGAAACAGCAAAACTCTGTACAAAAACCTTTGGAGCAAAGACAACAGAATACTCCACAACATCCACTAGAGGGAGCCACACACTGTTACACCTCTATGATTTGTTAGGATGCAGGTTGTGATGATTAAAATGAAAACTATTTGAAGTATAAAATAACAATTCTTGTGGGATGAACTTTCAGCTGGCGTTTTTGTGGCCTCGGCAATAATGTTCTCAGCTACCTCGTGTTGAATTATAATATTATTTTATGCCATGTTAGACCCCTAATTAAAGATTGTGAATTATTATGTAGTTTTAGTTTGCATTATTCTCCTGAATTAGAAGAAGGTGATAACTATTGCATTTGTTAAACTGATTTACATTACATTAAACTGCTGATTTATTGTGAATGAAGGATATTGTTTATGATGCATTATACTGCTGAGTTATAAGAAAAATACTGTTCGCAGAAAGTCATCGCCTATTTGTCTGATTAGAAGAGAACAGAATATACTGGAGTTTTCTGCCCCATCTCAGCAGGAGCAGATAAACGGGGAGCCAAGGTCGTAGCTTAGGCGCCGTGTGAGAGAAAAGCATGTGAATGTTTAGGCTTTTATGATAAGGTGGGGGCACCAGAGGCTATAAAAGTTTGAGCAATGCTCCACCATTTTGAGATCTAAGGCTGTCTGCATACAGTGTCCATCTCCCACGCGTGTGATCATTAAAATCATCGTTTGACTCAACCCGGCCGGACCAGTGTTGTTATTGTGGTTTTTTCCTCTTGTATCCATCCCCAATTTTGAACTCGTAACACTCGTCCTCTCTTATAATCCTTGAACATCAGCCTCAGGAGCAGCAGAACATGACACTGCAAAGCAGAGCCCTGACACAACCAGATGAGTCCAACCAAATATTCAAATTCTTTATATTCTATGAAGTTGTATTATATTCTATATAAAAGTTCAAAATTGCAAATTTACAGGTCAGGACAGATAATAACAGTTTGACAATTAGTCAGTGATTCAGCAGCCTGATGGATAGAAACTCTTTTTGAGATTGTTCTTCCTTGCTTTCACACTCCTGTAGCGACTGCCAGATAGCAGGAGTGTGAACAGTGTGTGCTGTGGGTGGGGCCTTTCCTTGATGATGTTGTGAGTCCTTTGCATGACCCGAGTGTTGTAAATGTCCTGTAGTGGTGGGAGGGGTACTCCATAGATGAGTCGATTACACGCCGGAGAGCCTTCCTGTCCTGAGTGGTGCTGTTCCCGTACCACACTGTGATGGAGTTTGTCAGGATACTCTCCACTAGGGATGGGTACCGGTGTCATGGCACCGGTTCTGACATAAACGGTAGTAACCAGACCGAAAAGCAGCGCACATTTCGGTGCTTTTTTTTCCTGAGCTGTGATACACTTTAGATTCTAGCCAATCATTTTACGTTTCCGAGGATAGTAGGCGGGTCCAGGTACGTACGTTCTTTTAGAGCAGAGCTACAGATTAAAAAGGCCCAAGGCGAAGCGGTCAAAGTCTGGCTGTACTTCACAGCAAAAGATGCAAACTCAGCAGCAACAAGTGCTTTAAGCTGATACTGTGATACTGTCAAAGGAGGTAACACCTCAAATCTGATGAAACACCTGGCGACGCATGGCGTTTTTTTTTTAAAGCCGAGAAATGCGCCGTATTTGATAGCTTGCTGCGAGACCTCACACCGAGCACATCTACTGCGGGTGTGGTGCCTGTTATCGGACCCAGAGTTAGCAACATCCCCCACAAACCCGAAGAGGAGAGTCCTGGCCCCTAGCCCTGCCAGTGTAGCAGAAATGATGAGGATGATGATGCAGCAGCAGCCGTTCTTCTCTGCGTGAGTAGCTTAATGTTCGTGTGTAATTTACGTTGAGTAGGCTAACCACGTTATTACATTAATGCATGTAAGGTGAACTAGCAAACATCATCATAGCTACATGTGGCTGTCTTCTTGTTTGATGGCAGATGCTCCCTTCACCCTGCCAAAAAGGCTAAAATGACCAAAGAAAAAGTGGGAAACAGTTAAACATGAGAGGTTTTTGGACAAAGTTTGTGTTTTTTCCATGTTTAAGCACTGCTTCCAGCCAAGAGTGATACCATATATGCCCCACAGCTGCAGAAAAGGCTAACATTGTTATCTTTTCACAAAAAAACAGCTGAACATGAGAGGTTTTTGGACCAATTTTGTGTTCTCAATGTTTTAAGCACCGGTTTGAGCACCGTTTAAGCACCGGCACAGTTTCAAAAGTACCAGTTTGGCACCGGTATCGGATAAAACCTAAACGATACCCATCCCTACTCTCCACTGTGCATTTGTGGAAGTTGCTGAGCAGTTTAGAGGTTAATCCATATTTTCTCAGCTTCCTTAGGAAGAAGAGTTGTTGTTGAGCCTTGTTGATGATCTACTGTGTGTCATGGGTCCAGGTGAGATCCTCACTGATGTGAGTGCTGAGGAATTTGAAGATCTTCACCCTCTCCACCCGAGTCCTGTTGATGTATAGTGGGGCGTGCTGCTTTCTCCTGATTCTTGGGTCAATAATCATCTCCTTAGTCTTAGCATTTAAGGAGAGATAATTTTCCAGGCACCATGACAGCAGCTGAGCCACCTCTTCCCTGTAAGCAGCCTCCTTTTTACTAGTGATCAGCCCCATGATGGCTGTGTCGCCAATGAACTTAATGATGGAGGTGTTGCTCTGGAAGGGGACACAGTCGTAGCTGAAGAGGACGTACAGGAGTGGACTGAGCACTGGTTCCAAGTGTCTGTCTCCTGTTTCATAATCAGGAGACAGACACTATCTCTACTTTCAAGATTAGGCTTCAAACTTTCCTTTTTGCTAAAGCATATAGTTAGGGCTGGCCAGGTGACCCTGAATCCTTCCTTAGTTATGCTGCAATAGACGTAGGCTGCCGGGGATTCCCATGATGCACTGGGTGTTTCTTCTTCACTCACTATGTGTTAATAGACCTCTCTGCACTGAATCATATCTGTTATTAATCTCTGTCTCTCTTCCACAGCATGTCTTTGTCCTGTCTTCCTTCTCTCACCCCAACTGGTCACAGCAGATGGCCCCGCCCCTCCCTGAGCCTGGTTCTTCCTGTTAAAAGGGAGTTTTTCCTTCCCACTGTCGCCAAAGTGCTCGCTCATAATCATATAATTGTTGGGATTTTCTCTGGTTTCTTGTGTTATTGTGGGGTCTTTACCTTATAGTGCAAAGCAACTGGAGGCAACTTTTGTTGTGATTTGGCATTGTGTAAATAAAACAGAATTGACTTGAACAAGGACAGCTGTAAAAATAACCAGCAGATGTTTTGCTGTTCATAAAGACCCTAAACAGGTTTCTGTCTGGCTCCACCCACTGATGCTGAACTCAGCCAATGAGATGGTTTCAGCCAGCCTGATGTTGAGGAGAAGGCTGTGCAGCAGAGAGGCTGCTTAGTCTTTTCATTCTGCTGAACTTTGTTCATCTGCTGTGTGACTTCAGCACCTGAAACATGTTCCTTTATCTGTTGGTACTTTTCTCTCACTGCATAGGTGAGTGTTAGAACACAGAAAAGTCTCATTGTGACAAGATTTGATCAGAGTTATTATTAGCAGATTTCTTCATCTCATTATGCTCACAAAGGAAGAAAAAGACTGACTGACATGAATCATTCATTTGCAGCTTTGGGCTCCATGAACAGCATAAAGCAGGAACGTGCTGAAGAAGCTGTTGCAGAGCGAGGAAACATCAACCTGACCTGTACATATGATGGTTCTATCTACAATATCCAGTGGTACCGACAATACCAGAGATCCAGACCAGAGTTCCTGCTTTCCATCACAGAGGGAGGATCAGTTCATCAAGCTGTGTCGGGATTCTCAGCTCACATTGACAAAACAGAGAAACGTGCAGATCTGGAGATCTCCTCTGCTGCAGTGTCTGACTCTGCTGTGTACTACTGTGCTGTGAGGCCCACAGTGACAGGAAACAGCAAAACTCTGTACAAAAACCTTTGGAGCAAAGACAACAGAATACTCCACAACATCCACTAGAGGGAGCCACACACTGTTAAACCTCTGATTCTTGTGTCATTGGACTGATGACAAAGACAACAGAGAAATGAAGCAGTAAAGATCAGAGACAGAGACAGAGCTGCTGTGGAAGCACAAAACTGTTTGATTGGCTCAGCTATTAAACTGTCCCCGCCCACTGAAGTTGAGCTCATCCAATGACATTATTTGTTGGTCATTGTGCTGCAGTGGAAGAACATTGTTCATGTGCTGTCTGTCTGGCTTTAATAACTCCAAAGACATGTTGCTGCACCTCTTTTTGCTTCTATCTCACATTATAGGTGAGTTTAAGAACAGGGATTAAAGTTTAGTTGAAGCTGCTGCATTAAGCAGATATACAGACTGCATTTCACTACTTTTCTTCTTTCTTTTTCCAGGACTAACAGCTGGAGACTCAATCACTCCTCAACAACCTGAAGTCACTGAAACAGAAGGAGAATCTGTCAAACTCACATGTAGCTATGAGACAAGTGTTAGTGATCCTTGGCTTTATTGGTACAGACATGATTCTGACCTTCAGGCTCCTCAGTTTATACTCTGGAAAAAAGGAAAAGGATGGACAGCTCAATATATCCCTAATAGACGATATGACTCAGAAGCTTCACCAACATCAACTAATCTGACCATAGCAGCCCTAACCCTGGCAGACACAGCTCTCTACTACTGTGCTCTACAAACACAGTGATACAAAGTGTAGAAGAGGCTGTACAAAAACCTGAACACAGATATCTGACTACTCTTCAAAGAGGAGGGAAGTGGTATTCAAAGCACAGCTTCATATCAGATGGATTCTGCTAATTCCTGTTTTATCAGAGTCACTGTGGTTACAGCTGCTAATGAAACACTGTGGGAGGATTCACATGAGCAGCAAATCCACATCAACCACAAACCAACTGCAGGAACGTTCAGACACAATAAAAACTGTCAAACATCAAAAGCTGCTCATTTACACTATTTTATATTTAGTGGATGAGGACATGCAGAAATGCAGCAGAAGCAAAATAAACAGAGTAACAGAGGTTTATCTCTTTAAGGTAAAATCTCTCACATGAAGCTAAAAGTCCAACCAGGAAGACCATCTCATGCTTGTTCCATTTATTCTCTTTGAACTCATCACATCAGATGATGATGCTCTCCTTCATCATTGTCCTGCTCTGGTACTTTGTGATGTTCCCCTCTGGCAGGTCCAGACTCTCCTCTGTGCTTCTGCTCTGAACAACATTTCAGAGGGCCTGGCCTTCTTGAGATCTCTGAGCAGGATCCTGGACGCTGCATCATCTGGTAACTCTATTGTGCTTCTGAGGACTTTATGTGTCCGAGTGACACAATGGTGGTTTCTGTTTTACTGGACTTGTGTGCTAACCACAGTATAGGTTGATGCTTGACTCTGTAATTGCATCATCAGGTCTGCAGCAGTGTGTTCTGGACACTCTGGTGAAGAGAGGAGCTGAGCTGTCATCTGATCACCATCTGGGGGTGAGTTGAGTCAGGTGGTGGGGGAGAATGCTGGACAGGCCTGGCGTATCAAAGTGGTTCAGGTGATCTTCAACTCCCACCTCCAGCAGAGCTTTGGCAGCAGTCTGAGTGAGGCTGGGGACTCATTGCTGATGGGGCTGTGCAGAGCTTTGGCTGCAAGCTGGTTGGTGCTTGTAGTGTTGCTAACCTCCTAACCAGATCTCATTAACTCCTCGTGTTTTGGGGAATGAAAGGTCCAGCTGAAACATCCACTCTTTGTCAGATTGTTGTCTTCATTCTGGTGGTAATTCAGCTTTAATTTATGACTTATCAGTTTGTGCTTGTAGCTTCTGTTACCTCACCATGTTCTCTTGTGTCTGCTCATAGCTCTGTGGACTTGAGTTACCTGAAACCTGAAGGATTGTCTCATTGTCTGCTGTTTGGAAAGGACTGACTTGTAACAGAGCTGGAAAACTCACCTGGAAAACTCACCTGCCCATCCACTCTCCACCCACTCAGCCTTCTGAAGCCTTCACTTACCTCCCTGACACAGAAACTCTAAAAGTGAAACACAAGAAAGGACTCTAATAAATACTATATAAGCAATTCTGACTGCACTGATACTCAGCAGTTGTTCTCTCGGGCAGTTCTCTGGTGTCTCCCTGCTCTGTCCCTCTGCAGGAAACCTACTTACCTGCCCCCCTGTCTTTGAACCTTCTCAAAATAAAAGCATGTAAAGCTTTAGCCTCATGTGGGCTGCGTTAGAGTCGATGCATTCCTGTAATCATGACACTGAGAGGTTGCTCCAGGGATTTAAATCATGTATTAATCGTAGTGGAGAGAAATTAATATGAATATTTCCTGTGTGAAGATGATGGTGTGATATCAGGGCTGCCACATGAAGGGGCAACGTGAACAAGTTTATGAATACCTCAGAAAAAAAGCTTCAATGAGTATAAATGATCTTCTGATATTAACAATATCCTGGAACACCAACATGCACGCTCAGTCATCCAGGTAAGCAAATCCCAAAAAGTTGATTCTGTTCATCTGGATGTTTTCAGTGGGAGAAACGTTTCATCATCATCAGGTGACGTCTTCAGTCTCAGCTGACTGCAGGTTTCCAACCTTAGAAACAGGACATTTGCACAATGACTGAAACCAGCAGCACTGAATGAACACTGGGCTGTGAGGTCAGTTTATGACCATTAATATGCAAATTGTACCAACCATTGATCAACAACCACTGATCAATGGTCACGAGTACCACTCTCTGTTAATCATACTAAGCTGCTGTGGAATCAGAAAAGTATTTGATTGGCTGAGATGAAGTTTCAAAAAAATATTAGAGCTCCTCCCACCTGAAAGTGAAGATGCTGCTACTAGTGTGTGAAGCAGGAGGAAGTGAGAGAAGTTCAAATCCAGATCAGAGAGGAGGAGGAGAGATTCAGGGAGGAGCTGAGCTG
This sequence comes from Astatotilapia calliptera, assembly GCF_964374335.1. Taxonomy (NCBI): domain Eukaryota; kingdom Metazoa; phylum Chordata; class Actinopteri; order Cichliformes; family Cichlidae; genus Astatotilapia; species Astatotilapia calliptera. The sequence continues at coordinate 1,409,316 of NC_137439.1, read as the reverse complement.
TTACTGAACTAGAAGAGAGAGAAACCTCCACATTCAACAGAGTTCAACACAAACCATAAACTTTACCTTCATTCAACATGTTGTCTTTGGACTATTTTGCACTTTCTTTACTGATTCTCACCATTCTAACAGGTACGTTACAATCTGTGTGTTTAAAGAAACACATTTGAATTGTGATGATTTATAAAAGAATAAAACATGTTTCTGTTCCTTTAGGTGTCAGCTGTGAAGATCTCACTCCAACCAACAAAGAAGTGTTCAGTGTAGAAGGCAGCACTGCTACTCTGTCCTACAGATACTCCAAAAAGGCAACTGGAAGTGATAATTTCTACTGGTATCGACAATATCCTGGAAAACCACCAGAGTTCCTGATCTCTCATTTGGGATCAGGAAGTGTAATGAAAGAAGAAATCTCTGGACTGTCTGTTCAAGTTGTGGATGATCAAAAACAAATCGATCTCAACATCTCCTCTGCTGCAGTGACAGACTCTGCTGTGTACTACTGTGCTCTGCAGCCCACAGTGACAGGAAACAGCAAAACTCTGTACAAAAACCTTTGGAGCAAAGACAACAGAATACTCCACAACATCCACTAGAGGGAGCCACACACTGTTAAACTTCTCTGGTTTGTTTCACTCAGTTAATAAAATGTCTTTTGCATAAAAACAGAAGCTTTAATTCACTTTGTAAAGGAGAGATTTCTCACATAAATGATTCATTCTCTCTCTTCACTGCAGTTTCTTTAAAACTGTCTCTTCATGATCAGATGTGCAGATCACAGCCTGATGGTAGCAGACCTGTTAGTGACTTTTAATCTTCATCCATCATTCTGTGTTTCTCAGATATTTTTGCTATATGTTTTTCTTACACATATTTCATGAATGTTGCTTCTTAGACAGGTGTTTAGTTATATTTATATTATCAGAATCAGAATTGCGTTTATTGGCCATGTATATGCACAGACACATGCAAGGAATTTGGTTTCGGTAAATGGTGAATCTCAAGCACAGCAATGTAAACAACACAATTTACACACACACACACACACACACACACACACACACACACACACACACACACACACACACACACACACACACACACACACACACACACACACACACACACGTATATAGAGCTAAACATACATACACAAACCTACACAAGCTGTGTAAACCAATCATAAATAACCAGTTTAAATGTCTTGATGCATCTCAATCATCCAGGTAAGTAAATCTCCAAAAGTTGATTCTGTTCGTAGCGTTTTGTGGGAGAAACATTTCATCATCATCCAAGTGGCTTCTTCAGTCTCAGCTGACTGCAGGTCTCAATCTTATAAACAGGACATTTGCATAATGACTGAAACCAGCACACTGAAGGAACAATGGGCTGTGAGGTCAGTTCCTTAATCTTAATTATGCAAATTCCATTGATCCATCACCATTGATCAACAACCACTGATCAATGGTCATGAGTCCCATTCACAGAGAGCTGGGGAATGGCTGCAATCACAGCGGCGCCATCTTTAGCACAGCTCAAGAAAATACAACAAGAAAGGAAAGCAGCTTCATTGTGCAAAAATACAAAATACAGTGGTATGGTTTCTCTCATCTGTACATGCTGAAGTTGAACCCACAGCAGAGATGATCACTGTCACCTGTGTCTGTCCTGGGTTTCTGTACTTTTTGTCTACTTCATTTAGAAAATAACATTTGTGAAATGAATCACTTCCTGATCATCGTTCAGAAATCTGAAAATGTTTTTGTTTTTCCTAAAAAGGTCTTTTTTTTTTAACTGGAAATCAAAAGCTGACATAAACACAAAGTAACTGTCGTGTGAGACTGTAGCAGGCAGGAAGTGGACCTAAATGCAGGATTCAAACACCAAAGGCAAACTTAAGGCTGCAGCTTCATTGATGGGAAGATTGTCCAAGAACATAAACTCACAAAAAACAAAGTGAAACCCTGAACATGAAAACTAGGAACAGAACACTGAGAAACAAGAACTAAAACACTAGGAAATGAGAAAACGTGGAACTAAAACTGAAACAGTGTGGCTGTGGCTCAGGTGGTGGAGCAGCTACTGATCGGAAGGTTGGTGATTCGATTCTTGGCTTCCCCAGTCTGCATGCCTATTATCCTTGGGCAAGATACTCACCCCGAGTTGCCCTCCGATCATCGGAGTATGACTGTGTGTGAATGTAGTTTAGTTTGCACTTGTGTTTAGAAGTGCTTGTATGAGTGAATGAGACATGCTGTATACAGCACTTTGAGGACTCCAGGGGAGTAGAAAAGCGCTATATAAGAATGAGTCCATTTACCAAACACAAGGAGACTTACACACATGAGGCAGTACGATGCCACAAAGGGCAAAAGACATCACAGGGCTTAAATATACAAGAGAGTAATGAGGGAAACACAGCTGGAACTAATCTGATACAACGACACAGGAATCAAACCTGAATGCACTAAACACAGGACACGGGACTATCAAAATAAAACAGGAAACACACAGACACAAACTGACGCAGCGACTGGGGAGACAGGAAGAAACACAGAGAGAGACGGACTAACCACAAGAGAAGATTAGACTCAGAGGGAGGGAGAACTATGATCACTAAGAACCTACGATCCAGAAACTAAACAGAAACTAAACGATCTAATAAGACCTCCAAATGACAAGAAAACCAAACATCAACCCATCCCCAGCTCTTTCTGTCCTGGTCGTTGTGTCCTTGGGCAAGATACTTCACCTACCGCCTACTGGTGATGGCCAGAGGGGCCGATGGCGCGATATGGCAGCCTCGCCTCTGTCAGTCTGCCCCAGGGCAGCTGTGGCTACACCTGTAGCTGCCTCCACCAGTGTGTGGATGTGAGAGTGAATGAATAGTGGCATTGTAAAGCGCTTTGAGGGCCTAGAAAAGCGCTATATAAATGCAATCCATTATTATTATGAGTAATACTCAGTATACATTTATTTTCCAGTGTACTATTACTATTCTAGATTTAGATTAATGCATTTGTCACTTGTTCCTGAAGCGATGGTTCTACTAGTCAGTGATTTATCCTCAGACCTGCTCTGGACTGTGGAAAGGAGTTGTATCTGGCTCTACTCGTCCAGGAAAAGTTTCAGAAGACACACAATCAGAGGAAGCTCTACAATATAAAGGTAACATTAATGTGGGCTAAAGCTACAGTGTTGTACTGCATGCATGCAGGATCCAGGTATGATCCAGTTCATTTTACTTTGCTAGCCCCTCCCTCTGGAAGACACCACTGCTGCTTTAATCACAGCTACGTTAAATGATGGCCGCTAGTAACCGATGACTGAGCCGAGAGCATGTCTGGGTCTCTGTTATCTGACGACCAGTTAAATTTTCTTTTTCATGTCGCTGGACTTGACAGAGGCTGTGTTTCAAAGACACACGCCTTAATGACAAGTTAGTTTTTTATGCTTTAACTTTTATATATTGTGTTTATGTTATTGTTTAAGGTCACTGATGCAGGTCTTATTCTTTATTTCTTCTTCTATAAATGTTCACTCTGGTAGATTCAGTTTTATTTATATAACAACAGCAGTTGTTGCTTTACATTGTGAAGTCCCTGCAATAATACAAGAGAGAAAACCCCGACAATCATGACCCGCTATGAGGAAGCACTTTGGCGACTGTGGGAAGGAAAAACTCCCTTTTAACAGGAAGAAACATCCAGCAGAACCAGGCTCATCTGTTGTGACCTGTTGGGGTGATGGGAGGAAGACAGGACAGAGACCCACTGTGGAAGAGAGCCAGAGATGAATAATAACGAATGAGTCAATACAGAGAGGTGTATAAACACATAGTGAGTGAAGAAGAAAATCTCAGTGCATCATGGGAGTCTCCCAGCAGCCGACACCGACTGTAGAGTAACTGAAGGAGGTCTTGATGCACAATCAGTCATCCAGGTAAGTAAATCTCCAAAAGTTGGTTCTGTTCATCTGGACATAAATGCTACGTCCAGATTAACTAAAGGAGGATTCAGGGTCACTGATCCAGCTCTAACTATATGCTTTATCAACAATATACTTTAATATAAGTGTAGCATTTAAATAAACTGCAAAGTAACTAAATATTTCCTGAAGGATCACAAACCATCAAACTGACCAAGGAGCCACAAAGTAAAACAGATGTTGTGTCCAAAAGCGTCAGCTGTAACTGGGACTGCTGCTGCACCACAACACTCCTGCATGTCGTGTCCACAGACATGACGTCTCTCAGGTTTGTGTTTGAAGATCAAATCAAATAAGATGATGCTTCATTTGAAAAAACAGTTGTGAACAAAAATCCTTCCCAACATACACAAACTATTCTGAGATGTTTCTTGAATTCAGGACTTCTTACACATTTTTCTCCAAATGTCTCAAGTTTCAGACTTTTTAACTGTGTGAGTATCAGCGACTCTCTGACTCTGTCTACATCGTTAATGTGACTTCTGCTTGTGTGATGTGTCACACGGCTCCCTTAAATCATTTTGGTTATAAAGTGTGTGAAGCACAGGAGGAGGAGTGACTGAGAGCAGAGAGGAGGAGCAGAGATTCAGGGAGGAGCTGAGCTGTTACTGAACTATAGAAGAGAGAAAAACCTCCACATTCAACAGAGTTCAACACAAAACAAACTTTATGTTCCTCAACATGCTGTCATTACATCACTGTGTGTTTCCTCTGATTCTTCTCACTCTCACAGGTCTGCTCACCTACACAGGAAACTATGTTCAACTCAAATGATTCATTAACGTCAATTATTGATTGAAAACGTTCTCTCTTCCTTCAGGTGTCACATGTGATCAGCTCACTCCAGTCAAAGATGAAGAGTCCAGTGTAGAAGGCAGCACAGTTACTCTGACCTACAAATACACCACAGGTGCTAATTATTTCTTCTGGTATCGACAACATCCAGGAAAACCTCCAGAGTTCCTGATCTCACACTCACCTTCAGGAGAAGTAGGAGTAGAAAAAATTCCTGGATTGAAGATTCAAGTGGAGGGAACAGAAATCAAGATGAACATCTCCTCTGCTGCAGTGACTGACTCTGCTGTGTACTACTGTGCTCTGCAGCCCACAGTGACAGGAAACAGCAAAACTCTGTACAAAAACCTTTGGAGCAAAGACAACAGAATACTCCACAACATCCACTAGAGGGAGCCACACACTGTTAAACCTCTGATTCTTGTGTCATTGGACTGATGACAAAGACAACAGAGAAATGAAGCAGTAAAGATCAGAGACAGAGACAGAGCTGCTGTGGCAGCACAAAACTGTTTGATTGGCTGAGCTATTACAATGGCCCCGCCCACTGAACCTGAGCTCATCCAATGACATTATTTGTTGGTCATTGTGCTGCAGTGGAAGAACATTGTTCATGTGCTGTCTGTCTGGCTTTAATAACTCCAAAGACATGTTGCTGCACCTCTTTTTGCTTCTATCTCACATTATAGGTGAGTTTAAGAACAGGGATTAAAGTTTAGTTGAAGCTGCTGCATTAAGCAGATATACAGACTGCATTTCACTACTTTTCTTCTTTCTTTTTCCAGGACTAACAGCTGGAGACTCAATCACTCCTCAACAACCTGAAGTCACTGAAACAGAAGGAAGAAGAAGAAATACATAAAAACAGCCGCTATAATGTGATATTCATAGACTGCTTTACACAGTAGTTCTTAACAGACTTACTTTCTGTGATCACTAAAAGTTTGATTTTTTTTTTAATTCATTGGTCCCGCTCCACAACAAGTCAGAAAAGCTTCTTTTACTGCGAGACAAAGACACTACAATACAGTATCAGAAAGAAAACTGAAAATCTGAGAGGAAGCGCCTGACAAAAGTTTGAAGGAAGAACTCCTTATTATCAGCAAGAGCCCTCCAAGAGAATCAGGCTAAGACAGGGGCAGTCATCTGCCTCTGCAGGTCGGGTGGGAAGAATAGGAAGAGAAAAGACAAGCTGTGGCACTGAGACAACAAAATTTAATGACAGGCACCAGTGGCTACTATTTGGTTGTGCTTTGCTCTGTAGTCCAGTCGTCCAACCTCCATGATGCACAATGTGGGGAAAAAACGGTGAGAGAGAAAGTAGCAGGAGTTTCTCAGCTGAAATTGAAGAAATGTTTAGATGTTAAGTAGAATCAGAGCCAGTGTAACACTGATACTGATAAAAACTTTGTGACATGTGACATTTGTGGAAAAGTCTGTAAGAAAAAGTCCATCATGAAGAATCCACACAGATGAGAAACCATATCATTGTGAAACTTGTGGGAAACATTTTGGTAAAAATAGTAATTTCTTGACCCATATGAAAACTCACACAGGTGAAAAACCATATTCATGTAAAACATGTGGGAAATGTTTTACTATAAGGAGTTGGCCCACATCAGAATCCACGCAGGTGAGGAACACTGTAAAACTGTAAAACCTGCAGGAAAAGATTATCTGCCTCATCAGCACTTAAAAGGTATAATGCAGTGTATACAGGGGAGAAACCATATTCCTGTTAAACAAGTGGCAAAAGTTTGCCTGAAAGTCGTAGTTTGATATGAGAAGCCATGCTGGTGATAAACCGTACCACTGTAAAACCTGCGGGAAAATGTTCACACACAGAAATCATTTAGTGGTCCACATGAAGATTCCCACAGGTCAGAGGTCATAGAGCTGAAATGTTGGTTGGGAAAATAATGTGTGTAAAGCCAAGCTTAAATAATAATGAAGATTTAAAGTAGAGCTTCAGTGGATTTCTTGAATGTCACACTGTGCGGGATCAGCCTGATTATATCTGTTTTTCGGCAGTGATGAAGCTTTCAAATTCTCTAATGAGACTTCTCCTGTTTGCCTTGCAGAAGTGTGTTTCAGCTCCTTAAGGAAACAAATTAACCAAAGAACTTTTTTTCTCTCTGACCGCCATTATTTTGTTCTGTGTCTTTAACTAATTGTTATTGAAAAATTGTGTATTCTTTAGGTCATATTCTGACCTTTGACTCAGTCTGCACCAGTTATTTGTGGCTTGAGAATTGTAACGTTGAAGTGTTGCAGTGTTGGTTCAGTTCATGTTTCTATGTATTCAATACTTGTTACCTGTTACAGTGGTGAGAGACAACAAAGCCCTCTAAGTATAAATGACATTTATAGTGACATCATGTCCTTCTCTTAAGCTGAAAGTGGAAAAGAAATAGAAGCAAACCAACAAAGATTTTATTCTCACAAAAACAATACAACAGTGGTCAAAGGTGAGAAATCGTACTGTTACGAGACACTGGAGAAAGATTTACTTGAACATTGTAGCGCGCACAAAGCAGACGTGTTCTCTTGAAGCATGTGGGAAAGCTGTCAAATGCTGTTGGCTCTCACTGCCATACAGTAGCACTTCCTGTTCCCATATCTGTTCTGTCTGCCCTCTGACGTTTTTTGCTTGAATACTTACAGTCTTTTAGCTCCAGAGCTCTACCTGTTTCATATTCAAAACTATGCTTGCGATCTAAGCACATATTCCTGCTTAGTCACCTGAAAATTGTGACTGTGTGGCAGCAATCTTCATCTCAGGCTTATTTATTTATTTATTTATTTATTAACCTTTATTTAACCAGGAAGATCCCATTGAGATTAAAAACCTCTTTTTCAAGGGAGACCTGGCCAAGATAGGCAGCAGCAGATGTCTCACAGTTACAGAAATTACTCAAACACAGGCAGCAACAACACACATGCAACAATAAGTGAAAGAATACAAATAAAATAAAAATAAAATTCAATAAAATTCAAATAAAATAAAAAGTCAGTTAAAATGACAATCAATCTAATTGAAACAGTTGCATGTTATGGACTTGGCCTCAAGGATTCGTAGTTTAGATTTAAAATCACTTAATGAAATGAATTCAGTCATTTTCCATTCCTTCTGCAGTTTGTTCCAGGCCGAGGGTGCTAAATGGACAAAAGCTTCTCAATCAACCAAAGATCCAGACAGTTTTCATTCATTCGGGGGGGGGGGGGGGGTCCTATTCCTCTGCGGGGCAACCTGCATATGGCCAATAAAGCATTCATCCAATTCAATTCATTCAATTCAATTCAATTCAATTAGAAATGTTGAGTCTTGGTCCTGGGGTATAGAGTATGTGTGGGGAATGTGATTGTGTCCATTTCTGTTTGTCTCCTTGTTGGGTGAGTGCCAAGTATTTGCATATATGTGCATGAGGGTGGGAATGCACGTTTGTGTCTGTGTGTGCCTGGCGCCTGGATCTCCTCCATGCCTGCTTCATACCCTGGAGGACGGGGCTGTGGCCCCCCACACACTCTAGCAGACCATTACACGGAGAAACCGTTTTAATACAAGTGCGCCCGTCCGGACAGGTGCGCACACAGCTGTACACACGGGTGTTCACAAACTACACCTTTCTTGGCTGCTACCTCAAAGCACATTGTGCGCAGTCGCTCTTGCATGCTGCACAACAATTTCAATATTTAGTATTTACTGTTACTTACATTTATTTAGGTTATTGCAGTGATGTTGTGTGTATTGTGTTGCTCTATTTTTGCATGTTTTCCCTTTTTTATCTCTCAACAGGTGCCATGGTCCTGGTTTATTTTGACCCAGCGCTCTCAGTTTTCTTGTGTTTTTGTATTACTGTTAATTTCATTTGTTATTTTAAGGATTTATTCTATGGTTCCTAGGGTGTTCTGTTTATTTTTGTTTATTAGATTCCCCCCTTGTGTCTTTGCTCTTCCTCACGTTCCTCCATACTCTCTCTCCAGTCTGCATCTCTGTGTACTTCCTGTTTACCTTGACAGTCTATCATCAGTGTACACAATGTCCCCTCTAAGCTGCGTGCATGCACAATCACGTACAGAAGATCTGCGTGGCACACAAAAAAAATCTAACCTGAATTGAAATTAAAATAAATACGTTAACAATTCATTCTGTTTTGCAGTGTGAGTCAGTAAGTGACCGGTGACTGGCTGCTCCACCCAATCACGCGATTCACATTCGTATATACGCAGCTATTCAACGTCATTGACAGGCTATGACGCGTCCTTATGTGCCGACACCGGTGTTTTAGCGAGCAAAGCAGCTGATGTGGAGTGAAGCCACGTTAATGACAACGTGCACAACCATTGGAGATGTGAGCAGGACAGACGGAACAACTGACGGACAAAGTTTGGACTTTATACCAGTTTTTAAATTGTGTTGATCGGCCACGTAAAACCAGAGTTATGATAAAATATCTGAAATGTTTGTTTTTCTTCCTGAACTCATTCGTTGTTTATATTTACTGCGGGAAGAAACGGTAAAAACGGCGTTTTATAAGGAAAACGCTCAAAAGCCTGTGAGCAAAAGCAACACCAACCCCCCCCCCCCCCCCCCCCCCCCCCAGCCTTTCCTATTGGTGGAAAAATGTACCATGTCGACCAATCAAAAAATGATATGGCAACATGACATTTAGTTGCTTAGGAAGGGAGGAAGTTTTAGGAGTGACGCCGTGTTTGAGATGTGAGACATTTGCATCGTTTAGCACAAATCTTGTGTAGTTAGTGTGTAGTCAGTGTGTAGTTAGTGTGTAGTTAGTGTGTAGTTAGTGTGTAGTGTAGTCAGTAGTTTTGTTGTGTGTCAGAACAATGAGGCGACTGCTGAGTGTTACAGGTGTTACAGCAGTGATTCATCTGCTGCTGTCAGGCCTGCAGGTATCAGGCTGTTGTTCTCCTTCATCTCATAGTGGACAGAAATTATTTTTTGGAGTGGCACAAATAATTTGTGTGGCATCAGATTTGATGCAGAACAGCTGATTGTTCTGTAAATAGTTTGAAATGTTTATTTTAAAGCGCATTGGCTGCATTTAAAAAAAAAAAACATAGCTGCAAAAAACTTTCTAGCTACCAGACCACATACTCATAATACAAGTCAGAGCTTTATACATATATACATATATACATATAAAAAAAAAAAACACCCAGCACGCCCCTGCGGGCGGTTTATCCTTCAAGCTCGGGTCCTCTACCAGAGGCCTGGGAGCTTGAGCGTCCTGCAGTATCTTAGCTGTTCCCAGGACTGCGCTCTTCTGGACAGAGATCTCCGATGTTGTTCCCGGGATCTGCTGGAGCCACTCGCCTAGCTTGGGAGTCACCGCACCTAGTGCTCCGATTACCACGGGGACCACCGTTACCTTCACCCTCCACATCCTCTCCAGCTCTTCTCTGAGCCCTTGGTATTTCTCCAGCTTCTCGTGTTCCTTCTTCCTGATTTTGCTGTCATTCGGAACCGCTACATCGATCACTACGGCCGTCTTCTTCTGTTTGTCTACCACCACTATGTCCGGTTGGTTAGCCACCACCATTTTGTCCGTCTGTATCTGGAAGTCCCACAGGATCTTAGCTCGGTCATTCTCCACCACCCTTGGGGGCATCTCCCATTTTGACCTCGGGACTTCCAGGTTATACTCGGCACAGATGTTCCTGTACACTATGCCGGCCACTTGGTTATGGCGTTCCATGTATGCCTTGCCTGCTAGCATCTTGCACCCTGCTGTTATGTGCTGGATTGTCTCTGGGGCATCTTTACACAGCCTGCACCTGGGGTCTTGCCTGGTGTGATAGACCCCAGCCTCTATGGATCTTGTGCTCAGAGCTTGTTCTTGTGCTGCCATGATTAGTGCCTCTGTGCTGTCTTTCAGTCCAGCTTTGTCCAGCCACTGGTAGGATTTCTGGATATCAGCCACCTCCTCTATCTGGCGCTGCTACATACCGTGCAGGGGCCTGTCCTTCCATGATGGTTCCTCGTCTCCCTCCTCTTTCTTGGGTTTCTGCTGCCTGAGGTATTCACTGAGCACTCGGTCAGTTGGGGCCATCTTCCCAATGTATTCTTGGATGTTCATTGTCTCATCCTGGACTGTGGTGCTGACACTCACCAGTCCCCGGCCCCCTTCCTTCCGCTTAGCGTACAGCCTCAGGGTGCTGGACTTGGGGTGAAACCCTCCATGCATGGTAAGGAGCTTTCTTGTCTTTATGTCAGTGGCTTCTATCTCCTCCTTTGGCCAGCCTATTACCCCAGCAGGGTACCTGATCACGGGCAGGGCGTACGTGTTGATGGCCTGGATCTTGTTCTTACCATTCAGCTGACTCCTCAGGACTTGCCTGACCCTCTGCAGGTACTTGGTGGTTGCAGCTTTTCTAGCGGCCTCTTCATGGTTCCCATTTGCCTGCGGGATCCCCAGGTACTTGTAACTGTCCTCTATGTCTGCAATGTTGCCTTCTGGTAGTTCAATCCCCTCAGTTCTGACTACCTTCCCTCTCTTTGTTACCATCCGACTACACTTCTCCAGTCCGAACGACATTCCAATGTCATTGCTGTATAGCCTGGTAGTGTGGATCAGTGAATCGATGTCTCGTTCACTCTTGGCATACAGCTTGATGTCATCCATGTACAGGAGGTGGCTGACAACTGCTCCGTTCCGTAGTCGGTATCCGTAGCCAGTCTTGTTAATGATCTCACTGAGGGGGTTCAGGCCTATGCAGAACAGCAGTGGGGACAGAGCATCTCCTTGGTAGATCCCGCACTTGATGGTGACTTGTGCTATGGGCTTGGAGTTGGCCTCTAGTGTTGTACGCCACATCCCCATTGAGTTCCTGATGAAGGCTCTTAGGGTCCCATTGATCTTGTACAATTCTAGGCATTCCAGTATCCAGCTGTGGGGCATTGAGTCATAGGCCTTCTTGTAATCAATCCAGGCAGTGCACAGGTTGGTCAGTCTGGACTTGCAGTCTCGGCTGATATATATATATATCTATATATATATATCTATATATATAGATATATATATTTAGATATCTATATATATATATAGATATATAAATGTAAATATATATCTACATATATATATATTTATATATTAGGGGTGCAACGATACTCGTATCGATATTGAACCGTTCGATACAGTGCTTTCGGTTCGCTATGCATACTGTATGTATCGAACAATACAAAATTTTTCATTTTTCTTAACATAATTGGTGATATAGGTTACAAGCAAGTCTGGTGCTGAACAGAAATTGTCGCGCTATGCTCCTTTGTTTATTGTGCATAAATAGTGAATTGTCCTGACACAATATTGTGTTTCGCTTCTGTTATTATGGTACATTGACAAAAACATGTACTTTTATTCACAGGATAAAACAGGTTTTTTGTATCATTAATTGCCCAGTACGATTACAGGATACAGTATTATTGTCACTGCTACATTTCTGTGATGCTACCAGAAATTATTTCCACTGCTAATTAATTACCATTGAGCTCAAAGGTCCTATTAATAAACGGTTAACGAATGTGTATTTATGACGACGATTTGTGAGACTGGTAAACTTACCTTTGTTCTTACGATGGTCTTTCGTTCTACACGGTGCATTTCAAGGTCCTGCACCCATCCGTCGGTAAACTGTACCTGGGCTTGTTGCAGTGACCTGAAGTTACTAAACTTCATGAGTGTATGCACTCACTCCAAGAACCGTATGATTATAAATATGAGCGTGGTGAAAGTTGGGCAGCACGCTAACATCTTTTGTCCACTCTGTGTGCTCGTAAGGGTCTAACCCTTTCACTCCTTTGATTTTGTCCTCGTATCTTTTCTTTGCCTTTTCGTCGAGTCTGTCTTTGACCGGCATTGTTCTCCTTCGTTTTGTACATAACTTTTTTGGGGGGCAAACAAAAAGCAAGAAGGTATTGGAACCGGAGAATGAACATTTTGCGGTGCTGCAAATGCTTGCATTTGATGCGATACTTGGATTGTTTTGCCACTAGTTCCCGGCATGCAATGCGCAAAAGTCACGTGGTCTGTCAATCTCTATTCAGATCTGGCCTTTGGAACTATTTTGGTTTTCATGTGACGTATGACCCTGAAGGTAAGCGCGTCATGGACAAAAGTAAAACAGTATGTTGGATGTGCCACGCAATGCTCAATTACATTGGTGGGAACTAGTGTGTTAGCGCAGTTAGCTCGTTAATGTGTTGACGCCGTCCAGCCCCACGCACGGGGCGATCCGCGGTAGCTCGTTAACGGAGATTTGCCGTGTTGTGGCGTTAACGTCATTTCAGATTAACGCTGACAGCACTAGTGGGAACACAACGAATATGGCTGCACATTTACTCCGACATCATCCTAGTGCAAAGACAAGTGGAAACAGACAAAAACAACAAGCACGCATGCTACAAACTTTACCCGAGTCATTTAAACAGCCGTTAGCACAGGATTCTCCTTATGGGGACCTGATATGTTTAATATGCTGCTGAGAATATAGCCCAGAAGAAGCGGATAGTATAGCTTTTATTTTGGAAAAAGCCATTTCTCTGTAATAAACTCTCTTTTCCAAAGATGAGGGATTTCTCCATCAGTGTCATGGTCCTGGGCCATGTGGGCCCAGTATTCTTAGTTTCTTGTATTTTTGTATTTCGTTCCTTATTTAGGCCATGTTTCCTGAGTTGTCCTGGTGTGTTGTTCCCAAATGTTTTCCCTTCGTGACTCTTACCCCCTGTGTGCCCCTCTGTGTATTTATGAGCCCTCATCTCTCTTTGTGTTTATTCCATGTTTCCCCTGCCTGTTATGTCTGTGTTCTTCCTGTGCTCTCTCTCTCCCCTCCTGTCTAAACCCCCATGTACTTCCTGTTTTACTTTGTGACTCTCGCGCCTGTATACGTCATGTTATGTTCATCCCGCCCTGTCTCGTTATGATTATCAGTGTCACCTGTGTTCCCCATGTGCTCCCACTTCCCTCATTATCCTCCTGTGTGTATTTAGTCCGCGTGCTTTCAGTCATTCCTTGTCAGGTCGTCTGCTCATCCATACCCTCACTTCAGCATTCTATGTCAGTTCACCACGTTTAAGGTTTTTTCATTTTTAGCTTTAGTTCACCCAGTTTAGGTTATGGTTTAGTTTTCACCTGTGTCCTTCTGTTTGTACACCTTTTTTGCTGGCCTCAATAAACGGCTTGTTTTCTGTTAAATCTACGCCACGTTCAGTTTTTGGAGTTGCATTTGGGTCCTTTTGCCAACACCTACAGTCTGCCCTCGCCAGACTGTGACAATCAGATAGATTTTTTAAATTACTTTGTTGTTTCAGCAACATTAAATTTAAAAACTGTACTTTTGAGTTAAAATATATATTTATAATTTTAATAAATGACAAATTAAAAAGGCATGAACATCTTTTGTATCGAAAAAATATCGACCCGTGACACCAAAGTATCGAACCGAACCGTGAATTTTATGTATCGTTGCACCCCTAATACATACATACATATATATACATATGCATACATATACATATACATGTATATATAAAGAGTAGCACCGCCTACTCTTATTATACTTATTATACTATGAAAAAAGAATGTATTTAAAAGTTTTTAATTAAATTGATAAGCTACTCAGAAACACCACTGTGTTTGAGCAGGAACAGGAAGTGATACTCTGATACTCTACCGCAGAGTATGAGAGCGAACACCAAGAGTAATAATAATAACAATAATTGTTATTATTAGTATACTTTTATCATGTCGATGTTTTCTTGTATTTGAATATCAACAAGTAAATAAGCAAATAAAAGAGAGAGTGTGAACACTGTGTGATTCCTCAGTGTGAAACTTTATGATGTGAATATTGTGACTCTGAGGGATCTTACATGGTTCTTATCTAATGGATGACTTCATCTACTGAAAATGGAAAGTATCAAGTCAGAATGTTTTTATGATTTATCATCATTTATGAAGAAAATTAAAGGAGGATTCATCAGATGTGAGCAATTAACGTCCATCAGGTTAATCAGTAGTTTAAAGCCTCACTTTAGCCTCTACAAGATATTTATGCAGAAGTTCAACCAAACAGAAGACATCAGGTCCTGAGGTCACAGACTCAGACTATCACATTATCAGAGAGAAGCTCGAATGTCTGTGACCTCTGCAGACCTGAACCTATGAAGAAAGACCTACTCTAAAAATATCAAAAGAAACCAGCTTCAAAATCAACAACCAACCTCCTCTACATGGACCACTGACTTCATGATATTTTCTTTAGTTTGTAACATTTTGCCCTGTAAAACAATTAAAGACTACCTTAAATAACTTTGGTTATAAAAGAATCCCAAAGTGTGTGAAGCACAGGAGGAGGAGTGACTGAGAGCAGAGAGGAGGAGCAGAGATTCAGGGAGGAGCTGAGCTGTTACTGAACTATAGAAGAGAGAAAAACCTCCACATTCAACAGAGTTCAACACAAAACAAACTTTATGTTCCTCAACATGCTGTCATTACATCACTGTGTGTTTCCTCTGATTCTTCTCACTCTCACAGGTCTGCTCACCTACACAGGAAACTATGTTCAATTCAATCTTTATATGAATGTCGATTATCCACTGAAACTATTCAACATTTCTTCCTTCAGGTGTCAGCTGTGATCAACTCACTCCAGTCAAAGATGAAGAGTCCAGTGTAGAAGGCAGCACAGTTACTCTGACCTGCACGTACACCAAAGGTGCTGCTGATTATTTCTTCTGGTATCGACAACATCCAGGAAAAGCACCTGAGTTCCTGATCTCTCATTTGGAATCAGGAGAAATAGTAACACCTCCCAGCAGCTCCAGACTCTCTGTTGGAGTCAGAAAGGAAGAAACAAAAATGACTCTTCAGATCTCCTCTGCTGCAGTGACAGACTCTGCTGTGTACTACTGTGCTCTGCAGCCCACAGTGACAGGAAACAGCAAAACTCTGTACAAAAACCTTTGGAGCAAAGACAACAGAATACTCCACAACATCCACTAGAGGGAGCCACACACTGTTAAACCTCTGATTCTTGTGTGAATCAGTGGTTGTAAACTTCTGGAGTTTGTTAGGATGGAGTTAAGATAGCTTTCAGTCATCAAACAGTTATGAAGAAAGAGTTTTAGAGGAAACAGTAAAGAAGCATCAGAGTCTTCCTGTTTGAAGAAACTGGAGGTATTTTTATAGGATATTGAAAGAAATGAAAAGTGTGTAAATCTCCTGTTAAACCAGTACAATCTTTCTCTTACTGGCACCTTTAGTGAAGCTTCCAGCAGAGGACCTGTGAGGCGTCTGTTTCTCAAACTACAGACTCTCGTGTACGTGTCCTCTTGCTCAGTGTGTATCAGTGGAGATTTCAGTAGAGCCAGTTTGTGGAGAAGGTCGTTCTCATCGGTGTATTAAACCTTCATCAGCCTTTGTTTGGAACAAGAACTCTGCTGAGTTTCATAAGAAACTTCTTTTGGTTTTGGGTCATTTGAAACTAGCCTGGATGTGACAGAAGCTGATGTTCTGCACACAGTTTGGTAAATGTATTGTTTCTTTGAGCATCAGATCATTCTCAGCTACGCCAACGTGAACTGGAACGTTTTTACTCCTCATCAATCATCCTGTAAACATGACAAAGGTGAATTATGTGACACAGAGCAGCATCTGAACACGGGAGCTGTGAGTGCTGAACAACGGCCCCCATGTGCTCAGTCTTATAGTAAACTACATTATACTGTTGGCAAAGTGTTACATTACTGTTATTAAATATTAAGTTTAAAATAAGATTTTGTTGGATTTGATTGTCATTTTTATGGAAGAAGTTTCTGTGATTTTCTGTTAGGTAGAGATTTCATATGGTGAACAACAGGGGGCGCTGTTACACAAAACTATTTGATTGGCTGAGCTATTAAACTGGCCCCGCCCACTGAAGTTGAGCTCATCCAATGACATTATTTGTTGGTCATTGTGCTGCAGTGGAAGAACATTGTTCATGTGCTGTCTGTCTGGCTTTAATAACTCCAAAGACATGTTGCTGCACCTCTTTTTGCTTCTATCTCACATTATAGGTGAGTTTAAGAACAGGGATTAAAGTTTAGTTGAAGCTGCTGCATTAAGCAGATATACAGACTGCATTTCACTACTTTTCTTCTTTCTTTTTCCAGGACTAACAGCTGGAGACTCAATCACTCCTCAACAACCTGAAGTCACTGAGACAGAAGGAGAATCTGTCAAACTCACATGTAGCTATGAGACAAGTGCAAGTGATGCTTGGCTTCACTGGTACAGACATGATTCTGACCTTCAGGCTCCTCAATTTATACTCTTGAAAAGAGGAAAGGGGGGCACATATGAATATATTCTTGATAAACGATATAACTCAGAAACATCAGATCGATCAACTAATCTGACCATAGCAGCCCTAACCCTGGCAGACACAGCTCTCTACTACTGTGCTCTAGAAACACAGTGATACAAAGTGTAGAAGAGGCTGTACAAAAACCTGAACACAGATATCTGACTACTCTTCAAAGAGGAGGGAAGTGGTATTCAAAGCACAGCTTCATATCAGATGGATTCTGCTAATTCCTGTTTTATCAGAGTCACTGTGGTTACAGCTGCTAATGAAACACTGTGGGAGGATTCACATGAGCAGCAAATCCACATCAACCACAAACCAACTGCAGGAACGTTCAGACACAATAAAAACTGTCAAACATCAAAAGCTGCTCATTTACACTATTTTATATTTAGTGGATGAGGACATGCAGAAATGCAGCAGAAGCAAAATAAACAGAGTAACAGAGGTTTATCTCTTTAAGGTAAAATCTCTCACATGAAGCTAAAAGTCCAACCAGGAAGACCATCTCATGCTTGTTCCATTTATTCTCTTTGAACTCATCACATCAGATGATGATGCTCTCCTTCATCATTGTCCTGCTCTGGTACTTTGTGATGTTCCCCCTCTGGCAGGTCCAGACTCTCCTCTGTGCTTCTGCTCTGAACAACATTTCAGAGGGCCTGGCCTTCTTGAGATCTCTGAGCAGGATCCTGGACGCTGCATCATCTGGTAACTCTATTGTGCTTCTGAGGACTTTATGTGTCCGAGTGACACAATGGTGGTTTCTGTTTTACTGGACTTGTGTGCTAACCACAGTATAGGTTGATGCTTGACTCTGTAATTGCATCATCAGGTCTGCAGCAGTGTGTTCTGGACACTCTGGTGAAGAGAGGAGCTGAGCTGTCATCTGATCACCATCTGGGGGTGAGTTGAGTCAGGTGGTGGGGGAGAATGCTGGACAGGCCTGGCGTATCAAAGTGGTTCAGGTGATCTTCAACTCCCACCTCCAGCAGAGCTTTGGCAGCAATCTGAGTGAGGCTGGGGACTCATTGCTGATGGGGCTGTGCAGAGCTTTGGCTGCAAGCTGGTTGGTGCTTGTAGTGTTGCTAACCTCCTAACCAGATCTCATTAACTCCTCGTGTTTTGGGGAATGAAAGGTCCAGCTGAAACATCCACTCTTTGTCAGATTGTTGTCTTCATTCTGGTGGTAATTCAGCTTTAATTTATGACTTATCAGTTTGTGCTTGTAGCTTCTGTTACCTCACCATGTTCTCTTGTGTCTGCTCATAGCTCTGTGGACTTGAGTTACCTGAAACCTGAAGGATTGTCTCATTGCCTGCTGTTTGGAAAGGACTGACTTGTAACAGAGCTGGAAAACTCACCTGTCCATCCACTCTCCACCCACTCAGCCTTCTGAAGCCTTCACTTACCTCCCTGACACAGAAACTCCAAAAGTGAAACACAAGAAAGGACTCTAATAAATACTATATAAGCAATTCTGACTGCACTGATACTCAGCAGTCATTCTCTCGGGCAGTTCTCTGGTGTCTCCCTGCTCTGTCCCTCTGCAGGAAACCTACTTACCTGCCCCCCTGTCTTTGAACCTTCTCAAAATAAAAGCATGTAAAGCTTTAGCCTCATGTGGGCTGCGTTAGAGTCGATGCATTCCTGTAATCATGACACTGAGAGGTTGCTCCAGGGATTTAAATCATGTATTAATCGTAGTGGAGAGAAATTAATATGAATATTTCCTGTGTGAAGATGATGGTGTGATATCAGGGCTGCCACATGAAGGGGCAACGTGAACAAGTTTATGAATACCTCAGAAAAAAAGCTTCAATGAGTATAAATGATCTTCTGATATTAACGATATCCTGGAACACCAACATGCACGCTCAGTCATCCAGGTAAGCAAATCCCAAAAAGTTGATTCTGTTCATCTGGATGTTTTCAGTGGGAGAAACGTTTCATCATCATCAGGTGATGTCTTCAGTCTCAGCTGACTGCAGGTTTCCAACCTTAGAAACAGGACATTTGCACAATGACTGAAACCAGCAGCACTGAATGAACACTGGGCTGTGAGGTCAGTTTATGACCATTAATATGCAAATCGTCACAACCATTGATCAACAACCACTGATCAATGGTCACGAGTACCACTCTCTGTTTATCATACTAAGCTGCTGTGGAATCAGAAAACTATTTGATTGGCTGAGATGAAGTTACAAAAAATATTAGAGCTCCTCCCACCTGAAAGTGAAGATGCTGCTACTAGTGTGTAAAGCAGGAGGAAGTGAGAGAAGTTCAAATCCAGATCAGAGAGGAGGAGGAGAGATTCAGGGAGGAGCTGAGCTGTTACTGAACTAGAAGAGAGAGAAACCTCCACATTCAACAGAGTTCAACACAAACCATAAACTTTACCTTCATTCAACATGTTGTCTTTGGACTATTTTGCACTTTCTTTACTGATTCTCACCATTCTAACAGGTACGTTACAATCTGTGTGTTTAAAGAAACACATTTGAATTGTGATGATTTATAAAAGAATAAAACATGTTTCTGTTCCTTTAGGTGTCAGCTGTGAAGATCTCACTCCAACCAACAAAGAAGTGTTCAGTGTAGAAGGCAGCACTGCTACTCTGTCCTACAGATACTCCAAAAAGGCAACTGGAAGTGACGAGTTTTACTGGTATCGACAATATCCTGGAAAACCACCAGAGTTCCTGATCTCTCATTTACCATCCGGAGAAGTGATGAAAGAAGAAATCTCTTCACTCACATTAATCTCTATTAATGTGAGTGAAGATAAAACACTGATGACTCTTCAGATCTCCTCTGCTGCAGTGTCAGACTCTGCTGTGTACTACTGTGCTCTGCGGCCCACAGTGACAGGAAACAGCAAAACTCTGTACAAAAACCTTTGGAGCAAAGACAACAGAATACTCCACAACATCCACTAGAGGGAGCCACACACTGTTAAACCTCTGATTCTTGTGTGACTGATGACAAAGACAACAGAAACGTGACGATCCAGTTCTGGGACCAGGAGTTGCAGTTTTAACAGTCTTCCACACCAGCTTATTGTGTTTTTTTTTATATTTTTTTATTTTTAAAATTTTTTTTCCAAAATTTAAAACAAACACAAACCCCAAAACAAACAAAAACAAACAACCATGCACTTCACAAAAACCACAGGTACCAAAAGCTACCAAAACATCAAACCTACTTCCAGTGGCCGCTGCACTTTAAACGGGAGTAGCTCAGACGTCAGAGAACATCCAAAAACTACAAGTTCAGGCTGTGCAGGCTTCATATCTGCCTCAGAATACCAGTCAAACATTTTAGAACAAAAGTCATGGAACAACGGACCTTCTGCCAGTCTACACCTGTCACACATTGGGGAGATAGAAGGATAAATGTTGTGCAGTCTGGCCTTAGAACAGTGTAACCGGTGGAGGATTTTAACTGAATTAACTGGTGTCTGCTGTTTATAGAGCAGGAGTGGATTTTAGACAGACACTTACTCCACATAGATTCAGGCACCTTCATCCCCGATTTATTCTCCCAAGCCTGCCTAATCCCAGCTGTATGCACCACAGCAGAATTACCAAATAACTGTACAATTTTGGTGATATGATGTCTGGAATCAGGTCTTGAGTATTTTGTAGATGCCATGTTCTGACGGTGGAGTTGCAGAATCTTTAAACTTGGACTGGATGTAATGCCTGAACTGCAGATATCTATATAAATGTGAATGTGGCAGATTATATTTCCCTTTTAGTTGACAAAAGAAGAAAATGTGTTATCAACATACAAATCCTCAATAAACACTAAACCCTTTTCTCTCCAGTCATGATACGTCTTCTCTTGCCAAGGAGGCATAAAATCATGATTAAAATACATCTGTACAGGTGTGTCTGGCAGTTCCAGAAATCTTCTCCTCTGATTCAAGATTCTAACGGTTTGTTTTAATTAAAATATTAGCAGCTCAGGAGTAATGTCTGAAAATTGGCAGGCCCAGCCCTGCGTCTCTCTTGGATTTCTGCCCTCTTGCCATTCCAAATATAGGACGTTGGCAGCTAATTCATGACCTTCCATGCGGTTCTGTAAGTCAGTCTGTACGGATAGCACCGACTGGAACTTGGCCTCAAAAGCATCAAACCGTTCATCAGGTCTCTCCAGGATTGATTCAGATGTTGTCTTACATATTTCCTGGCACATGTCCTACATTTCAATCTTGTCATCTGTGGTGACAACTTTAGGCTCAGCCAAAGCCCTGCTAGCGCAGCTATCATTAGCACCAAGCTCGCTAACATTAGTGCTGCTAATGTATCTGTCGATGGTCTTATTCTCGCCCAGGTTCAAGGCTTTCTTCAGCAGTTTGAGATGTGCAGGGCAACGATTAAGCCAAAGGAACCAGTTGATTATTTAAGCTCCTGAATGGTTTTATCTTGTGTTGCATGGAGAGCTCAAACCCACGCGTCTACATCATACACATGTGCACTAGCCTTCCAACCAGCTTATTAATCTACCAGCGACCCAGACAGAGTTTTCATTCATTTTAAAGCCTGAAAGCTGTTTTATTTGCTATCATCTATCGTCCACCTGGGCCTTACACAGAGTTTCCATTGATGGAAGGACTCGACCAAACTGGAGCAGGGCCAAGCGATGGGTTTGGTGACTCACCCCCAGTTGCCACAGATGCGTCCCCAGTAGGGTGTGGTCCACGAGGGCTGTGTGGTCACCAGCCATTGGACCAGCCATTGAGAGTCACAGCACATAAATGTGTTGGAGCTGCAAGCTGTGGTCCTGCCATGGTCACAGCAGCCTACATGAAGAGCCGGGGGGCCTAGGCTCCCCCCTCCTCTCCAGGATGGCTACTAGGCTGTGGCAGTGGGATCACCTCCTGTTCCACTCACTGAGAGCAGTTCATGTTCCAGGGCCATTGAATATGGCATCGAGTTCTGGAGACACAGAGACACAAAAAGAAAACTGATGATGATAAACTCTGGACTCATGTTTTAAAATCAGTTTTGCTTCACAGAAACTCAGGAGGTTGTGAGTAGAGCAGCTCCACAGTTTGATCAAAGTAATGTTTGATTCATTTTAGTATCACTGCATTTATAACTGTTGAATGATTGTGGCTGAGCTGGGTGCTTAGTTAAAGTGTGTGCTGTAGAACATAAAGGATCATTCCCAAGCACTGAAAGCAGCTTAAAAACGATCCAACAACTAAAACTGGTCCATTCAGAAAAGAGCTGCTGTTAAAAAAGTGCTTCTGCTGGTGTTCTTGTGGTCAGCAAGCTAACTAATGAAGCTCTGCAATGTGAAAGTGTTATTCACAAGCACACAAAAGCTGCTCTCTAAAACCTTCAACACCAAACAGTGTGAACTTTCCATTTAAATGAAGCAAGAAGAACTGTTTTTAAGGATGACTGGGACATAAAGTTTACCAGGACAGCAGATACAGCACTTATTTTTCACTGAACAATGAAGGAGGCAGCTTTCTTCTGGCAGTTCAGGAATAAACTGCAAGAAGTCTACACTGACCTTTCACCCTTCAGTAAAGGCTCAAACTTGTGTAGAACTATTGCACATTTCTGAGGGGGAAGAGGAAGTGAGAGAAGTGAGACTCAAAGAGGAGACAGAGGGCGACATCATCCAGTAGGCGGGGCTCTCCTTCTGCACTGTGTTCAACCATTGTGTCAATAATAAGTGCTGCTGTGAAGAGAACAATTCTCAGACTGAATGTTGAACATCAGCTAGTTTCTCCTGTTGATTTAAACCTTGTTGTACAGATGGAACATTGGCTGTGGATTATTCTTGCTGCTCTTTTCTTTGGTGAGATACAAACATCAACATGTTTCCTCTGCTTAAATAAATGTGTGAGTCTGATTAATGGTGAGTTTTTAATCATGTTTATTGATCCATCTCTTCCTCTGCATGTTCTGTTCTTCCTCAGAGTGTAAAGGAGAAGACAAAGTGATCCAGGAACAAGGAGATGTCATTGCTGCTGAAGGAGACACAGTTACACTTGGATGTACATTTGAAACAACAAGAACAGGCCCCACTTTGTTCTGGTACAAACAGGAAGTAAATGGTTACCCACAGTATATGCTGCATTGTCTCTCAACATCAACATTTAAAGCTGAAGAGTTCAATGTGGACAGATTTGATTCTAAAATCATTGAGACATCAGTTCCTCTGAAGATCCAGAAGCTTCAGCTGTCTGACTCTGCTGTGTACTACTGTGCTCTGCAGCCCACAGTGACAGGAAACAGCAAAACTCTGTACAAAAACCTTTGGAGCAAAGACAACAGAATACTCCACAACATCCACTAGAGGGAGCCACACACTGTTAAACCTCTGATTCTTGTGTCATTGGACTGATGACAAAGACAACAGAGAAATGAAGCAGTAAAGATCAGAGACAGAGACAGAGCTGCTGTGGAAGCACAAAACTATTTGATTGGCTGAGCTATTAAACTGGCCCCGCCCACTGAAGTTGAGTTCTGATGACATCAGATCCAAAGTTTGATCAAATTAATGTTTGTTTGATTTTTTTTATTTGATTTGATTTTATTGATTAGCATTCAAATATCTCAGTGAATACAGAATACACATCTTCGTACCTCGCTAAGTAAGTTAGCTGGATTAGATTGTTGACGATTTCGCGTGATCTTGGATCGTTCGGTTCTCCGAAGCTCATCCGGGACTTGCTGTCATAGCAACAGAGCCGTAAGCGTAAACCTGCTGGGGAGCAGGTTTACTTTATGTAAACAGGAGGTATGCCCGCGTCATTTATACGAAAGCAACAGCGATATTCCACCACTGTTTCACCATAAATAAATAACATCAATGTAACTAAAGATAATGCAGCACCTGATCCATTTATTGATGTCACACAGATACATACAGGTCATTTCCTAAAAAAGGGAAATGTACTATTAACATTCTATTACATGTATGTGATTATTTCAGATGTAATTCATATTTCAGAGTAGTAATTGTAAATTACTTCGTGTAATCAAGATGAGAGACCACGGCTATAAAAGCGAAGGTGGATTTGGGAAGCCTGTCGCAGCCATGTCCTGTCCGTATACGCGAGCCACCCATTGCGGAAGGTGCAAGATTGATAAGGAGAGTCCTCAGAATCCAGCGTATATTGCGGGACAGACAGGATCCTTTAGCTCAGCGCGACAGTGTGCTCATAGAGAGATATCGATTTTCCCGTGAGGATATTATTTACTTAACCAACTTGTTGACGAGGGGGTGCAGGACCACCACCTGTCTTTTGTTGCTCTGCCCTTTTCTTGGTTGCTGTTATGAACAAACAAACAGATTATTTCAGGGTCTCTTTCCAAGAGACTAAAAGCAATATAAGTGATAAATATTACCATTCTGTAGAACATTCTTATATTTCACTTTTACTTGTTCCCATGTTCTAGTGGGTCCTGTTGTGGCTCTAATGTGAAAGAGGATAAAATATAACATATTATAATATAATGTAATATAATATAATATAATATAACATATTATAATATAATGTAATATAATATAATATAATATAATATAATATAATATAATATAATATAACATATTATAATATAATGTAATATAATATAATATAATATAACATATTATAATATAATGTAATACAATATTGGATAATATAGTGTAATATAATAAATCTACCCTACCGCCTACTGGTGTTGGTCAGAGGGGCCGATGGCGCGATATGGCAGCCTGGCTTCTGTCAGTCTGCCCCAGGGCAGCTGTGGCTGCAACCGTAGCTGCCTCCACCAGTGTGTGGATGTGAGAGTGACTGAATAGTGGCATTGTAAAGCGCTTTGGGTGCCTTGAAAAGCGCTATATAAATCCACTCCATTATTATTGTTATTATTAAATTACTTACGAGTTTAATTTGTCAGCAACTTCCTGCCAGCCCTCTCTCCTTGCTTTTGCAGCCTTTGCAGTGTTCGCTTGCGTTTTAATTAAACTCTGAAACTCCTGAAATCCCTCAATCAAGAGTTCTTGCTCTGCTGCCGAAAAATACCGAGCGCGCTCCTTCGACATTTTCGCCGACCAATCAGAGGGTTGCCGATCAATGTTTCTACTCTCGATGCGTAGCCCCTTTTACGACACCCAGTGATCTCACATTACTTCATCCAGCTGTACTAATCGTCAACAGCAGGTGTGTTCGGAGAACCGGATTAGCGAGCTCACGGTTAGCGCGATGATTTGGTCTTGGATGTAGTGAGCGACGTACGAAGAACGGGCCCCAGATCTGCATGCAGCTCCTGTCCACAGGGCTCGAAGCAAAGAATAAAACAAAGCACAAACAAACAAACCAACAAACAAACAAACAAACAAACAAAAAACTTTCCACCTTAGATAAGTAACTACATCAAAGCAAAACAATCAAGAGTTTCAGTAATATTATTTTTGCTCTTTTCATTCTTGATTTATATATTTTTCTAATACTCTATTTTTAAACATGTTTTTAAACAAGGAAAATGAACTACGCCTTTTTAAATCACTGTCATAACTATTCCACAGGTTAACTCCTCTAACAGAAACACATCTCTGCTTTATGTTTGTCCTTATCTTGTTTTTGATTGATTCATTTTAGTATTACAGTATTTATAACTGTTGAATGATTGTGGCTGAGCTGGGTCCTTCGTTAACCTGTATGCTCTAGCCCTTTAGCGTTCTCCTCAACCGTTTGGTAGAGCACATTTTCAGCCCCTAACTGAGGCTTTCACTGAAATTGACCTACCTTGTTGAGTCTTTTCTACCAATTGGTTTACATCTGTAATGCCAAAAAAAAGCCAGCAGAAGGCGCTGTGAATGGAAACTGTGGGCTCTTCTTATACCTCTCCCAACCAGGAAGTCAGAAACAAAAAACCATGCAACATATTTTGAGTGTTTTTTGATGAAACTAAGGTAGAAAGATATCATTTTTGATATATGACAGTGTTAGAGGACTTACTAAACAGATGTGTGTCACTTGACAGGATTAAAAAAGTGAAATTGAATGTTGAATAATTTTTTAAAAAGTGGTGAACCAAACGGTTGATTTGTCCCTTTATGGTGCTAATGCTAACATAAAGTAATGTTATTAAAACTGATTATTTGCCATAAAATCAGACCACTAGACCCATTTTGTTTATCCATTGCTGTTGATAAATCACATTAAGTGTTAGCACAGCAAGAATATGCTGAAAGAATTTCCTCAGTAAGTCTTTTTTGTAACTTTCTGAGTTAATATTTTTAAATATTGTAAAAATCAAGAATAACACGTGGAAATCACAAATATCACAACTGATTACTTTTTAACCAAATTACAGTAGCTGGTAAATTAATATTACTAAGTTTTCAAAATGATAACTTCATTTTGAACAAGACGCTAAACAATATTATGGCTAAAAATCACATGGTTCTGTGGCATGATACTCATGATACCATCCACCTTCAACCACAGCGTGTTTGAGGTCATGGTTTCATATGAAGCCACAAGAGCTGGCACTCTGCACCAGTATATTGCCAACAAACCAGATGAGTGGGGCTTTAAATTGTTCTGCCAAGCGTGGATCTGGCATCATCCACGACTTGCTGCTGTGTCAGGGGGTTCTATGTTCTTCAATGCTCCCCTGAGTGAAAAGGAACAGAAGCTCCCTCTAAGGGGCCAAAGCTGTAAAAAAACACTTTGCAAACCCATAAAAGAACCTGAGCTCTTCACAAGTTTCAGCTTGGTCCAGAACTTGCACACCTCCTCTGGTGTCAGGTGCATTGGTACTGTATGACCAAACTGCAGCGGTGGAGCTCCCCTGATGGCAGACAAAGACCTGATGAAGAAGGGCCATGGAGCCTGTGATTACAGGTCTGATGAAGGTCTGATTGCAATGAAATGATTTGACAACAAATGTGTCAACCTCCTAAACAAGGCCTGTGGGTTCATGGTTCTTTCATCGGTCAAACGGTGGAGCAAAGAGTCCAATGCAAAGATCACCATCCCATGCCCATCACTCATCCCTGTATGTAATTAGCATATGGGAGAAATCAAGCTTTGATATGCTATTACACCTGTATAAGACAAGTTATAAGTTACAAGTTAAGGAGATGGCATATTCCACTGTTTGGATACATCCTTGACTTGAATACCTGGTCTACATGAGAGACTGTGCCCTGCTGGACCAGAAACCGATGGCTCTCAAAAGGTTTCCACCTGGCTGTGTCTGAACCAAGTTAACAAGCCAGCATCTAGAGTTGGACAACCATGATCCAGCTCTCCAAGACCACAGAATCAGAGCTACACCCTAAGACCCCAACGACCAAAACCACAAGCAGATGTGCTGATTTGCACTGTTTTTATTTAATTTTTTAAACAAAACTGATTTTGCACAGTAGCATTCAATCAGAAGTGGCCTGAATGTGAGTATTTTGTGCTGCAGCACATTTTTCACATTTGCAGATGAAAAAATGATGTATTTTGTTGTTTGATAGAATACTTTCCTTTGATGGAATGAAAACAGCAATGTTCATTGGCATGCTGCTAGAAATAAACTGTATCCAATGGCCTGGATAGGTTTTGTTATTAATTTAATTATAATTTGGCCCTTTATTTGATTTTTTTCAACTGTATTATCTAATGTACTTGTATTTGCATGACATTTCATACTTTTACCATAAGAATAGAATAGAATTCAACTTGCACATGTCACAGGTACAGGGCAACGAAATGCAGTTTGCATCCATCCAGAAGTGCTTTAGCCATGATATAGATATATTACAATATATATTAGCAATAATATAGATATGTAAGTATATTACAGAAATGGGTCTATTATGTTATAATGTACACGGTATGAAGTATGTTATGAATATGCTATAACTATAAGTATGTACAGTCTGTAGTGAGTACAAGCTATGTACAGGCTATGAACAGGATATAAATATGAAAAACTATACAGAATCTGAGATATACAGCTATACAGAAATGTAAACTATGCAGGTTATAAACAGTTGTAGAATTAAAAATTATCGTATGTACAGAATGATTATTTACACTGAGCTATACAGTAGTGCAGTTAAGATAAGTGAGGGTGTGGATAATTTCTACAGAGGCTATATAAAGTGCTAGTGGTTGTGAGTGGTGGTTCAGTCCATGTTATTATTGTGTGTTTGAGGGTACAGTTGTCCATTGTGTGAGTGTGTGTTGAGTCCATGAGTTTAACGTGGGTCAGATGTCAGGAGGCAGAGTTCAGGAGTCTGACAGCTGTGGGGAAGAAGCTGTTCCGGTACCTGGTGGTCTTAGTCCGGAGGCTCCTGTAGCGCCTCCTAGAGGGCAGGAGGGTGAAGAGTCCATGTGATGGGTGACTGGGGTCTTTGATGATTTTCGGTCCGAGGCAGAGCAGTTCCCGTACCAGACTGTTATACAGTTGGTCAGGATGCTCTCGATGGTGCAATGATAGAAGTTCACCAGGATGTCTGAGGACAGGTGGTTCTTCCTCAGAGTCCTCAAGAAGAAGAGGCGCTGGTGAGCCTTCTTGACCAGCTTGGAGCAGTTGGTCGTCCAGGTGAGATCCTCGGAGATGTGGACTCCCAGGAACTTGAAGCTGCTCACACGCTCCACAGCCGTCCCCTTAATGTGGATGGGTGGATGTGGGTCAGCATTCCTCCTGTAGTCCACGATGAGCTCCTTGGTCTTCTCGGTGTTAAGCAGCAGGTTGTTTGTGTCGCACCACTCAGCCAGACGATCCACCTCCTCACTAAAAATGGACATCTCAACCGTTTGGTAGAGATCATTATTTAAAAAACTACAGGATCTATTGAAAAAAAATGTATTGAAATGTATTCACTCAAATCAATAAGAAATGCAAACAAAAATGTTTTCCATTGCTTTTTTCTTGGTGAGGACATCAAAGGGCTAGAACAGGGGTAAGCAACTCCTGTCCTAAGTTTATTTTCGTTGTGCAACATTTGTCCAAATAGACATTCCATGTCCCGGTTGGTGGGTTCCCTCCGGGTACTCCGGCTTCCTCCCACAGTCCAAAGACATGCAGCTTGTGGGGATAGGTTAATTGATTAATCCAAATATCCACTAGGTGTGAATGTGTGAGTGAATGTGAGTATGAATGGTTGTCTGTCCCTGTGTGTTGGCCCTGCGACAGACTGGCGACCTGTCCAGGGTGTACCCCGCCTCTCGCCCTATGACAGCTGGGATAGGCTCCAGCGCCCCCCGCGACCCTGAAGAGGAGAAGCGGAAGCGAATGGATGGATGGATGTCTCAAGTTTCAGACTTTTTAACTGTGTGAGTATCAGCGACTCTCTGACTCTGTCTACATCGTTAATGTGACTTCTGCTTGTGTGACGTGTCACACGGCTCCCTTAAATCATTTTGGTTATAAAGTGTGTGAAGCACAGGAGGAGGAGTGACTGAGAGCAGAGAGGAGGAGCAGAGATTCAGGGAGGAGCTGAGCTGTTACTGAACTATAGAAGAGAGAAAAACCTCCACATTCAACAGAGTTCAACACAAAACAAACTTTATGTTCCTCAACATGCTGTCATTACATCACTGTGTGTTTCCTCTGATTCTTCTCACTCTCACAGGTCTGCTCACCTACACAGGAAACTATGTTCAATTCAAATGATCAATTATTGATTGAAAAACGTTCTCTCTTCCTTCAGGTGTCACATGTGATCAGCTCACTCCAGTCACAGATGAAGAGTCCAGCGTAGAAGGCAGCACAGTTACTCTGACCTACAAATACACCACAGGTGCTAATTATTTCTTCTGGTATCGACAACATCTAGGAAAACCTCCAGAGTTCCTGATCTCACACTCTGCTTCAGGAACAGTAGGAGTAGAAAAAATTCCTGGATTGAAGATTCAAGTGAAGGGAAAAGAAATCAAGATGAGCATCTCCTCTGCTGCAGTGTCTGACTCTGCTGTGTACTACTGTGCTGTGAGGCCCACAGTGACAGGAAACAGCAAAACTCTATACAAAAACTTTTGGAGCAAAGACAACAGAATACTCCACAACATCCACTAGAGGGAGCCACACACCTTTGTTAGGATACAGACTAACACATAACACAGCTGTGATGAAGAGCTTCAGGTGAAGTTAATGTGATTTGAGCCTCCTCCTCCTCCTGACTGCAGAAACCTGTCTGACTCCAGCTGTGAACATCAGACCACTCACAGCTAACTCCCAGTGAACATCACTTCCAACATTTCTCCTCTGGAAACATGGAAAAACTGGCTGTGATTTGGATCTTTGCAGCTCTCGTAGGTACGTATGTTTCTGACAGGAACACCTGAAATTCAAAGACATGTTTAGAGCGTTACAGATTCAGTTTGGACTTTCTTTGAGCTCAAGTTTGGAGTGATGATTAAACAGAAAAATATTTCAATTGTGAAATCAGAGAAACCAGAAGTAAAATGTGTTTAAAAAAAACACAGTAATACTCACAGATACTCAGCTTCATTTTCTCTACTTTTCCAGGACTAACAGCTGGAGACTCAATCACTCCTCAACAACCTGAAGTCACTGAAACAGAAGGAGAATCTGTCAAACTCACATGTAGCTATGAGACGAGTGAAAGTGATGTTTACCTTCACTGGTACAGACATCATTCTGACCTTCAGGCTCCTCAGTTTATACTCTGGAAAGGAGCAAAAGACTACAGTCGTTATGAATATATTCCTGATAATTGATATGGATCCCAAACATCACCTACAACAACTAATCTGACCATAGCAGCCCTAACCCTGGCAGACACAGCTCTCTACTACTGTGCTCTAGAAACACAGTGATACAAAGTGTAGAAGAGGCTGTACAAAAACCTGAACACAGATATCTGACTACTCTTCAAAGAGGAGGGAAGTGGTATTCAAAGCACAGCTTCATATCAGATGGATTCTGCTAATTCCTGTTTTATCAGAGTCACTGTGGTTACAGCTGCTAATGAAACACTGTGGGAGGATTCACATGAGCAGCAAATCCACATCAACCACAAACCAACTGCAGGAACGTTCAGACATGAAGACATTTTATTCCTTATTTAGTGATGATGTGTGTAAAAAGCATCAGAAGTCAAATACAGTAACTAGTAATAAACTCCCAACATTGTTGGTGCATTAATGATGTTTTACAGCTGAAAGATTTACTTTGTTATTCTCACATTTTCTCCTGCATGGTTTAAACTTTTCCTTCATTTTTTTTATAAGAATCACGTCTTTGTGTTTTCTCTCGATGATGTCATAGGTAGAGTTTCTCCTCTGTGTTCTGATTGGACATTTAAAGCAGCGCCATCATTGATGGTATCAGATCCATTTCACACGTTGTTGAAGTTCAGTCTGAAGTCACTTTAAGTCTCAAAGCTTCACTTTAACCTGCAAAGACCAACAACGTCTCATTTCCTACTGATTCTTCTCCCCACACTGCACCACTACACCGGATATCAGGACTCCACACTCTCCAAATTCCCAGTGTTAAAATTCAGTCATGAAACATTTTGGCAGATACAAGAAGATTCTTCTACTGTTTTCTCTTCTTCAGATTTTAAAGATGAACATCATGATCCACACTGACACACATTCATATTCTTTGGTTTCCTGGATTAAAACGGAGCCTCTGCTCTTTATTTATCCTGTGCTTGTTTCTCGACTCACAGTTCAGTCTGTTAAACCTGCTTCCTGCAATAGGAGCAAATATCCACTGAAAGCAGCAGAAAGACGTGCTGAGTGTGAAGCTGTCAGCAGGGGGAATAACACAGGGCTGTGAATGAGTCCTGTCACTGTGATCAGGCTCCTCCTTCTAATCCACCAACTTAGTGTTGATGAAGACTAAACAGAGAGATCACAGCTTCTTTATACTTGCTGTAGCTCACAGTTACTCTACACTGCAGATATGACGCCTCTGTTCATCTCAGTGCTGCTGGCTGCTATGTGCCTCGGTATGAACACAACTCTGTTTCTTTGATATCAACATTGACGTGATTCTTTAACAGCACACTGATACTGTTTGTTGGTGTTTTACAGAATGCAGAGCACAAAAAGACAACGTGCTGCAAGCAAAAGGAGAAGAGACTGCTGCTGCAGGAGGCACAGTGACACTTGGCTGTCTCTATAACGTCAGCATTACAACAAATCATTATCTCTTCTGGTACAAACAGGATGGAAACAACAGCCCCAAATTCATCCTCAGCCGCTTTAAGGTTGGTGAGGGGAAAACAGAGGCTGGAGACAGATTTTCCTCCACACTGGATTCCAGCATCACATCAGTTCCTCTGAAGATCCAGAAGCTTCAGCTGTCTGACTCTGCTGTGTACTACTGTGCTCTGCAGCCCACAGTGACAGGAAACAGCAAAACTCTGTACAAAAACCTTTGGAGCAAAGACAACAGAATACTCCACAACATCCACTAGAGGGAGCCACACACTGTTAAACCTCTCTAGCTTATTAGAATACAGGCTACATTCATTTTCATGGATTTACTAACAAAACATTGTTTCTTTACCTTTTTATAAATAAAAGCACATTAAATATAATAAGAATAATCTGAAGTCCCTCAAGAGAAGAAAAGTTCAGAAAGAAAAATACCCTCAGACCACAAATTACATTTTAAACGACTAATACACTACAAGATAAGATAAGATAACCTTTATTAGTCACACATGGGAAATTTGTTTTGTTACAGCAGAAAGTGCAAAGTTACATCGCAAAATTTAGAAAAACTCTGGAATAACATAAAAATAAGATACTCTGTACACAATAGAATAGAATAAGATGAAATACTATTAGCGTCCGTTTTTCTTTTTTTTTTTTTTTTTTTCTTTTTGGCCTGTCCCGTTTGGCTCTTTTGCATCAGAATTGTTGTCTAAAGGCAAAGAAAGATGCCCAACGGATTTACTTTACCAAACTGACCATCCCAGCCTTGCCGTAATGGTCCATTTGATTCACCTTTTATTGTTTATTTTATTTTATTTCTCTTCTGCTTGTTTTCTTTTTTCTTTCTCAGCAGGTGATCCAGGTGATTGATAGATGCATTTTTTTTTCTCTGCCTGTTCTGTTGGTTTTTGTCTTTTGCCCTTCTCCCCCGTCCCTCTTCTCAGCTGTTTCTCTTTCCCTCTTTCTTTCTCCCCTTCTTTCCCCCAGTCAAGTCTGTCCCGTATTCAGCGTCCGTTTTTCACTGCGTGGGAAGAAAACTTCTTTTTACAGCAAAACCCCCCCCGCTAAACTTACGAACAAGCACCGACAGTACGCTACGACGGGAATGGGAAATTCACAGACAAACTTGCGGATTCTTCCACTTCCACTTATTTTATGTGCTGGAATGTGCAGAAAATGGGTTTAAATGTTAAACTAATTTCTTCCAGTCAGAGAATGTTGCATATAATTAAATTTTTGCTTGATGCATAAAGTTAAAAGATTAAAACTGATAAAACAAGTTTTAAAAAGAGACTTTTCCATTTGATTACATTTTGTATGATGGATTATGCAGAAAAAGTAGAATTGGGCTGAAAGATCTATCACTTTATCACCTCTTCAGGTTGTAAATCGTGTTTTTAAAAAGTTACTAAGTAACTAAGTAATTAATTACTTTTGAAAATAAGTAATCAGTAAAGTAACAGGATTACTTTTTTGGGAAAGTAATCAGTAATTAGTTACTGATTACTGTTTTTCAAGTAACTTGACCAACACTGCTCATAATACAAGTCAGAGCTTTATATATATATAAAAGAAAGTTGTGTTTTAAAAATTGGAGTTCAAGTTATTTTTCCTTCCAATAGTTAACATGCTGCACAGGTCATGAACAAGATTTTTTTTAAAATTTTCATTGTAAGTGGGCTAAAGCAGTTAATTAAAAGTAGTCTAACATAAATGCTGTAATTTGATTATTTTAATAAACATGTAACTTGGATGGATTCGATGCTGGCGTGACCACAGTGCACACGTCTGCTGTTGCTCACAGTGGTCCAAGGGACGCTCAGGGAGTTTGTGTGTTCACTCAGACACATGAAACATTAGAGGAAACACTGACTATGAGTCCAGTCCAGTTTATTGTTCGGATGAATATCAAGGTTCCTGTAGCTGTCCACAGCCTCAATGCCCTAACCTTGAATGTTTAGTGGTTGCAGTCGAGGATAAGGAACCATCTCCGTTTCAACCTGAGATGCAGAAAAAGCAGAGTTGTTCCTAAGAGCCTGCGCCTTGGATCCACTGTCAGGGGATACAGAGCGGACTTGATTCTACGGAGAGCACAAAATCAGCTTCTAAGTGAAAGGATAAGACAGGTCCATTTCACTATAGATCCCTCCAGAGCAAGATTAGCCAGACTCTGCAGGAACTGCAGAAAGAGAGGTAAGCGAGCCGGCGTACTCGTGCGTTTGAGGAAACGCGGACTGAGAACGGCCCTTCCTGGGATCTTCCTTTCTAATGTACGCTCACTCTGGAATAAGATAGACGAACTGGCCCTGATGAGAAGCATGAACAAAGACTTTGCCTCCTCCTGTGTCTTATGTTTTACGGAGTCGTGGCTCAGTGAGGACATCCCGGACTGCGCGCTCAAGCTGGAGGGCTTCCATCTGCTGCGCGCGGACCGGCAGGCCGCTCTCTCCGGTAAAACCAAAGGTGGAGGTGTCTGCTTCTACATCAATAGTGGCTGGTGCACAGATGTAACAGTGATTGCTCAGCACTGCTCTCCCTCTCTGGAATATCTTTTTATTCACTGCAAACCGTTTTATTCTCCGCGGGAGTTTGCTTCATTCATCCTGGCCGCTGTTTACATCCCGCCAGACGCAGATGCGCAGGCAGCTCAGTGCGCACTCGCGGAGCAGATTCTCCACACGGAGCGGACATTCCCGGACTCTCTCATCATTGCTCTTGGGGACTTTAACAAAGCCAATCTGAGCCATGAGCTTCCAAAATATAAGCAGCATATTAAATGCCCGACCAGAGAGGAGAGAACATTAATTCAAATTCAAATTCAAATTCAAATTTTATTTGTCACGTACACAGTCATACACAGTACGATATGTAGTGAAATGCTTGGACAACTGCTCGTGACCTAAAGAAAACAAAAAAGGAAAAGGCTATGAATAAGATAGGAAATAAATATGAAAAATTAAAAAGGGTAAATTTAACTAGGAAGGAATAGAATATAAATTAAGGTTAAAAATGAAATAACTGTACAACACAAATTAGAATGAAGGGTAAATTTAACTGGGAAGAATAAGATAAAGATAAATATATAAATTAAAGTTGAAAATAAAATAACTGTACAACAAAATACACAATACACAATATAGAACTATATAAGAATGTATGAAGAAATCTAAATATAAATAAATATATACACAATAACAGCAGCTGTACAAGTATTAACTGGAAATGAAGAATATAGTGACCAGTGTTGTGCAAAACCAAAGTCCAGAAAGTCCAGTGTGTGTGTAAGAACTGTATGTGTGGGTCAGTACTGTGTGGTGGTGTGATTGAGAGACCGTATCGCCTGCGGGAAGAAGCTCCTCCTCAGTCTCTCTGTGTTGGTCTTCAGGGAGCGGAATCGCTTTCCTGACCTCAGCAGAGAGAACAGTCTGTTGTTGGGATGGCTGAGGTCCTTCACGATCTTCCTGGCCTTGGTCCAGCACCGCCTGCTGTAGATTGAGTGCAGGTCAGGGAGCTCGGAGCGGATGGTGCGCTCAGCTGACCGCACAACCCTCTGTAGAGCTCGTCTGTCCTGCATGGTGCTGTTCCCGAACCAGGTTAAGATGTTTCCCGCCAGGATGCTCTCTATGGTGCACGAGTAAAAGTTCCTGAGCACCTTGGAGGGCAGTTGGAAGTCTCTCAAGCGTCTGAGGTGGTAGAGACGCTGACGGGCCTTTTTCACCACGGTGTTGATGTGACAGGACCATGACAGGTCCTGCGTGATGTGAACTCCGAGGTATTTGAAGCTGTCCACTCTCTCCACTGGGCACTCGTTGATGACGGGGGTCTGGTAGTTCCTCTCCTGCTTAGTGCTGAAGTCCACTATCAGCTCCTTTGTCTTACTGACGTTTAGAAGGAGGTTGTTCCTCTGGCACCAGTTCTCCAGATTCCTAATCTCCTTCAGGTAGGCCGTCTCGTTGTTATCAGAGATCAGGCCCACCACGACGGTGTCGTCAGCAAACTTGATGATGGTGGTGGAGCTGGTAGTGGCCACACAGTCATATGTGTACAAAGAGTACAGCAGGGGGCTCAGAACACACCCCTGGGGGGCTCCAGTGCTGAGAGTGGTGGAGGCTGAGACATGTCCGCCCATCCTTACTGCCTGTGGTCTGCCAGTTAGGAAGTTGGAGATCCACTGACACATAGATGAGCTGAGTCCCAGATGCTCCAGCTTGGTGGTGAGTGTGGAGGGAATTATGGTGTTAAATGCAGAGCTGTAGTCTATGAAGAGCATTTTAACATAATTCCCCCTTCTAGTGTCCAAGTGAGTGAGTGATGTGTGGAGGAGATGAGAGATGGCATCGTCTGTGGAACGATTTGGACGGTAAGCGAACTGTAGTGGGTCCAGTGTTAGACCACTGTTATAGCACGATCAGCGGGGCCTATCGCGCGGTGCCCCGCGCTTCACTCGGACTTTCTGATCACGTCATGATCCACCTAATCCCCGCGTACAGACAGAGGCTGAAGCTCTCCAAACCTGTCGTGAGGACTAAAAAACTGTGGAGCAACGAGGCTGTGGAGGAGCTTCGCACGTGTTTGGAGTCTACAGACTGGGACACAATGAAGGCTGCTTCTAACAGCTTGGACGAGTTTACGGACACTGTCACCTCCTATATCCACTTCTGTGAGGACAGCATTGTGCCATCACGCACCAGGGTGAGTTATAACAATGACAAACCCTGGTTTACTCCTAAACTCAAAAAGCTGTGGCTGGAAAAGAGTAAGGCGTTCAGAAGCGGAGACAGGGACTGCTACAGAGAGGCCAAGTACAGGTTCACTAAAGAAGTGGACATTGCTAAACATCAGCACTCTGAGAAGATGCAGCAGCAGATCTCAGAGAATGACTCGGCCTCTGTGTGGAAAGGTTTTAGGAATATCACAAACTACAAGCCTAAAACCCCCCACTCCACTGATGACTTGCTCTTGGCCAACACCTTTAACGACTTCTACTGCCGTTTAGACGAGCCATCAGGCAGCCTTCACACCTCCAACGACCCCAACAATAGAGGCACTTTGGACACTCATTCCCCCACCTCTCCCCCCTCCATAGAGCCATCACCACCTTCAAACTGTTCACCTGCAACACCCGCCCCCTCACCCCACACAAAAGAGGATTTCACACCACCTCCTCCCACCACAACTCTTCATATTCATGAAGCAGATGTGAGGAAGCAGTTTAGGAGTCTGAATGCTCGGAAAGCTCCCGGCCCAGACGGCGTGTCTCCTGCCACCCGCAGACACTGTGCAAACGAGCTGGCCCCAGTGTTTTCTGGCATCTTCAACTCCTCACTGCAGGCATGTCATGTGCCTGCCTGCTTCAAGTCCTCCACCATAATCCCTGTCCCCAAGAAACCTAGGATCACTGGACTAAATGACTACAGACCCGTGGCTCTGACATCTGTGGTCATGAAGTCATTTGAGCGCCTAGTTCTCTCCCATCTCAAGACCCTCACGGCCCCCCTCCTGGACCCCCTGCAGTTTGCATATAGAGCCAACAGGTCTGTAGACGACGCCATCAACATGGCCCTACACTTCATCCTGCAGCATCTGGACTCCCCAGGAACCTACGCCAGGATCCTGTTTGTGGACTTCAGCTCTGCCTTCAACACCATCCTTCCAGACCATCTCCGAGGCAAGCTTTCCCAGATGAATGTGCCTGATCCCATCTGCCGGTGGATCACTGACTTCCTGACGGACAGGAAGCAGCACGTGAGGCTGGGAAAGAATGTCTCGGACTCCCGGACCATCAGCACCGGCTCCCCTCAGGGCTGTGTTCTTTCTCCTCTGCTCTTCTCCCTGTACACCAACTGCTGCACCTCCACCCACCAGTCTGTCAAGCTAATCAAGTTCGCAGATGACACCACCGTTATTGGGCTCATCTCTGACGGGGACGAGTCTGCCTACAGGAGGGAGGTTGAACGTCTGGTGTCCTGGTGCAGCCACAACAACCTGGTGCTGAATGCCCAGAAGACAGTGGAGATTATTGTGGACTTCAGGAAGCACACAGCCCCACTCCCCCCCATCATCCTGACTGACTCCCCCATCACCTCTGTGGACTCATTCCGCTTCCTGGGTACCACCATCACCCAGGACCTGAAGTGGGAGCCCACCATCACCTCCGTCATCAAGAAAGCCCAGCAGAGGATGTACTTCCTGAGGCAGCTGAAGAAATTCAACCTGCCAACACGGACGATGATGCAATTCTACACCGCAATCATCGAGTCCATCCTCACCTCCTCCATCACCGTGTGGTACGCTGGAGCCACTATCAGGGACAAACAGAGACTGCAGCGTGTTGTGCGCTCTGCTGAGAAGGTGATTGGCTGCAGACTCCCATCTCTGCAGGACCTGTACACCTCCAGGACACTGGGGCGTGCAGCTCGGATCTCAGCTGACCCTTCTCACCCTGGACACAGTCTGTTTGACCTGCTCCCCTCAGGCAGGAGGCTCCGGTCCATTCGCACCAGAACCTCTCGCCATAAGAACAGTTTCTTCCCCTCTGCTGTTGGACACATGAACAATAACCACATGATTGTCCCCGCCACTAACACATGACCCTACGCTGTATCACTGCATCATTTCATGTTTGGCACTGATCACCACCTGCACTCATGTATATATCTTTCTACGTAGCACTCATAATTCTTATTCTCATGTATATATCTCATGTATATCTCATGCACATATCTTTCTTTCTACATAGCACTTTAATTCTTATTGTCTGCACTGAAGCACCGCAGCAATTTCCTAATGTTGTAAACCTCAACATCTGGCAATAAACCCATTCTGATTCTGATTCTGATTCTGAACTGGAAACCCTTCTACCCTCTCTAATTTTAGAAGAGGTTTACAAGTTTGTGGACAAGGCTCAGCGGGCCCAACACTCTAAAGGAAAAGAAAGACAACGCAGGAAATTCCACACCTTGCTTTCAAAAACATTCACTCCTCAGTCTGAATCTACACAACTCAGAGAAGAACACACACCTGAGGACAGAATCCTTAGACTACGATGACCTGGATGACTGAGAACCTTCACAGACAGTCGAGGATGTTTGTGCCTGCAGAAGTGTACCACCAGCTCCTTGGTTTTACTAGTGTTGATCTGGAACGTGCCAAAACTGTTGAAATTTGTCAGACATGCTCTCCATCAATATGAGAAAGCAGCCCTGTTATTGACACATGACTTCTTCCTTTCATTTAATCTGATATTGTAACAGAACCTGCAAGGCACACAGGGAGACACGGCCAAAGCCAACCATCCACAACTAATGGAAATGATCAGTGGGAACCAGCAACAAATAAATTCATCCAGTTGTTGTTGTTTTTTTGAGGATATAGACATCGAAACTGAGGTGATCTAGAAGTACATTTTTCTATTCAGTAATACATAAATGAAAACAATAAAAGTTGTTTTCTTTGTGATGCTTTAGGCAGTAAGAACTATATTTCATGTATTTACTTGAAATAGTTGCTCTATTATTGCAGGGTCTACCTTACAATGTGCAGTATAAAAAATGAATTGACCTGAATTCCATCTCTAGTTCATTTAAGTACACAGTTTGGGTGAGGTTGGGATACAGCAACTAAACCATTTGTATAGATCTTCACATATCCTCTGCCAGAAGCTCTGGACAGGCATTCAAGAACAAAAAGCATGGATATAGTTCTCAATGGTATTGCCTTTACAGTGGGTGCATGTTTGAGTCTACAAGAACCATTTGTCCTGTATAGTGTCGTCTGTGGAGAGTTTTTGTATTATATGAGTCGTAAGATGGGGCTTTTAGTACTTTTGAAGGTATCTAAGTATATTTATGCTGCCCTCACGACACGTGACCATGTGAAGCTAGACAGCTAGCGAACAAAATAGAGGAGATCTTCCACACAAGGCTTGCTTTTCTTGCTTTTAATGAAGATCCTTTAAAGCCTTATCTCTCTCAAGGCTTCTCCTTGCTATTTCTTATTTGTAACTGAAACATACAGAAAGTGAAAATAAATTGCTAGCTAATACACCTCTTAATGACAAACTTACTGATTAGCCTAGCTTAACACGTGCGTTGCATTAGCATCACAGTTCACTCCAGGTAAAGACATATAAAATAGTGATGTGACGTTCTGTATCGAGGCTTCGAAGCGTGTGTCGAGTAATTGAGGGAGCGTTTCCGCGAAGCGCGTATCGAGGCTTGCTTCATTTATGGGAGGAGCTGAAAATGATGACGTCCGAAGCCTCGCTGCCCGGCTGTACCACGTGACTGGTTCATGAAGTGGTTCGAACTTTGCCGCGAGATATGACAGCGATATAAACCCCTCAGACTTCATTCAAAATGTGGGTGTTTGATGGAGAGTTGCGGTTAGTGAGAGTTAGAGACAGTTTGGAGGTTTAGGAGAGTGAGGAGAGAAAGTCAGGAGAGAATGGAGCCAGCTAAGAAGAGGAGGATGTCCTCCCCTGTGTGGGAACATTTTGATCTTATTCCTCCCAACAAGGTATGTAAATTTCCACAGAAGATGTATTTTCATAATACTGATGGTGCAATAAAACCTATGTTAGGCTGTCTGTACTTTTGTACAAGGTGAGGTGTTTGCTATGTGCCAGGGAGCTGGGATATAACAACAACACCTCATCCATGCTTAGGCACTACAGAGCTTTGCATGAGAATAAGGGGAACACCGATTGTGGAGCAAGACCAGGTGAGCCATCAAATGCCATGATAATATAGGATGCAGTAATGTTACTAAATGATATAACAATATTATACAACTGTAATAAGTTACGTGTGTGATATTTATATTTGTGCTTTGTCTTTATTGTCTTTCCTCAGGAGAACAATCTCAAATAGATGAAGACCTGGTCAGCATGGTGATTGAGGACTCCCAGCCATTTAGCATTGTGGAGGACAAAGGATTTAAAAGATGTGTTAAATCATTAACTCCTAGCTATGTTCTCCCCACTAAAAAGGTTATAAAAGCAGTGAAAATTCAGTTTTTACAGAATAAAATAGGAACAGGCAGGACTGAGGCCTCAGTGTGTAGCTGTCCATACCTCAACGTTACAAAAGCACAACCACTGTCCACACCCCAACCACACCTCACCTCACAGTAAATGATCATTTCCATTTCAAGCATTTCCAAATAATCATTTTCCATACTGCCACTATAAATATACACAGTATGCTGCCATCACTACAATATACATGTTTTACACACTCCTTTTGTTGTTGACATTTACAGGCTGTGTGCAAAATGCCACACTCTTCAAATTCATGCCAACTAATATTTTTACGTCCAGTAGGTGTCCTGCTAGAGCAAATGAAGCTTCAAGAAGCTTTGCACTGGAGTGAACCAATTGGATGAAAAGCTTCAGTGCTTCATGAAGCTTCATCTGCCCATCACTAATATAAAAGTTATCTCTGAACATATTAATACTCACAAAGACGAACGTTTCCCAAGGTACAAGCGTGTAGGGCACACTGCTTAGCGTGTACATGAACTCGTTCACTCTTTTAATACTGCCGAAGCACTTTTCACGGCATTAACGGAGAAAATACGTCAAAGATAGGTTAATGATCAGAGCGCTCCCTCGCTCCCATTTCCGCACATACAACACAAAGATCGCTTGTGATAATGTCTCACTCTGAGCAAATTTCGAACCCATACATTTTAACTGTTTTTAGCATGAATCACTTATAATATGTCTTAACTTTGAACTTATTTATCACTTTGCTTATGTAACTTAGTCAGACTACGCACTAACTACGGACTTTTGACCAAAAGGCATAACAATATTTGTGTCCAGAAGTATTGATCTGGATTCATGGAATGGTCCACAATCACCAATATTTAACTTCTACATTTTCAATAACAATTTGGGAATAAAGAAATTAAAATTAATTAAAATTATGTTAGCCAGATGGTTAATTGAGATTAAAAG
The DNA here is from genome assembly GCF_964374335.1 of Astatotilapia calliptera. Taxonomy (NCBI): domain Eukaryota; kingdom Metazoa; phylum Chordata; class Actinopteri; order Cichliformes; family Cichlidae; genus Astatotilapia; species Astatotilapia calliptera. The sequence continues at coordinate 1,367,050 of NC_137439.1, read as the reverse complement.
TGGCGAATGTTGGTGTGGTTCAGTGGGTGAATGTGAGGCCGTGCTGGACATGGACGTGCCTGAAGGCTCACAAGCAGCTTGGCAGATGGCTGGAATTCCAGGACCACACTGTTCCAAAAAATAGTAATGTCAAAGTATCTTACTATTTACAGTTTTGTACTGTCTTTCTAGAATATCATTAAATTTACATAAGTAGACTGTGATTTTACATGTCAGAGGTAAAATAACATAACATCACTGTAAATATAGTAAAACACAATTTACTTGTTTTTTAAATATATTTTTTTGTACATATGCATATTTAGATTGTAAAAATACATTCAGAAATGTATCATCATTTCACAAATATTTGTCTGTTATGTGAGAGAATGATCTGTTAAATCCAAATGTAATACTATGGAAAAATATATAAAATGATCGAAAATCAATGAGAATAATCAATAATTAAACAGTATTTGAATTATAATTGTGCTGAAAATTTCATGTCATCCAGGTCTGATTCAACAATTCAGAGGTAACAAGTGAAAATATAATTAATAGGAATAAAAACTAAAAAAAAACATATAAAACATTGCACGGCCACGCTGTACTAATTATATATTTAAAAAAATAAATGTAGAGGTAGGAATTGCAATTAATATAAATCTCAAAGTATTCCCAACATTCCTGAACAGAAAGAGGCCTCTGCACCTGGGGTGAGGGTGTGGCCATGAAAACAATGTGACATGCCATTGGCTGTTGGGACACAAAATAACATGACGCTAAGCATCGGCCAATGAATGTGAACTAACAACCACAAGGTCGCGGCTGCACTGTAGGAAAACATCCTAATATAAAAGTATTTTACTGCATTTCACAGTTTTGTTCTTCTAAAATATCATTAAAGTTACGTAAATAGACTGATTTTACATTTCAAATGTAAATGAACATTAAATCACTGTAATGTAATACAACATAATTTTCATGATTATTAAATGTATCTGTCTGTACATATGCATATTTAGATTGTTAAAATACATTCACAAATGTATCAGGATTTCACAAATATCTGTCCGTTATTTGAAAGATTGAACTGTTGAATTCAAATGTAATGCTATGGAAAAGTATATAACATGATCCCTATAAGCTTGTGTTACATCACATAAGTATTATAATCATTGCTATTTAGGGCGATCGTGGCTCAAGAGTTGGAAGTTCACCTTGTGATCAGAAAGTTGCCGGTTCGAGCTTCGGTATTGTGTCCGTGGTCAAGACTCTTCACCTACTGGTGATGGCCAGAGGGGCCAATGGTGCAATATGGCAGCCTCGCCTCTGTCCCAGGGCATGCGATGCATTATTATTAAAACCAACTGTTAACTGTATATTTCTGTACATTTACGTATCATGATTCATATTGCCACATTCATTGACCTTGTTTATAGGTAATTTCATTGTTTGATCACGTTAAAATGTTCCTAATTTGATCTCTAAAAGCACTTGGAAAAGGCAGAACCCCATGTGAAATTAGCGCAACAAACTCTATTTTCATTACTGAAAATAACTGTATTTTCATGAGAAAGTTATTTTCTGTTATTTTACGGTAGTATTTTGGCGCCCCAGCTGCCAGAATATTACCGTTTTTAAGATGTTTTTTTTAACAGTGCAGACGAGGCATGACGAGACGAGACAGGAGGGCCCGCTGACCTCTGGCAGAGATGGCGCAGGACCGGACAGCGTGCTGACCACTGGTGGAGATACAGCTTGACCAGATGGCAGCGTGGCAGTTGCCAGTTCAGCTAGTGGTGGCATGGCAGCCATGGTTGGTTGAGATGGTGATTGAGTTTGCAGTTGAGAGTGGAGTGGCTCTCTTGAGCCCCCAGCGGAATCAGACGGCTGTAAACCAGTTTTATTTAATATCATCTATCGTCCACCTGGGCCTTACACAGAGTTTCTGTCTGATTTCTCAGACTTTTTATCTGATTTAGTTCTCAGCTCAGATAAAATAATTATTGTGGGTGATTTTAACATCCATGTAGATGCTAAAAATGACAGCCTCAACATGGCATTTAGTCTGTTATTAGACTCAATTGGCTTCTCTCAAAATGTAAAAGAACCCACCCACCACTTTAATCACACTCTAGATCTTGTTTTAACATATGGCATAGAAACTGAACATTTAACAAATGAGTTTTTAAACCAGCAGAGATGTAGGATAAGTATAAAAAAGTGTGGACAAAGTATTTACAGCATGAATCATCTGTGGACTGAAGCAGCACAGAGCTGAAACATGAGCTCCCACCTGAAAGTGAAGATGCTGCTACTAGTGTGTAAAGCAGGAGGAAGTGAGAGAAGTTCAAATCCAGATCAGAGAGGAGGAGGAGAGATTCAGGGAGGAGCTGAGCTGTTACTGAACTAGAAGAGAGAGAAACCTCCACATTCAACAGAGTTCAACACAAACCATAAACTTTACCTTCATTCAACATGTTGTCTTTGGACTATTTTGCACTTTCTTTACTGATTCTCACCATTCTAACAGGTACGTTACAATCTGTGTGTTTAAAGAAACACATTTGAATTGTGATGATTTATAAAAGAATAAAACATGTTTCTGTTCCTTTAGGTGTCAGCTGTGAAGATCTCACTCCAACCAACAAAGAAGTGTTCAGTGTAGAAGGCAGCACTGCTACTCTGTCCTACAGATACTCCAAAGCTGCAGTTTATGGTGATTATTTCTTCTGGTATCGACAATATCCAGGAAAACCACCAGAGTTCCTGATCTCTCACTCAGGGACAGGGGAGAAAATATTAAATCCAGTCACAGGACTAAATGTAAAAGCAGTTGATAATAACAGACAAATGGATCTTCAGATCTCCTCTGCTGCAGCGACAGACTCTGCTGTGTACTACTGTGCTGTGAGGCCCACAGTGACAGGAAACAGCAAAACTCTGTACAAAAACCTTTGGAGCAAAGACAACAGAATACTCCACAACATCCACTAGAGGGAGCCACACACTGTTAAACCTCTGATTCTTGTGTCATTGGACTGATGACAAAGACAACAGAGAAATGAAGCAGTAAAGATCAGAGACAGAGACAGAGCTGCTGTGGAAGCACAGAACTGTTTGATTGGCTCAGCTATTTCACTGGCCCCGCCCACTGAACCTGAGCTCATCCAATGACATTATTTGTTGGTCATTGTGCTGCAGTGGAAGAACATTGTTCATGTGCTGTCTGTCTGGCTTTAATAACTCCAAAGACATGTTGCTGCACCTCTTTTTGCTTCTATCTCACATTATAGGTGAGTTTAAGAACAGGGATTAAAGTTTAGTTGAAGCTGCTGCATTAAGCAGATATACAGACTGCATTTCACTACTTTTCTTCTTTCTTTTTCCAGGACTAACAGCTGGAGACTCAATCACTCCTCAACAACCTGAAGTCACTGAGACAGAAGGAGAATCTGTCAAACTCACATGTAGCTATGAGACAAGTGCAAGTGATGCTTGGCTTTATTGGTACAGACATGATTCTGACCTTCAGGCTCCTCAGTTTATACTCTGGAAAAGAGGAAAGGGGGGCACATATGAATATATTCTTGATAAACGATATAACTCAGAAACATCAGATCGATCAACTAATCTGACCATAGCAGCCCTAACCCTGGCAGACACAGCTCTCTACTACTGTGCTCTAGAAACACAGTGATACAAAGTGTAGAAGAGGCTGTACAAAAACCTGAACACAGATATCTGACTACTCTTCAAAGAGGAGGGAAGTGGTATTCAAAGCACAGCTTCATATCAGATGGATTCTGCTAATTCCTGTTTTATCAGAGTCACTGTGGTTACAGCTGCTAATGAAACACTGTGGGAGGATTCACATGAGCAGCAAATCCACATCAACCACAAACCAACTGCAGGAACGTTCAGACACAATAAAAACTGTCAAACATCAAAAGCTGCTCATTTACACTATTTTATATTTAGTGGATGAGGACATGCAGAAATGCAGCAGAAGCAAAATAAACAGAGTAACAGAGGTTTATCTCTTTAAGGTAAAATCTCTCACATGAAGCTAAAAGTCCAACCAGGAAGACCATCTCATGCTTGTTCCATTTATTCTCTTTGAACTCATCACATCAGATGATGATGCTCTCCTTCAGATTTGGTGAAAACATCAATGTCCTGCTCACATTTCTCAAAGTCTCCCCCTCTCTGCTGTTCTTAGTTTTCATTTCAGTGTCAGATGGATGCAGCCCTCCTCCCCCCCACACCTTTCATCAGGACCAGAGTCTGTGGGTCCTTCCACTGAGTTCTTCAGCAGTCCTGCTCCACCACCAGGCTCCCTCTGATCTAAACACTGAGGACCGCTCACACATTTCTGCAGCAGCAGGGAGAGTTTCCAGTCAGCAGAGTTCATGAGTTCACATATTTTCTTTCACAGGAACTGCAGCAACATTTCAACATCACATCCTCTTTAGATTTTATAATCTTACAGAGATTATAAAAGACAAAATATGACTTTGGACGCAGGATTCCACAATAGCAAACTTATATCTGATGAACCAGCAAAGACAGACTCGACATAGCTGCTGTAAACCAAGAAGAAAACACATGGAGGAAACCTGACAGCATTACTGTATATGTGTGAAACCAACAAGGCAAAACAAGCACAGAGTAAATATCAAATTTATCAGGAAGTGGGGACAAGGAAAGCACTAGAAATGAAGAGGATTAGGTAGACGGGGAAGCATCAGAAACATGAGGAAATAGTAAAGAGAAGAAAAACAGGAGAAGCTGTGAATGTGACAACCTGTGAGATTTGAACTAAAGACATGCTGGAACAGTGGGGACGAGATTTTCTCACCTTATTGTTTTGTACAAGAATATTTAAGGCATTCACACAGCTCAGTTAGATGTGGTCAATATAATGTGACTGGTACATGGTCAATGAACCTGATGGAGGAAATCAGAGATGACCCGGAGCCTGCGAGCAGAACCAGGTCCTGCATTTTTAGCTCCTGAGCTTGATACAAGCAGCAGAAATTAACAGTTGGTCTTCTTTCTTTTAAATTCATAATCTTTTGACAAACAAACATTTGTGTTAGTTGAAATTTGGCGGCTCAAACTGGTGCTGCTTGAAAGCTAACTCTTGGTCTGGTTTATGTCCTGAGTCTAACACACTGATCATGAGGAAGTTTTGGATTTTTAATGAAGGGTTTTCCCCTGACGCTGCTTCTTCAGGAAATCATCTGATCTACACTTATTATCTGTCCTAATGCAACATTTACCTGCAGGCCAGGTTTGACGCAGCATTGCTGAGCGGCCTCATTCTTCTGCTGGGAGTCAAAAAGAAAACGATCTATTAGTTCAAACTTTGACACTGGCAGTCCCATGAAGACAGTGAAGCAGGACACAAACAGCCTGAAACTGTGACCTCTTCCAGTATTTCAGTGTTCCTTCCAACTAATGTTAGCTACACTGTAAAAAGCACAAAGCTTCCATCCAACAACCAAACACAAGCCCAGGTTTGGTGCAAAAGTGCAAACAGCCAGAACCCGTTCCAGGGAAGCAACTCTCCTGTCCACCAGCAAAAATCCCAACATAAAGGCATCAAGCTGGGGGAAACAGATGTATCCACCCTGGTTATCGCCAGGGCCTCCAACTTTGGCTGCCACCTAACCCACACTCTCTGTGGAGCCCCTCCCCTGGGCCTGGTCCAGCTTAGAGCCTCAGAAACCCCATCCCACGTACCCAGACATTTAGTATTTAGTATTTATTTATTTATTGTCATTGTCAAGAACAATGAAATTGCGTTTGGGGCTTCCATACAACCCCAAAAAAAGAAGAAAATAATAAATACCCCTTAAAACCCAAGTGTACATATTTAACCCAGTGTGACTCCAATGCAATAAGACAATCCTTAGCAATAATGTTCGTAGAAATTGAGACAAAGACCTGAGAAACATGACAAAATACAACAATGCAACCCATTCAATATTATTGTACTGTGAGATATGATATCAGATATGATAGTTATCTATTTAAGAAAGAGGGGGGGGGGGGGCAGGAGGGGGAAGAGAATAAAGATATGATGCACCAATGCAGACCAGTTCATTGCTATTAAGAAGTTGGATATGGTTATTGTCCGTGAGAGGGGGGCAGAGAGTTCAGGAGCCTCACAGCCTGTGGATACAGGCTGTTGGCCAGTCTGGATGTTCTGGCCTGTATAGACCTGTACCTTCTCCCTGAGGGCAGCAGATGGAAAAGGTGGCGCGCAGGGTGATGTTGGTCCCGCAGGATACTGTGCACCCTCCTCAGACAGCGAGTGGGGAAGATATTACTGATCTCTGGCAGACTTGTTCCAATAATTCTGCCAGCTTCTTTCACCACCCGCTGGAGTGCTTGCTGATCGGCCTTGGTGCAGCTGGGGAACCACACTAGAAATCCATACGTCAGAACGCTGCTGATGGCACAGTTGTAGAAGTTCAACATCAGAGATCTGGGAATGTGTGCGCTCCGCAGTCTCCTCAGGTAGTAGAGGCGCTGTTGGGCCTTCCGTACAACTGAGGTGATATGGTTGCCCCAGGACAGGTCCTCGGTCACAGTTACCCCCAAGAATTTAAAACTGCTCACCCTCTCCACCGCCTCACTGCCAATGAAGAGAGGCAGATGGTTGTTATGGCCCCTCTTCCGGAAATCTACAATGATCTCCTTGGTCTTTTTGGTGTTTAAGACCAAGTTATTGTCGTGGCACCATGACTCTAGTTGTTGCACCTCTGTCCTATAGTTTGTCTCATCATTGTTGGATATAAGTCCGAGCACTGTAGTGTCATCTGCAAACTTAACAATGAGATTGGACGCGCAGGAGGAAATACAGTCATGGGTGAAGAGAGTGTATAGCAGAGGGCTCAGAACACACCCCTGTGGGGCACCGGTGTTGACCACAAGGGTGGAAGAGGTGTTCTTACCCACTCTGACACTCTGTCTACGGTTAGTGAGGAAGTCCACAATCCAGTTGCACAGAGAGGAGTTAAGTCCCAGTTGGTGGAGTTTGGGACGGAGTTTGTATGGCCGGATGGTATTAAAAGCCGAGCTGTAGTCTACAAAGAGGAGCCGTGCATAGGTGTTCCTGTGTTCCAAGTGCTTCAGTAATGTGTGCAGCACTGTGGCGATCGCATCCTCGGTTGACCGGTTCTCCCTGTATGCAAACTGGTGCGAGTCCAGGGATGGTGGAAAAGCAGCTCTGATGTGTTTAATGACCAGTCTCTCCAGGCATTTGGCGGGAATGGGGGTGAGTGCCACAGGTCTGAAATCGTTCAGACATGTGACATTTGACTGTTTTGGGATGGGAACGATGGTTGCTGCTTTGAAACAGGATGGTACCAGTGAACAGGACAACGAGGTGTTATATATAGAGGTGAAGACGTCCGCCAGGTCCGCAGCACAGTCTTTTAGCACCCGGCCCAGCACTCCATCCGGCCCGGCCGCCTTCCTGGTGTTAATGCTCCGGAACACACGCCTCAGCTCATGAGTGCTCAGGACCGGAGCAGGGTCGGTTGAGGGGAGAGGGGACAGGACAGGGTCGGTGTTCTCCCTGTCAAAACGGGCATAAAAGAGATTTAGATCCTCAGCCAGAGTAGAACTGTCGGCTGAGGGTGATGGTGTTCTTCATGGTCCAATGGTCAATGCAGCATGGATGTCTTCTGATTCATTCTTAGTCTTACCCCTCTCTCAGGACCAGTGTGCATATAGGGACCCTACCAGGGGCAAATTACCATTGAAAACAGAGCTCCTGGTATCATTTGGCACCATATCCCTCCACCATGATAAGGTGGAGATTCGTGGAGGAACATTACATCAAGTAGTTCCTGAATTATCTCTAAACATGTCCATGAGTTAATCAGTGAAGAAGCAAACGTATCACCTGTGTAAAGGAAAGCGAGCCTCATTCCTGTGTTTGTTCTGGTATATTGTGAAACCAGTTCGGTGAGTTTCTTTTCAGGAAACTGGAAACCTCCCAAACAGCCAAAGCAAAACTTTCCAGCTCAGTATAAAAGAGCATCCAGTCAGTCAGTCAGTCAGCAGGTGTTTCCAGTGCAGGTACAGTTGAGTCCTTCTTTTCTGAGCAGTCTGAGCTCTTTAATCAGAGGACAACCAGGACTCAGCATCTCTGCTGTAAGTCTCTGATTCTTCATTTCTCATTTGTCTTAGCAGCAGCAGCAGATGTTGTTTCTGTTTTACTTTGAAGAAGGTTTTTCTTTCATCTGTCACATCAGAGATGGAGGATGTTGCAAAGAAAGAAGACATGAGAGGAACATGATTATTTTGTGTTCTTATTGTGAAACATCTTGGGACAGATATGACATTATTCAGATTTTATGTCAGTGAAAGTGTTAAGTTTGCAGTACTGTGGTAAAGCTGAGAGGGGTAAACTTGGACTGGTGAAGAGTAGCTGAGCTGTTTGCATACATTTAATCAGACATTGTTTAACTGTAAGGTGCTGTTTGAGTTAATTCACCAAATTCTAGGTTTTTTGGGTTTTCGTAGTGGCTGGAAGCTGGAAATATGTAACATCTGAATTCGGTCGGCTAAATCCACAAAGAGCAGCTTCAGCTGATCACAACCTGGATACAAAGAAAACCTGAGTAGAGCTTCCAGTACAGGGTCTCATTTCCAAGTCGCCCACGCTGCCCCACTGCACCTGGGCTTAGAGTTTCCCCACCTGCCAAATCTCACTTTGATGCCTGATTAGGATCCTGTGTGTCTACATTCAATAGTCTTCAGGTTTATTAGGCTCAAGTCTTATTATCTATTAATCAGTATCAGCAATACATTTTCTCATTAATATTTTTAAAAATCAGTCCTGAATAATCCACAAGAAGCAGAGATGATGTGATGCACAGTGAAAATCCCAAGAGCTGATGTGATGTGACACATTCTGTCTCTCCAGCTCAACATGTCCTCTGATTTCTTTCTAGGTCAGAGATGGAGACGTGGACAGACAGTCAGGGTAAAAAAGTATGTTACTGTATGATTCATATGAGATATGTCGATTGTTTGATCTTAGCCTCTTGTAGTAACTTCCAAACCAATAATAATAATAATTACTGCAAATGACTGCATAAAAAAATCAGCTTGTGTTAAAATAATCTGAAGAGTTTCTGTTTGGTCTCTCAGATTTACCCAGTGACTCAACAATCACAGTCAAATCGCATCGCCCTGCTGATCAACATTGAAACGTTTAATACAAGTTTATACAAATGTAGAGCTGCGAAAGATGAGAAAGTCATGCAAAGTCTACTTCAAACTCTTGGATATGAGGTAGTGAGATGTGGGGACATCACTGCAAAGGTAACTTTTAAAAGCAGAAAAGGTTTCTTCACTTGCACCCAGTTTTACAAACTGGTTAAATGATCCAGTGACGGATTTCTTCTCACAGATGATCGATAAACCTCTGAAAGAATTTTCTGAACACCCAAAACTGGCCCTCACAGACAGCGTGTTTGTGACTTTGGTGTGTTATGGAGGCACGGGAACTGAGGAGTTTGAAATTGACCAAATCTTTCAGCACTTAAACTCAAAGAACTGTCCTGCACTGAAGGACAAACCAAAGATCGTCATTATTCACGCCTGCAGAGGAGGTGATTCTCATCTGTCCTCACACACCCAACAAACAGCATGAATGAATCTTCAATGAATTTACTGTTAATATTTGTTCATTTGAAAAGGTAAAAGATCGACACGTTTCAGTAAGTCTGTGTGTTTGTTTCAGTGGGGGAGGAATCGGTGGATTTACTTGATAGGACACAATTTGTGCCCACAGACGACATCGAATCTCTGTCAGTGAACTCTGTCAAAGGTCCTCGGACACACAATGAAAAGGATTTCATCATTTTTCATTCCAGCACCACTTGTAAGTGCACCACCCTCCAATAAGTAACATTTAGAACAATCAAACACCGCCTAACTACAGATATGATCTGGTTCTGTTTGCTTGCAGACACAGGTTCATACACTCATGAAACATACGGTTCTGCCTTCATCCAACACATCTGTGAGGCTGTCAAAAAGCACTGCCTTAGAGATGACATTGAGGAAATATTCAGAACGGTAAGTTTGGCAAGTGGAATATATGGAATACACAAATACATACGACATCTATCTATCTATCTATCTATCTATCTATCTATCTATCTATCTATCTATCTATCTATCTATCTATCTATCTATCTATCTATCTATCTATCTATCTATCTATCTATCTATCTATCTATCTATCTATCTATCTATCTATCTATCTATCTATCTATCTATCTGTGTGTGGAATCATGTTAAGTGCAGTCTAACCAACAGGTCATGCAAAGCTTTGAAGAATTCCCATCTGAGCAGATGCCAACCAAAGAGAGAGACACTCTGACAAAGCGCTTCTACGTGTTTCAAAGTTAGTGTTACAGGTTTTTGATGTGACTTTAAGATATTGTGTTGTTTTGGGATGACAGGACACACGAGACTGCATGAAATGTTCAGTCTGGTTTATTCACATCGATGAGCGACTGATGGAACTAAAGAGCAATGATGATGATGATGATGAACAAAACAGAAAAGCATCCCACAACATTACAGTTTTTCTCAGTCGCTTTGGTGCGTTTCTCAGATCAGAATTGAAATTCTCATAACTATTAGTTCAACCTCCACAACACTCAGTCATTTGTGCACATCATAGTAGCAATTTCTCCTCTCTCTGAACAAACTGCAAATGATTTTGGACATGAATCAGTTGCTTCCATACATTTCCCTCCTGCTTTCTGACATTTCCATTTGCTTATGTCATGTCAGTCAAAAGTAATCATACCTATGGATGCTGAATAGTCGTTCCCAATAAAACTAATAGTCATACATCCATTGCTTGAGTCATCACACACAAAATTGTTGAACTAGTTATCACATGCCAAATATTGGCCATCTGTCAAGCAAATCCTATACCTTTCTGTATCATTGTTCCTGGAAATGTCTCCGAAATTGAACAATTGATCTCGGGTGAATTACAGCTGTCACTCATGAGGAGGCGTGTGAAAGTTTAGTTGTAACCAATGACAAACAACTTGTTCACTGTCAATTATGGATGAATCCTGTGAATCCCCAATTGGCAAGCATATATAAACTGCGCAGGAGCTAGTGTGTACCATTTCTACACTTCTGTGACACAAAATGGAAGATCAGCACCGTGGAAGAGGGGTGAAGATGCGGGGAGGAAGGGGAAGGGGAAGAGGGAGAAGAGGCAGATATAGGCGGATTCCCAATGAAATAAGGGCTACAATTGTGGACCATGTTGTCAATCACAGCCTCACCATGGAGGAGGCTGGTCGAAGGGTGCAACCCAATATTGGAAGAACTACTGTCAGTTCAATCATTCAAACATTCCGTAGGGAAAACAGGTATGCAAACAGTAATACACTGTACTGTACTGTGCCATCTCAGACACATCACATGTTACTGTACTGTATTTGCAATTTCACAAAAAGTTCACTCTGCACCACATAGGATTGTAAGACAACCTCGCGGAGGCGGAAGAGGGCCCCTTTTTACCCCACAGCAAGAAGAAGCCATTTGTGCAATGGTCATTGCAAACAATGCAATAAAGCTGAGAGAAATACAAAGCGCTGTCATAGAGAATTACACGGTATTTGGCAATATTGAATCTGTTCCAATTTCAACAATTGACAGAGTACTCAAGACAAATGAAATCCACATGAGCAAATGGCCCTGCTAGCAGCCATGGATGCAGCATGTGACGACATCACAGCAGGGTCCTGCAGAGGATGGATTCGCCACTCCAGGAGATACTTTCCTCGCTGCATTGCGAGGGATAACATCTGTTGTGATGTAGATGAAAATATGTGGCCAGACAGACAGGAACGTCTGGATGTGCCAGAATGATTTACTGTACTGTTACATGTGCTGTTTATTGTTCACATTAGTGCACAGCTCTACCAAATGGGTGATTTTATGTTTACATGTATTCTACAGTGAACAGGTGACTGTAGCATATTTTTCTTTTGCACACTTCTGTAGGATTACAAACACTTCTACACAATGGAAATGTGAAACGTACGTATTCAGTGTCTCAGTTACTCCCAAGACTCCCATAACATCTACAGTGACTTTACTGCACATTTCAGATGGCTGTACAGGTAGGCCATAGTGCTGTCGTCAGCATTTTCAGGTGTCACCAATTGTTTTTGCAATGGGAAACACTGAAATTATAAACTGTCACAGTGGAAACATGACAATGCCATTTGACTATCTTGTTCATAAAGATGGTGTCAAGACTTTTCATTTTGATGGCACTGACAGTTTCATTGACATGGATACTTGCTTTTGAGGTATGGATAATCAATTCTGTGCATGTGACGTGCTTTTGCAGGCTATCCACTAGGTTTTGCAGTTTGCACTAATTGTTTTGGGAAATGCACTAACTGCTGTGCAAATGTTAATGGTGTTCTGAGGAACGCACCAAAGCGACTGAGAAAAACTGGAATTTCCCCGTGGACAGTTCTGTGTGGCATCAGTCCATATGAGAGTCCTCCATGATCCCACAGGGCTTCAATAATGAGGTCCAGGCTCTGAGGAAGCCGGTGCATGGCTCACAGTGTTTCATTGTGTTTGTGTTTCATTGTGTTTGTGAAGTTCACCTGATCGACACACCAGCTGTCAACAACTGTACCATCCGTGCTCCAGTTATGTTGAGTCTTCCCAGGCACCTCAACCCCTACTCACATCTTGCGTCTCAATGGGTCACATGATAGAGTGAGGCAAGGTTTCACCATAGTTTCATCCAAAAGCTCTGCTGATAATGACCCACACCTTTTTTTATAACTTGGATCTTGTGATGAGGCACATGATCAATAGTGTGCCTATGATCCTCTTAAGTGGACAACTCCCACTAGAGTTTAAACACCAAAGGAGAAACCTCTTCAAAAAGCTTCATGAGGTCCAGTCGCCGTCTTCCAAAGCTGCTTAGATCGAATAAACGGTAAATGGACTGGTTCTTGTTTAACTCAACACAACGTGCCTCATTCACCTTTTCTATATAAGAGCTTTCTATCTAACATGCACACATATTTATATTCTGATGGATGCGTCGAATCCATCAATCTTCTTCAGTAGTTTATGTAGACTAAAAATGACCATGACAAGCAGAGGACGAATGTCAGCACATCAAAGTCTCTTGGTGGCTTTACTGCTTTCACTCAACTGATATATGAGGAAAAAACACTTTGACTTCCTACTTTTGTTCTGTTTCATTCAAAAAAACAAAACATGTAGGTGTTGTGAAAATTGTAATATTTGATTTTAAAAGAGCAATTCTGATTCAAGATGCACCTGAAGAAGTGAAGCAGTGGTCTGCAGGAAAGGAGTCTCTAAACAGGTATGAACAGATCCCTTCACTCAGCCTGTTTGTTTTATGCAGATGTAAGAGCTACATGAAGTCTTCCCTCTGTGACAGTATGAGTGATGATGTCCATGTTAGCATGTTGCCAACGACTGTGCTGGTTTCACCCCTCCTCTCCCTGCAGGGTGGAGCCTGATGGCGTCCGACGGGTGAGCTCGGATCTGAAGAAGTGTACGTTTGATTTTATGATGATTCTTGGAAACAAATCCAACCGTCTTTAAACTACTGTGTCGCTCATTCATATCTCTGATATCAGGAGTCACCATCAAAGAGCCGATCAACGAATAGATGATCGATCAATAACTGGATTTATTTGTTCTCTCTATCAGATTCCTATCAACTCACAATCGACCCAAACACAGTATACAAATGGATCCAGCTGTCTGACAGCAACAGAGAGGTGATGCGTTTGAATGCACAGCAGCCATATCCTGATCATCCAGAGAGATTTGACCGCCCTCAGCTGCTGTGCACAGACGGGCTGACTGGTCCTTGTTACTGGGAGGTTGAGTGGAGTGGATATGTTTCTATAGCAGTGAGCTACAAAGGAATCAAACGGAGAGGACACAGTGATGACTGCTTGTTTGGACTGAACAGTCAGTCCTGGAGCCTGGACTGCTCTTACTCTTACTCTGTCTTGCACAATAACACAGAAACCTTCATCCCCAAAGACGTTGTCTCCAACAGAGTAGCAGTGTATGTGGACCATCCTGCCGGCACGCTGTCCTTCTACAATATCTTCTTGGACTCTCTGATCCACCTCCACACCTTCAACACCACATTCACTGAACCTCTGTATCCTGGATTTGGAGTCTGGTCTCATAATTCTTCAGTGAGAATAATGAAGCCGGTCCATGTGCACTGCTCTCCTCCAACAGAGTAGCAGTGTATGTGGACCGTCCTGCCGGCACAGCAAACAACCTCTATCCTGGATTTGAAGCTTGGTTTCATAATTCTTCAGTCAGTCTGTGCTTAGTTCAGTATAAAACTCTGAGAAGCACTGCTAAATAGACCTTTCAGTCTGCATCTTGCACTCAAAAACACTTTCAGATTCATGGATTCAATGATTTAATGTTTTAAACTCCTCTAAATGATTCCTTCTTAATTTCAATCCGTTGAAGATTGAAGCTTCCAGCAACCGTAGAGTGTGAGCCAGGGTCCAAGCTGGACAGGTCACCAATCTGAGACAGGGCTGACATTAACTTCATTCCACTAACTGCATGTCTTTGGACTGTGAGAGGAAGCTGGAGCACCCAGAGAGAATCCAAACAAACAAGCTGAGAACATACAAACTCCACACATGAAGGTGAAGCTGGACTCGGGACTTTGTTGCTGTGAGGTGACGGTGCTGACCTCTGCACCAAAGCTCTTCTGACATGGGGCTGAGAAAATATTTTGCACTGCTGATCAGAAAGAGAAATTCCTGCTTGAACAATGTTCTTTGTGTGATAGAGACTAAATATATATTGATCTTCAGTTTTCTTTACTGATGTGCTTTGTGTGAAGTGTGTTTCTTCTGCTTCGAGTATTTTAAAGTCACTGATACAACAACCACGTTTTTCCTCACCTGGAGCCTTTCAATGAGAGCTTTAGATGAGAAATTCATCATGATGTTTAAATTGAATTCAACTTTATTTACACAGCACCAAATCACAACAACAGCCGCCTCAAGGTGCTTTATATTATAAGGTCGACCCTACAATAATACACGCAGAGAGAAACCCAGCAATCATATGAAGTCCAGATATGTAATAGTCATTAACATGATCAGAGCCACGAGTGGTTTTAATCTCAGGAAGTTTATACAACAACTTGTAGCACCAACTGTAGTTAAATGAGGCTGCACAACATGAAATGCAGACTACAGAATTTCACTTTAATAATACTGAATGAGAGGAGCAGCAGCTAAGTCGTCTACATAAACCTGGAACAGTGTTTATTGATAGGCTGCGGACACTGCGCTGGTTGCCTGGGGTCAGGAAACTCTCAGGGTTTGCCTGCTCTCGTTGTGCCTAACTGAGCTAGTCTGGGTAAACAGGCACAACATTCACTGGCTTCATCTGGACTGAACCACGGGGAGAACCGGTGACAAGAACACTCTTCCTCCTGGAAGAGGGAGCATGGCTCCTCATCCTCCCACCACAACCACACCAATGATGAAGCTGGTTCATTCATGGAACTGTCTGGAATGCCGAATAACAGGAGCTCTTACAAGCTGGGCACCAGCGTCACAGCTTGAATGCTGGGTGGCAGCGGTGATGGTGGTGACCTGGGTGACCGGTGCAATAAGACTGCTGACTAAGAAGGCAGCAACAGACGAACTCCAGAAAACTCATCTCCAGTCAACCAGGGAACACATGATGGTAGGTCAACATAGACTGACACAGACACTGAGGAATAAACAGCACTATTTAAACACCCGAGGGTCAGAGGCATCAGGAGAAACAAGAGTGTAACAAGACGCAGGTGAGGATCATCAGAAGCAATGAGACAGAAGATAAAACTAGACCAGCAACCGTCAGGACGTCAGAACCTTTAACTAGGGGAGCTGACACGAGAGGACACGATCGGAAAGGGAACAAATTAAACTCTGAACCAGGTGAACAACATTAGTGCAAATACTTTGTGTTACAAATATTTTTCAGAGTCACCTATTTTAATGCAGCCCCTCACTCTGACAGTGTAATTTCACAGGATTAACTAATTTATTTGGATCACGTTTGAAATGTCATGATTTTTGCTGTAGATTAACAGATGGGAGCATTCAGACCACTGCAGTAGCAACAACCAGTTTAGTCAGCGCTACTTTCTCCTGAGATGAAGCCAAAATGTTCCTTTCTTTCTTTCCGTGTTTAGAAGCATCTGGACCTGCTCGTCATCACTCGTGTCCACTTCTTACACTTACAGTGCATTTTTGAGGAACACCTTTACTGTGTATATATCACGGTTATTATAGTGAACTAATATAATCTGCATGTGAAAAGCCTTTTGGTTAACTAAAACAAAAATAAAAACTAGACCTGAAATTATTTTGTGAACTTGGAAAAAAGAAAGATTAACGGTGGAAATCCCCGTAGTTTCAATATTTGTGAATTTGATCAAAACGTTCAAAATGTGCTTTATGAGGCTTTATGAGGCTTTATGAGGCTTTATGTGACGTTTGCCATCCAGGCAATAATAATTAATAAAGACTAAAACTAAAACAGACAATGACAGTTAAAAATAAATATTCTTAAACATTGCAAACTAAACTGAAATGATTCAACTCAATCTAAAAACTTATTAAACCTACATTGAATTAAAAGCCAAATGTGATGGTCTCTGTCGTCTCCGGCTGATTTCTCGGTTTGTTTGCTGTCTGTCTCTGGACTTTAGTTTTCTCTCTCTCCTCTGTCTGTGTTCCTTTGTTGTTGTTTGTGTTCCTTTGTTGTTGTTTGTGTTCCTTTGTTGTTGTTTGTGTCATTCTTCACTGGACTGTTGAATTAGTGAAGCCCTGGCTCCTCCTGCTCAGTGTTTGTGCTGCTTCTGATGCTTCAAGATATTTGCTGTGTGTTTCTTCTGTGTAGACTCCTGGTTTTGATCTTCCCAGGTGTGTGGTAAGACAAACCCTGAGTTGAGAGAGTGTTGTGTGGACTCCTTTCCTCCCTGGAGTCCCTGGAGCACTATACGCCTCCAATGAACTTTACAAATCATATATTTGAGTCCAACCTGCCTACCAACACAGATACACAAAGTCAAAATATGTAATGTAAAGCCTTAAGACTGCATTATAATAAACAACTAAATGTTCCAAAATGCAAAACAGAACTACGAATGTTGAACAACCTTAAAAGTTCAAACATTATTAATCGCA
Organism: Astatotilapia calliptera; assembly: GCF_964374335.1. Taxonomy (NCBI): domain Eukaryota; kingdom Metazoa; phylum Chordata; class Actinopteri; order Cichliformes; family Cichlidae; genus Astatotilapia; species Astatotilapia calliptera. The sequence continues at coordinate 1,349,765 of NC_137439.1, read as the reverse complement.
CCAAATCTCAACAACAGTCCCCTCAAGGTGCTTTATATTGTGAGGTAGACCCTACAATAATCAGACCCAAGATCATGTGCAGCCGATATTTTACAGAATCTGTCCTCTGTGTTGGAAAGGCTGTCAACTGTGTGTGGGAGCCCCCTTGTGGCGAGAGGGCACAGGTGCACTATTGAACACATGTTCCAGGGATCAGAGTTTGAGCGGACTGACTCAGCGGGGGATGTCGACACACAGTGTGAGTCGTGCGCGTTGCTAAAGAACTGAGTGGACGTGGAGCCCTGCCTGGAAAGGACAGCTTTAGTCTTTTAGGCATTTAGTGGATGTAGAAGTGCAATGTGTATTGGCCTGTTCACCTGTGTGGCTAGTTCATGCTGCTAATGTTGTACACAATAATAATAATGCACACTTTGCATTGATCCCCGTGGGGAAATTCACTCAGTGAAGCAGTGGGCAGACACCAGTGCAGCGCCCGGGGAGCACTGTGTGGGGATGGTACCTTGCTCAGGGGTATCTCAGGGTAGCCGTTCAGGGGATTCGAACCCCTGACCTTACGATCATGGGGCGACCGCTTTGGTTGATTGGCTGTTTTGTGTTGTTGGGTGTATTGGCAATTAATGTCATGGACTGTAAGGTTTTCTGAGTAGTGCATGGAGATCTTCATATCGGAATTTCCATTTGTAGTTCTGGTCAGACTGGAAGAAAGCTCATGAATCTTAATTCATGACTTAAATGTTTGTTATATTCAGTATTTTGTATATGTTCTGCTCTTGTTAGCTAACAGCTAACAGCCCCCCCACCTACGAGTTCTTGTACATCCTCTGTAAGCCTGCGGTTGCATTACTGTGCTGCTGTGCTGCGCTGTTAAGCTACAGAATCACAGTAAAGACGGAATAACCTTATTTGTGCGTCCTGTGTGTTCTGACACCACAAGGTGAACACCACTGCTATTCAGCCAACGCCGATACAGTCCTGGGTTCAACCCAAATTACCTCAGAATCAGAACAGAAGCAGAAAGAATGGCTTCTAAGTACACAGCAGATTGTCTCTCTCACTCACTGTCTGACTGCTACAACTATCACAGCCGAACATAAAGACAGGTTCAGATATGCTTTTTTCCCTGCTGTCAAATAATTGTGTAGTTATCAGTGAATTCACTGTCACTGATGATTCCAGGGAATCCTCTCCTCCCCAAACTTTACAGTCTGAACGGGAAACTTGTGCAGACACTGATGTGGAGAAGCCAGCCGTAAAAGTCACTGTCTGGATGTACTTGTACTTGTAACTGCACCTCTTTAGTTTCTTTTAACACCAGCAGATGTTTCGCTGTTCATAAAGACTCTTAACAGGTTTCTGTCTGGCTCCACCCACTGATGCTGAACTCAGCCAATGAGATGGTCTCTCTGTGAAGAACTACAGCCTGATGTTGAGGAGAAGGCTGTGCAGCAGAGAGGCTGCTTAGTCTTTTCATTCTGCTGAACTTTGTTCATCTGCTGTGTGACTTCAGCACCTGAAACATGTTCCTTTATCTGTTTGTACTTTTCTCTCACTGCATAGGTGAGTGTTAGAACACAGAAAAGTCTCATGGTGACAAGATTTGATCAGGAAATAAAAACCAGAGGAGACACAGAGATTCAGGGAGGAGCTGAGCTGCGACTGAAGAGCAGACGAGACAGAGAAACCTCCACATTCAACACAGAAGATTCAGTCCAACATGTTGTTGTTGGGCTGTTATGAAACTTCTCTGTTAATCATCATGATTCTAACAGGTACATGTGAAAAAACTTCATCCTAATATTTTAATTATTATTCACGATTTCTTTGTATAATATTTACAGATTTCTGTTTCTTTAGGTGTCAGCTGTCAACAACTCACTGCCAGCAAAGCTGAAGAGTCCAGTTTGGAAGGCAGCACAGCTACTCTGTCCTACAGATACTCCAGACAAGCAACTGGAGGTGATCAGTTCTACTGGTATCGACAATATCCTGGAAAACCACCAGAGTTCCTGACCTTTAACTTTGGAACACAAAACACAACAAATTCCAAACTTTCTGTCAGAATGGTCGATGACAGAAATGGTCTGAACCTTCAGATCTCCTCTGCTGCAGTGTCTGACTCTGCTGTGTACTACTGTGCTGTGAGGCCCACAGTGACAGGAAACAGCAAAACTCTGTACAAAAACCTTTGGAGCAAAGACAACAGAATACTCCACAACATCCACTAGAGGGAGCCACACACTGTTAAACCTCTGATTCTTGTGTCATTGGACTGATGACAAAGACAACAGAGAAATGAAGCAGTAAAGATCAGAGACAGAGACAGAGCTGCTGTGGAAGCACAGAACTGTTTGATTGGTTGAGCTATTAAACTGGCCCCGCCCACTGAAGCTGTGCTCATCCAATGACATTATTTGTTGGTCATTGTGCTGCAGTGGAAGAACATTGTTCATGTGCTGTCTGTCTGGCTTTAATAACTCCAAAGACATGTTGCTGCACCTCTTTTTGCTTCTATCTCACATTATAGGTGAGTTTAAGAACAGGGATTAAAGTTTAGTTGAAGCTGCTGCATTAAGCAGATATACAGACTGCATTTCACTACTTTTCTTCTTTCTTTTTCCAGGACTAACAGCTGGAGACTCAATCACTCCTCAACAACCTGAAGTCACTGAAACAGAAGGAGAATCTGTCAAACTCACATGTAGCTATGAGACGAGTGATGACATAGTTTACCTTCACTGGTACAGACATGATTCTGACCTTCAAGCTCCTCAGTTTATAATCTGGAAAGGAGCAAGATCTCGGAGTGATCGTCAATATATTCCTGATAAACGTTATAAAACCCAAACATCACCTACATCAACTAATCTGACCATAGCAGCCCTAACCCTGGCAGACACAGCTCTCTACTACTGTGCTCTAGAAACACAGTGATACAAAGTGTAGAAGAGGCTGTACAAAAACCTGAACACAGATATCTGACTACTCTTCAAAGAGGAGGGAAGTGGTATTCAAAGCACAGCTTCATATCAGATGGATTCTGCTAATTCCTGTTTTATCAGAGTCACTGTGGTTACAGCTGCTAATGAAACACTGTGGGAGGATTCACATGAGCAGCAAATCCACATCAACCACAAACCAACTGCAGGAACGTTCAGACATGAAGACATTTTATTCCTTATTTAGTGATGATGTGTGTAAAAAGCATCAGAAGTCAAATACAGTAACTAGTAATAAACTCCCAACATTGTTGGTGCATTAATGATGTTTTACAGCTGAAAGATTTACTTTGTTATTCTCACATTTTCTCCTGCATGGTTTAAACTTTTCCTTCATTTTTTTTATGAGAATCACGTCTTTGTGTTTTCTCGCGATGATGTCGTAGGTACAGTTTCCCCTCTGTGTTCTGATTGGACATTTAAATCATTGATGGTATCAGATCCATTTCACACGTTGTTGAAGTTCAGTCTGAAGTCACTTTAAGTCTCAAAGCTTCACTTTAACCTGCAAAGACCAACAATGTCTCATTTCCTACTGATTCAGATACAAGAAGATTCTTCTACTGTTTTCTCTTCTTCAGTTGTTAAAGATGAACATCATGATCCACACTGACACACATTCATATTCTTTGGTTTCCTGGATTAAAACGGAGCCTCTGCTCTTTATTTATCCTGTGCTTGTTTCTCGACTCACAGTTCAGTCTGTTAAACCTGCTTCCTGCAATAGGAGCAAATATCCACTGAAAGCAGCAGAAAGACGTGCTGAGTGTGAAGCTGTCAGCAGGGGGAATAACACAGCGCTGTGAATGAGTCCTGTCACTGTGATCAGGCTCCTCCTTCTAATCCACCAACTTAGTGTTGATGAAGACTAAACAGAGAGATCACAGCTTCTTTATACTTGCTGTAGCTCACAGTTACTCTACACTGCAGATATGACGCCTCTGTTCATCTCAGTGCTGCTGGCTGCTATGTGCCTCGGTATGAACACAACTCTGTTTCTTTGATATCAACATTGACGTGATTCTTTAACAGCACACTGATACTGTTTGTTGGTGTTTTACAGAATGCAGAGCACAAAAAGACAACGTGCTGCAAGCAAGAGGAGAAGAGACTGCTGCTGCAGGAGGCACAGTGACACTTGGCTGTCTCTATAACACCAGCACTACAGCAGCTACTTCTCTCTTCTGGTACAAACAGGATGGAAACAACAGCCCCAAATTCATCCTGAGCCGTGTTAGTGGGGATGATGGAAACATAGCAGACGAGTTCAAGGAGAGATTTTCCTCCACACTGGATTCCAGCATCAGATCAGTTCCTCTGAAGATCCAGAAGCTTCAGCTGTCTGACTCTGCTGTGTACTACTGTGCTCTGCAGCCCACAGTGACAGGAAACAGCAAAACTCTGTACAAAAACCTTTGGAGCAAAGACAACAGAATACTCCACAACATCCACTAGAGGGAGCCACACACTGTTAAACTGTCACCTTTAGGTCTGAATTCTCTGTTCTTATGATTAAACAAAGTCTTATCTATAACTCGTTATGTTACATCTTATTACTGTGCTGTTGTTTGATGTTTCCTGTGTTTCTTACATTATGTATAATATGAAGAATTGTTTTATGAAAGTTTGATATTATAGATATTATTTTGCTGTGTCTCTGGACCCTCTGAAAAACACTTTTACACTACAAATGTTATCTAGATATAGATATTTATATATCTATATCTATATATATCTATATCTATATATATCTATATATATATCTATATATATATATATATATATATATATATATATATATATATATATATATATATATATATATATATATAGATATATATATATATATATATATATATCTATATATATATATATATATATATATAGATATATATATAGATATATATATATATATATATATATATATGTATGTATTAGGGGTGCAATGATACTCGTATCGATATTGAACGATATTGAACCGTTCGATACAGTGCTTTCGGTTCGGTACGCATATGTATGAACAATACAAAATTTTTTTTCATTTTTTTTTCATTTTTTTTATCAACTTTCCTTCTGACGATGCTGTCTGTGTTGAGCGCTCAGTGGATCTGCGTTTGACTACTCCGCCTAGGCTGCACTGTTGAGTGCAGATCCACTGAGCGCAGCGCAAGCTAGCAAGACAGAAGCTAAGCTCGTTGCAACATGGCAAATTGAACCTCCCCCACCCTCATAGAAGCTGTGTCCCAAAACGTCGGCTGCATCCTCTGGAGGCCGCATTTGAAGGCTGATTACGCCACAGCCAGGCAACGAAGGCTGTCCCAATGCGTCGACTCCTTCAAATGCGGCCGACAAATGCGTCCTTCATTTCCCCGAATTTGAAGGATGGGTCGGGTGTGTCCTTCGTGGCCCACCATATCCCAGAATTCATAGTGCGGCCCAGCCAAATTTCAGCTGCCAACAATGGCAGCCGCTACTAAGTTTTAAAATTACTCTTATTAATCTTTCCGGGTCACAAAATAAACTTTTACCATATTTTCAGGTGAGAAAGTAGCTGTGTAAACATCAAATATCTTCTTGGTCTATCAAGACATCGTATATTTGCAAAAGTGTGCCGACGTTTTCGGAGACGTCTGTTACCCACCCGCTCGATAGCAAGCCGGGGGGTTCAATGGTCACTCGAGCCGGCGAGAGCAGCGGACTCCCGGCTTCATCGTTTTCAGACCCCCGCTCTTTCACTATTCAGGTTAAACATGATATATAAGTCACTCGGATAACTTAAAAATTTAATTGTTTGCCTTTTTTCTGTGTTTTATTTGTTCCGGAGTAAATCAGTTTGGCTGAGATTAAAGTTATTAGATTATTAGATTATTAGATTATTAAATTAAATAAAACTTAAAATAAAACTAGTGCTGACAGCACTAGTGGGAACACAACGAATATGGCTGCACATTTACGCCGACATCATCCTAGTGCAAAGACAAGTGGAAACAGACAAAAACAACAAGCACGCATGCTACAAACTTTATCCGAGTCATTTAGACAGCCGTTAGCACAGGATTCTCCTTATGGGGACCTGATATGTTTAATATGCTGCTGAGAATATAGCCCAGAAGAAGCGGATAGTATAGCTTTTATTTTGGAAAGAGCCATTTCTCTGTAATAAACTCTCTTTTCCAAAGATGAGGGATTTCTCCATCAGTGTCATGGTCCTGGGCCATGTGGGCCCAGTATTCTTAGTTTCTTGTATTTTTGTATTTCGTTCCTTATTTAGGCCATGTTTCCTGAGTTGTCCTGTTGTGTTGTTCCCAAATGTTTTCCCTTCGTGACTCTTACCCCCTGTGTGCCCCTCTGTGTATTTATGAGCCCTCATCTCTCTTTGTGTTTATTCCATGTTTCCCCTGCCTGTTATGTCTGTGTTCTTCCTGTGCTCTCTCTCTCCCCTCCTGTCTAAACCCCCATGTACTTCCTGTTTTACTTTGTGACTCTCGCGCCTGTATACGTCATGTTATGTTCATCCCGCCCTGTCTCGTTATGATTATCAGTGTCACCTGTGTTCCCCATGTGCTCCCACTTCCCTCATTATCCTCCTGTGTGTATTTAGTCCGCGTGCTTTCAGTCATTCCTTGTCAGGTCGTCTGCTCATCCATACCCTCACTTCAGCATTCTATGTCAGTTCACCACGTTTAAGGTTTTTTCATGTTTAGCTTTAGTTCACCCAGTTTAGGTTATGGTTTAGTTTTCACCTGTGCACCTTTTTTGCTGGCCTCAATAAACGGCTTGTTTTCTGTTAAATCTACGCCACGTTCAGTTTTTGGAGTTGCATTTGGGTCCTTTTGCCAACACCTACAGTCTGCCCTCGCCAGACTGTGACAATCAGATAGATTTTTTAAATTACTTTGTTGTTTCAGCAACATTAAATTTAAAAACTGTACTTTTGAGTTAAAATATATATTTATAATTTTAATAAATGACAAATTAAAAAGGCATGAACATCTTTTGTATCGAAAAAATATCGACCCGTGACACCAAAGTATCGAACCGAACCGTGAATTTTATGTATCGTTGCACCCCTAATACATACATACATATATATACATATGCATACATATACATATACATGTATATATAAAGAGTAGCACCGCCTACTCTTATTATACTTATTATACTATGAAAAAAGAATGTATTTAAAAGTTTTTAATTAAATTGATAAGCTACTCAGAAACACCACTGTGTTTGAGCAGGAACAGGAAGTGATACTCTGATACTCTACCGCAGAGTATGAGAGCGAACACCAAGAGTAATAATAATAACAATAATTGTTATTATTAGTATACTTTTATCATGTCGATGTTTTCTTGTATTTGAATATCAACAAGTAAATAAGCAAATAAAAGAGAGAGTGTGAACACTGTGTGATTCCTCAGTGTGAAACTTTATGATGTGAATATTGTGACTCTGAGGGATCTTACATGGTTCTTATCTAATGGATGACTTCATCTACTGAAAATGGAAAGTATCAAGTCAGAATGTTTTTATGACTTATCATCATTTATGAAGAAAATTAAAGGAGGATTCATCAGATGTGAGCAATTAACGTCCATCAGGTTAATCAGTAGTTTAAAGCCTCACTTTAGCCTCTACAAGATATTTATGCAGAAGTTCAACCAAACAGAAGACATCAGGTCCTGAGGTCACAGACTCAGACTATCACATTATCAGAGAGAAGCTCGAGTGTCTGTGACCTCTGCAGACCTGAACCTATGAAGAAAGACCTACTCTAAAAATATCAAAAGAAACCAGCTTCAAAATCAACAACCAACCTCCTCTACATGGACCACTGACTTCATGATATTTTCTTTAGTTTGTAACATTTTGCCCTGTAAAACAATTAAAGACTACCTTAAATAACTTTGGTTATAAATGAATCCCAAAGTGTGTGAAGCACAGGAGGAGGAGTGACTGAGAGCAGAGAGGAGGAGCAGAGATTCAGGGAGGAGCTGAGCTGTTACTGAACTATAGAAGAGAGAAAAACCTCCACATTCAACAGAGTTCAACACAAAACAAACTTTATGTTCCTCAACATGCTGTCATTACATCACTGTGTGTTTCCTCTGATTCTTCTCACTCTCACAGGTCTGCTCACCTACACAGGAAACTATGTTCAATTCAATCTTTATATGAATGTCGATTATCCACTGAAACTATTCAACATTTCTTCCTTCAGGTGTCAGCTGTGATCAACTCACTCCAGTCAAAGATGAAGAGTCCAGTTTAGAAGGCAGCACAGTTACTCTGACCTGCACGTACACCAAAGGTGCTGCTGATTATTTCTTCTGGTATCGACAACATCCAGGAAAAGCACCTGAGTTCCTGATCTCTCATTTGGAATCAGGAGAAATACTAACACCTCCCAGCAGCTCCAGACTCTCTGTTGGAGTCAGAAAGGAAGAAACAAAAATGAGTCTTCAGATCTCCTCTGCTGCAGTGTCTGACTCTGCTGTGTACTACTGTGCTGTGAGGCCCACAGTGACAGGAAACAGCAAAACTCTGTACAAAAACCTTTGGAGCAAAGACAACAGAATACTCCACAACATCCACTAGAGGGAGCCACACACTGTTAAACCTCTGATTCTTGTGTGAATCAGTGGTTGTAAACTTCTGGAGTTTGTTAGGATGGAGTTAAGATAGCTTTCAGTCATCAAACAGTTATGAAGAAAGAGTTTTAGAGGAAACAGTAAAGAAGCATCAGAGTCTTCCTGTTTGAAGAAACTGGAGGTATTTTTATAGGATATTGAAAGAAATGAAAAGTGTGTAAATCTCCTGTTAAACCAGTACAATCTTTCTCTTACTGGCACCTTTAGTGAAGCTTCCAGCAGAGGACCTGTGAGGCGTCTGTTTCTCAAACTACAGACTCTCGTGTACGTGTCCTCTTGCTCAGTGTGTATCAGTGGAGATTCCCATAGAGCCAGTTTGTGGAGAAGGTCGTTCTCATCAGTGTATTAAACCTTCATCAGCCTTTGTTTGGAACAAGAACTCTGCTGAGTTTCATAAGACATTTCTTTTGGTTTGGGTCATTTGAAACTAGCCTGGATGTGACAGAAGCTGATGTTCTGCACACAGTTTGGTAAATGTATTGTTTCTTTGAGCATCAGATCATTCTCAGCTACGCCAACGTGAACTGGAACGTTTTTACTCCTCATCAATGATCCTGTAAACATGACAAAGGTGAATTATGTGACACAGAGCAGCATCTGAACACGGGAGCTGTGAGTGCTGAACAACGGCCCCCATGTGCTCAGTCTTATAGTAAACTACATTATACTGTTGGCAAAGTGTTACATTACTGTTATTAAATATTAAGTTTAAAATAAAATTTTGTTGGATTTGATTGTCATTTTTATGGAAGAAGTTTCTGTGATTTTCTGTTAGGTAGAGATTTCATATGGTGAACAACAGGGGGCGCTGTTACACAAAACTATTTGATTGGCTGAGCTATTAAACTGGCCCCGCCCACTGAATTGAGCTCATCCAATGACATTATTTGTTGGTCATTGTGCTGCAGTGGAAGAACATTGTTCATGTGCTGTCTGTCTGGCTTTAATAACTCCAAAGACATGTTGCTGCACCTCTTTTTGCTTCTATCTCACATTATAGGTGAGTTTAAGAACAGGGATTAAAGTTTAGTTGAAGCTGCTGCATTAAGCAGATATACAGACTGCATTTCACTACTTTTCTTCTTTCTTTTTCCAGGACTAACAGCTGGAGACTCAATCACTCCTCAACAACCTGAAGTCACTAAAACAGAAGGAGAATCTGTCACACTCACATGTAGCTATGAGATAAGTGCAAGTGATGCTTGGCTTTATTGGTACAGACATGATTCTGACCTTCAGGCTCCTCAGTTTATACTCTGGAAAAAAGGAAAAGGATGGACAGCTCAATATATCCCTAATAGACGATATGACTCAGAAGCTTCACCAACATCAACTAATCTGACCATAGCAGCCCTAACCCTGGCAGACACAGCTCTCTACTACTGTGCTCTACAAACACAGTGATACAAAGTGTAGAAGAGGCTGTACAAAAACCTGAACACAGATATCTGACTACTCTTCAAAGAGGAGGGAAGTGGTATTCAAAGCACAGCTTCATATCAGATGGATTCTGCTAATTCCTGTTTTATCAGAGTCACTGTGGTTACAGCTGCTAATGAAACACTGTGGGAGGATTCACATGAGCAGCAAATCCACATCAACCACAAACCAACTGCAGGAACGTTCAGACACAATAAAAACTGTCAAACATCAAAAGCTGCTCATTTACACTATTTTATATTTAGTGGATGAGGACATGCAGAAATGCAGCAGAAGCAAAATAAACAGAGTAACAGAGGTTTATCTCTTTAAGGTAAAATCTCTCACATGAAGCTAAAAGTCCAACCAGGAAGACCATCTCATGCTTGTTCCATTTATTCTCTTTGAACTCATCACATCAGATGATGATGCTCTCCTTCATCATTGTCCTGCTCTCATGTTTAAGTGTTTCCCCTCTCAGTGTCAGATGGATGCAGCCCCTTTACAGAATCAAACTCAAAGTAAGGTCAGTACTTCCACGCTTTAAACGCTGCACGCTCATACTCTCTCTGCACTCGATATATGATCCATTGTTGATCTGCACACAGCTGTTGTCATGAATGTCGCGCTCGCTTACGTCACTGTCGTGAGACTCTCGCAAAAAAATCACGGTTTCAGTAACGCAGTAATGCAGGGTACCTACGGGAAAGTAACGGTAATCTAATTACCTTATTTGCAATTGTAATCGTTACTTGGATTACAGTAACGCGTTACTGCCCATCTCTGATCATTTGTGTCGTCTACTTGCTGCAGTCTCCTCCTTTTCTCTGCAGCTGTGATTTCTCTTCCCTTTGACCTTCACTAAGTCTTCACTTGAACTTTGAATCTGAACAAAAGTTTTTCCGTCACATCTTCTCTTCATCTTTCACGGCTATAACTAAATGCAGACACAGATTCTCTTTGTCTCTCACAGGCTGTCAGTGATCTTCAGTCTGTTTCTGACTTTGTTTCTGCTCACAGTCAGAGGGAGCTGACATATTCAACATGAACACAGATCATGAAGTTACAGAGTTATTCTGTCTGTTCTGACTTAAAGTTGTTGATGGTCAAAGATGAATGGATCTTCAGATCTGCTCTGCTGCAGTGAAAGACTCTGCTGTGAGGCCCACAGTGACAGCAAACCCACAGAGATGCTCCACTAGAGGGCGACATCATCCAGTAGGCGGGGCTCTCCTTCTGCACTGTGTTCAACCATTGTGTCAATAATAAGTGCTGCTGTGAAGAGAACAATTCTCAGACTGAATGTTGAACATCAGCTAGTTTCTCCTGTTGATTTAAACCTTGTTGTACAGATGGAACATTGGCTGTGGATTATTCTTGCTGCTCTTTTCTTTGGTGAGATACAAACATCAACATGTTTCCTCTGCACACGACTCACAACAGGGACAGAAAGAGGAGATTTAATCATTTTACACTGTGGAACTTTTCAATAACTTCAATCATGTTTATTGATCCATCTCTTCCTCTGCATGTTCTGTTCTTCCTCAGAGTGTAAAGGAGAAGACAAAGTGATCCAGGAACAAGGAGATGTCATTGCTGCTGAAGGAGACACAGTTACACTTGACTGCAAATATGAGACCAGTGACTCCAGTCCATATTTGTTCTGGTACAAACAAGAAGTAAATAGTTACCCAAATTATATGCTGCAATGTTTGTCAACATCAACAGTTAAGGCTGAAGAGTTCAACAATGACAGATTTGATGCTAAAATCAACAAAGCAGAAAAGTCAGCTCCTCTGAAGATCCAGAAGCTTCAGCTGTCTGACTCTGCTGTGTACTACTGTGCTCTGCGGCCCACAGTGACAGGAAACAGCAAAACTCTGTACAAAAACCTTTGGAGCAAAGACAACAGAATACTCCACAACATCCACTAGAGGGAGCCACACACTGTTAAACCTCTGATTCTTGTGTCATTGGACTGATGACAAAGACAACAGAGAAATGAAGCAGTAAAGATCAGAGACAGAGACAGAGCTGCTGTGGAAGCACAAAACTGTTTGATTGGCTGAGCTATTAAACTGTCACCGCCCACTGAAGTTGAGCTCATCCAATGACATTATTTGTTGGTCATTGTGCTGCAGTGGAAGAACATTGTTCATGTGCTGTCTGTCTGGCTTTAATAACTCCAAAGACATGTTGCTGCACCTCTTTTTGCTTCTATCTCACATTATAGGTGAGTTTAAGAACAGGGATTAAAGTTTAGTTGAAGCTGCTGCATTAAGCAGATATACAGACTGCATTTCACTACTTTTCTTCTTTCTTTTTCCAGGACTAACAGCTGGAGACTCAATCACTCCTCAACAACCTGAAGTCACTAAAACAGAAGGAGAATCTGTCACACTCACATGTAGCTATGAGACAAGTGATAGCTATATCGAGCTTCACTGGTACAGACATGATTCTGACCTTCAGGCTCCTCAGTTTATACTCTTCAAAGGAGAAAGATTATGGAGTGGTGGTGATTATATTCCCAATAATCGATATGACTCAGAAACATCTTCTACATCAACTACTCTGACCATAGCAGCCCTAACCCTGGCAGACACAGCTCTCTACTACTGTGCTCTACAAACACAGTGATACAAAGTGTAGAAGAGGCTGTACAAAAACCTGAACACAGATATCTGACTACTCTTCAAAGAGGAGGGAAGTGGTATTCAAAGCACAGCTTCATATCAGATGGATTCTGCTAATTCCTGTTTTATCAGAGTCACTGTGGTTACAGCTGCTAATGAAACACTGTGGGAGGATTCACATGAGCAGCAAATCCACATCAACCACAAACCAACTGCAGGAACGTTCAGACAGAAACAAATTAGTGAATACAGTCAAACAGCAAAAGCTTCTGATAAACAAATATCTCACATTTAGCACATTTTATAACTGACCATGAAAGTAAAACAGGAAACAGACTGGGCACAGAACTAAACCTAAGAACTAGAATTCAAAAACAGAACTCAGAATACAAGAAGTTATAGACAAAGGAGAAATCAAAGAATAACAACAACGTTTCAGTGTGTAACGTGGAGCTGAGCGGTGTGGGTCCGTTGCACCAATGGTGCACGATTAATTCCCAGACTACTGCTCCTTTCTCTGCTGCTTTTACCAACTCTGTCCTTTGTGATGCTAACAGTAATGAGGATCTTTTGGTTGATGAGCTCAGTCATCTGTTTAACTCAGCTTCCTCCTCTGTTCTCGATACCGTGGCTCCTCTAAGGACTAAACTGTTACGTCAACCCTGGTTGAACCAAACTACCGTCTACCTACTACCGTCATGCTGAGAGAAAATGGAAAAAGGACAAACTTCAAAAGACTGTTAAAGCTGCCAAGTCTGCCTTCCTGTCAGGTATAATTACAACAATCAGGCACAAGCCTCGAGTCGTAACTGTATGATTAACCCTGATGTCATCACTCATAGAGATGCTTCCCCTGCACTCTGTGATAACTTCCTACAGTATTTCACTGATAAAAGGCCAAGTTCCCGCTTCTCAGTTCCAAACTCCCTTTTTTGTCTAAAATTTTGGAAAAAGTAGTTCTTAAGCAACTTCAGTCCTTCTTAGACGCTAACGATGTTGGTGAAAAGTTCCAGTCTGGTTTTAAACCTCGCCACAGCACAGAAACGGCTTTAGTAAGAGTTTTTAATGATTTACTTTTAACTTTTAACTGGCGACTCAGGCTGCTCTGTGGTTTTGGTTTTACTTGATTTGACCTCTGCATTCGATACGGTTGATCACCACATTTTATTATCGAGGCTGGAGCTTGTTGTCGGTTTCAAAGGCACAGTACTATCTTGGTTTAAATCATCTCTTTCAGAGAGGACTTGCTATGGGCCAGTACTTTTCTTCTTCTGCCCCTGTCCACTGTGGAGTGCAGGGGTCTGTTCTTGGTCCTACTTTGTTCTGCCTGTACATGCTGCCTTTGGGCTCTACTTTCAACAAATATAACATCTCCTTCCACTGCTATGCCGACCACATCCAAATTTACTTCCCCCTGAACTTGGATGTCTCTGACCCACTACAACCTTTGTTCAGCTGTCTTCATGATGTTAACGTTTGGCTATAACAAAACTTTCTCACTTTGAATGAAAATAAAACTGAAGTAATTGTCTCTGACAGTCATACCGCTCTGGGTCAGTGAACAGACACCCTTGGTCCTCTTGCCAGCTTCTCTCTCACACGGTAAGAAACCTTGGAGTCTTTTTGGATAGCTCTCTGAAATTGGAGAAGCCAGTGTTCTCAGTGGTAAAAACAAGCTTTTATCAGTTGTGTTTGATATCAAAGGCGAAGCCCTATATTCCTTTAAAAGTACTTGAAAAACTCCTTCATGCATTTATCACCTGTAGACAGAACTACTGTAACTCTAACCCAGCTTTTGTGGAAAACTCCTGCAGCTCCAGCACGGGACACCTGCAGACAATGAATAATAATGGATTGGATTTATATAGCGCTTTTCAAGGCACCCAAAGCGCTTTACCATACCACTATTCATTCACTCTCACATTCACACACTGGTGGAGGCAGCTACAGTTGAAGCCACAGCTGCCCTGGGGCAGACCGATAGAGGCGAGGCTGCTGTATCGCACCATCGGCCCCTCTGGCCAACACCAGTAGGCAAGTAGGGTAAAGTGTCTTGCCCAAGGACACAATGACCAGGACAGAGAGCCCGGGGATCGTACCGGCGACCTTCCGGCTACAGATGCGATTCCCAACCCCCTGAGCCACGGTCGCCCAATAACATCTATGTTAGATTGTACACATGTGGACACATTGGACAAAGTCTATCTATCTGTGTGTGGAATCATGTTAAGTGCAGTCTAACCAACAGGTCATGCAAAGCTTTGAAGAATTCCCATCTGAGCAGATGCCAACCAAAGAGAGAGACACTCTGACAAAGCGCTTCTACGTGTTTCAAAGTTAGTGTTACAGGTTTTTGATGTGACTTTAAGATATTGTGTTGTTTTGGGATGACAGGACACATGAGACTGCATGAAATGTTCAGTCTGGTTTATTCACATCGATGAGCGACTGATGGAACTAAAGAGCAATGATGATGATGATGATGAACAAAACAGAGAAGTATCCCACAACATTAAGTTCCCAGTGGACAGTTCTGTGTGGCATCAGTCCATATGAGAGACCTCCATGATCCCACAGGCCTTCAATATTGAGGTCCAGGCTCTGAGGAAGCCGGTGCATGGCTCACAGTGTTTCATTGTGTTTGTGAAGTTCACCTGATCGACACACCAGCTGTCAACAACTGTACCATCCGTGCTCCAGTTATGTTGAGTCTTCCCAGGCACCTCAACCCCTACTCACATCTTGCGTCTCAATGGGTCACATGATAGAGTGAGGCAAGGTTTCACCATAGTTTCATCCAAAAGCTCTGCTGATAATGACCCACACCTTTTTTTATAACTTGGATCTTGTGATGAGGCACATGATCAATAGTGTGCCAATGATCCTCTTAAGTGGACAACTCCCACTAGAGTTTAAACACCAAAGGAGAAACCTCTTCAAAAAGCTTCATGAGGTCCAGTCGCCGTCTTCCAGAGCTGCTTAGATCGAATAAACGGTAAATGGACTGGTTCTTATTTAACTCAACACAACGTGCCTCATTCACCTTTTCTATATAAGAGCTTTCTATCTAACATGCACACATATTTATATTCTGATGGATGCGTTGAATCCATCAATCTTCTTCAGTAGTTTATGTAGACTAAAAATGACCATGACAAGCAGAGGACGAATGTCAGCACATCAAAGTCTCTTGGTGGCTTTACTGCTTTCACTCAACTGATATATGAGGAAAAAACACTTTGACT
Source organism: Astatotilapia calliptera (assembly GCF_964374335.1). NCBI lineage: Eukaryota > Metazoa > Chordata > Actinopteri > Cichliformes > Cichlidae > Astatotilapia > Astatotilapia calliptera. The sequence goes on along the minus strand of NC_137439.1, from coordinate 1,333,815 downwards.
TCCTACTTTTGTTCTGTTTCATTCAAAAAAACAAAACATGTAGGTGTTGTGAAAATTGTAATATTTGATTTTAAAAGAGCAATTCTGATTCAAGATGCACCTGAAGAAGTGAAGCAGTGGTCTGCAGGAAAGGAGTCTCTAAACAGGTATGAACAGATCCCTTCACTCAGCCTGTTTGTTTTATGCAGATGTAAGAGCTACATGAAGTCTTCCCTCTGTGACAGTATGAGTGATGATGTCCATGTTAGCATGTTGCCAACGACTGTGCTGGTTTCACCCCTCCTCTCCCTGCAGGGTGGAGCCTGATGGCGTCCGACGGGTGAGCTCGGATCTGAAGAAGTGTACGTTTGATTTTATGATGATTCTTGGAAACAAATCCAACCGTCTTTAAACTACTGTGTCGCTCATTCATATCTCTGATATCAGGAGTCACCATCAAAGAGCCGATCAACGAATAGATGATCGATCAATAACTGCAGCTGGATTTATTTGTTCTCTCTATCAGATTCCTATCAACTCACAATCGACCCAAACACAGTATACAAATGGATCCAGCTGTCTGACAGCAACAGAGAGGTGATGCGTTTGAATGCACAGCAGCCATATCCTGATCATCCAGAGAGATTTGACCGCCCTCAGCTGCTGTGCACAGACGGGCTGACTGGTCCTTGTTACTGGGAGGTTGAGTGGAGTGGATATGTTTCTATAGCAGTGAGCTACAAAGGAATCAAACGGAGAGGACACAGTGATGACTGCTTGTTTGGACTGAACAGTCAGTCCTGGAGCCTGGACTGCTCTTACTCTTACTCTGTCTTGCACAATAACACAGAAACCTTCATCCCCAAAGACGTTGTCTCCAACAGAGTAGCAGTGTATGTGGACCATCCTGCCGGCACGCTGTCCTTCTACAATATCTTCTTGGACTCTCTGATCCACCTCCACACCTTCAACACCACATTCACTGAACCTCTGTATCCTGGATTTGGAGTCTGGTCTCATAATTCTTCAGTGAGAATAATGAAGCCGGTCCATGTGCACTGCTCTCCTCCAACAGAGTAGCAGTGTATGTGGACCGTCCTGCTGGCACAGCAAACAACCTCTATCCTGGATTTGAAGCTTGGTTTCATAATTCTTCAGTCAGTCTGTACTTAGTTCAGTATAAAACTCTGAGAAGCACTGCTAAATAGACCTTTCAGTCTGCATCTTGCACTCAAAAACACTTTCAGATTCATGGATTCAATGATTTAATGATTTAAACTCCTCTAAATGATTCCTTCTTAATTTCAATCCGCTGAAGATTGAAGCTTCCAGCAACCGTAGAGTGTGAGCCAGGGTCCAAGCTGGACAGGTCACCAATCTGAGACAGGGCTGACATTAACTTCATTCCACTAACTGCATGTCTTTGGACTGTGAGAGGAAGCTGGAGCACCCAGAGAGAATCCAAACAAACAAGCTGAGAACATACAAACTCCACACATGAAGGTGAAGCTGGACTCGGGACTTTGTTGCTGTGAGGTGACGGTGCTGACCTCTGCACCAAAGCTCTTCTGACATGGGGCTGAGAAAATATTTTGCACTGCTGATCAGAAAGAGAAATTCCTGCTTGAACAATGTTCTTTGTGTGATAGAGACTAAATATATATTGATCTTCAGTTTTCTTTACTGATGTGCTTTGTGTGAAGTGTGTTTCTTCTGCTTCGAGTATTTTAAAGTCACTGATACAACAACCACGTTTTTCCTCACCTGGAGCCTTTCAATGAGAGCTTTAGATGAGAAATTCATCATGATGTTTAAATTGAATTCAACTTTATTTACACAGCACCAAATCACAACAACAGCCGCCTCAAGGTGCTTTATATTGTAAGGTCGACCCTACAATAATACACGCAGAGAGAAACCCAGCAATCATATGAAGTCCAGATATGTAATAGTCATTAACATGATCAGAGCCACGAGTGGTTTTAATCTCAGGAAGTTTATACAACAACTTGTAGCACCAACTGTAGTTAAATGAGGCTGCACAACATGAAATGCAGACTACAGAATTTCACTTTAATAATACTGAATGAGAGGAGCAGCAGCTAAGTCGTCTACATAAACCTGGAACAGTGTTTATTGATAGGCTGCGGACACTGCGCTGGTTGCCTGGGGTCAGGAAACTCTCAGGGTTTGCCTGCTCTCGTTGTGCCTGTTACAGGAAAAATGATTCTATGTTTCTTTACCTTCTTTTAAATGTGCAAGCATGCCCTTTTGTCTATGGTTAGATTAGTTTAGAATTATCTTTTTAGACTTTCTCAGCAAAGACATACTGTTTTGGGACATATTGTTTTAGATTGTTTTATCTCTCACAGCTTTCTCCCAGCTCTCTGCTGACGAGACTAGCGCCACATATGGAGTTGTTTATTTTATCTGTTTTGTATTTTCTTATCCTGTTCTCACTGTCTTTCCTATAAAAAGTGCCCAGCCTCTGTACACGTTGTGAGTTGTTCTGAACAGCTTACCCGTGTGCACGTTAAAGCATAAAAAGTGATCTTGTCTCATTGTGTCTTTATTTCTCCTGGGTTTTTTACAGAGTTTTCCCCCAACATTTCTTGGTCCTTTGACAGCCGGAGCGCCTCCATCATGTCCCATCTCCGTGACCAGTCCACGTTGTTCGTCTGTCGACAGCTCACACACCAGGTGTGTGATAAAAGTCCAAGAGCGTTTAAATTCGGGTCTTGGCCAACGTCTTAGAAAGCGACCCACGGTGGTGGGACCTGATCGAGGTGGACCAGACCCGGCGACACTGACCAGGTAGATACAGACACACTGACACAATCTTGCGTAAAAGCGCATTTTGAATTCAGGGAATTTAAAATAGCGGAAGTAGCTCGTCGACTGGTAGCTTTGGAAGCTCGTCGACTGGAAGCTTTGGAAGCTCGTCGACTGGTAGCTTTGGAGCTCTGGGTAGCTCCCCCAGCTGGGTCTAGACTGGGTCTAGGGAGTAAGTAGCTCTGGGAGCTCCCCTTATCATAAGGGTTCTGGTCGCACGCGCGTCGAAGCTGTGAATGTGTGTGTGTGTATTGTTTTAATTAACAGAGCAAGCTGAATTTTCACGGTCCAATAAGAGACTGAGCTGCTCCTGCTGTGTTTTCTTTTACTGCTATTCACTGACGTGCTGGTGAGTTGAGAGAACGGTCGAGTTCCGTCTCGTAAAGTTCACACCGCTTTTGGAAATAGTCCGAAAGTAGAAGGGCGTGTGAGCAACCACTCTCGTCTCTAATACCAGCGAAGGTGATAGCAGCTGTATTGTGTATATATTACTTAAACAAAAATAAGTACATACATAAATAAGATGGGTAATCAAGCAAGTGAAATTAAAACTCACTCCTGCTGACGAGCAGTGGTGAGAAAAGAAAAGTCCAGACGCCGGACAAAAACAGTGTCTGTAAACTGAGAGATTTAAGAAAACAAAATATAAACAGTCAGAAGAACAGAACTCAACTGCCAGTTTAGTAAAACCAGAAGACGAGACACTGTGCAGTCCCCACAATCCTTTTAGTAAACCATCACTCATTCCTGCAGCCGCATCTGCAGCACCACCCATATCAGGAAGAACATAATAATCCCTTATTAAGTGAAAACTAGAGATCAAAGTAGTTTGAAGTAGTTTAAAAGGGTTGAAAACAGACCCCACTGAGTAGATATAAATATAAAAAGTACGAAATAAAGATAAACAAAGGGAAAATTACAGTAGAAATTATCTTTAGAGTATTTGAAATTAATAATAGCAAGGATAACAACCTGTAAAGTGATATTAACAATGAAACACAGTTGGCATGATGACCATGCCCAGCATGTATAAAATGAATATAAAGCAAATAATTCACACGAAAATATTTTAATAAAATAAATAAAGTATATTAAGGCTGTGTCATTGTTCAGCCAAGGACAGTGTGTGAAAAGGTAACTGTCTCCACCCTGGGAAAAGGATGATTCTGCAGGTCATCTGAAGCCCTTGATGGATACAAAATAAAATATAAATAATATATTATAATAGAACTGCCTGGTCCGCCATGCAACAGAGAGAACAAATGTGACCGCAGATTGGATGAATTCTAAATTATCTGTTTGCTGAATAAGATGATCCTAACTAACAAATTGGCTCAGGAGTAGTATAGTGGTACACACTGATAAAATATTATAATATGCCATTGCTGTTATATAAGACAAAGAGGATAATATTAACAATGACATAATATTAATATGAAGAGGCACCTTAATAGGTTATGATGTGAGGTGGATAATTGTTAAGCAGTAGTCTGCATCAAGCTTAAGGTTTGCTGAAACTCAGTGTAATGACATGTGAGATGAAGACAATACAGAGAATAACTAAACTAATGAAGTGCATAGAGGCACTTGACCAGCTTGAAACCTATCATCCTAGAATGACACATTGCTGAGATATAGAGCACACCTATAATAACAACCAATAAGCAAAACCCTGTAGACAACAGCTACAACTACAGGATTGAGAAGCTGAATTAAATATGTAGACACTGCTAAGCTGATGAGCATGTTACACATGTTCTTTTCTTTTTCTTTTTTGTTTCTTTTAGAGCAGAAGCTGCTGTAACACACCCAAAGAAAGACTCTAGGTCTGACCAACCGTCTCAGTCATGGGCAAAAAGATGTCAGTCAATAAAATTCTAAAAGATAATTTATTGACAAAAAATATATCAAGAGATAAAAGATAAAACAGTCCAGTGTCCCAGTTAAGAATTGTATAAAAACACACAGTCCCAAGGCCAGAGCCAGCTATGCCACACAGCCAAGTTGCACTCCACATGTTGCCTTTAACAGGGTTAGAAGTCGTCCTTGGAGACCCACCACCCTGCAAGCATATAGAAAAACCCATCCATCCCAAACATATCTGATTTCATCACATTACATACCTGCACAGAGAGACAAAACGAAACAGCAGTGTTTGTAGTGTGGGCTATAAGTAGACCAGTGTGTCAGTGCAATCAAGTACACCTGCCTCTAATTAGTCCAACCTCATTCCAGCCATTGGCTCACCAAAAATGTGACACACACAAAACCACTCCCAACCCAGTGCAACTTCACACAATAATATAAAACTGAATTAACACAGGCACATTAGTCTACCATGTTACAATCTGCATGCTATTAAAAGCCAACATATGGAGACTTCTGCCTTGTTCGGGTGGCAGCATTTTTCTTTTTTCTTTTGTTTCCTGACACGTTTATGTTTTTTGTTTTTGTTTGATTATTTTGTTGGTTTTGGAAACGATTTTAAACGAACTTGTGACAATACTTGAGAGTCACAATGACACATAGTGATTAGGCATATGATTGAAAAATGCCTAGGTTTAGAGCTGTGAGCTATGAGCTGTGAGCAATGCAAAGTTAAATATATATATATTTGTATAAATGGGAAACAACCGTAACTTGAAAGTTTGAAATGTGTGAGATCCATGCATTGTTTGAAGAACTAGAAATTACCTAAAAACTGCCTTAAGTGAAAATGTAGAGTTGCATCTATTCTCCCATACAAAAAAAAAAAAAAAAAAAAAAAGGAGAAGCATTCTGTAACTTAAAAATAAGGCTGACTGTTGACAACAGACTAAAACACTAATTCGCAGGTGGCTATCAGGAACAGAGAGGCGAGCAAAGTCACAAACACCAAGGCCGCAGACAGCCATGCAGAAACAGCAGATAACATAGAGACAACGCCTGCTAGAACCGTGGAGAGGAAGGTCACTTCCCACGAGATTGTAGGAGTAGAGGACAAATTAGTTGTAAAGTCAGCTTCAGGCCACACAACTGTACAACAATTAACTGCCCCTTTAGAACTAGCACATACAGCAAGTGGCCGCAGGTGCTTTATTAAATGCATATATGACCCGTCGTGTCCAGTAAATTTGCTAGGTAGAGACGCTCTGACAAAACTTAAGATAGCAGTCATGCCATTCTTTTCTGGTATTACACCTGAGTGCATGCTAAATGACACCCGCCACATCCACTTTCCAGAAACCGACCGAGTATCACAACATTCTGAGATTTAAACAAACCCCAGGCCCAGATCCACCTTATGATCAGCAAGTGTGGAAGCTAGGAGAACAGCATTTGACCTTACAGCACAGGCCTAAATTGTGTAGGTTACGCAGTAACCACAGATAGTAAAATAATAGAAGCAAAACCACTTTCTTCTTCATGTTCTGCACAGAGCGCTGAGCTGATAGCTGTGATACGCGAAAGCTAAATACACAAAGACAAACTAATAAACATACATACAGACAGCCAGTATGTTTTCTCTGCTGTGCATCATTTTGCAAAAAAATTGGCATAACAGAGGAATGATTACACCAACTGGAAAACCGGTTCAGCATGCCAACCTCTTACAACGCCTACTGACTCTTTCATTACTACAGGCAACAATTTTGCTGACAGAGCAGCAAAATAGGCGGCACAAAAGACAAACATCACATTGATGGCAGTGAACACACATCAGATTCCACTGGATGTGTTGAAAAATGAACAAAAAGCAGCAAGCACAGCAGAGCAGGCAAAATGGCTAAAACACGGTGCAGTTCTGACAAACGACTTAATGATGTGTTATGGCAAGCTAGTGTTGCCAAAATTCCTCCACAAAATGGCGGCATTAGTGACTCATGGCTGTACGCATTTGTCAACGGGGGGACTGACCAGTATTGTCAACTCTCATTTCTACACTGTAAATTCTACACTGTAAATTCTACACTGTAAATTTTGAAACCTCAGCAAAACAATTTGTCAGAACGTGCATGACGTGTCAAAAATATAATGCTCAGGGAAACCTGAGACCACACAATCCATATGGACTTTATTGAGCTAAATGAATGCCAAGGGTAAAAATACACCCTAGTGGTTATAGATGTATTCTCAAAGTGGCCAGAAATCTACCCAGTGAAAAAGGCAGATACAATTTCAGTAGCAAAATGTATGTCTAAGTTGTAGGAAAATAAAGAGATGATTGTAAATGACGAAGAATGTAATGATGTCTATCAAGTGTCTTGCAGATCACAGCCCGGTGACTGGGTTCTGATCAAAGTGCTCCAAAGGAAAAACTGGAGCTTGCAAAATAGCGGAACGACCATCTTGCATCCATCAGAGCCAGTAAGTGAAGCCATCTAAACACAGCTGACGGCAGGCTTGCCCACTTGTTGTGATCTCGCCCGGTGGAGGGGTCAGCTTTCCTGGCCGGGGGGTCTACTCGCGACAGGAGGGTGTGTTCCGTCGTCATGAGGTGGTGGCTCTTAATAACTGCAGCGGCCCTGACCATGGCCGGGCTCCTCATCTTTGCTTCCGTGAGGGACAACAAGTCACGCAATATGAAGAAAAGGCAGACACTGTATGACAAAGGAAAGTACACCAAGTTTCCCCATGGCTACGCCACTAACTTCTGGTGGCAGTTTATGAACACTACAGCTCACTGGAATAATAAAACTGACTGCTATGCATGTACCCATATGCCCCTATCCTCGCAGACGTCTGGCCTGTGGCCGTACAGCATACCTGAAGATCGCAGTTGGTGTCTGTTGGGCCTGGCAACACATCCAGGCTACGGTACTCTTTGGTCCAAGGCCAACTACAGCATCCCAGCAAAAGCAACCTGGAGGTCATCATCACCCACAAATGTGAACTGTTCCGGACAGACCTACCTACTGACCTGGCCCCAAGTCTCAGACCCACTGCCTGATGTAATTCTACTGAACAAGCTGAACGCAGCGCAACTGCCAGTATGTGTGATGAACAATGGATCGCGGACAGTGGGGGAGCTGCCTACTCACCTATCTACCGGATGCCACTACAAACAAAGACTCAGTACCAGACAGGATGTGCACCAAGCAGTAAAGGAACCAGAGTTTCGCATCTGAGGAGGAGTGAAATTCTTACAGAGCTTGATCCCCGGCATTGGAGCTGCCGAGGTGCGGGATCATGTGGAGATCAACCGATATGCTCTGCTACGACGCATCAACTTTGACAAAGACCCTGGGACCGGCTTTAGCAGGAGAACAGAAGGCCATCAGAACGATGGTGCTGCAGAACAGACTGACTCTAGACCTGCTAACAGCATCACAAGGAGGAGTTTGTAAGCGGAGACATTTATGAAGCTTTGCAGAATTTGACCATTCTGCAGAAATATGTCACTGACCACACATCTGGAGCAGCTACACCGCCATGTCTAAGAGTAATGATTTCAAAGATGATAACAACTACAATGACTGCTTATGTTGCCGTGCCTCAAGAAGAACAGCATCCCGTTGCAATTCTGTTAGAGGAGAACTTGTAATAACTGCTAATGAATGACGTGGTGATTAAAAATGACTTGTCAAGTGATCACGCACTGATTAACACATTAGTAGTTTATGCAGGTACAATATAAGGTTTTCATCCTTTTATTTTTTGAAGTTTTCATTTTACATATAAGGTTTTTATCCTTTATTTTTTGTAGTTTAGTTTTATTATTTTTTCTTGTTTATTCCACTTGTTATTTCATTTACTATGATTTTCATTTACTATGATTTTCTTTGTTCTTTTTATTATTTTATTTTGTTTTATTCTTTAGACCAAATGATTTCCATTTCTGCTATGCTGACATTTTGAAAATTAAAAAATTGCTTAAGATACTTAATAAATAACCTTCACAGACAATTGTTGTATACATTTAAAATAAGTTAAAACAGGAGGGAATGTTACAGGAAAAATGATTCTATGTTTCTTTACCTTCTTTTAAATGTGCAAGCATGCCCTTTTGTCTATGGTTAGATTAGTTTAGAATTATCTTTTTAGACTTTCTCAGCAAAGACATACTGTTTTGGGACATATTGTTTTAGATTGTTTTATCTCTCACAGCTTTCTCCCAGCTCTCTGCTGACGAGACTAGCGCCACATATGGAGTTGTTTATTTTATCTGTTTTGTATTTTCTTATCCTGTTCTCACTGTCTTTCCTATAAAAAGTGCCCAGCCTCTGTACACGTTGTGAGTTGTTCTGAACAGCTTACCCGTGTGCACGTTAAAGCATAAAAAGTGATCTTGTCTCATTGTGTCTTTATTTCTCCTGGGTCTTTTACAGAGTTTTCCCCCAACAGTGCCTAACTGAGCTAGTCTGGGTAAACAGGCACAACATTCACTGGCTTCATCTGGACTGAACCACGGGGAGAACCGGTGACAAGAACACTCTTCCTCCTGGAAGAGGGAGCATGGCTCCTCATCCTCCCACCACAACCACACCAATGATGAAGCTGGTTCATTCATGGAACTGTCTGGAATGCCGAATAACGGGAGCTCTTACAAGCTGGGCACCAGCGTCACAGCTTGAATGCTGGGTGGCAGCGGTGATGGTGGTGACCTGGGTGACCGGTGCAATAAGACTGCTGACTAAGAAGGCAGCAACAGACGAACTCCAGAAAACTCATCTCCAGTCAACCAGGGAACACATGATGGTAGGTCAACATAGACTGACACAGACACTGAGGAATAAACAGCACTATTTAAACACCCGAGGGTCAGAGGCATCAGGAGAAACAAGAGTGTAACAAGACGCAGGTGAGGATCATCAGAAGCAATGAGACAGAAGGTAAAACTAGACCAGCAACCGTCAGGACGTCAGAACCTTTAACTAGGGGAGCTGACACGAGAGGACACGATCGGAAAGGGAACAAATTAAACTCTGAACCAGGTGAACAACATTACTGCAAATACTTTGTGTTACAAATATTTTTCAGAGTCACCTATTTTAATGCAGCCCTTCACTCTGACAGTGTAATTTCACAGGATTAACTAATTTATTTGGATCACGTTTGAAATGTCATGATTTTTGCTGTAGATTAACAGATGGGAGCATTCAGACCACTGCAGTAGCAACAACCAGTTTAGTCAGCGCTACTTTCTCCTGAGATGAAGCCAAAATGTTCCTTTCTTTCTTTCCGTGTTTAGAAGCATCTGGACCTGCTCGTCATCACTCGTGTCCACTTCTTACACTTACAGTGCATTTTTGAGGAACACCTTTACTGTGTATATATCACGGTTATTATAGTGAACTAATATAATCTGCATGTGAAAAGCCTTTTGGTTAACTAAAACAAAAATAAAAACTAGACCTGAAATTATTTTGTGAACTTGGAAAAAAGAAAGATTAACGGTGGAAATCCCCGTAGTTTCAATATTTGTGAATTTGATCAAAACGTTCAAAATGTGCTTTATGAGGCTTTATGAGGCTTTATGAGGCTTTATGTGACGTTTGCCATCCAGGCAATAATAATTAATAAAGACTAAAACTAAAACAGACAATGACAGTTAAAAATAAATATTCTTAAACATTGCAAACTAAACTGAAATGATTCAACTCAATCTAAAAACTTATTAAACCTACATTGAATTAAAAGCCAAATGTGATGGTCTCTGTCGTCTCCGGCTGATTTCTCGGTTTGTTTGCTGTCTGTCTCTGGACTTTAGTTTTCTCTCTCTCCTCTGTCTGTGTTCCTTTGTTGTTGTTTGTGTTCCTTTGTTGTTGTTTGTGTTCCTTTGTTGTTGTTTGTGTTCCTGAGTGGGCCTCGTCTCAGCTTGCTGCCTCTGACCTGACCCACGTGTCTCCGATGATCTCAAATGCAGAATTGAGCTGGCTGTCATTCTTCACTGGACTGTTGGATTAGAGTTAGTGAAGCCTTGGCTCCTCCTGCTCAGTGTTTGTGCTGCTTCTGATGCTTCAAGATATTTGCTGTGTGTTTCTTCTGTGTAGACTTCTGGTTTTGATCTTCCCAGGTGTGTGGTAAGACAAACCCTGAGTTGAGAGAGTGTTGTGTGGACTCCTTTCCTCCCTGGAGTCCCTGGAGCACTATACGCCTCCAATGAACTTTACAAATCATATATTTGAGTCCAACCTGCCTACCAACACAGATACACAAAGTCAAAATATGTAATGTAAAGCCTTAAGACTGCATTATAATAAACAACTAAATGTTCCCAAATGCAAAACAGAACTACGAATGTTGAACAACCTTAAAAGTTCAAACATTATTAATCGCACCAAATCTCAACAACAGTCCCCTCAAGGTGCTTTATATTGTGAGGTAGACCCTACAATAATCAGACCCAAGATCATGTGCAGCCGATATTTTACAGAATCTGTCCTCTGTGTTGGAAAGGCTGTCAACTGTGTGTGGGAGCCCCCTTGTGGCGAGAGGGCACAGGTGCACTATTGAACACATGTTCCAGGGATCAGAGTTTGAGCGGACTGACTCAGCGGGGGATGTCGACACACAGTGTGAGTCGTGCGCGTTGCTAAAGAACTGAGTGGACGTGGAGCCCTGCCTGGAAAGGACAGCTTTAGTCTTTTAGGCATTTAGTGGATGTAGAAGTGCAATGTGTATTGGCCTGTTCACCTGTGTGGCTAGTTCATGCTGCTAATGTTGTACACAATAATAATAATGCACACTTTGTATTGATCCCCGTGGGGAAATTCACTCAGTGAAGCAGTGGGCAGACACCAGTGCAGCGCCCGGGGAGCACTGTGTGGGGATGGTACCTTGCTCAGGGGTATCTCAGGGTAGCCGTTCAGGGGATTCGAACCCCTGACCTTACGATCATGGGGCGACCGCTTTGGTTGATTGGCTGTTTTGTGTTGTTGGGTGTATTGGCAATTAATGTCATGGACTGTAAGGTTTTCTGAGTAGTGCATGGAGATCTTCATATCGGAATTTCCATTTGTAGTTCTGGTCAGACTGGAAGAAAGCTCATGAATCTTAATTCATGACTTAAATGTTTGTTATATTCAGTATTTTGTATATGTTCTGCTCTTGTTAGCTAACAGCTAACAGCCCCCCCACCTACGAGTTCTTGTACATCCTCTGTAAGCCTGCGGTTGCATTACTGTGCTGCGCTGTTAAGCTACAGAATCACAGTAAAGACGGAATAACCTTATTTGTGCGTCCTGTGTGTTCTGACACCGCAAGGTGAACACCACTGCTATTCAGCCAACGCCGATACAGTCCTGGGTTCAACCCAAATTACCTCAGAATCAGAACAGAAGCAGAAAGAATGGCTTCTAAGTACAAAGCAGATTGTCTCTCTCACTCACTGTCTGACTGCTACAACTATCACAGCCGAACATAAAGACAGGTTCAGATATGCTTTTTTCCCTGCTGTCAAATAATTGTGTAGTTATCAGTGAATTCACTGTCACTGATGATTCCAGGGAATCCTCTCCTCCCCAAACTTTACAGTCTGAACGGGAAACTTGTGCAGACACTGATGTGGTGAAGCCAGCCGTAAAAGTCACTGTCTGGATGTACTTGTACTTGTAACTGCACCTCTTTAGTTTCTTTTAACACCAGCAGATGTTTCGCTGTTCATAAAGACCCTAAACAGGTTTCTGTCTGGCTCCACCCACTGATGCTGAACTCAGCCAATGAGATGGTCTCTCTGTGCAGAACAATAGCCTGATGTTGAGGAGAAGGCTGTGCAGCAGAGAGGCTGCTTAGTCTTTTCATTCTGCTGAACTTTGTTCATCTGCTGTGTGACTTCAGCACCTGAAACATGTTCCTTTATCTGTTTGTACTTTTCTCTCACTGCATAGGTGAGTGTTAGAACACAGAAAAGTCTCATGGTGACAAGATTTGATCAGGAAATAAAAACCAGAGGAGACACAGAGATTCAGGGAGGAGCTGAGCTGCGACTGAAGAGCAGACGAGACAGAGAAACCTCCACATTCAACACAGAAGATTCAGTCCAACATGTTGTTGTTGGGCTGTTATGAAACTTCTCTGTTAATCATCATGATTCTAACAGGTACATGTGAAAAAACTTCATCCTAATATTTTAATTATTATTCACGATTTCTTTGTATAATATTTACAGATTTCTGTTTCTTTAGGTGTCAGCTGTCAACAACTCACTGCCAGCAAAGCTGAAGAGTCCAGTTTGGAAGGCAGCACAGCTACTCTGTCCTACAGATACTCCAGACAAGCAACTGGAAGTGATCAGTTCTACTGGTATCGACAATATCCTGGAAAACCACCAGAGTTCCTGACCTTTAACTTGGGAACACAAAACACAACAAATTCCAAACTTTCTGTCAGAATGGTCGATGACAGAAATGGTCTGAACCTTCAGATCTCCTCTGCTGCAGTGTCTGACTCTGCTGTGTACTACTGTGCTGTGAGGCCCACAGTGACAGGAAACAGCAAAACTCTGTACAAAAACCTTTGGAGCAAAGACAACAGAATACTCCACAACATCCACTAGAGGGAGCCACACACTGTTAAACCTCTGATTCTTGTGTCATTGGACTGATGACAAAGACAACAGAGAAATGAAGCAGTAAAGATCAGAGACAGAGACAGAGCTGCTGTGGAAGCACAGAACTGTTTGATTGGCTGAGCTATTAAACTGTCCCCGCCCACTGAAGTTGAGCTCATCCAATGACATTATTTGTTGGTCATTGTGCTGCAGTGGAAGAACATTGTTCATGTGCTGTCTGTCTGGCTTTAATAACTCCAAAGACATGTTGCTGCACCTCTTTTTGCTTCTATCTCACATTATAGGTGAGTTTAAGAACAGGGATTAAAGTTTAGTTGAAGCTGCTGCATTAAGCAGATATACAGACTGCATTTCACTACTTTTCTTCTTTCTTTTTCCAGGACTAACAGCTGGAGACTCAATCACTCCTCAACAACCTGAAGTCACTGAAACAGAAGGACAATCTGTCAAACTCACATGTAGCTATAAGACAACATCGGATTATGCTAACCTTTACTGGTACAGACATGATTCTGACCTTCAGGCTCCTCAGTTTATACTCTGGAAAAAAGGAAAAGGATCTGCGGCTCAATATATTCATGATAAACGATATGACTCAGAAACATCTTCTTCATCAACTAATCTGACCATAGCAGCCCTAACCCTGGCAGACACAGCTCTCTACTACTGTGCTCTAGAAACACAGTGATACAAAGTGTAGAAGAGGCTGTACAAAAACCTGAACACAGATATCTGACTACTCTTCAAAGAGGAGGGAAGTGGTATTCAAAGCACAGCTTCATATCAGATGGATTCTGCTAATTCCTGTTTTATCAGAGTCACTGTGGTTACAGCTGCTAATGAAACACTGTGGGAGGATTCACATGAGCAGCAAATCCACATCAACCACAAACCAACTGCAGGAACGTTCAGACATGAAGACATTTTATTCCTTATTTAGTGATGATGTGTGCAAAAAGCATCAGAAGTCAAATACAGTAACTAGTAATAAACTCCCAACATTGTTGGTGCATTAATGATGTTTTACAGCTGAAAGATTTACTTTGTTATTCTCACATTTTCTCCTGCATGGTTTAAACTTTTCCTTCATTTTTTTTATAAGAATCACGTCTTTGTGTTTCCTCTTGATGATGTCATAGGTAGAGTTTCTCCTCTGTGTTCTGATTGGACATTTAAAGCAGCGCCATCATTGATGGTATCAGATCCATTTCACACGTTGTTGAAGTTCAGTCTGAAGTCACTTTAAGTCTCAAAGCTTCACTTTAACCTGCAAAGACCAACAATGTCTCATTTCCTACTGATTCTTCTCCCCACACTGCACCACTACACCGGATATCAGGACTCCACACTCTCCAAATTCCCAGTGTTAAAATTCAGTCATGAAACATTTTGGCAGATACAAGAAGATTCTTCTACTGTTTTCTCTTCTTCAGTTGTTAAAGATGAACATCATGATCCACACTGACACGCCGACCACATCCAAATTTACTTCCCCCTGAACTTGGATGTCTCTGACCCACTACAACCTTTGTTCAGCTGTCTTCATGATGTTAACGTTTGTTTATAACAAAACTTTCTCACTTTGAATGAAAATAAAACTGAAGTAATTGTCTCTGACAGTCATACCGCTCTGGGTCAGTGAACAGACACCCTTGGTCCTCTTGCCAGCTTCTCTCTCACACGGTAAGAAACCTTGGAGTCTTTTTGGATAGCTCTCTGAAATTGGAGAAGCCAGTGTTCTCAGTGGTAAAAACAAGCTTTTATCAGTTGTGTTTGATATCAAAGGCGAAGCCCTATATTCCTTTAAAAGTACTTGAAAAACTCCTTCATGCATTTATCACCTGTAGACAGAACTACTGTAACTCTCTGTGTCTGGGCCTCCAACAATCCTCCCTCTACCGCTTGCAGGTACTTCAAAATGCTGCTGCACGCTTTCTAACAGGTACCAGAAAGTATGATCATATCACCCCACTTCTGGCTAATTTGCACTGGCTCCCTGTCAAACACCGTATAGATTTTAAATTGTTTTGCTTACTTTTAAAATTTAAAACAATTTGGCACCAGTTAGCTGACTGAACTCCTCCACCTGTATGACCCCAGGAGGGCACTAAGATCCTCTTGCCAGATGCTCTTAGAAGCAACCTAAACCCCGGCTGAAGTCCAGAGGTGATCGGGCCTTTGCAATTGCAGCACCTACACTCTGGAATAGTCTCCCTGCTTCTGTTCGCACTTCTGAGTCTGTACTTCTTTTAAATCGCGTCTTAAAACTCAATTTTTTACTTTTGGATCAAATGAGTTTTAACTATCATCAGGCCTGTTTTATGTCACCTTTGATGTTTGTTGGTGTGTGCCCTGGGGCAGACCGATAGAGGCGAGGCTGCCGTATCGCGCCATCGGCCCCTCTGGCCAACACCAGTAGGCGGTAGGGTAAAGTGTCTTGCCCAAGGACACAACGACCAGGACAGAGAGCCCGGGGATCGTACCGGCGACCTTCCGGCTACAGATGCGATTCCCAACCCCCTGAGCCACGGTCGCCCAATAACATCTATGTTAGATTGTACACATGTGGACACATTGGACAAAGTCTATCTGTTAGACTGTCCAGCAGAGAGACAATGGAGTGCATGCTGTGCAGTGGAGTGAGGAGTGCTCACACCTCTACACTGGAGAAAACAAACAGCCACTCCATAAATGCATGACACAACATAGAACAGGACAAGACTCAGGTATACATCTGCACCTAAAGGTCAAAGGTCAAATCACTCTTGAGGATGCCAGTGTTCATATTCTGGGCAGAGAAGACAGATGGTTTGAAAGAGGAGGGAAAGAAGCATCTGTGTCCACTGTGAACGACCCCCTTTAAATAGAGGGCGGGCGCCAACCGTCTGCTACCTACAGTGTAGTGTGAGATCCTTCTCAGACGCCTCACCCCCACGCACATCTTGTGTCAGGTGATCTCAATAGATCAGATGATAGGACGAGGTCTCAGAATGGTTTCACTGGAACCTCTGGTGGTGATGATTCACACCTTGGCTCATGATGAGAAACATTATTAATCATGGATCAATGACCTTCTTAAAGGGCAACTCTCACTGGGCTTTAAGTCCCTGGGACTCTCCACCATTTGGATTTAGAACTGAAGAAGCTTCTTGGATGAGCTTTGAGACGCCTTCAGATAATATAATGAAGTCCAGCTGCCGTCCTTTCAAGCTCCTAAGACTACCACCACCTGGATGACTGAGAACCTACAAACCTACATCCAAGACAAGATCTCCACTGAAAGCAGCAGAAAGACGTGCTGAGTGTGAAGCTGTCAGCAGGGGGAATAACACAGGGCTGTGAATGAGTCCTGTCACTGTGATCAGGCTCCTCCTTCTAATCCACCAACTTAGTGTTGATGAAGACTAAACAGAGAGATCACAGCTTCTTTATACTTGCTGTAGCTCACAGTTACTCTACACTGCAGATATGACGCCTCTGTTCATCTCAGTGCTGCTGGCTGCTATGTGCCTCGGTATGAACACAACTCTGTTTCTTTGATATCAACATTGACGTGATTCTTTAACAGCACACTGATACTGTTTGTTGGTGTTTTACAGAATGCAGAGCACAAAAAGACAACGTGCTGCAAGCAAAAGGAGAAGAGACTGCTGCTGCAGGAGGCACAGTGACACTTGACTGTCTCTATAACAGCAGTACAACAACTAATTATCTCTTCTGGTACAAACAGGATGGAAACAACAGCCCCAAATTCATCCTGAGCCGTGTTAGTGGGGATCAAGGAAACATAGCAGCCGAGTTCAAGGAGAGATTTTCCTCCACACTGGATTCCAGCATCAGATCAGTTCCTCTGAAGATCCAGAAGCTTCAGCTGTCTGACTCTGCTGTGTACTACTGTGCTCTGCAGCCCACAGTGACAGGAAACAGCAAAACTCTGTACAAAAACCTTTGGAGCAAAGACAACAGAATACTCCACAACATCCACTAGAGGGAGCCACACACTGTTAAACCTCTGATTCTGATTCAGAGACAGTGGCTGTATCCCAGTTCAGGGTCTGCAGCCTTAACGGTCCACAAGGGCAGCGTACTCAAAGACCGCTATGGCCGGAAGTGAGAGCCTTGTGAAATGGGACGGTCTAGCCTCCGTCGCGCTGCTCAGGATGCCTCAACCATGATACTAAATGCTGGAAACATGCCATACAGCTTTGTTTGACAGAAATGAAGGAGAAAATCTTTTTATCAGTTGTTTGTTTACATGAGCTTTGATTTGATTAGTTGAGTATCTGAGGCTGAGACCACAGGACTGTGAAACATGATTGTTGGGCTTCATGTATAGTTAGTAGTTCACGATTACTTAGTAAATAACAATTAGCTAATGTTGTTCATGAGAGTAAAGTCATCTCACTTTGGTAAAGTAAATATAATATGGCCAATATTATAGTTATTGTCAGATTATTATGATATATTACAGCAGTGAGCCTGAACTCTGTGTCAAACACTGAGCTTCAGTAAAGATTCAAGTTGCATTTATCAGTGTTGGTCAAGTTACTTGAAAAAAGTAATCAGTAACTAATTACCAATTACTTCCCCCAAAAAGTAATCCCGTTACTTTACTGATTACTTATTTTCAAAAGTAATTAATTACTTAGTTACTTAGTTACCCTTTAAAAACACGATTTACAACCTGAATAGGTGATAAAACGATAGATCTTTCAGCCCAATTCTACTTTTTCTGCATAATCCATCATACAAAATGTAATCAAATGGAAAAGTCTCTTTTTAAAACTTGTTTTATTAGTTTTAATCTTTTAACTTTATGCATCAAGCAAAAAATTAATTATATGCAACATTCTCTGACTGGAAGAAATTAGTTTAACATTTAAACCTATTTTCTGCACATTCCAGCACATAAAATAAAATAGTTTTTTGTGTTTACACTCAGTCTTTCAAATAGATGCAAGTAAAAACAGCAGAAAATAAATAAAGTCAAAGACTCAGCGGTCCCGTTGCTCTATTTTCACCCCTAAAGCAGGAGTGGGGCAGGCGGAGGTTTACCCTGGTGCAGGTGTGCCGCAGCGGTCAGTGGAAGAATCCGCGAGTTTCTCTGTGAGTTTCCCATTACG
Organism: Astatotilapia calliptera; assembly: GCF_964374335.1. Lineage (NCBI taxonomy): Eukaryota > Metazoa > Chordata > Actinopteri > Cichliformes > Cichlidae > Astatotilapia > Astatotilapia calliptera. The sequence continues at coordinate 1,315,389 of NC_137439.1, read as the reverse complement.
TCGCAGCTACTCGGTGCTTGCTCGGAAGTTTAGGGGTTTTTTTCGCTGTAAAAAGAAGTTTTCTTCCCACGCACAGCGGACACTAATGTTTTTGTCACTTTTTATGGAATCAAACTCAAAGTAAGGTCAGTACTTCCACGCTTTAAACGCTGCACGCTCATACTCTCTCCCACCATCGATATATGAGCCATTGTTGATCTGCACACAGCTGTTGTCACGAACGTCGCACTCGCTTACGTCACTGTTATGAGACATTCTCGCAAAAAATCAAGGTTTTAGTAACGCAGCAACGCAGCGTTCCTACGGAAAAGTAACGGTAATCTAATTACTGTTTTTGCAATAGTAATCCCTTACTTTACTCGTTACCTGAAAAAAGTAATCATCTCTGGCATTTATTTATATTTCCTATCACCTTAAATCTTCACTCAAAGACGAGTATCTTTGACAGTGTATATATAGATGTGTTATATATAAGAGACAAATATTGTTCGTTTAATATGTTGGCATTACTAAATTTGGCTCAATGCTTACATATATGTGTAAAAAGCAAATGTACGAGCTGTGATAACTGTGTCTGATAGAATGAAGAGTAGACTGATATATGAAATATTCCTTTATTGGGTGAGAAAATCAGACCATGTCATAACTGCTGTAAGTCACACAGAATAGATATCAGAGCCTTAAACAGGCTGACGTCTGCTAAATGGGTCAAACTGGGCAGTCTACAAACACATAACATCCTTATAGAATATGATGTAACACTATAGATCAACTTAGCTCAGAATATATAAAGCATATAAACAGTTACAGCAATATGATGCAACAAACACAGCAGTGCTACTGATCCAAAATACTCAAAGCTTGATAGAACTGAAACCAACATTTATTTTTAGCTCCATTCTGCTGCTGATACAGACTTTAGGTTTCTGAACATTAAACTTGTTGCTGCCTTTCATAGTGTGTAGCTTGAAGGCCCTGAGTACTCTGAGTACTTTCTCCCACACTGGAAACACTGGGAGAATAAAATTATTTGAACATTACCTAATAAGACTGATTCAGGACAGACAGTTATGTTAAACTTTCCTAGCAGTCCTTCACAAACAGGGAACAGTCTGTCTATTCTCTCCATCTGTCAGCTGCTGCTGGCTCTTCCTCCTCCTCTTCCTCACACACTGCTGAGTTTGTCCTGGTGGATCATCAGGGGTGCAAAGCCTCACAGATGATGTGCAGCAGTGGGTCCCTCAGTCTGTCCTCACTCTGGACACTTGCAGTCGTCACACATGGACATCAAATGTGTGATAAGCTGCAGGATTCAAACACAAGTGTAACTTATAAACACATGTTCATACTTTTATTCCACAATCAGAGAGAAAGAAACAGAGAGAGAGTGCAGGACAGACAGACAGGTGACAGTCTCAGGTGTACACACTGCTACACAACAGCACCAGAGAAGCAGGATTTAGTGTTTGTGTTATTACGAGTGTAAACAAGAAGAGTTCCAGATGGTGCAGTGGACACATGTGTGACTGCTGTGATTAAAGCATCTTTCTTTCAGCTTAACGAGTGAACCGTCAGCTCGTTCAAACACACGTTAAAGTCCGTTTGGCTCGACACCACCGAACAGAGGCAGCAATATAACATAGCTCACATTAACAGTGCAGTGGATCCTGCTTGGCATCAGTTCCCTCATCTGCAAATGGTTACTGGACTTCCTGACCAACCGCCCCCAACATGTCCGGCTGGATAACCACTGCTCATCTACAATCACGATGAACACCGGTGTACCACAAGGCTGTGTGATGAGCCCTTTCCTCTACTCCCTCTTCACCCACGACTGCAGACCTGCTGATGGTTCCAACACCATCATTAAGTTTGCAGATGACACCACGGTGATTGGCCTCATCAGTGACGACGATGAGGCTGCCTACAGGGAAGAGGTGGATCGTCTGGCTGAGTGGTGCGACAGAAACAACCTGCTGCCCAACACCGAGAAGACCAAGGAGCTCATCGTGGACTACAGGAGGAATGCTGACCCACATCCACCCATCCACATTAAGGGGACGGCTGTGGAGCGTGTGAGCAGCTTCAAGTTCCTGGGAGTCCACATCTCCGAGGATCTCACCTGGACGACCAACTGCTCCAAGCTGGTCAAGAAGGCTCACCAGCGCCTCTTCTTCTTGAGGACTCTGAGGAAGAACCACCTGTCCTCAGACATCCTGGTGAACTTCTATCATTGCACCATCGAGAGCATCCTGACCAACTGTATAACAGTCTGGTACGGGAACTGCTCTGCCTCGGACCGGAAGGCGTTGCAGAGGGTCGTGAAAACTGCCCAGCGCATCGCCGGAGCACCACTTCCTGCCATGAAAGACATCTACAGGAAGCGGTGTCTGAAAAGGGCTGGGAAAATCATCAAAGACCCCAGTCACCCATCAGATGGACTCTTCACCCTCCTGCCCTCTGGGAGGCGCTACAGTAGCCTCCGGACTAAGACCACCAGGTACCGGAACAGCTTCTTCCCCACAGCTGTCAGACTCCTGAACTCTGCCTCCTGACATCTGACCCACGTTAACACATGGACTGAACATACACACTCCCACAATGGACAACTGTACCCTCAAACACACAATAATAACATGGACTGAACCACCACTCACAACCACTAGCACTTTATATAGCCTCTGTAGAAACTATCTACACCCTCACTTATCTTAACTGCACTACTGCATAGCTCTGTAATAATCATTCTGTACATACGATAATTTTTAACCCTACAACTGTTTACAACTTGCATAGTTCCCATTTCTGTATAGCTGTATATCTCAGATTTCTGTAAAGTTATTTATTTCATATTCTGTATAGTTTTTCATATTTATATCCTGTTCATAGCCTGTACATAGCTTGTACTCACTACAGCCTGTACATACTTATAGTTATAGAATATTCACAACATACTTCATACCGTGTACATTATAACATACCATAATAGACCCTTTTCTGTAATATACTCACATATGTATATTATTGCTAATATATATTGTAATATATCTATATCACTAAAGCACTTCTGGATGGATGCAAACTGCATTTCGTTGCCCTGTACCTGTGCATGTGCAATGACAATAAAGTTGAATTCTATTCTATTCTATTCTATTGTGCCGTGATATTCAGGACTGCAAACCAAGCAGCATCACTGACTTTCAGCTTGTTGTGTTTGTGGATATATGACTGACTTTAATTACCCATAAAATCATCACATTCTCTGTAAGATGAAGGTCGACTATTGAACGGCGTATAAAGTAATGTCACGGGCGAGAATGCGGTGGACTCAAGAGCAGACTCAATTTGCTTAGAACTGTGTATAATTTATTGAAAAGAAAAAAACGTGAACAGAACTGGGTTTAACAGAAACCATACGCAGAAACTAAGGGAAATCCGTGGGCGGAGAGACCGGCGTAGAGCACGGGGAGAACTCTAAAGGGAACTTCTGTAAACACAGGAGAGAGATGTTACTGAATGGAAAAAAACAAGTAAGGGAAAGAGGTACGGAGTGCCAGTGGATAGTCTTGGGCTTACTTGGAGACCCTAGTTATTAGGCGGGAAAAAGGCTGCCGTGGGAGTATTCCAGAGAGGGTCAAGAGTGTGGAGAGTCCGGTCCAGATTCCAAGGAGGTGGAGAATACGGACTGAAGGGCAGGCTGAGGAGAAGTGGAGTATATAATCCTCGGGTTCAGAGCAGACGGAAGAACAGAATGGAGACCAAACCAGCACTACTGATGAGTGCGACGGGTGGTGAATCTGAAGAATACAGGAAACAAAAACACATTAACCCATGGTCCAGATATACAGAGTCAGAGCTCAGAGGAGGCCGAGTTTACCACAGATGGTAGCAGGACGAACTGGCGAGGAGTGGCAGGCCGTGCCGGCTTAAAAACCCTCTAGGTGGAGCCCCGGAGATTGACAACAGGTGATGAGCTGGCCAACTCCACCCCCAGGGACGAATGACAGGAACCTGGACCACGCCCGACCAGACACTCCCACAGCATATGACAAGTAAAGGCTTTAAAACAAAGTAAAAACAAAGGGATTGAAACGATGGGAGGAGACGTGAGTTTCTCAAAATGGGCTCATTGAATGCAGCACGGATAAGATCTTGGAAAGGCTGACGGCTGCCGTGAATACTCGAATAAGATCTCTGGGCGCAAATTGGATGACATCTCAGGGAGGCACACTGTCGTGAGTTCTCAGAATCGGCTCTTTGAGCACAAGAATGACAACATCACAGAGCGCAAGTATGGCGAAGCTCGCGGCTCCCCAAGGGGAGATTGAGAGACCAGTGTTGGACTGTAGAACTGCTTTGAAATTCATATGAGCTGTTCGCAGTAAAGTAAATAATAACATCACTTCATGCGGAGACCCTTTCGGTGCCAGCTGTGGTCTCAAGGCTGGAGCTGAACAACAACACCCTGATAACGACTGTGTTTAGTCTGTTCCTTCCCATTCCATGCAAGGCCACCTGGGTTGGCTGGAAGACTGTTTACTTAGCCTGGCAGGGCGAAGGACACTGTCTCAGCTGAACTCTGGACATGCACACACATACATATACACTGATATGCACGCACACATCCCCCCTCCCTTTCCAAACGCCTTCGATGCTTGTTCCCTCCTGGGAACACGGCGGGTCTGAGCCCGCGCTGGATTGGTAGAACAGGGCAGGATGGCTGCTGTGTTTGCTTCGGATGACTACTCACCCTCCACCCGACCCTGTGGCTTGTCACATGTTCCATAATGTTGTGCTGTGGACATTTATGTGGTTTTTTGTGCAGAGGAGTTTTTTTTGTTTCCGGTTCTCATGCTGTCCTCCCAGGAGCCCAGCATGAGTAGAGGTCTCTTTTTTACAAGAAGAATACAAGAAGTTATAGACAAAGGAGAAATCAAAGAATAACAACAACGTTTCAGTGTGTAACGTGGAGCTGAGTGGTGTGGGTCCGTTGCACCAATGGTGCACGATTAATTCCCAGACCACTGCTCGTTTCTCTGCTGCTTTTACCAACTCTGTCCTTTGTAATGCTAACAGTAATGCGGATCTTTCGGTTGATGAGCTCAGTCATCTGTTTAACTCAGCTTGCTCCTCTGTTCTCGATACCGTGGCTCCTCTAAGGACTAAACTGTTACGTCAACCCTGGTTGAACCAAACTACCGTCTACCTACTACCGTCACGCTGAGAGAAAATGGAAAAAGGACAAACTTCAGGTCTCTTCTGACAACCTCCAAAATTGTTTATCAAAATATCAAAAGACTGTTAAAGCTGCCAAGTCTGCCTTCCTGTCAGGTATAATTACAACAATCAGTCACAAGCCTCGAGTCATAACTCTATGATTAACCCTGATGTCATGACTCATAGAGATGCTTCCCCTGCACTCTGTGATAACTTCTTACAGTATTTCACTGATAAAATCTCAGCCCTAAGTCCTCCATATTTGCCGACATTAGCTGGTATTAGATTATTCTGTTATCATATGTTACCTTATATATGTAATCAAAGTAGTTGAATTAGAATACTGCTGTAGATCACATTATACCCTTTAATATAGAGTGTGTGAGCTGTATGTAGTGTAGTTCTCATTATACTTTTGAGTTAACAGAACATATTCACATATTAGTTCATTAGATAAATGTGCATCACTCTGTATCCTTGATCTGCTGGGAATGTGTTACACTGTTTTCTTGACATGCTTAATTGTTGAATCATGAAGAGAAGGTTGTAAGCAGGAGACTCTGTGTCTAAAGACAGGGGAGATAGACAGACCACATTCCACACCCCCACCTTACAGAAAGCAGAGAAACAACTGCCGAGGTCATAACTTAGGCGCTGTAACAGAGAAAAAATGTGATGTTTTGGCTTTTACGACTAGCTGGGGGCCACTAGAGACTATAAAAAGCTGAGCAACCTGTCACCATTTTGAGACATGTGCCTGACCCTCTGGTAGCATCTCTCCCGTCCGGACGTTGTAATGCTCTGACTGTTGAATTGTATGGAAATAAATGATTGTTGATTGAGCATTGATACATTGTCCCTCCTTCAGCCCAAAGATTCAAAGAATTGGGAGATTTCAACACTGGCGAAGTTCCTGCTTCTCAAGTTCAGATTTTTTTCACAAGTTTGAGCCGGTGTCTTTCTCCACCTTAAAGGAGATAATTTCTAATTCCCTGCATGATATTCTTCCCTCCTGCATCTTCAAGGAAGCTTTGAACACCATTGGGACTGATATTCTACCATTGCTGAACGCATCACCGTCATCAGGCTGTGTGCCGATTGCCTTGAAACATGCTGTTGTACAACCTGTTATTAAGAAGAAAAATCTCTCTCCAGTTGCAGGCCAATTCCCAAACTCCCTTTTATGTCTAAAATTTTGGAAAAAGTAGTTCTTAAGCAACTTCAGTCCTTCTTAGACGCTAACGATGTTGGTGAAAAGTTCCAGTCTGGTTTTAAACCTCGCCACAGCACAGAAACGGCTTTAGTAAGAGTTTTTAATGATTTACTTTTAACTTTTAACTGGCGACTCAGGCTGCTCTGTGGTTTTGGTTTTACTTGATTTGACCTCTGCATTCGATACGGTTGATCACCACATTTTATTATCGAGGCTGGAGCTTGTTGTTGGTTTCAAAGGCACAGTACTATCTTGGTTTAAATCATCTCTTTCAGAGAGGACTTGCTATGGGCCAGTACTTTTCTTCTTCTGCCCCTGTCCACTGTGGAGTGCAGGGGTCTGTTCTTGGTCCTACTTTGTTCTGCCTGTATATGCTGCCTTTGGGCTCTACTTTCAACAAATATAACATCTCCTTCCACTGCTATGCCGACCACATCCAAATTTACTTCCCCCTGAACTTGGATGTCTCTGACCCACTACAACCTTTGTTCAGCTGTCTTCATGATGTTAACGTTTGTTTATAACAAAACTTTCTCACTTTGAATGAAAATAAAACTGAAGTAATTGTCTCTGACAGTCATACCGCTCTGGGTCAGTGAACAGACACCCTTGGTCCTCTTGCCAGCTTCTCTCTCACACGGTAAGAAACCTTGGAGTCTTTTTGGATAGCTCTCTGAAATTGGAGAAGCCAGTGTTCTCAGTGGTAAAAACAAGCTTTTATCAGTTGTGTTTGATATCAAAGGCAAAACCCTATATTCCTTTAAACGTACTTGAAAAACTCATTCATGCATTTATCACCTGTAGACAGAACTACTGTAACTCTCTGTGTCTGGGCCTCCAACAATCCTCCCTCTACCGCTTGCAGTTACTTCAAAATGCTGCTGCACGCTTTCTAACAGGAACCAGAAAGTATGATCATATCACCCCACTTCTGGCTAATTTGCACTGACTCCCTGTCAAACACCGTATAGATTTTAAATTGTTTTGCTTACTTTTAAAATTTAAAACAATTTGGCACCAGTTAGCTGACTGAACTCCTCCACCTGTATGACCCCAGGAGGGCACTAAGATCCTCTTGCCAGATGCTCTTAGAAGCAACCTAGACCCCGGCTGAAGTCCAGAGGTGATCGGGCCTTTGCAATTGCAGCACCTACACTCTGGAATAGTCTCCCTGTTTCTGTTCGCACTTCTGAGTCTGTACTTCTTTTAAATCGCGTCTTCAAACTCAATTTTTTACTTTTGTTGTTTGTAAATGTGCTATATAAATGAATAAACCTGAACAATAATGCACAAAACACTGGGTCAGTGAAGCAGGAGCTTGACAATAATGTTCCTAATTTAGTGGTTAATGGTGCACAAATTGTAATCATAAAGAAAATAACCAGGTAAGTCAGAGTCAAACAGGCAGAGTTTCTTTTCTTTGTTTCATTCATGTTGCAGTGACAGCAATCAGCTGAAGCTTTTGTGGAAAACTCCTGCAGCTCCAGCAGGGACACCTGCAGACAATGAATAACATCTATGTTAGATTGTACACATGTGGACACATTGGGCAAAGTCTATCTGTTAGACTGTCCAGCAGAGAGACAATGGAGTGCATGCTGTGCAGTGGAGTGAGGAGTGCTCACACCTCTACACTGGAGAAAACAAACAGCCACTCCATAAATGCATGACACAACATAGAAGAGGACAAGACTCAGGTATACATCTGCACCTAAAGGTCAAAGGTCAAATCACTCTTGAGGATGCCAGTGTTCATATTCTGGGCAGAGAAGACAGATGGTTTGAAAGTGGAGGGAAAGAAGCATCTGTGTCCACTGTGAACGACCCCCTTTAAATAGAGGGCGGGGCTTATGGCACCAACCGTCTGCTACCTACAGTGTAGTGTGAGATCCTTCCCAGACGCCTCACCCCCACTCACATCTTGTGTCAGGTGATCTCAATAGATCAGATGATAGGACGAGGTCTCAGAATGGTTTCACTGGAACCTCTGGTGGTGATGATTCACACCTTGGCTCGTGATGAGAAACATTATTAATCATGGATCAACGACCTTCTTAAAGGGCAACTCCCACTGGGCTTTAAGTCCCTGGGACTCTCCACCATTTGGATTTAGAACTGAAGAAGCTTCTTGGATGAGCTTTGAGACGCCTTCAGATAATATAATGAAGTCCAGCCGCCGTCCTTTCAAGCTCCTAAGACTACCACCACCTGGATGACTGAGAACCTACAAACCTACATCCAAGACAAGATCTCCACTGAAAGCAGCAGAAAGACGTGCTGAGTGTGAAGCTGTCAGCAGGGGGAATAACACAGGGCTGTGAATGAGTCCTGTCACTGTGATCAGGCTCCTCCTTCTAATCCACCAACTTAGTGTTGATGAAGACTAAACAGAGAGATCACAGCTTCTTTATACTTGCTGTAGCTCACAGTTACTCTACACTGCAGATATGACGCCTCTGTTCATCTCAGTGCTGCTGGCTGCTATGTGCCTCGGTATGAACAGAACTCTGTTTCTTTGATATCAACATTGACGTGATTCTTTAACAGCACACTGATACTGTTTGTTGGTGTTTTACAGAATGCAGAGCACAAAAAGACAACGTGCTGCAAGCAAAAGGAGAAGAGACTGCTGCTGCAGGAGGCACAGTGACACTTGACTGTCTCTATAACACCAGCTCATCAAATCATTATCTCTACTGGTACAAACAGGATGGAAACAACAGCCCCAAATTCATCCTGAGTCGTGTTAGTGGGGATGATGGAAACATAGCAGCCGAGTTCAAGGAGAGATTTTCATCCACACTGGATTCCAGCAACAGATCAGTTCCTCTGAAGATCCAGAAGCTTCAGCTGTCTGACTCTGCTGTGTACTACTGTGCTCTGCAGCCCACAGTGACAGGAAACAGCAAAACTCTGTACAAAAACCTTTGGAGCAAAGAAAACAGAATACTCCACAACATCCACTAGAGGGAGCCACACACTGTTAAACTTCTCTGGTTTGTTTCACTCAGTTAATAAAATGTCTTTTGCATAAAAACAGAAGCTTTAATTCACTTTGTAAAGGAGAGATTTCTCACATAAATGATTCATTCTCTCTCTTCACTGCAGTTTCTTTAAAACTGTCTCTTCATGATCAGATGTGCAGATCACAGCCTGATGGTAGCAGACCTGTTAGTGACTTTTAATCTTCATCCATCATTCTATGTTTCTCAGATATTTTTGCTATATGTTTTTCTTACACATATTTCATGAATGTTGCTTCTTAGACAGGTGTTTAGTTATATTTATATTATCAGAATCAGAATTGCGTTTATTGGCCATGTATATGCACAGACACATGCAAGGAATTTGGTTTCGGTAAATGGTGAATCTCAAGCACAGCAATGTAAATCCCAACAATGTAAACAACACAATTCACACACACACACACACACACACACACACACATACACACACACACACACACACACACACACACACACACATGTATGGATATATAGAGCTAAACATACATATACAAGCCTACACAAGCTTTGTAAACCAACCATAAATAACCAGTTTAAATGTCTTGATGCATCTCAATCATCCAGGTAAGTAAATCTCCAAAAGTTGATTCTGTTCGTAGCGTTTTGTGGGAGAAACGTTTCATCATCATCCAAGTGGCTTCTTCAGTCTCAGCTGACTGCAGGTCTCAATCTTATAAACAGGACATTTGCATAATGACTGAAACCAGCACACTGAAGGAACAATGAGCTGTGAGGTCAGTTCCTTAATCTTAATTATGCAAATTCCATTGATCCATCACCATTGATCAACAACCACTGATCAATGGTCATGAGTCCCATTCACAGAGAGCTGGGGAATGGCTGCAATCACAGCGGCGCCATCTTTAGCACAGCTCAAGAAAATACAACAAGAAAGGAAAGCAGCTTCATTGTGCAAAAATACAAAATACAGTGGTATGGTTTCTCTCATCTGTACATGCTGAAGTTGAACCCACAGCAGAGATGATCACTGTCACCTGTGTCTGTCCAGGGTTTCTGTATCTGTACTTTTTGTCTACTTCATTTAGAAAACAACATTTGTGTAATGAATAACTTCCTGATCATCGTTTAGAAATCTGAAAATGTTTTTGTTTTTCCTAAAAAGGTCTTTTTTTTTTTAACTGGAAATCAAAAGCCGACATAAACACAAATAACTGTCATGTGAGACTGTAGCAGGCAGGAACTGGACCTAAATGCAGGATTCAAACACCAAAGGCAAACTTAAGGCTGCAGCTTCATTGATGGGAAGATTGTCCAAGAACATTAACTCACAAAAAACAAACTGAAACCCTGAACATGAAAACTAGGAACAGAACACTGAGAAACAAGAACTAAACCACTAGGAAATGAGAAAACGTGGAACTAAAACTGAAACAGTGTGGCTGTGGCTCAGGTGGTGGAGCAGCTACTGATCGGAAGGTTGGTGATTCGATTCTTGGCTTCCCCAGTCTGCATGCCTATTATCCTTGGGCAAGATACTCACCCCGAGTTGCCCTACGATCATCGGAGTATGACTGTGTGTGAATGTAGTTTAGTTTGCACTTGTGTTTAGAAGTGCTTGTATGAGTGAATGAGACATGCTGTATACAGCACTTTGAGGACTCCAGGGGAGTAGAAAAGCGCTATATAAGAATGAGTCCATTTACCAAACACAAGGAGACTTACACACATGAGGCAGTACGATGCCACAAAGGGCAAAAGACATCACAGGGCTTAAATATACAAGAGAGTAATGAGGGAAACACAGCTGGAACTAATCTGATACAACGACACAGGAATCAAACCTGAATGCACTAAACACAGGACACGGGACTATCAAAATAAAACAGGAAACACACAGACACAAACTGACGCAGCGACTGGGGAGGCAGGAAGAAACACAGAGAGAGACTGACTAACCACAAGAGAAGATTAGACTCAGAGGGAGGGAGAACTATGATCACTAAGAACCTACGATCCAGAAACTAAACAGAAACTAAACGATCCAATAAGAACTCCAAATGACAAGAAAACCAAACATCAACCCATCCCCAGCTCTTTCTGTCCTGGTCGTTGTGTCCTTGGGCAAGATACTTCACCTACCGCCTACTGGTGATGGCCAGAGGGGCCGATGGCGCGATATGGCAGCCTCGCTTCTGTCAGTCTGCCCCAGGGCAGCTGTGGCTACACCTGTAGCTGCCTCCACCAGTGTGTGGATGTGAGAGTGAATGAATAGTGGCATTGTAAAGCGCTTTGAGGGCCTCGAAAAGCGCTATATAAATGCAATCCATTATTATTATGAGTAATACTCAGTATACATTTATTTTCCAGTGTACTATTACTATTCTAGATTTAGATTAATGCATTTGTCACTTGTTCCTGAAGCGATGGTTCTACTAGTCAGTGATTTATCCTCAGACCTGCTCTGGACTGTGGAAAGGAGTTGTATCTGGCTCTACTCGTCCAGGAAAAGTTTCAGAAGACACACAATCAGAGGAAGCTCTACAATATAAAGGTAACATTAATGTGGGCTAAAGCTACAGTGTTGGACTGCATGCATGCAGGATCCAGGTATGATCCAGTTCATTTTACTTTGCTAGCCCCTCCCTCTGGAAGACACCACTGCTGCTTTAATCACAGCTACGTTAAATGATGGCAGCTAGTAACCGATGACTGAGCCGAGAGCATGTCTGGGTCTCTGTTATCTGACGACCAGTTAAATTTTCTTTTTCATGTCGCTTGACTTGACAGAGGTTGTGTTTCAAAGACACACGCCTTAATGACAAGTTAGTTTTTTATTCTTTAACTTTTATATATTGTGTTTATGTTATTGTTTAAGGTCACTGATGCAGGTCTTATTCTTTATTTCTTCTTCTATAAATGTTCACTCTGGTAGATTCAGTTTTATTTATATAACAACAGCAGTTGTTGCTTTACATTGTGAAGTCCCTGCAATAATACAAGAGAGAAAACCCCGACAATCATGACCCGCTATGAGGAAGCACTTTGGCGACAGTGGAGAAGCTTCTTCAGTTCTAAGGTCAAATGGTGGAGAGTTCTGGGACTGTCTGGGACTCTCCACCATTTGACCTTAGAACTGAAGAAGCTTCTCGGATGAGAGGTGAAACGTCTTCAAGCAACTTAAAGAAGTCCAGACGCTTTTCTTTGCAAGCTACTTTGACTAGTTGTGAACAAAAATCCTTCCCAACATACACAAACTATTCTGAGATGTTTCTTGAATTCAGGACTTCTTACACATTTTTCTCCAAATGTCTCAAGTTTCAGACTTTTTAACTGTGTGAGTATCAGCGACTCTCTGACTCTGTCTACATGGTTAATGTGACTTCTGCTTGTGTGATGTGTCACACGGCTCCCTTAAATCATTTTGGTTATAAAGTGTGTGAAGCACAGGAGGAGGAGTGACTGAGAGCAGAGAGGAGGAGCAGAGATTCAGGGAGGAGCTGAGCTGTTACTGAACTATAGAAGAGAGAAAAACCTCCACATTCAACAGAGTTCAACACAAAACAAACTTTATGTTCCTCAACATGCTGTCATTACATCACTGTGTGTTTCCTTACTGGCTTCTCTTCCTGTTAACAGGTGAGTTCATATTTAATAACTCTCTCTGTTGTGTGTGAGACAGTAAGACTTTTCCATGTTCTGACTGAGTTTTTTCTGTCTGCAGGTGTGATCTGTGAGGAGCTCACAGCACTCGACACTCAGAAATCCAGTTTAGAAGGAAGCACTGTGACTCTGTCCTATAAATACTCCAGACAAGCAGCTCCTGGTGATTATTTCTTCTGGTATCGACAATATCCTGGAAAAACTCCAGAGTTCCTGATCTCTCACTCAGATAAAGGACAGCTGACATCAGATCCAGTCATTAGACTGTCTGTGAACGTGAACAATGATCAAACACTGATGACTCTTCAGATCTCCTCTGCTGCAGTGTCTGACTCTGCTGTGTACTACTGTGCTGTGAGGCCCACAGTGACAGGAAACAGCAAAACTCTGTACAAAAACCTTTGGAGCAAAGACAACAGAATACTCCACAACATCCACTAGAGGGAGCCACACACTGTTAAACCTCTGATTCTTGTGTCATTGGACTGATGACAAAGACAACAGAGAAATGAAGCAGTAAAGATCAGAGACAGAGACAGAGCTGCTGTGGAAGCACAGAACTATTTGATTGGCTCAGCTATTAAACTGGCCCCGCCCACTGAAGTTGAGCTCATCCAATGACATTATTTGTTGGTCATTGTGCTGCAGTGGAAGAACATTGTTCATGTGCTGTCTGTCTGGCTTTAATAACTCCAAAGACATGTTGCTGCACCTCTTTTTGCTTCTATCTCACATTATAGGTGAGTTTAAGAACAGGGATTAAAGTTTAGTTGAAGCTGCTGCATTAAGCAGATATACAGACTGCATTTCACTACTTTTCTTCTTTCTTTTTCCAGGACTAACAGCTGGAGACTCAATCACTCCTCAACAACCTGAAGTCACTAAAACAGAAGGAGAATCTGTCACACTCACATGTAGCTATGAGACGAGTGATAGTGATCCTTGGCTTTATTGGTACAGACATGATTCTGACCTTCAGGCTCCGCAGTTTATACTCTGGAGAGGAGCAAGATCACAGAGTGATCGTCAATATATTCCTGATAAACGATATGGATCCCAAACATCACCAACAATAACTAATCTGACCATAGCAGCCCTAACCCTGGCAGACACAGCTCTCTACTACTGTGCTCTACAAACACAGTGATACAAAGTGTAGAAGAGGCTGTACAAAAACCTGAACACAGATATCTGACTACTCTTCAAAGAGGAGGGAAGTGGTATTCAAAGCACAGCTTCATATCAGATGGATTCTGCTAATTCCTGTTTTATCAGAGTCACTGTGGTTACAGCTGCTAATGAAACACTGTGGGAGGATTCACATGAGCAGCAAATCCACATCAACCACAAACCAACTGCAGGAACGTTCAGACAGAAACAAATTAGTGAATACAGTCAAACAGCAAAAGCTTCTGATAAACAAATATCTCACATTTAGCATATTTTATAACTGACCATGAAAGTAAAACAGGAAACAGACTGGGCACAGAACTAAACCTAAGAACTAGAATTCAAAAACAGAACTCAGAATACAAGAAGTTATAGACAAAGGAGAAATCAAAGAATAACAACAACGTTTCAGTGTGTAACGTGGAGCTGAGCGGTGTGGGTCCGTTGCACCAATAGTGCACGATTAATTCCCAGACTACTGCTCCTTTCTCTGCTGCTTTTACCAACTCTGTCCTTTGTAATGCTAACAGTAATGCGGATCTTTCGGTTGATGAGCTCAGTCATCTGTTTAACTCAGCTTGCTCCTCTGTTCTCGATACCGTGGCTCCTCTAAGGACTAAACTGTTACGTCAACACTGGTTGAACCAAACTACCGTCTACCTACTACCGTCATGCTGAGAGAAAATGGAAAAAGGACAAACTTCAGGTCTCTTCTGACAATCTCCAAAATTGTTTATCAAAATATCAAAAGACTGTTAAAGCTGCCAAGTCTGCCTTCCTGTCAGGTATAATTACAACAATCAGTCACAAGCCTCGAGTCGTAACTGTATGATTAACCCTGATGTCATCACTCATAGAGATGCTTCACCCGCACTCTGTGATAACTTCCTACAGTATTTCACTGATAAAATCTCAGCCCTAAGGCCTCCATACTTGCCGACATTGGCTGGCCAAGTTCCTGCTTCTCAAGTTCAGATTGTTTTCATCAGTTTGAGCCGGTGTCTTTCTCCACCTTAAAGGAGATCATTTCTAATTCCCTGCATGATATTCTTCAAGGAAGCTTTGAAGACCATTGGGCCTGATATTCTACCATTGCTGAACGCATCACCGTCATCAGGCTGTGTGCCGATTGCCTTGAAACATGCTGTTGTACAACCTGTTATTAAGAAGAAAAATCTCTCTCCAGTTGCAGGCCAATTCCCAAATTCCCTTTCATGTCAAAAATTTTGGAAAAAGTAGTTCTTAAGCAACTTCAATCCTTCTTAGACGCTATATTGGTGAAAAGTTCCAGTCTGGTTTTAAACCTCGCCACAGCACAGAAACGGCTTTAGTAAGAGTTTTTAATGATTTACTTTTAACTTTTAACTGGCGACTCAGGCTGCTCTGTGGTTTTGGTTTTACTAGATTTGACCTCTGCATTCGATACGGTTGATCACCACATTTTATTATCGAGGCTGGAGCTTGTTTTCGGTCTCAAAGGCACAGTACTATCTTGGTTTAAATCATCTCTTTCAGAGAGGACTTGCTATGGGCCAGTACTTTTCTTCTTCTGCCCCTGTCCACTGTGGAGTGCAGGGGTCTGTTCTTGGTCCTACTTTGTTCTGCCTGTACATGCTGCCTTTGGGCTCTACTTTCAACAAATATAACATCTCCTTCCACTGCTATGCCGACCACATCCAAATTTACTTCCCCCTGAACTTGGATGTCTCTGACCCACTACAACCTTTGTTCAGCTGTCTTCATGATGTTAACGTTTGTTTATAACAAAACTTTCTCACTTTGAATGAAAATAAAACTGAAGTAATTGTCTCTGACAGTCATACCGCTCTGGGTCAGTGAACAGACACCCTTGGTCCTCTTGCCAGCTTCTCTCTCACACGGTAAGAAACCTTGGAGTCTTTTTGGATAGCTCTCTGAAATTGGAGAAGCCAGTGTTCTCAGTGGTAAAAACAAGCTTTTATCAGTTGTGTTTGATATCAAAGGCAAAACCCTATATTCCTTTAAACGTACTTGAAAAACTCATTCATGCATTTATCACCTGTAGACAGAACTACTGTAACTCTCTGTATCTGGGCCTCCAACAATCCTCCCTCTACCGCTTGCAGTTACTTCAAAATGCTGCTGCACGCTTTCTAACAGGTACCAGAAAGTATGATCATATCACCCCACTTCTGGCTAATTTGCACTGGCTCCCTGTCAAACACCGTATAGATTTTAAATTGTTTTGCTTACTTTTAAAATTTAAAACAATTTGGCACCAGTTAGCTGACTGAACTCCTCCACCTGTATGACCCCAGGAGGGCACTAAGATCCTCTTGCCAGATGCTCTTAGAAGCAACCTAAACCCCGGCTGAAGTCCAGAGGTGATCGGGCCTTTGCAATTGCAGCACCTACACTCTGGAATAGTCTCCCTGCTTCTGTTCGCACTTCTGAGTCTGTACTTCTTTTAAATCGCGTCTTAAAACTCAATTTTTTACTTTTGGATCAAATGAGTTTTAACTATCATCAGGCCTGTTTTATGTCACCTTTGATGTTTGTTGGTGTGTGCCCTGGGGCAGACCGATAGAGGCGAGGCTGCCGTATCGCGCCATCGGCCCCTCTGGCCAACACCAGTAGGCGGTAGGGTAAAGTGTCTTGCCCAAGGACACAACGACCAGGACAGAGAGCCCGGGGATCGTACCGGCGACCTTCCGGCTACAGATGCGATTCCCAACCCCCTGAGCCACGGTCGCCCAATAACATCTATGTTAGATTGTACACATGTGGACACATTGGACAAAGTCTATCTGTTAGACTGTCCAGCAGAGAGACAATGGAGTGCATGCTGTGCAGTGGAGTGAGGAGTGCTCACACCTCTACACTGGAGAAAACAAACAGCCACTCCATAAATGCATGACACAACATAGAACAGGACAAGACTCAGGTATACATCTGCACCTAAAGGTCAAAGGTCAAATCACTCTTGAGGATGCCAGTGTTCATATTCTGGGCAGAGAAGACAGATGGTTTGAAAGAGGAGGGAAAGAAGCATCTGTGTCCACTGTGAATGACCCCCTTTAAATAGAGGGCGGGCGCCAACCGTCTGCTACCTACAGTGTAGTGTGAGATCCTTCTCAGACGCCTCACCCCCACGCACATCTTGTGTCAGGTGATCTCAATAGATCAGATGATAGGACGAGGTCTCAGAATGGTTTCACTGGAACCTCTGGTGGTGATGATTCACACCTTGGCTCATGATGAGAAACATTATTAATCATGGATCAATGACCTTCTTAAAGGGCAACTCTCACTGGGCTTTAAGTCCCTGGGACTCTCCACCATTTGGATTTAGAACTGAAGAAGCTTCTTGGATGAGCTTTGAGACGCCTTCAGATAATATAATGAAGTCCAGCCGCCGTCCTTTCAAGCTCCTAAGACTACCACCACCTGGATGACTGAGAACCTACAAACCTACATCCAAGACAAGATCTCCACTGAAAGCAGCAGAAAGACGTGCTGAGTGTGAAGCTGTCAGCAGGGGGAATAACACAGGGCTGTGAATGAGTCCTGTCACTGTGATCAGGCTCCTCCTTCTAATCCACCAACTTAGTGTTGATGAAGACTAAACAGAGAGATCACAGCTTCTTTATACTTGCTGTAGCTCACAGTTACTCTACACTGCAGATATGACGCCTCTGTTCATCTCAGTGCTGCTGGCTGCTATGTGCCTCGGTATGAACACAACTCTGTTTCTTTGATATCAACATTGACGTGATTCTTTAACAGCACACTGATACTGTTTGTTGGTGTTTTACAGAATGCAGAGCACAAAAAGACAACGTGCTGCAAGCAAAAGGAGAAGAGACTGCTGCTGCAGGAGGCACAGTGACACTTGACTGTCTCTATAACAGCAGCTTTCCATCAGGTAATAATCTCTTCTGGTACAAACAGGATGGAAACAACAGCCCCAAATTCATCCTGAGTCGTGTTAGCAGGGATGATGGAAACACAGCAGCCGAGTTCAAGGAGAGATTTTCCTCCACACTGGATTCCAGCAACAGATCAGTTCCTCTGAAGATCCAGAAGCTTCAGCTGTCTGACTCTGCTGTGTACTACTGTGCTCTGCAGCCCACAGTGACAGGAAACAGCAAAACTCTGTACAAAAACCTTTGGAGCAAAGACAACAGAATACTCCACAACATCCACTAGAGGGAGCCACACACTGTTAAACTTCTCTGGTTTGTTTCACTCAGTTAATAAAATGTCTTTTGCATAAAAACAGAAGCTTTAATTCACTTCGTAAAGGAGAGATTTCTCACATAAATGAATCTTCCTCTCTCTTCACTGCAGTTTCTTTAAAACTGTCTCTTCATGATCAGATGTGCAGATCACAGCCTGATGGTAGCAGACCTGTTAGTGACTTTTAATCTTCATCCATCATTCTATGTTTCTCAGATATTTTTGCTATATGTTTTTCTTACACATATTTCATGAATGTTGCTTCTTAGACAGGTGTTTAGTTATATTTATATTATCAGAATCAGAATTGCGTTTATTGGCCATGTATATGCACAGACACATGCAAGGAATTTGGTTTCGGTAAATGGTGAATCTCAAGCACAGCAATGTAAATCCCAACAATGTAAACAACACAACGCACCAGTTTGCATACAGGGAGAACCGGTCAACCGAGGATGCGATCGCCACAGTGCTGCACACATTACTGAAGCACTTGGAACACAGGAACACCTATGCACGGCTCCTCTTTGTAGACTACAGCTCGGCTTTTAATACCATCCGGCCATACAAACTCCGTCCCAAACTCCACCAACTGGGACTTAACTCCTCTCTGTGCAACTGGATTGTGGACTTCCTCACTAACCGTAGACAGAGTGTCAGAGTGGGTAAGAACACCTCTTCCACCCTTGTGGTCAACACCGGTGCCCCTCAGGGGTGTGTTCTGAGCCCTCTGCTATACACTCTCTTCACCCATGACTGTATTTCCTCCTGCGCGTCCAATCTCATCGTTAAGTTTGCCGATGACACCACAGTGCTCGGACTTATATCCAACAACGATGAGACAAACTACAGGACAGAGGTGCAACAACTAAAGTCATGGTGCCACGACAATAACTTGGTCTTAAACACCAAAAAGACCAAGGAGATCATTGTAGATTTCCGGAAGAGGGGCCATAACAACCATCTGCCTCTCTTCATTGGCAGTGAGGCGGTGGAGAGGGTGAGCAGTTTTAAATTCTTGGGGGTAACTGTGACCGAGGACCTGTCCTGGGGCAACCATATCACCTCAGTTGTACGGAAGGCCCAACAGCGCCTCTACTACCTGAGGAGACTGCGGAGCGCACACATTCCCAGATCTCTGATGTTGAACTTCTACAACTGTGCCATCAGCAGCGTTCTGACGTATGGATTTCTAGTGTGGTTCCCCAGCTGCACCAAGGCCGATCAGCAAGCACTCCAGCGGGTGGTGAAAGAAGCTGGCAGAATTATTGGAACAAGTCTGCCAGAGATCAGTAATATCTTCCCCACTCGCTGTCTGAGGAGGGTGCACAGTATCCTGCGGGACCAACATCACCCTGCGCGCCACCTTTTCCATCTGCTGCCCTCAGGGAGAAGGTACAGGTCTATACAGGCCAGAACATCCAGACTGGCCAACAGCCTGTATCCACAGGCTGTGAGGCTCCTGAACTCTCTGCCCCCCTCTCACGGACAATAACCATATCCAACTTCTTAATAGCAATGAACTGGTCTGCATTGGTGCATCATATCTTTATTCTCTTCCCCCTCCTGCCCCCCCCCCTCTTTCTTAAATAGATAACTATCATATCTGATATCATATCTCACAGTACAATAATATTGAATGGGTTGCATTGTTGTATTTTGTCATGTTTCTCAGGTCTTTGTCTGAATTTCTACGAACATTATTGCTAAGGATTGTTTTATTGCATTGGAGTCACACTGGGTTAAATATGTACACTTGGGTTTTAAGGGGTATTTATTATTTTCTTCTTTTTTTTTTTTTTTGGGTTGTATGGAAGCCCCAAACGCAATTTCATTGTTCTTGACAATGACAATAAATAAATAAATAAATAAATAAAAATAAATAAATAACACAATTCACACACACACACACACACACACACACACACACACGCACACACACACACACACACACACACACACACACACACACATATATATAGAGCTAAACATACATACACAAACCTACACAAGCTTTGTAAACCAACCATAAATAACCAGTTTAAATGTCTTGATGCATCTCAATCATCCAGGTAAGTAAATCTCCAAAAGTTGATTCTGTTCGTAGCGTTTTGTGGGAGAAACATTTCATCATCATCCAAGTGGCTTCTTCAGTCTCAGCTGACTGCAGGTCTCAATCTTATAAACAGGACATTTGCATAATGACTGAAACCAGCACACTGAAGGAACAATGAGCTGTGAGGTCAGTTCCTTAATCTTAATTATGCAAATTCCATTGATCCATCACCATTGATCAACAACCACTGATCAATGGTCATGAGTCCCATTCACAGAGAGTTGGGGAATGGCTGCAATCACAGCGGCGCCATCTTTAGCACAGCTCAAGAAAATACAACAAGAAAGGAAAGCAGCTTCATTGTGCAAAAATACAAAATACAGTGGTATGGTTTCTCTCATCTGTACATGCTGAAGTTGAACCCACAGCAGAGATGATCACTGTCACCTGTGTCTGTCCAGGGTTTCTGTATCTGTACTTTTTGTCTACTTCATTTAGAAAACAACATTTGTGAAATGAATCACTTCCTGATCATCGTTCAGAAATCTGAAAATGTTTTTGTTTTTCCTAAAAAGGTCATTTTTTTTTAAACTGGAAATCAAAAGCCGACATAAACACAAATAACTGTCATGTGAGACTGTAGCAGGCAGGAACTGGACCTAAATGCAGGATTCAAACACCAAAGGCAAACTTAAGGCTGCAGCTTCATTGATGGGAAGATTGTCCAAGAACATTAACTCACAAAAAACAAACTGAAACCCTGAACATGAAAACTAGGAACAGAACACTGAGAAACAAGAACTAAACCACTAGGAAACGAGAAAACGTGGAACTAAAACTGAAACAGTGTGGCTGTGGCTCAGGTGGTGGAGCAGCTACTGATCGGAAGGTTGGTGATTCGATTCTTGGCTTCCCCAGTCTGCATGCCTATTATCCTTGGGCAAGATACTCACCCCGAGTTGCCCTCCGATCATCGGAGTATGAATGTGTGTGAATGTAGTTTAGTTTGCACTTGTGTTTAGAAGTGCTTGTATGAGTGAATGAGACATGCTGTATACAGCACTTTGAGGACTCCAGGGGAGTAGAAAAGCGCTATATAAGAATGAGTCCATTTACCAAACACAAGGAGACTTACACACATGAGGCAGTACGATGCCACAAAGGGCAAAAGACATCACAGGGCTTAAATATACAAGAGAGTAATGAGGGAAACACAGCTGGAACTAATCTGATACAACGACACAGGAATCAAACCTGAATGCACTAAACACAGGACACGGGACTATCAAAATAAAACAGGAAACACACAGACACAAACTGACGCAGCGACTGGGGAGACAGGAAGAAACACAGAGAGAGACGGACTAACCACAAGAGAAGATTAGACTCAGAGGGAGGGAGAACTATGATCACTAAGAACCTACGACCCAGAAACTAAACAGAAACTAAACGATCTAATAAGACCTCCAAATGACAAGAAAACCAAACATCAACCCATCCCCAGCTCTTTCTGTCCTGGTCGTTGTGTCCTTGGGCAAGATACTTCACCTACCGCCTACTGGTGTTGGCCAGAGGGGCCGATGGCGCGATATGGCAGCCTCGCCTCTGCCAGTCTGCCCCAGGGCAGCTGTGGCTACACCTGTAGCTGCCTCCACCAGTGTGTGGATGTGAGAGTGAATGAATAGTGGCATTGTAAAGCGCTTTGGGTGCCTTGAAAAGCGCTTTATAAATGCAATCCATTATTATTATGAGTAATACTCAGTATACATTTATTTTCCAGTGTACTATTACTATTCTAGATTTAGATTAATGCATTTGTCACTTGTTCCTGAAGCGATGGTTCTACTAGTCAGTGATTTATCCTCAGACCTGCTCTGGACTGTGGAAAGGAGTTGTATCTGGCTCTACTCGTCCAGGAAAAGTTTCAGAAGACACACAATCAGAGGAAGCTCTACAATATAAAGGTAACATTAATGTGGGCTAAAGCTACAGTGTTGTACTGCATGCATGCAGGATCCAGGTATGATCCAGTTCATTTTACTTTGCTAGCCCCTCCCTCTGGAAGACACCACTGCTGCTTTAATCACAGCTACGTTAAATGATGGCCGCTAGTAACCGATGACTGAGCCGAGAGCATGTCTGGGTCTCTGTTATCTGACGACCAGTTAAATTTTCTTTTTCATGTCGCTGGACTTGACAGAGGCTGTGTTTCAAAGACACACGCCTTAATGACAAGTTAGTTTTTTATGCTTTAACTTTTATATATTGTGTTTATGTTATTGTTTAAGGTCACTGATGCAGGTCTTATTCTTTATTTCTTCTTCTATAAATGTTCACTCTGGTAGATTCAGTTTTATTTATATAACAACAGCAGTTGTTGCTTTACATTGTGAAGTCCCTGCAATAATACAAGAGAGAAAACCCCGACAATCATGACCCGCTATGAGGAAGCACTTTGGCGACTGTGGGAAGGAAAAACTCCCTTTTAACAGGAAGAAACATCCAGCAGAACCAGGCTTATCTGTTGTGACCTGTTGGGGTGATGGGAGGAAGACAGGACAGAGACCCACTGTGGAAGAGAGCCAGAGATGAATAATAACGAATGAGTCAATACAGAGAGGTGTATAAACACATAGTGAGTGAAGAAGAAAATCTCAGTGCATCATGGGAGTCTCCCAGCAGCCTACACTGACTGTAGAGTAACTGAAGGAGGTCTTGATGCACAATCAGTCATCCTGTCATGGTCCTGGGCCGTGTTGGCCCAGTATTCTTAGTTCTCTTGTATTTTTGTATTCAGTTCCCTGTTTAGGTTCTGTTTCCTGAGTTGCCCTGTTATGTTGTTCCCTGTGTGCTTTCCCTTTGTGACTCTCACCCCCTGTGTGCCCCTCTATGTATTCATGAGCCCTTGTCCCCTTTCGTGTTTTATTCCATGTTTTCCCCAGCCTGTTATGTCTGTGTTCTCCCCGTGCTCTCTCCTCCTGTCTGAACCTCTGTGTACTTCCTGTTTGACTCTGCCCGTCTCCCGTCAGTGTTATGTTCACCCCGCCCTGTCTCGTTATGGTTATCTGTGTCAGCTGTGTTCCCCGTGTGTTCCCACTTTCCTCGTTAACCCTCTGTGTATTTCTGTCTGCGTCTCCCTCTGTTCGGCGTCGCGTTCTCCCTCATGTTGTGTGTTATTCTCCCCGTGGTTCCTGGTACAGCTCATGTTTAGTTTTTCCAGTTTAGTTCAGTACTGTTTTGTGTTTCACCTTTAAGCCAGCATTAAAACTGTGATCTTTAAGTTTATCCCCGTGTCTTTGAGTCTGCATCTTGGGTCCTTCTCCTGCCTGCCACACAACGAATCATGACACATCCAGGTAAGTAAATCTCCAAAAGTTGGTTCTGTTCATCTGGACATAAATGCTACGTCCAGATTAACTAAAGGAGGATTCAGGGTCACTGGTCCAGCTCTAACTATATGCTTTATCAACAATATACTTTAATATAAGTGAAGCATTTAAATAAACTGTAAAGTAACTTAAAGTAAATATTTCCTGTAGGATCACAAACCATCAAACTGACCAAACAGCCACAAAGTAAAACAGATGTTGTGTCCAACAGTGTCAGCTGTAACTGGGACTGCTGCTGCACCACAACACTCCTGCATGTCGTGTCCACAGACATGACGTCTCTCAGGTTTGTGTTTGAAGATCAAATCAAATAAGATGATGCTTCATTTGAACAAACAGTTGTGAACAAAAATCCTTCCCAACATACACAAACTATTCTGAGATGTTTCTTGAATTCAGGACTTCTTACACATTTTTCTCCAAATGTCTCAAGTTTCAGACTTTTTGACTGTGTGAGTATCAGCGACTCTCTGACTCTGTCTACATCGTTAATGTGACTTCTGCTTGTGTGACGTGTCACACGGCTCCCTTAAATCATTTTGGTTATAAAGTGTGTGAAGCACAGGAGGAGGAGTGACTGAGAGCAGAGAGGAGGAGCAGAGATTCAGGGAGGAGCTGAGCTGTTACTGAACTATAGAAGAGAGAAAAACCTCCACATTCAACAGAGTTCAACACAAAACAAACTTTATGTTCCTCAACATGCTGTCATTACATCACTGTGTGTTTCCTCTGATTCTTCTCACTCTCACAGGTCTGCTCACCTACACAGGAAACTATGTTCAATTCAATCTTTATATGAATGTCGATTATCCACTGAAACTATTCAACATTTCTTCCTTCAGGTGTCACATGTGAAGACCTCACTCCAGTCAAAGATGAAGAGTCCAGTGTAGAAGGCAGCACAGTTACTCTGACCTACAAATACACCACAGGTGCTAATTATTTCTTCTGGTATCGACAACATCCAGGAAAACCTCCAGAGTTCCTCATCTCACACTCACCTTCAGGATCAGTAGGAGAAGAAAAAATTCGTGGACTGAAGATTCATGTGGAGGGAAAAGAAATCAAGATGAACATCTCCTCTGCTGCAGTGTCAGACTCTGCTGTGTACTACTGTGCTCTGCAGCCCACAGTGACAGGAAACAGCAAAACTCTGTACAAAAACCTTTGGAGCAAAGACAACAGAATACTCCACAACATCCACTAGAGGGAGCCACACACTGTTAAACCTCTGATTCTTGTGTCATTGGACTGATGACAAAGACAACAGAGAAATGAAGCAGTAAAGATCAGAGACAGAGTCAGTCCCTGTGTTGACAGCAGCTCTCAAGTTACCTTCCTGTCCTCTCATGCTTGTTCTCTCTTTCCACTGAGTGTGTTTCTTGTCATAAGATTGTGCAGAAGCAGATGGTCACTGTCTGGGTGAGTGGCTGGTGTTTTTACTTTATTTATATAGCACATTTAATAACAACAAAATGTTGGCTAAAGTGCTGTACAAAGATAAAAAAAAAAAAATTGCACAGTAACAAATAACAAATACCTGGTAGCTGACGCGTATATGGATAAATAGGTCACTCTCACGCTGTGTAGAAAGCCAATGACTAAGTCAGACAGATAGCCTGACTGTTCAGCCCTTTATAAGCCATCAATAACATTTTGTATATAATTCTAAAGTGGAGTGGGAGCCAGCAAAGTGAGACAAGACCCGGGGAAATACGTTCATCTCTCTTCATGTGTGTCAGGAGACGAGCTGCAGTGTTCTGGACCAGCTGGAGCCGTGCTAGACAAGAGCTAGCAAGGCTAACACCTACATGTAATGAATTGCAGTAATCCACAGCGTGAATAAAATGGTGAATTGCCCTTTCCAGGTTTTTAAAAGGTAAGTATGATCTCACCGTGGATAACAGCCTCAATTTTTAAAAAGGCAGCTGTACTACAGAGTTAATCTGTTAATCTGTTTTTCAAAGGTAAATTTACTATCCTGTATAACCCTCAAATATTTTGCATGCGGTTTAACAAAAGGTGCTAAACTGTGCAGGTCAAGATCTGGGTACTAGAATGGCAGCTTGGTCCAAAGATGATCACGTCAGTTTTTTCCTCATTAAAATAAAAATTTGTTTTAGGCCATCCAGGTCTTCTCTTCGCAGAGACACTGAAACGAAGATTCCAGCAAAGTGGAGGTGTTACTCTTTATCCACAGATATATCTGAGTGTCGTCGGTATAACAATGAAAACAGATGTTATGTTTCCTGAAGATTAAGCCTAGTGGCAACATATAGGTAGACAACAGAATTGGGCCTAATACAGATCCCTGTGGAAAACCGCAAGTAAAGGCAGCTGAAGAAGAGATAAAATCTCTGAGGCTCACAGAAAAAGTCCTGTCGGAGAGGCATGGCCTGAGCCAGTCCAATGGAGTGTCTTTGATACCGCAGTGCTCCAGTCGGGAGATCCAGATGCTGTGATGCGGTATCAAAGGCAGCAGTCAAGTCTAAGAGCACAAGCACAGCCGAGTCACCTGAGTCAGTGGCTAAAAAAAAAAAGGTCGTTAAGAACTTTTAAGAGTGCAGTTGCGGTACTGTGAAAGGCTTTAAATACAATAATACAACTTTATTTGTATAGCACATTTAAAAAAACAGTGGTACGCCAAAGTGCTTTACAATAAAAACAGGAAAATTAAGACATGATTAAATAAAAGACTATTAACAAAGTACCACATATGTCATCAGGTTGACGGCACTAACCCGGTGCACCCTAGCTGGTTCCTGTTGTTGGAACTTTTGAGAGGAGTCCTGCCAAATCCCCTTCTTTTCGGCATCTGCGTTGGCGCGGAGTGGACCAGACTAACCTTCGACCGGTGGATCTAGATGCTACTGCTTCGGAAGTTTGCCCCTAAATATAATGAGTTCTTAGCTGAGTTTTCAGAGTTTCTTGCTGACTGTGCATCAGGCTATGATCAGATTCTTCTGCTTGGTGATTTTAATATACATCTTTGCTACCCTGGAAAGCCCTTGGCCAAGGACTTTCTGGACGTAGTGAATTCTTAATTTTGTTCAATCTGTCAAAGGTGCTACTCAAAAACGTGGTAACACATTGGACTTGGTTTTATCGTACAGTCTAAGTATTTGTAATGTACCTGTATTCTATGACCACATGCCCATTTTATGTGACATTCTTCTTCAGCACGTTCTTATTCTATTGTTAAACAGGCTGTTCATGTTCGTTATCATCGTGCTTTGGTCTCAGATTCTGCCGAGTGGTTTTCCTTACTGTTTGATCAAGTCATGTCCTATCCTCCTGAGTTTTTACTTTCCTATTTTGATTCTGCTTGTAAATGTGTTCTCGAAGTTGTTGCTCCTTTAAGACTCAGGAAGTGCAAGTCCAAGGCTAGTCCCTGGTTAACTGATTCTTGCTGTCCTGTGAGACTTTGTGCAATAAGTTTATTCATTTCTTTGTGGACAAGGTTGCTAGCCTAAGACCTTCAACTCTTTCTATACCTGATCCTTCTAAGCATGTTTCCTGCTCATGTTTGCTTTCTGCCTTCCTGCTAATTGTTCTGCCTGATTTAGAGAAACCGGTGTTGAACGCTAAACTGTGTGGTTCTCTGAATGATGTGGTTGCTCCCCGCTTTCTCCTAATATTGGACCTCCCATTCTGAACATTATTAACACAAGTCTCCTGTCTGGTCAAGTACCTAGTGAGTTTAAGCACGCGGTTATACATCCCTTGTCTAACAAGAGTTTTCGCATTATGTTGTGGTCGGCTTCATCCTCTGTGGTTTGGGGGAGTGCAACAGGGATCTATTCTTGGGCCACTTTTATTTTCGTTATATCTTCTCCCACTTGGTGCGATTTTCCGAAAACAAAGTGTAATTTCATTCATATGCTGATGACTGCCAGCTTTATTTACCTTTTAGTCATGCGGATACCTTTCCAATTCAACCTCTCCTTGACTGTCTTAGTGATGTTAAGTCATGGATGGCAATTTTTTTTTTTTTTTTTTTTTTTTTTTTTACATTTTAATGATTTTAAAACGGAAGCAATTTTATTTGGCCCAAATCGATTTTCCAACCCTCCAGATGTTGATTTTGCTGTTTTGACCTCTCATTTGAAGAGTTCGATCACAAATCTTGGAGTAAAGATTGATTCTGCACTTACCTTTGATGACCACGTGAACGTAAAATCAGCATTCTACCACCTCAGACGTCTATCGAAGGTCAAGCCCTTTCTCTCCAAACGTAACTTAGAAACTGTAATTCATGCTTATATTACTTCACGCCTGGATTACTGTAATTCCATTTTAATAGGGGCCAGGCAGAGAACCCGCTTACAATTAGTGCAAAAGGCTGTGGCTCGATTTTTAACTGGTAGAAGGAAATTCGACCACATCACTCCAGTTTTGGCTTCCAATCAAATTTAGGATCCGTTCTTTAATGGTTTTTAAATCTTTAAATGGTTTGGCACCCGCTTATTTGTCCGATTTGTTGAAGCCTCATGTTCCCACTCGTTCCCTCCGGTCAGCTGAGCAGCTGCTGCTTTCAGTCCCTAAGTCACGGCTGAAACTCAGGGGACCGGGCGTCCTCTGCTGTGGCCCCCTTGCTTTGGAACAATCTTCCTCTTCACATTAGACAGGCTACATCAGTACCAGTTTTTAAGACCAGTTTTTATTCTCTGGCTTTTAACTCTGTGGGTAACTGATATTTTTAGTAATTTTTATTAATTTTATTCTTTTGAGTTTTTATATTGTTATTATTTATACTTGTATTGTTCAGCACTTTGGTCTACCAGGTGTGTTTTTAAAGTGCTATATAAATAAACGATGATGATGATATTATTCAGGGCCGTGTCCACTTAATACTACACTATATAACTTTATATAACACTTATTCAAACCATCGCTGTCTCAGATGGTTTGATGCATTTGGCTCCATCTCTCGTGTTGGCCTCTGGGCCTTACGACACAGAGATTCACATTTTTTGGTTCACTGGATTAAAGTCAAGAAAGCCTTTATTTGTCACATCCTGTAATCCTCAACAGAGCAGTTTCTGTGCTATGATTGGGGCGGAAACCAGATTGAAATTGTTCATAGAGATTATGGTTATTGAGGTGTAAGTGAAGCTGAGAGGCGACAACTTTTTCAAGAATTTTTGAAATAAAGGGGAGATTTGATATAGGGTGAAGATTATGAAAGTTATTGGGGTCTGCAAAAGGCTTTTGAGAGTTAGAATAACAGAAGCCTTTTTCCGTGCTTCAGGAACAATCCCAGTGTTCAGGGAGGAATGGATAATACTGGTTATGAGAGGAGTTAACGAGGGAAGACAGTGGGGAGAGGGTCAAGGTGACAGGTGGATGATTTAGATTTCATAATAAGATTAGATACGTCAGTTATGGAGGGAGGAGTAAAGCTTGAAAATAAGTGACAGGAAAACAGTGGGGGAAACATTTCTTTATGTATAGTGAGTCCAGTTTTCTTGAATAGACGTCCGAGTTGGCGTCCTTTAGATTTAAGATGACGCAGGTTGGGGGTAAACCATGGAGCTGAACTGGAAAAAACTTTCCAGGCAGGAGGTAAAATCTCTGGAAAGAGGGATTTTGTCATTGTCCATATGGATATTGAATCACCAACACTTATCAGATTTGGAGTCACAAAGAAACAAAATCATTGGGCTGGTGCCACGTTTCAGTCAAGCAAAGAAAATCCAACAACTTCCAATCGGAGAGAAGCTCCTGGACGAGATGTCCCTCACCAGTGATAGTGCGGATGTTTAATAGACCAAAGTTGATGCTGGAGTTACCATGTCTGACAGTAGGCTTAGTTGATCTAGCCAGGTGGGCCAGCACGTTGCGGTCGACAGTCCGGTCCATCTCGCGGGGCCCAGGTTTGTTCTTCAATTAGCCCCGGCCAAGCCAGCGCCGAGCAGCAAGAACCCTGTTATCTTGGTTCCAAAAAGGTTGATGTCTTCAATGTCCTCGATCGACAGTCCCGCTAGACACACGACCCTCCAGCCCTTCCACCCATCCATTGTGTATCTGGCAGGGAACATCCCTCCAGGACACACGGGCTCTCCCGAACCCAGGCTTCTCGTCGAGAAGAGGGTGTCAGTTGCATTCAGGGACCAGTTGATCAAATCCATAAATTCATAAAATGGACGCTCTGCTCTTTGTTTACCCGTTGCCATGGTAAACCCTGTATCAGAGCTCCATTGATGATTTCTTTCTTCCTCGACTCACAGTTCAGTCTGTTAAACCTGCTTCCTGCAATAGGAGCAAATATCCACTGAAAGCAGCAGAAAGACGTGCTGAGTGTGAAGCTGTCAGCAGGGGGAATAACACAGGGCTGTGAATGAGTCCTGTCACTGTGATCAGGCTCCTCCTTCTAATCCACCAACTTAGTGTTGATGAAGACTAAACAGAGAGATCACAGCTTCTTTATACTTGCTGTAGCTCACAGTTACTCTACACTGCAGATATGACGCCTCTGTTCATCTCAGTGCTGCTGGCTGCTATGTGCCTCGGTATGAACACAACTCTGTTTCTTTGATATCAACATTGACGTGATTCTTTAACAGCACACTGATACTGTTTGTTGGTGTTTTACAGAATGCAGAGCACAAAAAGACAACGTGCTGCAAGCAAGAGGAG
Organism: Astatotilapia calliptera; assembly: GCF_964374335.1. Classification (NCBI taxonomy): domain Eukaryota; kingdom Metazoa; phylum Chordata; class Actinopteri; order Cichliformes; family Cichlidae; genus Astatotilapia; species Astatotilapia calliptera. Next base: position 1,284,840 of record NC_137439.1, on the reverse strand, counting down.
AAGAGACTGCTGCTGCAGGAGGCACAGTGACACTTGGCTGTCAGTATAACACCAGCTCATCAAATCATTATCTCTACTGGTACAAACAGGATGGAAACAACAGCCCCAAATTCATCCTGAGTCGCTTTAAAGTTGGTGAGGGGAAAAACGAGGCTGGAGACAGATTTTCATCCACACTGGATTCCAGCATCAGATCAGTTCCTCTGAAGATCCAGAAGCTTCAGCTGTCTGACTCTGCTGTGTACTACTGTGCTCTGCAGCCCACAGTGACAGGAAACAGCAAAACTCTGTACAAAAACCTTTGGAGCAAAGACAACAGAATACTCCACAACATCCACTAGAGGGAGCCACACACTGTTAAACCTCTTTTTACTTTTTCAGTTCTGTATATTTTTCTCTTCCACTGACTTCTCTATTTTGTGGGCCCTGTCCACAAAAGTCAAGTTCAACCAATGAGATGATTTCTGTCTGCAGAGCAAAAAGTTTCAAGATATAAAAGCACAACCTGGTGAATCTTCTGCAGTGGAAGAACATTGTTCATGTGCTGTCTGTCTGGCTTCAGCAGCTCCAAAGACATGTTGCTGCACCTCTTTTTGTTTTCATCTCACTTCATAGGTGAACTTTTGTCTCTTTCTCAGAACGCAACATTTCTTTCTCTGCTCTGAACTCTGTGCTAGAAATGAATCATTGGTCTGGAGGATTTTAGATTTTTACTTCTGTCCTACTTTTCCTCATTTCCACTGTCTTCTCCTCTCAGCCTCATGGACAATGTTAGTCTGATGTCTTCATTTCTTCTACTTTTTCCAGGACTAACAGCTGGAGACTCAATCACTCCTCAACGAGATAAAGTCACTGCAACAGAAGGAGAATCTGTCAAACTCACATGTAAATATCAGACAGGTTATAGTAATGCTTGGCTTCACTGGTACAAACATCATTCTGACCTTCAGGCTCCTCAGTTTATACTCTGGAAACAAGGAAAAGGATGGACAACTCAATATATCCCTAATAGACGATATGACTCAGAAGCTTCACCAACATCAACTAATCTGACCATAGCAGCCCTAACCCTGGCAGACACAGCTCTCTACTACTGTGCTCTACAAACACAGTGATACAAAGTGTAGAAGAGGCTGTACAAAAACCTGAACACAGATATCTGACTACTCTTCAAAGAGGAGGGAAGTGGTATTCAAAGCACAGCTTCATATCAGATGGATTCTGCTAATTCCTGTTTTATCAGAGTCACTGTGGTTACAGCTGCTAATGAAACACTGTGGGAGGATTCACATGAGCAGCAAATCCACATCAACCACAAACCAACTGCAGGAACGTTCAGACACAAAGAAATAATAAAAACCACAATAACAATTCAGTTAAATTCAGTTTTATTTACACAGCACCAAATCACAGCAACAGTTTCCTCAAGGTGCTTTGCTGACAGTAGGAAATAAAATCTCTCTGATTTAAAGAAATGAGAATTGATTAAAAAACTGAGGGTTTTACATCCAGGAATTAAGGTTTATTCTCACTCATAGAATCAACGTTTCATTCATAATCACAAGTTTTGTCAAATATTAAATAAAAAAGTAAAGCAATAAAAACACAATAATTCCAGGTTTCACTCAATCTAAACCAAAAATATACACAGCTACCTCTCTAACCCCCAAAGTTATTGGGATCTGCACCAGACTGTTTGACAGTTGGAATAACAGAAGCCTTTTTCAGAGATGAAGGAACGATTCCCGTATTCAGGGAGGAATGGATAATACTGGTTATGAGAGGAGCTAACGAGGGAAGACAGTGGGGAGAGGGTCAAGGTGACAGGTGGATGATTTCGATTTCATAATAAGATTAGATACGTCACACAGTTAGATACCTGATCCACACAGGTATGCACACAGGTGTACACACGGGTATTCACAGATGCGGACTACAGCTTTCTTGGCTGCTGCCTCAAAGCACATTGTGCGCTGTCTATCTTGCGTGCTGCACAATATCGTTTATTATTTAGTATCTACTGATATCTACTGCTAGCTAGTTTATTGTGATGGTGCTGTTTTTTTATTATGTTGCTCTTTGTTGTTTGCTTTCTCTTCTGTTTTTTTTCTCCATACAGGTGACCCAGGTGTTTGTTTGTTTGTTTGTTTTTTTCCTTTCTTCCCCCCCTTCTCACCGTCTCTTCTCCCCTTTGGTTTTCTTTCTCTCCCTCTCTTTCTTTCATTCTTTCTCCCTGTCCTATCCCCCAGTCATGTCTGTCTCGTTTGTAGCAACTGAAAATAAAATAAATTCATAATTATAATAAAGGTCAATCAAGTGGACCAATATGGCAAGGCCATGATGATCCACTTGATAAAATAAATCTGCTTGGCATCTTTCTTGGCCTTAAGACAACAATTCTGATGCTAAAGATCCAAACGGGACACACAAAAAAAAAAAAAAAGATTAGATACGTCAGTTATGGAGGGAAGAGTAAAGCTTGAAATTAAGTGACAGGAAGACAGTGGGGGAAACAGGAAGTCTACTTCAGTCTTAAGCTCCAACAGAGTTAAATTGATGGCGGATATCTGGGATTTTATGAGTGAAAAAAAGAGATAAGAGAATTACAAAAGTCTGCAGAGTACATGTGGGAGGGGGTTTTGTAATTTTACTGAACAAAGAAAAGAGAGACCTGGAGTTACCTTCATTAGAACTGATTGAACCAGAGCAGTCCTTATAGCACAAAACATGATCAGTATACAGTTTTCTTTATGTATAGTGAGTCCAGCTTTCTTGAATAGGCGTTCGAGTTGGCGTCCTTTAGCTTTAAGGTGACGCAGGTCGGGGGTAAACCATGGAGCTGAACGGGAAAATGAGACAGTTCGATGTTTAAGGGGAGCAAACATGTTTAGAAGGTTATGGAGGTTGACATTATAATGAGAAACAAGTTGATGAGGGGTTGAGGGGCTCTGAATAGATGGAAGTTGTTATGTTTGCAGTAAAAGAAATAAACACATGATCAGACTGGGGAAACAATGTGGCTTTACAATGTGTGGGGGTAATGCCACAACAACAGACCACATCCAAGATATGTCCTGTAGTTTTCAGTTTTTATTTGTCATATGCAAGTTAGCACAGGCTCAACATTGCAATGAAATGTTTTTGACGAGCAGCAGACACTCAGCAGTATAGTAAGTAAAAAATAGTAAATATATAGTAAAAAGAAAAAAGTTAAGAGGCTGAATATATATGTACACACTTGTGAATAGATAAAGGAAATCTTAAATAGGAATGTGACCGTTGACATGTAGTTGGGGGGATAGTGCACATGAGTGAGCAGCAGTACAAACTGAACAGTACAACATTTTGAGTGGCAGTTATTGCACGGAGTAAGGTTTTAATTCATTTAAATACTGATAAGAGTGAAGTGACCAGTGCAGAGTGTACCTGTGAAACTGTAGGACAGCTTCTGAGTGCGTCCTGTGGAGTGTGTGTGTGTGTGTGTGTTGTGGTTGAGGTGTCGTATGGCTTGATGGTAGAAACTGTTTTTGAGTCTTGTAGTCGGAGCAGACAGAACCTGTAATGTCTGCCAGGTGGTAACAAGAAGAGCTGATGTGCTGGGTGGCTGTGGTCCTTGATGATGCTGTGTGCTTTACGGAGGCATCGCTGGAGATAAATGTCCTGAATGGCAGGAAGCCTCGTGCCAGTGATGTGCTCTGCTGCCTTCACCACCCTCTGTAGTGATTTCCGGCTGCTGGCAGAGCAGCTTCGTACCAAACTGTGATGCAGCTCGTCAGCAAGCTCTCGATCGTACACCTGTAGAAATGTGAGGTGATGTTCATGTTCATGCCAAACTTCCTCAGCCTCCTCAGGAAGTAAAGCCGCTGGTGAGCTTTCCTGATAGCAATGTCTGTGTGAGGGTCCAGGAGAAGTCCTCGGTGACTTTGGTATGAGTAGAACATTGTATGTACTATAGAAGCCCAAAACCTTCCAGGCAGGAGGATCTCTGGAAAGAGGGATTTTGTCATTGTCACCAACAATTATCAAATCTGGAGAAAGTTCAGAGAAATGAGCGAGAAGTGCAGAAAAATCATTTAAAAACTCCTTATTTGGCTCAGGTGGCCGATAAACAGTACATACAATGGTGGGGGTAGATCCAGGGAGCTGTAATGCAATGTTTTTAAAAGAATGGGAGGGAGGGGCAGAGACAGGGAGAACTTTCCAGTGCTTCCGGTGAATTATCGCGTGACCCCCGCCCCTCCCCGAGTTGTGAGGTCCACAGGTGTAAACTCAGATTGAGTGGAGTCACTAAATGAAACAATCATTGGGCTGTTGCCACGTTTCAGTCAGGCAAAGAAAATCAACAACTTACGATCGGAGAGGAGATCCTGGACGAGATGCCCCTCACCAGTGACAGAGCGGACGTTTAACAGACCGAAGCTGATGCTGGAGTTACCATGTCTGACAGCAGGCTGAGTTGATCTAGCCAGGTGGGCCAGCACGCTGCGCTCTACAGCCTGGTCAGTGTTGTGGGGAGGACTGACCCGGTGATAAACCATGATGAAATCATATAATAATAATAATAATACAGAAAACACTGAGTCACTGACCAGGACAAGGAGAAAGGTCAGAACGTGTAAGAAACGAGAACTTTAATTTCGATTTTATTGATCACGACACAGAGCTCGTTTGTAGGATGCAGCGTTTTCATTTTTCACAGTTTACAGATTTGTTCAGGTGAGTTTTCCTTCTCTTAGAATTAGGAGAGCTTTAATAAACCCGGGGTGATTCAAGTTTGTCGCTGCGAGGCTTCCTGAGGAAACTTTGGTAGTTCAGAGGAAACTGATTATTCAGCAATGTTTTAATCCTGCCAGACTTCCTGCAGACAGCGCTGCAGCAGTGAGGGAGTCAGAAGCGTTCAGAAGTGGATGTGAAGGATTTCATATTCAGCTTTGTAAGGAAATCTCCAAATGTGAGCTTATTGAAGTGAAAGGAGTGCCTCGTGTTGGGACCTGAGCAGAGCCAGTGAAAGCTCAGCGAACACTCTCAGCTGAAAACATTTTAATTGTTTGTCATTATTTGTTTAGCTGTATTAACCTGACTTTTATTAATATGGGGTAATAACAGTGCCCCTGAGGATCACAGAACACTCACTCTTTACTGGATTTCACATATTGTACGTTTTTCTTTTGGCTGTCGCTTTTCTTTATGTTTTTGCCCTTTGACCTTATCTTTGCAGATGTTTTGCTGTTCATAAAGACTCTAAACAGGTTTCTGTCTGGCTCCACCCACTGATGCTGAACTCAGCCAATGAGATGGTCTCTTCCTGCAGAACTCCAGCCAGCCTGATGATGAGGAGAAGGCTGTGCAGCAGAGAGGCTGCTTAGTCTTTTCATTCTGCTGAACTTTGTTCATCTGCTGTGTGACTTCAGCACCTGAAACATGTTCCTTTACCTGTTGGTACTTTTCTCTCACTGCATAGGTGAGTGTTAGAACACAGAAAAGTCTCATTGTGACAAGATTTGATCAGAGTTATTATTAGCAGATTTCTTCATCTCATTATGCTCACAAAGGAAGAAAAAGACTGACTGACATGAATCATTCATTTGCAGCTTTGGGCTCCATGAACAGCATAAAGCAGGAACGTGCTGAAGAAGCTGTTGCAGAGCGAGGAAACATCAACCTGACCTGTACATATGATGGTTCTATCTACAATATCCAGTGGTACCGACAATACCAGAGATCCAGACCAGAGTTCCTGCTTTCCATCACAGAGGGAGGATCAGTTCATCGAGCTGTGTCGGGATTCTCAGCTCACATTGACAAAACAGAGAAACGTGCAGATCTGGAGATTTCCTCTGCTGCAGTGTCTGACTCTGCTGTGTACTACTGTGCTGTGAGGCCCACAGTGACAGGAAACAGCAAAACTCTGTACAAAAACCTTTGGAGCAAAGACAACAGAATACTCCACAACATCCACTAGAGGGAGCCACACACTGTTAAACCTCTGATTCTTGTGTCATTGGACTGATGACAAAGACAACAGAGAAATGAAGCAGTAAAGATCAGAGACAGAGACAGAGCTGCTGTGGAAGCACAAAACTGTTTGATTGGCTCAGCTATTAAACTGGCCCCGCCCACTGAACCTGAGCTCATCCAATGACATTATTTGTTGGTCATTGTGCTGCAGTGGAAGAACATTGTTCATGTGCTGTCTGTCTGGCTTTAATAACTCCAAAGACATGTTGCTGCACCTCTTTTTGCTTCTATCTCACATTATAGGTGAGTTTAAGAACAGGGATTAAAGTTTAGTTGAAGCTGCTGCATTAAGCAGATATACAGACTGCATTTCACTACTTTTCTTCTTTCTTTTTCCAGGACTAACAGCTGGAGACTCAATCACTCCTCAACAACCTGAAGTCACTGAAACAGAAGGACAATCTGTCACACTCACATGTGACTATCATACACCTGCAACCAGTGCTGACCTTTATTGGTACAGACATGATTCTGACCTTCAGGCTCCTCAGTTTATACTCTGGAAAAGAGGAAAGGGGGGCACATATGAATATATTCCTGATAATCGATATCGATCAGAAACATCACCTACATCAACTAATCTGACCATAGCAGCCCTAACCCTGGCAGACACAGCTCTCTACTACTGTGGTCTACAAACACAGTGATACAAAGTGTAGAAGAGGCTGTACAAAAACCTGAACACAGATATCTGACTACTCTTCAAAGAGGAGGGAAGTGGTATTCAAAGCACAGCTTCATATCAGATGGATTCTGCTAATTCCTGTTTTTTATCAGATTCACTGTGGTTACAGCTGCTTAGGAGAAACTGTGGGAGGATTCAGAGCAGTATGAGTCCCACAACAGCAGCAGACTACAGGCCTGACGTTCATGTTTCAAAATAAGAGTTAAATTCCCTCCTTAAGCACTTCCCACATGAGTGATTGATGCTCTTTGAGAGGCCTCTTGATCTGATCTAATCTGCTATTTTAGGATGGACTGCTGGAAATAACTTGCAGGTAAGACAAAGAGCGTCTTACTCTTAACCTACATCTCCTCTCTGAGTACACCGTCCTCAACAAAAATAATCAGAATTAACAAAAGCCTGATTAAACTGATGGTTCGATTTCTTTGTTCCAGTCATCATGTAACAGCTCCAGGAATCAGCTGCAGTCAGGACACAGCTCTCTCACACAGCTGCCCTGGGGCAGACTGACAGGCACGAGGCTGCCATTGGCCCCTCTGGCCATCACCAGTAGGCGGCAGGTGAAGTGTCTTGCCCAAGGACACAATGACTGAGACTGTCCGAGCCAGGGCTTGAACCGGCAACCTTCCAATTACAAAACAAGCTGCCAACTCTTTGAGCCACAATCACATCGTAAATGTTCAAAGCAAGATATGAAGTTTAATTTTCTATTCTTAGGCAGCTAAATTAACACAGGTGTCCCATTTAGTCATAATTTTAATATTATAAATACTCAGTAACACACATCCAGTGTTTTTCGGTCTGGTTACTACCGTTAAGGTCAGAACCGGTGCCATAATGGGACAGGATACCAGTAACCATCCCTACCAAGGACTGGGTACAAGATTTGGCTATTTTTAAGCCTGCACATCGTGAATTCGTCGTCATTCAAACAAAGGTACGTCAGCCCGAGCACTGCGAGTAAAATGCATTTGAATTTCCTCCGAACATTCAGATCAGTGCAGCATAAATTCATTCATGAGGGGAAATGACAGTGAGAACATGTGGAGGTTGTTAGAGGGATAACATAGTGCACTGATTTGTCCTGAAGGATTTAGTTATTCTCTACGGTTAAGGAAATTGCACTAATTAATTCATTTTTATTATAAATAATCCTAATTATACACATTGCTTCATTGTTTGTGTCCTGTGTCACTAAAAATACATTTTATTTTAGTTTTATACATCGATTAATGACCTGCAGAGTCTCTATATCATTTTAAGTAATTCATAAAAGTTGAGCTTCATGCTTTCTGCATCTTGAAGTGAACATCCTTACATTACTTACTGTAGGTTCATTGTTTTGCACGCAGATTAAAAAGAGAACAGGCAGATTAATATAACATGCAGCGTTCTATAGATGGATACATAAAAAGAAAAAAACATTAATGTATGTGTTAACTTTCTAAACACTTTGTTTGTTACATTGATGATAAATGGGTTTGAAAGTAGATAAAACATTTGTGTCGGCTTTGGCTCATTAAAGTTCTTGTCTTTAAATTAACTGTGTTTCAGGTCCTGCGCTCTCAAACACTCTTTCAGCCCTTTGTTTGGTGCCTCGGCGGTCACACCCCCTCCAGTGACATCACACTCCAAAGCCCTACAGGCTCACCTGTGCTTGTATATTGTGGACTGTTAAAGGAGTTGAGCCACATACAGGGCTGAGGGGAGATGATCCTTTTATGACCAGGAATAAAAGCTGTGAGGGGAGACTGGAGCTTTGGTGTTGGCTACAGGCTGTTTAATTATGGCTAATGTTTAATGATGAGTATGAAGGGAGCTACTGATCTCGGTGTCAGTGGGTCGAGTAAACTGTGACTGACAAATAGGTTTAAAGAGTAAAAGTAAAAAGTATTTGTGTATGACTGGGTTAAGAGCAGTATACTAAAATGAGTGTTCTTGAGAAAATGTCATTCTGTAATGAAATATAATGAAACATGAAGTGAAATATAATCTCATGTGAGTGAATATTTGAATGTGATGAAGGTTTCTGTGTTACAGAGAAGAAGAAAATGTAATGAAGGAAAGTTTAAATTCTGTTTTAAAACCCAGCAGGGTGCTCAGGAAAGAGCAAACTCCCCGCCGCTGGTGATCAGATCCACCGTCGAGAGCCTGCTGACCTGTGCAGCGACAGTGTGGCACGCCAGCTGCACGGAGGCACACGGGAAGAGACTGCAGAGGGTGGTGAACGCAGCACAAAAACTCATCCGCCACCCCCTGCCCTCCTTGTCTGCCGTCCACAACTCCTGCTGTCTTAGTGGGCCAGAAACCTTTTAAAGGACACTACCCACCCCGGCTACCATCTTTTCAACCTACTGCCCTCTGGCAGGCGCTACGGATCCATAAGGGCCAGAACAAAGAGACTCAGGGACAGCTTCTTCCCCAACGCCATCACCACACTCAACTCAAACTTGTACAAAAGTAATCTGCACTGAAATATCATCAGTTCTCTGCCCGTCTGTCTCTGTCAGAACTGTACTGTGTATTTATATTTATAGTAGTGTACACTTTTATTATTGTATAGTTTTATAATGTGCTGTAAGCACATGTGCACTTTTATAGAGCTGTTCCCAGTTTTATACTGTCGTTATTCTATGTATAACGGCGATAAAGGCTTTCAATTCAGTTCTTTCAATGTTTTCTTTTCTGCATGTGGAGAAAGTCAAATCGATAAAGAGAGATGATGAGGTGTGGGTGATCCGATGTCCGCTGCACAACCTGTGAACCTGCACATAGTCTCATAGTTTTGGACTTTGAGAAAGAATCGAGAAGATTTGGATTTCCTCTCAGCCCTCTCTCTCTCTCTCCTCAGCATGAGCTCAGAGTTCGTTTGGATTTTAAACTTCAGTTGAATTCAGATTTATGTTTATAGCATCAAATCACAACAGTCACCTCACGACACTAAAATCAGGAAACCAGAGGCCCGGGTATTTGTAGGTCTCTCACGTCCAGGCTGTTTGCTTTATCCTCACCAAAAATATGAATCTGTCAAAAACATCACAACATCAGCATTTCCATTCTGACCAGATACAGGAAGTGTTACCATGGCAGCAGGAGGGCGCCTCTCAGTGCACAGAAGAAGTCCATGTGACTCCTGCAGCTAACAGAGGCTGACACAAACACCAAAACACAAACACAGCCTGACTACAAAACACCGTCGACACTGCTGCTGAACACAAGCTGCGATGTTAAAATATGAGCTTATTACACAACATTACACGAGCATAAGAAAGAGATGACGACCCGTTCACATCTGTGGTACGACCGTCACAGTGACATCACGAGGGGGAGGGGCTTCCCGTGCATGTGAGGAAAGCTCGAGCGTCGCTCTGAGCCACATGCAGACTTTTTATGTGTAGAAGCTTTGTTTCTGTCCAACAGGATGATTTTGGTGCCGGTGCTGCTCCTCTGCGTCTTCACTGGTAACTCACATTTACAAAGAATCTGTTATATCTGCTGTTCAGACTCGGACCACAATAACTTAAATACCTTTTCCCCCTGTAGATGTGAGCTGTGAGGAGCTCAGTCCAGTCCACAGTGAGCACAATCAGCTCTCTGTGGAAGGCAACACCGTGTCTCTGTCCTACAACTACCCCAAACTCGTAACTACAGATTATTTCTTCTGGTATCGGCAACATCCAGGAAAACCACCTCAGTTTCTCATCTCACACTCAGCATCAGGATCTGTGCTAAATGATCCAGTCCCGGGACTGAAGGTCCAAGTGGAGGAAAAACTGATCCAGATGAACATCTCCTCTGCCACAGTGGCAGATTCTGCTGTTTACTTCTGCGCCGTGAAGCCCACAGTGACAGGAAACCCCGAGTCCCTGTACAAAAACCCATCATCTCAGCAAAGAGCGCTCACGCTTCAGCTCCTCTGTTCTCTTAGACAACACCGCCATCAAGTGGATTCTTCCAGCTTTGCATGATGCTGGAAGAAAACTCTGATGATGCTTAAATACAATCTGCATGTTTAGACATTTGTCCAGAAGTTTATTTGATTAATTTACAGAGAACTGATGACTCACAGAGTTTGTAAAGACGTTGGTATCAGAGAATGAAATGAAAATCACAAACTTTAGTACATTTCCATCCATCTTTGGAAGCATCAGCGTCACCAACAGGGGAAAATATCTGATTATTGCTTGATGGCTCAGACAGAAGAGCAGAGATGTTTCGTGCTCATCTGCTCATAAGAGCAAAGCAGCCAGTTTATTTATGTCCTGTTTCCATCATGAGCAGAATGTAAGCTGTGTGGAAAAGCACCGTGATGAAAGTTTTGTTGTGATTTGGTGAAAAATAAATGAAATTGAATTGAATTAGAAAAGTGCTGAATCATATTTATTCTTGTTTTGTTTGAAAATCAATAACCAATCAGAGTCGTTGTTGCATTTATTGAAACATGCAAACATGAATAACTTATGATTGACAGAAAGAGGCTTTCAGTATAAATCATGAACTCTTCCAGTGTGGAGCCAAACCAACTTGCAGTTTGTGCAATATGGCAGCCTCGCCTCTGTCAGTCTGCCCCAGAACAGCTGTGGCTACACCTGTAGCTGCCTCCACCAGTGTGTGGATGTGAGAGTGAATGAATAGTGGCATTGTAAAGCGCTTTGAGGACCCAGAAAAGCGCTATATAAATGCAATTATTATTATTATTATTATTATTATTATTATTATTATTATTATTATTATCTTCAGTGTCTGTGGGCTTGGACACGATGGAAGAGTCAGGGAGAACTGGAGGCCATCAGCTGATGAAGCCAACAGAACCACATCATCCACAAAAAGCAGAGATGAGATTCTGAGACCACCCAGCTGGAAGTGTTCAGCCACCTGGCTCCGCCTAGAAACTGTGTCCTTAAAATGATAAAAGGGCAGCCCTGGCATTTCTTATGTGATCGAGCTCTTGAATGAACACCTCAAACAAAGAACACCTCAGACTCCCAAAGCTCCTCCCACATACTCACATGGTCGAACGCTTTCTCCAAGTCCACAAAACGTGCAGACTGCTTGGGCGAACTCTCATCCAACTCCCATGCTGTAGTGTCGATGAGTGTGATCCTCCTGTAGTTGGAGCCCATTCTGTGGTCATTCTTAGTGCCAGTCCAAAGTCTCCACCCAACATTGTACAGTGTGTCATCCAGGACAGCCTACAACAGTAACTGGAGGTTACGCAGTAAATTATAAAGAAACTGTTTGCATAATATCTCAGATCAAATGGGTCAAAGGTCAAAATAATAATGGCATTTATAGGTCAGAGGTCAAAGTGATTATCCCATAAAATACAGAACTTTTTACAACTTAAAATACTTTAAAAATATTTGTTAAGTCTAATTGTTGAATGTTGTCATTAGTTCAAGCACTCCTTTGTCTCTGAGCACGTCTGCAGCCGCTCTGTGCTGAGGAGGTTTGATCACAGACACACAAGATTCTGTTTGATGTTTGGTTTTGGCTTCCTGCTCTTTGCACGGCTTCACTGTGCTGAGCATGATGAACCAACACAGGAACCGAACCAGATACTGGGTGTAAATGGAAATGTGAACATACTGGGTGTGGGGGGGAGTACCTCTTTATGACCAAGGATGATGTTAGAAACAGTTGGAAGTCATGCACACACACACACACACACACACACACACACACACACACACACACACACACACAGTGTTAGATGGTGCTGGCACGGCTGGCAGCCTTAACCCAATTTCCCTCGGGATGAATAAAGTATGATCGATCAATCAATCAATAGTTCCTTGTCTTTCTAAGCAAAGGGGTTTTATGGAGGGCGGTGCTTGTGCTGTGATGTGTACTGTAACTGCATGTCAATGAAAAGGCTACGAGGAAGCTGCTCTTTGAAGGATCGAGACTGAGAGCTGGTTCTTGACCAAAGCTTCCCTCGTTAGTGAGTTAAAGACCAGTTGAAGATGTTCTGTCTTGATTTCGCTCATCATGAGGAATAAGTCTCTAAAGCAGCGGGATGTGGAAACACAGACCCAACAATATTTTTTCTTATTGTCCGAATGTGTTTTTTTAGTTCTCTTCTTTGATGAGAGTTTAATACAAGTTGAACTGTAAAATGTTGAAACTGAAACATGGATATGTGTGACTGTACTTGTAAGAAGTTGATAAAAAAGACCAGCCTGTTCCCACTCAGCCTTTCCTCCATTATAAAAACATGTTCATCATTCTTACCTGCAGTTATTAATAAACCTGTTAATTCTTTGCGTCCAGTGAATGCAATTACTATAATATCATTAAGAATAAATAAATTATTATCAATGTACACATACACTGAAAAGAAACGAAATCACTTTTAATTGCATCAAGCTTGGAGGTATTTAAAGAAGAATTAATAAAGTCAGTGTTTTACTGTCTGAGTGTGTCATGTACCAGTGTAGTTTCATCCACAGTGACAGATTATACAAATATCAACACATCTCTTATGAATCTGCTTTTTGTCCTATTCAGGATGCATTTGTACACATGAGCTTCAGGAGAGGCAGAAAAACTATTTCAGCTACAACAGTCACAAAAATGTGTGAAATGATGAACTAAAGATCTTTTGATTCGATAAACTTTTATCTTCTCGGTCACACGTGTCCACGCTGGTTGGATGTTGTACAGTTTCCAAAACAGAAACTTGTGTTTGTGAGGAAACCTCTGGTTTTTACTCTGTTTCTACTGTTTTCATGTAGAAACTCGTTTCTTTGTCTCTATAATACTCAATGACACTCACATTCATATGGTTGTATCCAGCAGCCCTCTTACATCACATATGTGCAGTTGGAAATAAATACCACAAGGTGGTGCTAGTGCCACATGAAAAAACTCACGAGGCGCTTGCAGTTCTCCACCTACTGGCCACGTTTCATGTCCGCGACAGCAGAACTACAGACAGCAGATATGAGATGACGGCTGTGTGTAACCTGCATGAGATAAGGTGACAAAGACATGAATCCAACACGTGAAGACGCTGCACTGAGTCAGTCGTGTGTCAGTAAAAGTCAGCAAACACTTCATGTCTGGATTGATGGAAACGTTCCTATAAAACCAGTGAAATTCAGCCCAACATCACATGCCAGAGTTTCTACTGGATCCAGTTCTGGTGACTGGGATCCTCTGGAGGCGGGCTGGAGGCAGGTTGCATCTATAAATGTATGTTGACTTTGTACTTTGTGTTCTGATCAATCAGCCCAGCAGAAATGTGCCCAGGGTGTAGCTCAGACCTGTCAGGGCAGGTCAGCCACGTACCAGGTTGGTGGGTCGATCCCAGGCTCCTCCAGGCTGCATGTCAAATATCCTTGGGCAAGATACTGACCCATGTTGCTCTCTGATGCATCCATCAGAGTGTGAATGTGTGTGGTAAATGGTAAATGGGCTGTATTTGTGTTATTTGTAAAGTGCTTTACACATCCAGTCATCCACCCATTCACACACACATTGACACACCGGTCATGAATGTTAGACAGAGCAGTTAAGAGCTTAGAAGAAGTGAATGCGTGTGAGTGGCTGAATGAAATCGTTGTATAAAGAGCTGCATGAGAACCAGTCCGTTTACCGCTGCTGCCTCAGACTTCCTCACTAACAGAGTCAAGTCTGGCTGCTGTGAGCGGTGCTGAGAGCACTTCAGTCATAATCAGCCTGACCTCTGACCTCTCCCCTCTGCTGTTATGAACACAGCAGTGTTGTCTGATTTAAGACTCGAAGGAGCTCATCTCATCTGCACTCACACAGATCACAGTGTTCCTGCTCTGATGCGACTCAGTCTGCACGAGTAAAGGTCAGAGTTATCTCACAGTTCAGTGCATGCACTCAGAGCTCAGGTGCTTGTTAGAGTCACAGATTCTTTGAGGCTCAGAGCGTTTTGATTAGATGCACCATGTTTGTAAAAGTCTTCATTTAAAGAAGTGTTTCATTATAATGTTATAGTGTATAATCCTCCTCTCGACATAGAGCAGCTCCTCTGTCAGGAACCTCGAGTTCATCTGACCAACACCATCACCTGCATCAACATCACGACTCTTATAAAACCTGTTTCCTGAGGAGGCTGAACAGCGCTGGACTGGATGTTGGTGTCCTCGGGTTCTTCTACAGCTCACTGAGGGGGTTCGTAAAGTCTGCAGAGGACTATCAGGTGCAGCTGAACATCCATCAGGGACATCTACACCGTCAGGTGCAGAGAAAGGGCCACCTGTAGCCTACCTCCTCCCCCACCCTGCACATGTACTGTTTACTCTCCAGGAGGAGGCTGCACTACATTAATGCAACACCACCCAGACTGTCACACAGCACACGTCTGTTATTTAAATGGATATATGTCTGTACTCTGTTTAATTTTTATATTTATTCTACTTAATTCAGCTGTTTGACCCGTTGATTCGTGGCAGGCTGCAAATACCAGGACCTACAAACTGTCTTACATTCACATCAGGTCAAATAGCTGAATGACAATAACGCTTCAAATTTAGTGTAAAACGTACCACAGAAAAGTACATTTACTCCTGTTTGGCATTAACTCAAAGTAACTCAAGATCAAACCCCACAAATGTTTATTGCAAATAAAGACATAAAAGAAAAATAAACTAGCAACAATCGAAACAACGGAAAAACAGAAACGATCGAACACAAACTCCAGAAATTTGATTCTGTTCGTCTGGATGAACCAACGTTTCCTCCTTCATCCAACTTCAGCCTCAGCTGCAGCTTTCCAGCCTCATTAACAGCACATTCACATCAGGACTGACACAAGCACCTCTGCCTAACAGTCAGGTCAGTTTCACGATCATAAATATGTAACATCCAACCTGCAGACTGAAGGAGTCACTTGGATAAGTGATGAAAAGTTTCTCTACGTCCACATGAACAGAAACGATTGAACATGCATCAGGACAGCAAACACAAACTTACACTACAAAATCACTGGGAAGACGCCACAGTGGACATCACGACCTGTGTGAGAACAAAGAGCAGAGACAGGAGGAAACTGGTGAGTGTCCAGAGTGAGGGAGCGGCTGACAACAAGGGAAGAAGACCAACAACAACAGAAAGGAAACGATGGAAACAGCAGAACTAATTCCAAAACATGACCACAAAAATTCTAGTTTCAAGATTGTTTATTTGTCACGTGCACAGTTATACGAGTACAACAGGAAGTGTGACCTGATACGCTCCTCAAAATTCTTGTTCACCTGCATTAGTTTATTTTAGGCAGGATGTTGTTGTCCTTGTAAATGCATCCGGTGTTAGACTCCAGCAGAGCACAGTGAGATCTGTGCGGCTGCAGGAACTGTAGGACGTGTGTGCGCTGTTATCATTGAGTCTGTGTCCTGTCTTCATGTCCAAACTCAGAACGCTTTGAAACTGTGTCTCATAATTTCATTTTTTAAAAATAAATAAAAACACACCTGGAAATGAAACTGGGAGTCATCGTTGGAAGAAGCAGCTTTAATACTGAAATGAAGGCGTCGTGTCTTTGATCCAAGCTGTGAGACAAAGCTGACAAATGTGTCTCTCAACATGTCCCTGTCTAGTTACTGCTGAATGCAAAGAACGTTTGTTCAGAGCCGGCTTGTTGCAGTTTATAAAAGAGCCACATGATGGTGCTGGTGCTCCACCCAACAGGCAAAGCACTGCGCCACCTACAGGACCCTCACAGCACTGCTGCAGCTGCAGTGTAGACCAGAGGTGTCCAACTCCAGGCCTCGAGGGCCGGTGTCCTGCAGGTTTCAGATGTGTCCTTGATCCATCACAGCTGATTTAAATGGCTGAATGACCTCCTCAACCTGTCCTGAAGTTCTCCAGAGACCTGAAAACGAACTAGTCATGTGATTCAGGTGTGTTGACCCAGGGTGAGATCTAAAACATGCAGGACACCGGCCCCCGAGGCCTGGAGTTGGACACCCCTGCTGTAGACTGTCAGGCTCTCGGTGCAAAATCATGTGAAGAAATATGATATTAGATCTATGCTGCAATAAACAGCTGTACTGTGTAAGGTTTACAGGATAATGATGCTGTAATGTTGACATGATCATAAACTAATTCTAATCAATCATCAGTTCTCTGATGTCCGACATTCAGACCAAGAACAAGCTGTTACTTTGAATCACGTCTAACAGTAGATTGTTACACACTCGTTGTCATTGTGGAGTTTGTTCCACAGAGTTTGTTCCACAGAGTTTGTTCCACAGAGTTTGTTCCACAGAGACAGTTTCACTTCTGACTCTTTCAGTCAGAATGAAAAAGAAGCTCAGACTGAAACCATGTTTGCTCGTCTGTGCCGCCATAATCCAACCATGACTAATCTTTAAACTGTGAGTCTTTACTGTTGGTCTCACACGTTGGTGTTTGGCTGTTTCTCACATTAAGCAACAAAAACATGACCTTAAAGCCTCCACCCAAAAATCCCCACAGCTCCATCACAGCAAGCCAGTCCGTACAGACGCACACTCCTTCAGTTATTTGTAATGAACGGATACATGAATGTGTTATTAATATATCATCTTTTTGTTTTTGAATCTCAAAACAATAATAAGTGCTGCATAAATATCAACTATAAATACTGAAGTCGATTTATTTCATGTTTAACCATCACGCCTCGTCTGTCATATATTTATATATATTTTCTTTATGTCAGAAGATTAATTAAATAAATGAAATGTTCAGTTTTCAGTCATTTATTTCACGGTTCAGGCGTCATAAATGCATCTAATGTGTGGTGTCAAACATAAGGCCAGAGGCCCCGAGTCGGCCCACTGCATGTTCTGGTGAAGCTGTCTGTGGACGGTTTAATCAGTGGGAACATTTCCAGGCTGCACTGCTTCTCAATAACTTCTGTAATAGTTTTGCTGACTGTGACAGTTTGAGGTGAACATGCGCCGCAGCATTCAACGGTCACTGACAGACACACACATCGGTCTGTGTTTGTTCCTGCGCACAACAGTGTGAAGTTCACACACTCGGCGCTAATAAAGACGTGAACAAAGAAACACTTTTCCAGTTTGATGTGGAGGAACTCTGAGCATCTGCAAACACATGTTGTGTCCCTCTCAGAGCTTCCTGCTCTGCTTCCATCAGCGATGAGAGTCGCACCTGATTGGTCGCTACATTCTGCATGTAAAGTCCAAATATGAAAATAACATAATAATAATAAAGATGACAGCATGTCGACAGCGCTCAGCACTGACCTCTGGCTCGTTCCTGTGTTCCCTGGTTTGCTTGATGCTGTTCTCTCTGGTCTGCACACAGACTCAGTCCAACACCAGCTGAGGTCCAGATCAGGGGAAATAACCGTGCTGGAGCTCAGTGAGGCTCCTCAGTCTGATCTGTGCAGCAGATTCAGTGTTTGAGGATCACGTTTTACACGCATGCTCAGCTGTCAGTCTGCAAACATTATCTGTTTCTTTCAGTCTCGTCTGCTGCGTTTTTGAATCCAGTTACTAACATGTTGTTACTGTTTGTCTCCTTTAGTGTTTATATGCAGCAGATAAACATGTGATGCACAGATCAGAGCACAGCTGCATTTCCCATGTGTCTGCAAAAGACTTTAGCTCTGCTGCCACACTGAAGAAAGCGATGCTGCTGTATTCTAATGTATTATATATAATACATGTTTGCCTGTATTATAATGACTTTAAATGGCCATATTTTTATTTCTTGAGAGGCACAAAGTTCCTGAAAGTGTGCAGGCTGCTTCAGCTGCAGCTTTTTTCCACCACGTGTGTTGGAAACATTCTGAGGTCGGGTTTTTCTTCTTCCGCATCTGCTGCCGGATGTTTGTCAGGTTGTGAGGCGACCTCAGAGCCTCCCACCGCTGCAGCGCCGCTTCCTCGCTCTGCCCTGCTGCTGCTGGCTTCCTGTCAGCGGTGAAGCTGCAAAAACAACAAATAAAACCCACCAACAAACAGACACGGTGATGTTTGTGTGGTTACAGCCACGTCTCTGACACTCACACAAAAACAAGGTCGCACTCTTCATAATGAGGATGATGATGGTGACATCTGTAAACATCTGCAGGGACTCTAGAACAAAGCAAAGGACACACAAGGACAGTGATGTCACACTGGACAAATGCAATGATGAAATGATGAGTGAAACTGAAAGATGTGTGATGACAGTGGACAAAAGAGAAACACCAGAGTGAACGAGGTCTCCAAACATGCAGGGCCTCCAGCAGCAGCACCCAGGGTGGCGTCTGGGACCAGTTCTTCCAGTCTGAAACATTTGTTGGTTTATTTTCTGTGTGGAGCTTCAAACTCAAACACAGAAAACATGAAGCAGGTCAGAGTCCAGCAGACGGCTCTGATTGTGTTCATATTATCAATAAGGGAACATCGCTGCAGTGTGTAACACACGATGAAACAGTCCTAATAAAATACACAAAGTAACACTAAAATAATCCCTGAAGCCTTTTTCTGTGTCTGTTGGTCGAGACATCAAACAGTTCAACACTGATCTGACTGCTGCTGCACATAACACAGAAATCTCACAGCGTGTCAGCCTTCTTCAGATGCATATGGAGGCTAATGTAGCAGTTTGTTTGTTTTTTGAAGCTTTATCGAAATTCATTTTAATTTCAAAGCTACATGTGCAGAATCAGGAAAATTCACCATCGGAACACAAAGTCAAGGAAGTGATGAAATAATTTCAGATAATTACAGAAACAAATACAAATAAACTGAACTCGTGTCCTAGTAAATGAATCTTCTCATCAGACTAACTGACATATTTGTACATTAAAGAAATAAAACAAGCAGATTTTATTAAAAATAAAACTTTGTAAAGTTGTTAAAGTTGACTCGACTGTAACACTAAACTGTGTTTTTAGATGATGCATCTTAAAGGCCCAGCCAAGGTTCGGTTTCGCTTCTGAGTTATAAAAGTCCATAATTACTCAGTAAAAGGATTAGAAACTGAAACTATATAGATTTTCTGTTTATGACCATAATTGAGGTGTTTTTAAACATGAATTATGTTTATTTACTTTCTAATCAAATGTCTATTATAATATAAAGTGGAGCTTCTAACATCAAAGGTAAGCTGTGATTATTAAAGCTGCTCCAGTTTTCAACACTGAAACATTTGCTGCCAAAACACAGGAAGAAAGAAAAGTATCCAAGTAAGACAAAGAGCTTCGTTTATGCAACATTTTACTGAAACGTTTGGACTTTAGTGAAGATTTGGGAGCAAAACTTTTACTTTGGCCTGAAAAGTGTTTCCTGTTTGAGTTCTGACCTAACCTGGTACAGCAAACCCTGCAAATCCACAAGACTGCATTCTTTATTTATTCTACATGTTCTAACATCATCATAAACATACACGTGTGCTCACAGTAATTATCTGTACTCGTGTGCATTTCACTGAATACTGAACTGAGAGAAGGTCGGGCTTCATCGGAGCAGCTTCGTCATGTGTTTGAAAAAGAAATTAAAAAAAGAAACAATAATTGTTTCTGATGCTGTGACATCCTGTTCCGACATCACAACAACAGAAGAGCTAAAGTCTGTTTTCATCCTCCTGTCATGTCTCTCGACCCTTCGAGCTGGACGTTCAATGATGCTTCAGAATCTGCAGAAATCAGTGAAATTCAGCCATGACAGTAAAGATATTATCAGACATAAATAAAAATAACTGCAGATATTTAACAGTTTGAGCTGCTGCACACTAACAAGAACAGCCACGATCACGGAGTCCTTCTTTCTGTTCACGTCTCAGAGATGAAAGCTTGGTGAAAAACAGAGTCGTGTAATATGAAACAGGTTTGTTTGATCGTTAATATTTTCTGTAACACGTGCACAGATGCTTTTGGGTCTCCTGCTGCAGCTGTTGGCGTGTCCACCTGCAGACGCACCTGAGGTCGGATTTTTGGCCTCATCTCTGTGACGTGGAAACTGCGGCGGTGCCACCGGCTGCACACGTTTCATATTTAGGCGTCTAATCTGTTTTCTCACACCGATCGTGAGGCCACACCTGATCGTACATCCTTACCTCCAGCACCGCCTGACCTCGATTTCCCCGCCCACCCCCACTGACACGCTTCCTGTCCCAGCAGGCTTTGAGGCAGAAACCGCAGCCGCCTTCGTCTGTGACGCAGCCATCACGCTGCAGCTCGATCACATCGGGCGACCACATCCTGTGGAAACAGTGAGGCAGAAGATTTTCCAGAAGCAGCAGCAGCCAATCAGATCGCAGATACAAACACCTCCGCAGAATGACAGCGAATCTCTCACACTACAGAAAATGTGTCAACTTTCACACTGAGATAAAGCAGATTAGAATGAGATGCTTTTGATAATCATATGCATTCAGTTGTTGGATGTAAATGTGCCTGCAAATGAAAAACTTCTGTCACAACATTTCTGAAAAAGAAAAACTGCAGAAAACAGTCCAATATTCTAAAACTGTTCTTTGTAAATCATCCTTTAAATGAGCCTCAAACACAAGTAGAACGTTGGCTTTGGGACAAGAATGCGACCGAGCTGAGGGCAGCATCTGATCAGACATGCACGGGCTTGTTACGCACATCTTAGATGTAAATGTCACACAAACAAAATCACACAAATTTGACTTTAAGGAGAAAAGTCGCATAGCTTTGCATCGCCTGCTGCTCCTGCGACTCAAACCCGCACAGAAGAAAATGGACGGAGAGTTTTGAGCCTGCAGACGGCTGCAGTTTAACAAAACCGAGACACGCGTGCAGTCGTTCTGTGAGCAAATGCTTCCATTCTTCAATCTTGATAACCAAAAGTATTTGGACAGCAGGTCGTTCTACCCAGATGCATGGTATGGTTTATTACGGGATTCATCTCCCAGTTACTGTGACAACTGATGTTACCTCATGAAGCCTTGATCACAATTCAACTTCTTCAGTGTCTTTAATTCGCTAATTAACATCATCTAACAAACACTGACTGAGTGGAAACTGTTCTTAACGATCACTGCGTGCGGCAGGATTAAGATTAAGCATCATTAGAATATGTGGACGGGACTGCTCGTCCCGTCCACATATTCTTAGTTCCTGTTAAATCCAGAATTCAAAATCCTGCTCCTCACATACATCGTCCCTGAGCCTGGTTCTGCTGGAGGTTTCTTTCTGTTAAAAGGGAGCTTTTTTCCCCCACTGTCACCAAAGTGCATGGAGAGTCATCTGATTGTTGGGTTTTTCTCTGTATTAATAGAATCGTTACCTTACAATATCAAGTTCAATTCAAAAAAGTTGAATTGATCTGAAGACTTTTTTTTGAAAATGAATCAATAAATTAAAACAATTGAAATTTTGCCCCCAATTCACACTGAACACACTGAAGACGTATTAATAATATTTCAGTTGTATTATGTATCAGTGTGAAAGGTTTACCCTCTGTACTACACACAGAATGTAAAAAGAGAGAATAATGTTGCTTTGCAACCCACAGCATTTAGTATTGATTAAACAAATGTGAGTATTTAAACAAATAACAGGACATTATAGGTAATTCAACTGGTTTTGTTTTGTTTTTTGCATTGAAACGTGATGGACTTTGAGAAATTCCAGCTGCCACAGGATTAAAGGCAGCGTGTACCATACACAGCTTACAGGGTAAACACACAGGGACAGTCACTCCAAACATCATCGATTTAAACTCATGACCTTCTTGCTGAGTCAACAGCATTGTTCACGGCACCATTTTTACATTTTAATTAATTTAAATTTGTATTTTCAATCATGACTCCTAAGATGTCTGTAACATGCAGCTGATTCTAAAGATAATTCTTTCATGCAGAAAACAGTAATCAGTGTTTGAGATCAGCAGAGCTGCTTAAACTGGAGCGAGCTGCGATCCTCTCTGTGGTTTGTTGTGTTTCCTGTTTGCGCAAAATACAACAACAATACAAAGATAACTGTGTGTGTGTGTGTGTGTGTGTGTGTGTGTGTGTGTGTGTGTGTGTGTGTGTGTGTGCGTGTGTGTGCTCTTATCTTCATGTGAGTACATTTTAACATAAACTTAAATAAATAATGTAGAAAGTCACTCATTGGTGCAAAGTGGACATGAGGCTGTGTGTCACCAGCAAACAAAGAAAATATGTTAACTTTTTTCAGATTTGTTTCATTTCAAAGAGATATAAATCATGAAAGCTGATAAAGTGTATATTAATTACAGCCTCAATTTTCCTTAAAAAATATCTCACTTCCAAAACAAAGTCTTGTCTTCCTGAAGCAGTAAAACAAGTGTTAATTAAAACAAGTGTTAATTAAAACAGCTGATTTAAAGTAAAAAAAAAAAAAGTATACAAATACTGGAGAATTTAAGGTTTCTTCACTTTATGGAAGGTGTGGAAGCTGGAATGGAAGAAACAGAATCTGGGCCAGATGTGCTTTATAACAGGTAGAGATGAGTATCAGTAACTGACAGATTGACTGTAATCTGTGGGAGTCAGATTTCTGTCAGTGACATAAAGAACATGCAAATTCATGCAAACTTTTAAGTAATGTGTTTTTTTCTGGAACTGCTCTGCAGCAGTTTACAGCTGAGTGTGAAGCAGTGCGAATGAGAATCAGCACCTCCAAGTCTGAGGCCATGGTCCTCAGCCAGAAAAGGGTGGAGTGCCCACTCTGGGTCAGGTTCTTGCCCCAAGTGGAGGAGTTTAAATATCTCACGAGTGTTCACGAATGACGGGAGAAGGGAGCGGGAGCATCACTGCATCACTGCAGCCGCTGCACCAGTCTGAGAGCTGAGTGTAAAAACTAAGCTTTCGATTTCCCGGTTGATCTACGTCCCCACCCTCCCCCATGGTCACGAGCTGTGGGTAGTGACCGAAAGAACGAGATCGCGAATACAAGCGGCAGAAATGGGCTTCCTCCGAAGGGTGGCTGGCCTCTCCTGCAGATTAAGATTTTACTTTACCTTTACGAAATGTGATGAAACGATCTAAATGATTTTCAAAACAAATAAAACCCCTAAAAATTAATTAATTATAATAGGATTTATTTTGGCAAATCTAATAAATAATTTGGAAAATAAATGAAAGATTAACAACTTTTTCAAGAAATGACTTGTTCACTGTTTCTGCTGTTGCAGGACGGAGACAAAGATTTTTCCCGTGGGACAGAAAAGTATGAGGACTACCCAGAGTTCTCCTGGGTCCTGGTATAAGATAAGATACCTTTATTAGTCCCACAAGGGGAAATTTCATGTTAAGGCTGCCGACCTATTGCACGCAATGGCGGCGCCATCTTACCCTCCGACCATACATACATTACACAAAAACATCATATGGGGAAGACGGGTCAGAGAGCTATAACAATGGAAATGCACCACATGAGGAAAGACAAGGAGAAAAAAGAACTCCCCCCAGACTGAGCTCCAACAGGGAGATCAGTTTGAGAACAGAAAAAGTTCGAGTTGTATCAAGTTAAAGTTTAGTATCATGATAACCCTGATTTATAGTTGTCAGTGTCACTAGTTTGATTATTTGTGCTTTGAAGTTTCTAACAGGTTGGATGAACCTTACATGTGCATACACAGCATAACATTTCATAATGATACAGAGGACGTGTTCACCATCACGGTCCAATCACACATTTCTCGTCATTGGGATGTTTTGCTGTGAGATATAAAGTTCATTTGTTTACTGATCTGAGTGCAGATCATCAGATCTGTGAGGATGAATCATGTCGGTCTGACACTTCCAGGTTACACAACCACACTCAGTGGAAACAGTGTGTGTGTGTGTGTGTGTGTGTGTGTGTGTGTGTGTGTGTGTGTGAGAGACATCCACACCACTTCCACTCCACCTGTTTTCCACGGGCAGAGAGGATCCATCTGTGTTTATTCTTTAGATTCTTTTCTGTCTTTAATGTAACAACATGCAGATTAAACGCTCAGACTGCAGCTGACAAACTTTGTTTTTAAATGAAGTCAGTTTATCCAGTTCATCACTCTGAATGCATGACCTCTGACCTCTGTATTGTACACATACTGTATGCAAACTTGTGTTCTGGAATAGAATAGAATAGAATAGAATAGAATAATCCTTTAATTGTCCGACAAGGGGAAATTTGGTTGTAACAGCAGCCAAAAAGACAAATATACAAACAACTCCTGCACTTATATATGTATATTATATCTTATCTGTAGTCATTTTTATTTAATTTAATAACTGTACAGTACTCTGTATATAGTAACCATCATCCTTGATGTAAATATGTAAAACTTGTGTATGTTTCTGTCCTGTTTGTTTGTATATGTGTCTTTTTGGCTGCTGTTACAACCAAATTTCCCCTTGTCGGACAATTAAAGGATTATTCTATTCTATTCTATTCTATTCTATTCCAGAACACAAGTTTGCATACAGTATGTGTACAATACAGAGGTCAGAGGTCATGCATTCAGAGTGATGAACTGGATAAACTGACTTCATTTAAAAACAAAGTTTGTCAGCTGCAGTCTGAGCGTTTAATCTGCATGTTGTTCCATTAAAGACAGAAAAGAATCTAAAGAATAAACACAGATGGATCCTCTCTGCCCGTGGAAAACAGGTGGAGTGGAAGTGGTGTGGATGTCTCTCTCTCACACACACACACACACACACACACACACACACACACACACACACTGTTTCCACTGAGTGTGGTTGTGTAACCTGGAAGTGTCAGACCGACATGATTCATCCTCACAGATCTGATGATCTGCACTCAGATCAGTAAACAAATGAACTTTATATCTCACAGCAAAACATCCCAATGACGAGAAATGTGTGATTGGACCGTGATGGTGAACACGTCCTCTGTATCATTATGAAATGTTATGCTGTGTATGCACATGTAAGGTTCATCCAACCTGTTAGAAACTTCAAAGCACAAATAATCAAACTAGTGACACTGACAACTATAAATCAGGGTTATCATGATACTAGACTTTAACTTGATACAACTCGAACTTTTTCTGTTCTCAAACTGATCTCCCTGTTGGAGCTCAGTCTGGGGGGAGTTCTTTTTTCTCCTTGTCTTTCCTCATGTGGTGCATTTCCATTGTTATAGCTCTCTGACCCGTCTTCCCCATATGATGTTTTTGTGTAATGTATGTATGGTCGGAGGGTAAGATGGCGCCGCCATTGCGTGCAATAGGTCGGCAGCCTTAACATGAAATTTCCCCTTGTGGGACTAATAAAGGTATCTTATCTTATACCAGGACCCAGGAGAACTCTGGGTAGTCCTCATACTTTTCTGTCCCACGGGAAAAATCTTTGTCTCCGTCCTGCAACAGCAGAAACAGTGAACAAGTCATTTCTTGAAAAAGTTGTTAATCTTTCATTTATTTTCCAAATTATTTATTAGATTTGCCAAAATAAATCCTATTATAATTAATTAATTTTTAGGGGTTTTATTTGTTTTGAAAATCATTTAGATCGTTTCATCACATTTCGTAAAGGTAAAGTAAAATCTTAATCTGCAGGAGAGGCCAGCCACCCTTCGGAGGAAGCCCATTTCTGCCGCTTGTATTCGCGATCTCGTTCTTTCGGTCACTACCCACAGCTCGTGACCATGGGGGAGGGTGGGGACGTAGATCAACCGGGAAATCGAAAGCTTAGTTTTTACACTCAGCTCTCAGACTGGTGCAGCGGCTGCAGTGATGCAGTGATGCTCCCGCTCCCTTCTCCCGTCATTCGTGAACACTCGTGAGATATTTAAACTCCTCCACTTGGGGCAAGAACCTGACCCAGAGTGGGCACTCCACCCTTTTCTGGCTGAGGACCATGGCCTCAGACTTGGAGGTGCTGATTCTCATTCGCACTGCTTCACACTCGGCTGTAAACTGCTGCAGAGCAGTTCCAGAAAAAAACACATTACTTAAAAGTTTGCATGAATTTGCATGTTCTTTATGTCACTGACAGAAATCTGACTCCCACAGATTACAGTCAATCTGTCAGTTACTGATACTCATCTCTACCTGTTATAAAGCACATCTGGCCCAGATTCTGTTTCTTCCATTCCAGCTTCCACACCTTCCATAAAGTGAAGAAACCTTAAATTCTCCAGTATTTGTATACTTTTTTTTTTTTTACTTTAAATCAGCTGTTTTAATTAACACTTGTTTTAATTAACACTTGTTTTACTGCTTCAGGAAGACAAGACTTTGTTTTGGAAGTGAGATATTTTTTAAGGAAAATTGAGGCTGTAATTAATATACACTTTATCAGCTTTCATGATTTATATCTCTTTGAAATGAAACAAATCTGAAAAAAGTTAACATATTTTCTTTGTTTGCTGGTGACACACAGCCTCATGTCCACTTTGCACCAATGAGTGACTTTCTACATTATTTATTTAAGTTTATGTTAAAATGTACTCACATGAAGATAAGAGCACACACACACACACACACACACACACACACACACACACACACACACACACACAGTTATCTTTGTATTGTTGTTGTATTTTGCGCAAACAGGAAACACAACAAACCACAGAGAGGATCGCAGCTCGCTCCAGTTTAAGCAGCTCTGCTGATCTCAAACACTGATTACTGTTTTCTGCATGAAAGAATTATCTTTAGAATCAGCTGCATGTTACAGACATCTTAGGAGTCATGATTGAAAATACAAATTTAAATTAATTAAAATGTAAAAATGGTGCAGTGAACAATGCTGTTGACTCAGCAAGAAGGTCATGAGTTTAAATCGATGATGTTTGGAGTGACTGTCCCTGTGTGTTTACCCTGTAAGCTGTGTATGGTACACGCTGCCTTTAATCCTGTGGCAGCTGGAATTTCTCAAAGTCCATCACGTTTCAATGCAAAAAACAAAACAAAACCAGTTGAATTACCTATAATGTCCTGTTATTTGTTTAAATACTCACATTTGTTTAATCAATACTAAATGCTGTGGGTTGCAAAGCAACATTATTCTCTCTTTTTACATTCTGTGTGTAGTACAGAGGGTAACCCTTTCACACTGATACATAATACAACTGAAATATTATTAATACGTCTTCAGTGTGTTCAGTGTGAATTGGGGGCAAAATTTCAATTGTTTTAATTTATTGATTCATTTTCAAAAAAAAGTCTTCAGATCAATTCAACTTTTTTGAATTGAACTTGATATTGTAAGGTAACGATTCTATTAATACAGAGAAAAACCCAACAATCAGATGACTCTCCATGCACTTTGGTGACAGTGGGGGAAAAAAGCTCCCTTTTAACAGAAAGAAACCTCCAGCAGAACCAGGCTCAGGGACGATGTATGTGAGGAGCAGGATTTTGAATTCTGGATTTAACAGGAAGCCAAAACAGGAGAAATCTGCTCTCTCTTTCTAGTCCCTGTCAGGACTCTTGCTGCAGCGTTTTGGATCAGCTGAAGGCTTTTCAGGGAGGTTTTAGGACTTCCTGATAATAATGAATTACAGTCGTCCAGCCTGGAAGTAATAAATGCATGAACTAGTTTTTCAGCGTCACTCTGAGACAGGATATTTCTAACTTTAGAGATGTTGCACAAAATGGAAGAGGCCGTCCAGGTCTTTATGTCCATAACATGCAACTGTTTCAATTAGATTGATTGTCATTTTAACTGACTTTTTATTTTTATTTGAACTTTATTGAATTTTATTTTATTTTATTTGTATTGTTTCATTTATTGTTGCATGTGTGTTGTTGCTGCCTGTGTTTGATTGAGAAATTTCTGTAACTGTGAGACCTGGCCAAGATAGGCAGCAGCCTATCAAGGTCTCCCTTGAAAAAGAGGTTTTTAATCTCAATGGGATCGTCCTGGTTAAATAAAGTTAAATAAAAGTTAAAAAAATAATTATTGTGGGTGATTTTAACATCCATGTAGATGCTAAAAATGACAGCCTCAACATGGCATTTAATCTGTTATTAGACTCAATTGGTTTCTCTCAAAATGTAAAAGAACCCACCCACCACTTTAATCACACTCTAGATCTTGTGTTAACATATGGCATAGAAACTGAACATTTAACAGTGTTTCCTGAAAACCCTCTGCTGTCTGATCATTTCCTGATAACATTTACATTTACAATAATTGATTACACAGCAGTGGAGAGTAGACTTTATCAAAGTAGATGTCTTTCTGAAAGCGCTGTAACTAAGTTTAAGAATATAATCCACCCACTGTTATCATCTTCAATGCCCTGTACCAACACAGAGCAGAGCAGCTATCTGAACACTACTCCAACAGAGGTCGATTATCTTGTTAATAATTTTACCTCCTCACTACGTACGACTCTGGATACTGTAGCTCCTGTGAAAACTAAGGTCTCTAATCAGAAGTACCTGACTCCGTGGTATAATTCTCAAACACGTAGCCTAAAGCAGATGACTCGTAAGCTGGAGAGGAAATGGCGTGTCACAAATTTAGAGGATCATCATGTAGCCTGGAGAAATAGTTTGCTGCTTTATAAGAAAGCCCTCCGCAAAGCCAGAACATCTTACTATTCATCACTGATTGAAGAATAAGAACAACCCCAGGTTTCTCTTCAGCACTGTAGCCAGGCTGACAAACAGTCAGAGCTCTTTTGAGCCAACCATCCCTTTAACGTTAACTAGTAATGACTTCATGAACTTCTTCACAAATAAAATTTTTATCATTAGAGAAAAAATTACCAGTAATCATCCCACAGATGTAATATTATCTACAGCTACTCTTAGTACCATTGATGTTAAGTTAGACTCTTTTTCTCTAATTGATCTTTCTGAGTTAACTTCAATAATTACTTCCTCCAAACCATCAACGTGTCTTTTAGACCCCATTCCTACAAAACTGCTCAAAGAAGTCCTGCCATTAATTAATTCTTCGATGTTAAATATGATCAACCTATCTCTAATAATCAGCTATGTACCACAGGCCTTCAAGCTGGCTGTAGTTAAACCTTTACTCAAAAAGCATCTCTAGACCCAGCAGTCTTAGCTAATTATAGGCCAATCTCCAACCTTCCTTTCATATCAAAGATCCTTGAAAGAGTAGTTGTCAAACAGCTAACAGATCATCTGCAGAGGTTTATTTGAAGAGTTTCAGTCAGGTTTCAGAGCTCATCACAGCACAGAAACAGCTTTAGTGAAGGTTACAAATGATCTTCTTATGGCCTCTGACAGTGGACTCATCTCTGTGCTTGTCCTGCTAGACCTCAGTGCAGCGTTCGATACTGTCGACCATAATATCCTATTAGAGCGATTAGAACATGCTGTAGGTGTTACAGGTACTGCGCTGCAGTGGTTTGTATCATATCTATCTAATAGACTCCAGTTTGTGCATGTAAATGGAGAGTCCTCTTCACACACTGAGGTTAATTATGGAGTTCCACAGGGTTCAGTGCTAGGACCAATTCTGTTTACA
Source organism: Astatotilapia calliptera (assembly GCF_964374335.1). Lineage (NCBI taxonomy): Eukaryota > Metazoa > Chordata > Actinopteri > Cichliformes > Cichlidae > Astatotilapia > Astatotilapia calliptera. Next base: position 1,254,767 of record NC_137439.1, on the reverse strand, counting down.
TTATACATGCTTCCCTTAGGCAGCATCATTAGAAGACATAGCATACATTTACACTGCTATGCTGATGACACCCAGCTCTATCTGTCCATGAAGCCAGATAACACACACCAATGAGTTAAACTGCAGGAATGTCTTAAAGACATAAAGACCTGGATGGCCACTAACTTTCTGCTTCTTAATTCAGATCAAACTGAGGTTATTGTACTCGGCCCTGAAAAGCTTAGAAATATGGTATCTAAGCAGATTCTTACTCTGGATGGCATTACCTTGGCCTCCAGTAACACTGTGAGGAACCTTGGAGTCATTTTTGACCAGGACATGTCCTTCAACGCACATATTAAACAAATATGTAAGACTGCTTTCTTCCATTTATGCAACATCTCTAAAATTAGAAATATCCTGTCTCAGAGTGACGCTGAAAAACTAGTTCATGCATTTATTACTTCCAGGCTGGACGACTGTAATTCATTATTATCAGGAAGTCCTAAAAACTCCCTGAAAAGCCTTCAGCTGATCCAAAATGCTGCAGCAAGAGTCCTGACAGGGACTAGAAAGAGAGAGCAGATTTCTCCTGTTTTGGCTTCCCTTCATTGGCTTCCTGTTAAATCCAGAATTGAATTCAAAATCCTGCTCCTCACATACAAGCTCTTAAATAATCAGGCCCCATCTTATCTCAATGACCTTGTAGTACCATATCACCCTATTAGAGCACTTCGCTCTCGCTCTGCAGGCCTACTTGTTGTTCCTAGAGTATTTAAAAGTAGAATGGGGGGCAGAGCCTTCAGTTTTCAGGCCCCTCTTCTGTGGAACCAGCTTCCAGTTTGGATTCAGGAGACAGACACTATCTCTACTTTCAAGATTAGGCTTCAAACTTTCCTTTTTGCTAAAGCATATAGTTAGGGCTGGACCAGGTGACACTGAATGATATTATTCATCTCTGGCTCTCTTCTATAGTGAGTCTTTGTCCATTCTTCCTCCCCTGACCCTTAGACGGCCACAGCAGATGGTCACTCCTCCCTCTCCTGGTTCTGCTGGACACTTATAGTTTGTCAATAATTAACTTGCTTGATCAAAATCTGACAGTATTGTTCATAACTTCATCAAGTTTGACAAGGTCCTCAAAACTACTCGCAGCCCGACACCATGACACGGCCTAAACCTGACAGATTGTTGTATTACTGTTGTACCTCTCTCAAGATTCTTCTTACATAGTGATAAAGATTTAAATTTTTCACTCCATCAGACCTGTTGACACTGATTTAGAGCTGTTCCTTAATTTGACACATCCCTGCCTTTTATATCCCATTTATCTTCATTAAGAGAGGCTTTGACAGTCACCCTTCCACTAAGATTACATCTGATGACGCTTCTGATGCAGCTCTCAGGCTCTGTGTCTATTTTCTGCCTAAATGTTTAACAGGTCACTGTGAAGTGACGTAAGCAACTAAACAACCAACCAAACAAAAAGCTTATTCCTCTGAAACTTTCGGGGGCAAGAACTAGACTGACTGAGTGAAAAGGCAGCAAACGTCCAAAGAAAACGTTGAAAGACCTTCAGAGAGCTGAGAAATATTGCTCAGGGTCACTTTAGAAATCAGAAGTAATGAGGAAATGAGGGAGAGCTCCAGACTTTTGTTCAGTTCGGTAGGTTCTTTGGAAAGTCTTCTGTAAAATTATGGTTAAACATGTGACCTACAGTCTGACGTGCTGTGGTCAGTAAAAATGGAATCATGCTATATAAATGCAATTAATCCAGAATAAAAACAATCTCGCTGTGTTTTTTTTCAGCTTTTATTACCACATCACACAAAGAAATGATTGAAAGGACAATCTGTTAAACATAACTGTGACATTTACATCATCAAGCGAGACAGAGTTTAATTCATTCATAAAAAACATCAGTGACAATATGTAAAGATAACATAAAATCAAACTTTTTGGATCAATCAACAATGTATTAAAGGATAACTTCTATAGAGAGTTATTAACAGATGTATGATAAACAGGTAATATGATATTTATACATGATATACACGCTGAAGCTCAGTGAACTTCAAGTTTCATCCAGTCACACAGAAAGTTGTCCTCTTGGGATTTCTGTGAAGTTTCTGAAAGACAAAACATAAAAAAGAAATTTGATTCATGTGAACTGAACCTGCTTTAATACAAACAGTAAAAACAAACGTCACATGCTGCTGGTTTGAAACTTGACGTGTGTTATTGTCACAGTTTCTTTTCTATCCAGGAGATACAAGAAAAATGACACATTTAAATATTATCTAAATATGAAAACTGACCAAAAATATTCCTGCTGTTTTAAAATAAAATGTAACTGTTGATTAAGACGTCAGGTAGCTCTCCTTTCTTTAACCTGGTCCTGTGAGAGAGTTTTCAGGACTTTGTTGACCAAACCAACACCAAGAGAATCGTTTTCAAATGTAACAGTTTCTGTTGCATGTAGAAGAAATAAAAGAACAGCTTTTCATACAGACAGAGCTCTAAAGAGTATCAAAGAGAAACCCATGCACTGTTACTGAACCACGCGAGTCACAGGTGAGGACTCTGTAATATCCTCTGCTGCTTCCCACAGGGAATTTTAAACTCTGATAATCTCAAAGGCAAAACAAAAGATTTTATAAGATCACCCAACGTTCATGAGACAGAGTTTAGGAAGTTTGACATTCACCTTGGTTTTATCCACATCCCTGGATTAGACGATCAGGGAAAAAACAACTTGTTTTCTATCTCGAGGTCGATGTATAAACTGGATCTTCGTGTGTCGTCTTGTATCATTTCCACTGAGGCAACACATTTCCATGGACCGTATTTATCATTTTTTAGGATTTTTTTTTGGTCAGTTAAAAATATTTCATCAAATTTTCATGTTTAAATATTTGAAATTATTTTTTTTTGTTTAAGAAGTCCAAACCGTTACCAAAATGATTTTATTGCCTCAACGTGACAGGATGTGGACTATGAACTCTGATCCAGAGCTTTGATATTCCAACTCCCAATGGACATAAAGCAGATTTCCATTTCTAACATGCTCTCAGTTTATATCACAGCTTGACTGATCCTGGGTTATTCTGCAGTCCTCAAATGTGGAAAATTGGCAAATGCAGGTAAAAGTTTCCCAAATGCAGGCTGCATATTAACTGTCAGTGGTCTGTGTACTAAAACGTTTTCTTCTCATTGGAAAATGAACAAAAAGGTTCAATAAAGCTCAGAAAACATGTTTGTCTGTCTGTGTGTGATGGAGATAACAGTCAAACATCTCCCCAGTCACCAGGCCACAAATACAAACACGTTACATTTGTTTTGTACTCACACTGACTAATCCACAGCCGCAGAGTCATTATGATGTTAAAGATGATGGTCTTGATGAAGATCACTCTGAGAGCCAGGATGGTCAGAGACATGAGGTTCACCTTTGGATCTGCAAACAGCACAATCAGAAAAATGTCAGCCAACAAACACAAACAGCTTCTTTCAATCCACCTGTTTAATCAGATCTAATACATACCTGGCTCCAAAACATCAACACATGGGCTGGGATCACCTGGAGCTGAAGAAAATCAAACAGATAAAAGTGGTAATTAGCTTCATTTCAAAGTAAATCTTCCTTTTGAGCAGGAATTTCAAATTTCACACTTATAGCAGAAACAACAAAATGTAGTCTGACAGTAAAATACATATATGTAGGTTTCTGTTAAGATTAAAGTGTTATGTACACACGATGTTCTTATGCAAAAGTAGATTCAGTGGATTGGGGAATTACATATCAAAACAATCTGCTACTTAAATCCAAATGTGAATATCAAGCTTTTGATTGATGACACTTTTCTGAAGTATCAATGTTTTGGGTTTTTTTCCCAATTATGTCATTAATTATATGATGAAAAGAATTTGTATGAATTTCTTGATACTTACATTCACATTTCTTTGCATTTCCGCCTGGAAAAATCACCTGGTTGTACAGATCCAAGTTTGGTGATATTGCCACAGCTTTTGTCTCACGGAATTCCACGCTATAATTCCAATGATGTGATGCTGCTTTGTGTCTGCTGAACCCAGTTGCCAGGCACGCCGTATTGTTGACTTCTCCCACTCTGAAATAGGATGGCTCGTACTCTGTCCCTGAAAAACACAAACGAACAACTCATGAACAAACTGGAATAACGTGGAATTATCTGCATTCGTCTCAAAACCTCTGATCACTTGTTGACCAAAGAAACGAGGTTTAATCCAAAGAGACGAGTTCACTCACAGACACACTGTGATTCAGACATGGTCAAAAACATCTGAGCTGCCAAGATCAAACTCATCAAAAGGATAATCAGAATGATGCTGCACTCTGTAAAACACGGTTTCGAAACTTAGTAAAACTCTGCTGATGGTGTTTGTAGAGTTTTCCATGTTATTAACACGAGAACACTTTCACTTAATGGCCTTTCCACTGGAGGTTTCTCATGTGGATTTGTCTTCATTTGGTCCACAGCAGGAATTTACTACTTCATCACAACACAATTACAACTTCAGGAAGCAGCTGTTGTGACTCACACGAGTGGACATATATATGTTGAAATTATTTATCTAATATTTTAAGTTAAATATATATTTTTTACCAGCGTTATAAAACATGTTACGTGACTCAGTCTTTCGTTTTAAAGTAACTTGTTTAAAGTACATTCATGGTGTTTGGTGCAGTAGTTTCATAAAAACAAGTTATTTGTCTGTGTTGTAGTATTTAGTATTAAATAAATATAAATCTGTTCACAAATACTGTACTCAATTAAATTATTAAATTGGAGCTTTTTAGTTATGAGCGCCTGCTTGCTATGTATTTATACAAAAGTTCATTTAGTTTCAAAAATATTTTATACAGTGATGGTCAGATATTACTTTATATTACATTAAGTGCAGAGTATTTCCTATTGAGATCATATATTTAACTCAGTTCTGAATTCAGGAAAATGAAAAACATTTAATAATTTCAGTTATACTTCAGGTTAATCAGACGATCCACTTACTTGAGGATGAAATTAGTGTGATTCCTGATCCAAATATGACTTTGTAATTATTGTTATTCACACTGCAGCTAAACCAGTTACAAAAACCAGTGCAGCTCTTAACCATGTATATGTAAATAATACTAGTTTAGTAAATGTCTGTCATATTGTTTTACTTTACTGTAATATATCAGTAACATTACAAGCATGTTTGAGTTTTTGTTAATTGCTAACAGGATACAATTCTGGTAATAAAAAGCAACCTAACATAAAGTTAATGATTCAGAGATTGTGTTTGCCTCTGAGGTGCACGTCAGGAAAAACAACTGAGACAATGTTTAAAATCATCTCGCTGACTCACTTTGTTTGACCAAAAATTTGGTTCCATCACCAAATATGAGTTTAGAGGCTTCAGATCGCTTCACACATTGTTGTGGTGTTGGACAATTACTGCTCTTCACCACATACAGTTTATTTATTCTTTAAATATGAATCATGATTATAAGATCACTGTGTTTAATTTAGTGTAAGACTTTTGAAATGTGACAGAGGAAAAAGGTACTTGTTATCATTTCACCAAAAATATAAAAGAAATAAGTTCAACATCAACACTGTCATTTGATGGGTGTGAAAACATTTGATTTAAAGAGTGTTTGGATCTAGTATGTTGCTTCTGTAACCATCAGAGTCACATCATTAAGTTAAAGTATAAACTAACGTGCGCTTAAACGTCTCACCAATTATAATAACAGTACGTTTAATTTCAGATCCTACATGGAGCTCGAGCTGGATATTTTACTTGCTTCCTTTAAACAAGACGTCACCAACAGAGCATGTTTGGGACATGCAACGATAACAAATGTTCATGTTTGAAACTTACTCTTTAGTGATGAATCAGGATTTACGTTTGTTTACTGAGTTCTAATATTTTAGGATGTTCAAAAATGCTGAACATGTGTGAACAGAAAAATAATTTACTGATGGAAACGAATTTACATTTAACGACCGCACTGATACGACCACCCTAAACACTGCAGACAGATTATACGTAAACGCACTTACGTGACTGTACAGTAACTCTGACCCCAGAAGCAAAAACCAGCTTGTTGTTATTACTGTTCACACAGTGAATCAGTGGCATTCAAAAACTCAAACACTCCGTGTTTCACTCAGCTTCTGGTTCTTTTGCTAAATAAATAAACACATTTTTCTGTGTTATATAAAATGTTTCCCATCATTACAACCTAAATCAGAAATTCAGAAACAATAGTTTGGTTTACAGTTTGTGTTTTGCTGACCTGGAAGAGTTTGTTTGATTTAAGTAACATCATCTGTCCAAACAAAGACTGCTGCTCCTGTGGTTCCATCATCGCTCACTAAAATCACTCAGGTCCCATCAAATCCATTCAAGTTAAAAAGACTCAGTCTGGACTGTTTGGGAGTCAGAGCTGAAGTTTCCTCTTTTTCTCCACATCACTACTTTATTTTGTTGCTGTAGAAGCTTTTTTCTGAATAACACTTTTTCACTCACTTGTTTGAACTCTCAGACGACTTCCTGAACCAAAAATCAGTTTCCAATTATTACTCTTCACACTATGAACGATCCAGCAACAAAAACCTGCGATTCACATGCAGCAGCAGCAGCAGTGGAGCCCAACAGACAACAAACTGATATTAACTGAGTCACTGATCATGTGTTTACTTTTTCCCTTTTCCCCATAATCTCTACAATTTCCTTTTGTTAATTATGTATTTAATTAATCTAATTGGGTAAAAGATCCTTTGAGGTTTCAGGTAAAGTATCCAGTGTTTAAAAGAAAGAAGGAAAAATCAGCCAAATGAAACTGTGAATAAGGTGAAGCTGATCGAAGCTTAACTGAGGTTAAATGTATTTGTGTAATAAAAAACATGAAATAATAAATAACATTAAAAGTCTCGACCATGTAAGAAAATCCCAGCAGGTTGACTCTGTTCATCTGAGTTATATTTGTTTTCAAAGACTTATTTTTCATTACATTCACAGATTTGTGTGTGTGTGTGTGTGTGTGTGTGTGTGTGTGTGTGTGTGTGTGTGTGTGTGTGTGTGTGTGTGTGTGTGTGTGTGTGTGTGTCACTAAATGTGATAACAGAATTATCTTTAGGAAATTATAGGATGTTTTTGCTCATGTCATTTAAATCTAACATTAAAAGAATGATAATATTTACATTTTTAAAGTTGCAGATGCTGATAACGTCTCTTCTGTCAAACATGTGAGATTGGTGAAGTCGTGATTATTTAGAATTCTAACAATGTGAGATTTACTAAACATCGAACGTTGATGTGCAGTTTTAATGAAGGGAAACTCTTACTCTGATGTATTTTCAGCTCAGTTCCTCGTCCAAAGATCAGCTTTCGTGTCCCATCATTCACACACTGACTTACTTCATCACAGAAACTGAACAGGTCAAAGTGTCGCCTGCTGTTTATGGATCGAGGACATTTAAGTGCAGAAGTAGTCAGAACCAGTGTCTCTGGCCTGCTTAAACCTTAAAACCAAACATTAAGCTGTCATGTGAATGAAAAGCATTATTTAAGGACATTAGTTCACTCACTCATACCTCGCACCCTTAAAGCTGCACTTTGTAACTTAAATGGTTATATAAATATACAGTGTTTGGACTCTTAGAATGAACAATAACTATCAAATTAAAATCAATTTAATAACTAATAACTTCTAATAACGCCTCGTTTTTCTTCTTCTCTTGCAGTAAACACGACTCACTCACTGTCAGAGAGGATGAGTTTCATTCCAGATCCAAACTGTAGTTTTTCATCAGCTGATGAGAAGACTGATCAATAACTTATCTACACCTTACAGGACGTTTGTGTTCAGTGTCATTTTTCTCTTTGCATGTTTTTAGATAAATGATCTTATTTAAAAATTATTATTTACTAAAAATCTTTTTTGAGAAAAAATATAGATCAGTATTTTCTGTGACTTTAGAAAAAAAGTCATATTCCAAATGTAAAATGAGAAGTGTTCAGTGATGTTTGTTTGTTTCATAAACCTACTTTTCTCTATTTTCAGCTCGGTTCCGTCTCCAAACACGAGTTTTCCCGTCCCATCATTCACACAGTGAAACACTTCTTAACTTAAACTCAGTAATCAGCTGACATCTTCACAGTAACTAATAACATATATAATTATAAGAGTAATGATATTAACAGCTAAGCACGTAGGATCAGTCGTGTATTTACCTCAAATTTAACCTAAAAGACTGAAACTCAGTGATCATAATCTTATTCATCAACTTTGGTTTGCAGATGAAGCTGATCGTTTCAAGATTATTTTGGGTTGTTGAAATATTAACTTGTAAAATCTCTTAAGAATACAATAAATACAATTACTCCGTGTTGTGCTGACAAACTGTGGCTCTGTAACAGACGTATTAAAGTGTAATGATGTTCAAGAAGACGTCAGGACAAAAGAAAAACGGTTTCAAAGACAGAAAGGACCCATTTAGTTCTGAGTCATGATTAATAAATGATAAATGGCTCACAAGTTTGAATAACCAGCCTGGTTCCACCTCCAAAGCGGAGTTTTCTGCCTCCAGAGTCAGTCACACTGCACGCTGCTGCAAACCAAAAACCTGAACTACAAAACTGCATTTAGTGTAAACGGTTTGTTTGTGACAATAACTGCTGATAACTCAGTGAAGTGTTTCTTACATATAAACTCAAGTTTCATGCATTCAGTCATGAAATTATGAAATTTTGTCCAACAACTTTCTTGAACACATGAAACTATTGTAATGTTTCTTTTAAGTAACTGCAGGCACTTTACATTTACTGCTGAATTATGACTTTTTTCAATGGTTGGAGTTTAAAGCATGTTTTTGTGTGTAATGTTGTAGAGTTAATCTGAATGATTGCTCCGCTGTAATGTTGTGACTGATAACTTCTATACACCATCTTTGGATTATGAATAAAACGAGCTTACAGGCATCAACTGTGAGTTTGGTTTAAGAAAACAAAACCCCAACAAAGTAAATCACATCTGCATCTGATGACAATAATTCACCAGCTGATGTTACAATAACAGCTGACCTCACTTTTACTTAAGACTGAATATTAATGTAGTAAAACTACCTTCAGTCCCATCTACAGTTCAGACTTACTGGTTTCTACATGCAGAGTTGTTCCAGTGCTGAACAGGAGCTTAACGCCGTCATTCACACACTGAGAACAGACTCAGCAAAAACCAGTGAGGACTCAGCGAGGGGCGAAATACATGAAACCAGTTTAAGGCTGGACTTTTGTTCCTGTGTTTATAAAGGATTTAAAGCGACTGGAAATAAAAAACACATATTGTTACCATAAGGTAGACGTGGCAGTCACAATGTAACTGTAATTACCAAGGTTACCAAACCTCCACGTACTGAACTACTCCTTTGGTTAAACAGATGGACTTACTGAAGCCTTCACCACAGGTGAGTTTCTAAAGCCCAGAGTCAGTCACACACTCAGAGACTGAAACAGCACCATGAAGTGTGATACATGTAGGGGCCCGGTGAAGAATAACCACAGAGACATGTTTCTGATGTCAGTCATAGTGATTTAGTTCATCATGTTTTTGAATTATATTATGTGATATTTATTCTCCTGTGAGAACACCATCTGACCATGATGAGGTCAGACTTCATAAAAAACGTAAAGTTATTCCTTTTATTTTTACATGATTTCATTTTAGTTGTTTTGATGGCTCAGCAGGAGAACAGCGAAAGAAATTAGGATTTATTTTAAGTCTTCTTTCTTCAAACAAACAGACTGGTTTACACACTTGACTCAATGTGTTTTGGAGTCAATTAATAAAAAAACTGTTTTTTATTAAAATGTTTTTGTTTTTAAATCTCAGAGTTAAACTGATTCTGTTAACAGCTGTTTAAATGTTCTGACGTGTGGCACGTTAAATCTACATGTGACTTTTATAAATCATTCTTTTCCAACTGAATCAAACTCCAACACTGTCATCAATAAACTGTATTATATATCTGGAATATTTGAATCCGACTCACTGCTGTTTACAGTCAGCTTAGTTCCTTTTCCAAAGAGAAGTTTCCAGTTTGCTCCTGAGGCAGTCGCACTGTAGAGCTGATCTCAGCATTAACTGGAGTCAGAATCAAATCACTGATGATGGGACAACTTTGGCGTTTTGAAAACTTTGTTACTTTTAGTACGTTTTTTATCTGTGAGACAGTGAAGAGTAACAACATGCAGATGTTCTAGAAACAGACTTTGTGTCTACTTTTACTTCACAGATATCTGTGGACTGCTGGTATAAATGGGGATAGTTAGCTGAGAAACGTCCGCTGTATCATTTCTGTTCCCTAAATAAAAACGACTTACTTGATTCAGTTCTAACTTTTGTGCCCAAACCAAAGACGACTCTGGAGTTTCCGTAGCCAGTCACACAACAAAAAACACAATCACACAAACTGACTTCAGTTAAATGCATTTCCTGAGTGCACATGCCCACAAACAACATATTAACTTATTCATAAAACATCTTTGGCTAATAATATTTTACTTTTTATTTTATTTTTTACCAAATCTCATTTGGCTTAAAATGAAATATTAATATATATAAAAATATAAGAGTAGCCAAAATCTACACGTGACAGTTATATGCAGGTCAGAGTGTGATGACGTGTATGTCAGGTAAACATTAACAACATAAGTGATAATTACAGAACTGAAAGTTTAAAGTTTCTGTCCAAATAAGTAAAAGACAAACTCAGATGTTTACAAACACTCACCTGACTGAACTATGAGTTTACTACCAGAACCAAAGACCAGCTTGTTTCCATAGTTATTCACACAGTAACACTAACAGTGACATAAACCTAAGAGATAAGCTCTGACACAGAAACTAAAATTAGTGCTGATGAAATGTGGAATAATCCAAAATGCAGGAATAATTTTCCATGTTTGGTTTTTATTACTAACTGTGGTTTGATTTAACGAACTGCTGGTAATAATTCCACTTACTGTCCATCACCGTCATTTTTATGCCGTTCCCGAAAACTATTTTCCAGCTCCCCGTCCCAGTCACACAGTGTGTGTGCGCTCAGCAAAAACGACCTGAGAAGGTCGTCGTCTGTAAGAAGCTGTGCGCTAATCAGTAAAGAACTGCTAGATTACTAGATTATTGGTTTGTGGTAATTTATGTGTTATGTTTTTTATCTTTATAGCTAAAAACCTCAACATAACTAATTATAACATGAAGAATATCATTAAACTGCAAACACATACAGAGGCTGAACTGTGTTTGCACAGATGTGAACAGTTACAGTATTACAGCCATGCGCCTGCTGGGTTTCTCTCTGTGTGTGATTGTAGGGTCTGCCTTACAGTATGAAGCACCCTGAGGTGACTGTAGTTGTGATTTGATGCTGTATAAATAAAACTGAATTGAAAATTGAATCATTACAAGAACTGTGTTTGTGTCTAATAATAATAATAATAGTGTGACATTGTTTGGGATGTGAAAAAGGACTTACTGGAGCTAACTGTCAGTGTAATGCCAGAACCAAAGCTGAGTTTGGATGATCCAGAGAACGTCACACTGTGACCGCTGTCAGCACTTAAACCCAGAGCTGCAGGTGAGCGTGAGTGAACGTCTTCACCTTTAAAGGTGTTTAAATAAATCATGAACGTCTTGATTAATCGAACTGCAAAATGAGTAAAATCAGTTGATTTAAAGTCATTGTCGACAACGCCACATAAAGGACTCACTTGGTGTTTAGTTGTTGCAACACGTGTAACTACTTAGGTAACTAAAGTACATGAAAATTATTTTTAAGTCCGATACTTAATATTTACTAAAGTTACTCACTGGTTACTATGGTTACTTTGGTCGTCCCTCCAGCTCACACAGTGGAGGCAACATGAACGTTTACCCACAGCAACGATGGGCAGACAAGTGAAAACTTTGTCTGGATGTCATGTGTGTATTTTATATATTGTTGTTTTATTGCTGTTTCTCAAACAACTATTTAGCAAATTTGTTTAATCAAACTAACAGAACAGCAAAAATTTAAACTGCACTTACTGGAACTGACGGACAGTTTAATGCCAGAACCAAACAGGAGTCTGACGCCTCCAGTCACACTTGGAGAAATGCTACCACATAAACTCATAGCTGACACATGGAAGAGCAACAGGTAGTGAACACGTGCAGCATGTTTCTGAATCTGAAAATATTTCCAGTATTTGAAAATGATTAAAACTTTAACATGGGTCCGTTTTGAGTTTGGCTGCAGTTCTTCCAGATAATGATTGAAACATCTAAACTGCTCTGCTTTTCTAACTGTGGTGTCATAGCTGAAGGTGATGTAATGGTCATTAGTGCTCTGATTAAGGACTTCATGTTAAGTATCGTATTAAATCAAAAAGCTGTTTTTATTCACAAATCAACAAGTAGCTGTAACTGCTGTGGGCAGTGTTTCAGTCCTGCACTGAGCTCTCCTTCTCAGGATTTCACAGTTTCATCACTTTAACAAATGTACAGTATGTTACAGGAAACAGTAAATATATTGTTTATATATTATTTGAATTATTTGGATACTCACTGGCTTCAGTGATTAATTTAACACCAGCCCCAAAGAATAACCTCCAGCTTGCTCCAGTCGCAGTCACACAGTCGCTCCTCTCACACAAATAAGTGATCGACAGTGATGAACACTGAAGTCGTGATCTGTGAGCTGCATATATGGAAAAGCTCAACATGGACGCACAACATCACCAGTACAAGAGATACCAGTGTAAGTGCACCAGTATCACGTATCCAATGCTCAGATAATAAATGTGTTTTTCCAAATGTCAGTTTTTAGGTTTGTGAGCAGCAGTCAGAGAGGATGTGTTCCAGGCTGTACGTGCACCACTGCTCTAACCCAAACTTACACTTTTATAATCTGTCATTTACTATAAAAGCACTTTGAGCTCTGCTGAAAAGCCCAAACAGAAACGACATCTTTGTGTGGACGCAACGGTTAAAAACAGCTGAATGCATCAAAGGGCTGACTCACAGGGAGCTCGTTTAGCATGTTATTATCTCATATTTCACACAGTGTCAAAGTACAAACTGACACTCACTGCTTTGTAGAGAAACTTTGGTTCCTTCTCCAAAGATCAGTTTGAAGTTTCCTGATCCAGAAGTCACACAGTGGATCTGAGCTCAACACAAACTGGCTGCCACTGCTCACATGTGTGTGACAACACAACAACAGCTAATCTATACGTGGTTTTTCTAAAAGTAAATGTGAACAAAGACTTGTGATGTCCACTTATACAGGACATGCTGCTGATTATCTGCTGGAATGCAAAATGAATTTACTCAACTATAAATTTGAGGTTTTACTTGAACTGTTCTTTCAATAACCATATTTTAGAGGAAAATGTTGGTTTTATAGGAGCTTTAATTATTTTAAATCTAAAGATGCAAAATAAAAACAGTTGAACATGATGAAGTTTGTCTGTACAAAGAAGGAACGATGAGATTTTCCCACCTGATCGTCTTTTCAGAGTGACTGTGTCGCTTTACAGTCAGACTGAGCAACACTGTTGGAGGGTTTATTATTTGATTTTATGCACTTGATGTATAACAGAAATGATACTCACACATTTCAACAGTCAGCCGAGTTCCCTCGCCAAAAACTATTTTTCTGTTTCCACTTCCAGTCACACAGTGCGCCGACGCTCAACAACAACTACGAGCTCACAGTTTCATGTGTCAGGACACGTGTGTGTGTTTCCCCTGATGTCTGATACATTTAGTTGATATTTGGACTCTCACAAATAATTATTCACTGAATGATCAAACAGTTTGTTAACATGAAACACTGCAGCAGCTGAATGTCACGCATCGCTGCCCCGTTAACTCTAAATGTTTGACACAGCAGCTGTTTAGTGCGCAGAGATACTCACTCGTTTCTACCATTAGTTTGGTTCCTGTGCCAAAGACCAGTTTGTAGCTTCCAGTCAGAGACGCACAGTGAAAGATATCAGCACAACTCCACGCAGAGACGGCTCAAACAGAGCCACAGTTGTCTGTGTAACATATATCGACATATAGACTTTAAAACTTTACTGACAGACTGAACAATTTTACTTGTTAAAATTTACCAGTGAAAATTCAGGTAATAAAAATGATAAAAAATAAAATATAAAACTTTCATTGTGTCCTTCACAGAACGTTGATTTTGTTATAGAAGTTTAAATCATTAGGATTGGACGTTAAAGTCACTGCGATTAACATTTATAAAAATTGTTGTTTCATTATTTGATTTTTATCAGCGTAAAGCGCATCGTCATTATATTCAGTTTATTCTGATCGTGGTTTATTGTACTGGTCTTACTGGTTTCAGTGTTCAGTCTGATCCCTGCTCCAAAGACGAGCTTGTTGTTTCTGTTTTCCACACAATAAGAAACACAAACTCACAGTGACAGAGCTGCTGTCATGCAGCACACCAGATAACATAATAAATAAATAGAAAATATACGTTAAACCTTTGAATTTCATGATGGATCTTTTTATATCTTTGCAAATCTGCAGTTGAAGGTTTTGCATTTCTAATAAAAGACTTAACTGTTAAAAAAGAACAGAACTCTGGAGATTTCATTTCACTTAATAATAAATGAACTACTGAAATATTAAAGTGATATGTGTTGAATAACGTGTATATTATGTGTGGCTGATGGAGTTTGGCCGGTCAGACTCACGTGTTTGACCCACAGAACAAAGACATCCATCATTGTTCTCATTCACATGCAGCGAACATGTTTGGAGCTCAAACTATTTAAACATCGTTTGTATTAAGTTTCTGTTTGTCTGAATCCTCAGGATTTCTTTTTCAGTGACGGAGTTTCACAAAAGCTGACTTTCCTTCTACTGTAAACATTTATATATGTGATATATTTAATCATATGGACACTAATGATACCAAGTAACCTTAAGATTAAAATGAATTCAACTTACTGGCAGCAACATGTAGCTTTGTGCCTCCTCCAAAAATCATCCTATTAACATTCACACAGTTCAAAGCGCCAGTGCTAAAACACCATCAGTGCAGAAACGCTGCTGAGATGGACTCCAGAAGCACAAATATATATTTCAAATATTTCAATCAACTCTCATTAAATCATCATGTTAATCATTATCTGTGCTTCTTTAAAAGAATCCCCATGGCAACGATGTTACTGATAAACGAACTGGACTTTTACTTTGGTTCCACAGAAAAGCTGAATTGCGGTCTGACTTTCTTTGTACCATTTTTCAGCCCCTGAATGTTGATTTGAATTCATATCATTACTTACAGGTTTCAACGACTAATCTGGTTCCTCCTCCAAACAACATCTTATATCCAGCATTCACACAACATGAAGCTTCACAGCACAAACCTGGATCAGAGAACTTACTGCTTTCAATGGTTAATCTGGTTCCCTTTCCAAACATTATCTTAAATCCACCATCCTTCACACAACATGTCGACCCTCAACACAAACTCAGCACTGCTGTTTATTAGTTATGGTTTTACTTCTTCAGTGTTTCTGTCAGGCTGGTCTAATATTAACGTGCTGTGCTCGTATTTACTGATGTCAATGTTTAATCTGTTTATTTCTGTAGAACTAAAAGAGTTAAAATTCTCTTTTTTAGGATCTTTTGTTTCCACACGTATCTAAAGACTGACGATTTTCAAAATAAAAGTAGTACATAAGCCTGACATTTACTGAATCAGTTCCACATACGCACGTTTTTCATATGAAAACCACAGTGTGCTCTGTACTTACTGGGTTCCACAGTTAGTTTGGTTCCAGTTCCAAATATAAGCTTAACTCCAGCACCGTCCTTCACACAACAGGAAGACCCACAACACAAACTCAGCACCGACTCTGAGTCCTCTCAGAAAGATAAAAACTCATATAATTGATGTGATTACAAGCTGGTTGTGTTTTTTATGTTAACAATTGATTATTGAGCCTTAATTGATTATTAATATTGAGACCAAATAACTGGAAATGTTTTGGTTTTTTTCTAAGAGCTCTTTACGTCTTGCATTTGTGACTTGCTGACACGAGTCGATCTTTGTTTGATACTCACTGCTCTCCACAGTCAGCTCGACTCCCTTTCCAAACATGATTTTCCAGTTTGAGGAAGTAGTCACACAGTTCAAATCATCTCAACAATAACTGGAGCTATAAAAGCATGCTTGTATAAATCTAGAAGAAATATACATATATATTCAATTAAAATGTATTTTTAATCAGTTATAAATGTGTGACGTACAGTCAGACGGGTCCTGGATAATGAAACTAGAGGATTACAGTGAATCATACTCACACAAATCAACAGAAAGCCGAGTTCCCTCAGCAAAAAGTATTTTTTGGTTTCCAGTCACACAGTGCAGCTCCCCTCAACAATAACTCTGACACGGTTTCATTTCAGGATTTCAATTTGCATTTGTGTTAGTAGATATTTAAGTCTGAATTAGAAATATCCAATGAGAGGTGAAACAAGCAGTAATAAATGAGAGAACAGGGCGATAGAAACATGGCTCCTATTTTGTGTCGTCCTCCAAACTTATGATTAGAAAACAGGAAGCTGCTGCGTGAATAATCACATGTTTGAATATTTCGTTTTAGTTCATTTTGAATTCAAACTGGACTTACTGGCTTCAACGTTCAGCCTAGTTCCCGACCCAAAGATGAGCTTGTTTCCAGTATACACACAACAGGAAACACCTCTACACAAACTCTACACAACTAACAGTGCTGCCGCTCATATTATTAATTCATCTGACTCATCTGAATAAATAACACAGTTGTTGATATTGTAAAATAATGTAATTTAAGGCAGAAAGTTCATTATGAAGTTCCTGTGTGTAATTATTATGGAAGCATTTTCAGAAAAACTGAACTGTAAAAAAGTCTTTTTAAACTTTTACGCTCCAAAATTTAGAGAATCAGTGAGAACCAAACAGACTGAAGCTCCACAGCAACCATGGTTTCACACACAGTTCGTACTGTGACCAGTGAACCAGAGCCAGGAGCCAAAAGCTGAACCTGGAGTTCAGATTAAATCACATTTGACTTTTTCTGGTTGTTTTGTGTGAAACAGCAAAGGTCGAACTTCAGCCTGACGTTTCTCAGAGTCTGTTTTATTATTTCATTGTTCGTTTGTATCCTAATATAGTGATGATTTGTTAAAAAACAACTTTACTTATATTACTTACTGGTTTCAATGGTTAATCTGGTTCCTTTTCCAAACATTAGCTTATATCCACCTCCTCCAGTCACACAATGAAGAACTTCATAACACAAACGTCTCCAATGATTCATGTTGAAAGATTAAATCACTGTTTGGCAGGATTGCAGGTTTCTGGCTACACACCATTCTTCTTAACTTATTCTTATTTTATGCCACTTTGATCTACTGTCTGCATATCATTGGCTTTCAAATGATAAATGATCTGCATCAGTTCCACATACGCACGTTTTTCATATGAAAACAACAGTGTGCTCTGTACTTACTGGGTTCCACAGTTAGTTTGGTTCCAGTTCCAAATATAAGCTTAAACCCAGCACCATCCTTCACACAACAGGAAGACCCACAACACAAACTCAGCACCGACTGGGTTCAATGGTTAATCAACATGTTTTGTATTATTTCCTTTTTGACTGAGTGATTTCTTTTCATGGGCCTTCAGAATAAATTGATAACATTGGCAACATATGTTTGTTTATTTATTAAATATTAATTAATAGTTAAAATTAAAATTATTAAAATGATTAATTTCTTAAGAAAATGACCCATTAAATACTATATATGCTGTTTATATGCAAGTTTTACTCTGAGCTGTGTTTTTCTTTGGTTTCCAGCTGTTTAAAAATATTTCGTTCTCATTTCAACACTGATCATAATTAATATCATTACTCACTGGGTTCAATGGTTAATCTGCTTCCACTTCCAAATGTCACCTTAGCTGCAGCAAAAGTCACACAGCATGAAACTCCATAACACCAACCTGACACTGAGTCGTGCTGAACTTTGGAAAACATGAATTTCGTATTTGACAATTTTCTCTTTAAATAACTATTTCATGAGAAAAATGATCTGCTATGTTATTTTCATAGTATTAACATGGCATTGATTCATCCTTCGTACAGGTATTTATGTGATGAAATTAAAAGTATTACTGAATATTTCTTCACTCTATGATGGTTTAATGAGACTCAGATGAGGCAATAGAGCATCACTGCCATTGTCCATTTAAATTCACACATTTAATGTCTTATATTGCTTTTAATACTTACAGGATTCAACAATTAATCTGGTTCCACTTCCAAAGGTGATCTTATTCCCACCACTAACAGTCACACAGCACACAGCTCCATGCCACAAACCTCAGCTGTGATCATCTCAAACAAACTATCAGGAAAACACGAAGACACAAGCCAGCATCGCCAAACTAACCAGAACAGGTATTAACATAGAAATTCTGATGTTTAGTGTAAATTTGATATGCAGTACTGTGTTGTTTTCCATACTGAATACAGGAATTCTTAGTTAATGTCTTTGAATGACAAAGACAACATAGCAGTAGTTACATCGTTTTCCCCTGATTTCTGTCAAACAGCCATATTTTATCAGTATTGACATATTCAGTCTATTCTGTCTGTTTGTGTTTCTTTTATTTGTCAGTTTTATAATCCTGTTCCTCATTTTCATCACTGTTCATCACACATTAATTAAATTAATGTGAACAACAATATTTGCTGCTACTGTTGCCTTATATGCCCTTTATTTAAACACTTACTTGGATTAACGGTTAATCTGGTTCCCCGTCCAAAGATGATCTTATTAGCAACATTCACACAGCATGAAGCCCCATAACACAAACTAACACAAACTAACACAAACTAACACAAACTAACACAAACTAACACAAACTAACACAAACTAACACAAACTAACACAAACTAACACAAACACTGGGTAACTGAATTTTTCACCATTAATAATCACACTGTTCGATGCTCTTTTCTAAGACACAGATATACATTCATTCTTAATTGGTGTCTATCTTTTAAAAGGTTTCTGCTTCTATTTTAGAGATGCAGGTTTCTAACGTCCCAGCATAATTTATCTCCACTTAATCTTAATTTTATTTTATTTTATAACAGTCAGTTCTTCTGCTGTGGTTGTTCAAACACACACATTATGCAGATGTGTGATTTTAGGGTTGTTTTTAAAAGTAAAAAGTCTTTCAGTAACCATAAAGACTATTCTATGACTATTCTGTCAGCGCTGCACTGAACTGTTTCATGTTTTCTTTTTCGTTTTTGTTCATTTGCTGTTGATTTGACAAACATGTTGAGACTGAATCCTCTAATATTCATAATCACAGATTTTCAATCAGTGTGTTTCTGAAGTTAATTTAAACCTTTTCTCATCAACATCTAGCATAACATAAAATACTAAGACTTACTTGGATTAATAGTTAATCTGGTTCCGCGTCCAAAGACGATCTTATTAGCAGCATTCACACAATGAGAAGCCCCAGTACACAAACTCAGCATTGAATAACGGAGCTAAACTGCACTTTAAAAGCACATTTTTTACAGCTGATGATTCTTATTCATCTTGTTTTTTAAGCAACAAATATATTTTAATTCTTAAATTTGGTCTTTTTTAAATGTTTCTGACGGGATTTTTCTAGATTTGTTCATTTTATTCTTACTGTTCTTGGGTTTTTGTTTTTAAGTAAAACACATCATCATAATACTTACTGGGTTCAATGGTTAAACTGGTTCCACTTCCAAACATTAGCTTTGTTCGACTGCCATCATTCACACAGCACGAAGGCCTTCAACACAAACTCAGCAGCCTTCTGTTAATATACATGTGATGTGATTTAAACTGTTACACCTGGACCTCTGTCCAAACAGTGTGTCGTTACAGGACCACAAACAATCACACAACATGAAGACAAACACAAAATCAGGAATTAATTTACTAATTTGCTCCCATTTCCAAAACAAATTTAGTCTCTCAGCTTAATATTTCCTGATTTTCCTTCATGGACCTGAGTCAAGTTACTTACTTGGTTCAACAGTTAATCTGGTTCCACTTCCAAAGATAAGCTTGTATCCACTGCCACTCGTCACACAACATAACGACCCACAACACAAACTCACCACTGACTTTGACTCAGCTCAGGAAGATCATAAAGAATATCTCTTACAGAATTTATGCTCTTGCATGTTGATATAAATGTTACGAATTATTTCTCAGCATTTACCAAATTAATCATGTTGATTTGTTAAATACAGTTAAGTTGTGCTTTAAAAGTATTTTGTATTTATAATCAATAACAGTACTCACTGGGTTCAACCAATAATCTGCTTCCTCGTCCAAATATCATCTTAGTCGCACCAACATTCACACAGCATGAAGCTCCATAACACAAACCAGCTAATGGATCATGATGCTCATGTTTCATTAGCTGCATAGTTTACTTTAACAAAACAAGCAAAAAAACGACCGTGTGAGAAACATTAATAATCTGCAAATTTGGATTGTTGGTGTACAGCTGACATGAAGAACATTTATTTCCATATCAGTGAATTCTTTGTTGATAATGTGATAAAGATAACAAACGATTGTTTTTATTGTACTTTTGATGAAACTCAGATGAGACTTTAAAGCTTTAACATGAACACTATGTTCAGTCAGAATAAGGTGTGATATAGTTTATGATTTATGTGAAATGTTTCTTTTACTCACTGGATTCAACAGTCAGTGTGATTCCTCTCCCAAAGAAGATCTTATTCTGATTTGCACCAGTCACACAACAAGAAGCTCCATAACACAAACTCAGCAGAGCTAAAGATCAGAACTGAGACGTGAACTCTAAACATTCATATTCAGACGCGATTAAATCATCGAGATCCTCTCACATGTTTTTACACTTTGCTGTGTGATTTGACCTCACATGGTTGCACTGGTGATGCTGGTCATGATTCACGTATAATTAGGTTTTAATCAATCAGTCCATCAGCATGCACTGTGTTTAAAGATGATTCGATTCAAATATAAATACAAACAATATGTTCCACTGCATATAATTACTTAATTACTTAATTTCACTGTCTACAGATTTTGGTCTTTTATTACACAACATGATGTTTTGTGCATATAAAATCACAAATTTAATTACTTAGAATATTTTGGTGTGTACTTACTGGGTTCAACAATTAATCTGGTCCCCTTCCCAAATATCATCTTAGTTCCAGCTCCAGCATTCACACAGCACGAAGCTCCGCA
Source organism: Astatotilapia calliptera (assembly GCF_964374335.1). NCBI lineage: Eukaryota > Metazoa > Chordata > Actinopteri > Cichliformes > Cichlidae > Astatotilapia > Astatotilapia calliptera. Next base: position 1,233,394 of record NC_137439.1, on the reverse strand, counting down.
ACACAAACTGAGCACTGGTGAACTTCATTTATCAACAGCGATTTTGTCTCATTTAAGACATTTGTTTATTAAAAATACTGCCATCATTATTGCATATATATTTACCTAACTGGTATTACTGGTATACTGATGATTTTTATGTTCAGTCAGTGTTAAATATGTTATTCACATTTACTGAAGCATTAAAAGTCTATTTTTAGTGTTTCTGATTTAGTATGTAACTCTAAAAAAGTAAGGTATGATTTATGATTTATATTAAACACTTTTGTACTCACGAGATTCAACAGTCAGTGTGATTCCTCTCCCAAAGATGATCTTGTACTGACTTGTACCAGTCACACAACAAGAAGCTCCATAACACAAACTGAGCAAAGGGATGGACTGAGCTGCTGAGATCTTAATTCTAAACATTCATATTCAGATTTGATTTAATCATCACCTCACATGTTTTTACATTTTGCTGTGTGATTTGTCCTCACATGATAATGTGCATTAAAGTAAAATATTATACTGGTGATGCTGGTCATGATTCACATATATTAGGTTGTAATGAATCAGTTCATCAGCATGCACTGTGTTTAAATATAAATATAAATAAAATCATGTTCCACTGCATATAAATACTTACTGGTTTCAATGGTTAATCTGGTCCCACTGCCAAAGAAAATCTTATTAACACTGCCAGTATTCACACAGCATGAAGCTCCATAACACAAACTCTGCATGTGACCAACTGTGATCCACTTATATCTTTGTAAAATAAAGGAAATCAAATTTCTAATATTAAGATTTGAGCTTTATTCACTTTTGTATTTCAGATTATTTCTAAAGAACGCTCATTTGAGTTTCCCCCTGTTATTAATAGATTACTACTTCTTAATCAACTTAAACCTTTATTAGCTCTGTGAGCTGTTATTACACCACAGCATCATGTAGATCAAACAAAAACTCTTAATTTGTGAAAATTTGATGTTTTGAAGTTTTCCGCTTGACAACAGTGTTATATATTTCTGGTTTGGTGAGAGATATATTAACCCTGATTTTCATAAATATCAGAATTGAAATGGTTTCAATGATAGTTTTAGTTCCGCTTCCAAAGAAGATCTTATCCTGACTTTTAGCAAACACAAAACCATATATTCTACTTTACTGACATTTTCAGTTTCTCAGCTTGATATTTCCTGATTTTCCTTCATGGACCTGAGTCAAGTTACTTACTTGGTTCAACAGTTAATCTGGTTCCACTTCCAAAGATAAGCTTGTATCCACTGCCACTCGTCACACAACATAACGACCCACAACACAAACTCACCACTGACTTTGACTCAGCTCAGGAAGATCATAAAGAATATCTCTTACAGAATTTATGCTCTTGCATGTTGATATAAATGTTACGAATTATTTCTCAGCATTTACCAAATTAATCATGTTGATTTGTTAAATACAGTTAAGTTGTGCTTTAAAAGTATTTTGTATTTATAATCAATAACAGTACTCACTGGGTTCAACCAATAATCTGCTTCCTCGTCCAAATATCATCTTAGTCGCACCAACATTCACACAGCATGAAGCTCCATAACACAAACCAGCTAATGGATCATGATGCTCATGTTTCATTAGCTGCATAGTTTACTTTAACAAAACAAGCAAAAAAACGACCGTGTGAGAAACATTAATAATCTGCAAATTTGGATTGTTGGTGTACAGCTGACATGAAGAACATTTATTTCCATATCAGTGAATTCTTTGTTGATAATGTGATAAAGATAACAAACGATTGTTTTTATTGTACTTTTGATAAAACTCAGATGAGACTTTAAAGCTTTAACATGAACACTATGTTCAGTCAGAATAAGGTGTGATATAGTTTATGATTTATGTGAAATGTTTCTTTTACTCACTGGATTCAACAGTCAGTGTGATTCCTCTCCCAAAGAAGATCTTATTCTGATTTGCACCAGTCACACAACAAGAAGCTCCATAACACAAACTCAGCAGAGCTAAAGATCAGAACTGAGACGTGAACTCTAAACATTCATATTCAGACGCGATTAAATCATCGAGATCCTCTCACATGTTTTTACATGTTGCTCTGTTCTTTGACCTCACATGGTTGCACTGGTGATGCTGGTCATGATTCACGTATAATTAGGTTTTAATCAATCAGTCCATCAGCATGCACTGTGTTTAAAGATGATTCGATTCAAATATAAATACAAACAATATGTTCCACTGCATATAATTACTTAATTACTTAATTTCACTGTCTACAGATTTTGGTCTTTTATTACACAACATGATGTTTTGTGCATATAAAATCACAAATTTAATTACTTAGAATATTTTGGTGTGTACTTACTGGGTTCAACAATTAATCTGGTCCCCCTCCCAAATATCATCTTAGTTCCAGCTCCAGCATTCACACAGCACGAAGCTCCGCAACACAAACTGAGCACTGGTGAACTTCATTTATCAACAGCGATTTTGTCTCATTTAAGACATTTGTTTATTAAAAATACTGCCATCATTATTGCATATATATTTACCTAACTGGTATTACTGGTATACTGATGATTTTTATGTTCAGTCAGTGTTAAATATGTTATTCACATTTACTGAAGCATTAAAAGTCTATTTTTAGTGTTTCTGATTTAGTATGTAACTCTAAAAAAGTAAGGTATGATTTATGATTTATATTAAACACTTTTGTACTCACGAGATTCAACAGTCAGTGTGATTCCTCTCCCAAAGATGATCTTGTACTGACTTGTACCAGTCACACAACAAGAAGCTCCATAACACAAACTGAGCAAAGGGATGGACTGAGCTGCTGAGATCTTAATTCTAAACATTCATATTCAGATTTGATTTAATCATCACCTCACATGTTTTTACACTTTGCTGTGTGATTTGTCCTCACATGATAATGTGCATTAAAGTAAAATATTATACTGGTGATGCTGGTCATGATTCACATATATTAGGTTGTAATGAATCAGTTCATCAGCATGCACTGTGTTTAAATATAAATATAAATAAAATCATGTTCCACTGCATATAAATACTTACTGGTTTCAATGGTTAATCTGGTCCCACTGCCAAAGAAAATCTTATTAACACTGCCAGTATTCACACAGCATGAAGCTCCATAACACAAACTCTGCATGTGACCAACTGTGATCCACTTATATCTTTGTAAAATAAAGGAAATCAAATTTCTAATATTAAGATTTGAGCTTTATTCACTTTTGTATTTCAGATTATTTCTAAAGAACGCTCATTTGAGTTTCCCCCTGTTATTAATAGATTACTACTTCTTAATCAACTTAAACCTTTATTAGCTCTGTGAGCTGTTATTACACCACAGCATCATGTAGAGCAAACAAAAACTCTTAATTTGTGAAAATTTGATGTTTTGAAGTTTTCCGCTTGACAACAGTGTTCTATATTTCTGGTTTGGTGAGAGATATATTAACCCTGATTTTCATAAATATCAGAATTGAAATGGTTTCAATGATAGTTTTAGTTCCGCTTCCAAAGAAGATCTTATCCTGACTTTTAGCAAACACAAAACCATATATTCTACTTTACTGACATTTTCAGTTTCTCAGCTTAATATTTCCTGATTTTCCTTCATGGACCTGAGTCAAGTTACTTACTTGGTTCAACAGTTAATCTGGTTCCACTTCCAAAGATAAGCTTGTATCCACTGCCACTCGTCACACAACATAAAGACCCACAACACAAACTCACCACTGACTTTGACTCAGCTCAGGAAGATCATAAAAAATATCTCTTACAGAATTTATGCTCTTGCATGTTGATATAAATGTTACGAATTATTTCTCAACATTTACCAAATTAATCATGTTGATTTGTTAAATACAGTTAAGTTGTGCTTTAAAAGTATTTTGTATTTATAATCAATAACAGTACTCACTGGGTTCAACCAATAATCTGCTTCCTCGTCCAAATATCATCTTAGTCGCACCAACATTCACACAGCATGAAGCTCCATAACACAAACCAGCTAATGGATCATGATGCTCATGTTTCATTAGCTGCATAGTTTACTTTAACAAAACAAGCAAAGAACGACCGTGTGAGAAACATTAATAATCTGCAAATTTGGATTGTTGGTGTACAGCTGACATGAAGAACATTTATTTCCATATCAGTGAATTCTTTGTTGATAATGTGATAAAGATAACAAACGATTGTTTTTATTGTACTTTTGATGAAACTCAGATGAGACTTTAAAACTTTAACATGAACACTATGTTCAGTCAGAATAAGGTGTGATATAGTTTATGATTTATGTGAAATGTTTCTTTTACTCACTGGATTCAACAGTCAGTGTGATTCCTCTCCCAAAGAAGATCTTGTACTGATTTGCACCAGTCACACAACAAGAAGCTCCATAACACAAACTGAGCAGAGCTAAAGATCAGAACTGAGACGTGAACTCTAAACATTCATATTCAGACGCGATTAAATCATCGAGATCCTCTCACATGTTTTTACACTTTGCTGTGTGATTTGTCCTCACATGATAATGTGCATTAAAGTAAAATATTATACTGGTGATGCTGGTCATGATTCACATATATTAGGTTGTAATGAATCAGTTCATCAGCATGCACTGTGTTTAAATATAAATATAAATAAAATCATGCTCCACTGCATATAAATACTTACTGGTTTCAATGGTTAATCTGGTCCCACTGCCAAAGAAGATCTTATTAGCACTGCCAGTATTCACACAGCATGAAGCTCCATAACACAAACTCTGCATGTGACCAACTGTGATCCACTTATATCTTTGTAAAATAAAGGAAATCAAATTTCTAATATTAAGATTTGAGCTTTATTCACTTTTGTATTTCAGATTATTTCTAAAGAACGCTCATTTGAGTTTCCCCCTGTTATTAATAGATTACTACTTCTTAATCAACTTAAACCTTTATTAGCTCTGTGAGCTGTTATTACACCACAGCATCATGTAGAGCAAACAAAAACTCTTAATTTGTGAAAATTTGATGTTTTGAAGTTTTCCGCTTGACAACAGTGTTCTATATTTCTGGTTTGGTGAGAGATATATTAACCCTGATTTTCATAAATATCAGAATTGAAATGGTTTCAATGATAGTTTTAGTTCCGCTTCCAAAGAAGATCTTATCCTGACTTTTAGCAAACACAAAACCATATATTCTACTTTACTGACATTTTCAGTTTCTCAGCTTAATATTTCCTGATTTTCCTTCATGGACCTGAGTCAAGTTACTTACTTGGTTCAACAGTTAATCTGGTTCCACTTCCAAAGATAAGCTTGTATCCACTGCCACTCGTCACACAACATAAAGACCCACAACACAAACTCACCACTGACTTTGACTCAGCTCAGGAAGATCATAAAAAATATCTCTTACAGAATTTATGCTCTTGCATGTTGATATAAATGTTACGAATTATTTCTCAACATTTACCAAATTAATCATGTTGATTTGTTAAATATAGTTAAGTTGTGCTTTAAAAGTATTTTGTATTTATAATCAATAACAGTACTCACTGGGTTCAACCAATAATCTGCTTCCTCGTCCAAATATCATCTTAGTCGCACCAACATTCACACAGCATGAAGCTCCATAACACAAACCAGCTAATGGATCATGATGCTCATGTTTCATTAGCTGCATAGTTTACTTTAACAAAACAAGCAAAGAACGACCGTGTGAGAAACATTAATAATCTGCAAATTTGGATTGTTGGTGTACAGCTGACATGAAGAACATTTATTTCCATATCAGTGAATTCTTTGTTGATAATGTGATAAAGATAACAAACGATTGTTTTTATTGTACTTTTGATGAAACTCAGATGAGACTTTAAAACTTTAACATGAACACTATGTTCAGTCAGAATAAGGTGTGATATAGTTTATGATTTATGTGAAATGTTTCTTTTACTCACTGGATTCAACAGTCAGTGTGATTCCTCTCCCAAAGAAGATCTTGTACTGATTTGCACCAGTCACACAACAAGAAGCTCCATAACACAAACTGAGCAGAGCTAAAGATCAGAACTGAGACGTGAACTCTAAACATTCATATTCAGACGCGATTAAATCATCGAGATCCTCTCACATGTTTTTACACTTTGCTGTGTGATTTGTCCTCACATGATAATGTGCATTAAAGTAAAATATTATACTGGTGATGCTGGTCATGATTCACATATATTAGGTTGTAATGAATCAGTTCATCAGCATGCACTGTGTTTAAATATAAATATAAATAAAATCATGCTCCACTGCATATAAATACTTACTGGTTTCAATGGTTAATCTGGTCCCACTGCCAAAGAAGATCTTATTAGCACTGCCAGTATTCACACAGCATGAAGCTCCATAACACAAACTCTGCATGTGACCAACTGTGATCCACTTATATCTTTGTAAAATAAAGGAAATCAAATTTCTAATATTAAGATTTGAGCTTTATTCACTTTTGTATTTCAGATTATTTCTAAAGAACGCTCATTTGAGTTTCCCCCTGTTATTAATAAATTACTACTTCTTAATCAACTTAAACCTTTATTAGCTCTGTGAGCTGTTATTACACCACAGCATCATGTAGATCAAACAAAAACTCTTAATTTGTGAAAATTTGATGTTTTGAAGTTTTCCGCTTGACAACAGTGTTCTATATTTCTGGTTTGGTGAGAGATATATTAACCCTGATTTTCATAAATATCAGAATTCAAATGGGTTCAATGATAGTTTTAGTTCCACTTCCAAAGAAGATCTTATCCTGACTTTTAGCAAACACAAAACCATATATTCTACTTTACTGACATTTTCAGTTTCTCAGCTTGATATTTCCTGATTTTCCTTCATGGACCTGAGTCAAGTTACTTACTTGGTTCAACAGTTAATCTGGTTCCACTTCCAAAGATAAGCTTGTATCCACTGCTAGATGTCACACAACATAACGACCCACAACACAAACTCACCACTGACTTTGACTCAACTCAAAAATATCTCTTACTGAATTTATTGTCATACAAGCTTACATAAATATTTTAGCTGGGTGCTGCTGATTTTTATTTTTTATCTTTTATCTTTATTTTTATCTACAATTGTTGTTGTTGTTTTCATGTTACAAGCGTTGTGTGTAACAGAACAGTCGTTAGCCTTAAGAGTCCATTTCTAATACTGACACCAAATAACTGGAAATGTTTTGTTTTTTCAAAGAGCTCATTATATCTTATACGTTTGACTTGCTGACGTGAGTCCATAAAAGGAAAGATGTGATTTGCATTTTTGTGACATGAACTGTGTCAGATTATTCAATATTCAAATGCATTTGCAGATTTGTTATTATAAAATCTCTCCATCAAATATATCACATGTATATAGAATTTTAAAGTGAACTGAGCTTTTGTTTGTGTTCCAGTGATTACGTTGTTATTTTATTTATTTTATATTTACAGTTGTCATTTTAACACTGATTATAATCAATAACAGTACTCACTGGGTTCAATCAATAATCTGCTTCCTCGTCCAAATGTCATCTTAGTTCCACCAACATTCACACAGCATGAAGCTCAGTAACACAAACAGCTAAACCAAACAGGATTTTCATGTTTCACAAACACGTTGATGTTTTCATTAAAATAACTGCAGTAAAAATCTGCAAGCTTAGATTTATGATGTACAGCTGATACTAAAATTAGTTATTTTTATATCACTAAATTCTTTATTCAGGTCAAAGATAAGAGTCAAACAAACTGTATTTATTGTACTTTTGATGAAACTCAGATGAGACTTTAAAACTTTAACATGAACACTATGTTCAGTCAGAATAAGGTGTGATATAGTTTATGATTTATGTGAAATGTTTCTTTTACTCACTGGATTCAACAGTCAGTGTGATTCCTCTCCCAAAGAAGATCTTATTCTGACTTGCACCAGTCACACAACAAGAAGCTCCATAACACAAACTCAGCAGAGCTAAAGATCAGAACTGAGACGTGAACTCTAAACATTCATATTCAGACGCGATTAAATCATCGAGATCCTCTCACATGTTTTTACATGTTGCTCTGTTCTTTGACCTCACATGGTTGCACTGGTGATGCTGGTCATGATTCACGTATAATTAGGTTTTAATCAATCAGTCCATCAGCAAGCACTGTGTTTAAATATAAATACATAAATAAAATCATGTTCCACTGCATATAATTACTTACTGGTTTCAATGATTAATCTGGTCCCACTCCCAAACAAGATCCTATAAGCATTGCCAGCATTCACACAGCATGAAGCTTCAGAACATAAACTCTGTGATCCGTATTTGCAGAATATAGAAAATTTAATTTTTCATATTAAGATGTGAGCTTTTTTAGATTTTGTATCATGAAGTGTGTGATTCACACAAAAAATAATTGTATTTATGGTAGTAACCCAACATGAACTCCATCAAATAAATTAGCTGTGGATCTATTTTAGTGTTATTTAGAAAATAATAATTTCATATATTTATTTAGTTTTTTAATCCAAAGATTAATGCAAATCCATTGAGTAAAACCTTTATAATATATATATGAGTGACTATACTTTATCCTGCAAATACGATGACATTGTGTTTTCCACAACAGTGTTATGTTACTGGTTATATGGTTTTACTATTATTATTATTAATATGAAAACTTACTGGCTTCAGTGTTTAGCCGGGTTCCACTGCCAAAGAATATCTTATACTGATTTGCACCAGTTGTCACACAGCATGAACCCCCATTACACAAAGTCCCAGTAAGGAACTGAACCAAACACATAGAAACCAGTAACATTTTACAGTTTCATGAAAAGCAATTGTACTAAAGTGTTTCTACAGTAAAGGTAAATGTACTTAACTGATGTTAACAGTGGTTTGAATTTATTACAGATAAACTGCACTCAGTGCTGCTGTCAGAGGCATCTCTATGATAATATAAATAATAATTATAATCGATGTCAAAGCACTTACTGGGCTCAGCTGTTAATCTGATCCCTCTTCCAAAGATCAGCTTATTCTGGTTTGAATTAGTCACACAACATGACACACCAGCACACAAACCAGTAACTGACAGGAGCCAACAACAGTTAAAACAATTTGAATGAAAAGACTCAACTAACTTTACTTGTTTGTCTTCTAACTCATCCTTCTTTAAACACACGGCTGACTTGTTTACTCAGTTATTTCTAAATGATTTTCAAACATTATATTTTTTTAAATCAATTCCACTCAAGTTACTTCAAATTGTAACTTTTAAAAATGATTATTATAATACCGCAACTACACACAAACTGGGCTACTGTTTTTTGTTTGTTTGTTTGTTTGTTTGTTTGTTTGTTTGTTTGTTTTTTGTTTGTTTGTTTGTTGTTTGTTTAAAGGTAAAAACAATTTCTAAGCATATTTCATGCTAAACCATTAAAACATATATCAGCACTTACTGGGTTCAGTGGTTAATCTGGTTCCACTTCCAAAAATGATCTTATAACCACCTCCAGTTTTCACACAACATGACGCTCCAGCACATAAACTGTGCTGTAACATCAGACGCCTTTAGAAATGCTTTTTCTCCTCTCAGAGTGAGGATATGTCAAAACTGTATTTATATTATATTATATTATATATTATGCATCTATATTTAGTAGAAATACTGTGTAAAGTCATAACATCCACTTTTATTTTGTGTCTTTGTGTCTTATTTTTGTATTTCAAAGTAAATGTGCTTTGGGTAAGATTTCTTTTTAAATTGACAAATGTTCAAATTTCAGCATGTCAGCCACTGACACTGACATATCTGCTTCATCTTTAGGGAATTTCCTGCGTAACCTGCTTTTGTATTAAAAATATGATTCTAAATGTTTACTTTTTACTTACTTTGTTCAATATTTAGTCTGGTTCCTCTTCCAAAGGTAAGTTTCTGTAAGCCAGCATTCACACAGCATGACGCTCCCTCACACAAACTGAATCAAACTCCGTTCAGAAAATAAATTCGACTCTGATGAGCTTTTTGTACGAGTGTTTGGTCTTTCTGTCAAATTGGTGTATAATTTTTCCATTTAGTGCAAACTTAAACTTAAACATTAGTTTTACATTTTAATCACTTTTCAGTTTCTACAAAACAATTGGAGGTCAGAGAGTTTGCAGCTATCCTTTTGTTGCTTATTAGATTATTATTGGTTTACTTGCACTCATATACATGAACAATAAACTTACAGGTTTGGATGGTTAATCTGGTTCCACGTCCAAAGATGAGCTTGTTTGTATTTTGAGTCACACACAGTGAAACTCTGTTACACAAACTCAAAGCCGTTCACATGTGAGACTGGTGAAGAATATTCAGCTAATATAAGTTTGAAATAAGGTTTTATTTGTTTGTATTTTTATAGCAACCTTTCCTTAACAAACTGTATTTGCTTATTGTTATTTATCAATAGCAGTACTTACTGGGTTCAATCAGTAATCTGGTTCCAGTTCCAAAAATGAGCTTAAACTGATTCCCAGTAGACACACAATGTGATGCTACACAACAAAAACCCAGCAGTGGCCCTTTACTACTCAGAACAACTTTGTAACACAACAGTTAGCTCTCATTGTGTAATTGTCATTGTTCAAGATCTGCATCTTATTTACAATATGAAGGAAAACAACTTTGGTTTCATAAACTTCTTTAACACACAAACAAAAGGTAAAATATTATTCTGCTGTCTGATGTTCTACTGAAGGGAACTGGATTTAAGTTTCAATCAAAGTAATCTTCTGTTATGTGTCCATAGAAAAACCTGCAGTGAGTTCTTCCTACTATTGCTTGTATATTATAAATATAAACTTTACATTACTTACAAGATGTATTTGCGTTGAGTTTTAACACTTTGAACATATTTATTATGCAGAAACACAAACTGACTTACTGTCATTAACATATAGTTCGGTGCCGCGTCCAAAGATAAGCTTGTTTGCACTCCCGCTGTATGTCCCACAGTCTGCAGCCTCAGCACATTAACCTGACTGACTGCAGCAAACTGACAGTGTTTATGAAAAGCATTAATACTGTTTCATTTTGTATTAAATCTTTTTGTTTAAATAATTACATTTATTTATACTAACAAGCAAATTCTTGGTGAAATATAGAGGGTTTCAAAAATAACCGAAAACATCAACTTTAAAGTTGCCCAAATAAATGGAAACATCAGTGTCATCATCACCTTTTTAAAGCTAAATCTTCAACAAGATCGAGTCAGGTTAAGTTTATGTTAAGGAGATAAAATGTGTCTCTTCTTTGCTCTCAAAGATTTCCAAAATAACAAACTTCTGGAGGGCAGTGCTGCTGTTTATATTATCTATCAATAAAAAGCATTAACGTTAATCAAAGTGTTTGCAGTAATGAAAATAATTTTTAGTAATCCTTTCATGCACTTACTGGGTTCAATCATCAGGCTGGTGCCGCTTCCAAAGGTGATCTTATATGCACCAGTATTCACACAGCATGAAGCACTGAGACCAAAACTAAACCATTCACACAAGCATGTTTTTACATTTGATACTTTACAGGAAAATCCTGTCTGTAAATTGTAACTTTAAATTTCATTTAAGATGTTGATTTGACTTTTTTTTTTTTGCACTTTGAATGATTTTTTATACTTTGATTGTATAATAAAATTTGTCTTTTTTCTTTTCATGCACTCAGTGTTTCACCACTAAACCAAAGAGTTGAACTTACTGTCATTAATGAATAATTGAGTGCCACTGCCAAAGATCACCCTGTAGTTCCCACCAGTGTTTGTCCCACAGTCTGCAGCCTCAGCACATTAACCTGACTGACTGCAGCACACTGACAGTGTTTATTCATTAATACTGTTTTAGTTTTATATTGAATCCTTTTGTCTAAATAATTACATTTAATGAAACTAATAAACACATTATTTGCTGAAATATGCAGTAGATGTAAGTTGGACATGCGTTTGTACTGCACTGATGTGTCTTTGTTTGAATGCACATTCAACATGCACAGATTCAGCTTATTTTAATGTTTTCAAATAAACTAGTTTCTCATTTGGTTTAGTGGATGTCTTTAAAGGTTTCACTACATTTAAAGTGAGTTTGCACAGACATATGTATGTATGCAAGTATTGATATATTAAATGATGAATGTTAGATTTACTTACTGGGCTCAACATTTAATCTGGTTCCCTTTGCAAAGATGAACCTGCTTCCAGTATTCACACAGCATGAAGCAGCAGAGCCAAAACACAGTGATGAACTCATCCAAACTCGAGTTAAATAAATTGCATGATGTGACCTTTGACCTGCTGTTTAGTTATTATACACCATTAAAATATTGATTTTAAAAACTTTTGAACATTTGTTTTATGATCCACATGTGAGTAATCGTCAGTTAAGGTGCATTGATGATGTATATCACTTCATACTTCATGTACTTGGGTTTCCATCACTAAAAGAACTGAACTGAACTTACTGTCAGTAACGTAGAGTTTAGTCCCACGTCCAAAGAAAATCTTGTTGCTACCACTGCTGTATGTCACACAGTATGAAGCTGCAGCGCATAAACCTGACGCACTCAGTGTTTCCAAAATAACCAAAAACATCAACTTCAAAGTTGAAGTGGAAACATCAATGTCATCATGACCTTTTTAAAGCTACATTTTAACAAATTTCACTTTCAGTTAATCAATAAAGATAAAATCTGTCTCTACTTTGTTCTCAAAGATTTCCAAATGAACAAACTTCTGGAGGGCAGTGCTGCTGTTTACATTACAGTGACGTTATAAATGTGTATCTTTCAATAACAATGCATTAAAGTCCAAAGATTAGCAGTAATAACAATGTTTCTGGGTGATCCTTTCATGCACTTACTGGGTTCAATCATCAGGCTGGTGCCGCTTCCAAAGGTGATCTTATATGTACCAGTGTTCACACAGCATGAAGCACTGGGACCAAAACCAGTGACAAACTGAACCAGGCTCCATTCACACAACTGTGTTTTTACATTTGATACTTTACATGAAAATGCTGCATTTAAGATGCTGATGTTAACTTGTGTTTGCACTTTGTAGGATTTTTAATGAATAATTAAAGTTGTTTTTTCACACACTCAGTGTTTCACCACTAAACCAAAAGAATTGAACTTACTGTCATTAATGAATAATTGAGTGCCACTGCCAAAGATCACCTTGTAGTTCCCACTGCCGTATGTCCCACAGTCTGCAGCCTCAGCACATTAACCTGACTTACTTACAAATACAGCCTAAAATACCGTTAATCCCATTCAAATGGCTACAAAGAGTCTGAATATAATGTGACTACAATGTTACCCTAATAGTTACTATATTACTCTGTTACTTTGGTTCTGCATCACAGAGGTGATTTACATTCACCGTGATGTTGTTTGTATTCCTCACTGAGATAATAAGTCTGGATATAAAACAAGGAGCAGCTGTGCGTGCACATCAAATATACAAGATAACCCAAACATCATGTCTGCTTGTACATGTGTAAGTAAGAAAACTCGTTTCTGAACTGAACTTACTGTCGTTAATGAAAAGCTTAGTGCCACGTCCAAAGATGAGCTTGTTTAAACCAGATGTCACACAGTGTCAAGCCTCAGTGCAAATATCTACAACTACACAGATCTACTCAAACCTGCACCGTAACTTAAAAAAATAATAAAAGTTTCGAGATAAGTCTATTATTATCTACTTTATTGAGTTATCTCATAAAAAGCCAAAGTATGCACTAAGATTTTGTTTAAATGCAGTGAAAGGAACAGCATCTTAAAAATGTTTGAAGGTCATCTGTCTAATCACTAAAATCATACTGAAAAACTGCTGTGTGTCATTTTCTAAATATTTCACCTACTGTTGTTTTGTTACAAGTTCCTTTAAAAAAAACTTCCATATAAATAATATTGTAAGTTGTATCAGAACTTACCAGGTTCAACGGTTAACCTGGTTCCTGCTGCAAACAACAGCTTTTGCCCAGAATTCACACATCATGAAACTCCATAACACAAACCCAGCATCAACTGAGCCAAGCATTTAGGAAATATATAGATGTATGTATAAATATATTTAACATTAAAACACTGCAAATATGTTTCAACAGCTGTTTATTTTAATGTTATTGAGTATGGCATAAGCTCCTTTTGTGTTTTCCTTTTTTTATTGCTGGTGTTTGTATTATTGGAAGATTAGATGTTTTGTTTTTTGTTTTCATTTATAAACTCCATAAATGGCTGTAAATGTTGTTTTTAACCTGAACTAACTTCACTTCAAATGACCAGTTTAGCTGACCGTTTACAATAATACATGCAATTACATTTTTCACTTACTGGGTTCAATGAGTAAACTGGTTCCTCTGCCAAAGATGATCTTAGCTGCACCTCCAGTATTCACACAGCATGAAGCACTGAGACCAAAACCAGTGACAAACTAAACCAGGCTCCATTCACACAACTGTGTTTTTCACCACTAAAACCAAAGAATTGAACTTACTGTCATTAATGAATAATTGAGTGCCACTGCCAAAGATGATCTTGTTAACACCAGAGCCGTATGTCACACAGTGTCCAGCCTCAGCACATTAACCTGACTTACTTACAAATACAGCCTAAAATACCGTTAATCCCATTCAAATGGATGCAAAGAGTCTGAATATAATGTGACTACAATGTTACCCTAATAGTTACTATATTACTCTGTTACTTTGGTTCTGCATCACTGAGGTGATTTACATTCTTTTTGTTTGTATTCCTCACTGAGATAATAAGTCTGGATATAAAACAAGGAGCAGCTGTGCGTGCACATCAAATATACAAGATAACCCAAACATCATGTCTGCTTGTACATGTGTAAGTAAGAAAACTCGTTTCTGAACTGAACTTACTGTCGTTAATGAAAAGCTTAGCGCCACGTCCAAAGATGAGCTTGTTTAAACCAGATGTCACACAGTGTCAAGCCTCAGTGCAAATATCTACAACTACACAGATCTACTCAAACCTGCACCGTAACTTAAAAAAATAATAAAAGTTTCGAGATAAGTCTATTATTATCTACTTTATTGAGTTATCTCATAAAAAGCCAAAGTATGCACTAAGATTTTGTTTAAATGCAGTGAAAGGAACAGCATCTTAAAAATGTTTGAAGGTCATCTGTCTAATCACTAAAATCATACTGAAAAACTGCTGTGTGTCATTTTCTAAATATTTCACCTACTGTTGTTTTGTTACAAGTTCCTTTAAAAAAAACTTCCATATAAATAATATTGTAAGTTGTATCAGAACTTACCAGGTTCAACGGTTAACCTGGTTCCTGCTGCAAACAACAGCTTTTGCCCAGAATTCACACATCATGAAACTCCATAACACAAACCCAGCATCAACTGAGCCAAGCATTTAGAAAATATAGAGATGTATGTATAAATATATTTAACATTAAAACACTGCAAATATGTTTCAACAGCTGTTTATTTTAATGTTATTGAGTATGGCATAAGCTCCTTTTGTGTTTTCCTTTTTTTATTGCTGGTGTTTGTATTATTGGAAGATTAGATGTTTTGTTTTTTGTTTTCATTTATAAACTCCATAAATGGCTGTAAATGTTGTTTTTAACCTGAACTAACTTCACTTCAAATGACCAGTTTAGCTGACCGTTTACAATAATACATGTAATTACATTTTTCACTTACTGGGTTCAATGAGTAAACTGGTTCCTCTGCCAAAGATGATCTTAGCTGCACCTCCAGTATTCACACAGCATGAAGCACTGGGACCAAAACCAGTGACAAACTAAACCAGGCTCCATTCACACAGCCATGTTTTTCACCACTAAAACCAAAGAATTGAACTTACTGTCATTAATGAATAATTGAGTGCCACTGCCAAAGATGATCTTGTTAACACCAGAGCCGTATGTCACACAGTGTCCAGCCTCAGCACATTAACCTGACTTACTTACAAATACAGCCTAAAATACCGTTAATCCCATTCAAATGGATGCAAAGAGTCTGAATATAATGTGACTACAATGTTACCCTAATAGTTACTATATTACTCTGTTACTTTGGTTCTGCATCACTGAGGTGATTTACATTCTTTTTGTTTGTATTCTTCACTGAGATAATAAGTCTGGATATAAAACAAGGAGCAGCTGTGCGTGCACATCAAATATACAAGATAACCCAAACATCATGTCTGCTTGTACATGTGTAAGTAAGAAAACTCGTTTCTGAACTGAACTTACTGTCGTTAATGAAAAGCTTAGTGCCACGTCCAAAGATGAGCTTGTTTAAACCAGAGCCAGATGTCACACAGTGTCAAGCCTCAGTGCAAAAATCTACAACTACACAGACCGACTCAAACCTGCACTGTAATCCAATAACAACAATAATAATAATAATTTGGGAGATGAGCCATTCTCATCTGTTATTATCTACAATCCTTCTGGGCAGTGCTGCTTTTTAAATTACAGTGAAGTTGAACGTTTGTATATTTTAATACAAAGCATTAAAGTTACATTTAAATATTAGCAGTAATCATAATATTTCTTTGGTGTTTTGCGTTTTGTAGAATTCGTAATACTCTGAATGAATAAACAAAGTTGTTGTTTTTTCATGTACTGAGTTTTTCACCACTGAAAGAACAGAATTAAACTTACTGTCGTTAATGAATAATTTAGTGCCGCTGCCAAAGATGATCTTGTTAAAATTAGCTCCAGATGTCACACAGTGTCAACCCTCACTGCAAAAATCTAGAACTATAGACGTATTCAAACCTGCACCATAACTCCAGAAATAATATTATTTTGGAGATAAGTCTGTTATTTTCCACTTTATTGAATATGTTGTTGCACATTAAGTTCATTTTGCACATTAAGCTCCTTTGTACATCCATCTACATCCACATCTGCATACCTCGCTTGTCTTCACTTACTTATTTTTGCACTCATTTATTTATCTTTAATTATTTTTATCCTTATTTATCTCGTTCCTTCAACCTAACTTGGCATTTGTGTTTGGACAGCAAAGGAAGAATTTCATTGCACAGAGAAATACTATTTCCTCTGTGCACATGACAATAAACACTTTGAATCTTTAATCTATTGTATAATCTCCTTTTTATTTTTTGTTTTCCTTTTTATTGCTATTATTATTAGAAGAAGATTAGATGTTTTTTTTCATTCATAAGCTTCACAAATGGCTGTAAAAATTTTAATTTTTTTTTTAACTGGAACTAACTTCACTTAAAGTGGTCCGGTGGAAGACCAGTTTAGCTGACCGTTTACAATAATACATGTAATTACATTTTTCACTTACTGGGTTCAATGACTAATCTGGTTCCTCTGCCAAAGATGATCTTAGCTACACCTCCAGTATTCACACAGCATGAAGCACTGAGACCAAAACCAGTGACAAACTAAACCAGGCTCCATTCACACAACTGTGTTTTTACATTTGATACTTTACATGAAAATGCTGCATTTAAGATGCTGATGTTAAAATATTTTTGCACTTTGTAGGATTTTTAATGCTCTGAATAATTAATTAAAGTATTTTGTTCCATGTACTCAGTTTTTCACCACTGAAAGAACAGAATTAAACTTACTGTCATTAATGAATAATTTAGTGCCGCTGCCAAAGATGATCTTGTTAACAGCAGAGCCAGATGTCACACAGTGTCCAGCCTCAGTGCAAAAATATAGAACTATAGACGTATTCAAACCTGCACCTTAACTCCAAATAACAATAATAATTTTGGAGATAAGCCATTCTCTGCAATTATTAACTACTTTGTAAAAGTACTTTATTGTACTTTTATATCACAAAAAGGTTTGCAGTAAAATCTTTGCCTAAATGCACTGAAAGGAACAGCAACAACAGTTTAATCCGATCTGTCTTTAGTAATAAACGTCATACTGAAAAATCACTGTGTTGAAAACATTACATTTGTTTTGTTACAAGTTCCTTTAAAAACCTTGCATATAAATAATATTTTAAGTTGTATCAGAACTCACCAGGTTCAACGGTTAATCTGGTTCCTGCTGCAAACAACAGCTTTTGCCCAGAATACACACAACATGAAACTCCATAACACAAACTCAGAGACAGCAACTGGACCACGCTTGTGTGTTTACATTGGAGACTGTTGCAGAATATTACGGTCAAATAAGATTAATATTAATCATATTATTAATAAACATTTAACATTAACGACTGCTATAAATGTTTTATAGTGACAAATCCTGAAAAACAATATTTCATTTTTATTATTTCATTATTGTTACTTTGTATGGTAAAATGTACTCAAAAACTAATTTACTTCATTATGTTTAAATTGGCGGCTGCACTTACTGGGTTCAATCAGTAATCTGGTTCCACTTCCAAAAATGAGCTTACGCTGGTTTCCAGTAGACACACAATGTGATGCTACACAACAAAAACCCAGCAGTGCCCGTCTGAACCCAGCCATTTAAGAAAACATCATTTTAACAACTGAGTCCGTCCACTTTAAAGTTCAGATGGTTCTATTCAATCAGCTATGTGGTAAAAATTAACTCCAGAATAACCAGTTACCTCCCAGTATATGACTGCCATGTTTTCAGATCTGCATCTTATTTTTATATCTGAAGATAAAACAATATTTACTTTGTTTTATAAACTTCTTTTGTCAGACAAACAAAAGAAAACACATTATTCATCTGACATGACACTGGAAAACCAAAAGGCTGCTGTTTATACATTAAAACTTTATACTTTTAATAACTACTTTGATTTGTTTGTATTGAGTTTTATTTATTGAATTTTAAATCTTTTTTTATGAGGTCAGGATTTTACTTACTGTCACTGACATACAGTTTGGTGCCGCGTCCTAAGATGAGCTTATCTGTGTTGTAAGTCACACAGTCTAAAGCTGCAGCACACAAACCGGACTGACTGCAGCAAACTGAAAGTGTCATTGTGACCTTTTAAGCGCTAAATCTTTTGTTTTAACAAAAACATTTCAGTTAATCAATAAAGATAAAATCTGTCTCTACTTTGCTCTCAAAGATTTCCAAATGAACAAACTTCTGGAGGGCAGTGCTGCTGTTTACATTACAGTGACGTTATAAATGTGTATCTTTCAATAACAATGCATTAAAGTCCAAAGATCAGCAGTAATAACAATGTTTCTGGGTGATCCTTTCATGCACTTACTGGGTTCAATCATCAGGCTGGTGCCGCTTCCAAAGGTGATCTTATTTGTACCAGTATTCACACAGCATGAAGCACTGGGACCAAAACCAGTGACAAACTGAACCAGGCTCCATTCACACAACTGTGTTTTTACATTTGATACTTTACATGAAAATGCTGCATTTAAGATGCTGATGTTAACTTGTTTTTGCACTTTGTAGGATTTTTAATGAATAATTAAAGTATTTTGTTCCATTTACTGAATTATTCACAACTAAAACGAAATAACTGAACTTACTGTCATTAATGAAAAGCTTAGTGCCGCTGCCAAAGATCATCTTGTTAGCACCATATCCAGATGTCACACAGTGTCCAGCCTCAGTGCAAAAATCAACAGCTATATAGACGTATTCAGACGTGCATCATAACTCCAAAAATAATGCAAAGTTTGGAGATCTAACTCTAAGATTTGCACTATGATTTTGTTCAAATACATTGAAAGGAACAGCATCTTAAAATGTTTGAAAGTCTTCTGTCTAATCACTAAAATCATACTGAAAAACCAATATGTGTCATTTTCTAAATATTTCACCTACAATTTTATTACAAGTTTTATTACAAGTTACAAAAGCTTCAATATAAATAATATTTGAATATGTGTCAGAACTTATCAGGTTTATTTTTATATTTAAACACTGAAAATATGTTTCAACAGCTGTTTATCACAATGTTATTGAGTATGGTATAAGCTCAGTTTTTATATGTTCCTTTTTATTATTATTATTATTAGATAAGACTTTTTTTAGTTATAAATTTCATAAATGGCTGTAAATATTGTTTGAAACCTGAACTAACTTCCCTTCAGTGACCAGTTTAGCTGACAGTTTACACGTAGTTACATTTTTCTGATTTTCAGTCATATTTGTGTTCAGTATCAGCACTTACTGGCTTCAATGAGTAATCTGGTTCCTCTGCCAAAGATGATCTTATTGAAACCTCCAGAATTCACACAGCATGAAGCTCCAGCACACAAACCCATGTTGTCACGCACAACCAGCTAACGCTGTAATTTAAACTGTAGCAGTTTGGTTTGTTTTTAACATGCTTCTTTACAGTCTCTGTGCTTTTGTTTTCCTTTGTTAAAAACATATAATAATATTACAAAATCACATCTACACTGCAGTCAGTGATTGGCCAGCTTCTAAAGACAATCGTGTTTACAACTACAGTTGTTTTTATAACTGAAAATCAGCTGATAGTTACATGATGACAGTTTATAGATCAAATGTAAATTGTAAAGAAATATTTTAGAGATGGACATTTTCATCTGTGTTAATTATGGTCTTGATTTATAAGGTTTTTATGACTTTCTGATATATTTATGTAGTGTGTAAATTTTATTTTGGATTATTCTGAATCTACAGTTTAACGTACAGTAAAAGTGCAACACACATGTCGGTTTGACAGTTTCACCTGTTTTTCCTTTAGCTTCATTATTGTTGTCTAAAAATTAATATTCATGTTGTATAACAAGCACTTACTGGGTTGAATGATTAATTTGGTTCCTTTTCCAAATATGATCTTAGTTCCACCTGCAGCGTTCACACAGCATGAAGCTCCAGCACACAAACTGAGCAGGTGGTTGACTGGATCAAACTGACAACCTTACACATGATTGTTTAAGGTTGTGATTTGTCAAACATTGAATGTAATTCTGTTTGTTTGTTTTTCTCATTTGTTTCAAAAAAGCCAAATTATTTTGGTGCTAATCAATTTTTTTACAATCACAATTTTTCAGACACATTTTTCTTTTAAATTGTTTATAGATGCAGAACACAAGTAAATAAATAAATAACTGATTTCTGTCAACACTCACTGGGTTCAATGATCAGCCTGCTTCCTCTACCAAAGATGATCTTTTGCGTATTCACACAACACGAAGCTCCTGAACATAAACTCAACCTGATCCACTGGATTCAAATCTGTTCATATCTTTAGGTAAAATTATCATTGAAAAATATTTATTTATGTTTAAAGCTGACAGTTGTTGTAAGTTGAAGTGTCATAATTATTATAATTATCACGTGTCAGTCTTTGAGTGTCGTTTTGAACCAAACACCATCTGGACACATGAATATTCAGCTCTCGGTTAATGAGCTTGTTTTCTTAAAAACAGCTGTTTTACATGTATGATAAATGTAAGCTCTATTTTTACTTGGGTTATAAATGTGTTCAGTTCTGTGATTTTACTGTTATCATTCAGAAACAGCACATGAACAGCATCTGGCTTTTGTCTCTCTTCTGCCTGTTAGTGACTCGGCTGTGAAACACTGTAAGATCACATGTTGTAATTCCAGAAACACACTTCTGTCCCTCGGGCATCAGTCACTAACCTGGCTCCACTTCCATAAACAATCTTAGATCCACTTTGTTTACTTTGTACCAAACAGTTTTCACCAAACTACAAATGAATGTCAGAAACTCTTAACAGACACTCACTGCTGTTGACTATCAGTGTGGTTCCTTCCCCAAACACAATCTTCCATCCTCCACCAGAGGATGTAGTCACACAGTATTTATGACCTAACACTTAATCTGAGCCACATCACCTCCACAGCGTTCAGCTCTAAGAGCCTCAAATTAACATTTTTTTATCTTTTATACAAACATATAAACATTTCCACTGATTTAGGAAACTTTGGGGGGTTTAGTAGTCTTTGTCACAGCTTGCAACAGAATGTGCGGTTATATGATCACAGTCAGAGACTGATGCAGAAAATTAAATGTGCAGCAACAGCAGCCTGCAGGTTTACTGTAAGTAAATGAGCTTCAATGAGAATAAAGAGATAAAGATGAGCAGACTTACAGGTTTCAACAATCACTTTAGTTCCTGTTCCAAACACGATTTTACCGACACCAGAGCTCTTCACACAGCAACACACTGCCTGACAAAAAGCACAACTACACCAACACACTCGTTCTTCTCTGATGTTCTCAGGATTTAACAGCATCGCTGAGAAAATCACTGAGTATTCAGACCAGAACACAACAAGCTGAAACATCAACGAGACGCTTGAAACTGCTCAGACTTCAGCTCGATTTCATCTGTTTCACACAAACTCACAGCTGTTACTGAAACATCACCAAGCTGAATGTGGCAAACTCACCTTTCTAACAACTGCAGACTATTTATTTGGACTTTTATTTAATGACTCACTGAACATCAAACATTAGACAAAGAGCTTGAGTCACTAATTCAAGCAGACAAAATTTTATTATTATTGTCTGTTAGTTAGAAACGTCTTACTTGCTTCCACAGTCAGCAGAGTTCCTTTACCAAACATCATCTTCTGTCCTCCTCCAGTCTTCACACAGCACAAACGAGCTCAGCAAAAACCAGCAGCCTGCAGCAGCTGCTGAGCTCCAGAATAATATGTTCATGATGTTTATTTTCTTACAACTATTTGTCAGGAACAGTTTGATGTCCTGATGTTAGGACTAACACGTAATCTGATTTTTTAAACAACACCAGCTGCTGTGTTTCTCGCTGTTTGCAGATAACATGTTTCTACCTCAGTGTTCACCAATAACCAAACAGCAGCGTTTCACCTTTACTGTTCACACTCACTAAAAGCAGCTCAAAACTCAAAGACAGTTAAACTGTAGCTTTTCACCTTCAGTCCGAACGTCCTCATGAAAACGTGTTTAATGTTCGTTACCTGTAGCTTTAACTTAAAAATTAAACTTACTGCTGTGGACGTTCAGTCTGGTGCCCGATCCAAACAGCAGCTTGTTATAATCAGTACTCACACCATGAGAGGCAGCGTGACAAAAACGGCTTCCTGGCTGCTTCTGTGTCTCGCTTTAATAAACTGTCCTGGACTAGAAACATGCTGCAGTATGTTGTGGGTCAGAATCTGTCCTCACAGTTAGAATCTGAAAACAAACATCTGAAATCTCGTGACTGTTGTTGGTGTTGAACTTACTGCTGATCCAAACAGCAGTCGCCCGTGAGAGCCGGTCTTTACACCGCGATGTGAACCAGGAGCTCAGCAGCACAGCCTTCACACAGACTCATCCCATTTTAATTTAAAAAAGGGCTCAGCAAATGTTTAACTCCACTAAATCAAACTTGTGAAGCTCGGACATTATCAATATGATGCACAATTGATGTAAATTTTTGTTTTTCCTCATTTATTTACAGAAAAAATTATTTTAAGTGATCAGTTTTTGATCCTTTGATCTCTTCATTATATTTATTCTGATCTTTGTTTTGAAGTTTTGATTGAATCCATAACAGAAGTGAAATAAAGACGTGACAGCACTTACTGGCTTCAATGATTAACCTGCTTCCTGCTCCAAAGATGATCTTTTGCCCAACATTCACACAACATGAAGCTCCATAACACAAACTCAGCACAGCGTACCTTCATCAGCGTCTTTGACTTTTTTATGAATGAACATGAACAAACTTCTAAAGTCGATCACGTTGGTCAGTTGTGTTTATTACGAGTTAATGTTTTTGTTGTGATCGTGGTTTATCTGAAGTATTAAACAGATGGATCGCTGGCTTCAGAGCAAACAGACTTCACTTCACATATGAACATTTCACGGCTCTGCAGTCACTTTCTGGGCCAACAGTAAATAATCTAACTGGAGTTTTCTGACCTCTTTCTATTTGCTCTGATGGTTTTCTGAATAAAACAAAATGTAAATTCTGACATTTTCCTGTAGATCATGGAAATCGTTGAAAGTGATCCAGAGTGGATATGTTTGACGAGTCCTGTATGTTTGATGAATGTTTTTACTCTTCATTGTTATTCTAATTGTACCTGTAAAAGCAGCGTTTTATTTTAATGCTCAGTTTGCTTCATATTCCAGCGTTTAAACATTTGGTGTTGCTTTGTGGCCCAAATTCAAATCCATTCATATTTAACACACTGCAGATGTTTCACCTCTGTTTGCATTACTGCAGTCAACTTAAAACCATGCCTGTTGCTGCCACTTATATATGGAAGTGTATCAGTACTTACTCGGCTCAACGGTTAATCTGATTCCTCGTCCAAAGTTAATTTTTTCTGAGCCAACATTCACACAACATGAAGCCCAATAACACAAAGTCAGGACAGGATCAGCCGAGCCAAACTCTGTGTTTGATCTTTACATTTAAAAACACAGAAGTTTAACATATATGATAAACATAAGCTCAGCTATTTTCACTACAGTGAAGAACAAAGTGTTTTATCACAAGTTTGTTCAGGTGATGTATTTTCTCCTTTTATTCTTTATCTGTGTTTATTTATCTGTATAAATGTTACAGAGATATTTGTAATTTAGAGATAATTTCACATTTCTCGCTGATCTTCTGACCTTTGAGGGGTCAAAACATGTTGATTTAATGTCCCTCAGCTGTAAACACTGGTCCTCATTTAAATGTGATTTTCACAAATCGAACCTGATTTTTCTTGTTTGCCATTAAAAAAAGGAATAAACAATAAACATTTTCAGCACTTACTGGTTTGAATGATTAACCTGGTTCCACTTCCAAAAAACATCTTATACCCAGTAGTCACACAACATGAAGCCTCATAGCACAAACTTAGCAACTGAACAGAAGCTCATCTTAGACGTGATTTCTGACTTTTTTAACTACTTTTAACTTTTAACTATGTTATTTTATAATTATTAATCAGAACTGTCGTAGAAATATTTATATTTACAGTAACTGTACTGCATATAGTATTGGTGTCCATGAGTAATCCTTTGTTAGTTGAAGTAATTACTGTATTTTTGTAACTGCACATTTTATAAGAAATCACAGATTGTGTGATTTTATGCAAATTTAAAAATACATGTAATTTTTTTTAATTTCTTTACTTAAAATGTTTTGTCAGTTTCTACTGACTTTCACACACTCACTGCTGCTGATGATCAGTGTGGTTCCTTCCCCAAACACAGTTTTCCATCCTCCGGTGGAAGACGTACTCACACAGTGTTACTGATCACACACTTAATGTGAGTGCAGATCAGCTCCACATCACTCAGCTCGAAAAGGCTCAAATGAACATTTTATCATCTTTTACACAAACCTATATATTCTCTGTTTCACTGTATGTAGAGGGAAGGCTTAGCTTTAAATACTTTACAAATACCTGACTGTGTCCAAGCAAAACATACAGGAGATAAAACTTACTGGACTCGACCGTCACTCTGATCCCAGAACCAAAGACCAGTTTCTGGTAGCTTCCAGTTTTCACACAGCAGCAGATGTCGGTGCAAAAACATCACTTCAGTCTGTGTGAGACTGATATAATAATCTTAATATACTGTCATGTTTTCTGAGTTTGGTCTTTGAACTGAAGATAAGAAATGAATTTTGAATGCACAGCAGTCCTGTCACCACACAGCTGAACGTCTCTGATGAACTTTAGTTTTTAAGTGTTTATTTATGATCACAGTCAGAGACTGATGCAGAAAATTAAATGTGCAGCAACAGCAGCCTGCAGGTTTACTGTAAGTAAATGAGCTTCAATGAGAATAAAGAGATAAAGATGAGCAGACTTACAGGTTTCAACAATCACTTTAGTTCCTGTTCCAAACACGATTTTATCGAGACCAGAGCTCTTCACACAGCAACACACTGCCTGACAAAAAGCACAACTACACCAACACACTCGTTCTTCTCTGATATTCTCAGGATTTAACAGCATCGCTGAGAAAATCACTGAGTATTCAGACCAGAACACAACAAGCAGAACATCAACGAGACGCTTGAAACTGCTCAGACTTCAGCTCGATTTCATCTGTTTCACACAAACTCACAGCTGTTACTGAAACGTCACCAAGCTGAATGTGGCAAACTCACCTTTCTAACAACTACAGACTATTTATTTGGACTTTTATTTAATGACTCACTGAACATCAAACATTAGACAAAGAGCTTGAGTCACTAATTCAAGCAGACAAAATTTTATTATTATTGTCTGTTAGTTAGAAACGTCTTACTTGCTTCCACAGTCAGCAGAGTTCCTTTACCAAACATCATCTTCTGTGCTGCTCCAGTCTTCACACAGCACAAATGGGCTCAGCAAAAACCAGCAGCCTGCAGCAGCTGCTGAGCTCCAGAATAATATGTTCATGATGTTTATTTTCTTAAAGCTTTTTAAGTTTAATGCAGTTGTTAGATTGTGGACAGTTATCATGATTTCTTATGGTTCTGATATTATTTTCACTCTGCCAAAAAGAAAGAAAAGATTATTAAATACTAAATATTTTTTATGTTTATCTGTATCTGTTTGTTTGGATTAATGGACGCTGCCATCAGTTTAGTTCATTTCCAACAAGTTTAACTGAACACATAAGCTCATTCTCTATGTCAGGTGTGACTGTTACATCATCACAAATCGAGGGAAAGGCTGATTAAACGAGTATTATGATTCTGCTGAATACGTTTAGTAGAAGAAGAAAACTACATTCCAGCAGCTTTAATAATTGAATTGAAACTTACGGCTCTGGACGTTCAGTCTGGTGCCCGATCCAAACACCAGTTTGCCATAACCGCCCCCAGTATTCACACCATGACACACGACGAAACAAAAACCTGGTTCTGCTTCTGTGTCGTTCCTTCTGTTCTATTAAATTCTTTGCTGGCAGAAACGTTCCTGAGCTGAAGGTGATTTTCACACTGACTGTAAAGAATCTGCGTTGACGCCGTGCTTCCACTATTAGAATATGAAAAATAGAAATTCAGTCTTGTGACTGATTCTAGTGTTAAACTCACAGACGTGGACATTTAGTCTGCGACACAGTTTTAAGCCTTTAGTTGTCTGTTTGTTACTAAACTGAATCCAAGTGTTTCAAAGATTTCTTCTTTCTTTACTTCTGTGCTGCCAGTACATGAAAACATAACTTTTGCTGTTATGTTTGTTTTGTTTTCATAATATTCTCTTCATGAAACAAATGTAACTTTTACTGTTGAAACAAGTTACAGTTACCTTCTCTCTCTTTAGAATAAATGTTTAAGTTATTAGATGATTTCATATTTTCTTTTATCAGCAGATTAATGAAACTTTCAGTCTAAACTGACCTGATTCGACCATCAGCCGAGTTCCTCCACCAAAGATGAGTTTCTCTGCACTTCCTCTCACACAGTGACTGACAGCTGACTCAAATCCTCACACAGTCTTTCTACTTTTGTTTTGGTGTAAACACAATCATTAAGAAATATTCACTGAGACATTATTATAGACAGAAATGGCAGCAATGCTGAGATTGTTTGTTTTTGAAGAACCACCTTCATCTCACCGAGCAGACGAGGAGTAAAATGTCTGACGTGGAGACTCAGTATAAAACATTTTGGCTGCTTCTACCATGAAGTCCTGTCAAAATTAAACTGGTTAACAGGCTGTGAACTTGACAGCGGTGCAGCATGACTGAACCGCACTGACAGATAACATGACGGGAGATTGTAGTTACAGATCTTCTTTGATTAGAGTTTTTATTTCCAGTCCTCGTTCAGGAGAATATTTTACTTTTTACACTGAAATGAACTTTTTTTCTGAATGAAAACTTTACGTCTCTCATAGAAAAGAATCTGTGACAGGTTCAGGACCTAACCATCGTTTCTGCATTACAACAGTTTCACTTTGACTCGTTCTGATGGCAAAACCTTCACACGTGTTGAACTGGACTTTGAGCTCTAAAAATAAAATCATGTTGTTCTGCACATAATGTCCTACATATTTGTTAAATATATATTTAAGCTCACCGGAGTTGACAGTCAGTCGAGTTCCTCGGCCAAAAATCATTTTCTGTGCATTTCCTTTCACACTGTGACTGATCGCTGAATAAAAACCTCCCAAAGTTCAAACTCATGTTTCAGTCTTAACTTTGAATCGTTTCAGGTTTTGATGATTGAAATATTTTCATTGCACTAAAACAGGGATTTACCTTTTTAAAGAAACCTTAATGACTAAATATAAATCATTAAAAACTGAACTCTGTGTTGGATTAAAGTATTGTCTCCTCTGATTTTATGTTTTAAGTCTATAAAATCTATAAAATCTTACCTGATTCAACACTCAGTCGAGTTCCTCGGCCAAAGATCAGTTTGTCTGTAGTTCCTCTCACACACTGACAAACAGTGTGATAAAAACCTCACATTCATCTTTTAGTGAAAGGTTCCTGATGATTCGTTTTTAATCCACTGACTGGTTTCAAATGACAGAAACATGTGTTTAATATTATGGCAGTGAACAGCTGGAGGCAGCCGTGTGGACAGAAAGACAAAGTTAATGTTGAACCGTCCAACATGTAATCAGGTCTAATTACAGCTGCATCATAGTCACTGATAAACAGCTATCACACACGTTTGTCCTCATTTTAAAGTTCAAACAAACATTCGACTTTCAGCAGAATCATTATTTAACAGTTTTCTGTTTGACTTAGTTTTCAGCTTCTGCTACTTAAATAAGTGAAAATATTCAGTGTTTTGCAGAAACTTTAAATAACTTGGGTTAAATGTTGTTTAAGTTCATGTGTTACTGACAGATCTGTAAAAATCAGGCTTTCATTGAGATTCATGTGCATCAAACACATAATCCTGGATGATCACAGTATTTAACATGTTCTGTGATCTGCAGCTTCAGTTCATGTTTTACATCGTTTAAAGTGACTTACTGGACTCTACACTGAGTTTTACTCCTGGTCCAAACACGGTCCTGTAGCCTCCCTGACCAGTCACACTAAGATACAGCGCTCAGCAAAAACCGCTGCCTGCACTGGGACCAGTTTAACTGCTCAGTTTTCTCCCATCTGAGTCAGAATAATACAAAACTTTAACGTCTGCTCGTCACCTCTCATTTTTCCTCCTTAGCCCTACAAATGTAAAAAACTGTAAAACTCACAAACCTCACTTTCACCAACAGGAGTCTCAGTTTATCAGTTTTTATAACGTTAAGACTTTTTGTTCAGCATTTCTTTTCAGAATGTTTTCCTTTTTATTTATTGTCATTTTTCTAATTTATTTTGTTTAAATTATTTTCCTTTCCCTACTTTTTCTTTTTACTCCATCTTGGATTTGCTCACCTCCTAAAACTCATTTTACTTAACTTTGCTTGCACATCCAGTCTGCATCAACTAAAACTGAAGGTTCTTTAATGAAACATGTGTAAAATCATGAAAATAAAAAAGTCTTACCGCTTTCTACCATCAGTTTGGCTCCACTGCCAAAGAAAACTCTGTTCGCTCCCTGATTATTCACACAGTAACAAACACTGAGACAAATACTGCTGCACAGTTTAATCACGTTTCACATCAGGTCTTTGTAGAGTCTCAGTGTTTGGTTTGTTTTTACGTTAAAAGTCACATAAAATGAACAAATGTTATTTATTTCCATTTGCAGCCAGTTTGCACCAATAAAACCATCAACACTAAGACTAACAAAAGTATTTTTTTAATCTTACCAGTTTGTACGATCAGTTTGGTTCCTCTCCCAAAAATCATTTTGGTTCCTGCTTGATTCACACAGTAACACACACACCGGCAAAAACTGCTGTGTGCCAGCATATCTATGTCTTTTTATCCGTATCTATGTTTACTCCATGGTTCTTCATTCTGAGCTAATTTCAGCAGTAATTGATGATATTTCTGTGAATCTGAAGATGCTTCTGAACCAGTTTGTCATCATTTTCTGTCCTCGGCTGCACTTTTTGACACGGTTCATTTATTTGTTGATGGATTTCACTGCAAATGTCTCTTTTTTAAGTTCCGCTTAAACTCATTTTGACTTTCTTTGTTTTCATCTTTTGAATTTCTCATCAGTTTGTTTAATAAACTGGAAAAAGCAGAGCTGATATTTGTTCATTTTAATGCCACAGAATAAACTGTTCTTTCCTTTCTGACAGGATTACTGTCTGCAGCTGTTTGCATCTGCAAAGTGTGAAATCATTAAAAGAAATCTGAGTCTTACCAGCTTCTACAGTCAGTTTGGTCCCTTTGCCAAAATAAAGTCTGCCGGCTGCTCCCTGATTATTCACACAGTAACAAACACTGAGACAAATACTGCTGCAGTTTTTATCTCCCATCTGTCCTACTTTATGTATCTGTTAGTTATTAATCACGTTTCACATCAGGTCTTTGTAGAGTCTCAGTGTTTGGTTTGTTTTTTACGTTAAAAGTCACATAAAATATACAAATGTTATTTATTTCCATTTGCAGCCAGTTTGCACCAATAAAACCATCAACACTAAGACTAATAAAAGCATTTTTTGTATCTTACCAGTCTGTACGATCAGTTTGGTTCCTCTCCCAAAAGTCATTTTGCCTGCTCCCTGATTCACACAGTAACACACACACCGGCAAAAACTGCTGTGTGCCAGCTGCTCTGTGTCAGTGTTCACGTCTGTTTCTACTCCACGGTTCTTCATGTTCATCTAATTATAAGAGTCATTTATTTTGTTTCTGTGGATCTGAAAACGTTTCTGAACCTGTTTGTGATCATTGTCTGTCGTCAGCTGCAGGTTTGGACACGTTTCCTCAGTTTGATTTGAATTTTCTTCTTGTTTCTTATTCGCTCCAAATAAAGCTCTAATAAACTCATTTTAAAATTACAGCGAAAACAAAACGACTTGAAGTAATTTCATGAAAATCAGCATCTTACCAGCTTCCACAGTCAGTTTGGTCCCTTTGCCAAAATAAAGTTTCCTTGCTCCCTGATCAGTCACACTGTCACACACACGCCAACAAATACTGACAGGGCTGAGCTCGTTTCACATTTCTGCTACAGTGTTGTTGTTTCTTATGTTCGTCTCTATTTGTATCAAGATTTGTTATTCTCTTGATTTCGTTTTATTTATTTTTCATCTTTTGAATGTTTTTTTTGTCAGATTTTTTTGATGAAAGCAGAGCTGATATTTGTTCATTTTAATGCCACAGAATAAACTGTTCTTTCCTTTCTGACAGGATTACTGTCTGCAGCTGTTTGCATCTGCAAAGTGTGAAATCATTAAAAGAAATCTGAGTCTCACCAGCTTCTACAGTCAGTTTGGTCCCTTTGCCAAAATAAAGTCTGCCGGTTGATCCCTGATTATTCACACAGTAACAAACACTGAGACAAATACTGCTGCACAGTTTAATCACGTTTCACATCAGGTCTTTGTAGAGTCTCAGTGTTTGGTTTGTTTTTTACGTTAAATGTCACATAAAATAAACAAATGTTATTTATTTCCATTTGCAGCCAGTTTGCACCAATAAAACCATCAACACTAAGACTAACAAAAGCATTTTTTTAATCTCACCAGTTTGTACGGTCAGTTTGGTTCCTCTCCCAAAAGTCATTTTGCCTCCCTGGTTATTCACACAGTAACACACACTGTGACAAATACCTTGTTTGTATGAGGACTAAGCTTCTATTTGATTTTCACTGAAACCTTTTGGTTTTTATTCATCTTGTTGTTTTTGCATGAATCTGTATTTGTTTCCAGATTTCATGCTGACATCTTTTTGATGATTTTTATCTTTTGGTTTACTTGGTTGTTTCTGTTTGGAAATCATTTTATAAATGTGTTCATATGTTTTACTTCACGATCTGCAGCCTAAATTCAACTTCAATGAGACAAAAATGTAAATCATGAAATAATAAAGAAATCTTCTTCTTACCAGTTTGTACGATCAGTTTGGTTCCTTTACCAAAATAAAGCCTGTAGTTTCCCCCCTGAGTCACACACTAACACACACTGTGACAAATACTGCTGCTCCCGTTATTCTCCAGATGTTTCTGTTTATTTATTCTGTGTCATTTATAATGTTGCACTCAGTCTCATTCTGTGTTGTTTTCATCTGTTTAAACCAGTTTAGTCGTTTCATCCCAACATTTAAACTCAGGATCACCAATCGTGTTTTTAACTGCGTTATTTTCCCAGACAGTCGTCAGCCTGCAGCGTCAGCCCATCAAACTGAGCGAAAACCTTTCAAATATGTAATATTCAATAAATGCAAACAGTGATTGCAGACTCTGAGCTGATCATAAAATCGTAAACCCGACTCCACGTTAAATCTTACCCGTCTCTACGCTCAGTTTGGCGCCGCTGCCAAAGACAAGCTTGTCGTTTCCTCTCGTCACACTGCAGCAAACGCTGTGACAAAAACTGCTGCACCATGTTTCAGGTCAGCTTTAGATTTTCACTCACTTTCATGTCGTGCTTATTTCTTTCATTAGTCTGTCTAACACACGGTGCTCGTGTATCCATGGTTACTGTCTGCAGAGTCTGGATGGTTTCAGTAAAATATTAAAACATTTAACCGAGTCGCTCGTTTCACAGTGTTAGTCATAAAAATGAAGAAATATAATCATCTTACCAGCCTCTACTGTCACTTTAATTCCTTTGCCAAAATAAAGTCTGCTGTTTCCTCCCTGATTCACACTCTAACACACACTGTGACAAATACCACTTTTGTCTTTCACAGCTTACATTTGATGTTTTCACTGGAAATTTAACTTATTTCATATTTTTATGGTGTTTATGGACAAATTTGCATCTGTTTGTGCTTCTGTTGGGTTCATTTATTAACTGATCTCATTGTTTTACAGTAGCATGAGTCATATTTTTATTCACGCTGTTGAACATTTAATCGTTTAATCAACAAATCTGAATTTATTTTAAAGTCTTATTTTATTTGCATGTGTTTGTCTGTGTTGCTCACAGCCTGATTATTTCTATCAATCAAAATCTGTCCAGTTCTATAAATACACAAATGCAACACACACATAAACTCTCTATAGACGCACAAAAACGAAACACTAAAGAAAGCAAACGTCCTCCTACCTGTTTCTACAGTCAGTTTGGTTCCTTTGCCAAAATAGATTTTGTCGTTCCCTCCAGTCACACAGTAACACACACTGTGACAAATACTGCTGCGCTCTGTTCCTGCTGTTGTTGTGTCTCTTCGTTAATCTTTAGGACATCTGTTTATGTGTTATTTTAATTATTTGTCTCAGATATTCAAACTTGTGTCGCAGTTTTTACTGTTTTTGATGTTTTTTTCACTCAATCCGAACGAATCAGACAAAATTGAAAGCGAATAAAACTCCTGACTGCAGGTTCTGTATTGACGCTTTCTGCGCTGTTTTCATTCAGTGTTTGTTTCTTCTTCTCTGAATGTTTCACATTTTGTGCTGAGCTGAAGCTTCACACTGTGAGCTGATGTTTCTCACTGAGACTGCATGAAACCATCTCAGTTTGCACTAGTTAGAATCTACAAAAAGTAATACATTAAAAAAATACAAATGAAAGTTATTTTTAAAGTCTAAAATCATTTAAGCAAAGAAAACTCTTACCTGTCTCTACAGTGAGTTTGGTTCCGTTGCCAAAATAAAGTTTGTCTGTCCTCTGATTCGTCACACTGTGACTCACACTGTGACGAATACTCACGGACTCGTGTGGATGTCAAATATTCAGATTTTCTGTCCGTGATCAGTGTTTTTGTTCCTCCTGTCACCTTCACAGTTTGCATTTGTTTGCTTTTCTTGCATGAACTGGTCGTTTCTCTGATGACAGTGTGAAACATTTAGATAATTACACATTCATCAAAAGAAGCTTTGCTATCAAAGAGTAAAACACATATTTCCTCCATAAAGATTGTGTCTTTCACTGTTTTCTGTGTCGTTCCATTTTATTTGTACGATACTTTTTTTATCCTGTTTTGTTTGTTTGTTTTTACGTAGAAATAAAAAAAATTTTTTAACACTGTTTGTTCAAATTAAAATCATGTAAACTGAAACTTACCCGAGACGATGTGGAAGAGTCACTGTGCTCGTTTTCAGATATCCACCTTAATCCTTCAGACTGAGTCTAACCAAACACGCTGTCTGTGTTCCACTGGATGAAGCATCTGTGTTTGCACAGCTCACCTGTGTCCCCTGATCCAGTTATTCCCACGAGTGCCACCTCTGTCAGAGGGGTGTGGCCTAAAACCCAGATTACAAAAGTTCAAATTTACTTGTTTTTTAAAGCTTTTAAGAGCTCACACAGGTCACAGTGCGGTGCAGAAATAATCAGCGTTGCATGAAAGGATTATTCTGTATAAACGATCTCCAGCTCCTGTGGCCATCAGTGAAGTTTAGCTGTGTTACAGTTTAAGACTAGAACTGAAGTTCAGTTCAGCTGATCGTTGGAGTTGTTGTCAAACATCAAACTTCCTCAAACTTCCTCTAAAAGTGAGTCAGTCCTGCAACACTTACGTGTTCACATCACATCAGACGTAAACATGTTTACAGCCTCGATCTTCATAACAGCTGATTTTAAGCTTAATGTTTGCATTATTGGGGGCGTGGCCTCTTTGACTGACAGGTGGATGGTGACACAGGTGGTCTGCTCGGCTTCACCTCAGTTAATTAGAGTCCCTGAACTGGACCTCTGGACCCTGTTTGTGCTGTTGGAGCCTTTTTAATGACCAATAATAACCAGCGACCAATAATACAGCTCGCTGAGCGGCTACTGGCACTAACAGAGCTTTTATTTAGATGTTGTACAAACTAGTATCTGCGTTAGCTTTTAGCTATCACCTGATTAATATTTGGTGATAATCCACTCTGTAGTCATGGTAACCTGATAACAGGCTGCCCAGCAGGTAAACTATGATGTCACTTCCTGTTGAGAGTTTGTCTGGATAACAGGAGGAGGTGCCCACAGTCAGACGGATGCACAGAGAGTGATGGAGGCTAATGTGATGGAAATGATTCAGTCAAAAATGAGTCATTAGTGTAAAAGTAAAAGAAAAATGAGCTGAAAGTTTAAAACAAGATGACTGACAAACAGTTTGAAGTGTGTGTGTGTGTGTGTGTGTGTGTGTGTGTGTGTGCGTGTGTTACACATAAACTCACAGTGTGTTTGCAGGAAGCCAGACTGTCTCTTGGATCTCTGGACGAACGCCTCCTCTGCTTCCTTCTCTCACACACAGACTCATCCAGGACTACATTTATAGTTTGTGTGAGACGCAGGAAGCAGAGCTGATGTGACCTGTTTCTCAGACAAACTTCACCTGTGGCCTAAAAACAGTGTGAATAAAAGATCCAGCTGTTAGTGAGTATTTTGGGCTCTGACCCAGTTTGCAGAATAATTTGAGTTAATCCAAGTTTCCATGTTTGCTAAGTACAGTTCAGTCACAGCGCTGCTAACCTAATTCATCTGACTCACATTAGGCGGGCCTGTGGCAGTCAGACTCAGCCAACATCATCAGGCCACAATGCTGTAAACGTGGGCAGGTGTGCAGGGCCCAGCATACCTGATGCTCTCCCTGTCCCGTCCTCTGGGGGGCAGAGTCTCTCTGTGGCAGCTGCGTTTGTGTCACTTCTGTTTTTAGAAACAACTCTGACAGGTTTGAGTTTTCAGGGTGAAGCTGCTCCAGTGTTTGGTTGATGTTTTATTTGTGGGAGCATGTACACAGATCAATACCAAATGTCCATAAAGCAGCACGATAACGAGGTTTAAGATTTACATGGAAATCAAAGATTCCTGCATCGAACAGTTTATCATTTATGCATCTGTGAGCTTGAAGAGGAGAAACCTCTGGCAGCTTTTACAGAAATTCTTACAACCATCAAAACAGGACATTTGTCTCACGAAAGTGTTTTAAACATGTTTTTCTGTTTGTTGTATCTGATTTTAGTGTGTGCTAAAATTCAAAGTTAATTAACAATAAAACAAGAGAATTGCATGTTTTCCCTTCAATGATCAGTGTGATGCTGTAACGCGTAACTCGCTGTGAAAGTGTTGCACAAAGCGTGCGAGGAAACGAGCTGCTCACAGCTTCCTGTCGATGTGAAACTGAGCTTCTTGTTGGTTTCTGTCTGATTTTATCTGCAGCTTCACGTCTGACTGTTCAGCTTTCAGTTGAACTGTGGTTTCAACTGAAAGCAGGAAGACTCAGTGAAGCACGATGAGGCATACGGGGTCAACTGATGACGACGTCACAGGTCCAACAAGACGGAGACTTCACCTGTGAGCAAACTTAAACTGTAAATGATCCGATTGGAGGGAAGCTTTTAATCAAAGAGCAATCCTTTATTTAACCCTGTGGCAGCTCACATGCTCTGTGAGGGTGCAGCCACCAAAGACCTGCAGTGACTGATGATGCTGCCCAAGTTTCAATCAGTATCAGAAATGGAAGAGACGATTCAAACACAAGCAAGTTTATTTTGTATTAGAAGCAAACGACGTTTCAGTGAGAGCGGAGAGTAAAACGTACAGACAAAAGTCAGATACAAACGATGTTGTTACAAACGACAGGAAGTAAAACTAAACGTAATGTTTGTACAAACAGCTGACAGGTTGTATTTACAGCAGGACGAAGCAGAGTGAAGACGAAGCTGCCAGCACAGCTCGCCTCACACTTTCACACATCAGCAGATTTAACACACGACATGGTTCTTCTTGTTGAGACCATCAGGGCCTTTCATGTTGAATCAGTTCATTAATTAGTCTTTGTTCTTTCAAACTAATGTTTAAAGGAAAGTTTAGCTCCAGATGGCGACGTCAGCGAGCTCAGCACAGCCACGCTGCACGCTGACGTCAAGTCTTTGCTGTATTTTGTATAAATAATTTGAAACATTTAACAGATTTTATGTTTCTGGTTTAATGTTTTTTGCATGTATTTACAACAAAATGATAAAAATGTGTTTCAGGAGTTTCCATGTTTTTCCTTTTGGGTTCAAATTTCTGTGTTTACTTTTAGATTTTGTTGGAATTTGAAACGTTGCTCTTATATGAAGGCAAACGATCCTAAAATCAGACCCAAAAATGTTTGTGCTATAAGTGTGAATTTACAGGAGACTTCCTGAACGTTTGTGCTTTTATCAAAAACAGGAGAAAGAAACTGAAGCTGAAGCTCTGATCTGATGTCGCCGACCTGCTGATGGACTCAGACCAGCAGACCTCTGATGGTCAGGATGGTGTTGAAGGCCAAAGTCTTGGTGAACAGCACTCTGACTCCGTTCATCACCAGCAGGTAGAAGTTGAGCTTTGCTTTTTCTGCACAGAAGAGAGACAGACACGTTAGCTCGGACTGAATCTTTGACACCAACACGACTTCAGCAGGAAGGTAAAAGAGATGAAAAAGGTTTCCTGTGTCGATCGTCACCACAGATCGACACAGAGACAAAGGACACAGAAGAAATTCATTTTCACGACTGCAGTTTAATTAATAAACACAACTCTTTATATTTATGTTCCTGCATGTTGTTTGTTAACGTGAACACATCAGTGTGTTGTTCTCTGCACGGATGCATCAGCACTCACACATGAGACCGAGGCTGAACTGATGTTTTATCATATTTACACTTTAGTTCTTTTTTACTTTTATTCTCTTTTCTTTTGTTTTTTTGTTGTTGTTTGTTTTTTTGGAAATGAAACTTTGAGTAAAAAGCAAACAGATGTTTTTCTGCTGCTCTCTGATATGAACTGCATGTTTTGTGTTTGTGTGACTGACATTATATATTATATATAATATTTGAGGTTACACAATAATCTTTCATTGTGTGAATGAATTCTAAATCTTCCCGACAGCAGTGATGCTGTTAGTGATGACGATCTCCTTCATGTGACTGTGAAGGAGCTGAACGTGTGCAGGTGTGTTTGCACGCTCACCTGGGTAGACGCTGCTGCAGGCGTCATCTGTGTGGAAATATGAAGTGCATTAATCACAAACACGCTCGATGAACTGTTACCCGAAATAATATAAGAAGCATTTAAATTTCAAATGTCAAACAAAGTCTCAACCGTCTATGACATGAAATCATTTTATTGATCTTTTTTTTATTAATGACCATGTTTGCATGTTTGTGTTAAAAATAAAAGATTAAAAGTGTCTGAAACAAACACAGCTGAAGTTTAAGGTTTATGAGTCTCACACTGACGTTACTTATTGTTTCAGTGAGTTTGTTTTCATACCAGCTTCGTTATTGGTGGAGACTCCTAACAGCTCGCAGGAGTGGATGGTCTCGTTGCTGAATCCAACAAAGTAGTAGCTTTTAGTCTTTGTGGACAGAACGGCGTTGCTGATGTTCACGCTGACTGGGCCCCCCCTGACATTCATAATCATTTCTCCTTCCTTTGGATAAAAATCAGTGGCCAGACAGACCTCTGGGCCCAGAGCATCAGCGGGCAGCGGTGGATAAGCAGAAGGTGCCAGAGGGCTCAGAACGTGAAGGGACGGCGTCGTTTTAGGTCGATCTACACAGCAAAGCAGGACAAACCAAAACCACACAGACAAAGTTATAAAGTAGAAAATAACCAAGTTTCAGTGTCCACAAAACAAACGTTAATGTTTCAGCTTTAAAACAGGTTCATTTATCTGACATTTCTAAATGAAATCTTATGAAACACTATAACTCCAAACATGATGACTCAGGTGACCCTGAATCCTTGATTCTACATTTAGAAGTGCTGTGATCGATATTTCAGTTCTGTTACTTTATTGATTGTTGTGGGTTTGTGTTGCAGTTTGCAGCTAAGAACAGTGCGCTCGTGTCCAGGGTGTCTAAATGTTAGTAAAGACTGTGCGATGGAGAAGACACACAAAAGTCTTTCCCCAAATTCATGTTGTATAAAATTTGTACATTAAACTTCAAGGATAACAAAATAGTTTTAGTTGTTCTTTGTACGTACAGCAGGCTGCAGATCAGCAGTTTAGTCGCCTGCTCTGACATTAGTTATTAAGTTTGTGTGTTTTTTATGAGCCGACTGTTTGACACGAAGCTCCTGTGGACACAAACTAACAGTCAAACTGAGAGGAAGCCGACAGTGAACTGAGACGCTGCTCGCTCCGCTCCGAACACTTTAATCATTTTATTTTAGGATTTAAGAGTTTGACACAGACACCGTGACATTGAGCCAATAACACCCAGCCATCATGTTCGTTTGTATTTCACATAACTAACGATGAGTTCTTTGACCTGAGAGTCAAATTTCAGTCCGACAAAAATAAAATAAAATGATTTTGGTCCAAACAGCCAATAAATAAAAATCAGAGGTTGAATGTTTGAGTAAATATTAAACTTCTTTATTTCTGTTGTATAAACTTTATTTTCAGATGCACTTATCTTTGTTTAATGCAGCGTCCACACTATATATCATCACTTGCCGACGTACGTTCGGCCAAACTGTTCAGTTCTGCTTTTTTATGCTTTACACATAATTTATGACATAATCACATGTGAGTGTTTCCTTGAAAGCTTGGATATAAAAACAGGTATTATCTGTGCCGAACCTTCAGTGCTTTAATTTGATGTTTTTGACGACAACTGAACTTTTCTCACAGCTTTTACCTTAATTTTCAGTTCAGACAGTAACAATCAGAAAGTCACTGTGAGCTCATGTTGAAGAGTCAAGTGTTCAACTGCCAAAACCTGAACTTCTGTCCTGTGTAGTATTTATTTATTTATCCAGGATTTTCTTTTCTCTGTGCCAATTTGCAAAAGCAGCTTCATGAACATGATGCATTTTCTTTTATTTACGTCACTAAAACTGTACGCATTTATAACTCTTCTGCCTTTTTTGTGCTTTACAGTCCTTATCAGCAGCTTTCTGTTACATTTTGTTTTGTTGTTTGTTTGAACAGACATTAAATATATCTTTACTATTTGTACTCAATAATATTTTCAGCAGACTCATCAAAACAAAGACGTTTCAGAGAATTCAGGCCGACTTTGTTTGATTTTATATTTTCAAAACTCGATTTTAAAAACAGAATTTCAGATTTTTAAATCTGACAGTTTGTTGGTTCGTTGACATGTTTCTGTAGCTAATGTTCAGCTTTTTTTTCTTTTTTACTGCTGATTATTCTCCTTTGTTTTACTTTTGGCTTTGCTCTGTCATTATTTGCAGAGTTACAACACACCAGCTACATGTTGCAGCTGACTTGACTCTATTTTGGACACTTTCACACTTTGAATGAACAGAAAACAGGATTTAAGGCATTTTCAGGACATCCTGTGTCAGGCAGAGCAGCTCTGTCTCACAGCAGCTCGTCGTCACATCGCTCCACTACTGATCCATCAAGTTCAAGCTTTAAAACATAAAAACTCTGTTTTGGACTAAACAGACCTTTGAAAGGAAATTATTTCTCACTGTATCAGCCAAGAAAAAGGGATTTTTCTTACCTTTAGGGGTGACGGTGAGACGGATCGGATTTCCAAATGTTAGTGCATCACAGTGTTACAGCCCCGTACAAAAACCTCTCGGCTGTCAGAAGTCCTCAGAGC
The DNA here is from genome assembly GCF_964374335.1 of Astatotilapia calliptera. Lineage (NCBI taxonomy): Eukaryota > Metazoa > Chordata > Actinopteri > Cichliformes > Cichlidae > Astatotilapia > Astatotilapia calliptera. The sequence goes on along the minus strand of NC_137439.1, from coordinate 1,192,903 downwards.
AGCTCAAACACGTTCAAAAATCCACTTCCACAGGACAGACACCGAGCTGTTACACCAGAGGAACAATCAGAAAGTCATTTGTAAGTTTTCATCAGGTTAAAGTACAAATATAAAACCGTCTACCTGCACATAGAGCAGAGGCGTGAGGGTCAGAAAAGTGAAGAAATATTCATTTCCATGTAGAATTCGAGCTGCCGAAGACTCACCTGAAGCAGATGTTTTGTTTCTTGATGTTTTTCTGAACTTTGGCCGATTCCATGTTTTAAAGACGGTTCAGATGAAGCTGCAGGGTTTTTGTTCAGCTCTGTGTGGATGTTCAATCACTGTGGACCACCCCAACACAGTGAAAAACCCTCGTACAAAAACCTGTCACAGCAGCAGGAGGAAGCAGATGGGAGTCGCTGCCACATGAACAAAAACTCACTGTGACTGTTTCTCTGTGACTGTCTTTTACTGACGGCTTTACTTCATTTCTGCATGTTAGGAAATAAATGCTGCAAACACATAAATCAAAGTTTCAAATACCTTTCACGACCTTATTGCACTTCACTGTATTTGATTTAACAAATATCTTCACTTGCAAAGTGCTGCGTAGGGAGAGGAGGGATTTTAAGGAAACTTGAAGCACACTGAGGAAGAGGAGCTAAATGAAGGACATGAGAGGCCGTCCAGGTACAGGTGATACACAGAAAAGTCATCAAGGAAATCAGAAAGAGCAGGAAAATACAGAACATGGAAAAAGATGAACAAAATTAAAGATTAAACACCAGGAGAAACAAAAACGCTGGTAAATGTGCTAAAAATGGATTATTTGTAGTACAAGGAGTGCGAGGCAGGTCTATCCTGTGCAGGCTGATAGATGAGCACAGGTATGGATGGATGGGAAATACTGGAAGGGCAACAACACAGTGTGTGTGTGGCACAAGGCTGCTGAACCGTCCATCATCTTCTTCCAGTTTCCTCTTATTTTGTTTGAAATCCCTGAGAATGAATTCGGCAAACACTAGGTTATATTTATCTTTGCTAAGAAAAACCGCAGTTCTCTCTTTAGCTAGCAGACATGCACACAAACAGTTTATGATATTTGTCGAGATGCTGTTTGTTGGACCTGCCGTTGCTCGCCGACTTCCTCAACTATTAAAACAAATTGTATCACCTGCTTTGGAGTTTATAGAAGGTGGCCATCTTGGTTTTCCTTTGCTTCAGTTTGATTTTCTTGTAGTTACCTTTAGTTTAAGTTAGAGTTTGTCATTGCACCCATTCATTCTTTTTGACCAATAGCAGACCAGTTCTTGTGAAAAATCCAGTTGATCAATTCAAGGATCATCTTTGTGCAACATAGTGCTAAAGCCAGGTGGAGAGAGAGCGTGGACCCAAAGACAGTGCAGAGGCAAGTTTGGTTTTCACTAGTTTATTATGCATTTACAAGTTATGGTGATGTGATGTAGTGTGAAGGATCTCTGTTTCTGCTGCACAAGGGACAACGAGTCTCCGAGGAAAAGACACTGCAACAGAGGAGAGAAGAGTTGATGATCGGAGGGGAGAAAATCAGAAATCTCAGTAACACAGGTGAGGTGAGGGGCTAACTTGAATCTGCAGGTGAGTAGACGTGAGGGGAGGGAATCAGGAGAAAGCAACTTCCAAGCTGTTTCCAGTATTCCAGCAGCCAAGGAGGCGAGTAACTCAGCATGAGAAGAGATACAAGTTAGTTTCAATCAAAAACATGCAGAGAATTTCTTCTTGGCCTGGTGATGATGTTAGGATTGAAAACCTTTGTTTTGTTAGTATAAATAAAACTGTTTTATTTATGTTTATATACACACTGCAAATGTGCTCAATGAGTTGGCGATCCGTCTTTTGAAGGTCGAAAGCGTCGTTCGGCGTGACTGTCCGAACTGATATTGTAGGAACTGTATTGCAGAGGGTTGTTCGTAACACACACACACAGAAGATGGTTAGAATAAGTCTCTGGGTTAGAGCGTCCGTACAAGATGTCCTGAACCAGAACTTAGAATCAGTAGAACAATGGATAATAACATTGTGCTTTTCTGTGACAGAGGAGGAGGAGATACCAGACATTATACTTCCCTTAGGCAGCATCATTAGAAGACATAGCATACATTTTCACTGTTATGCCGATGACACCCAGCTCTATCTGTCCATGAAGCCAGATAATACACACCAATTAGTTAAACTGCAGGAATGTCTTAAAGACATAAAGACCTGGATGGCCGCTAACTTTCTGCTTCTTAATTCAGATCAAACTGAGGTTATTGTACTCGGCCCTGAAAATCTTAGAAATATGGTATCTAAGCAGATTCTTCCTCTGGATGGCATTACCTTGGCCTCCAGTAACACTGTGAGGAACCTTGGAGTCATTTTTGACCAGGACATGTCCTTCAACGCACATATTAAACAAATATGTAAGACTGCTTTCTTCCATTTGTGAAACATCTCTAAAGTTAGAAATATCCTGTCTCAGAGTGACGCTGAAAAACTAGTTCATGCATTTATTACTTCCAGGCTGGACGACTGTAATTCATTATTATCAGGATGTCCAAAAAACTCCCTGAAAAGCCTTCAGCTGATCCAAAATGCTGCAGCAAGAGTCCTGACAGGGACTAGAAAGAGAGAGCAGATTTCTCCTGTTTTGGCTTCCTGTTAAATCCAGAATTGAATTCAAAATCCTGCTCCTCACATACAAGGTCTTAAATAATCAGGCCCCATCTTATCTTAATGACCTTGTAGTACCATATCACCCTATTAGAGCGCTCCGCTCTCGCTCTGCAGGCCTACTTGTTGTTCCTAGAGTATTTAAAAGTAGAATGGGAGGCAGAGCCTTCAGTTTTCAGGCCCCTCTTCTGTGGAACCAGCTTCCAGTTTGGATTCGGGAGACAGACACTATCTCTACTTTCAAGATTAGGCTTCAAACTTTCCTTTTTGCTAAAGCATATAGTTAGGGCTGGACCAGGTGACCCTGAATCCTCCCTTAGTTATGCTGCAATAGATGTAGGCTGCCGGGGATTCCCATGATGCATTGGGTTTTTCCTTTCCAGTCACCTTTCTCACTCACTATGTATTAACAGACCTCTCTGCATTGAATCATATCTGTTATTAATCTCTGTCCCTCTTCCACAGCATGTCTTTATCCTGTCTTCCTTCTCTCACCCCAACCAGTCGCAGCAGATGGCCCCGCCCCTCCCTGAGCCTGGTTCTGCTGGAGGTTTCTTCCTGTTAAAAGGGAGTTTTTCCTTCCCACTGTCGCCAAAGTGCTGCTCATAGGGGGTCATATGATTGTTGGGTTTTTCTCTGTATCTACTGTACAATAGAAAGCGCCTTGAGGCGACTGCTGTTGTGATTTGGCGCTGTATAAATAAAATTGAATTGAACTGAATTGAAATGAATACCAGACGAGGTCAGACATGGACGGGGAGGACCTGCAGGAAGACAGCAAGGCTGCCTCTTCCGTGTGGGAGCAAGATAGCCTAGTAATCTTTGTTTTTGTCTCACTACAAAGTTGTACAACCCGTTGAGGGTTATCCTTCTTATAAAGCAGGCTGCTGGTTCACACAGAGGTCCACGGCTCTCTGTAAACTTCTCATTTCAACTGCCAAAGCAAATTAAATCTTTTTCAAAGACAGAACTTTCTCCTGAAGTTCGGTCTGAAAAATTTGAACACAACAAAAACCATAAGGTAGTTAATGGACTGGAGGAGAGTTGGTGGACATGCTGATCTTAAATGCTCCTCCTACTGATTGCCAGCAATGAAGAACAGGTGGACCAGGCAGGTGTGGACTCCGGGCTCCAGCCAGAGTGGGCGGACACTGCAGGACCAGGCTGGAGCAGTGAACACTCACTGAGCACTGAGGAAGCATCTAGTCAGACAGCTGAATCACCTCAGTGGGCTTAGATTTTTCTGTTTTATCAGTTACAGTTTCCTTTGTGTTCTGATGTTTGAAGGATACTGAACTTGTTTTTTAGTGCAAACCTCAGATGTTAAACCAGCCAAAGCTCCCTGCAGTCAGTGAGGTGAAAATCTCTTATCTATCAGTTATTTTGCATCATGATAGGAAATCTCGAAGCTGCGACAATGGCTTACTAAATTAGAGATCTACAAATTAGCACAGAGAGCTACACTACAAATCAATCAATCAATCAATCAATCAATCAATCAATCAATCAATCAGGGCTTTATTCGCCACGTGCAGGTTGCCCTGCAGTGAAATGTGTGTGCGTGTCTATAGTTCAGCTGAGACAGTGTCCTTCGCCCTGCCAGGCTAAGTAAACAGTCTTCCAGCCAACCCAGGTGGCCTTGCATGGAATGGGAAGAACAGTCATCACACAGTTGTTATCAGGGTGTTTTGTTCAGCTCCAGCCTTGAGACCACAGCTGGCGCCAAAGGGAGAGCTGCATGATGATGGTGGTTTTTTCTTTAGTGCGAACAACTCATGAGAATTTCAAAGTTCTCTCAATCTCCCGTTGGAGAGCAGCGAGCTTCTCCATGATGTTATCAAACTTATGCTCTGTGATGTTGTCATTCTTGTGCTCAAAGAGCTGATTCTGAGAACTCACGACCGCCGAGAGCTTCTCCAAGATGTGATCCAACTTTCGCTCAGAGGTGTTATTCTGAGTGTTATTCTGAGTGTTATTCTGAGTGTTATTCTGAGTGTTATTAGAAATCTCAGCTTTGAGCTGCCGTGAACACTCAGAATAACACTCAATGAGCCCATTTTGAGAGCTCACGCCTCGTCCCATCGTTTCAATCCCAGCGGGCAGCCTTGTGGGGGTTTGAACAGCCGGTTCCACTTTCTTAATTCTTCGATAAGTCAGGGCCAAGCCAGCTCCGATCAGCAAGAACCCTGTTACCATGGTTCCAAATAGGTAGATATCTTCAGCGTCTTCGATCGACAGTTAAATGAAGTTCAACACAGGTTTTCTTTGGATTCATTGGCTCCACAAAACTAAAACTACACTCAGACATAACAGATATCACAACAGAGGTCATCAGCTGTCAATGTGCAAGATCATGTTGTAGTTCATTTGACTCCTAAAATGATCCCTATGAGTGCTGCCTAATAAAATGAAATACAGATGATGATGATGATGATGATGATAGAATATAAATAAAAGTTGAAATCTGTAAAGAACATTTAAAATATAATAAAATGTAACACTGTTGCAAATAAGACAATCTGCTGCAGAGAATCTGCATTCTGGTCATTTAGTGCACATAGCGGTAAAATAAGCTTTTTAATTCTAGTTAATTCTTTTGTAACTGAGGGAGCGTGTGCTCTCAGTGCTGCTGTTTCTAATGCGATGCCTGCACGTCTGACCTTCAATATTCAAGCTTACTGTCCCACAGCCTTAGAGGAGATGCGGGAATCACTTCAGTTTGTTTGGAGATCAAAGTGAAATGGATCGACTGAACAGGATTTCTTGTTGTGTTCTTGCAGCTGCAGTTCCAGCAGCAGAAAAGAGACTTAGCTGTCATGAACTGGTGGTAAAACCAAGTCAAGAGCAAAACCCAAACAGGGAGACGGGGAATGGTTGTGCTTAAAAGTCTTTTATTAACAAAGTTAATAGAAGTTTGTATGTTGCATTGGCAGGACTGACTGGGAGCCGCACAGAGGAGGTGCAGGGTAGAGGGCAGAGACCAGTTAGGAATAATCTTTTCCAGAAGATTGCACAGAGAAATAATAAAAGGCTTGAGCCACGGTGCTTACTTTCTGCCTTTCAGAGGAAAAGCTGGAGAGGAAGTCAGGGAGGTCCACTGATCTGTGTTACCACAAAGGAAGGAGCGGTTGGAGCAGGAAGGTGAGCTGCTGAGGTGACCGTCAAGGAGTAGTTAGAGAAGTGGACTTACTTACATTAAGTCCATGTCCAATATGTAATTATAACTACAATATGTTTCAGTGAACATGCAAATAAACAGATCTTGTGTCCAAATATACACGGACCTCACTGTGCTGTTTAAGACCCACACATACAAGACGGGAATATCTTTACTGTCATTGTACAAGTAGAGCAAAATTAGTACATTATATAAATAATATACACAAAATAAATACAAGGAAATGTGAACTGATAAGGCCAATCAATATAACAGACATAAAGTAAATGTGGACACCAGTCCCTGGGGTCATGATATAGTAATACATCAAAACTAAGCTTTAACTGCATTTAATACAAACTGATGTTATTGTCCTGTATTATTGTTTGGTCGTTTGTGCATTTTGCTGGTATACTTTGGGTGACACATCAAACCAACCTCAGTCACCTCCCTCAACTTCTCCACCTGCCATGTCAAACCTGCAATGCTAAAACTTACCTGGATTTCAACCAGCATCCTGTTCCTTTCAAAGTAAATCCCTACACACCTTCTGTTCTCACTCACCATTACAGCACTTTGGATTTAACACTGGTCTCCAGTCTCTAGTGGATTTCTTTCCCTCAGACCTGCAAGAACCCCCCCCCCTACCTCCCTGGATTCACCTCCACATTTTTTGTTTGGAGTAAAAATTGACGTTTCTGAACTTCATCTCTATTTAGTCAATCTTAGTGCTAAGTTCCTCTCGAGGTAAAGTTTATACATCAAACCACAAATCAGACAATGCAAACGTTTAAAAATCAATCCAGTAGATTCAAGCTGTTTGACATCATTTACAATTAAAAACAAAAAGTGGAAGTAAGAAACTGGTCTGAACAATCTAACAACAAACATATTAGCAAAGACTTAAACATGAAAAAACATGTAAGGTTTGTTTGAAGGATGAAACTTGCTGTTCCATGAGCTTCTTTTAAAGTCTTTTTTAATAAAGTTTTTATTTTGATGGTTAAAAAAGTCTCTAAAGAACCTAAAAACAAACAAAATATGTATGAACCTGCTGACTGAACAGAGGCCTTCCTGTGGACTTTATTCTTCTGCTCTGCATGAGCAGCGTTCAGACCTGGAAAAGCTGTGGATGGGTTTTTGTAAGGGTGTCAGGCTGACTTCAGTCACTGTGCCCCGTATCCACGGTGAAAAACACTCGTACAAAAACTGTTGAACTGTTTCTCTATGGCAGACGTGCAGAAGCAGCTGAACACGGCTTGAGGTTTCTTCTCTGTGGCTTGTTTGAAGACAGCAGATGCTCTTATCTGATGGAGCTGAGCATCAGTCTAAAAAAGGGGCTTCAGAGGTTTTACTGCCATGCTGAGCAAAATTACTATTGTAATTATATTTAAGTGGTGTGTTCTGAACAGGCTGAGCATCATAGGAATAACAAAGAGCCTCCTGACCTTCTTCACTGAAGTACCAGCTGCTATCCACAGGATCACATCGCTGTCATCTTCTGAATTCTTTTTTTATGCTAAATCTCAGTTTCACCTCAGGAGACCGATAAATCTGTTTATACTGTGCACAATATTATTTGATCTGTAAGATTTAATGTAGAATATTGCACAATAAGGGCCTTATTTTTAATATTGTTCTTCCTTTTTGCATAGAGTTACATTTACTATCTCTGTTTTTTATCTTTTACTGGAGTGACCACACCAGTGTTTTGCAGTTAAGCAGCAGGTTTCATTAGCAGCCAGCAAGTCACGACTCAAACGAGGGAAAGTCTCGTTTAGCATCAGGAGATATCTACAACATAAAAGCTGAGGTTAGAAACTTCACACATAACTCATGTGATCTCAGGAACCATGCTCAGATATAAAGAAAAGCTTGTTGGGAGTTTTTGTAAAGGTGTCACACTGACTTCAGTCACTGTGGTACGTCCACACGGTGAAAAACACTCGTACAAAAACTGTTGAACTGTTTCTCTATGGGAGAGTCGCACAAGCAGCTGAACGTGGGTTGAGGTTTCTTCTTATCAGCCTGTGTGGCTTGTTTGAAGAAAGGAGGATTTTTATCTGATGCAACTGAACATCAGTCAAAAAAAGTTATTTTAAAGTGAATTCAAACATTTGACATGTTTGCACTCAGATTAACACAAATGTTTTCTTTTTGTAGCTTTTTGACTATTTTCATTGTGTTAAACTGTCATGTTTTCTTTTATAAAAATAGAAATATTTCCATAAAATGCTAAAAAGTGTAGAAATTAATGCATATAACTTTATCATCAAAATGCAGCTAATTCATTGTGTGATGCTCAAAATCCTCCTAATGTTAAAGGGACTTTTTCCTTCCCACTGTTGCCAAAGTGTTTGCTCAATTGTTGAGTTTCTCTGTATTATTGTGTTTTAATGTGATTTGGTGCTATATAAATAAAATTTAACTGAACTGAATTAATGTTGTGTGGATATGTTTCTTGCTCTCTCATTTCATTTCACAATCAAGTAATAGCACTGCCACACAAAGAGCTCTGTCCATGGTTCTGAAAGCCTACATGCATCTCTGTGAACGCCTTTGTTTTTGTTGTTGTTTCGTGTATCTGTATAAAATGTACACAGACATTTGAGCCAGTGTGGATGCTAACTTTACTGACACGAGCTGCCAGATTTCATAACATAGGCTCTGCTCCAAATCTGGGAGATCCAAGATCCTGTTCTAGCAGAATTAGGTATTATTTATAGTCTTAGTTTCCAATTGTTCCTTGTCAGAGTGGCTGTTTGTCTCCCTTCTATGTGACTTTCTCATATTTGATCCTGTGTGTGTGTTTTGTTGGCTTCATTTGAAGAATCTCAATGTAGTTGTCTTTGGATTGTTTTCTTAGACTTTGCTGAAATAAAAGTTTTTGCACTTACCTGTTTCATGTGTTTCGGTTCTCTTCCTTCTGCGTTTCATGACAAATTTTGCTTTTAGTTATGCTCTGTGTTTAATTTTTTCTTTTTGTTTTCTGAGCTGATTTATTTTTCCTGTTGTTTCATTATTTTTTCAACAATATATTTGTAATATTTATAAACAGTATATGAATTATCCCTGAACCCTGAAACCATACCTCTGAACCTTTGAGGAAGGCTGTAAGAGCCTAGAAGATGCATTCTTGCTAGACTTTTGGGAAAAGAATCAGTTCATTGTCAATATTAGGAAATCACAGGTAGGAAGGCTTGGCTGTGCAACAACATGAATAAAGTTAAAATGTATACAAACAACACAATGTCCAATCAAATGACTCACAGATTCAAAGCAATATCCATGCCAAAAAAGTGGAGAACATTTTTCAAAGTGGTGATTTTACACTTCATATGAGGACTCACACGGAGAGACTTTACCCCTGCAACACCGGTGAGAAAATATTTAAAGGCATGTGCACATATACAGGTGTACAAAAACATAGTGAGTGAAGAAGAAACACTCAGTGCATCATGGGAATCCCCGGCAGCCTACATCTATTGCAGTATAACTAAGGGAGGATTCAGGGTCACCTGGTCCAGCCCTAACTATATGCTTTAGCAAAAAGGAAAGTTTGAAGCCTAATCTTAAAAGTAGAGATAGTGTCTGTCTCCTGAATCCAATCTGGAAGCTGGTTCCACAGAAGAGGGGAGGCACGTGAGTTAAGGAGATGTAGTTATTTTAGGTTACAGTTCATGTAATGCACTGTCCAAAGTAGTCTTATCAGTTAAAACGGAAAAGAAAGGTAACTGTGGTCTTCAAATTGATTCTATCCAGGCAGAGAAAACATGGGATGCATGTTTGACCATTAAAAACATGGCGGATCTCAAAAAATATCAGTGAGCAACATGATCTGGACTACAAACAAGGTAACAAACAGCCACACTCTCACTTCTGACACACAATGAAAGGAAGAACTCAGCTATATCTGGAAGAAACAACTACATCAGTCAGACAGCTGCAGAATAGGATCAAATGGAACAGAAAATATTTGCCCACGTGAATCACAATACACAGGACTTGGAATATGAAACAGTTTCAGACAACAATTAAAGTATCAAAGACGACTGCTGCTACAAATGAAGAGTACAATCAGAGGAATAAAACTGAGATTAGTAATTATCCACTTTAAATGTAGAAGCCTATAGGCTATATTTAATCATATCAAAGAATGTTTTAACCAGTTTTCACATCCATTCAGTGTCAATGACTTATCTGAAACTTGGATTAATGTGGAAAAAGGAACAGACTTTGAACTGGAGGGTTATGAATTCACATTTATAACTCTGCAAAACAAAGGTGGAGGAGGAATGGCCGTGTATGTGGACAAATCATTGAGATTTAATGTGGTGGATAAGATGACAACAGTGATTGATAATGTACAGGAATGTATAACATCCCTGTACATTATCTATTTATGAAATCTATCAAGAAAAAAGTAAAAATGTAATCAATGGCTGTACAGATTTGCAACTCGTGCCGTCAGGAAGGAATGCAGGAAAGCAGAACGAAAATGGAAGAAAGACAAGCTCCACATCTCTTACCAAGTGTTTAGAGATTGTTTTATTAACTATCAGCGCGCCATCAAGGTAGAAAGAGCAACTTATTTCTCCAAGGTTATTACTAAGAATTCTGGTAATCCTAAAGTTCTATTCAACACAATCAACTCTGTCCTGCATCCCACCACTTCAGCCATCTGAGACTGCCTCACACACTTCTGAGGATTTTCAAAAGTTTTTTACTGAAAAAATTGATAATATCAGAGCACATATCCCACTCCCATCCCAAGACCCTTCGAAAACACCTACATGTTCTTTCTTTTTCTCCGAATTTAAACCAGTCTCATTATCCCATCTTACTGATATAATAATGCACATGAAACCAACTTCTTGCCCCTTGGATGTGTTACCTACACCATTTCTCAGAGATGCGCTATTGTAAAGCATCTCAAATGGAGCTGTTCTTTATTCGTTTAAACAAGCTGTTGTCCAGCTGCTTCTAAAAAAAAAAACCTGGTTTGGACCCGTCAGTTCTTGGCAATTTTAGACCAATCTCTAAGCTACCATTTTTGTCTAAGGTTCTCGAGAAAGTTGTCCTCCACCAATTATCCTCATTCTTGGACACACATAATATTCTGGATAAATATCAGTCTGGTTTCAGAGCCTTCCACAGCAGAGTCTCTACTGAAGGTGTTCAATGATGTGCTTTTAGCCGCTGACTCTGGAAAAAGTACCGTTTTAATTCTTCTAGACCTGAGTGCAGCATTTGGTAGTGTTGACCACACAATCCTATTAAACTGTCTAAAAACGTGTCGGCATACAAGGAAGTTATAATTTAAGGGATTTTGAAAAAGCCTTTTTATTTCTGTGAGTGGAGCGAAGCTGTGGAACAGTTTGAGTTTGGAGCCGAAGCAACGTCCAAACATAAAGCAGCTCAAAGAGTTAAACAGATGTGATGTTCATGAGTTATAATGAAAGGAAATTGATGAAATTCAGCGAATATTTCTGTTTAGGAAGTTTTATGGTGTGCTGTATATATTATATCAGAAATATGTTTGTTAATATTACTGCAGATTATATCAGTAAGGAAGCTGATGAAATACTGACTGATAACTTATGGTGAAGGGGTGGGATTAAATATGCGTGTCCTTCAAACTCTTTTTCAATATGTAACTGAATCAGAACAAGTGAAGCAATGTTGAAATGTATTGGGGGGGTTTGTATACCATTTTTTTCTCTTATTTTCTTTGCTAAAGCCTTCAGGATCAATAAAGTTTTATTGAATTGAATTGAATTGAATTGAATTGAATTGAATTGAATTGAATTGAATTAAATGAACTTTGTATATTTTTACATAATCAAAATAAATTAACAAACAAACAAACAAACTTTTGAAACTGATACTTTATGCAGATGACTGAAAACAAGACCTACGTGTCAGTGTCTTCATTCATCTCCCTTCACTAATTCCCTGGTTTTAGGGCACAACACATGAACTAGTTTTTCAGCGTCACTCTGGGACAGGATATTTCTAATTTTGGAGATGTTGCACAAACGGAGAAAGCAGTCTTACACATTTGTTTAATATGCACATTGATGGACATATCCTACTCAAGAACAACTCCAAGATTGCTCACAGTGTTACTGGAGGCCAGGGTAATTCATTCCAGAGTAATAATCTGGCTAGACAACATCTTTCCAAGAATTTCAGGGCCAGCTACAATAACCTCCACTAATATAAAATCTGTAAAATCTGTAAAAAAAAAAAAAAATGCACATCAAATGACACACATCAAAGATTCTTCGAAGCCCAAAAATGTGTGAAAACTGGTGATTTTATCATATGGATGAACAACTAAGAAACCATACCCCTGGAAAGATCTCAGAGAAAATCTGTAAAAGCAAACTCCATACCACACCAGTGACAAGAAATATACATGTATCAAAGCATCAAAACATCAGATCTCAACGATTTAAGATTAGTGTGAAGCAGCATTCTTGCAAAAAATTGGAAAAGTTTCATTGATTGATGATTTGATTATTCATTTTAACACTCACATGTGTGAAACTTTACTCTGGGAACACCTGTGAAAAAAGGTTTAAATGCATAAAAACAGTGAAGCATTCACATAAGATATCAAAGACACATTATTGCCAAAGCAATGAGCTAAACACCTACATGACACACAGGGGAGAGAAACCCTAGAGAGGCGGGTTACACCCTGGACAGGTCGCCAGTCTGTCACAGGGCTAACACACAGTTAGGTAATTTGGATTAATCAATTAACCTATCCCCACAAACTGCATGTCTTTGGATGGTGGGAGGAAGCCGGAGTACCCGGAGGGAACCCACGCAAACACGGGGAGAACACGCAAACTCCACACAGAAAGACCCTGGCCTGATGGTGGAATTGAACTCATGACCTTCTGTGCGGCAACAGTGCTAACCACCGTGCCACCGTGCTGCGGTGGAAATTATTTCAGAAGTAAACGTATAAGCAATAAATAGTAATTATTTATTTCTTATATGTTTATACAACCTTCAACTTCATCAAAGTCACAGATACATTTAATAGGTATCCTTGATGTTAGTGACTTAGTTAAGAAAAATTAAAGTCATCGACTGAGTGAATATTTTATTTTCCTTAGAGCTAAGCAGTGCCCAAAGCAGTGAACAAAGGCTTCTAATCAACCCTTATGTCCCATGACAAAAAAGCAAAACAAGGAGGACGTCTGAAGGGCAATGGTTCTCAGGTGGAAATGGATGGGGTGCCCACTCTAGGTCAGCGAAGAGTTGCTGCCAAGAGTGCAGACGTTTAAGTATCCCCAGGTCTTGCTCCTGAGTGGCAGAAATGAGCTTACTTAACTTGGACATCAGGTGAGTGACCTCCTGTGATTAATTTATGTTATGTTTTATGTCCCACAAATTTCTTTTGAATTTATTTTAACAACAGACTTTGTGTGAAAGTAAACTGTTAGTCTTCAGTTTTAGTCTTTTTTTCCACAGCTCTGAACAGTGGAGCTGAAAGTTGTAATTTCAAGTTTTCCCCTGGACATCGGCAGCTTTTTCACTTGTTTTCAGTCTCGTCCTCGGGCCTGACCATTTTCAGAGAATTGCTCTTTGTTTGTTAGACCTCTTAAAGATGCCACACGACTCAGTGAAACACTAGAAAGGTTCTTAATTCAAGGGATGAACTCAAGATTTGTGTTTACACATAACAGACGTTCCTCCCTGTCCAGGATGTTACATCCTCATCATTGAAAGAGTGTCCACTGGCCTGTAGGTGTGAATAGACTGACGTGTGTGTGTGAGTGTTGTGTGTTTTATAGATCAAAGAAAATGTAATGGATATACACTTACATAGAAATGTATTGTTCTGCTTATTAGTTCAAACCTCTCACTAATAACTATTAGTATGGTGACACCTGGTGGGATTAACTGGATATGACAACTAATCGCCGATGAGTCTCTTACTACTTATAAGAATTCTCCAAATAAGACCAAAAATCATTACATAATCTTTGCATCTTGAGTCTAAAATCAACCAGAACAAAAACACAAGGAAACGTGTTAGTTGCTCGTTATTGTTTCTTTACCCTAAATATGGTCCGACTCGAATAATGTTCATCATTTATGCACGAGTGAGGCCCCACAGTGACTCTGAAAAAAGATGAGTATGAAAACTGTGACGATTGTAGTTTTTATTTCTCATTGTTTCTATTACCTACATTCTTTAATTGTGAAGATGAGTTTTTGTGAAGAGTTTAAATAAGTGCATCACACGGCTCCTTATTCTGGTGATTTTGCTGAACCTCAGTGAATATCTAATATCACACATGAATATCTGGTCCTAAAACAGTCATAGTCAGTCATATTTTAACTTCCCTCACAGAAAGTGTTGACACTGAATCATAAACTGCAGATCTCCTTATAAATAGATGATTAATCCTTAATTCATCTTTCAGAGAGCAGGGAGATTTTTTATTAGAATTTTTAAAAACTGTGTTTAGGAGAAAAACATCTACTTTGACAAAATATTATGTCCTGTTTTACCTGAAACATGAAAACATTACAGCCATAATGATTTGAATATAGTTTACTGAAAGTGAAACTATATGTTCATGTATAGAAGTGTACCTTGTACTGTCCTCACTGCTATATTGTGAATAAAACATACTTGTGTACTTAATAATTAGATCTATAATAATCAATGACAATCTAACATTAGGTTAACACACTTGGTTGGAAATCACTCTCCACACTAAACCTGTGATCTCACACAAAAAACCCAAAATGGCTGAAAGTGTTCAAACATTAGGAACAAGCAGAGACGTCTGCTTTCAAATGCAAACATGCATCATGTCAGATTGTTTCTCCTGGACTTCTGCACCAAACTGTCCCTGCTGGATCTCCTCCCTCTGGAAGCTCCTCACTCCTCTTGAACAAAGATGGATGAAAATGTGACCTCTGACCTCAGTTAAGCCTCCGGGAGCAAGTTAGTCAAACTTCAGATACACAGTGACCTCTAGTGGCAGTTGAGTGACGACACAGCAGCTGCGGTTTCTGAAAGCAGGTTTAACAGGTTTGGACTCACTTTAAATGAACGAAACAGTTCAGACGTGCAGGAAAGCTTTTCTCCAACGTCTCTGCAACGGTTTTTAGAACAATAACTTCCACTGTCATAGCAAAGATCAAACTTTTGGTAGGTCTCTGGATGTCAGGTGACGGAGATGAAAGTGAACTTTCATGTATTACACATTAGCTAACAAGCAAAAGGTCCACAGTCTGAGGAAAGGCATGAAACCTCAGACACGTGGAACGACTGTGGGATCACTTCTCAATCAGGGAGCAGGTGAGAGCAGCTTCTCCACACCAACTCATAAAACCCACCATAAAGTACCACAATGTGAGCTGGCACAATGAATGATTATTACTGAAAATGATCTTTAAAGTCATCCATCATTTACAGCTGGAATGTAAAGTTGCATTTAGGAGAAGAATTGTATTTTATCTGAGGCTCTTTCCTCCTCTGCTGAAACACAGATCAAGCAGCAACACATTAAACTGATGGTTTGTGATGGGAGCAGCTGAACATTTGTTTCCGAGATAAAACTGTTTTAATTTTGAGCCCACTGAGGTGGATGTTCCACACACGGGCTACAAATTACCAGTGGGCAGGTGTAAACCTTGTGTTATTTAACACAGCCGTATCTCGTGATGAAAAATCTACACTGTCTCCTAACAAACTGCAGAGGTTTAACAGTGTGTGGCTCCCTCTAGTGGATGTTGTGGAGTATTCTGTTGTCTTTGCTCCAAAGGTTTTTGTGCAGAGTTTTGCTGTTTCCTGTCACTGTGGGCCTCACAGTGCAGTAGTACACAGCAGAGTCAGACAGCTGAAGCTTCTGGATCTTCAGAGGAGCTGACTTTTCTGCTTTGTTGATTTTAGCATCAAATCTGTCTTTTGGAAACTCCTGATCATTATCTTCTGTTCCTGTAGTGTCACGTCTTAAAACATACTTTGGAAAGTTGTTTATTTCTTGTTTGTACCAGAACAAATATGTCGCATATGCAGAAGTTGTTTCGTATTTGCAGTCAAGTGTAACTGTGTCTCCTTCAGCAGCAATGACATCTCCTTGTTCCTGGATCACTTTGTCTTCTCCTTTACACTCTGAGGAAGAACAGAACATGCAGAGGAAGAGATGGATCAATAAACATGATTAAAAACTCACCATTAATCAGACTCACACATTTATTTAAGCAGAGGAAACATGTTGATGTTTGTATCTCACCAAAGAAAAGAGCAGCAAGAATAATCCACAGCCAATGTTCCATCTGTACAACAAGGTTTAAATCAACAGGAGAAACTAGCTGATGTTCAACATTCAGTCTGAGAATTGTTCTCTTCACAGCAGCACTTATTATTGACACAATGGTTGAACACAGTGCAGAAGGAGAGCCCCGCCTACTGGATGATGTCGCCCTCTGTCTCCTCTTTGAGTCTCACTTCTCTCACTTCCTCTTCCTCCTGGTTCACAGACTGTTAGCAGCATTTGAATCACTGTGAGGAGGGAGGATGGAGCACTTTGCACTGTGTGCAAGGACAACGAGCCAAATGTTCTCCATCACTGAGCTGCTTAATGCTTCTCATGCTTAAAGTGAGACTTGAAAAGCTTTGATCACGGTTTAAATGATTTGGATTTATGAAGCTGTATTTTTCTTTAACACAGAGCAAAGAAAGAACAGAGGAGCTGCAGTGAAACAATAAGTGAAAAGAACAAAAGTAAACCATAAAAGTTAAAGCAGTCGACTGTAGCAGCACCAGGACTCAGAGTTACTAAACCAGCTGCCACATGTGGCTGATTCTATCCTGGGGATAAAGTGAGATTTGGCAGGTGGGTTAACCATCAAATATGGACTGATTCTTATACAGCGCTTTTCTCAAACAACACGCCTCATTCACACCCACTCATACAAGCACTTCTAAACTCAAGTGCAAACTAATAAACACTGACACTCCAATGGATGCATGGGAGGGCAATTTGGGGTTAGTATCTTGCCCAAGGATATCGAACTAGTAGCTGATCTGCTCTACCACGTGAGCCACAACCTCCCCTTATAAATAAGGGACAGACGCACAACACGCAACCAGCTGAGCTTAGTGTTTGTCACAGCTGGGGCTGCAGTCGTGTGGTGTAATGAGAAAAGGATCCACAATGCAGGCACTGGCTTGGGTGCGAGTGAGTGTTTATTTGTAATGAAAGTAAAGTACAAAAACAGGAAATAAGGAGCAGGGAGCAACTAAAGCCTAAACTGGGAACACTAATAAACAAAGCTGAAAACATGAAGCCATGCAGGGAAAGGAGAGCAGAGAGATGCGAGGACCAAACACACAGACGGAGCGACGACAAACAGAGGCAGACACACTATAAATACACACAAGGCAATGAGGGAGTGACACACAGGAGGGGAGCACAGCTGAACAAAGCAAAACAGGAAATGCACAGACTGTTTTACAAACATAATCTCAGAGACACGAACAGGACACCGGAGAGGACACAGGTAGGGACGACAGAAACACTAAAGACTCAAACCCTAAGAACTAATTCGAAACAGAAGAAACTAGAAAATAATAACAATAAACTCAAAACACTGAGACAGCAACCCAGGACCACAGTGTAAATATGCACTGTATGTGACGTTGCAGGTCACTAAACGGGACAGTTGGCAGCTCTACAGGTGGGGAACCCACATCAGGTGTAGCAGTGCAGCACGGACTAAAGAAAATATTAAAATAAATAGAATAACTGAGACTGTGAGCTTCAGCAGGTGTGTTTGCTTTGTGTACAGATGAGCTGCTGCTCTTTGTGCAGACGGGCTTTGAAGCAGCCTGGCGTCATCTGCAGGGGTTTAATGAGGCGAACCACAGAGGGGTTCATGCGTCATGTCAGAGCGCTCTGTCCACACATTCATCAACATGTGTCCTGCTGCCTTCAGGTGTCTGCAGGGCTTCAGTGTGACAGAAATGAGGTGCAAACTGAGTCGCTGTCTGTGTGTGTGGGTGTTACTGTGGGTTTGTAAGGACTCTGCTGCTTCGCTCCTTCAGGGCTCTGCTTTGCAGTGTCGGTGCTGCTGCTCCTGACATTAAACCAGAGGCTGATGTTCATGCATTATACCAGAGGACGAGGTGAGAACATTGTTGCTGAGGCCACAAGAACTGATTATGTTAAAGACTTACTGTTGTTTTATCCTTCAAACATTTTTCAATTTCATTCAAACTACAAAGACTCTTATGTTTCCTCACAATCCAGAGCAGTTTAACAGTGTGTGGCTCCCTCTAGTGGATGTTGTGGAGTATTCTGTTGTCTTTGCTCCAAAGGTTTTTGTACAGAGTAGAGGTCTGCATTCCCGCGGCTGTCCCGCGGGAGCCGCGGGACCCGACCAGATTTCTTGCGGCGCGGGAATAAATTTCCAAATAAAATGCGGTAGCGGTCGGTAACTCTGGTGTAATTTGAACGGGAGCGGGCGGTCTGAAAATATAGCGTGCCCGACATTTTTTCGGAACAGCATATCTGTGATTTCCTCATTCTAATTGAGCACTGGTACAGCCAGTGCTCACGCCTGTTACACGCACTGAGCGAATGGATCAGTGCTTTTTGCAGTAGGCCACAATGCTGTATTCGTTTTTATTTATTTTATTTTTGCAACACGTTTTCCATGTTAAAAGATAAATGTTGCATGTTGACAGATAAATGCATCTTGTTTAAGAAAAATAAATACAATCATTGCACAACCTGCAGTTTTATCTGTTATCTCTATTTTTTGGTGGTACCCCATTTAAATGTGAGATTTTGGAAACCAGATCTAAATTTAGCGGGAACGGTCGGGTCGGGTAGAAAATTATTCTAAGCGGGCAGCGGGTGAACAAAGACTGAATATACAGCGGGAGCGGTCGGGTGCGGTACAAAACCTTGCGGGAGCGGGCGGGAGCGGGACTAAAAAAACATTCCCGCGCAGACCTCTAGTACAGAGTTTTGCTGTTTCCTGTCACTGTGGGCCTCACAGCACAGTAGTACACAGCAGAGTCAGACACTGCAGCAGAGGAGATCTGAAGGTTCAGACGGTTTTTTCCAGACAGTTTTGTGGAGAATCTTGCAGCTGATTTTAGAAACTCTGACTTTCTTGAAATATTCATCCCTGATATGTGGATCAGGAACTCTGGCGGTTTCCCTGGATATTGTCGATACCAGAAGAAATTATCATTGAGATCTGCATCTTGGGAATAAGTGTAGGACAGAGTGAGAGTGTTTCCTTCTACAGTGGACTCTTCATCCTTGACTGCAGTGAGTTGATCACAGCTGACACCTAAAGGAAGAGATAAATGTTGTTAAAGACGATGTTAAACTGTGAGCGCCTGTTCCAGTGATTTCTAGCAAACAGATCCTTTAAAGACATTTCTTCTTCCTGCTTTAACCGACCTGTTAGTGTGATCACAAACAAAGGAAACATGAGCCAGTAATGCAGTGACAGCATCTTCCACACACTATCTGTTCTGTATGCTTCACATATTGAATGTATCTGACAGTGGGAGTCCTTTTCTGCTCTGTGACAGTGTTGCTCCTCCTTCAGCCTCTTCCTCCTCTCATATCTCTGCATGTTACAAACACCAAAACCAAACCTCAACACATGTTACAGCTTTCAGCACAAACTCAGAAACCTCCAGTGTTTTTTTTCCTTTGTGTTTCATACTTTTGGATTTCGTCTTGTACTTAGTAAATAAAGACTGACTGGCACAGCTGGATTCATGCTTTCTGGCTGCTGTGGCATGAACCTGCCACTGGGCGTTGGGCTATTGTCAAGCATTGAGTGTTTTCTGTGTTCTGTAGTTATTAAGATTAAATCGTTGCAATTTGTTTTCACTTTAAAATACTGTGTGAATGTGTGTCTTACTCACTGAAGTGAACATTGATGATGGATGATCATGTTTATGATTCAGGAGTAAATATTCAGTCCGACCTGGAAATGTTTCCAGCGGAACTTCATGTTAACGGTTCTACTTCGCCGGAACTTCACTGTGACACCGGGCGGAAGTAAACAAAGAAAAAGCAGAAGTACCGTTAGCTTTCCTCCTGCTAGCAGCTAGCTGTTGGAGTAACATGTCTGCTGTTCAGCGTCTCAGAGAGTTTATCAGCGAGGAAGAGGAGGAGATGATGGAATCTGAGGAAGACTCTGGTGATGAGGAGCCTCACAGAGCAGGTCTGAGCTTACAGCACAGCTGAAGGTAAATTCACATAAATGTCTATAATAACAGAAACGTTCCGCAGTGATCGCACAGTTCATCGGTAAGCTAACAGCGCACATTTCTGTGGACGCTGCTCTACAATCAGACTGAGCAGCTGCTCAACACACACATTTATTTAAAGGCACGGAGGGTGTGTGAGCCTCTGAAGGTTCCACGTGGTACTTATTTCGAATAAAAATAAGTACTTCTGTCAGCAGCCTGTCTGTGCGGAGGAGGAGGAGGTTCTCCCTGAACAGCAGCTCTGGAACCAGGAGAGGAGCTCCAGTGTGGAGCAGGAGGAACCAGAAGCTCCACAGATTAAAGAGGAACTGTGCAGCAGTCAGCAGGGAGAGCAGCTGGGACTGACGGAGGAGACGGATACCTTCATGGAGTTTGAGTGCAGCACCAACGATGAACACACAGGTATCGCCCAGCATGCAGCAGCAGTGTGTGATTCTCTGCTGGTTTGAATGAACTCCGCATGAACAGATCAGAACAGCATGATCAGAGCGAGCAGATAGCCCTGATAGGGTCGTCTAAAGTGCACAGCAGCCCCACCTGCGCTTCAGACCTGCTGTTTTCAAAAGGTGGCCAATCACAGTGAAGTTGGATTAAAGGATAAAGGAGCTAAAACATCATGTTTCAGGATGAGCTGAGGGGCTGCAGCAGGTCCAGTGTGACGGCCTCCTCGCTCACTGTGAAACATTCAGAATCCTGGACGAGCGCTTTTGCCAGTGTCATTAAAACAAAGCTCACTTTGTAACTATAAATACATATATATTATTTATTAAAGTGTAGACTAGAGCAGGGCGATATGGCCAAAAATATTTATCACGATATATATTTGAAAATTTGCGATAACGATATAACCGACGATATAATTGATGCGAGACAAAATACAACTCCACAACATTACTAGCGCAAAAAGACAACCTTCCATTTATTTTCACGTAAACAAGAAGCTGGTTTTTATGTACATTAAAGCTTTATAAAATGTAACAGTGCAAATGCAAATTCCTTGCTGAAAGTTTAACCAAAAGGCATTTCCAGTAGAAATGGGCTGACATATCCTGAGCATAACCATGTATAATATCCACTGAAGTTAAAAAGAGGTGCTTTGCAACATTAAACTGCAGTGTGCAGTACGTATTTTTCGGACCATAAGGTGCACGGGATTATAAGGCACATTAAGCGAAACAAAGCAGTCAGATAAATCAAACTTTATTAAACTCATTCTTCTTGCTTCCTCCACTTCTGTACCATTGATTCATTAATGTTGAATTCTCTGGTAGCTGCTCTATTCCCATGTTGTTGCAGTATATTAATGACTAACCTCGTATTGTGGATGGATTAGCTCAGTTGTTCTCCTGACTGAAGTTTGGTCCGTTTACAGCATCCTGCCATGAGATTGCATTTGTCTCTAACCATGAGGAACCTTCACGTTAACTTTTATAAGTGGAAAAGTGTTAGTGTTCGTCCTCCAGCTTCACTGTTTATGTTATGCTAACGTAGCTGTGTCGCTAGCGATCACGTAGCACATCATTATATACCAGCTAGCCCAACTTCAGTAACCCTACAAAGGTCACTGTTGTTTAGTTTCCTGTCTTCATTTATGTTGGAAGTGATAGCAGAGCTGTACGTTTGATTTTTTTCAGAAATCTCTCAGTCAGAACATGCTATATCATGCTTAGGTAACTAGCGAAACTAGCGAGCTAACTTCCGCTAGCTTCCTGCTAACTTCTAACTCCGTTAAATGTAATAAATTTTGTTTTCATGGATGCCTGGAAGTTAAACTTCATAGTTACACCTGGTAAAGCAGCAATGCTGATCGTTTTATTAAAGATGAAAGAATTGAGACAGTTTTTAACTCTCAGTGATGCTGCAGTGTTGTTTGACCTGAAGTATACGGAGTTTAGGACCCAGATTACTCCCAGATTTAAGAGCATCTTAGTCCGACAAATACGACAATAACAACGGCCGCTTGCATGTTCTGCAAAAAAATGTGCTTTGTCGTGTATCTGACGGACAAACACCAAGTTGCACCATTTTTACAAACCAATTGTGGTTCATCTGTTTCACTCAACAATTGGCCATGTGCGTATGAAAACAAAGGCACTGCGCATGCGCGTTTTACTCATATTCTATCGCGATATTTCATTTTCCTATCGTTGCCTAACATTATACCGGTATTACCGTGAACGGTATAATATGGCCCAGCCCTAGTGTAGAATATAAATGTTTTACATACTCATAGTTTTCTTTTATCGAGCTCAGTCCAGACCACACAGCCGTCATGTTGCCACCAACATCGATGACTTTCATGTGATTTCTTTGATTCTAAAGTGTTTGTAGCATTGAAGTGTGTGTCAGTGTGAGTTGTACACACGAGTCAGTGATGTGGTTTCTCTGACTTCGTTCTGATGTTTGATGTGACTCAGCGTCTTCAGTTCACTCTGTTTGTAGCAGACTGACAGCAGGTCTCAGGTCTCCAGGCTGGTTTCCAGTTAAAGTTAACATTCGACTTCTGTAACACAGTTGTGTCATGGACCCAGTCATGTGTTACATTTACTGCACGGAGAATCTCTCTCTTACACTGTGATAGTTCCATCTGAGGCATGAAGCACAGACGTGTAGCCCACATTAGCACCGTGAACTGTGACGACACAAAGACAGAGCACCGACTGACTGACTGTCGTTTCACTGTTACGCCGATGAATCTCAAATCTACTTTCCTTTTTAAAAAAAATCTACAGACTCTTTAAAAATTGCTGGACTGCCTTGATGACATGAAATCATAGTTGGCATTACATATTTTGAATGTAAACGGTCAAAATACTGAGATCGTACTATTTAGACCTTCTGACCCTCGTTCTTCTCTTAAGGTTGACCTTGGCGCTCTGGAAAAGTCCAGAACTCTCTTTGATGGCAGTTTTTCATTTGACAAACAAATAAATTCTGTTGTAAGAGCCAGCTCCTTCCAGCTCAGGGCCTTTGGAAAAATTATGAACATCATGTCATCAGCTGACTTTGAGAAAGTGATCCACACATGCATTTCATCCAGGCTTGACGGCTGCAACAGTCTTTATTCTGGTATCAGCTCTGCTGTCTCATCTGCAGCTAGTTCAGGATGCTGCAGCTCGACTCCTCACAGGCACTCGTAAACACGACTGTTACGTCAAATTGTTGAATGTTGTCATTGTGTTTCTTAAATTTGTCTAAGTTCAAACTATAAGATCAAAGACATTCCTTTGTCTCTGACCACCTCTCCAGCCACTCGGTGCTGGGGGAGGTTTTATTGCAGATACATTCTATCTGAAAGATCTTTTTCTTGTGTTGTAAGCTTCCTGCTTTTATGATCCTTTTGGTGATCAGAAGGACACACACATAGTGCCTTGTCCTAGATCCATTTGGGGGTTTTAGGGTGGGAGGTGTGGGATTATAATAGTATTTTATGCCATGTTAGACCCCTAATTAAAGATTGTGAATTATTATGTAGTTTTAGTTTGCATTATTCTCCTGAATTAGAAGAAGCTGATAACTATTGCATTTGTTAGACTGATTTACATTACATTAGACTGCTGATTTATTGTGAATGAATGATGTTGTTTTATGATGCATTATACTGCTGAGTTATAAGAAATACTGTTCGCAGAAAGTCATCGCCTTATTTGTCTGATTAGCAGAGAACAGAACATGCTGGAGCTTCCTGCTCCATCTCAGCAGGAGCAGATAAAGAGGGAGCCAAGGTCGTAGCTTAGGCGCCGTGAGAGAAGGAATGTGAATGTTTAGGCTTTTATGATTAGGTGGGGGCTACTAGAGACTATAAGAGTTTGAGCAATGCTCCACCATTTTGAGATCTGAGGCTGTCTGCATACGGTGTCCATCTCCCACGCGTGTGATCATTAAAATCATTGTTTGACTGAACCCGACCGGACCAGTGTTGTTATTGTGGTTTTTCCTCCTGTCTCCATCCCCAATATTTGAATCCATAACAGAGGATCTTGTGTAAACTATTGTGTATTGTAACTGTCATGTCAATAAATAGCTGCGAGGAGAGCTGCTCTTTGAAGGATTTGGGCTAGAGACAGGTGATGAGCATTATGCTCCACCGCCTGGTTCTGACCAAGGCTTCCCTCGTTAGCGAGTTAAAGACCAGTTGAAGATGTTCTGTTTTGATTTGTTCTTCATGAGGAATAAGTCTCTAAACTAGCGGGGCCTGTGGAAACACAGACTCAACAACGACCATATTTCCCAGTCTTGGCTCGTTTACACTGGCTTCCTGTAGTTGTAGAATTGATTTTAAGATTTTATTGCTTGTTTTTAAATGGATTGGCCTCCTTGTCCCTCTCTGATCTTCTAACTGAAAATACTCCAAACAGAACTCTCAGGTCCGCTGATAAGTTGCTTCTGATTGTTCCTAGCAGCAGCCTGAACCTCAGAGGAGACGAGACTTTACGATTGCTGTGCCTAAACTTTGGAACAGTCTGCCTCTTCAGTTAGCGTCTCTCCAACACTCCACATTTTTAAACTCTGTCTGAAACACATCTTTACTCAGCAGCTTCTAACTGGGACTCTGTTTTGTTCTCTTTGTGTGTGTTCGCTTTAGTTTGTGCAGCACTTTGTTCAACCTGTGTTGTTTTTAAATGTGCTTATAAACTCATAATGCTGATAATGGTTTTAACTGTAAATATATAAGAGTGACCCTTTAACCCAACACCGAGAGCCTGCTGAATCACACACACTGGCTGAGTGTCAGAACTGGACTCTGCTCTGAGTTTTTGGATCTATTTTTTGCTTACATAAGTAACCTTTGTCTCCTCTCTCTTTGTTCCTCCAGACGTCCCACAGCAGCGTGTGCCCTCACTAACCAGGAGAGGAGCTCCAGTGTGGACCAGGAGGAATCAGAAGCTCCACAGATTAAAGAGGAAGAGGAGGAACTGTGCAGCAGTCAGGAGGGAGAGCAGCTGGGACTGAAGGAGGAGACGGATACCTTCATGGTGACTGCTGCTGAGGAAGGAGAGCACAGTGAACCAGGAGGAGACGAGGAGCAGCTCCTCTGTCACAGCTCTGCTGGAGCTGAGAGTCAGCATCTGGAAGGAGGCAGGAGTGCAGACTCGGGAAAATTAGAAACAGAAGTGACAGCAGGAGGTTCCCCCCCATCAGAGAGTCGGTGTAACTCTGACACGGGTGAAAAGCCTGTAAACTGTGATGGTTGTGGGAAGGACAGAATCCACACAGGTGAATTTTGTCTCGCTCTCACCTGAGCGTCCACGTGAGAGCCCACACAGGCGAGAAGCCGGATTCATGTGAAACACGGAAAAAGGAGAAATCCATGTGAAAGGTGGACTGTTTCCATGGCAACTTTCTGTCTGTCCTAGCACAAGATGCTCGTACAGCAGAAACTCTCAAACTCAAGAACAGTTAAGTGATGGGAGCGCTATTCTGTGAAACGGAGTAAAGGCTTCATTTAAAGCAGTGAAACAGGAAAAGCTGCGCGTTCAGCAGTCACACGACTACAGTCTGATTTTATCTGTCTTTGCATCCGTTTTATTTCTTTTATGCTTCAAATTGTGTAATAAACCAAATCAGATGATATTTGTCTTTTAATGTGACTAAACCTAAAACTACAGCTGCCTTCTAACTGAGCTGTTTCAGGACGTCCCAGGTGCTGTTAAGAGTTTTAACGTCCTGGTTTTATTTTGGATGCTTGCTTTACTTTGCACAAATTATTTCACAAAAACTTGTAATTAGATGGATGGAAGGTGGGGGAGAGGTCCTTATCTACACAGTGGTGGTAATTGTTCTGACCATTAGAGAAATCATCATGTAAATGAAACTGTGTAAAGCACCGGTATAAATAAACAAAAAGCATTCTGATATTGGAACAGTCAGCTCGTAGCACTCTCAAAGAGTAGATCCCTCCTGCCTGAGTGCTGGTGCAGCAGAGGGGAAGTAGGTCACCCTCCCTCTCTCACCTCCAGCTGTTTTCCTCCCAGACTGAAAGAAACCAGTTCAGCAGCTGTCTCCAGTGATGCAGCCCAGATGTTTGTAGTGTATGTGTATATTAAACTGTTTCCTGCGTGGGTCTGGTGTCACTGCTTTGTTCATAATGGCCTCTCTTACAGTGAACATGAGCGTGGATTTATATTCTCTTTACAGCTTCACTAAGGTCTTGAATATTTAAACCTTTATTTTGAAAATAAGTTAAAAAAAAACCTCTCCAGCTGTCTCGCCCTCTGACGTCATCATTGTTTCTTTTTTTTCTTTTTTTTTTGGCCTGTCCCGTTTGGCTCTTTTGCATCCGAATTGTTGTCTAAAGGCAAAGAAAGATGCCCAACGGATTTACTTTACCAAACTGACCATCCCAGCCTTGCCGTAATGGTCCATTTGATTCACCTTTTATTGTTTATTTTATTTTCACTTGCTGAATACGGGACAGACTTGACTGGAGGAAAGAAGGGGAGAAAGAAAGAGGGAAAGAGAAACAGCTGAGAAGAGGGACGGGGGAGAAGGGCAAAAGACAAAAACCAACAGAACGGGCAGAGAAAAAAAATGCATATATCAATCACCTGGATCACCTGCTGAGAAAGAAAAAAGAAAGCAAGCAGAAGAGAACAAGAGTAATAGAATAAACAACATCACAATGATATATGGGAATATGACAGTAAATACTAAATGTTAAACATTATTGTGCAGCACATAAGATCAACAGAACACAGTGTGCTTTGAGGTAGGAGCCAAAAAGGGTGTAGTTTGTGGGTGTGATCACCCGTGTGTACACCTGTGAGCATGGACGCGCTTGTTTTTAGCAGTCATCATTGTTTCTTACTGGTCTGTTCTTTGTTTTTATCTCATCTTTCATTTTCTGCTCAGAGGTCGACGCAGTTAACGGTCTCCGGAGGGCAGCGCCGCGTCATATCCGGTGGAAGCACCGGCGAAATACTTGGACTGAACCAGAAGTGTGTTGTGCTGTGTGTGAGCCGAGTGTGTGAGCTGTGGCAGTAACACGCTGTTTATGTATTTATGGCTCAGTTTGGTACATTTAAATAGGTTTTTAGGAAGAAAGAAGGACGTTTATTCCAAGCGGAACAAAGTATTTGAACATCCTCCTCCTGCCGGAACTTCAGAGCGGGACATCCGGTGGAAGTAAACAATGAAAAGGTGGCAGTTTGGTTGTTCCAGCGTGAACTTTTGGAGGCTTTGTGTTGTTGTGTGAGCTGAGTGTGTGAGCTGCGGCAGCAACGATGCCTTCAGTTCAGTATCTGAGAGAGTTCATCAACGAGCGACTAACTGCTGCTGCTGAACAAATATTCTTGGAGTTTGAAAAAACGATCGTCCAGTACGAGGAAGAGATCGACCGTCAGCGCAGACTGCTGGATATCACCTGGAAACCCCAAATCAAGCTGCACAGGACAGGTGAGTGTCCCTCTGAGGGAGCATCCTGATCACAGCTCTGCGGGACGTTTCTGATTGTGAGGACTTTTTGGAGATGTGAGCTAACAAAGAGCAAACAGAGGACAGGACTGCGCTGCGCTGCATTCAAACAGCAGCTGGTGGATTTGAGCTTTTCTCTGACCTGGATCACTCAATCAGTTTCTTTATGTTTGCTGTCAAAGTTGGAAAACATCAAAAATCGAGCTTCAGAGCACATTATTTATTCCAGATGGAGTTTATACATATAAATATAACGTTTATATAAATGTATGTTTCCTGTTGCACTTGTGAAAGTTGCAAACAAATGTTGGAAACATGAAGTCGCTGTGCAATAATAAAATATCTAATGTGACTGATCTGCAGGCTGTTGCTCGTCCTCAGCGCTGTGATCTGCTGCTGTGCTGAGGACTGTTTGAAACCAGTTCCACTTTATCTTCATCTAAACACACCTGTTCTGTCTGTGTGTGAATCAGCAGCTGTTTGTGGTGCTGGAGGGGTTTGTGTAGCTGTACCAGGCCCTATCCTGGAGCCGGGCCTGGAGTGAGTGTCTGGGGGCCACAGCCCATAAAAAGCTGCGCGAGGGGCTTTAGGGGTTCAGTTCTTTGTGCCTCGAGCAGTTTCATCTCTGACCAGTCTGGCCACAGAGGTGAGGAAAGCCACTTCTCTGGTGGACGAGCGATACCAGCAGGATGTAGTCGGGCTTGCCAAAACGCACAGCTCGTGTTATAAAACGAAGCTGCTGGAGACGGCTGCACTCTGGCCTGGATTTGCCTTCTGTGGCACTCGTATCCCCTCTGTGGGTGTTTCCACAGGACAAAGTGAGGATTCAGAGGTGCTCCTGCAGGAGGACGGGTTGGACTCCACCCTGGGCCGTTTGCTGTCTGGGGTGCTCCCGCTCCCTCCCCCTTTTCCTGTCTGCTCTGCTGCCCTAATCTGTAAAGTGAATCCAGGCCTCGTACTGCTGTAACTTTTCATGCTGGAGAACGGTTTGACATCTCATTCAGCTTCCACGGCTTCAGATGAATTTTCACTCATATTTACTTTTTGTGAATTCATCATTTTCTGCAGGGCGTCAGACACTCGGAGTAAAACATCGATTCATCATTTCTGCACAGATCACTGACCTTTGTTTCCATATTGAACCCAGAATCATTCAGGCTCCGTGATTAAAGGTTTGGAGTATGACAGTTGCATGTAGTGTAGCATCATCTTCTCATACAGCAGTGACCTGTGTGTGATGCGTGGAGGGTGTGGGAGCTTGCACAAGTGATGCAGGTTATCTGTCGTGGAATTTTCTGTTAATGAAATCTGCAACACCGTCAGCTGTGGTCAAGCTATTTTACTTACTGCATGCAGGAGAGCCAACACACATCAAATATCAAAGTTCACAGTCATGGGAGCTCTTATCCTTTTATACCCTCACACACAACTCTCAGTATCTTTCAGTTACAACAGGTTTTTGTCACACAGCCTGTTGCTGGGCAGAGAGCAACTCCCACTATCTTTTCCCAGGAAGCTCCTGGCACTGGTCTTCTTGGGGGGTTTGTCCTTGTACACTCTAACAGTTAGCAGATAACTTAGTGAAACATCGTTAAGCAAAGCTAAACAGTTTTCACCAGGTCACACTGACACATACATACAGTTCATCTAATCTAAATGTGGAAATGTGAAAACTAGAATTTTCCCATTACACTCTTTAACAGAAAAGTGCTTCATTTTATTCTAGTTTTTGCTCTTATACATACTTATGGCTGCAGTGAATATTTACTCAGTTTTCTCTTTTTCATCACATCAATTTTAATTTTCTGTCTCTCCAGACGTCCCACAGCAGCCTGTCTGTAAGGAGGAGGAGGAGGTTCTCCCTGAGCAGCAGCTCTGGAACCAGGAGAGGAGCTCCAGTGTGGACCAGGAGGAACCAGAACCTCCACAGATTAAAGAGGAACAGGAGGAACTGTGCAGCAGTCAGGAGGGAGAGCAGCTGGGACTGAAGGAGGAGATTCATAGCTTTACGGTGCCTTGTATGTATGAGGAAAGTGACGACAGTGAATCAGAACTCCTCGGGCAGCAGCTCCTCTCTCCCAGCTTTCCTGTGGCTGAGTCAGAGGATCATGAAGGAAGTAAATATAGAGATTTAGGAGTAACTGAGAATGCAGAGGTGAAGCCAAAGAAGAGAAATCACAGTGAAAATGCAGAGAACCCTACACTGCCAATGAGTCAGTGTAACACTGGCACAGGTAACAAGTATGTGTCATGTGATGTTTGTGGAAAAGCCTTTAAGAAAGGGTACCAAATGAGGATCCATCAGAGAATCCACACAGGGGAGAAGCCGTATTCTTGCACCACGTGTGGGAAAGGTTTTACTCAAAGTGGTAGTTTGTTGAGCCACATGAGAACCCACACGGGGGAGAAGCCGTATCTGTGTAACACGTGTGGGAAACGTTTCAGTCAGAGCAGCAGGCTGTCCATCCACACCAGGATCCACACTGGTGAGAAGCCGTACCTTTGTAAAACCTGTGGGAAGGGATTTAGTGACCCGTCGTCGGTTAAGCAGCATAAGGTGGTCCACACAGGGGAGAAGCCGTATCTGTGTAACACGTGTGGGAAACGTTTCAGTCAGAATAGCAGTTTGTGGGCCCACATGAGAAGTCACACAGGGGAGAAACCATATTTCTGTAAAACGTGTGGGAAGAGTTTCAGTCAGAGCAGCAGGCTGTCCTCCCACACCAGGATCCACACTGGTGAGAAGCCGTATCCCTGCAAAATGTGTGGGAAAGATTTTCGCTCTCAGTATCATTTGACTGTACACGTGAGAAACCACTCTGATAGTAAGCCTTACCCTTGTAACACGTGATGTTTCCAGTGTCCATTGGAGAGTCTGCGTCTTTGTAGCGTAACTTCACAGGATGAGATGGCTGCTTCCAGCTGCTGCTCATGTTTGCACTTCCTGGGTTTGTGTCTCCAGCTGAACTGAAACAGCAACCTCTCACTTGGCTAGCAGCTCTGTTACTCATCACACTATGAATCCTCTTATTTCACCGGTCAACAATTTGTGTCTAAAAAGGCAGTTTCTGAACTGCAGGCTGAACCGCTGCTTTGCTCATAAGTACTATAGTCAACTGGGTCTGGTTCTCTGTGTACCAGCAACTAGACGGATCACTGGCAGAAGCACCAGAGCTAAACAGGACTGCAGCCATAGATCACGTGTTTTACTGGGTATCAATCTGGCAGTGATATAAAAAGTCTGATCAGTGGAAATCAGTTCCTGGGTTCTGTTTTCTATAAAAGCTGTTTTGTAGGATTTCTTTGAGACTCTGGAAGAAAACATGTTCGATGACGTCTCTGCTTCAGTAGAATCAGAGGCAACAGTGTAAATATGACAAAGATGCAGCTCTGATCTTCCGCCTGCATCGAGGTTTTCTTCTTTACCTCCATCACTCTGTTTGCACCTGAACGTTTAGTGGAAGATGTTTGGTTTGTGTCCTCAGTGATTTTTGGATTGAACTCAGATGTTGAACTTTGTGTTTCAAGCATGCTTTGTTTTCAGTTCACATCTTTTTAAACGTTTCCGTCTTTAGAGCTGACACTAACAAACTGTACGAGCTGTTTGACGTGTCGATGTGAAAGGATCTTTATAAATAAAGTTTCCTTCCACAGCAGCTCTGTCTCTGTCTCTGATCTTTACTGCTTCATTTCTCTGTTGTCTTTGTCATCAGTCCAATGACACAAGAATCAGAGGTTTAACAGTGTGTGGCTCCCTCTAGTGGATGTTGTGGAGTATTCTGTTGTCTTTGCTCCAAAGGTTTTTGTACAGAGTTTTGCTGTTTCCTGTCACTGTGGGCCGCAGAGCACAGTAGTACACAGCAGAGTCAGACAGCTGAAGCTTCTGGATCTTCAGAGAAACTGATGTCTTGTTGAGTTCAGCATCAAATCTGTGTTTTGGGAACTCTTGAGCGTTTTCAGTTCCAGAAGCATCTCGCCGTAAAACATATTTCAGATAGTCGTTCACGTCCTGTTTGTACCAGAACAAATATGTCGCATATGTAGAAGTTGTTTCATATTTGCAGTAAAGTGTAACTGTGTCTCCTTCAGCAGCAATGACATCTCCTTGTTCCTGGATTACTTTGTCTTCTCCTTTACACTCTGAGGAAGAACAGAACATGCAGAGATGGATCAATAAACATGGTTAAAATGGTAAATGGCCTGTATTTGTATAGCACTTTACTAGTCCCTAAGGACCCCAAAGGCCTTTACATATCCACCCATTCCACTGGTGATGGCAGCTACATTGTAGCCACAGCCACCCTGGGGCGCACTGACAGAGGCGAGTCTGCCGGACACTGGTGCCACCGGGCCCTCTGACCACCACCAGTAGGCAACGGGTGAAGTGTCTCGCCCAAGGACACATCGACCGAGACTGTCCAAGCCGGGGCTCGAACCGGCAACCTTCCGATTACAAGGCAAACTCCCAACTCTTGAACCACGATCGCCCTCAAAAAGTCACCATTAATCAGACTCACACATTTATTTAAGCAGAGGAAACATGTTGATGTTTGTATCTCACCAAAGAAAAGAGCAGCAAGAATAATCCACAGCCAATGTTCCATCTGTACAACAAGGTTTAAAT
Source organism: Astatotilapia calliptera (assembly GCF_964374335.1). Taxonomy (NCBI): domain Eukaryota; kingdom Metazoa; phylum Chordata; class Actinopteri; order Cichliformes; family Cichlidae; genus Astatotilapia; species Astatotilapia calliptera. The sequence continues at coordinate 1,160,752 of NC_137439.1, read as the reverse complement.
CAACAGGAGAAACTAGCTGATGTTCAACATTCAGTCTGAGAATTGTTCTCTTCACAGCAGCACTTATTATTGACACAATGGTTGAACACAGTGCAGAAGGAGAGCCCCGCCTACTGGATGATGTCGCCCTCTGTCTCCTCTTTGAGTCTCACTTCTCTCACTTCCTCTTCCTCCTGGTTCACAGACTGTTAGCAGCATTTGAATCACTGTGAGGAGGGAGGATGGAGCACTTTGCACTGTGTGCAAGGACAACGAGCCAAATGTTCTCCATCACTGAGCTGTAGGGATGGGTATCAAAACCCAGTTCTTGCTGAGAACCGGTTCCCACTGTTTCAAGTCCTTGGAATTGTTTGCCATTTTTGCAAACGATTCCCTTATCGATTCCAGTCGCCCTGAATGACGTCACCACATTGCGGAGCGTCATTTACCTGGCAGGAAACACGGCGCCTAAGCGGCTCAAACGCTCAAAAGTTTGGTTATACTTTACGAGAACGGATGACAACAGGGCAACTTGCAATACTTGCAAGTAGATACTTCATTTAAGGGAGGAAACACTACGAATATGCAAAAGCATTTGCTCACAAAACACACGATGACCTTAAATGAATGTCGTGTTTTTAATTCACTCCGGACTCGTGAATCTCAACCCAGCAGCAGCGGTAACGTTTGCACGTCCTCTCCCGTTAATGCGGCAGGTAAATAATCAACTAACAGTGCATATTATGTTAGCGCGATCTGCCTTATTACAAACCTGCCATTACTGTGCGTTTAGGTGACCATGATGAGAGAGACAGAGTCTGGCTCAGATGCTGGCAGCTCTCGCTGCAGTCTGCCGGCAGCGTCTCCTTTCAGGCCAGGATAGACGAATGTCACCGAGCAGTGACTCAGTTTGTGGTCAAAGGTTTGCACCCGTTTGCCACAGCAGATGATTTTCAGTAAGTGAATGTGTTTAATTGTAGGCAGGGACATTACTGGATATTCTTGTGTAATTGCTACAGAATAATTTATGTTATACTTTGTTATTGCTACAGGAGAATATTTATTTTATTATTTTACATTTACAATTTTTTTTCCCGGGGTCCCTGTCCCTTTCCACCAGGCCATCAGACTGCTGAACACGTCATAGACACCTCAGCTTCACTACTGGAACTTCAACATTATGCACTCCACACTGTATATAAATGCCACTTGTTTTGCACATTTTCAACTCTGTATATTTTATATATTTTATTATTATTATTATTATTATTGTTATTATTATTATTATTATTATTTTTACTATTTAATTTGTAAAAATGTGTATACACACACACACACACACACACACGTAGGAAAATATTTAGTATACACATCCAGAAATGCATACACTATTATATATTGTACATATATTTATTAGTTTCAGGTTGGCCATTCTTGTATTTTGCTCGTTTGTGTTGTTGTGTTTGCACATCTCTGTTGCCTGTGGGGCTCGCACACAAGAATTTCACTCGCATGTGCTGTGCCAGTGTGCCTGCACATGTGATGTGACAATAAAAGTGATTTGATTTGATTTGACACCCCATTGAAGAGCCGCAGGCTGGATCTCTTAAGATCTCACTGCTGGGTTTGTAAGGCCATGTTACTCCTAAATTTCTATCTTGTTCAAAGAGAAGATATAAAACAAAGTTCTGAGCTATTCGACCTTAGTGTTCTCCTTTTTTAAAGAGAATCGATAAAGAATCGAATCGTTAAACAGAATCGAAAATGGAATCGGAATCGTGAAAATCTTATCAATACCCATCCCTACTGAGCTGCTTAATGCTTCTCATGCTTAAAGTGAGATTCAGGGTCAGATATTTCTGCAGATTATTTGTGGTTTGTGTCTAACGATAACAATAACAGGAGGTTTAATAAGACACGATTACTCATCACTCATGTGTTTCAGTATAACAAACTGAGGAACTATATTTTAGCAAGAGTTTTCACTCAGGGGAGGCACGCATCCATGAAATAAAGCAACACACACACACACACACACACACACACACACACACACACACACACACACTAGCTACATGCTTTATGGGATCAAAACAGAAAATTTACTTCCTTACGAAAAGAAATATAACATTTAAATCCAAAAATGAGTGTCTTGGAGGAAGTCTGTCATGCCATCCAGTTTACATCCCCCAGATCTGCTGAAATCAAACCTTTTCATTCATGATAATCTCGTATTTACACAAACAAAATTGTGCTGGAACTTCACCATGTTACACCAGACGACAGAACAGAGAGTGTTATTGTGTGTGAGCTGAGTGTGTGAGCTGCGGCAGCAACGATGCCTTCAGTTCAGTATCTGAGAGAGTTCATCAACGAGCGACTAACTGCTGCTGCTGAACAAATATTCTTGGAGTTTGAAAAAACGATCGTCCAGTACGAGGAAGAGATCGACCGTCAGCGCAGACTGCTGGATATCACCTGGAAACCCCAAATCAAGCTGCACAGGACAGGTGAGTGTCCCTCTGAGGGGGGATGGGGCTCATGTAAAACTAGAGAATATTTTAGACACAGAGAATATTCACTGAAATATTAATAACCTGTTAGCAGAGACCGAACGAAATATGACGAAGTGTCAGGACCACATTAAGAAAAATATTATTGATCATTTAGAGGATGAAGTCTAAATGTGCCGGTTTCAGTTGTTGCTCCTGCTGCGGTTCTCTCTATAAAATGCCTAAGAAACTGGCCCTCTGGTTCCTGGGACCCTTTTCCATTCAAGACATCCTGAATCCTGTAACGGTCCAGCTGGCCCTTCCTCGCAGCATGAAGGTACATAATGTCTTTCATGTCCCCATGGTGCCCGCCCGGTCGACGAGTCAGTGAAACAAACTGATCAGCTGTCCTGTGACATAACATCCATCCTTTTTACTGGCTGTAACCATGACAACGACACATCTGTCCACGACCAGCTGTTTCATTTTCGACAAATCGGGCCTACTCTTCCTGTTGAGCAGACGCAGCTTCTGCAGCATCTCTTCAGCATCCTCGTGCTGATCGCCTCTCTGTGTTTATGAGCTGAAGACAAATCATTTCCTTCCTTTAACTAAAGCTGATTCTGAAGTACGAGCTCTCTGACTCAGAGGAAACAGGAAGTTCGCCTTCAAACAACAACTGCAATCTCCACATCTCAGCTTTTTCTCAAAATGATCAGTAATATATATTTTCCTTAATGTGGCCCTGGTACTCCATCGTAAATATGTCGAGTACTGATCTGAGACCAGTGTTAGTTGAAGAGACTGTAGTCATCACTGCGAGAGGAAGATGACAAACTAAAACTTAAAGAGTGTGTTCACGCTGTCCGTGTGATCTATTTGCAGAGGTGAGAAGTAATGAAGTACAAATACTTTGTTACTGTAGAAATCTGTATTTTACTCAAGTATTTATTTTTCTGACAGCGTGTTACTTTCTTTTTACTTTGCTAACATGTTGTAACAGGTCATTTCAACTTCACTTAGATCATGATTTCATCCTGTCCGAAACCATAATTATGTTGGCTATTGATTCTGCCCCCGATGAATCACTACATATCTAGCTGGAGAGGCTCATGCATCACTGTGATCCTGGGAGCTGTATGGTCTGGAAAGTAGCCTTCATGAGGCGTGTTCAAGTGTGTGGATCCTCAGCACTGCAGACTGGTTTCTAGGATGTGCAGCATCACGTCACTGATGGGAAGCACTGCTAAATTAGGCATGTGTTGGCTATAACAGATACCTCAAAGTGGATCATAAGTGTACTTGGTAGTAGAGAATCTAAGGCCAGTGTTCACAAGGGTATTGGTGCCTGTCATGGGAGCAATCTAAAGACCCGCTGGTGGTCATGGTAAGGACTGAAGGGGGGTTTTCTTAGGGATCTCCTGAGGTAGCAGGTGGGAACTGAAGGGCTGTGGCTTGAAAGCTGAGGTGTGAGAATAGTTTGGAGAGACCTTTTGGTCTGTTTAAAGCAGTTCAGGAGAGCTGTCTGCATTCAGCCAGGAAGTTGATGTAGACTGGGGTGTGTCCGGTGGTGGAGGGAGTCTTTGAGAAACTCCTGAACATAAATGTCCACTGTGAAGGCAACAAAGCACAAAAGAGTCCTGGAAATTATGAATTATCAAGGTGGGAATATAGATGTCCAGATGTGTGTCCCAATCATCATATTACTAAAACGTCTCTAAAAATTGATATTTTTGGAAAAGCCTGTAAGAAAAAGTCTAGAATGAAGAAACATCACAGAGTCCACATGGGTGAGAAGCCTTATCCATGTAAAACATGTGGGAAGAGGTTCAAAGCTGTCATTTGACTCACCATAAGAGGGCACTCAAAGAATCCTCACATTTGAAAGGTCGCATATGGAGTCACACAGGCAAGAAGTTGTGTTCATGTGTTGTGTGGGTTAGGAAGGAGATTGCAACCATGGATACAGCTACTTAGACTGTTTTAGCTTGAATTTTACATATGAAATGACATAAAGACAAATCAATGGGACGGAGTTCTGTCAAGGTCGCAGGTGAAAGAGACTGAGGAGGAGCTTCTTCCCGCAGCCGATACGGTCTCTCAATCACACCACCACACAGTACTGACCCACACATATGGTTCTTACACACACACTGGACTTTCTGGACATTGTTATCACTTAAATCACTTTAAGCATATTTGCACTGCACAAGACATAATGTGGATTGCACAACACTGGTCACTATATTCTTCATTTCCAGTTAATACTTGTACAGGTGCTGTTATTGTGTGTGTGTATATATATATTTATTTATTTATTTAGATTTCTTCATACATTCTTATATAGTTCTATACTGTGTATTGTGTATTTTGTTGTACAGTTATTTTATTTTCAACTTTAATTCATATATTTTATCTTATTCTTTCCCAGTTAAATTTACCCTTCATTCTAATTTGTGTTGTACAGTTATTTCATTTTTAACCTTAATTTATATTTTATTCCTTCCTAGTTAAATTTACACTTTAATTTTTCATATTTATTTCCTATCTTATTCATAGCCTTTTCCTTTTTTTTTCTTTAGGTCACGAGCAGTTGTCTAAGCATTTCACTGCATATCGTACTGTGTATGACTGTGTACGTGACAAATAAAATTTGAATTTGAATCCCGACACAGCTCGATGAACTGATCCTCCCTCTGTGATGTAGAGCAGGAACTCTGGTCTGGATCTCTGGTATTGTCGGTACCACTGGATATTGTAGATAGAACCATCATATGTACAGGTCAGGTTGATGTTTCCTCGCTCTGCAACAGCTTCTTCAGCACGTTCCTGCTTTATGCTGTTCATGGAGCCCAAAGCTGCAAATGAATGATTCATGTCAGTCAGTCTTTTTCTTCCTTTGTGAGCATAATGAGATGAAGAAATCTGCTAATAATAACTCTGATCAAATCTTGTCACAATGAGACTTTTCTGTGTTCTAACACTCACCTATGCAGTGAGAGAAAAGTACCAACAGGTAAAGGAACATGTTTCAGGTGCTGAAGTCACACAGCAGATGAACAAAGTTCAGCAGAATGAAAAGACTAAGCAGCCTCTCTGCTGCACAGCCTTCTCCTCAACATCAGGCTGGCTGAAACCATCTCATTGGCTGAGTTCAGCATCAGTGGGTGGAGCCAGAGAGAAACCTGGATTCAGGGTCACCTGGTCCAGCCCTAACTATATGCTTTAGCAAAATGGAAAGTTTGAAGCCTAATCTTGAAAGTAGAGATAGTGTCTGTCTCCTGATTATGAAACAGGAGACAGACACTTGGAACCAGTGCTCAGTCCACTCCTGTACATCCTCTTCAGCTACGACTGTGTCCCCTTCCAGAGCAACACCTCCATCATTAAGTTCATTGGCGACACAGCCATCATGGGGCTGATCACTAGTAAAAAGGAGGCTGCTTACAGGGAAGAGGTGGCTCAGCTGCTGTCATGGTGCCTGGAAAATTATCTCTCCTTAAATGCTAAGACTAAGGAGATGATTATTGACCCAAGAATCAGGAGAAAGCAGCACGCCCCACTATACATCAACAGGACTCGGGTGGAGAGGGTGAAGATCTTCAAATTCCTCAGCACTCACATCAGTGAGGATCTCACCTGGACCCATGACACACAGTAGATCATCAACAAGGCTCAACAACAACTCTTCTTCCTAAGGAAGCTGAGAAAATCTGGATTAACCTCTAAACTGCTCAGCAACTTTCACAAATGCACAGTGGAGAGTATCCTGACAAACTCCATCACAGTGTGGTACGGGAACAGCACCACTCAGGACAGGAAGGCTCTCCAGCGTGTAATCGACTCATCTATGGAGTACCCCTCCCACCACTGCAGGACATTTACAACACTCGGGTCCGGCAAAGGACTCACAACATCATCAAGGATAGGCCCCACCCACAGCACACACTGTTCACACTCCTGCTATCTGGCAGTCGCTACAGGAGTGTGAAAGCAAGGAAGAACAATCTCAAAAAGAGTTTCTATCCATCAGGCTGCTGAATCACTGACTAATTGTCAAACTGTAACCACAGTGACTCTGATAAAACAGGAATTAGCAGAATCCATCTGATATGAAGCTGTGCTTTGAATACCACTTCCCTCCTCTTTGAAGAGTAGTCAGATATCTGTGTTCAGGTTTTTGTACAGCCTCTTCTACACTTTGTATCACTGTGTTTGTAGAGCACAGTAGTAGAGAGCTGTGTCTGCCAGGGTTAGGGCTGCTATGGTCAGATTAGTTGATCGATCTGATGTTTCTGATTTATAACGTTTATCAGGAATATATTCACCTGTCTGCTGTCTCCCTCCTTTCCAGAGTATAAACTGAGGAGCCTGAAGGTCAGAATGATGTCGGTACCAGTGAAGTAGAGGATAACTTGAAGTTGTCTCATAGCTACATGTGAGTTTGACAGATTCTCCTTCTGTTGCAGTGACTTTATCTCGTTGAGGAGTGATTGAGTCTCCAGCTGTTAGTCCTGGAAAAAGTAGAAGAAATTAAGACATCAGACTAACATTGTCCATGAGGCTGAGAGGAGAAGACAGTGGAAATGAGGAAAAGTAGGACAGAAGTAAAAATCTAAAATCCTCCAGACCAATGATTCATTTCTAGCAGAGTTCAGAGCAGAGAAAGAAATGTTGCGTTCTGAGAAAGAGACAAAAGTTCACCTATGAAGTGAGATGAAAACAAAAAGAGGTGCAGCAACATGTCTTTGGAGCTGCGGAAGACAGACAGACAGCACATGAACAACGTTCTTCCACTGCAGAAGATTCACCAGGTTGTGCTTTTATTTCCTCAAACTTTTTGCTCTCCAGACAGAAATCATCTCATTGGTTGAGCTGGACGTATGTGGGCGGGGCCTGTGGATGATTTTGAACCTCCAACATCGAAGTGAGTGAAACAGTAAAATATACAGTGATGTTAAGTATTAAACATTACTGACAGGCTGGATTCAGTAGGATTGATCACTCTTTCTGTTAGCAAATACATGAATAAACCCTTTTTCTATTTTACGCTGCTCGTGTACGCCGACACTAACACAAAAACTGATTTCCATCCACGATTAGATGAGACATGAGTTGAATATCATGAGACAGTTTGCAAGATGAAATTCACAGTGTTTTATTCATGAACGATCTTTTTCGTCACTGTTTCATGTTTAGAATCTGTTCGGATGTATTTTTGTTATTAAGAAATCCAGAAAAAATATCCCAACTAAAACCTCAACGATAAGAACTTTTTTCAAGGCGGAACGAGTAAAATGTCCTGTTTTGGCGGAACTTCCCTTGTGCAACAGTAGACGGAAGTGAACTACACAAATGCGGAAGTAGCATTAGCTTTGTTCCTATGTGACCGAGCCGAGTGTTGTTGTGTTGTTGTGTGTGAGCTGAGTGTGTGAGCTGAGTGTGTGAGCTGAGTGTGTGAGCTGCGGCAGCAACGATGCCTTCAGTTCAGTATCTGAGAGAGTTCATCAACGAGCGACTAACTGCTGCTGCTGAACAAATATTCTTGGAGTTTGAAAAAACGATCGTCCAGTACGAGGAAGAGATCGACCGTCAGCGCAGACTGCTGGATATCACCTGGAAACCCCAAATCAAGCTGCACAGGACAGGTGAGTGTCCCTCTGAGGGAGCATCCTGATCACAGCTCTGCGGGACGTTTCTGATTGTGAGGACTTTTTGGAGATGTGAGCTAACAAAGAGCAAACAGAGGACAGGACTGCGCTGCGCTGCATTCAAACAGCAGCTGGTGGATTTGAGCTTTTCTCTGACCTGGATCACTCAATCAGTTTCTTTATGTTTGCTGTCAAAGTTGGAAAACATCAAAAGTCGAGCTTCAGAGCACATTATTTATTCCAGATGGAGTTTATACATATAAATATAACGTTTATATAAATGTATGTTTCCTGTTGCACTTGTGAAAGTTGCAAACAAATGTTGGAAACATGAAGTCGCTGTGCAATAATAAAATATCTAATGTGACTGATCTGCAGGCTGTTGCTCGTCCTCAGCGCTGTGATCTGCTGCTGTGCTGAGGACTGTTTGAAACCAGTTCCACTTTATCTTCATCTAAACACACCTGTTCTGTCTGTGTGTGAATCAGCAGCTGTTTGTGGTGCTGGAGGGGTTTGTGTAGCTGTACCAGGCCCTATCCTGGAGCCGGGCCTGGAGTGAGTGTCTGGGGGCCACAGCCCATAAAAAGCTGCGCGAGGGGCTTTAGGGGTTCAGTTCTTTGTGCCTCGAGCAGTTTCCTCTCTGACCAGTCTGGCCACAGAGGTGAGGAAAGCCACTTCTCTGGTGGACGAGCGATACCAGCAGGATGTAGTCGGGCTTGCCAAAACGCACAGCTCGTGTTATAAAATGAAGCTGCTGGAGACGGCTGCACTCTGGCCTGGATTTGCCTTCTGTGGCCCTCGTATCCCCTCTGTGGGTGTTTCCACACAGGACTACTTTCCTGTGCCTCTGGGTCGGGGAACAGGTCCCGACTGTTGCTTGGATTTGTGCACTGCATACAGAGCACCCAGCATGTTTCAGTCCTTTACTGTACCCTTTAAAACCCAACAGTTAATGCCTGACTGTGGTCACGCTGAATCCTGATTGGTTGACAAGCTGGCTGAAACAGAGATGGAAAAAGTATGAAAAAACAGAAGATCGTAGCTGATGAGCCCAGGTAGCAGAAAGAAGCTGCCTCTAACCGTGTTTATGTCTCACACACTCAACCAAACAACAAGTGCAAAATTAAACAAAAAGTATGTTAAAAATTAAAACGTCTCTTCCAGCGAACATTAAAAAATCTCTGATGTAAAGTCTTTTGTGTGATTTGGCGCATTTCAAATAAATAACTAAATGATTGAATAATTGAAAGAGCATCTGTATTAAAACTGAAACAACAGACGGTCAAATATAACCTCCAAACAAAATGTATAAATTCTAAATGGGTGAATCAGTCTGTTCATGATCGCTCCGCCCATCAAAAAGTCACCTGTGCGAGTATATCACCTATGATTGGTCATTGGACTGACAACTGTCCTGGAAATATTTTCACATATCCCCGAACCTGAATACACGGCCGGGTAGGATGGATGAGAGTCGCCCCTCAGGGGGATTACACGTCTCAGTTCTTTGTTTTGGACTGGGAGAAGGCAGCAAGCCCTCGGGTGTCCTGTGGGGAGTGTTTTGGGAGTCTGGGATGGACAGTTTGGTCCTTGTGTGAATGCAGGTAGAGCTTGGTTCACACTGTAGTCAGAAAGCAGACCCGCTGCCTCTGCTCAGAACTTTTATGGACACAACTTCAGCTGCAGCCAGAAGGCAGAGCGTTTCTGTTTCTGTGGACTTGGGCTCATTAGACCAGTGTTTTTCAACCTTTTTTGAGTCGTGGCACATTTTCTAGATTAAAAATATCCCATGGCACACCACCAACCAGGCTTGTTCCAAAATGACACACTGTAGCCTGATGCAGTACATATAATGGCAAGTTAGTCCTCAGTGTTAAACCTGGTCCTGACTAGATGAACACAAAGATGATGTTCTGGCAGGAATTGAAGACCCAAATTTAACAAAGTTTTGATGAAGTTTACGATGTGCACAACATCATCCAGCACAGGAGCCAGGTCTGCTGGTAAAGTCTTGGCAGCCTCACGGTGCAGAAAACAGTGCGTAACAGTAACATCTGGGTGTTTGCTGCTCCGTCAGAGCAGCCACTCGTGCAGTTTTCCCACTTCAGTCCTCTTTGTTCAAATATTCGGATGTAACCTGAAAAATTTCCTCTCCTGTTGTTTTCCCTGATGGAGTCTCCATCCACAAAACACACATTGGCCAAGAGTTGGGAATGTCCACTAATGTCCGTAGACTCATCAAGCTGCGCTGCAAACTTCCCACTGATGCGCATCTTCTCCCAAACCACACTTTCAATGTCTGCGGATGTGTCGTCGATACGTCTGAGGGCGGGACTTTCTTTAACCGCGTCAGGGCGAGCATCTCATTCACAATGGCATTGCAGCCAGGTAGTAGTAACGTCTCTGCATCTTCACCTTCGTGTTTTTTCTCATTAAAGTTACCCGTTTATCAGCGAGTTCACAAACAAAATAGTCTGTGTTCTTGTTTGAGGGATGTTTTGTACGGAGATGACGTCAAAGCCTGCTTGGGACCGCGGCACTGTTTGAGAGCTTCTCCCCAAACACACCAGAGTCGGTGCAGTCGGATCTCCACTGAAGCTAAATTCAAAGGAAGGATAACTTTCGCTGTATTGCCTCAAACTCACCGTTTTTGCTTTCTTTCGACCACCGCTCGTCTTCTGATTAGAATTTTATCCAGGGTCCAGTTCGGAGCCTGCAGTTCTTCTTTTCAAATATTTATCCATCTTTGTTGTACGTCTTGCAGCTGCCACGTAGCGTGCGCATCAGTAATCCTATTGGCTTAACTCAACAAGGTCATATTGCGCTACCCACTGACGTGAAAGAGTAACTGCTCTACCAGTCACCTCATTGAAAGCACAGATGCCCAGAAATGATTTTATTATTTCCAGTAATTATTAAATGTTTTTTAAATAATTGCTCACAGCACACCTTTGTGCCGCGGCACAGTGGATGGGAAACACTGCATTAGACGGTGACTTTTAGCTTGCAGTGGGGTTGTTCACAGCTGAGTGGGAAGCAGCAGGAAAAAGATCTGAGCTCAGTCGACAAGGGGAGGAGCGACCCCTCCAGGTCAGGGAGTTCAAGTTCCTGCCAAGCTGAGGTCTGTCAGTGTTTATCTTAACGCCTTGTGCACGAGTTAGGGAACGGAGCAGGAGAGTGACAGATCTGCAGCGATGCAGATGTTGTACTGTCTGCCTGTGGTGCTGAGTGTGAAAGCAGAACAGCAAAGAACAGCCGGTCAGTCGCTCCTGTGTCTGATAACGAGCTGGTCCGCCCGGTGGCAGGTCAAACAGTCACACACAAGCACGTTGTTTGCACGGAAGCACCTCATTCTAAAGGGAACCTCGGGGGGACGAGGAGCACCAAGAAAGCATTCTTAACAACAAACGTAATCGGACACCAAATCGTCCGACCCGGCTGAACATTTTACAGACGCTAAGGAAGCCAAAGTGGCTCAGAGTCGATTTCCTGTTGTCTGGTGTTGCAAACATGCAGCAACATGATGGAAACACGCGACATTTGTGTTGTTCAAGATGCTTTTGTTTGTTGAAGGAAAATATGTCAGCAGCTCATTTTCAGCTAGATTTTTGCGCCTCCGTCAGATCCTCTAACTTAGTGCAGTTTGGGGGAAATTGTTGAATAAATATTTGTTTGCCTTGAAAAGTTTTGTTTGTATATGAACTCATCAAAGTAGAATGCAGTCGGTGCTTCTGCAGTGGTAATCGGTGCCGCCTGAGGCGTCTGTCATGTTCACACTGCTGGCTCAGCTGAATTTCTCTGACAACTTTTTGTTTGTGTGTCTCCATTTGTGCCTTCAGACCTCCAACAGCAACATGTCTGTGAGGAGGAGGAGGTTCAGCAGAGGAGCCGAACACAGTCTCTACAGATTAAAGAGGAACAGGAGGAGCTGTGCATCAGTCAGGACGGGGAGCAGCGTGCACAGAAGGAGGAGACTGGTACCTTTATGGTGACTGTAACTTATGACGATCTCAGTGAACCTGACCTGGACAGCGACCAGCTCGGCTCTCGCAGCTCTCTTCTCTACGAAAGCCGAAATCAGGAAGGAAGCGAGAGTTTCGATTCTACTTCAACTGCCACTAGAAACATAAGTCAGAGTAGCAACGCAGAAATCTTTCCCACATCAGAGAGTCAGTGTAACACCGACATAGTCCCCAAATCTCTAAAATGCAATGTTTGTGGAAAGGTCTTTAAGCCTTTTAGTGACCCGTTAGCATTTAAGAGACACATGGCAGTCCACTCGGGCGAAAAGCCGTACTCCTGCAAAACGTGTGGGAAAAGTTTCACTAAAAATAGTACTTTACTGGGCCACATGAGAGTTCACACAGGGGAGAAGCTGTATTCTTGTGAAACGTGTGGGAACAGTTTTACTCGAAAAGGTAATCTGCTGGTGCACATGAGAATCCACTCGGGCGAGAAGCCGTACGTTTGTAACGCCTGCGGCGAGCGCTTTTGTTACTTATCGGCACTTAAAAAGCACAAGGCGGTGCGCACGGGCGAGAAGCCGTATTCCTGCAAAACGTGTGGGAAAGGTTTTATGGAGCGCGGCAATTTGTTGGTCCACATGAAAATCCACTCGGGCGAGAGACCGTATACTTGTAAAACCTGCGGGAAAAGTTTCACTACAAATAGTACTTTACTGGGCCACATGAGAGTTCACACAGGGGGGAACCTGTATTCTTGTGAAACGTGTGGGAACAGTTTTACTCGAAAAGGTAATCTGCTGGTGCACATGAGAATCCACTCGGGCGAGAAGCCGTACGTTTGTAACGCCTGCGGCGAGCGCTTTTGTTACTTGTCGGCACTTAAAAAGCACAAGGCGGTGCACACGGACGAGAAGCCGTATTCCTGCAAAACGTGTGGGAAAGGTTTTACGGAGCGCGGCAGTTTGTTGGTCCACATGAGAATCCACTCGGGCAAGAGACCGTATACTTGTAAAACCTGCGGGAAAAGTTTCACTACAAAATGTACTCTGTTGGTGCACATGAGAATTCACACCGGCGAGAAGCCGTACTCGTGTAAAATCTGCGGGATGAGTTTCAGTAAAAATGGTGGTTTGTTGGTGCACATGAAAACTCACACAGCTGAGACGCTGAAGTCGGACATTTCTGTGGGAAAAGACTCTCTGTGAGGTTGTTGTTGTTGTTCACCTGGTGGCCAGTTAAAAAGGCAGGGCCATGTGTGTGTGCATGCATGCATGTGTGCTTGTAGGAAGGGATTATAGTCAAAGCAGCCAGTGTGAGAAACAGTAGATGCAAAAGAAGCGTGAGAACATTACCTGGAAAACAGCTGGGAATTTAAGAAGAGTAAGATGAAGAGTAAGCAACAGGCAAACCCCCTTCTGTCACACACACACACACACACACACACACACACACACACACACACACAGTCCTATACAAAACATGCTGGGTCAAACTCAACTGGTGCTTCCGTACTGACTCATTTATTATTTGTAACACAGTCTGGGAACCTCTTGGAAAGTTCTCTTTAAGTTATCAGGCACAGAACTTCATTTAATTCCTGTAATTTTGAGAAATAAATTATTCTGAATGAACCAAACAACATTATGGGTTAACTAATTCACAAATAACTCCCACTTTCTAGCAGCACTATACCCTCTCCTTCTACACTTGGACTGTCTTAATGGAGACTTTGCTGGTTTTGCAAAGTCTCAAATACTGATTATATGTTTATATGAAGTCTGACACAAGTTCTCTACAGTATACATTTGTTTTTATGCTCAAAGTGATGGCTGGAGCTACTTTTTGTTTTTCAGCTTGTTTAATGGTCCTCTTCATTCTAAAGAAGCCGATATCGTTTCTTCAAATTTGGCATCAACTGTTAAGATGAACTGATTCAACTCAACTGAAAACATCTTTGTGAATATAACTGAAGAATTCCAAACTTCTCAAAAATGTCTTATTTATGTCACTGATGCAAACTGCAGTTTGACTAGTTGGCAAGAAAAACCAAAGGATGTCAATTCTAGCTGTTTGTGTGACGGTAAATAAAGTGGATGGGAAGAAACCGCTTCTGCATTCTCACATTACACTCGAAAGAGGAAGTAATCCCTTGTTTACTGCAGGTTTGCTGGCAGAAAACACAGAGAGGATGACTCGACTGTGTTAATGTGTTCCAGGGCTCCAAGCGTACAGTTAAACACTCACAAGTGTAAAACGGGAGCGCTGTAACTCGAAGTATGAACTCGGTCTCTCTCGTGAGCCTGTCATCTATTATCTTTCACACAATATACAAATATGGTAAAAAAATATTGCTGAATGCAGACGTGCATATTCCTTCTTATTATATCTGTGGGAAACATCCAGGATGTTGAATATGGATGAATCCATGCAGCACCAAAAAAAAAAAAAAAAAAAAAGATTGGACTGGTCCATCAGTTTGAGCTACCTGGTTCTGCCTCGTCTTCTCTGGTCATGCTGGGATTCTCTGTGCATCCACGTGGTGGCCAAACCATGAAAACGTATCACCATAAACAGTGGATTTTACTGCAGTATTATGAATATACAAACAAACGATAGCGTATAAAATAACATTTCAACGTCCGATATATTTCGTCATATTGCACAGCCCTAACTATGATGCAGGCTGTGCCATCTTGTTTTTGCACATGGTTAAATGGAGTAACAGCAGGTGAATGATGTCAGGACAGCGTAAGATTGAAGTTGGCGTGTGTTCCCCACTTTAATCTACAAAACCCAGACTCACAGCTGAAGATCTGTTTTTGATACTTTACATTTCGGGGCAAGTCGTGCTGCCTGCGCAGCCACGAAGGGCTCGTTATTGCCCAGCTGCTCTCTCTGAAACAAGCACGCTGCATAGGTTAGATCACAGATTACAGCAGACCCCAGCCAAATGTAACATGACTGTTAGCATCACTTGTTTCATATACTGATAGTTCAGATTGTATTTATTAGAGAAACAGCCGCGGTGCTGTCAGCGCGCCTGCACAGACACTACGTACTGTAAATATTTCAAACCACAGACGAAGTCTCCACGTTTCGTTTTGTCTGCTCAGCAGTAGCTGTGTCTCACACACGTGTGCTACACTCTTCATGTTTGCGTTTGTTGTGAGTCGCTGTGCGTCAGTGGACACGACTGTATTTATTCATTAGTTTGCTATAAAGGCTGTCCCTGACCCTGCCTGCTTTCTGCACAGATGTAATTTATATAATATCCGTACGATAAAGCTGTAAGTGTTTCCTGCTTGTGTGTTTCTGTGGTGTCCTCACTGCTACATTAATGTCTAATCGTGCAAATCTAAAAACCGGACAGGTGGAGAAGCAGCGCGTCAGCTGGTTTCCTTGCTGACCGCAGGCACACAGACGTGAGGTCTTCCATCAGTCCGTGTCACGTTCTCATGTTTGACTGAAGTCTGTGTTATTGTCTCGGTTATTTGTGGATTGAGCGCCAAAGCTGAGGAGCCCTCTCGAGCTCCCTGGCTTCTGTTTGAAGGACGTCTTGTGTTCACACTACATCTTCAGAGGTGACACTAACGAGATGAAGACCGTGTTCAACACGCTGTTGTAAAAAGCTCTTCAGAAATAAACATTGTTTTGGCCTAAAGTGTTGATAACTCGAGTAACCATCAGGATGTGGAGCTGAAGACACAACAGACCTCACAGTGCAGCAGGTTTGTGTGCTGCCTGTTAAGGCTCCTACAGGCTTCGCAGGCTTTGTCCTGCTGCATTAAATGTTTGTAGACTTGTGATCTGCATCCTCAGAGGTAAACTCAAAGTACAGGCATGAAAAATGTTTTTGTGCGATGATTTGAAGCAGCTCTGCTCTTCTGGCTGCTGCTGTCTCGGGTGGACTCGTCACAGCTGTGCCAGACGAGTGAAGAGAAACTAGACTCTACCTGACAGACCAGAGAGGTTTAACAGTGTGTGGCTCCCTCTAGTGGATGTTGTGGAGTATTCTGTTGTCTTTGCTCCAAAGGTTTTTGTACAGAGTTTTGCTGTTTCCTGTCACTGTGGGCTGCAGAGCACAGTAGTACACAGCAGAGTCAGACAGCTGAAGCTTCTGGATCTTCAGAGGAACTGACTTTTCTTGTAGCGTAGCCGTAAATCTGCTCCTCTCAGAGTCTTCATGTTCTGTTGATCCAGAGAAGCGTCGTAGTACAAACTCTGGAAAGCTTCCTACTTTTTGTTTGTACCAGAACAATCTGGGGAAATTGTCTGTTGTTTCATATCTACATCCAAGTGTAACTGTGTCTCCTTCAGCAGCAATGACATCTCCTTGTTCCTGGATCACTTTGTCTTCTCCTTTACACTCTGAGGAAGAACAGAACATGCAGAGGAAGAGATGGATCAATAAACATGATTAAAAACTCACCATTAATCAGACTCACACATTTATTTAAGCAGAGGAAACATGTTGATGTTTGTATCTCACCAAAGAAAAGAGCAGCAAGAATAATCCACAGCCAATGTTCCATCTGTACAACAAGGTTTAAATCAACAGGAGAAACTAGCTGATGTTCAACATTCAGTCTGAGAATTGTTCTCTTCACAGCAGCACTTATTATTGACACAATGGTTGAACACAGTGCAGAAGGAGAGCCCCGCCTACTGGATGATGTCGCTCTCTGTCTCCTCTTTGAGTCTCACTTCTCTCACTTCCTCTTCCTCCTGGTTCACAGACTGTTAGCAGCATTTGAATCACTGTGAGGAGGGAGGATGGAGCACTTTGCACTGTGTGCAAGGACAACGAGCCAAATGTTCTCCATCACTGAGCTGCTTAATGCTTCTCATGCTTAAAGTGAGATTCAGGGTCAGATATTTCTGCAGATTATTTGTGGTTTGTGTCTAACGATAACAATAACAGGAGGTTTAATAAGACACGATTACTCATCACTCATGTGTTTCAGTATAACAAACTGAGGAACTATATTTAAGCAGGAGTTTTCACTCAGGGGAGGCACGCAGCCATGAAATAAAGCAACACACACACACATTAGCTACATGCTTTATGGGATCAAAACAGAAAATTTACTTCCTTACGAAAAGAAATATAACATTTAAATCCAAAAATGAGTGTCTTGGAGGAAGTCTGTCATGCCATCCAGTTTACGTCCCCCAGATCTGCTGAAATCAAACCTTTTCATTCATGATATTTATGATAATCTCGTATTTACACAAACAAAATTGTGCTTCCTCTGCTGGAACTTCACCGTGTTACACCAGACGACAGAGCAGAGAGTGTTGTGGTGTGTGAGCTGCAGCAGCAACGATGCCTTCAGTTCAGTATCTGAGAGAGTTCATCAACAAGCGACTAACTGCTGCTGCTGAACAAATATTCTTGGAGTTTGAAAAAACGATCGTCCAGTACGAGGAAGAGATCGACCGTCAGCGCAGACTGCTGGATATCACCTGGAAACCCCAAATCAAGCTGCACAGGACAGGTGAGTGTCCCTCTGAGGGGGGGATGGGGCTCATGTAAAACTAGAGAATATTTTAGACACAGAGAATATTCACTGAAATATTAATAACCTGTTAGCAGAGACCGAACGAAATATGACGAAGTGTCAGGACCACATTAAGAAAAATATTATTGATCATTTAGAGGATGAAGTCTAAATGTGCCGGTTTCAGTTGTTACTCCTGCTGCGGTTCTCTCTATAAAATGCCTAAGAAACTGGCCCTCTGGTTCCTGGGACCCTTTTCCATTCAAGACATCCTGAATCCTGTAACGGTCCAGCTGGCCCTTCCTCGCAGCATGAAGGTACATAATGTCTTTCATGTCCCCATGGTGCCCGCCCTCCGGGCTCCCGCCACCCACCCGGTCGACGAGTCAGTGAAACAAACTGATCAGCTGTCCTGTGACATAACATCCATCCTTTTTACTGGCTGTAACCATGACGACGACACATCTGTCCATGACCAGCTGTTTCATTTTCGACAAATCGGGCCTACTCTTCCTGTTGAGCAGACGCAGCTTCTGCAGCATCTCTTCAGCATCCTCGTGCTGATCGCCTCTCTGTGTTTATGAGCTGAAGACAAATCATTTCCTTCCTTTAACTAAAGCTGATTCTGAAGTACGAGCTCTCTGACTCAGAGGAAACAGGAAGTTCGCCTTCAAACAACAACTGTAATCTCCACATCTCAGCTTTTTCTCAAAATGATCAGTAATATATATTTTCCTTAATGTGGCCCTGGTACTCCATCGTAAATATGTCGAGTACTGATCTGAGACCAGTGTTAGTTGAAGAGACTGTAGTCATCACTGCGAGAGGAAGATGACAAACTAAAACTTAAAGAGTGTGTTCACGCTGTCCGTGTGATCTATTTGCAGAGGTGAGAAGTAATGAAGTACAAATACTTTGTTACTGTAGAAATCTGTATTTTACTCAAGTATTTATTTTTCTGACAGCGTTTTACTTTCTTTTTACTTTGCTAACATGTTGTAACAGGTCATTTCAACTTCACTTAGATCATGATTTCATCCTGTCCGAAACCATAATTATGTTGGCTATTGATTCTGCCCCCGATGAATCACTACATATCTAGCTGGAGAGGCTCATGCATCACTGTGATTCTGGGAGCTGTATGGTCTGGAAAGTAGCCTTCATGAGGCGTGTTCAAGTGTGTGGATCCTCAGCACTGCAGACTGGTTTCTAGGATGTGCAGCATCACGTCACTGATGGGAAGCACTGCTAAATTAGGCATGTGTTGGCTATAACAGATACCTCAAAGTGGATCATAAGTGTACTTGGTAGTAGAGAATCTAAGGCCAGTGTTCACAAGGGTATTGGTGCCTGTCATGGGAGCAATCTAAAGACCCGCTGGTGGTCATGGTAAGGACTGAAGGGGGGTTTTCTTAGGGATCTCCTGAGGTAGCAGGTGGGAACTGAAGGGCTGTGGCTTGAAAGCTGAGGTGTGAGAATAGTTTGGAGAGACCTTTTGGTCTGTTTAAAGCAGTTCAGGAGAGCTGTCTGCATTCAGCCAGGAAGTTGATGTAGACTGGGGTGTGTCCGGTGGTGGAGGGAGTCTTTGAGAAACTCCTGAACATAAATGTCCACTGTGAAGGCAACAAAGCACAAACCACAAGAGGGCACTCAAAGAATCCTTACCTCTGTACCACCTGTGGAAAAGATCTATTTACCCCTCACATTTGAAAGGTCGCATATGGAGTCACACAGGCAAGAAGTTGTGTTCATGTGTTGTGTGGGTTAGGAAGGAGATTGCAACCATGGATACAGCTACTTAGACTGTTTTAGCTTGAATTTACATATGAAATGACATAAAGACAAATCAATGGGACGGAGTTCTGTCAAGGTCGCAGGCGAAAGAGGACCGAAAATGCGGAGCTCAGGTTAGCAGGGAGAAGATTGCGTTTATTTACAGTCTCCAAAAAAGGTGTCACAAACAGTTAAAGGTGCTAAAAGGTGTTCCAGTTAAATCCCCAAGTGCTCCTTCGTCTGTGCAATCCCGTGTGTGCGTAGTGCTTCCTGATCCTCCTCGCCGAGCCAAACTCCTAGGTGAGGAGAAAGCAAACACTGAGTTAGCAGAGCTCTTAAACCGACTATCAACTTCCCTTAAGTAACGAATGCTACCGGCTTGGAATAATAATCCAACATCGACTGTTGCCACCCATCTTCCTTATATACCACAGCTCTAAGATGGAGGCTGATTAGAAGCAGCTGGCAGAGCGATCAAGTGGAGGTGAGGCTATAGCCGTGCGGAGGAGCTTCTGGGTGGAAGGCTGTCCGAGCCACGCCCTACCCGGAACCGCGAACTTCCATAAACAAACCCAAAGCTGGGAGAGAGGAGAAACCGGGAGAAGCTACACACAAAATTCCAGATCGCCCGGGGAAGACCGTCCGACCGTGACCAGTTCGCTGTTTTACAAGAATATAGTCTTGTGAAATCTGTTTTTACTTTACTGTATACACACACACACATGCACACTGTACACATAAACATTAGAAAGAGTCCTCAAGAAGAAGAGGCGCTGGTGAGCCTTCTTGACCAGCTTGGAGCAGTTGGTCGTCCAGGTGAGATCCTCGGAGATGTGGACTCCCAGGAACTTGAAGCTGCTCACACGCTCCACAGCCGTCCCCTTAATGTGGATGGGTGGATGTGGGTCAGCATTCCTCCTGTAGTCCACGATGAGCTCCTTGGTCTTCTCGGTGTTGAGCAGCAGGTTGTTTCTGTCGCACCACTCAGCCAGACGATCCACCTCCTCCCTGTAGGCGGCCTCATCGTTGTCACTGATGAGGCCAATCACCGTGGTGTCATCTGCAAACTTAATGATGGTGTTGGAACCATCAGCAGGTCTGCAGTCGTGGGTGAAGAGGCCCACAGCGTGGGCCAAGGACAGATTGAATATGTCTGTGAGCACTCCTGCAAGCTCCCCAGAACACGCTCTGAGAACACGCCCGGGGATGCCATCAGGGCCTGCAGCCTTGTAGACATTGATCCTGCTCAGCACCGCTCCTACATCGGTGGGGGAGAGAGTCAGAGGTTGGTGGTCTGGCGTCATGTTGGTTGTGGTTGTGGGGTTCCCTCGCTCAAAACGAGCATAGAAGTTGTTGAGCTCGTTGAGGAAGGAGACATCAGAGGATGCGGGGGAGGGTTTGGTGGTCCTGTAGTCTGTGATGGTCTGGAGTCCTTGCCACATGCGTCGGTGGTTGGAGTTGGAGAAGTGTTCTTCTACCTTCTTTTTGTAATGGTGTTTGGCTTTTTTGATGCCCTTCTTTAGATTAGCCCTGGCTGTACTGTAGGCGTGTGCATCTCCTGACCTAAAGGCGGTGTTGCGGGCCTTCAGGAGGAGACGAACATCCCGGTTCATCCAAGGCTTCTGGTTGGGGTACATGGTGATCCGTTTCTGGGTGGTGACACTGTCTGTGGTTTTGGAGATGTAATCCAGTACAGATGAGGCGTACTGGTCCAGGTCTGTGTGGGTGAACATATTCCAGTCTGTGTTTTTAAATCTGTCCTGGAGCACTGCGTCTGTCCCCTCTGGCCACACTTTATTTGTCCTCAGAGACATGTTGGTGGAATCTGGGGAGGACCGTCTTTAAGTTGGTGTGGTTGAAGTCGCCAGCAACAATAAAAGCAGCCTCGGGGTGTTTATTCTGGTGTTTGTTAATGGCTGCAGAAAGTTCTTTCATGGCCAACCTAGCATTAGCGTCGGGGGGTATATACACTGCAGTGAGTATGATCGAAGTGAGTTCTCTGGGGAGATAATAAGGTCTGCATTTGACCATTAAAAACTCCGCATTAGGTGAGCAGTGACTCTCAGTAGTAGTGGAGTTCATGCACCAAGCGTTGGTAATATAACCTGAAGAAGGAGCTGCTGACCGTCTTCTACCGCTGCTCCATTGAAAGTGTGCTGACATATTGCATCGGTGTGTGGTTCTCCAGCTGCACCACAGCACACAGAAAGGCACTCCAGAGGGTCATCAATATGGCCCAAAAAATCATTGGACATCCTCTTCCCTCCCTGAAGGACCTGTACAGCACTCGCTGTCTCAAGAGGGCACGCCGCATCCTACGGGACTGCACACACCCAGGACACCGGGTGTTTAAGCTGCTGCCGTCTGGCAGGAGGTTCAGGCTGCTGAGGTCCCGAACAAACAGACTCAAGGACAGCTTTTACAGCTGGACTATAGCCCTGATCAATGCTAACAGCTGACCTGACTGGCTACCTCCCTGGACTTTTTTTGGGGGGGTTAACAAAACAGTAATAATAATAATATTTATATTTATAACACGGTGCAATAATGATTAATGTGCAATAATAACAGTGTGCAATACACATACACTTCTTCTTCTTTTTTATACTAAGTTATTATAGTGTGTTGTGTTGTTTGTTACGTTGTGATGTGTTGTATCGTGTCGTGTTGTGTTACATGTAGTGCCGACGTAGGACAGTTTTCCAATTTCATTGTACTACTGTACTATGTATGACTGTGCAATGACAATAAAGAGTTATCTTATCTTATCTTATCTTATCTTATCTTATCTTATCTTATCTTATCTTTTTCATATTTTTCAAAAGCAGACATGCTGAAGGTTTGGAGATGAAAACACTGCTGCTTTGTGTTATATGGAAATCAGTCCATTAAACATCCACCACACATTCTCAGACACAGCAGATTTATGGATTTTTTTTTTTTTTTGGAAAAACTTTGTCTATTATGAAATCATCCAAAACCTTACCTACATACTTGGATCATTTCCAGGTTACAGACTCTCAGATTACTTAGCCGTCGACCACGTTTCACTGTTTTGATTTGCTTTCGTGTTTCCTGTCTGAACGTTCCTGCAGTTGGTTTGTGGTTGATGTGGATTTGCTGCTCATGTGAATCCTCCCACAGTGTTTCATTAGCAGCTGTAACCACAGTGACTCTGATAAAACAGGAATTAGCAGAATCCATCTGATATGAAGCTGTGCTTTGAATACCACTTCCCTCCTCTTTGAAGAGTAGTCAGATATCTGTGTTCAGGTTTTTGTACAGCCTCTTCTACACTTTGTATCACTGTGTTTCTAGAGCACAGTAGTAGAGAGCTGTGTCTGCCAGGGTTAGGGCTGCTATGGTCAGAGTAGTTGATGTAGAAGATGTTTGGGATCCATATCGTTTATCAGGAATATATTGACCACTGCCTCCTTTTCCTTGTTTCAGGAGTATAAACTGAGGAGCCTGAAGGTCAGAATCATGTTTGTACCAGTGAAGCACAGCAACACTATAACTTGTCTGATATTTACATGTGAGTGTGACAGATTCTCCTTCTGTTGCAGTGACTTTATCTCGTTGAGGAGTGATTGAGTCTCCAGCTGTTAGTCCTGGAAAAAGTAGAAGAAATGAAGCCATCAGACTAACATTGTCCATGAGGCTGAGAGGAGAAGACAGTGGAAATGAGGAAAAGTAGGACAGAAGTAAAAATCTAAAATCCTCCAGACCAATGATTCATTTCTAGCAGAGTTCAGAGCAGAGAAAGAAATGTTGCGTTCTGAGAAAGAGACAAAAGTTCACCTATGAAGTGAGATGAAAACAAAAAGAGGTGCAGCAACATGTCTTTGGAGCTGCTGAAGACAGACAGCACATGAACAACGTTCTTCCACTGCAGCAGATTCACCAGGTAGTGCTTTTATATCTTGAAACTTTTTGCTCTGCAGACAGAAATCATCTCATTGGTTGAACTTGACTTTTGTGGGCAGGGCCCACAAAATAGTGAAGTCAGTGGAAGAGAAAAATATACAGAACTGAAAAAGTAAAAAGTGGTTTAACAGTGTGTGGCTCCCTCTAGTGGATGTTGTGGAGTATTCTGTTGTCTTTGCTCCAAAGGTTTTTGTACAGAGTTTTGCTGTTTCCTGTCACTGTGGGCTGCAGAGCACAGTAGTACACAGCAGAGTCAGACACTGCAGCAGAGGAGATCTGAAGGTTCAGACGGTTTTTTCCAGACAGTTTTGTGGGGAATCTTGCAGCTGATTTTAGAAACTCTGACTTTCTTGAAATATTCATCCCTGATATGTAGAAGAGGAACTCTGGTGGTTTTCCTGCATATTGCTGATACCAAAAAAAGTCATTACCAGGAGAAATTTGGGGATAGGTGCAGGACAGAGTGAGAGTGTTTCCTTCTACAGTGGACTCTTCATCCTTGACTGCAGTGAGTTGATCACAGCTGACACCTAAAGGAAGAGATAAATGTTGTTAAAGACGATGTTAAACTGTGAGCGCCTGTTCCAGTGATTTCTAGCAAACAGATCCTTTAAAGACATTTCTTCTTCCTGCTTTAACCGACCTGTTAGTGTGATCACAAACAAAGGAAACATGAGCCAGTAATGCAGTGACAGCATCTTCCACACACTATCTGTTCTGTATGCTTCACATATTGAATGTATCTGACAGTGGGAGTCCTTTTCTGCTCTGTGACAGTGTTGCTCCTCCTTCAGCCTCTTCCTCCTCTCATATCTCTGCATGTTACAAACACCAAAACCAAACCTCAACACATGTTACAGCTTTCAGCACAAACTCAGAAACCTCCAGTGGTTTTAACCTTTGTTTTGCTCTCAGTGCACTTTTGGACTTTTAAAGGTGGGGCTGAAGTCAGACGATTGGCTGTAAGAAGTTCAAATTTCAGAGAGACCAGAGAACTCAGCCACTGCTCAACGGTGGACTTTTAATTTGTTTTGATATTTTTGACATTTTCTCTGCTCATTTGTGCCATGTTGGATCATAAATCTAAGACTCAGTTTTCCATTGTTGTGCTGATGAGTTGCAGCCAAATAAGCTTATCAGGGACGGAGCACTAACTTTAGAAGATCAACAATCTGTCCGTCCTTAAAAAGAAGGAATGCACTGATCAGCTCAGCAACAATAAAAAGGCCCGTAAGACTAAAAAGACAAGTAAAGTGCATAAAGTGGTTTTGGTAAGAAAAATTCTTCAGTGACCAAAGTCAGTCAGCTGATCTCAAACCAGCAGAACTGCTTTTCACTCATTAATAGAAAACTGAGAAAGAGACCCGCAGCAGCTGCAACAAAGGGCTGCAGATGATGTTAAGGAGGAAACATGATGTCCACGGGGTTTGGAGGAAGGTTCAGAGGAGGTTGGGGATTATTACTATCATGGCTCATTGCGGTCAGGATGAGAATGAACAGTCAGCAATCATTGAATAATAAACAAAGGAAAGACACACATGGACTGCTGTCTCTGAAAGGCAGCGACGGGTCCAGCAACACTGACGCACCGGCGCATGTATCAGTAGTGATGTGCGGATCGATCCTGAAATATCGATTCCTCCGATACCAGCCATTCATGTTCTAGATTCTCACATTAAAATATCGATATTTTAGTAATTTATGGTATATTTGTAGTTTATCATTAACAGGAACACAGTGGAACGAAACTATAACATTCGGATTGTCTGCATTGGAAGGAACTACTTCCTCTTCTGCCTGTCATAGTCATGTGCGAAATACGGCTGAATAAATGTGTGGCAGCCTGTGCTGTGCGCGCTCACAACAATGGCTGAGCGTAGTTGGAGTCATGTGTGGACGTATTTTACTTCCACAAACGGCTGAGACATGGTTTGCAATACATGTGGCAAGACAGTGAGGTGTTGTGGCAACAGCACTAACATCATCAAACACCTCAGAGTAAATCATATCACAGAATATGAGACGCGTATGTTGAGGCGAACTGAAGAGGAGGAGAGGGACAGGTGCTGCTGGGGCGAGACAGACGTCTCACAGGGAGTCCTTTAGTGCTGCAGGCAGGCAAGGTGTTCAAATAGCACAACTTCAGTTTTTTATTTCTGTGTGATAATTGTGCATTATTAAGCAATAAGAACAAGTAATCTGATGCCTTTTAATCATTATGAAGCTGTAATTTGAGATACAATAAATAAAATAAGTTGTTGTACAAAGTATCGGTATTGGATCAGTATCGTTGATACCATCCTGAATTTTACTTGGTATCGGATCGTAAAGGAAATCATTGGTATCGCACATCACTAGTATCCAGCTCACAGAGCGAAGCCTGTATCGGTGCGTGCGTCGCTTTAATAAAAAGTCACGTGATCAATACAGCGCACTGCCAACGCGCCAAACGGTGTTTAAGAGGTACCGCATCCCAAAAAAACAAAATTACTCTCGCAAAGAAAAAAAAACATCTCTCTACAAAAAATAAAAATGCACATCTCTCCATAACGAAATGGAGCACGAAATTTCTGTTTCTGCAGTGTGGGATCATTTTGATCTTTTAACTGCAAATATGGTAACTGTGTGTCTTTGTTTCAGTGTAATCTATCAGGACAGGAAAAACAGCAATGTGACCTGCAGTGGGAATTATTCATTTCATTTTATGCAGGCTAAATGTCGCAGCTTTCTTTCACAAACAAAAGCACCTCTCACTGTTTAGGCATTACAGAGCCAAACGTGAAAATGAGACAAACACACCGAGAATGAACACAGGTCGGCCTACATTGAGCAGCTTTATCATTTTTTGAATTAATATGTGTTTTATTATTTTGAAATCAATCATCTAGGAAGACTGTTCTGGACCCGGCAGTCCTGAATTTTATTATCAAGGACTGCCGACCCCTAGTATTGTGGCAGTTGTGCACATCTGTGTTGGGTGTGAAACACTTTCCACAAAGTCACACTGCATGTCATGGCTCGCTGTGTGGCAGGCAGGATGAGGACCCAAAATGCAAACTCACGGACTCAGGGGATAAACTCAAAATCACAGCTTTAATGCTGGAAGGCAGATCACAGGAAATACAAAACTTAAACTGGGAACCATAAACTAACACTCGCAGAGAGACACAGGGAAATCCACGCAGCATGAGGGAGAACGCAACACAGAACTGAGGGAGACGCAGACATAAATACACAGAGGGTTAACGAGGGAAGTGGGAGCACACGGGGAACACAGGTGACACTGATAATCATAACGAGACAGGGCGGGGTGAACATGACGTATACAGGCGCGAGAGGCACAAAGTAACACAGGAAGTGCACGGGGGTTCAGACCGGAGGAGAGAGAGCACAGGGAGAACATGGACATAACGGGCAGGGGAAACAGGGAATAAACACAAAGAGGGACGAGGGCTCATGAATACACAGAGGGGCACACAGGGGGTAAGAGTCACGAAGGGAAAACACTTGGGAACAACACAACAGGGCAACTCAGGAAACATGGCCTAAATAAGGAACGAAATACAAAAATACAGGAAACTAAGAATACTGGGACCACATGGCCCAGGACCATGACACTGCAGACAGTTTGGCCCAATTCAAAAAGGACATGATGGATGACTGGGCCATCATTAATAAGGTGTCTCGTGACCGATGCAACAACAACAACTCTCCAAATTCAACATTCAGTTTGCTTTGCACACAAACTCAATGTATTAGTCAAGAAATCATGTGATCAAATCCCTGAACTTTCATCCATAAGAGACTAATCTAGACAAATCGTATCATTCTTCAGATCCAGCACTGCAGCCAAAGGAAAGCTTGCTCAAGTGCAGCAGCAGGTGGGACAGCCCGTCTTGAAACTTATCAACGACGTACCAACACGTTGGAACAGCACATATCAGATGCTGTCACGGCTACATGATGAGAAAGAAGCAGGCTGGGTATCTGTTGCTTCTCTTCCAGCAGATTTAACTCCACTTACGGCTGATGAGTGTGACATCGTAACAGAAGCACTTCTTGTGTTGGTCCCTTTCCATCAGGCCACAGTGGAGTTGTCTGAGGAGAGGTTCAGGATCAAAGGTGATGATGATGAGAATGCTATATTTGGCACTTGAGCTGAACTCTTTACATCTACACACAAGCAGCCACCCATCTCCATGACCAACTGAGGCGTTGTGTCACAGACACCGCTTCTAATCTGGAGTCCTTCAGTGTGTTGACCTTTCAGACCCCAGATTTATAACACTTGGATTTCGTAGTTCCTCCAAGTGTAGTGAGACAGTCAATCGCCTGAAAGTGGAGTGTGCTGCAGGAATTGCCTGCACAACATCTGAGCCACAGCCTGGACCATCATCAGAGCAGTCACCTGTTCCAGGCAAGTTCAGTATTATTTTGATGCCAATGTGTACTAATAATGCATTTTTTTATTATTTCAGAAAACCTGTGGCAGCGGCTCGATGAAGAAGTTGGCAGACAAACAACAGCGGACTCCATCACTGAGGTCCAGCGCTACTCGGAGGAGAGAAACACTCCACGATCAGAGGATCCTTTAACGTACTGGGGAACAGAAGAACATCTTATCAGAAGCTTTCCCACCTGGCTTTACAGTTTGTGTACCTGCAGCTTCATCTGTGCCTGTGAGCGTGTTTTCCAAAGCTGGGGAAACGGTGTAAAAAAAAAACACAATAGACTGAATGCAAAAACTTATTTTTCTGAATAAAAGGGAAACTCAACAGTGATTTTTCACAAAGTGATTTTTCATGTATTTCCAGTAGCACACTTAAAACATGTCAGAGGACATAATAAACAGAGCAAATTGATATGAATGATATCACTTTGCAGGATTTCCTGTCAACATGGCCACAGCGCTCATTCTGGGTGCACATGCTCTGCGCTGAATCTGCATAATGACGGGGGACGGAGTGCAGCGGGACTTTGCAGGGTCCATACTTTAAGTCCTGGTGATTTGGTGGAATGATGCTTCTCATCTTATCTGCTGTGTCACTTTAGTGACTGAGCCTGAGCCGTGATGTTTATCCGGCTGACTTCAGGTTGTAAATATGAAAAGAGCTGATGACAAACAGCGTTTCGCATTCGTGACATTGTGATTGGGAGCTAAAGGTTTGAACCTGAGAAATAACGTTTAAAATGTATAATTGGTGGGACTCTTGTTTTTAATGTGAGTGATATTCAGAACATGACGTGATCGAAATAACTTGTTTTTCAGACGGAGACGTAGAAGGAGGAAAGAAAAGTAACTGTGCTCCTCTGGCGGAGCGGCACCGTGCGGCACCAGGCGGAAGTAAACCAGGAAAAGCGGAAGTGCCGTTAGCTTTATTGACTGAGCAGGAAGTGTGTTGTTGTTGTGTGAGCTGAGTGTGTGAGCTGCGGCAGCAACGATGCCTTCAGTTCAGTATCTGAGAGAGTTCATCAACGAGCGACTAACTGCTGCTGCTGAACAAATATTCTTGGAGTTTGAAAAAACGATCGTCCAGTACGAGGAAGAGATCGACCGTCAGCGCAGACTGCTGGATATCACCTGGAAACCCCAAATCAAGCTGCACAGGACAGGTGAGTGTCCCTCTGAGGGAGGATCCTGATCACAGCTCTGCGGGACGTTTCTGATTGTGAGGACTTTTTGGAGATGTGAGCTAACAAAGAGCAAACAGAGGACAGGACTGCGCTGCGCTGCATTCAAACAGCAGCTGGTGGATTTGAGCTTTTCTCTGACCTGGATCACTCAATCAGTTCCTTTATGTTTGCTGTCAAAGTTGGAAAACATCAAAAGTCGAGCTTCAGAGCACATTATTTATTCCAGATGGAGTTTATACATATAAATATAACGTTTATATAAATGTATGTTTCCTGTTGCACTTGTGAAAGTTGCAAACAAATGTTGGAAACATGAAGTCGCTGTGCAATAATAAAATATCTAATGTGACTGATCTGCAGGCTGTTGCTCGTCCTCAGCGCTGTGATCTGCTGCTGTGCTGAGGACTGTTTGAAACCAGTTCCACTTTATCTTCATCTAAACACACCTGTTCTGTCTGTGTGTGAATCAGCAGCTGTTTGTGGTGCTGGAGGGGTTTGTGTAGCTGTACCAGGCCCTATCCTGGAGCCGGGCCTGGAGTGAGTGTCTGGGGGCCACAGCCCATAAAAAGCTGCGCGAGGGGCTTTAGGGGTTCAGTTCTTTGTGCCTCGAGCAGTTTCCTCTCTGACCAGTCTGGCCACAGAGGTGAGGAAAGCCACTTCTCTGGTGGACGAGCGATACCAGCAGGATGTAGTCGGGCTTGCCAAAACGCACAGCTCGTGTTATAAAACGAAGCTGCTGGAGACGGCTGCACTCTGGCCTGGATTTGCCTTCTGTGGCACTCGTATCCCCTCTGTGGGTGTTTCCACACAGGACTACTTTCCTGTGCCTCTGGGTCGGGGAACAGGTCCCGACTGTTGCTTGGATTTGTGCACTGCATACAGAGCACCCAGCATGTTTCAGTCCTTTACTGTACCCTTTAAAACCCAACAGTTAATGCCTGACATTGGTTGACAAGCTGGCTGAAACAGAGATGGAAAAAGTATGAAAAAACAGAAGATCGTAGCTGATGAGCCCAGGTAGCAGAAAGAAGCTGCCTCTAACCGTGTTTATGTCTCACACACTCAACCAAACAACAAGTGCAAAATTAAACAAAAAGTATGTTAAAAATTAAAACGTCTCTTCCAGCGAACATTAAAAAATCTCTGATGTAAAGTCTTTTGTGTGATTTGGCGCATTTCAAATAACTAAATGATTGAATAATTGAAAGAGCATCTGTATTAAAACTGAAACAACAGACGGTCAAATATAACCTCCAAACAAAATGTATAAATTCTAAATGGGTGAATCAGTCTGTTCATGATCGCTCCGCCCATCAAAAAGTCACCTGTGCGAGTATATCACCTATGATTGGTCATTGGACTGACAACTGTCCTGGAAATATTTTCACATATCCCCGAACCTGAATACACGGCCGGGTAGGATGGATGAGAGTCGCCCCTCAGGGGGATTACACGTCTCAGTTCTTTGTTTTGGACTGGGAGAAGGCAGCAAGCCCTCGGGTGTCCTGTGGGGAGTGTTTTGGGAGTCTGGGATGGACAGTTTGGTCCTTGTGTGAATGCAGGTAGAGCTTGGTTCACACTGTAGTCAGAAAGCAGACCCGCTGCCTCTGCTCAGAACTTTTATGGACACAACTTCAGCTGCAGCCAGAAGGCTGCATTAGACGGTGACTTTTAGCTTGCAGTGGGGTTGTTCACAGCTGAGTGGGAAGCAGCAGGAAAAAGATCTGAGCTCAGTCAACAAGGGGAGGAGCGACCCCTCCAGGTCAGGGAGTTCAAGTTCCTGCCAAGCTGAGGTCTGTCAGTGTTTATCTTAACGCCTTGTGCACGAGTTAGGGAACGGAGCAGGAGAGTGACAGATCTGCAGCGATGCAGATGTTGTACTGTCTGCCTGTGGTGCTGAGTGTGAAAGCAGAACAGCAAAGAACAGCCGGTCAGTCGCTCCTGTGTCTGATAACGAGCTGGTCCGCCCGGTGGCAGGTCAAACAGTCACACACAAGCACGTTGTTTGCACGGAAGCACCTCATTCTAAAGGGAACCTCGGGGGGACGGGGAGCACCAAGAAAGCATTCTTAACAACAAACGTAATCGGACACCAAATCGTCCGACCCGGCTGAACATTTTACAGACGCTAAGGAAGCCAAAGTGGCTCAGAGTCGATTTCCTGTTGTCTGGTGTTGCAAACATGCAGCAACATGATGGAAACACGCGACATTTGTGTTGTTCAAGATGCTTTTGTTTGTTGAAGGAAAATATGTCAGCAGCTCATTTTCAGCTAGATTTTTGCGCCTCCGTCAGATCCTCTAACTTAGTGCAGTTTGGGGGAAATTGTTGAATAAATATTTGTTTGCCTTGAAAAGTTTTGTTTGTATATGAACTCATCAAAGTAGAATGCAGTCGGTGCTTCTGCAGTGGTAATCGGTGCCGCCTGAGGCGTCTGTCATGTTCACACTGCTGGCTCAGCTGAATTTCTCTGACAACTTTTTGTTTGTGTGTCTCCATTTGTGCCTTCAGACCTCCAACAGCAACATGTCTGTGAGGAGGAGGAGGTTCAGCAGAGGAGCCGAACACAGTCTCTACAGATTAAAGAGGAACAGGAGGAGCTGTGCATCAGTCAGGACGGGGAGCAGCGTGCACTGAAGGAGGAGACTGATACCTTTATGGTGACTGTAACCTATGACGACAGCGATCTCAGTGAACCTGACCTGGACAGCGACCAGCTCGGCTCTCGCAGCTCTCTTCTCTACGAAAGCCGAGATCAGGAAGGAAGCGAGAGTTTCGATTCTACTTCAACTGCCACTAGAAACATAAGTCAGAGTAGCAACGCAGAAATCTTTCCCACATCAGAGAGTCAGTGTAACACCGACATAGTCCCCAAATCTCTAAAATGCAATGTTTGTGGAAAGGTCTTTAAGCCTTTTAGTGACCCGTTAGCATTTAAGAGACACATGGCAGTCCACTCGGGCGAAAAGCCGTACTCCTGCAAAACGTGTGGGAAAAGTTTCACTAAAAATAGTACTTTACTGGGCCACATGAGAGTTCACACAGGGGAGAAGCTGTATTCTTGTGAAACGTGTGGGAACAGTTTTACTCGAAAAGGTAGTCTGCTGGTGCACATGAGAATCCACTCGGGCGAGAAGCCGTACGTTTGTAACGCCTGCGGCGAACGCTTTTGTTATTTGTCGGCGCTTAAAAAGCACAAGGCGGTGCACACGGGCGAGAAGCCGTATTCCTGCGAAACGTGTGGGAAAGGTTTTACGGAGCGCGGCAGTTTGTTGGTCCACATGAGAATCCACTCGGGCGAGAGACCGTATACTTGTAAAACCTGCGGGAAAAGTTTCACTAAAAAATGTACTCTGTTGGTGCACATGAGAATTCACACCGGCGAGAAGCCGTACTTGTGTAAAATCTGCGGGATGAGTTTCAGTAAAAATGGTGGTTTGTTGGTGCACATGAAAACTCACACAGCTGAGACGCTGAAGTCGGACATTTCTGTGGGCAAAGACTCTCTGTGAGGTCGGCTTCCTGTCACCTTCTCGCCGTTGTTTTCTCTGTTCGTACCGGTGACCACGCTAATGTATCTATTTAAAGATACGTGGGCAACCAGCTAGGAGGCGCACTTTCCAGCTTTAACACAGACTCTAGACGCTGACCTGTGTTTGTTTCAGAAATGAGAAGATATGAAATCGAGAGAGGCAGCAGGAGTTTGTTTCTTTTTGTCAGCATGAAGAGAAAGATGTGTACTCGTTACCAGCACTGAATCAGATGTAGCTGTGATGAGGGCTGTGCGGTATGACCAGAATCTCCTGATAGAAGACGTTTCTCATCCTGATAACCATAAATATCACAAAATAGAGCTTTTTCTGTAAACTCTGTGAATCTCGGGCAACTCGACCTGTGGGAAGCGTTTCCAGCTGGACGTCGAGTGTTTTAACCGTGTTAGATAGAAGTTGTTTCTTTGCGTATTTATTAGACGGCGTGCTGCGGGGAGGAGCCTGTTCTGATCTCTGAGTCTAAGGCTACGTCCACACGTACCCGGGTATTTTTGAAAATGTAAACGGCGTTTTTGGTCACTGAAAACGGAGATTTTTAAAAACTCCGGCCAGGGTGGATATTTTTGAAAACTCAGTTGTTGCATTTACGTGTGGACGAGAAAAACGGAGAAAACGCAGCGTCAAAGGTGTGCGTCTTTTTTGACGTCACACTGTGCGCCACGTTATTGTTTCGGTGGAATGAATTTCAACAATACTGTTGCTGTTAATTTTACTCTCTGCAGTGTTTAAATGCTCACATATACACACAGTTACTGTCCCTCCACACATACGACTCGGTTCTGCTTCTATGCCCCATCTTTGTTTACTTTTTCCCACCGAGGCTTCTAGACTTCTGATTGGCCAACATTTCTACACGGTTAGGAATCTAGCGCCACCTGCTGCTTTGGCATGTTCATAGCAGCGTTTTCCTTCATTTCTGCCTTTATGTGTGGACGGGATTATTTTTTAAGGCAGCACGGTGGCACGGTGGTTAGCACTGTTGCCGCACAGCAAGAAGGTCCTGAGTTCAATTCCAACATCAGGCCGGGGTCTTTCTGTGTGGAGTTTGCATGTTCTCCCCGTGTTTGCGTGGGTTCTCTCCGGGTACTCTGGCTTCCTCCCACCGTCCAAAGACATGCAGCTTGTGGGGATAGGTTAATTGGATAATCCAAATTGTCACTAGGTGTGAATGTGAGTGTGAATGGTTGTCTGTCCCTATGTGTTGGCCCTGCGACAGACTGGCGACCTGTCCAGGGTGTACCCCGCCTCTCGCCCTATGACAGCTGGGATAGGCTCCAGCGCCCCCCGCGACCCTGAAAAGGACAAGCGGAAGCGAATGGATGGATGGATGAAAACGGAAACTCTCCGTTTTCAAAAATACCCGTGTACGTGTGGACGTAGCCTAAGGTTCATTGTGAACACCCGACGGCTCGTTTTTGCTTCTCGTCCGTAAACTCTGTCCACACTCTGTCACCTGATTCTTGTGTGGCTGGTTGAAGAGGTTTGCTGTGTTTGAGTCTGAGCTCTGCACCATAATTTGCGTAGTCAGATGTTTCATAACCAAACCATGTCCGTGTTACAGAGGCGGCCCAAGGTTTAGGACTAAGGTCCTGGATTTGATTGGACTGGTCCGTCAGTTTGAGCTACCTGGTTCTGCCTCGTCTTCTCTGGTCATGCTGGGATTCTCTGTGCATCCACGTGGTGGCCAAACCATGAAAACGTATCACCATAAACAGTGGATTTTACTGCAGTATTATGAATATACAAACAAACGATAGCGTATAAAATAACATTTCAACGTCCGATATATTTCGTCATATTGCACAGCCCTAACTATGATGCAGGCTGTGCCATCTTGTTTTTGCACATGGTTAAATGGAGTAACAGCAGGTGAATGATGTCAGGACAGCGTAAGATTGAAGTTGGCGTGTGTTCCCCACTTTAATCTACAAAACCCAGACTCACAGCTGAAGATCTGTTTTTGATACTTTACATTTCGGGGCAAGTCGTGCTGCCTGCGCAGCCACGAAGGGCTCGTTATTGCCCAGCTGCTCTCTCTGAAACAAGCACGCTGCATAGGTTAGATCACAGATTACAGCAGACCCCAGCCAAATGTAACATGACTGTTAGCATCACTTGTTTCATATACTGATAGTTCAGATTGTATTTATTAGAGAAACAGCCGCGGTGCTGTCAGCGCGCCTGCACAGACACTACGTACTGTAAATATTTCAAACCACAGACGAAGTCTCCACGTTTCGTTTTGTCTGCTCA
Organism: Astatotilapia calliptera; assembly: GCF_964374335.1. Taxonomy (NCBI): domain Eukaryota; kingdom Metazoa; phylum Chordata; class Actinopteri; order Cichliformes; family Cichlidae; genus Astatotilapia; species Astatotilapia calliptera. The sequence goes on along the minus strand of NC_137439.1, from coordinate 1,126,026 downwards.
GCAGTAGCTGTGTCTCACACACGTGTGCTACACTCTTCATGTTTGCGTTTGTTGTGAGTCGCTGTGCGTCAGTGGACACGACTGTATTTATTCATTAGTTTGCTATAAAGGCTGTCCCTGACCCTGCCTGCTTTCTGCACAGATGTAATTTATATAATATCCGTACGATAAAGCTGTAAGTGTTTCCTGCTTGTGTGTTTCTGTGGTGTCCTCACTGCTACATTAATGTCTAATCGTGCAAATCTAAAAACCGGACAGGTGGAGAAGCAGCGCGTCAGCTGGTTTCCTTGCTGACCGCAGGCACACAGACGTGAGGTCTTCCATCAGTCCGTGTCACGTTCTCATGTTTGACTGAAGTCTGTGTTATTGTCTCGGTTATTTGTGGATTGAGCGCCAAAGCTGAGGAGCCCTCTCGAGCTCCCTGGCTTCTGTTTGAAGGACGTCTTGTGTTCACACTACATCTTCAGAGGTGACACTAACGAGATGAAGACCGTGTTCAACACGCTGTTGTAAAAAGCTCTTCAGAAATAAACATTGTTTTGGCCTAAAGTGTTGATAACTCGAGTAACCATCAGGATGTGGAGCTGAAGACACAACAGACCTCACAGTGTAGCAGGTTTGTGTGCTGCCTGTTAAGGCTCCTACAGGCTTCGCAGGCTTTGTCCTGCTGCATTAAATGTTTGTAGACTTGTGATCTGCATCCTCAGAGGTAAACTCAAAGTACAGGCATGAAAAATGTTTTTGTGCGATGATTTGAAGCAGCTCTGCTCTTCTGGCTGCTGCTGTCTCAGGTGGACTCGTCACAGCTGTGCCAGACGAGTGAAGAGAAACTAGACTCTACCTGACAGACCAGAGAGGTTTACCAGTGTGTGGCTCCCTCTAGTGGATGTTGTGGAGTATTCTGTTGTCTTTGCTCCAAAGGTTTTTGTACAGAGTTTTGCTGTTTCCTGTCACTGTGGGCCTCACAGCACAGTAGTACACAGCAGAGTCAGACAGCTGAAGCTTCTGGATCTTCAGAGGAGCCGACTTTTCTGTTTTCTTGGCCTCAGCATCAAATCTGTCTTTTGGAAACTCCTGATCATTATCTTCTGTTCCTGAAGTGCCACGCAGTAAAACATACTTTGGAAAGTTGTTTATTTCTTGTTTGTACCAGAACAAATACGGATATGGATCAGATGTTTCATATCTACATCCAAGTGTAACTGTGTCTCCTTCAGCAGCAATGACATCTCCTTGATCCTGGATCACTTTGTCTTCTCCTTTACACTCTGAGGAAGAACAGAACATGCAGAGGAAGAGATGGATCAATAAACATGATTAAAAACTCACCATTAATCAGACTCACACATTTATTTAAGCAGAGGAAACATGTTGATGTTTGTATCTCACCAAAGAAAAGAGCAGCAAGAATAATCCACAGCCAATGTTCCATCTGTACAACAAGGTTCAAATCAACAGGAGAAACTAGCTGATGTTCAACATTCAGTCTGAGAATTGTTCTCTTCACAGCAGCACTTATTATTGACACAATGGTTGAACACAGTGCAGAAGGAGAGCCCCGCCTACTGGATGATGTCGCCCTCTGTCTCCTCTTTGAGTCTCACTTCTCTCACTTCCTCTTCCTCCTGGTTCACAGACTGTTAGCAGCATTTGAATCACTGTGAGGAGGGAGGATGGAGCACTTTGCACTGTGTGCAAACACAACGTGAAAGCACAAATGTTCTCCATCACTGATGCTTCTCATGCTTAAAGTGAGACTCAGGGTCAGATATTTTTTTTAGATCATTTGAGGTTTAAGCGTGACATCCTCAGAAGGCTCCAGAACATGTGACTTGTCATGTTTTACAGTTGTTTTTGTCAAAGCAAAGAAAATGTAGTTTTGCACGTTTTTACAGCACGAATTCAAAGCAACATAAACATTGAGAAATATCATTTTTAAGACCAGGAGCACCAAAAACATCACAACAGATTCAAAGTAGTTGATCTTTCATGTGAGCTCAAACTTAAAGAGTATTCTGAAGTTTAGGTTGAAAATGAATTCATGATGGTCAAGTTAGTGTTTGATGTGTAGAATAAATATTCCTTCCTACTGGAAATTGTTTTGTAATATCTGGAGACATTTAAAAGATGTGGAAGCAAACGTCACTGAACGAACGTGCAGGAATGCCTCCACAGATCAGAGGAGAGCAGGTGGTCTCCAGGGTCATGGACACTTTGAACCACTCTGGGGAAACAGGATGGATATAAAGCTTTGTGTGGACTGTGACTCAGACGGTGTCAGAGCAGCTTAACCCTTGTATGGTGTTCGGGTCTGTGAGACCCGTTTTCAGTTTTTTTCAAAAGAAAAATTAAAGAATTAATTGTTTTTTCAACCTGAAATTCATTGGCTTTGGCTTATTTTCTGTGAAGAACATAAATCCGAACTAATTTTCAATGACCTCATACTGTACCTCCCCCCACGCATTTACATTACATAGAAGGTGTTCGGGTCCACTGGACCCAGGTCTAGTAAAAGTGTTGAAAGTGTAGGTCCTGTGTTCCCACACTCTGTCCTCCTCCTCTCTGGTGCTGCTGATAGTGTTTTCTTCCCCTCCTGCTCCGCACAAAGTTGCAACATTGTTGAAAATTCAACTATCAACACCGTCTGCTCTGACATCTCACACATTTTACCCTCTTTCTTGAGGGATCCAAATTTTATTTTCTCATACCCTGTCCCACCTGCAAATTAGGGGCATAATACTATAAATAAGACTTTGCCAGTGTGGTTCTTAATCACAACTGATCAAGATGGCAAAAGATTATCTGCTGCGAGGGCCATCTGATTGATTTTGGAAGAGAGAGGAGCTTCGGATGATGATGTTGACAAAGAGGTTTCAGAATATTTCACATTTCTGAAAATTCAGAGTCTGACAGTGACTTTGAAGAAGAGGATGAGGTTGAGCATCATTTAGTAACAAAATGAAGACGAGTACCCCGTCTGCAGCCAGCTCCAGGACCAGAACAAGCCCACCAGACAGCAAGTGAAGAAATAAGGATGTCAATAACTGGTGACATTGAATGGTCTTCTTGCCCAAGAAATGAGCCACCCTGCAGAGCTGTTACTGTGATAAGCCAGGGCCAACACGGCTGACAGTTACTCATGTGCAGGACATGAAGTCTTCATTTGAGCTTTTCATCCCAGATTCCATCCAGAAAATTATTCTGGATTGCAGTAATCTAGAAGGTGTGTTTTTGGAGAGAGGTGGAAGGAGATGGACCAAATTCATCTAAGAACCCCAAAGGCCTACTTTGGGGTTCTTATCCTTGCAGGAGTTTTAAGGTCCAAAGGGGAATCGACAGAATCCTGTGGGATGCAGAAACTGGCAAGAACCTTTCCGTGCATCAGTGTCTCTGGAAAACTTCCACAAAATTTCCAGGATTATTCGTTTTGATAACCGAGACAACAGACCAGCTCAACGGCAGAGAGACAAGCTAGCTGCCATCAGGACAGTGTGGGATAAGTGTGTGCACCACCTCCCCCTGTTTTACAACCCTGGGCCTAATGTCACCATTGATGAGCAGCTGATCCCATTTAGTTGTGAAACATATTGCTTCACGTGTAAATGTGTTGTGTCTTTCCGCTCACTCCACTTGATTATAACTGATTTATTTTTTTATAACATTTTATTTAAAAAAAAACCAAAACAAAAAAAAACCCGAGAAGCACATTAATTCATAAATGTGATCTAACAAAGGTAAAGGGAAAAAATTAACCATGTTTGCTGTTCATATGTCTTGTAATTGGGATGAAGTAAACATCTGTTGAGTAATTTAACATAAAATTGTTTGATAGTGTTAATTTGGAAAGCCAAAACTCTAGCGGGTCCACCAGACCCATGAACACTGGCTGAGTAACAAAAATATGAACACCACACAAGGGTTAAACATCAGTGAACAGCAGCTTTACCAGGAATACGTCCTGATGCCACAGTGTTGGAAAAGAAGGAGAGCTTTTACTTTAAACTGTACATAAAGGCATGCAGATCAGTCAAACTGGGGTTGTGTTCATTGTTCCTGAGGTTCATGTTAACATACAGGGAAGGATCAAGGGTGGATGATCATTATACACCAGAGAAACTCACAAGACTGTTACCTGTTCAATATACTGCAGATACAAGTCAGCAGACGTCCTGACAGAGAGCCAACAAACACAACAATCATTCTGTAAATAAGGAATGAAGCAGTAGATCAGCCTGCAAAGCAAGCTCCACAAAGCTGCCCCTCTAATCAGCTTCAGACACACAGAAACACAAAGGATGATGAAGCAGAAACGATGCAAAAGCAGTGGGTGGAGGAAAAGGAAGGATGACGGTGTTACAGGACAGAGGAAAGCAGGAGAGATGAGTCATCAGCACTTTGGACGCTCTGGTTTAAACAGCAGGAAACTGTGACAGCTGTGAGGAAACAGCTTCTTTTTCTCAGTGACGCTGGTCCACACTCCACGCCAGCAGATGGCGCTAATGCACCATTTCCATGTTTTCCAGCCACCGGGACAGCTTCCCTGTGACACGAGGCGGAAGTGAAGAGGAAACGCTGCCAGTATTGTTCGCTTTCCTCCGGGAGCTTCAGCAGGAAGTCGGAGCTGTGGTGGTCTCTCCGCCGGATCTGTGAGCTGTCGGAGCCGCGATGTCGTCAGTTCGGTACCTGAGAGAGTTTATCAACGAGCGACTAACTGCTGCCGCCGAGGAAATCTTCCTGGAGTTTGAAAAAACCATCGTCCAGTACGAGGAAGTGATCGACCGGCAGCAGAGGCTGCTGAGCATCACCTGGAAACCCGAAACACAGCTGCACAAGACAGGTGAGCCTCAGCCTGACGCAGGGGAGGAGCTTTTGTTCCCACCTGAGCCAATCAGTGAATCAGAGCCAGAACACTTTATTAACCCAGCCTGATTTCTTATAGATGCTCAGCTATGATGTAAACACTGAAATGAGGTCCTCTGTTCAAGGTGCAGCATATGAAATGTTAAACAACACTGTTTACGATAAAAACGAGATATTAGAAGTGAAAAGGTGTCACAGCGAGCAGGCGTGAAGCCCACTCAGGTATTTCCTGTGGAATGAGGCTCCTGCTGTGCAGCACGTCGTGGAGAGGAGGTGCAGACAGCCGGGCTCCGCACCCACACCAGCCTCGCAGATCGGTGTGCTGAGTCTGTTAGTGTGTGCTGCACCGACCACCACACACTCACCTGAGCACTGAACTGCAGGCCACACGCTGTCACACAGATGGCCAACTGTTCATGTGAGCGGCGAGGCATCCACCCGCACCGCTGTCAGCTCACCACCCAGTAAAGCCAGCCCGGTGGTGCTGAAGGGACTGCAAGAGTTCAACATGATTCTCACGCAGCTCGTCAGCTGTCTGTGTTTTCAGCACAGATGTGAGGCGTGACCTTTGACCCTTTGCATGTTCAGACTCATCCTGAAGATGCACTAAAATACTCCACAGAGTGGGAGGGCAACATGTTCACTCTGTGGAGCCTCATTAGTGGTAAAAACAATATATTTGCTCTGAACTGTTTTTGTGGAATTCTCAGATTTCTTGTCTCTTTCTGTCCCTCCAGACGTCCCACAGCAGCCTGTCTGTAAGGAGGAGGAGGAGGTTCTCCCTGAGCAGCAGGAGAGGAGCTCCAGTCTGGACCAGGAGGAACCAGAACCTCCGCAGATTAAAGAGGAACCCGAGGAACTGTGCAGCAGTCAGGAGGGAGAGCCGCTGGTGCTGAAGGAGGAGATCGATACTTTTATGGTGACTGAAACTTATGAGGAAAGCGAGCACAGCGACTCAGAGCCGGACAGCGATCAGCTCCTCTCTCACAGCTCTGCCGAGAGAACCGAGATCCGAGACCAGGAAGGAGTCCGCAGCGCAGATCCAGGAGCGTCTAGAAGTCACAGCAGCAACGCAGGAGACTCTCCGGTGTCAGAGAGTCCGTGTAACGCCACCGCAGGGGAAAAGTCTTTAACGTGCGGCTTTTGTGGGAAAGCCTTCAAGAACAAGTACAAGATGATTGATCACCACAGAGTCCACACGGGTGAGAAGCCGTATTCTTGTGAAACGTGTGGGAGGAGTTTCACTCAGAGGGGAACGCTGACCGTCCACATGAGGACTCACACAGGCGAGAAGCCGTATTCCTGCAAAATATGTGGGAAAGGTTGCACGGTGAGGAGTAATCTGATGGTCCACATGAGAACGCACACAGGTGAGATGCCTTACCTGTGTAATACCTGCGGGGACAGGTTTTCAGACTTGTCGACATACAAAAGACACACGACCGTCCACACGGGAGAGACGCCGTATTCCTGCGAAACGTGTGGAAAGGCTTTTAACCGAGGCAGCAATCTGCTGCGCCACATGAGAACTCACACAGACGAGAGGCCTTATTCTTGTCAAACGTGCGGGAAAATGTTCACACGCAGTAATCATTTGTTGCGCCACATGAAAATTCACACGGGGGAGGAGTCCCAGTAGTGGTACTGTTAGTGGTGCTGGTCACAGGTACTTTAAAGCTGTCCTTATACACAAAAAGGAAAGAGACAAATGTAATCCTGTCACACCAGGATGCTCCAAGTATTATTCCTACAGTGTGTAAGAATGAAAACGTCCAGTTCGAACATATTCAGGAGTGACTGCAGCCTCCGAGTGACAGGTGGGAACCTGAAAGTGGGAATTCGGGATGCACAAACCCAACTAGTCAATAGTTTTTTATGGGATATCCATCATTTGGATCATTGTGTGTGCTGCAGGCTGCTCTCATATTATTCTCTACGACATCCTCACAAAGACCAAAGTCTGTGTTTGTATGTGTGAAACAGGAATAACACTTCCCAAGTCTGCGAGTCCGTCAGGGTCCGCTCGAGTCCCAGTGACTTAACCAATCACAGCAGATGGCCCCGCCCCTCCCTGAGCCTGGTTCTGCTGGAGGTTTCTTCCTGTTAAAAGGGAGTTTTTCCTTCCCACTGTCGCCAAAGTGCTGCTCACAGGGGGTCATATGATTGTTGGGTTTTTCTCTGTGTGTGTTATTGTAGGCTCTACAGTATAAAGCGCTCTGAGGCGACTGTTGTGATTTGGTGTTGTATAAATAAAACTGAATGAAATCATCAGGCGCTTTTCACGAGTTACTGTGGGGACATCCACGTCCCTGCTGGGTTTTTGAGATTAATCCCAGGCAGTTTCCAACCCACAGAAAGCTCTCCAGGATGGGGAGCAGCAAAAACGCATCATCAATGTCTCAATAAGTAACAAAGTCGTCAGATTAAATATAAAAGATAACGTTTATGTAGCCAGAACAAACCTTTGTTCTAAACCACAGAGCTCAGCTCACACAATGTTTCCCACAGTGAGAGGTCACATGATCAGGCATCGAAGCCTTCAGGGGCGGTTTGGTGTGATTTTAAGTGTAAATGAATTATAACCTGATTTTCCTCAGTACAGCTGAATATGTGGAGAAACAAACTGTAGGAGCTTTTTGTTTTTTAATAGATAGAAAAAGTTTTAAATATATGTTTGTTTGGGCTGTTTGATTGTTAGAGGGACGGATATTTAATCTCTTTGAGCTCATTTTTGTTCGTTTACACAAGTTTATTGTTAGATTTTCAGAATCCACCCAACAACAGAAGAAGCAGTGTTAGAGGTGGTGGCAAAAGCTGAAGGCAAAACATTCATATTAAAACAACTCATGATCATTGTGACAGTAATAAAGTGTAAAGTCTGGAGGTGGTGACTGTGTGCTTCAGACTCCCAGCCAGGACCCGGCTCCTCCCACGGCGGGACCTGGCTGGTGGTGTTTGCAGGGGTGGCTGGAGGCCTCTCTGAGGGGCCCACGCGAGGCCCAGCCTGCTCCGTGGGAACCTGTCAGAGCCGAGGAAAGCAGAGTTTGGTTCATCTTTCCTCTAGCTTTAATTCACAAGCTCACAGGTGTGGATGAAAGCAGTGACTGTGACTTACTGCATTTATAGCTGTGGAATACAGTCATTGATTTTATTGACTGTTGTTTATCTCATGCATGCATCAAATAAAGTATTTAATCTGTAAAACCGTCCTCTGTTTGACTTCTTTAAACTGCCAGTAGCTCGTCCTCAGTCATGGACAAATGCAGATCTGTGTCAGCTCCTTATTGGAAGCTTCTAAGCAGTTTTCTCTGAACACACATGAACATTGACTTGGCAGTAAAAGTTGACACAGCCTGAAACCTGTGCAGGACCAAAGCTGTGTGCCAGTGAGATCAGAGCTGCTGTCAGCCACAGTGGTGTATTTGGGGCTCGGCCTGTAGGGGGTGCTGGTGGTGACTCTTGTACCGTTGTGTGTAGTCACACCAGTATAATGTGACGGCCAACCTGGGCTTCCGTACTGGGTTGCCATGGCAGCTCTCACCAAGATGAAATGAACAAATAAACTGCACACACACGTTTTACTGCCCAGGCTGCAGCAGTGCCCTTTGACCTTTAGCTGCTCACGGTCCGTCCTTCACCTTTAAAGGCTCCCACAGACTCTGTGTCAGGATCCACACATGCAGCAAGCTCATCATCGTCTCAGAATACCATCACCACGGAGGAATCCACACAGGTGAGACGCTGTGTCGTCCTGTAACACGAGGGAAACGTTTCAGACAAAATACAGATTCAAGAACTGCCTGGAAACATGTTTCAGTCTAAAAGCAGCTTCAGACTAATAAAGACCAGAGTGAGAAGTTTGATTCAGAGTCATGTGTTGTATAAATGCTAATGTTTGTTAGTGTGTTTTTATGTGCTTTTATGTTTGGTTTGTGGTTGATGTGGATTTGCTGCTCATGTGAATCCTCCCACAGTGTTTCATTAGCAGCTGTAACCACAGTGACTCTGATAAAACAGGAATTAGCAGAATCCATCTGATATGAAGCTGTGCTTTGAATACCACTTCCCTCCTCTTTGAAGAGTAGTCAGATATCTGTGTTCAGGTTTTTGTACAGCCTCTTCTACACTTTGTATCACTGTGTTTGTAGAGCACAGTAGTAGAGAGCTGTGTCTGCCAGGGTTAGGGCTGCTATGGTCAGATTAGTTGATGTAGAAGATGTTTCTGAGTCATAACGTTTAATAAGAATATATTCATCACCACTGCTGTCCTTTGCTCCTTTCCAGAGTATAAACTGAGGAGCCTGAAGGTCAGAATCATGTCTGTACCAGTGAAGGCGTACATAATCTGATGTTGTCTCATAGCTACATGTGAGTGCGACAGATTCTCCTTCTGTTTTAGTGACTTCAGGTTGTTGAGGAGTGATTGAGTCTCCAGCTGTTAGTCCTGGAAAAAGAAAGAAGAAAAGTAGTGAAATGCAGTCTGTATATCTGCTTAATGCAGCAGCTTCAACTAAACTTTAATCCCTGTTCTTAAACTCACCTATAATGTGAGATAGAAGCAAAAAGAGGTGCAGCAACATGTCTTTGGAGTTATTAAAGCCAGACAGACAGCACATGAACAATGTTCTTCCACTGCAGCACAATGACCAACAAATAATGTCATTGGATGAGCTCTACTTCAGTGGGTGGGGCCAGTTTAATAGCTCAGCCAATCAAACAGTTCTGTGCTTCCACAGCAGCTCTGTCTCTGTCTCTGATCTTTACTGCTTCATTTCTCTGTTGTCTTTGTCATCAGTCCAATGACACAAGAATCAGAGGTTTAACAGTGTGTGGCTCCCTCTAGTGGATGTTGTGGAGTATTCTGTTGTCTTTGCTCCAAAGGTTTTTGTACAGAGTTTTGCTGTTTCCTGTCACTGTGGGCTGCAGAGCACAGTAGTACACAGCAGAGTCAGACACTGCAGCAGAGGAGATCTGAAGAGTCATCAGTGTTTGATCATCGTTCACTTTCACAGACAGTCTAATGACTGGATCTGATGTCAGCTGTCCTTTGTCTGAGTGAGAGATCAGGAACTCTGGAGTTTTTCCAGGATATTGTCGATACCAGAAGAAATAATCACCAGGAGCTGCTTGTCTGGAGTATTTATAGGACAGAGTCACAGTGCTTCCTTCTAAACTGGATTTCTGAGTGTCGAGTGCTGTGAGCTCCTCACAGATCACACCTGCAGACAGAAAAAACTCAGTCAGAACATGGAAAAGTCTTACTGTCTCACACACAACCGAGAGAGTTATTAAATATGAACTCACCTGTTAACAGGAAGAGAAGCCAGTAAGGAAACACACAGTGATGTAATGACAGCATGTTGAGGAACATAAAGTTTGTTTTGTGTTGAACTCTGTTGAATGTGGAGGTTTTTCTCTCTTCTATAGTTCAGTAACAGCTCAGCTCCTCCCTGAATCTCTGCTCCTCCTCTCTGCTCTCAGTCACTCCTCCTCCTGTGCTTCACACACTTTATAACCAAAATGATTTAAGGGAGCCGTGTGACACGTCACACAAGCAGAAGTCACATTAACGATGTAGACAGAGTCAGAGAGTCGCTGATACTCACACAGTTAAAAAGTCTGAAACTTGAGACATTTGGAGAAAAATGTGTAAGAAGTCCTGAATTCAAGAAACATCTCAGATGATGTTTTTACTTTGTGACATATTGGACTCGTGCTTTAAGAAGCTGGTATAAACAGTATGAAAGGGATAATAATAATAATAATAATAATAATAATAATAATAATAATAATAACAATAATAATAATAATAATAATAATAATAATAATGATAATAAAAATAATAATAATAATAATAATAATAATAATAATAATAATAATAATAATAATAATAATAATAATACACTGAACAAAAATATAAACGCAACACTTTTGTTTTTGCTCCCATTCCCCATGGGATGGACGTAGAGACCTAAAATTCATTCCAGATACACAATATAACCATCCCTCCCAAACAGTGGTCACAAATCAGTCCAAATGTGTGGTAGTGGGCACATCTGCTATATTGAGATAATCCATCCCACCTCACAGGTGTGCCACATCAGGATGCTGATCTGACATCATGAGTAGTGCACAGGTGTACCTCAGACTGCCCACAACAAAAGGCCACCCTGGAATGTGCAGTTTTGTCTCACAGCAAAATGCCACAGATGCCACAAGCAATGAGGGAGCGTGCAATTGGCATGCTGACAGCAGGAATGTCAACCAGATCTGTCGCCCGTGCATTGAATGTTCATTTCTCAACCATAAGCCGTCTCCACAGGCGTTTCAGAGAATATGGCAGCACATCCAACCGGCCTCACAACCGCAGACCTCGTGTAACCACACCAGCCCAGGACCTCCACATCCAGCAGGTTCACCTCCAAGATCGTCTGAGACCAGCCACCCAGACAGCTGCTGGAACAATTGGTTTGCACAACCAAACAATTTCTGCACAAACTGTCAGAAACCGTCTCAGGGACGCTCAACTGCATGCCCGTCGTCCTCATCGGGGTCTTGACCTGACTCCAGCTCGTCGCCGTAACAGACTTGTGTGGGCAAATGCTCACATTCGATGGCGTCTGGCACGTTGGAGAGGTGTGCGCTTCACGGATGAATCATGGTTCACATTGTTCAGCGCAGATGGCAGCTGAGAATGTCCCAGTTCTTGCATGGCCAGCATACTCACCGGACATGTCACCCATTGAGCATGTTCGGGATGTGCTTGACCGGCGTATACGACAGCGTGTACCAGTTCCCACGAATATCCAACAACCTCGCACAGCCATTGAAGTGGAGTGGACCAACATTCCACAGGCCACAATTGACAATCTGATAGACTCCATGCAACGATGTGTTGCACTGCATGAGGCAAATGGTGGTCACACCAGATACTGACCGGTTCTGGGTCCCCAGACCCCCAATAGCGCAAAAAACTGCACATTCCAGGGTGGCCTTTTGTTGTGGGCAGTCTGAGGTACACCTGTGCACTACTCATGATGTCAGATCAGCATCCTGATGTGGCACACCTGTGAGGTGGGATGGATTATCTCAATATGGCAGATGTGCCCACTACCACACATTTGGACTGATTTGTGACCACTGTTTGGGAGGGATGGTTATATTGTGTATCTGGAATGAATTTTAGGTCTCTACGTCCATCCCATGGGGAATGGGAGCAAAAACAAAAGTGTTGCGTTTATATTTTTGTTCAGTGTACATCCTGTTTCAAAGCACCCACAGACACCCAAGGACATTTAACAATAGAGTGAATCACATAATAGAACAATGACAACACAAAGAACAATGAAAAGCATAAAACAGACAAACATTAAGTTCACAGTGAATATGCAGACTTGAACAGATTAAACTGGGGCAGAGACTTCCACAGCCTGGAGGCAGAGCAGCTGAAAGCTCTGCTTCCCATGGTGCTGAAAGAAGGCACAGCAAGCTGGACAGAAGAAGAAGATTGAAGTGAGCGGGCAGAAGAGGTAGGGCTTAACAGGTGAGAAAGGTGAGGAGGAGCGAGGCTATGAAGGGTCTTGAGAAGAAGTATGAACACTGTTCAGAGTTTCACAGGGAGCCAGTGAGGTTCCTGAAGGACAGGGGTGATGTGCTGTAGGAGGGCTTCTGGTAATAAAACAGGCAGCTGAGTTTTGAACCAGTTAGAATAGAATAGAAAAGAATTCAACTTTATTGTCATTGCACATGCACAGGTACAGGGCAACGAAATGCAGTTTGCATCCATCCAGAAGTGCTTTAGTGATATAGATATATTACAATATATATTAGCAATAATATAGATATGTGAGTATATTACAGAAATGGGTCTATTATGGTATGTTATAATGTACACGGTATGAAGTATGTTGTGAATATTCTATAACTATAAGTATGTACAGGCTGTAGTGAGTACAAGCTATGTACAGGATATGAACAGGATATAAATATGAAAAACTATACAGAATATGAAATAAATAACTTTACAGAAATCTGAGATATACAGTTATACAGAAATGGGAACTATGCAAGTTGTAAACAGTTGTAGGGTTAAAGATTATTGAATGTACAGAATGATTATTTACACAGAGCTATACAGTAGTGCAGTTAAGATAAGTGAGGGTGTAGATAGTTTCTACAGAGGCTATATAAAGTGCTAGTGGTTGTGAGTGGTGGTTCAGTCCATGTTATTATTGTGTTTGAGGGTACAGTTGTCCATTGTGGGTGTGTGTATGTTCAGTCCATGTGTTAACTTGGGTCAGATGTCAGGAGGCAGAGTTCAGGAGTCTGACAGCTGTGGGGAAGAAGCTGTTCCGGTACCTGGTGGTCTTAGTCCGGAGGCTCCTGTGGCGCCTCCCAGAGGGCAGGAGGGTGAAGAGTCCATGTGATGGGTGACTGGGGTCTTTGATGAGTTTCCCAGCCCTTTTCAGACACCGCTTCCTGTAGATGTCTTTTATGGCAGGAAGTGGTGCTCCGGCGATGCGCTGGGCAGTTTTCACGACCCTCTGCAACGCCTTCCGGTCCGAGGCAGAGCAGTTCCCGTACCAGACTGTTATACAGTTGGTCAGGATGCTCTCGATGGTGCAGCGATAGAAGTTCACCAGGATGTCTGAGGACAGGTGGTTCTTCCTCAGAGTCCTCAAGAAGAAGAGGCGCTGGTGAGCCTTCTTGACCAGCTTGGAGCAGTTGGTCGTCCAGGTGAGATCCTCGGAGATGTGGACTCCCAGGAACTTGAAGCTGCTCACACGCTCCACAGCCGTCCCCTTAATGTGGATGGGTGGATGTGGGTCAGCATTCCTCCTGTAGTCCACGATGAGCTCCTTGGTCTTCTCGGTGTTAAGCAGCAGGTTGTTTCTGTCGCACCACTCAGCCAGACAATCCACCTCCTCCCTGTAGGCGGCCTCATCGTTGTCACTGATGAGACCAATCACCGTGGTGTCATCTGCAAACTTAATGATGGTGTTGGAACCATCAGCAGGTCTGCAGTCGTGGGTGAAGAGGGAGTAGAGGAAAGGGCTCATCACACAGCCTTGTGGTACACCGGTGTTCATCGTGATTGTAGATGAGCAGCGGTTATCCAGCCGGACATGTTGGGGGCGGTTGGTCAGGAAGTCCAGTAACCATTTGCAGATGAGGGAGCTGATGCCCAGGTCTGTCAGTTTCCTGATGAGTTGTGAGGGGTGGATTGTATTGAATGCTGAACTGAAGTCTATAAACAGCATTCTGGCGTAGGTGTTGTTGTTGTCCAGGTGTGAGAGGACAGAGTGCAGTGCGATGGAGACTGCATCCTCTGTGCTCCTGTTCTGGCAGTATGCGACTTGGTGGGGGTCCAGGGTGGGGGGGAGACAGGATTTGAAGTGTGCTAGGACCAGTCGCTCTAAGCACTTAGTGATGATGGGGGTGAGTGCTACTGGGCGGTAATCATTGAGGCAAGATGGGTTGGAGTTTTTGGGTATCGGGACGATGGAGGTGGATTTGAAGCAGGCCGGTACCACAGCGTGGGCCAAGGACAGATTGAATATGTCTGTGAGCACTCCTGCAAGCTCCCCAGAACACGCTCTGAGAACACGCCCGGGGATGCCATCAGGGCCTGCAGCCTTGTGGACATTGATCCTGCTCAGCACCGCTCCTACATCGGTGGGGGAGAGAGTCAGAGGTTGGTGGTCTGGCGTCATGTTGGCTGTGGTTGTGGGGTTCCCTCGCTCAAAACGAGCATAAAAGTTGTTGAGCTCGTTGAGGAAGGAGACATCAGAGGATGCGAGGGAGGGTTTGGTGGTCCTGTAGTCTGTAATGGTCTGGAGTCCTTGCCACATGCGTCGGGGGTTGGAGTTGGAGAAGTGTTCTTCTACCTTCTTTTTGTAATGGTGTTTGGCTTTTTTGATGCCCTTCTTTAGATTAGCCCTGGCTGTGCTGTAGGCGTGTGCATCTCCTGACCTAAAGGCAGTGTTGCGGGCCTTCAGGAGGAGACGAACATCCCGGTTCATCCAAGGCTTCTGGTTGGGGTACATGGTGATCCGTTTCTGGGTGGTGACACTGTCTGTGGTTTTGGAGATGTAATCCAGTACAGATGAGGCGTACTGGTCCAGGTCTGTGTGGGTGAACATATTCCAGTCTGTGTTTTTAAATCTGTCCTGGAGCACTGCGTCTGTCCCCTCTGGCCACACTTTAATTGTCCTCACAGCAGGTTTCACACGTTGGATGAGTGGTGAATACCGAGGTGTGAGGAACAGGGAGAGATGGTCCGATTGTCCAATGTGGGGGAGGGGTGTGGCTTTGTAGGCTCCAGCCAGGTTGGAATACACATGGTCTAAAGTCTTGTCTCCTCTGGTGTGGCAGGAGACATGTTGGTGGAATCTGGGGAGGACTGGCTTTAAGTTGGTGTGGTTGAAGTCGCCAGCAACAATAAAAGCAGCCTCGGGGTGTTTATTCTGGTGTTTGTTAATGGCTGCAGAAAGTTCTTTCATGGATGTTCGTTGTCTCATCCTGGACTGTGGTGCTGACACTCACCAGTCCCCGGCCCCCTTCCTTCCGCTTAGCGTACAGCCTCAGGGTGCTGGACTTGGGGTGAAACCCTCCATGCATGGTCAGGAGCTTTCTTGTCTTTATGTCAGTGGCTTCTATCTCCTCCTTTGGCCAGCCTATTACCCCAGCAGGGTACCTGATCACGGGCAGGGCGTACGTGTTGATGGCCCGGATCTTGTTCTTACCATTCAGCTGACTCCTCAGGACTTGCCTGACCCTCTGCAGGTACTTGGTGGTTGCAGCTTTTCTAGCGGCCTCTTCATGGTTCCCATTCGCCTGCGGGATCCCCAGGTACTTGTAACTGTCCTCTATGTCTGCAATGTTGCCTTCTGGTAGTTCAATCCCCTCAGTTCTGACTACCTTCCCTCTCTTTGTTACCATCCGACTACACTTCTCCAGTCCGAACGACATTCCAATGTCATTGCTGTATAGCCTGGTAGTGTGGATCAGTGAATCGATGTCTCGTTCACTCTTGGCATACAGCTTGATGTCATCCATGTACAGGAGGTGGCTGACAACTGCTCCGTTCCGTAGTCGGTATCCGTAGCCAGTCTTGTTAATGATCTCACTGAGGGGGTTCAGGCCTATGCAGAACAGCAGTGGGGACAGAGCATCTCCTTGGTAGATCCCGCACTTGATGGTGACTTGTGCTATGGGCTTGGAGTTGGCCTCTAGTGTTGTACGCCACATCCCCATTGAGTTCCTGATGAAGGCTCTTAGGGTCCTATATATATATATATATATATATATATATATATATATATATATATATATATATATATATATATATATAGAGAGAGAGAGAGAGAGAGAGAGATAGATAGATAGATAGATAGATAGATAGATAGATAGATAGATAGATAGATAGATAGATAGATAGATAGATAGATAGATAGATTGATTGATTGATTGATTGGTAATTTATTTCAACATGTGAACAATATACAAGTACATTTAGAAAAGAAATGAGAGAAAAAAAATATACTATACAAATTACATACAAAAAAACATTCTGATTAATTTACATGTTGAAAGGGAGTGGGAAGAAGTATACACTTATTTAATCCCACCCCTGTCCCATAAATTATCAGTGAATATTTAGTCAGCTTCCTTACTGATATAATTTGTAATAAAAATAGTGAACAGATTTCTGATATACTATATACTATAATATCACATCATGAATTTTTTGTTTGTTTGTTTTTAAATAGAGACATTCACTTAATTTAAATATTTTCCTTTTCTTTATAGATCGAGAAGATCATATTTTTATAACTCTTTTTGAACAGTTTTATGTTTGGACATTGCTTTAATTCCATATTCAGTTTGTTCCATAGTTTCACTCCATGAACAGAAACACAAAAGCCTTTTCTTGTAGTACGTACCTTCATTGTTTTGAAGTTACAAAAACCCCTTAAATTATAACTTCCTTCTTTCAAAAAAAACATACTCTGAATATTACCTGGCAGTTCTTTATTTTTTGCTTTGAATAGAATTTGTGCTGTTTGGAATTTCACTATATCGTCAATTTTCAATATTTCAGACTGCAAAAATAGTGAGTTTGTATGTTCCCTATAACCTGCATTGTGGATGATTCGAATTGCTTTCTTTTGAAGAGTAAAAAGTGAATGTAATGTGGTTTTATAGTTATTGCCCCAGACCTCTGCACAATAGCTTAAGTATGGTGAAACCAGTGAACAGTAGAGAATATGAAGTGATGTTCTGTCGAATACCTGCTTTGCCTTGTTTAGTGTTGCAATGATACTTTGGAATGAATATATCTTACGTGAGCTCTCCAGTTAAGTTTTTCATCTGTTATTACCCCCAGAAATTTATTTTCACTGACTCTTTCAATATCAACACCATTTATTTGAATCTTTGCATTTGTATTTAAACTACTATTTCCAAATAACATAAGTTTAGATTTATTCAAATTTAATGATAATTTGTTTTTATCAAGCCAGAACTTCACTTTACTTATTTCATATCCTCCAATAAATTCTGCAGATCATCACCAGAGCAAAAAATGTTTGTATCGTCAGCAAAGAGAACCATTTTTAATACTTTGGACACTTTACAGATGTAGTTAATGTACAAGTTGAAGAATTTTGGACCCAAAACTGACCCTTGGGGTACACCACAAGCAATGTCCATACATAAGGAGCAACCACCATTTATTTTCACAAACTGCTTTCTGTCACTTAAATAACTCCGGACCCAATCTAAAACTACCCCTCTGACACCATAACGTTCCAGTTTTCTTATTAATATATCATGATCTATGGTGTCAAATGCCTTTGTCAAGTCTATGAATAACCCAGCCACATATTTGGGATGCATTCTATTGAATCTAATAGTGCCGATGATGTTGATCTGCTTGATCTGAATCCGTACTGACTCTCGGTGAGTAGTTTATGTTTATCTATAAATTTTTCCAGTCTGTTTTTAAACAGTTTTTCAAGAACTTTTGAGAATTGAGGTAGTAAAGAGACAGGCCTGTAGTTTGTGAAATGGTGTTTGTTTCCAGATTTGTATAGAGGTATAACTTTTGCTATTTTCATTCTGTCTGGAAATCGACCAGTTTGAAATGATAAATTACAGATGTATGTAAATGGTTTTATAATAGCCTCAATGACTCTTTTAACCACTATCATATCAATATCATTACAATCCAAAGATTTGTGATTTTTACATTTTTTGACAATTTCAAGAACTTCATTTTCATCAACGGCTGTGAGAAACATAGAATATGGATTTCTGTCAATCAGTGTATCAGGTTTTTCCTGTGCTTTCCCAGGATGAGTGATTGTTCTTGCTAAATTTGGTCCAGCAGTTACAAAGAATTCATTGAGACTATTTGCCACAACATCCATATTGTATTCTTCATGGTCATTACAAATGAAATACTTGGGATAGTTCTTTTGTCCAGTCCCACATTTTATAACACTGTTCAGGATTTCCCATAATCTTTTATTATTATTTCTATTTATATCTAATTGCTTCTTATAGTATTCCTTTTTACTAAATCTAAGTATATTAGTTAACCTATTTTTATATCTTTTGTATCTGATTTCAGCATCTTTAGTTCTCGTTCTTAAGAACTCTCTGTATAGAGCATTTTTTCTTTATACATGCATTTTGCAGACCTTTTGTTATCCATGGACAGTCCATATATTTCTGTTTCCTACTATATTGCTTTATTGGACAGTTGGTATTGTACAGTAATGTAAATATTCTAAGGAATTTATTATAAGCACTATTAACGTCCTGTTCCTGATATACTTCACCCCAGTTTTCCTTCAATAAATCTTTTTTAAATGCATTCATTCTTTCTTCTGTTCTTACTCGTCTGTACTCTTTTTTACTGTCCATTTTATTGATCTTGTAATTCCTATCATAGATTGTAAAAATTGGAAGATGGTCACTTATGTCGTTAATCAGGAGTCCACTTACAGTCTTATTTTCAATGTCATTTGTAAAAATGTTGTCTATGAGAGTTGCACAATGTGATGTAATCCTGGTAGGTCTAGTAATTTTAGGGAATAGATTCATACAGTGCATTGTGTTTATAAATTCCTCAGTGGTTTTATGTTTATTTGGGTTTAGCAAATCAATATTGAAGTCTCCACAAATGAAAACTTTTTTGCGAGCTATTTCAATAAATGTTTCTTCTATCCAGTCTTTAAATGTCTCAATACTACTACCTGGAGCTCTGTATATACAGCTAATGATTACATTTTTACTTTTTTCTTTACAAATTTCAACTGTAATACATTCTAGTACATTATCAATCACCATCGTCATCTTTTCCACCACATTAAATTTCAAGGATTTGTCCACATACAAGGCCACTCCTCCTCCTCCTTTGTTTCGCCTAGTTATAAATGTGAATTCATAACCCTCCAGTTCAAAGTCTGTTCCTTTTTCCATATTGATCCAAGTTTCTGATAAGGCAATGACACTAAATGGATGTGAAAACTGGTTAAGATATTCTTTGATATGACTAAAATTAGCATAGAGACTTCTACAGTTAAAGTGGATAATTGATAATTTATTCTCAGTTTTAATCCTCTGATTGTAGTCTTTATTTGTATAGTAGCAGCAATTGTTATTGTTAGATGAGAAAAAGTTGTTGTCTGGATCTATTTCATATTCCAAGTCGTGTGTATTGTGATCCATATAGTTAAATGTTTTCAGTTCCAATTGATCATATTCTGCAACTGTCTGACTGATGCAGCTGATTCTTCCAGATGTATCTGAGTTCTTCCTTCCAGTGTGTGTCATAAGCAGAGATGGGCAGTAACGCGTTACTGTAATCTGATTACTTTTTTCAAGTAACGAGTAAAGTAAGGGATTACTATTGCAAAATCGGTAATTAGATTACCGTTACTTTTCCGTAGGAACGCTGCGTTACTGCGTTACTAAAACTGTGATTTTTTTTGCGAGAATGTCTCATGACAGTGACGTAAGCAAGTGCGACGTTGGTGACAGCAGCTGTGTGCAGATCAACAATGGATAATATATCGAGTGCGGGAGAGAGTATGAG
Organism: Astatotilapia calliptera; assembly: GCF_964374335.1. NCBI lineage: Eukaryota > Metazoa > Chordata > Actinopteri > Cichliformes > Cichlidae > Astatotilapia > Astatotilapia calliptera. The sequence continues at coordinate 1,106,060 of NC_137439.1, read as the reverse complement.
CGTGCAGCGTTTAAAGTGTGGAAGTACTGACCTTACTTTGAGTTTGATTCCATAAAAAGTGACAAAAACATTAGCGTCCATCGTGCGTGGGAAGAAAACTTCTTTTTACAGCGAAAAAAACCCCTAAACTTCCGAGCAAGCACCGAGTAGCTACGACGTGATGGGAAACTCACAGAGACACTCGCGCGGATTCTTCAACTGACCGCAGCACACCTACACCAGGGTAAACCTCCGCCTACCCTGCTCCTGCTTTACAGGTGAAAATAGAGCAAAAGGACCGCTGAGTCTTTGACTTTATTTATTTTCTGCTGTGTTTTACTTGCATCTGTTTGAAAGAGTGAGTGAAAACACAAAAAATATTTTATTTTATGTGCTGGAATGTGTAGAAAATAGGTTTAAATGTTAAACTAATTTATTCAAGTCAGAGAATGTTGCATATAATTAAATGTTTTGCTTGATGCATAAAGTTAAAAGATTAAAACTGATAAAACAAGTTAAAAAAAGAGACTTTTCCATTTGATTACATTTTGTATGATGGATTATGTAGAAAAAGTAGAATTGGGCTGAAAGATCTATCGCTTTATCACCTCTTCAGGTTGTAAATCGTGTTTTTAAAAAGTAACTAAGTAACTAAGTAACTAAGTAATTAATTACTTTTGAAAATAAGTAATCAGTAAAGTAACGGGATTACTTTTTGGGGGGAGTAATCAGTAATTAGTTACTGATTACTTTTTTCAAGTAACTTGACCAACACTGGTCATAAGTGAGTGTCTGGTTGTCTGTTACCTTGTTTGCCGTCCAGATCGTGTTGCTCACTGATATTTTTCGAGATCCGCCATATTTTTAATGGTCAGAACTTTGGCTTCCTCTGGTGATCCGTTTAGTTTAATGAATATTTTGCAGTTCGTCGTCCAAGTGCTTTGGATTTTTCCCAGCTTCTTAAGGTGTCGCGCTTTTTTGGCTATTTCAGCGTTGTGTTTGGTTAGATGTTCATTGATAAAGACATTAGATCCTTTTAATTTTCTTCCTTGTTTCAGCAGCGTAATCTTGTGCTTTCGATTTACAAACCTTAATATAATAGCCGGTATGTTGCCGTTCCTCCTGGGAAGAGGGTGGCATGCTTCGACAGAGTTACAGTCCAGGGCAATCCCTTTGGACCGCAGGAAAGCAGCCACCTGTTGTTCCGTGGAGCTAATGTCAAGCTCTCCAGGTTCCTCGTTGCTGTCAGCGGTCACCGCCTGAGCGTATGACCGGGGTTTAATATGGAGCCCAGTGATGATGACGTCGTTTATCCTGGAGTATTGTTCCAGGTCAGCGACCTTACTTTCCAGGTATGCAATCTTTTTATCTTTTTCGGCATTTTGGATGCGGAGGAGCTTTACCTCCTCCACAATTTCAATGATATTTTTCTGCTGCAACCTGATAGTAGAAATTTCCTCCATTATGAAGTCAAGGGACTTTTTAATGTCCTTGACTTCCTCAGCTGTCGGTAGATAGATAGATATATGTATATATGAAGCAATCCTCTGCTCCAAAGGCGTGTAGTCTAACCACTACGCAGCGCAAGTTCTATCCCCGCCTGGGGCTGTATCCAGTAAGGGTTCTAAGGCTAGACACCCTATGCCTACCACAGATATGAGCGAGACAGATAAATATGAACTGACCTGGAAGATAGGATCATGGCCAAGCTTGAAACCTGGACCCCCCGTAGCCGGTTACCAAGGTTACGTGAAGTACCCCCAGAAGGTCTGCTAGATGATGTTAATGGAGCACTACGGACGATACCTACAACCATGATTACCGACACTAACAAGCTGATCTACAATACGGCAGCAGTGATCAGTGAGATGCTTGGCTACAAGTTGAACAGCCACAAGGGGCAGTACCCTCCATGGAGAAGGAGGCTAGAGGGCAAGATCAAAGTAGCACAGAGGGAGGTCAGCCAACTATCGGAGTTGCAGAAAGGCACAATGAAGAAGGTGCCTAAGAAGTACAGGAAGCTGCCCATATCTGAGGCCTTGGAAACTGCCAAGCAACAACTCACAGCCTTGGCCAGCCGCTTGCAGAGGTACACCAAAGAGATAGAAGGCAGGAGAATAAACCAGCTGTTCTCCAAGGTGTACTCTCAGTGGCAGGGGAACAATAAGAGAACAGCACCACCAAGGCTGGAGACAAAACAATACTGGAAGAGCATATGGGAGAAGGACGCAACCCATAACGGCAATGCTCAGTGGCTAGTGGATCTGAGGGCAGACCACAGTGACCTGAACAGGGTCCAGTAATCATCACAGTGGCAGATATCCAAGAAAGAGTCTCCAGTATGAAGAGTTGGACAGCACCAGGCCCTGATGGTTCACACCTACTGGCTGAAGAAGCTGACTGCACTCCACGAGCGTCTGGCAGCACAAATGAACCAGCTGCTAGTTAATAGGAGACACCCAGAATGGCTAACCGAAGGCCGGACGGTCCTGATCCCCAAGGACCCCCAGAAGGGACCGGTCCCCTCCAACTACCGACCAATAACCTGCCTCAACACCACGTGGAAGCTCCTGTCAGGCATCATAGTGGCTAAGATGAACAGGCACATGGGTCAATACATGAGCGGTGCACAGAAAGGTATGGGCAAGAATACCAGAGGCGCAAAACACCAGCTACTGGTAGACCGAGCAGTCAGCCGAGACTGCAAGACCAGACTGACCAAACTGTGCACTGCCTGGATTGATTACAAGAAGGCCTATGACTCAATGCCCCACAGCTGGATACTGGAATGCCTAGAATTGTACAAGATCAATGGGACCCTAAGAGCCTTCATCAGGAACTCAATGGGGATGTGGCGTACAACACTAGAGGCCAACTCCAAGCCCATAGCACAAGTCACCATCAAGTGCGGGATCTACCAAGGAGATGCTCTGTCCCCACTGCTGTTCTGCATAGGCCTGAACCCCCTCAGTGAGATCATTAACAAGACTGGCTACGGATACCGATTACGGAACGGAGCAGTTGTCAGCCACCTCCTGTACATGGATGACATCAAGCTGTATGCCAAGAGTGAACGAGACATCGATTCACTGATCCACACCACCAGGCTATACAGCAATGACATTGGAATGTCGTTCGGACTGGAGAAGTGTAGTCGGATGGTAACAAAGAGAGGGAAGGTAGTCAGAACTGAGGGGATTGAACTACCAGAAGGCAACATTGCAGACATAGAGGACAGTTACAAGTACCTGGGGATCCTGCAGGCGAATGGGAACCATGAAGAGGCCGCTAGAAAAGCTGCAACCACCAAGTACCTGCAGAGGGTCAGGCAAGTCCTGAGGAGTCAGCTGAATGGTAAGAACAAGATCCGGGCCATCAACACGTACGCCCTGCCCGTGATCAGGTACCCTGCTGGGGTAATAGGCTGGCCAAAGGAGGAGATAGAAGCCACTGACATAAAGACAAGAAAGCTCCTTACCATGCATGGAGGGTTTCACCCCAAGTCCAGCACCCTGAGGCTGTACGCTAAGCGGAAGGAAGGGGGCCGGGGACTGGTGAGTGTCAGCACCACAGTCCAGGATGAGACAACGAACATCCAAGAATACATTGGGAAGATGGCCCCAACTGACCGAGTGCTCAGTGAATACCTCAGGCAGCAGAAACCCAAGAAAGAGGAGGGAGACGAGGAACCATCATGGAAGGACAGGGCCCTGCACGGTATGTACCACCGGCAGATAGAGGAGGTGGCTGATATCCAGAAATCCTACCAGTGGCTGGACAAAGCTGGACTGAAAGACAGCACAGAGGCACTAATCATGGCAGCACAAGAACAAGCTCTGAGTACAAGATCCATAGAGGCTGGGGTCTATCACACCAGGCAAGACCCCAGGTGCAGGCTGTGTAAAGAGGCTCCAGAGACAATCCAGCACATAACAGCAGGGTGCAAGATGCTAGCAGGCAAGGCATACATGGAACGCCATAACCAAGTGGCCGGCATAGTGTACAGGAACATCTGTGCCGAGTATAACCTGGAAGTCCCGAGGTCAAAATGGGAGATGCCCCCAAGGGTGGTGGAGAATGACCGAGCTAAGATCCTGTGGGACTTCCAGATACAGACGGACAAATGGTGGTGGCTAACCAACCGGACATAGTGGTGGTAGACAAACAGAAGAAGACGGCCGTAGTGATCGATGTAGCGGTTCCGAATGACAGCATAATCAGGAAGAAGGAACACGAGAAGCTGGAAAAATACCAAGGGCTCAGAGAAGAGCTCGAGAGGATGTGGAGGGTGAAGGTAACAGTGGTCCCCGTGGTAATCGGAGCACTAGGTTCGGTGACTCCCAAGCTAGGCGAGTGGCTCCAGCAGATCCCGGGAATAACATCGGAGATTTCTGTCCAGAAGAGCACAGTCCTGGGAACAGCTAAGATACTGCAGGACGCTCAAGCTCCCAGGCCTCTGGTAGAGGACCCGAGCTTGAAGGATTGACTGCCCACAGGGGCGAGTGGGGGGGGGGGGGGGGGGTATATATATATAAATCACCTGGATCACCTGTTGAGAGAGAGAGAAAAAAAGAAAGAGCAATCAAAAAAAGAGAGCAATATAATCAACAACATCGCGATGATCTATGTGAATATAACAGTAAATACTAAATATTGAATATTATTGTGCAGCGCGTAGGATTGACCGCGCACAGTGTGCTTCGAGGTAGCAGCCAAAAGGGGTGCAGTTTGTAAGTAAGTAAGTAAGTAAGTAAAGTTTATTTATTAAGCGCTTTTCATAGACAGGTAGTCACAAAGCGCTGCACACAGAGATTAAAATAAACAGTACGATAAATAGCAAAATGCACAGTATACACAATATACAGTTTAAATGTAAATTAAAAATATAAAAATGTAAAAAGCATTGGTCAACAGAAAGCTTGTTTAAACAGCGAAGTTTTTAACTGTTTTTTAAAGGATTCCACAGAGTCAACCAAACGTAGTTGTAGATGAAGACTGTTCCACAGCCTTGGTGCCACAGACTGAAAGGCTCCGCCCCCTTTCATCTTCAGACGTGTTCTGGGAGCAACCAACAAACTCTGAGTCTGTGAGCGGAGACGAAGCTTGGATAAATAATCTGGGGCCATTTAGTGCTCTGTACGTTAAAACAATGATTTTAAAATGAATTCTAAAATCTATTGGGAGCCAATGTAAAGAACATAAAATAGGAGTGATGTGAGCTCGCTTGCTAGAGCGAGTTAGTAGTCTGGCTGCTACGTTTTGTATAGCTTGGAGGCGAGAAAGAGATGATTTATCCAAGCTGGTAAACAGGGAATTACAATAATCTAAACGCGATGACACAAATGCATGGACAATTTTTTCCAGTTCAGCTAAGGAGACCATATGTCGCAATTTAGAAATATTCCTTAAATGAAAGAAACAGGAACGAGACAGAGACTTTACGTGTGAGTCAAGGCCCAAAGAAGAGTCAAATATTATTCCAAGATTTCGAATATTTGGCTCAGCAGAAGAACAGAAAGGGGCAAGAACCTGACTGATTTTAGAATGTAGATCAGGAGGAGCTATGATCATGGTCTCTGTCTTGTTCATGTTTAAAACAAGGTAATTGTTAGGAAGCCAATCAGAGATTTGAGTTAAAGCCTGGACTAGGGTGGACAGCCTATCCAGCTGATGAGGCTTAAAGGACACATACAGCTGAATGTCATCGGCATAGAAATGATAAGACAGGTCACTAAAAGACTGAATAATGCAGCTAAAGGAAGCATATAAAAAGAAAATAATAATGGACCCAAAACTGAACCCTGTGGAACCCCGCAGGTTAGGGCAGCAGAGTTAGAGGAGAACCTGTCAGTCCTAACAGAAAAGGTCCTGTCTGATAAGTAGGAAGAAAACCAGTCTAAGGCAGTGCCAGATACACCAGCCAGAACCTTCAGCCTGTTGAGTAGGATTTTGTGGTCGATGGTATCGAAGGCTGCCCTAAGATCTAGCAAAATGATCACGGAACAATTTCCTGCATCAGATGCCATTAGTAGGTCATTATAGACCCTTAAGAGAGTGGTCTCCATAGAGTGCTGCTTTTGAAAGCCAGACTGAAATGGGTCAAAAATCTGCAATCGGCATAGTAAGGACCTGAACTGATTTTCTACAATCTTATCTAGTAATTTACTTATAAATGGCAATCTTGAAATAGGACGATAAGTATTAGGGGAGGTAGGATCTAGATTCTGTTTTTTTAACAGAGGGGTTACCTCAGCACGTTTAAAATAGGACGGGACACAGCCTTGCCTCAGTGAATTGTTGATGATGGATAGTAGTGTGGGACCAATGCTGGTGAGAGTCCCAGACAGGACAGAGGGAGGTAATATATCTAAGGAGCATGATGAGGATTTCATTTTACCTATTACTGCAATTAAGTCATTGAGTGTGATTGGAGAAAAAGAAGTAAATGACCCGGGACAACAAGGGGCATCTTCATAGGGGGAGGCACTTGAGCAGATTTTGGATCTCAGGTCCATCACCTTATTTACAAAGTAATTGAGGAAAGTGCTGCAGTCTTCGTCAGAAAGTAACACAGCATGCTGAGTTGGAGGAGAAACAATACTATTGATGGTATCAAATGGAATTCTTGGGTTATTTTTATGACGATTTATGAGATTATTGAAGTAAGACGAGCTGTCGTGCTGCATCACTGTGTGGTTTGGAGTCTGCAATGCGTCCTGTCATAGAACCCTCCAACGCATAGTGAGGGCTGCAGAGAGGATCATTGGTGTCTCTCTCCCCTCCCTCCAGGACATTTACAGCACCCGTCTCACTAAAAAAGCCCTTTGCATAGCGACTGATCCCACGCACCCAATGCAAAGCTTCTTCAAGCTGCTGCCGTCAGGGAGGAGACTGCGGAGTCTCCAGGCCAGGACCAGCAGGCTGAAGGACAGCTTCATCCATCAGGCTGTCAGGAAGCTTAACTCCCTCCCGGTTCTGCCCCCTCTCCCCTCTTCTCCTCCATGGTCTCACTGAACTCTGTCACACACACACACACACACACACACACACACACACACACACACACACACACTCTCTCTCTCTCTCTCTCTCTCTCTGACTCACTCACTGGCCTGCACCAGTTACCAGTCACTTTGTGGAGCATTGGACTGCCATTACCTCATAAGACTTTGTTGTTATACTATCTCTTACCGTATATCACTAAATCTCCATTTGCACTATTTGCCTATTTGCACTACTCTGCCTGGTTTACACTCAATGTCATTTACCCTTACCTGAATATTGTATATTGTATATTGCATAGCTTTCTTGTTAATTTGTATTGTATTTATTTATTTAAATTTTTACTTTTTAATTATTTTATTTGCATTTTTTAATCACTCTCTTATATTTAAATGTTCATTTGCTATTTCATCTAGGGTTTGAGAGTAACGAAATTTCTATTCTCTGTATGTCCTGTACATGTGGCAGAATTGACAAATAAAGTTGACTTTGACTTTGACTTTGACTTTGAAGACGATCTGGCCTCTTTGACTGACTCATTATATAAGTGAAGAAGTTCTTTGAAGTGTTCTCGATGGACAACCAGCCCAGTGGACTTCCAGAGACGCTCTGCTTTTCGACAGGCACGTCGAAGACCATGGGTTTGATTATTTAACCATGGTGTGCAGGAACTAACAGTGCAATGACTAGTTTTGAAAGGAGCAACCTGATTAAGAATGGCGAGACAGTGTTCATTAAAAGAATTAATAAGGATGTCAACATCATCAGAAGAAGGTTTAAAATTAAAAAGAGAAGAAAACTTTAAAATGATAGCGTCGTCAATAAAGCGCCTGCGCCTAATAAAACTTTGGGGAAGAGACTCTGAATTGAACAATACATTAAAAAAGACTGAGTTATGGTCGCTAAAAGAAACATCATTTAAGTTCATGTGGTCAAGGGAAACACCACAGGTGAAGACCAAGTCCAGAGTATGCCCAGCTGTGTGAGTAGGACCTGATACATGTTGAACAAAATTGAAAGAGTCCATAATGCTCAGGAAAAGAAAAGATGCAGCAGACCCAGGTGGACGATAAATTAAAATTCCGTATATGGGCTGTTCTCGTCCAATTTTTATCATAATCATCTCAAAAGAGCACCCTGTTCGAAAATAAGAGTGTCCATAAGTGCACGTGGCACCAGGACGCTCTAGGCCGTAGGTCGATGATCGATTTTGTAATCGTATCAGCAGACCTGCGACCATATGTTCTGGACACTCGGGTAAAGAGAGGGGCTGAGCTGTCAACTGATCACCACCTGGTGGTGAGTTGGATCAGGTGGCGGGGGAGGACGCTGGACAGCCCCGGTGCACCTAAACGCGTAGTGAGGGTGTGCTGGGAACGTCTAGCAGAGGCCCCAGTCCGCGGGATCTTCAACGCACACCTCCGGCAGAGCTTCAACAGCATTCCGAGGGAGACTGGGGACATTGAGTCCGAATGGACCATGTTCAGCGTCTCCATTGCCGAAGCTGCTGCATTGAGCTGCGGCCGCAAGGTGGTTGGTGCCTGCCGTGGTGGTAATCCCCGAACCAAATGGTGGACACCAGAGGTGAAGGGAGCCACCAGGCTGAAGAGTCCTATCGGGCTTGGTTAGCCTGTGGGACTCCGGAGGCAGCTGACAGGTATCGACAGGCCAAGCGGAATGCGGCTCGGGCAGTGGCTGAAGCAAAAACTCGGGTGTGGGAGGAGTTCGGAGAGGCCATGGAAAAAGACTTTCGGACTGCCTCGAAGAGATTCTGGCAAACCGTCAGGCGTCTCAGGAGGAGAAAGCGGTACTCTACCTGCACTGTGTATAGTGCTGGCGGAGCGCTGCTGACGTCGACTGAGAAAATTGTCAGGCGGTGGAAGGAATACTTCGAGGACCTCCTTAATCCCACTGACACGTCTTCCGAGGAGGAAGCAGAGTCTGGGGATGAGGGGAATGACCCGCCAATTTCCGGGGGCAAGGTCACTGAGGCAGTTAAACAACTCCTTGGTGGCAGAGCCCCTGGTGTTGATGAGGTCCGCCCCGAGTTCCTGAAGGCTCTGGATGTTGTAGGGCTGTCCTGGTTGACACTCCTCTGCAATGTTGCGTGGAGATCAGGGGCAGTACCTGTGGACTGGCAGACCGGGGTGGTGGTCCCCATCTTTAAGAAAGGGGACCGGAGGGTGTGTTCCAACTACAGGGGGATCACACTCCTCAGCCTCCCTGGGAAAGTCTATGCCAGGGTGCTGGAAAGGAAAGTTCGTCCGCTAGTCGAACCTCGGATACAGGAGGAACAATGCGGTTTTCGTCCTGGTTGCGGAACACTGGACCAGCTCTTTATCCTCTCCAGGATACTTGAGGGTGCATGGGAGTTTGCCCAACCAGTCTACATGTGTTTTGTGGACTTGGAGAAGGCATTCGACCGTGTCCCTCGGGGTGTCCTGTGGGAGGTGTTGCGGGAATATGGGGTGTCTGGCCCATTGCTACGGGCCATTCGATCCCTATACAACCGTTGCAAGAGCTTGGTTCGCATTGCCGGCAATAAGTCGGACTCGTTCCTGGTGGGTGATGGGCTCCGCCAGGGCTGCCCTTTGTCTCCGGTTCTGTTCATAATTTTTATGGACAGGATTTCTAGGCGCAGCCAAGTGGCGGAGGGCTTTCGCTTTGGTAGCCTCAGAATCTCATCTCTGATTTTTGCAGATGATGTGGTTCTGTTGGCTTCATCGGGTGAGGGCCTCCAGCTCACACTGGAACGGTTCGCAGCCGAGTGTGAAGCTGCGGGAATGAGGATCAGCACCTCCAAATCTGAGACCATGGTTCTCAGCCGGAAAAGGGTGGAGTGCCCACTCCGGGTCGGGGCTGAGTTCCTGCCCCAAGTGGAGGAGTTCAAGTATCTCGGGGTCTTGTTCGCGAGTGATGGGAGAAGGGAGCCGGAGATCGACAGACGGATTGGGGCTGCAGCTGCAGTAATGCGGACGCTGCACCGGTCCGTCGTGGTGAAGAGGGAGCTGAGTGTAAAAGCGAAGCTCTCAATTTACCGGTCGATCTACGTCCCTACCCTCACCTATGGCCACGAGCTGTGGGTAGTGACCGAAAGAACGAGATCGCGGATACAAGTGGCAGAAATGAGCTTCCTCCAAAGGGTGGCTGGCCTCTCCCTTAGAGATAGGGTGAGAAGTTCGGCCATCCGGGAGGGGCTCAGAGTAGAGCAGCTGCTGCTCCACATCGAAAGGAGCCAGCTGAGGTGGTTCGGGCATCTGACAAGGATGCCCCCTGGGTGCCTCCTGGGTGAGGTGTTCCAGGCATGTCCCACCGGGAGGAGGCCCCGGGGCAGACCCAGGACACGCTGGAGAGATTATATCTCTCGGCTGGCCTGGGAACGCCTTGGTATTCCCCCAGATAAGCTGGAGGAGGTGGCTGGGGAGAGGGAGGTCTGGGCCTCTTTGCTTAGGCTGCCACGTCTCAGAGATAAACATAAAATCAAGCTTCTCCGTACAGAACAAGTCATTTAAGATGTAAGACTTGTTGGCAATTGAGCGGGTATTAATTAACATCCATTTAACGCTGTGACCCACCGGGACAGGGGTAGAGTTTCCAGGAACAGAGTTAGTACTATGCGGTAAGCTGCGCAGAAAAACAGGGTTCCTGCCGCGATGAGGCATTACTTTCCATGCTTTTAGGTGGAAGCCTGGGTGGTAAACACAGTGGGTTGTGGGGATTAATTCAGCTCCGACAAGTCTCAGGCGGATCTTAGCAGCCCAGGAATAAAGCCCCCGAAGATCTGCCTCATGCCCCGTCCTCCAGGGCATGAGGCAGGTATGGAGGAGATCAAGGCTCCACACATCCAGAGGCCTTCAAAGCACAAGAGACCAAGGAAGACCAATGGAGGGGCAACCATGCCACTATCCCGAAAAGAGCTGAGGAGAGCCCCAGATGTTGGGTCACTCAGCAGCAGTGTAGGGACTAACTCGTTGTTAAGTAACACGTTACAGTAACTAGTTATTATTCCAAAATCAGGAACACACTAATTGTTACTGGGATTTAGATAGGCTCGTTATTCGTTACTTCGTGTGGTGGCTATCGCGGAGCTTCCACAGATTCAGTAACATTAGCAAGTGGTGGAGGCCAGCAGGTGGATGAAGGAAAGGGGAGGCAGGAGGAGCAGAGACCCGAGGCGGCCGCCGGTCCGAGTGTCAGGTGAACTGAACTTAAGGTAAGAAGTTATGACCTGCAGTCTATCTGGGTCAGATATAAACCAAGTTTAGGTGGAGTTTATTTTCGTTATCCTGACTTTTTCGTACTGGGTACTAGCTAGCATGACGGAGTTTCTATACAGCTGGGTGGGTGCTATGATGTTACTGATAGTGAACTTTATTTTGTTCATAAAATTAATTAGTAGAGTTGCTAACCGTCCCCTAAAAACGGAATTGTCTCGTATTCAGAGAAAATATGACGCATTTCGTATTGAGGTGAAAAGGAACAGTTTGTCCCGGACTTCAGCTGGGATGAAAAAGACACAAAGCTGGAGTTATTCTGTCGTTATGCTGCACAGCTGCCTCTTCTTCTCTCATTCTCTCCCCCTGTCTCTCCTGTTTCTTCTTCAATCATGAAATTGATCAATGATCAGCTGATCGGCTTTTCTGTCGCAAGTCCTGTCTCTCTTGTTTGTTTATCGCCCACCTGCGGAGGTCGCGTTAAACAACAGCAGCACGTTTAAGCTTGATCAGCTGTTGTTAGAATTTATTTAATTTTACCTTCTACAGGGTGGGCCAGTTATATGTATACACCGCAATAACATGGGAATGGTTGGTGATATTAAAGTCCTGTTTGTGGCACATTAGTATATGTGAGGGGGCAAACTCCTCAAGATGGGTGGTGACCATGGTGGCCATTTAGAAGTCGGCCATCTTGGATACAACTTTTGTTTTTTCAATAGCAAAAGGGCCATGTGACACATCAAACTTATTGGTAATGTCACAAGAAAAACAACGGTGTGCTTGGTTTCAACATAACTTTATTCGTTCATGAGTTATTTACAAGTTTCTCTTTGTTCACAGCCATTGACATGTCACACAGCTGTAAAGCTGCTGGTCATGATGTCGGTTTGGATATGTGGTGAGAGGGAAACATGAAGATGAAACCAGGAGATGTCCTTACTGGATCATCAGAGCTGAACAGGTGATGGAGAAACAGGTTTACCTTTTAGGTGACATGAATGAGTTGAAGTTATGAACTGTTTCTGAGAGACGAATAACACCAGGATTCTTTTTTATGTAGCTGACAGCTGGTAACTGTGCAGGGGCGGGTCTAGCAAAGTGTTGCCGGGGGGCCAGGTAGGGCATTAACAGGGAGAGGGGGCACAAAGAAATACTTTTCTTTCTTATTAAAATATCTAGCTTTTAAAAAACAATTATCTGAAGCTTACAACAAACGATTGATAGATTGATACATCTATACCATCAAAACAATGTACATCACTGTCACAACAGTGTTTATTTTCATTCAAAGGCTTTATGGTTTTTCCTATAATGGCGGCCGGCCTCTAGTCAAAACACCCGGGCCCAGTTTTTGTCCCAGTCCAGCCCTGTATGCCACTCATCCGCAGTCTGGTGTTACCTACATCTTCCTATTCGGAAGGCAGAATTTAATCCAAATAAAGTCACACGATGTGTTACAAACTGAAACTGCCCTCTTTGATATTTCAGACAGTCACAATGAAAACAGTTCAAAGTGAAATCTCCCACAGACACAGTTCACACGACATGTTTGTAAAAGCAACGTAAGATGAATGAGTCACACCTGGATCCTGTGTGCATGCCGCGCCTCTACAACATATACGACACCAATCCCAGCCAGCACCTCAGCACAGTACCTGCATGTGTTGTTCAGGTCCACAGCTGTACTCGAGTACTCTCCTCTCACCACAGTGTGTCTGTCACACACATCTGGGAGCATTTTAAATTCTATCAGTCTGCTTGTTCTCATCTGAAATACATCTATGTCCACTGTGAACGACCATCTTTGAACAGAGGGCGGGGCTTACCACACCAACTGTCTGTCATCTATAACGCAGTTGTGAGATCTGGCTCCACCCTATCACATGATAGGGCGGGGCCAGGTTTCACAATGAGCTCACCCGAAACCCTGGCTGATTGTGACCTACAACCGTCTTCACACCTTGGCTCGTGTGATCAGGTAGAGGATCATCAGCGGGTGCATTGTCCCTCTCAGGGTTTAAATCTGGGACTCTCCACCATTTGACCCCAGAACTGAAGAATTTTGTTGGAGGTGAAACGTTGTCTTTTCTTTTTCTTTTCTTTCCAAGCTCCTTAGACTTTTCATCTGAAATACACCTCAGTGGAGTAAGAGTTTAAAAACGCAGTCTTAGCCCCACATTAATGTTACCTTTGTGTTGTAGAGCTTCCTCTGATTGTGTGTCTTCTAAACTTTTCCTGCATGAGTCGAGCCAGATACAACAGTGCAGAGGAAAGCACAGCAGGTCTGAGGATAAACACAGACTAATGGAACTGTCGCTTCAGGAACAAGTGATAAATGTATTCATCTAAAACTACAATGATAGTGAAAAGAGGCTGGAAAAGAAGTGAATACTACGAGCATAACTCGGGGTATTGTGCACATATACTTCCTCGTAAATAATGATGTCCTTCTTTGTTGCCATGGTGACATAACTGATGATTATTCTTCTGAAACCATCAATAGCCAAACATAACATGTGCTCCCACTTTGATCTAAAGCTTGTGACCCATGAACTCTTCACTGAGGTTCATATTTCAGGCATCCTACATAACTATGAAGAAAAATACATGTGTGAGATTCTCAACACCAAACTCAGCTAACATTAAAAAATAGTGTTTTATTTTTCCTCAACCAAGAGACGATCTGAAAGTGAAAAAGCAGAACATCAGTCACAGGTTGGATGGAGAAGTGTTTGCTCTGTGACAGGTTAGCAGTCTGTCACCCAGCAAACACTGTGCACTAGTGACTCTGTTACATCTGTGAGCTGCATCTGTTTGAGCTCCATTCAAATAATGTGAATAAATGAGAATACTATGATCATGTTTTAGTCACAAACATATCAAAGTTTAAAATAAGAAAATGAACCATTTTAAGAAAAATATGAGCTCATTGTGAATTTGATGGAAACACAACATCGCAACAGGACAGCTCAACAAAGTAAGTGGTGCTAAAAACAAACAGCTGACAGGAACATGCAGCAGCTAACCAGGTTAACTGTCAGCTGGTCAGTCACATGATCGAGTACAAAGAAGAATCTAAGAGTTTCTCTGTTCACCAATCAGCAGAAACGAGCATCTATAACGTGATTAATTTTCCTCACTGTGAATATCTCGTCATCTACAGAAGATGATCTCATCAAATGATTCAGAGAATCTGGAGAAATTTATTTGGACGTCTGTGATCTTCAGACAGCATTAAAATCAGAGCATGAGCTCAGGAGCACATCCAGAAATCACCATCTTATTATATTCATATTCCCCTACAGACGTATGATTTATTTGTTTATGTCTGATTTCAAATCTTCAAAACAAGTCAAAACACATCAAAGGAAAGCAGCTTGGTTTCTGTTTGTTTTCAGAGAAACTGTTTCAGATTTACAAACGATCATCAGGAAATAATCATTTCACAAATCTTGTTTTCTAAATGAGCTAAAAACTGCTCAAATGCATGACAGACCAAGGTGACAGCGATCATCTCTGCTATGGGTTGAACGTACATAAGGAAGAAACCATACCACTGCATTGTGTATTATTACCTTTGTTTACTGTTGAAACATGAGAATTTCACCACATTTGGGCTCTAACGAGACGATCTTCTTATATTCATGAAACATCTGTGGGAATAAAATATCTGGGAAGCAAAAACTGATGGATGAAGATTAAACGTCCTGCTTTGATGTTTAAAGTGTCACTAACAGGTCTGCTAACATCAGGCTGTGATCTGCACATCTGATCATTTTGAGGAAGGTTTTTAGAAACTGCAGTGAAGAGCGAGGACAACGATGGTGGATGATTCATTTATATGAACAATCTCTCCTTTAACAAGTGAATTACAGCTACAGAGGTTTAACAGTGTGTGGCTCCCTCTAGTGGATGTTGTGGAGTATTCTGTTGTCTTTGCTCCAAAGGTTTTTGTACAGAGTTTTGCTGTTTCCTGTCACTGTGGGCTGCAGAGCACAGTAGTACACAGCAGAGTCAGACACTGCAGCAGAGGAGATCTGAAGAGTCATCAGTGTTTTATCTTCACTCACATTAACAGACAGTCCAGAGATTTCTTTTTTCATCACTTCTCCGGATGGTAAATGAGAGATCAGGAACTCTGGTGGTTTTCCAGGATATTGTCGATACCAGTAAAACTCGTCACTTCCAGTTGCCTTTTTGGAGTATCTACAGGACAGAGTAGCAGTGCTGCCTTCTACACTGAACACTTCTTTGTTGGTTGGAGTGAGATCTTCACAGCTGACACCTAAAGGAACAGAAACATGTTTTATTCTTTTATAAATCATCACAATTCAAATGTGTTTCTTTAAACACACAGATTGTAACGTACCTGTTAGAATGGTGAGAATCAGTAAAGAAAGTGCAAAATAGTCCAAAGACAACATGTTGAATGAAGGTAAAGTTTATGGTTTGTGTTGAACTCTGTTGAATGTGGCGGTTTCTCTCTCTTCTAGTTCAGTAACAGCTCAGCTCCTCCCTGAATCTCTCCTCCTCCTCTCTGATCTGGATTTGAACTTCTCTCACTTCCTCCTGCTTTACACACTAGTAGCAGCATCTTCACTTTCAGGTGGGAGGAGCTCTAATATTTTTTTGAAACTTCATCTCAGCCAATCAAATACTTTTCTGATTCCACAGCAGCTTAGTATGATTAACAGAGAGTGGTACTCGTGACCATTGATCAGTGGTTGTTGATCAATGGTTGGTACAATTTGCATATTAATGGTCATAAACTGACCTCACAGCCCAGTGTTCATTCAGTGCTGCTGGTTTCAGTCATTGTGCAAATGTCCTGTTTCTAAGGTTGGAAACCTGCAGTCAGCTGAGACTGAAGACATCACCTGATGATGATGAAACGTTTCTCCCACTGAAAACATCCAGATGAACAGAATCAACTTTTTGGGATTTGCTTACCTGGATGACTGAGCGTGCATGTTGGTGTTCCAGGATATCGTTAATATCAGAAGATCATTTATACTCATTGAAGCTTTTTTTCTGAGGTATTCATAAACTTGTTCACGTTGCCCCTTCATGTGGCAGCCCTGATATCACACCATCATCTTCACACAGGAAATATTCATATTAATTTCTCTCCACTACGATTAATACATGATTTAAATCCCTGGAGCAACCTCTCAGTGTCATGATTACAGGAATGCATCGACTCTAACGCAGCCCACATGAGGCTAAAGCTTTACATGCTTTTATTTTGAGAAGGTTCAAAGACAGGGGGGCAGGTAAGTAGGTTTCCTGCAGAGGGACAGAGCAGGGAGACACCAGAGAACTGCCCGAGAGAACGACTGCTGAGTATCAGTGCAGTCAGAATTGCATATATAGTATTTATTAGAGTCCTTTCTTGTGTTTCACTTTTGGAGTTTCTGTGTCAGGGAGGTAAGTGAAGGCTTCAGAAGGCTGAGTGGGTGGAGAGTGGATGGGCAGGTGAGTTTTCCAGCTCTGTTACAAGTCAGTCCTTTCCAAACAGCAGGCAATGAGACAATCCTTCAGGTTTCAGGTAACTCAAGTCCACAGAGCTATGAGCAGACACAAGAGAACATGGTGAGGTAACAGAAGCTACAAGCACAAACTGATAAGTCATAAATTAAAGCTGAATTACCACCAGAATGAAGACAACAATCTGACAAAGAGTGGATGTTTCAGCTGGACCTTTCATTCCCCAAAACACGAGGAGTTAATGAGATCTGGTTAGGAGGTTAGCAACACTACAAGCACCAACCAGCTTGCAGCCAAAGCTCTGCACAGCCCCATCAGCAATGAGTCCCCAGCCTCACTCAGACTGCTGCCAAAGCTCTGCTGGAGGTGGGAGTTGAAGATCACCTGAACCACTTTGATACGTCAGGCCTGTCCAGCATTCTCCCCCACCACCTGACTCAACTCACCCCCAGATGGTGATCAGATGACAGCTCAGCTCCTCTCTTCACCAGAGTGTCCAGAACACACTGCTGCAGACCTGATGATGCAATTACAGAGTCAAGCATCAACCTATACTGTGGTTAGCACACAAGTCCAGTAAAACAGAAACCACCATTGTGTCACTCGGACACATAAAGTCCTCAGAAGCACAATAGAGTTACCAGATGATGCAGCGTCCAGGATCCTGCTCAGAGACCTCAAGAAGGCCAGGCACTCTGAAATGTTGTTCAGAGCAGAAGCACAGAGGAGAGTCTGGACCTGCCAGAGGGGGAACATCACAAAGTACCAGAGCAGGACAATGATGAAGGAGAGCATCATCATCTGATGTGATGAGTTCAGAGAATAAATGGAACAAGCATGAGATGGTCTTCCTGGTTGGACTTTTAGCTTCATGTGAGAGATTTTACCTTAAAGAGATAAACCTCTGTTACTCTGTTTATTTTGCTTCTGCTGCATTTCTGCATGTCCTCATCCACTAAATATAAAATAGTGTAAATGAGCAGCTTTTGATGTTTGACAGTTTTTATTGTGTCTGAACGTTCCTGCAGTTGGTTTGTGGTTGATGTGGATTTGCTGCTCATGTGAATCCTCCCACAGTGTTTCATTAGCAGCTGTAACCACAGTGACTCTGATAAAACAGGAATTAGCAGAATCCATCTGATATGAAGCTGTGCTTTGAATACCACTTCCCTCCTCTTTGAAGAGTAGTCAGATATCTGTGTTCAGGTTTTTGTACAGCCTCTTCTACACTTTGTATCACTGTGTTTGTAGAGCACAGTAGTAGAGAGCTGTGTCTGCCAGGGTTAGGGCTGTTATGGTCAGATTAGTTGATGTAGAAGATGTTTCTGATTTATATCGATTATCAGGAATATATTCAGCACTGCCTCCTTTTCCTTGTTTCCAGAGTATAAACTGAGGAGCTTGAAGGTCAGAATGATGTTTGTACCAGTGAAGCACAGCAACACTATCACTTGTCTCATAGCTACATGTGAGTTTGACAGATTCTCCTTCTGTTTTAGTGACTTCAGGTTGTTGAGGAGTGATTGAGTCTCCAGCTGTTAGTCCTGGAAAAAGAAAGAAGAAAAGTAGTGAAATGCAGTCTGTATATCTGCTTAATGCAGCAGCTTCAACTAAACTTTAATCCCTGTTCTTAAACTCACCTATAATGTGAGATAGAAGCAAAAAGAGGTGCAGCAACATGTCTTTGGAGTTATTAAAGCCAGACAGACAGCACATGAACAATGTTCTTCCACTGCAGCACAATGACCAACAAATAATGTCATTGGATGAGCTCAACTTCAGTGGGCGGGGACAGTTTAATAGCTCAGCCAATCAAACAGCTTTGTGCTTCCACAGCAGATCTGTCTCTGTCTCTGATCTTTACTGCTTCATTTCTCTGTTGTCTTTGTCATCAGTCACACAAGAATCAGAGGTTTAACAGTGTGTGGCTCCCTCTAGTGGATGTTGTGGAGTATTCTGTTGTCTTTGCTCCAAAGGTTTTTGTACATAGTTTTGCTGTTTCCTGTCACTGTGGGCTGCAGAGCACAGTAGTACACAGCAGAGTCAGACACTGCAGCAGAGGAAATCTCCAGATCTGCACGTTTCTCTGTTTTGTCAATGTGAGCTGAGAATCCCGACACAGCTCGATGAACTGATCCTCCCTCTGTGATGGAAAGCAGGAACTCTGGTCTGGATCTCTGGTATTGTCGGTACCACTGGATATTGTAGATAGAACCATCATATGTACAGGTCAGGTTGATGTTTCCTCGCTCTGCAACAGCTTCTTCAGCACGTTCCTGCTTTATGCTGTTCATGGAGCCCAAAGCTGCAAATGAATGATTCATGTCAGTCAGTCTTTTTCTTCCTTTGTGAGCATAATGAGATGAAGAACTCTGCTAATAATAACTCTGATCAAATCTTGTCACAATGAGACTTTCCTGTGTTCTAACACTCACCTATGCAGTGAGAGAAAAGTACCAACAGGTAAAGGAACATGTTTCAGGTGCTGAAGTCACACAGCAGATGAACAAAGTTCAGCAGAATGAAAAGACTAAGCAGCCTCTCTGCTGCAAAGCCTTCTCCTCAACATCAGGCTGTAGTTCTGCAGGAAGAGACCATCTCATTGGCTGAGTTCAGCACCAGTGGGTGGAGCCAGAGAGAAACCTGTTTAGAGTCTTTATGAACAGCGAAACATCTGCTGGTTGTTTTTACAGCTGTCCTTGTTGCATGTGTGTTTCTTTCAGACTGAAACGTTTTGGGAGGAGAGTATTTGAACAACTAATAAAAATAATAATTCACTGAGATTTAGAGATAAATCTGTTCCTACACTGTTATTAACACTGGGAGCACTGAACGTATCCTATTATGTTTTGGACATGGCTGTGATAGCTGAAGGTGCCATGAGAGAGTGTGTGGTAGATGAGAGAGTTTCCTCCACTTGTGTTCGTTTATGAGGAAGATGTGACCAGAACACAGTGACTGTTAAAGCAGGTCTTAGAAAAACGTACTAGATATGATACAACGTCTTTGTTTAACACATGAAATATTGTGAGAAGTCAGAATTGTGTGTCGTGGCTCTTATCACATGTAACCGAAAGCACAGCAAGTTCCCAGGAGATACAACTCCTGAGAAAGTCCTCCTACACATCTGTCCCAGGGTGATATGCAACATGCTACACAAATCCTCTTTGTCTGTAGAAAAGAAGCTCGCTGAGCCGTCCCCAGAGAGCGCTCGCACAAAGTTATGGTTGCTGCTGCTGCTCACTTGAAGTCACTAAAAGCTTTAAAGTCACATCTCTTGTGTTTCTCGATTTCTTGAAGAGTTGTTCCAACAGCTTGGTACCTCGAGCCGGACTCCACATCTGTCCTACTCATTCCAACAATGTCTGGAAGGTGAGGTCAGCAGCAAGGGAGGAGTCGGAGAGTGATGAGATCTGTAACTATATACACTCAGTGTTGGGGAGTAACGGAATACATGTACCGCCGTTACGTATTTAGAATACAAAATATGAGTAACTGTATTCCGTTACCGTTACCGTTTAAAAAGGTGGTATTCAGAATACAGTTACTTTGTTGAAATAAATGGATTACACATGTGGTACTTTCCTGTTTCATTTTGTCGCGGGTCAGGACTGTTTGGGTTTTGTTTGACAGCTACGTTCTTTTGTTCCAGGCGGCAGCGTTACGGTTGCCATGGTTACAGGGCGACGCTCTCTCTCTCTGCGACTGTGTGTTTCCTGGGTGAGAGAGGCCTTTTCGTTCTTGTTGTTGTTGTGCTAAGCTAACAGGCAGAATGCTACAAGCATAGCTCTAAAGAATGTAGCATCATGGGCAGTGTAGTCCGTGCTGCAGGGAGAATGGACTGCCATACACGTTATGGGTCTGTGAGCGCGAGGAGGGAGAAAAAGGGGAGTGGAAAGGTACGAGCTGTCGTCGAGGAAAAACGGGAGCTGGAAGCATGTAAATATAATAATAACCACTGCAGCCAAGAAGAGAGCCTGACGAGCCCAGTTGTAAGTAAGCTATTAAGACTCGACTGTACACCGTGTTCCTGTTTTCCTCCGAAAACAATAAGTTCCGTTGGAGCAGCCTTTCAACGCCTCTCTCTGTCTGTCGCAAGAAAAGTTGACCCACACAACAAAGTAAAGCTATTTTTCGGCTATGAGCCGACAGGGACCCCGCCGTATTATGCTGGGCTTACACTGTGCGATTTTTTCAGTCGCGCGATTCAGCTCCTGCTCAAACTGTACGATTGACTCGCAGGGGTTAGAAGTTCATAGGTCACGATGCAGGGTCTCACACAGGGGCGGAGCGGGGGGGTGGCTTACGGGGCTTAAGCCCGGGTTGTTTTGTCAGAAGCCCGGGGTATTTTGGAGTGTAATTTTTTCATAGTTAGATGCCTGGCTGACAACTGTATAAAACAAAAAGTACACACAATATTCGAAGCACATAGTGCACACTGTGGGAATTTACGACTGTGCGTGAATCCCCCCCTGATATTGGTATGATCCAAGCTCAGGCACTAAGCGACTGAGCGAGGGGGCGGGGCAGCTGCTGCCCGTGAGTGCGCTGTTGGAGAGACGGAGCCAGCCATACTAAGGAGAGCTTAAGTTTGACCAGGTACCAAAGCAAATCATTCGTACCGTACAAATAATGTAAATATGACGGTGCATCACGAAAGATTGATATGAAACTGATCACTTGACCAATATTACGTTACTTGCTCTTCAAGTGAATCAACAAATGGCAAAATGAAAAGCCGAACAAATGCTATTTTTTTTAGAGTCTTAGCTTACGTGTGTTTATTTCATATTCTCAGTTCTTACCCTCCCGACTAAATCGGTTTCAGTTATGCACTGAAACATAAGAATGGACATTCGAGGGTTCTTTCAAAGAAAAAACTCAGGTAAATGTTATTTTATATATTATGCTTTGTATGTTGTTCAGTATATTTCTATGCAAAACAAGAGGGATTTCAGTACACAGCAGGATATTCACATTTGTAACCAGATATTTACATACACTTTAGGGAGAAAACATAAAACATTTTTACTGTACAACATCAATTTAGAGTAAACTTTTATTTTAGATAAATATTGAAATATATTTTGAATTAGTTAAATTTCAGAATAAAGAGAGACAGAGCTATTTTTTATCACTTTCATCAAATTTAGGAGTACATGTACACTAAATTTATTGTTAATTAATAAGAAAACTCCAGACGATTCCATTCTGAGCTGAAGAAGCTTCTGATAGGTTAGTAGAGTCCATGTGAGTAAACTGGTGGCACAGCTGTGGATGCATATAAGGCAAAACACAGAGCCTGTTTCTGTGACATGGGAAAATCAAGAGATATCAACCAAAACACCAGGAAAAGAACTGTGGAGCTCCATAAGTGTGGCTCAGTTTGAATACAATTTGGTGCCATTTGCAATTAAGAAATACAGACGATTTCTCTCTTTACTCTTAAAGTTAACAAATATGTTTTTTATATTTATCAATCTAAAAAAATAAACATTTAGTCTGATTTGATGTTACAATTAAAAAAGTGTTTTTATCTGAAGAGTAAATATCTGGTTTCAACTGTATATTTGATGATTGTCAGCACAAAGAGGGAGAGAGAGGAACAGAGAGGGAGAGAGAGGAGAACGAGGACAGAACAGATGAACAAGAGCAGGTGAGACATACATGTTAGTCAAATGGTTGTTTACCAAAAGTATCACCGTATCATAGGTCCTCATGTATCTCGTACCTAGTGTTTATTTTTAGGTTTGTTATTTTTCAAATTCTGTATTTATTAAGTTATGCAGCTTGTTTGCACAACGAGGATAAATAATTATATAAACTTTTCTCAGTCTAAATAGTGGACTTTGGTAGAATTAAAAAATAAGTGTAGTGCAGGTCTATGATGATTTTTAGTGCTATCATCTAGTTCTGATTCTGGTTCTGTCTTGGTTAAGTCCTCAGTAGTCCTGATTTTGAACTGTTGTAGTCCTGTTTTAATTCTGGATCAGTTCTGGGTCTGGTTGAATTGGGGTTTAGTCCTCGTGTCTTGATGCAGCCCTGACCTTGTTCTGCCTTGCTGCTTAATTAAAAAACTAGTTTAAGGCGTCCTGCACATGTGATATATATTTTTCCCTATATGAAGTCATTCTTTTTTGAACAGAGCCTATTAATCTTTCAGTCATTTCTACACCCCCCCCCCCCCCCCAAAAAAAAAAAAAAAAAAAATCCCACATGCATACTACTCTTTGGGCTAAGCCCCGGGTGTTTCAAATGTCTGGCTCCGCCTCTGGTCTCACACTATACGGCCCGATGCTCTGATGCGACCTGAGTGCTCACACTGTGCGTCCATAAAATGAAGGTTATAACAGAAATTCTGTCGCTCGCTCTCCCTCTCCGTCTTTCACTCACACAGACACACCACCACCATCAACTTTGCTAAATTGCTAATGAAAAACATGATCAGCTGTGATTGAGCAGCAGTGTCGATCCAACTATTTTCACGGTTGTTGTGGTCGTGATAATTTTGTGAGGCCACATCGAAAGGGCTCGGATGGTTCTACAGGTTGTGCCTCCATCGCTTGTGTCCAGATCACACGCTGCACTGCCGTGCTACGCCGTCTTTTTCGCTGACATTTGTGTTTGCGCGTGCGCAGTGTGGCAAACTGCGGTGACACCCTCACGACCAAGCGATTGATGATCGGGAGCTGGTCGTGAGGTGTCAATCGCTTCTCGTTACCCCACGTATACTACACGATGCACGACGCAGGATGAAGGCCAAAATCGGGCCGATCGCCAAAACGATCGCACGACTCAAAAATCGGCTCAAAATGGGCCAAAAATCGCACAGTGTGAGCCCAGCATTAGTCAGAGGTCCCTTTCCTACAGTTCGGAGTCGCGGACCTTCAGTAATAGTAATAAATCACACAGCAATAGTACATTCACGTTGTTGTAAAAAGCACGATAATATTGTAGCGGGTCAGGGCTGTTCGGGGTTCTGCTTGTACAGTTATGTTTTGTGTATGTTGCCATGGTGACGGGTGACGCCCTCTCGCTGCGACGGTGTGTCCTTCCGGGGTCAGAGGGCGCCCTATGTGTGTTGTGGTTGCCGCGCTGAGCAGTTAGCTAGTGGCAGTGTGTTCTTCTGCAAATGTAATAAACGGCTGTGCTCCCTGGCTAGCACACGGGAAGCAAGACCAAACGATACCTCCGTCTCCTCCTTGTCTGAACTCGCCACAATATATTAAGTAATCCAAAGTATTCAGAATACGTTACTGTCATTGAGTAACGTAACGGAATAGGTTACAGAATACATTTTGGGGCATGTATTCTGTATTCTGTAATGGAATACATTTTAAAAGTAACCTTCCCAACACTGTATACACTGGAGAACCAGAGGTGTGGAGAGCGATGGCCTGAATCCTACAACAGGTCAGCACATAATAATAGTTATGATAGGAATCAAAAGAATAATAATAAGTACAAAAGGTCAAAGGTCAGCAGTGTCTCCAGACTGTCAAAGGGGAAAACTGATGAACTAGCAGTGTTAACAAACGCAGGTGAAGTCATTTCATCAACAGTTTGGTCTTTTTGTCCAGCTTCCATGAGCTGGAGGATGCTCCCCAACCTGACTCCACTCTGTCTGTTCCACAAAGCAGCTTTAGGGAAGGTTGAGGCTAAACAGTAACACATGTAAGGCAGCCCCATTCATGGATTAATCACCAGAGTATGTTAGAGTTATCTGATGAACTGAAAATGTAAAGCTTGCATGTGACTCCCTTTAAGTGTGTAAACGATGTGAAGTTCAGATGAATTGTAGCCGATGATGCTGAGATCCATTCACTGATTTCCACCTTCACACCAACTGTGTAGTGCAGAATAAAGACAGCAGAATCAGTGTACTGTCAGTGTAGAGGATGCAAATCAGCCCAGAAACATCTGCTTACGTCCATCCATCCATTCTCTTCCACTGATCCGATTTAGGGGGGCGGAGCCATCCCAGCTACTGTAGGACGAGAGGCGGGGCACAGCCTGGACAGGTCACTGGTCTATGGCAGGGTAACACAGAGAGACACACAACCATTCACACTTATGGGCAATTTAGAATCACCAGCTAACCTAACCCCACTAAGCGCACGTCTTTGAACTGTGGGAGGAAGCTGGAGCACACGGACAGAATCCTCGCAAACACCTGCTCACATCTGGTTGAATTCACATTACAAAGAGCAGTGAAGCTCAGATCAGCTGATCACAGCCTGTACTTGAATCAAATCTACTGGAGCTCTCAGCAGAAATGATTGTGAGTTTGATTCTTTTCCCCACACTGAGCCACTACAGCTGATTTTAGGGTTCCCACCTGCTGAATCCACTTTAACCTGTTCTCTGCTCATGTTCCTGTGAGAGGCACAGTCACTCTCTAATGGAGCCAACAGAAAACAGAAATGTCTTCATTTTCCCTCTTTTTCTCTGCTCATGTTCGACTTCACTGATTCAGTCTAATGAAGTGATTTTAATATAATTCAGATTTACACTGAAATAAAGTTTGTGTTCCTGTGTGCTGATATCATTCATTTACATTAATGTAGCACAAGGTTCAGTTAACTCTGCACTTTTTCCCTTTGGAGTAAAGAAGTTGATGGAAAAAGTCCTGGATGTCTGTACTTTACCTACAACCACCTCTGTGGGATCAGTGATCAATCATTTATCATGTTGTTATTGATCAGTGACAGGTTGATTTCTGTTGGAGAGAAAGATGAAGATTTGAGTAAAGATGAGACTGAAATGGTTTAACAGTGTGTGGCTCCCTCTAGTGGATGTTGTGGAGTATTCTGTTGTCTTTGCTCCAAAGGTTTTTGTACAGAGTTTTGCTGTTTCCTGTCACTGTGGGCCTCACAGCACAGTAGTACACAGCAGAGTCAGACACTGCAGCAGAGGAGATCTCCAGATCTGCACGTTTCTCTGTTTTGTCAATGTGAGCTGAGAATCCCGACACAGCTCGATGAACTGATCCTCCCTCTGTGATGGAAAGCAGGAACTCTGGTCTGGATCTCTGGTATTGTCGGTACCACTGGATATTGTTGATAAGACCATCATATGTACAGGTCAGGTTGATGTTTCCTCGCTCTGCAACAGCTTCTTCAGCACGTTCCTGCTTTATGCTGTTCATGGAGCCCAAAGCTGCAAATGAATGATTCATGTCAGTCAGTCTTTTTCTTCCTTTGTGAGCATAATGAGATGAAGAAATCTGCTAATAATAACTCTGATCAAATCTTGTCACAATGAGACTTTCCTGTGTTCTAACACTCACCTATGCAGTGAGAGAAAAGTACCAACAGGTAAAGGAACATGTTTCAGGTGCTGAAGTCACACAGCAGATGAACAAAGTTCAGCAGAATGAAAAGACTAAGCAGCCTCTCTGCTGCACAGCCTTCTCCTCAACATCAGGCTGTAGTTCTGCAGGAAGAGACCATCTCATTTGCTGAGTTCAGCACCAGTGGGTGGAGCCAGAGAGAAACCTGTTTAGAGTCTTTATGAACAGCGAAACATCTGCTGGTTGTTTTTACAGCTGTCCTTGTTGCATGTGTGTTTCTTTCAGACTGAAACGTTTTGGGAGGAGAGTATTTGAACAACTAATAAAAATAATAATTCACTGAGATTTAGAGATAAATCTGTTCCTACACTGTTATTAACACTGGGAGCACTGAACGTATCCTATTATGTTTTGGACATGGCTGTGATAGCTGAAGGTGCCATGAGAGAGTGTGTGGTAGATGAGAGAGTTTCCTCCACTTGTGTTCGTTTATGAGGAAGATGTGACCAGAACACAGTGACTGTTAAAGCAGGCGTTAGAAAAACGTACTAGATATGATACAACGTCTTTGTTTAACACATGAAATATTGTGAGAAGTCAGAATTGTGTGTCGTGGCTCTTATCACATGTAACCGAAAGCACAGCAAGTTCCCAGGAGATACAACTCCTGAGAAAGTCCTCCTACACGTCTGTCCCAGGGTGATATGCAACATGCTACACAAATCCTCTTTGTCTGTAGAAAAGAA
The DNA here is from genome assembly GCF_964374335.1 of Astatotilapia calliptera. Lineage (NCBI taxonomy): Eukaryota > Metazoa > Chordata > Actinopteri > Cichliformes > Cichlidae > Astatotilapia > Astatotilapia calliptera. The sequence goes on along the minus strand of NC_137439.1, from coordinate 1,079,337 downwards.
GCTCGCTGAGCCGTCCCCAGAGAGCGCTCGCACAAAGTTATGGTTGCTGCTGCTGCTCACTTGAAGTCACTAAAAGCTTTAAAGTCACATCTCTTGTGTTTCTCGATTTCTTGAAGAGTTGTTCCAACAGCTTGGTACCTCGAGCCGGACTCCACATCTGTCCTACTCATTCCAACAATGTCTGGAAGGTGAGGTCAGCAGCAAGGGAGGAGTCGGAGAGTGATGAGATCTGTAACTATATACACTCAGTGTTGGGGAGTAACGGAATACATGTACCGCCGTTACGTATTTAGAATACAAAATATGAGTAACTGTATTCCGTTACCGTTACCGTTTAAAAAGGTGGTATTCAGAATACAGTTACTTTGTTGAAATAAATGGATTACACATGTGGTACTTTCCTGTTTCATTTTGTCGCGGGTCAGGACTGTTTGGGTTTTGTTTGACAGCTACGTTCTTTTGTTCCAGGCGGCAGCGTTACGGTTGCCATGGTTACAGGGCGACGCTCTCTCTCTCTGCGACTGTGTGTTTCCTGGGTGAGAGAGGCCTTTTCGTTCTTGTTGTTGTTGTGCTAAGCTAACAGGCAGAATGCTACAAGCATAGCTCTAAAGAATGTAGCATCATGGGCAGTGTAGTCCGTGCTGCAGGGAGAATGGACTGCCATACACGTTATGGGTCTGTGAGCGCGAGGAGGGAGAAAAAGGGGAGTGGAAAGGTACGAGTTGTCATCGAGGAAAAACGGGAGCTGGAAGCATGTAAATATAATAATAACCACTGCAGCCAAGAAGAGAGCCTGACGAGCCCAGTTGTAAGTAAGCTATTAAGACTCGACTGTACACCGTGTTCCTGTTTTCCTCCGAAAACAATAAGTTCCGTTGGAGCAGTCTTTCAACGCCTCTCTCTGTCTGTCGCAAGAAAAGTTGACCCACACAACAAAGTAAAGCTATTTTTCGGCTATGAGCCGACAGGGACCCCGCCGTATTATGCTGGGCTTACACTGTGCGATTTTTTCAGTCGCGCGATTCAGCTCCTGCTCAAACTGTACGATTGACTCGCAGGGGTTAGAAGTTCATAGGTCACGATGCAGGGTCTCACACAGGGGCGGAGCGGGGGGGTGGCTTACGGGGCTTAAGCCCGGGTTGTTTTGTCAGAAGCCCGGGGTATTTTGGAGTGTAATTTTTTCATAGTTAGATGCCTGGCTGACAACTGTATAAAACAAAAAGTACACACAATATTCGAAGCACATAGTGCACACTGTGGGAATTTACGACTGTGCGTGAATCCCCCCCTGATATTGGTATGATCCAAGCTCAGGCACTAAGCGACTGAGCGAGGGGGCGGGGCAGCTGCTGCCCGTGAGTGCGCTGTTGGAGAGACGGAGCCAGCCATACTAAGGAGAGCTTAAGTTTGACCAGGTACCAAAGCAAATCATTCGTACCGTACAAATAATGTAAATATGACGGTGCATCACGAAAGATTGATATGAAACTGATCACTTGACCAATATTATTTTACTTGCTCTTCAAGTGAATCAACAAATGGCAAAATGAAAAGCCGAACAAATGCTATTTTTTTTAGAGTCTTAGCTTACGTGTGTTTATTTCATATTCTCAGTTCTTACCCTCCCGACTAAATCGGTTTCAGTTATGCACTGAAACATAAGAATGGACATTCGAGGGTTCTTTCAAAGAAAAAACTCAGGTAAATGTTATTTTATATATTATGCTTTGTATGTTGTTCAGTATATTTCTATGCAAAACAAGAGGGATTTCAGTACACAGCAGGATATTCACATTTGTAACCAGATATTTACATACACTTTAGGGAGAAAACATAAAACATTTTTACTGTACAACATCAATTTAGAGTAAACTTTTATTTTAGATAAATATTGAAATATATTTTGAATTAGTTAAATTTCAGAATAAAGAGAGACAGAGCTATTTTTTATCACTTTCATCAAATTTAGGAGTACATGTACACTAAATTTATTGTTAATTAATAAGAAAACTCCAGACGATTCCATTCTGAGCTGAAGAAGCTTCTGATAGGTTAGTAGAGTCCATGTGAGTAAACTGGTGGCACAGCTGTGGATGCATATAAGGCAAAACACAGAGCCTGTTTCTGTGACATGGGAAAATCAAGAGATATCAACCAAAACACCAGGAAAAGAACTGTGGAGCTCCATAAGTGTGGCTCAAGTTTGAATACAATTTGGTGCCATTTGCAATTAAGAAATACAGACGATTTCTCTCTTTACTCTTAAAGTTAACAAATATGCTTTTTATATTTATCAATCTAAAAAAATAAACATTTAGTCTGATTTGATGTTACAATTAAAAAAGTGTTTTTATCTGAAGAGTAAATATCTGGTTTCAACTGTATATTTGATGATTGTCAGCACAAAGAGGGAGAGAGAGGAACAGAGAGGGAGAGAGAGGAGAACGAGGACAGAACAGATGAACAAGAGCAGGTGAGACATACATGTTAGTCAAATGGTTGTTTACCAAAAGTATCACCGTATCATAGGTCCTCATGTATCTCGTACCTAGTGTTTATTTTTAGGTTTGTTATTTTTCAAATTCTGTATTTATTAAGTTATGCAGCTTGTTTGCACAACGAGGATAAATAATTATATAAACTTTTCTCAGTCTAAATAGTGGACTTTGGTAGAATTAAAAAATAAGTGTAGTGCAGGTCTATGATGATTTTTAGTGCTATCATCTAGTTCTGATTCTGGTTCTGTCTTGGTTAAGTCCTCAGTAGTCCTGATTTTGAACTGTTGTAGTCCTGTTTTAATTCTGGATCAGTTCTGGGTCTGGTTGAATTGGGGTTTAGTCCTCGTGTCTTGATGCAGCCCTGACCTTGTTCTGCCTTGCTGCTTAATTAAAAAACTAGTTTAAGGCGTCCTGCACATGTGATATATATTTTCCCTATATGAAGTCATTCTTTTTTGAACAGAGCCTATTAATCTTTCAGTCATTTCTACACCCCCCCCCCCCCCCCCCCAAAAAAAAAAAAAAAAAAATCCCACATGCATACTACTCTTTGGGCTAAGCCCCGGGTGTTTCAAATGTCTGGCTCCGCCTCTGGTCTCACACTATACGGCCCGATGCTCTGATGCGACCTGAGTGCTCACACTGTGCGTCCATAAAATGAAGGTTATAACAGAAATTCTGTCGCTCGCTCTCCCTCTCCGTCTTTCACTCACACAGACACACCACCACCATCAACTTTGCTAAATTGCTAATGAAAAACATGATCAGCTGTGATTGAGCAGCAGTGTCGATCCAACTATTTTCACGGTTGTTGTGGTCGTGATAATTTTGTGAGGCCACATCGAAAGGGCTCGGATGGTTCTACAGGTTGTGCCTCCATCGCTTGTGTCCAGATCACACGCTGCACTGCCGTGCTACGCCGTCTTTTTCGCTGACATTTGTGTTTGCGCGTGCGCAGTGTGGCAAACTGCGGTGACACCCTCACGACCAAGCGATTGATGATCGGGAGCTGGTCGTGAGGTGTCAATCGCTTCTCGTTACCCCACGTATACTACACGATGCACGACGCAGGATGAAGGCCAAAATCGGGCCGATCGCCAAAACGATCGCACGACTCAAAAATCGGCTCAAAATGGGCCAAAAATCGCACAGTGTGAGCCCAGCATTAGTCAGAGGTCCCTTTCCTACAGTTCGGAGTCGCGGACCTTCAGTAATAGTAATAAATCACACAGCAATAGTACATTCACGTTGTTGTAAAAAGCACGATAATATTGTAGCGGGTCAGGGCTGTTCGGGGTTCTGCTTGTACAGTTATGTTTTGTGTATGTTGCCATGGTGACGGGTGACGCCCTCTCGCTGCGACGGTGTGTCCTTCCGGGGTCAGAGGGCGCCCTATGTGTGTTGTGGTTGCCGCGCTGAGCAGTTAGCTAGTGGCAGTGTGTTCTTCTGCAAATGTAATAAACGGCTGTGCTCCCTGGCTAGCTCACGGGAAGCAAGACCAAACGATACCTCCGTCTCCTCCTTGTCTGAACTCGCCACAATATATTAAGTAATCCAAAGTATTCAGAATACGTTACTGTCATTGAGTAACGTAACGGAATAGGTTACAGAATACATTTTGGGGCATGTATTCTGTATTCTGTAATGGAATACATTTTAAAAGTAACCTTCCCAACACTGTATACACTGGAGAACCAGAGGTGTGGAGAGCGATGGCCTGAATCCTACAACAGGTCAGCACATAATAATAGTTATGATAGGAATCAAAAGAATAATAATAAGTACAAAAGGTCAAAGGTCAGCAGTGTCTCCAGACAGTCAAAGGGGAAAACTGATGAACTAGCAGTGTTAACAAACGCAGGTGAAGTCATTTCATCAACAGTTTGGTCTTTTTGTCCAGCTTCCATGAGCTGGAGGATGCTCCCCAACCTGACTCCACTCTGTCTGTTCCACAAAGCAGCTTTAGGGAAGGTTGAGGCTAAACAGTAACACATGTAAGGCAGCCCCATTCATGGATTAATCACCAGAGTATGTTAGAGTTATCTGATGAACTGAAAATGTAAAGCTTGCATGTGACTCCCTTTAAGTGTGTAAACGATGTGAAGTTCAGATGAATTGTAGCCGATGATGCTGAGATCCATTCACTGATTTCCACCTTCACACCAACTGTGTAGTGCAGAATAAAGACAGCAGAATCAGTGTACTGTCAGTGTAGAGGATGCAAATCAGCCCAGAAACATCTGCTTACGTCCATCCATCCATTCTCTTCCACTGATCCGATTTAGGGGGGCGGAGCCATCCCAGCTACTGTAGGACGAGAGGCGGGGCACAGCCTGGACAGGTCACTGGTCTATGGCAGGGTAACACAGAGAGACACACAACCATTCACACTTATGGGCAATTTAGAATCACCAGCTAACCTAACCCCACTAAGCGCACGTCTTTGAACTGTGGGAGGAAGCTGGAGCACACGGACAGAATCCTCGCAAACACCTGCTCACATCTGGTTGAATTCACATTACAAAGAGCAGTGAAGCTCAGATCAGCTGATCACAGCCTGTACTTGAATCAAATCTACTGGAGCTCTCAGCAGAAATGATTGTGAATTTGATTCTTTTCCCCACACTGAGCCACTACAGCTGATTTTAGGGTTCCCACCTGCTGAATCCACTTTAACCTGTTCTCTGCTCATGTTCCTGTGAGAGGCACAGTCACTCTCTAATGGAGCCAACAGAAAACAGAAATGTCTTCATTTTCCCTCTTTTTCTCTGCTCATGTTCGACTTCACTGATTCAGTCTAATGAAGTGATTCTAATATAATTCAGATTTACACTGAAATAAAGTTTGTGTTCCTGTGTGCTGATAGCATTCATTTACATTAATGTAGCACAAGGTTCAGTTAACTCTGCACTTTTTCCCTTTGGAGTAAAGAAGTTGATGGAAAAAGTCCTGGATGTCTGTACTTTACCTACAACCACCTCTGTGGGATCAGTGATCAATCATTTATCATGTTGTTATTGATCAGTGACAGGTTGATTTCTGTTGGAGAGAAAGATGAAGATTTGAGTAAAGATGAGACTGAAATGAGTCTGTTGTCTTTGTCATCAGTCCAGTGACACAAGAATCAGAGGTTTAACAGTGTGTGGCTCCCTCTAGTGGATGTTGTGGAGTATTCTGTTGTCTTTGCTCCAAAGGTTTTTGTACAGAGTTTTGCTGTTTCCTGTCACTGTGGGCTGCAGAGCACAGTAGTACACAGCAGAGTCAGACAGCTGAAGCTTCTGGATCTTCAGAGGAACTGATCTGATGCTGGAATCCAGTGTGGATGAAAATCTCTCCTTGAACTCGGCTGCTGTGTTTCCATCATCCCCACTATAGCGACTCAGGATGAATTTGGGGCTGTTGTTTCCATCCTGTTTGTACCAGAAGAGATAATTATTTGTTCCACTGCTGTTATACTGACAGCCAAGTGTTACTGTGCCTCCTGCAGCAGCAGTCTCTTCTCCTTTTGCTTGCAGCACGTTGTCTTTTTGTGCTCTGCATTCTGTAAAACACCAACAAACAGTATCAGTGTGCTGTTAAAGAATCACGTCAATGTTGATATCAAAGAAACAGAGTTGTGTTCATACCGAGGCACATAGCAGCCAGCAGCACTGAGATGAACAGAGGCGTCATATCTGCAGTGTAGAGTAACTGTGAGCTACAGCAAGTATAAAGAAGTTGTGATCTCTCTGTTTAGTCTTCATCAACACTAAGTTGGTGGATTAGAAGGAGGAGCCTGATCACAGTGACAGGACTCATTCACAGCCCTGTGTTATTCCCCCTGCTGACAGCTTCACACTCAGCACGTCTTTCTGCTGCTTTCAGTGGATATTTGCTCCTATTGCAGGAAGCAGGTTTAACAGACTGAACTGTGAGTCGAGGAAGAAAGAAATCATCAATGGAGCTCTGATACAGGGTTTACCATGGCGACGGGTAAACAAAGAGCAGAGCGTCCTGTAACAATGGCTGGTTATAAACAAGTGCTCTTTAATTAATGCAGCACATAACCTTAATCGTAAAGGTAGCAGGGTGTTACATGTTTTCCAGTTCGCCATCTTAACTCTGTTTTCTAACTCTGTATTTTCAACAGCACTTTTTCATGACAACACCCTCTAATGGTGCAATATTGTATAACACAACAGCTCCTCCCTCTTTATCAAAGAGACTTCATCGTAAAAAATTATCACCAACTAGCGCAGCACCAAGATGAAGTAATTCAACACTTAGCAAATCAACAATACGCTTGTAAACTTAAATTGTAGTAACAGCTGTAACATCAGAATACTACAACTAGCAAAGCTAAGTAAACCTGAAATTATGTTGCACTACTATGTAAAATGAAAAAAGAAATTATTATTCCACTTATTTCCATTTCATTTTTTTAGTTCCTAGTGCACTGGCAGCAGTAAATCAGTTCTGTTAAACTAAAATAGAACAATTAATAACATTTCTCTAATTTCCTTTTATCAAGAAAAACCATTATGATACAATATAGTCTTTGTGCCAGCGAGGCTTGTACTTGACGCGTGGCAGTCTTCTGGCAGTAGGTGAGCCAGTGTGGTGCAGCCTCACAGCGTCAGCGTTCTTTTCAGTCTCTGGGCGACAGCGTGCTCGATGAGTGGCATCCCAAATCTTTCCATCACTCAGCAAGAAGGCCTTTGAGCCTTTGAGCCTTTGTTACTGTTACAGGAGTAAATCTGGGATGTCCTTTGGCAACTTTGTGTGATTTCCTTATCCTCACACTCTCTCCTGGTAGAAAAGAAGGTTTCCGTGACGCCTACCATCAGTGTAACATTGCATTTTCAACTGACGTCTCTGAACTGAGTGACGTGCAACAGTGGAGACACAGCCAGCAGAAGGCAAAGGGAGTACATCCAGTTTAGTACGCATCTTCCTGCCATACAGGAGTTCATAACAACAACAACAATCTTTATTTATAGAGCACATTTAAAAACCAGCGGTATACCAAAGTGCTTAACATAAGAGACAGAGAAGTAACACAAGTAGGGGAGACCGGGGATAGTTGTAACATTTTTGACATTTCTGTCTGTAAATTGAAGCTCGTTTAAGGTAGTGGATTCAAAATGTAATGCAAAGTATTTACATGTCTCTGCTATTAAATAGTGCAGCTATTTTCTCTGCAGCACAATTACCCATTGCATGGTGTGGCCTCAAACACAAAGAGTGAAATGTTACAATTAACCCCATAGTCTGGGTTAGTTGTAACATATCCTGGGGTGAAATGTAACACAATGAAATAAGGGTACTAACAAAACATTAACATGTAATCTTTGTTTATTCAACACATGAATGCACTTAGAGCCATTTATGTAGCTGTGTGTGTGTGTGTGACAGAATGCAGAAATCTAGCTTTTGAACATATTCCAACCCCCCAAAAAAGACAAATTATGGAATTTTCTGCAACTGAATATTTCATTAATTTTGGTTGGTCTTCCTTGAGTTTGGCCTCATTGGCTCAGTGGGCATTATAACCTACAACTCTTGCAACAACTTTTGAACATAACAATGAAGCTGAAAAATTTTGTTGTGCACCAGCATCGCAATTCCATTACTTTTTATCATGGCTTACCTTGGTGTGGTTTGCTTCAGAAAGATGAGGAAATCTGTTTCTTGCACCCATCCTGATTTATTTCCACTACCAGTACTTCCTACTGGTCCATCTCTGACACAGTGGTCTGCATAATGTATGTGTGGGAACACAAACAGTGGAGGAATTGTGTTGCCAATGGCATTAACCGCAAATACAAAAGCGACCAGTGAACCTCTCTCTGCTGATGTCGTTGCCCCAACTTGTTTAATATAAGTTAAAGTAATAGTGTGGTAAGTTGCAACATCTGCATTATTGTTACAGCTAACCCAGACTGTTGCTGTTACAACTGACCCAGACTCCTATAGCCATGAACTAGCTAACATTACAGCCAACGGCTAAAACATTAGCACTAAAGACCTACACAGAATATATCCCCATAGACATACAAATAACATAATTTAAGTTTGATGAGTTTAACTGCAAAGCGGATAATGCTATTAGAAATTGAAATAAAGTAGAAAAAATTACTTTTTGGCATACAAATTACTTTTTTTCGTGTTAAATTGTCTGTGTTTGACAAAATGTGCTGATTTTTCACATGTGATAGCAGAACTGAGTTGGGCATGCACAGGAAGAGTCACATCATTTGAAACTTAGCCCTGATTGGAGAAATTGGAAGTGTTACAACTAGAGATGGCACGATACCACTTTTTTATGTCCGATACCGATATCATAAATTTGGATATCTGCTGATACCGATATGAATCCGATATAGTGTTTTTTAATCAACAAAACTGTTTTTTAAATATCTTGCTGCATTTTGTATAAGTTCATACTCAAGTTTAAAACAACAACTACACTAAAGCTATTCTGTTATACCTGTATGCAAAAAAAAAAAAATTCATAGTTCAGCAATACTGATCAATCTAATAAACTTAAACCTACACCATCCTCCCTATTCTGGTATTTTAAAGAGTACTTAGCAGAAATATTAAGCAACCTAACTAATAGGGTTCCAACTCCCAGCAACAACAAAAATAAATAAATAAAAAATAGGGAACCACCCCTCACGCTCCACCTCATGATGCTTAATCGATGTAATCAACCTTAATTTGATGAAGTGTGAAAAAAATGCACAGAAATCAATTATTTTTCAAGAAATATTAAATAGATTCAACATCTTTCTTCAACAAAATTGCAGACTGCACAGATGGTACCTTCCCAAAGGAAAAAGTACTATAGCTTACTAGGGTATATATATTAGACTTAATAGTTACTATATACAGTAATGGACTTCTATTCATTTTACATCAGATTAAAACTTTGGGTGTCAGATAATTATTTATTAAAAGCTCGACATTTTAAATGAGAATAAGAAAGAAAAGTATGTCTTTGTGCCCCCTTTTCCCTGTTAATGCCCTATCGGCCCCCCTGGCTAAACTTTGCTAGATCCGCCCCTGCACAGTTACGTCAGCTGTAGAAAAAGATCCTCGAGTAGAAAGTAATATTAAATACATTCTAACAACAGCTGATCAAGCTTAAACGTGCTGCTGTTGTTCAGCCGCTGGTTTCCTCTTTCTGGTGCAAAGTGGACCAAAAACAAACCAGAGACACGGACTCGTGACAGAAAAGCCGATCAGCTGATCGTTAAGCAGTTTCATGATTGAAGTAGCAGCAAGAAGAGGCAGTCGCTCCATATATCGCTTGTTAAGCTTAACGCAGGAATGCTTTACAAACATTCAGAGATGGACTTACACACTTGCTTTACTTCTCTCGGGGATAACTTTGTCGGAGATGAAATGCCAGGTTGCTAGCGAAGCTCCACGTGCTATCCAGACCACCGACAGGTCCCGCATGCCACAGCCGCTCTATCACGTGATGCATACTGCTCCGACGTGCTAACGTTCTGAGGTGAGTTACGGCGCGTTGCAAGTTTTGTGAGGTGCTTTCGTGATATTTAATGGATCGGATTACATTTTTTATTTTTCTCCGATATCCGATCCAGTAATTTAAGTCAGTATCGGACCGATACCGATACGTAATATCGGATCGGTCCATCTCTAGTTACAACTATCCCCGGTCTCCCCTATTATAAGGCCTTAGCAAAGTATCAAATATACTCACAGGTCAATGCCACTAATACACAGGGGTAATATAATATGCATATTAAAATAAAAACATAATAAAAGCACAAGTCGTAAAAAATATGTATAAGGAAAAATAGAGTCTAAGAGTCAGGTGCGAGCATTAACAAGCAGGAAAGGCGAGATAATAGGATCATAGGGAGAGAGGAGAGTAGATGCACGTGGTGTTGCATGCAGTGTTGCACGGTAAACTTGAAGCCAATCCAGCGCAGTCTCCTTCCATGGTTTTGACTGCTGGATTGCTGTCTGGATACAGGTGCGGAGGGCACGATGAAACCGTTCGATTGCTCCGTCTGCAGCTGGGTAGTAGACAGATGTTCTGCTGTGGGAGGTGCCTCTATTCTGGAGGAATGAGGGGAACATTACAGAGGTGAACTGTGTACCATTGTCTGTTACGATGGTCTCTGGTTGCCATGATGACAAAAGACAGATGAGAGAAAGTGAATAACATCATTAGTAGTAGCAGAAGGTGAAAAGGAAAGCTCAGGCCATTTGGAGTAGCTGTCAGTCAAAGTTATGACAAATCTACAAGCAGGTATTGCAGTATCAAAAGGGTTAGGGTTAGAGATCTCTTCATCTTTGTTTTGTGTGCACAATCCCTTGGTGACTTTCATGTGCCAGTGCAATCAGTTTAGGTCTCAATTACAAGTTTAAACCCTTCTGGAGAAAATGTGAGAATAACAAAGTAAAAGTTTCAGCTGTAAAACATCATTAATGCACCAACAATGTTGGGAGTTTATTACTAGTTACTTTATTTGACTTCTGATGCTTTTTTCTTACACACACACACACAGACACACACCTCATCACTAATGTCAATTTATGTTTATACCTATATCTCTATATTTATCTATTTATCTATCACTACTCTGTTTCTACACTCATTTTAAATAAGTGCTTGTTGTTTGTTATATATTTGCTGCCATGACAACTCAATTTCCCTCTGGGATTAACAAATTTTCTCTGATTCTGAAATGTCTGAACGTTCCTGCAGTTGGTTTGTGGTTGATGTGGATTTGCTGCTCATGTGAATCCTCCCACAGTGTTTCATTAGCAGCTGTAACCACAGTGACTCTGATAAAACAGGAATTAGCAGAATCCATCTGATATGAAGCTGTGCTTTGAATACCACTTCCCTCCTCTTTGAAGAGTAGTCAGATATCTGTGTTCAGGTTTTTGTACAGCCTCTTCTACACTTTGTATCACTGTGTTTCTAGAGCACAGTAGTAGAGAGCTGTGTCTGCCAGGGTTAGGGCTGCTATGGTCAGATTAGTTGATGTAGAAGATGTTTCTGAGTCATATCGATTATCAGGGATATAATCATTGCCACTCTGTGATCTTGCTCCTTTGTAGAGTATAAACTGAGGAGCCTGAAGGTCAGAATCATGTCTGTACCAGTTAAGCCAAACATCACTTTCACTTGTCTCATAGCTACATGTGAGTGTGACAGATTCTCCTTCTGTTGCAGTGACTTTATCTCGCTGAGGAGTGATTGAGTCTCCAGCTGTTAGTCCTGGAAAAGTAGAGAAAATGAAGCCATCAGACTAACATTGTCCATGAGGCTGAGTATCTGTGAGTATTACTGTGTTTTTTTAAACACATTTTACTTCTGGTTTCTCTGACGTTTCTCTGATTTCACAATTGAAATATTTTTCTGTTTAATCATCACTCCAAACTTGAGCTCAAAGAAAGTCCAAACTGGATCTGTAACACTGTAAACATGTCTTTGAACTTCAGGTGTTCCTGTCAGAAACATACGTACCTACGAGAGCTGCAAAGATCCAAATCACAGCCAGTTTTTCCATGTTTCCAGAGGAGAAATGTTGGAAGTGATGTTCACTGGGAGTTAGCTGTGAGTGGTCTGATGTTCACAGCTGGAGTCAGACAGGTTTCTGCAGTCAGGAGGAGGAGGAGGCTCAAATCACATTAACTTCATCTGAAGCTCTTCATCACAGCTGTGTTATGAGTTAGTCTGTATCCTAACAAAGGTGTGTGGCTCCCTCTAGTGGATGTTGTGGAGTATTCTGTTTGCTCCAAAGGTTTTTGTACAGAGTTTTGCTGTTTCCTGTCACTGTGGGCCTCACAGCACAGTAGTACACAGCAGAGTCAGACACTGCAGCAGAGGAGATCGTTATTTGTCTTCTGTCATCGACCACTTTGAAAGACACTCTGGAGGATTCTCGTTTCATTAAATTCTTTGATCCCACGTGAGCGATCAGGAGCTCAGGTGCTTTTCCTGCATGTTGTCGATACCAGTAAAATTCATCGCTTTCATACGCTTGTTTGGAGTATCTGTAGGACAGAGTAACAGCGCTGCCTTCCAAACTGGACGTGTCTTCCTTGTCTGCAGTGAGTTCTTCACATCTGACTCCTAAAATGAGACAAATATGTTTGTACAATGTCCCATTTTCTTCAGTGTAATCATATTTATCAATGACTAAAATATTTTTAAATGTATACAACACATAATATCGTACCTGTTAGACAAGTCATAATCAGTAGAGAAATAAGATAACAGTCCAGAGGCAGCATGTTGGAAATCTTTAACCTTTGTGGTCTGTTAATGAAACGTGGAAGGTTTTCTCTCCTCTGCAGTTCAGTCACTCCTCCGTGCTCCTCCCCGAATCGCTGTTTCCTGTTTTATGTATTTTTTCACTTCTTTCTTACACTTCCTGTTAGTGAACCAATAGAAGCACTTTAGCTTTCAGGCTGGAGGCTGGATTCACTAGGATGGATCACAAATGCATGAACAAAGTAAATGAAATGTGATGGGTCTGTGTAGCACAGCCCTTCGCTGGAATGAGACAATTTTACTACAACAGCAAAAAGCAAGACGCAAGTCACCAAAGTTCTTTGTGTTACTCATGCATGAGGGAGACCCAACTGGAGCCACCTGACCTCCGTCAGACTCTCAGCCAGGTTCCCTGTAGCACTCCTTTCATTGTGGTTACATGAATATGCATAAGTTCATTAACATATGACGTCATACACAGGCACACATGTATACAAAGCAGAAACGGCCCTAACCAATCTGGCGCCCTAGGCAAGATTTTAGGTGGCGCCCCCCTACATCAGCAGTGTAGTGTAATGTTGTAACAAATAATATTTCTATTAAATAAGCTTTACTTTGCATTTTAATTAACGTGGGATTATTTTTTGTATTTAGTGGCATTTGTGGCACTGGCGTGGCGCCCCCTGATGGACGGCGCCCTTAGCATTTACCTATACGGCCTATGCCACGGGCCGGCCCTGATACAAAGAATGCCTTGTCTGTGTGTACGCCCAGGTGTGTGTGTGTGTCAAGATGTGACTCTGAAGACTCCCCAAAGCTGGTGGCAGGAGTCCAGCGGTTCACATAAACAGAAGGCTCTTACACTCAAACAGATATACGTGTGCTCGCTATACCGTATATCAACAAGAGAAGATACGACCTCTCTCATGATCCTAGGAGGAGTGTGATCTGTGCCAGAACACTCTGAAGAGGAGTGAACGCACTCCCCTCTTCATGCTACACAGAGTTGTTACAGACCTCCTAGGATGAGACATTCTTTCAATAAATATCTATTTCTAAGCATAAATGACAATCCAACAATACAAATCTGACAAAATGGAAACACTTTTTCTTCCTTATTATTTTTTCTGTAACTTTTTCACTGTGAAAACCAAAGACTGGCTGTCAGCAGGAGAACGAGCTTCTTTCCTTTTTGATCTGAGGGTTTGATGACAGACTCTTTTTGGCTTTGAATGATCAAAGATTTTGATCATTATTCCAGTAACAGGCGCTGCTGTTGACTCTTAACTCTCACTCTTTGATGTGTCCTGCACGTCTACTCGGTCTCATGACCGGGCTGAAGCAAGCTTATTTGTAGTTGAAACAAAATATTTGCACAGATGCATTTTTTTAAATTTATGTCAGTTTTCTTCTGATCTCCTTTTGTCCCTGCAGTCCAGGAGGAACTCTGCAGCAGTCACAAGAGAGAGCAGCTTTCTCTAAAGGACGATACTGATTTTGCATCAGGAAGAGCATCAAATGTAAAAATTGGACTAAGCAAACCTACTGTGACAAAACTCCTGTGGTTAAGAGAGCAGCTGAAACTAGCTTTACAAGGATTTGTGAGCACCTTCAAGCCTGCATCTATGTAAAATATTATGAAGATAATATTTATTCATTATCTGACAAATCTGAGCTTGTTTCATTACTTATTGTCCCATCGTGTTTTTTAAGTGAGGGTGGGGCAACAATAGACTGGAAAAGTGTGATTCAAAGGAAGAAGAGGCTGAACACGTGACATGAATGAGCTGCTTTATTAACGTGTGGATAAAAAGATCGTCCCAGAGAGGCTGAGAGTGTCAGAGTTAGAGCGATCCACTCTCTGCGAAAGGAATCAAACAATTATGTTTCTCAGATTCATCATCTACAGTTCAACCTGCAGGTTGTTGCTCTCTGCCAGGTGATTGGCTGAAGAGCTGTGAAAGGGTAGTGGGTGTGTGGGGTGAAGTCAGCGCTCTTCTGTGGAAAAAACCCAGAGGCGATTAATTCACTCGGGTGCGAGTGGTTCTACTACCGGTAAGAGACTTTTGCCATTTTGTTTGGATCATATTGTAGGTGCCGATTTTTAATGTGTCGTTGGACTTTTTTAATGGAAGAATTGATCAAGCCCCAGATCGACTGCGCGCAGGGAGACTGATCAATATTGTAGGCATATTGAGTGTTTGTTTTAGCTTTGACTTTGAATGGTTTCATAATATTGATATTTTATTGGGTAATATTTTAATCGATAATGTTGTTTGTGTTTTTCAGCTGTGCTGTCTCTGCTGTCCTTCGTTCTTTTGATTGTTTTGGTTAGTCCGTCCAGCTGTAAAGACGGTTATTGATTGGCAGTGAGTTGTGTAAGGGCGGACTAACCTCCTTAGTTTTTTTTATTTGTTTGTGTCACTTCCCTTTATATTACAGGCCATGCATAGCGCTGCTTCCCAGCTGTGCTGAGACCCGAATTGTTTGCAGTGCGTGCCGCAGGTGAATCGGTTGCAGTGTTGCTAAACGGGGTGTAAGGGTTTGCAGCGTTGTGTAATTTGCACACCATTTGTGTGGTAAGTCTCATGTGCAGCTGGGATATCAGCAGGATGTTGTAAGTGTCTGGAAATAACTGGGACTTTGTATGTTTAACTAATGTAATAAATAAATTATCATTTTATTTCTGTGCCCCGTTTACTCCTCCCTTGTCCTCGGTTACAATTACAACATTAAAAGATTCAGAGAATCCGAAGAACAATATTAATGTTGGTGATCCACAGGGTGGAGTTTTAAATGTCTGCGGCTATATGATTGGCTGTTTAATGTATTTAAGCTGATGGACATTTACAGCTGTAACTCTGATGAGCTGCATCACAAATATCTGATTATTTGACTTTTATTTGGACGTGAACTTTATTTACAGATGAATCTGTTCATACGGGAGCAGAAATAATATCCAAACTAAAACTGTACGATAGATCTTATGTGCTGTTCTGGCGGAACTTTACTGTGCGACACTAGACGGAAGTGAACAAGGAAAAAGCGGAAGTAGTGTTAGCTGTCTGTGTGACTGAGCTGGAGGTCAGTTATGTTGTTGTGTGAGCTGAGTGTGTGAGCTGAGTGTGTGAGCTGAGTGTGTGAGCTGCGGCAGCAACGATGCCTTCAGTTCAGTATCTGAGAGAGTTCATCAACGAGCGACTAACTGCTGCTGCTGAACAAATATTCTTGGAGTTTGAAAAAACGATCGTCCAGTACGAGGAAGAGATCGACCGTCAGCGCAGACTGCTGGATATCACCTGGAAACCCCAAATCAAGCTGCACAGGACAGGTGAGTGTCCCTCTGTAGTGGCAATTCCTTTTGTTTGACCAACGAGAAATGATTGTCCTGGCAGCAGAATTTGCATTTAGTATCCAGTATTTTTGTCTCAGTTTTGACAGCATGTCGCTCTTCCTGCGAGTCCCAACCTTTGATCGATATGGCGTAAAATCAGTGACTCATGCGTATGCTTTGTCAAAATTGCAGGATGCTTACTTCCATAGTCGTGGCTGCTTTAGTCATTCGGCCACCCCCTCAGAGGATTCCTGCATCCAACACTGGATCAAGTTTGTAGAGACTACTTCCCTTGGAGACTCCTTTCAGGCCATTGCTGATTAAAGCCATTTCAGTTTTAAATTTCTGTTGTTGTGCATATTGAATAATAGCTCGTTCTGTCTTTGCTACATATTCTGGAGTCATATTTCCTTTCTTCAAAGTGGTCTTAAACCTTTCCATTCTTATCTCCACTTCTTTCTGACTTTCCAGATCATTCTTATTCAAACCTGCAGCAAGCAACTCTTTCCTCTTCTGCACCAGCAGCACCAAGGCCTCTTTCAGCTTTAAAAGCCAGGCTACAGAGATTTTAAGTTTTGCCCAAGACGAGAAGTAATGGATAAGATAGTTGGTAGGATTTTGTAATTCCTTCACAACGACATTCATTGTCAGGTCCTTTTTGACCTCTGGGTCATCTGCAGAAATTGCACTGTACTCCACATCCAGTTTAGGCCATTCCTTTTCTGACTTATAGAGAAATTCTGTCCCTTTAATTCATCTCCTACATTTGAGGAGATCCTCAGCTCTCATGCCTCTGGAAGCGTCATCTGCAGGATTCTCCTTAGAAGAAACGTATCTCCACTGCTTCACATCTGTTGCTTCTCGATTGACAGCAATTCTGTTTGCAACAAAAGTATTAAATCTTCAGGTTTCATTGGAGATGTATTTCAGTACTGTTGTGCTATCAGTCCAAAAAACTGATTCTTCCAACCTTACCTGCAGCTCCTTTTGCAGAAGCATATTCACTCGAACTGCAAGAACTGCAGCCGTCACTTCCAGCCTGGGAATTGTAGTTTGCTTGAGAGGAGCAACTCTAGCTTCTCCCAGGATAAAAGCAACATGTGAGGTTTTTCTTTTCCAACTTTTAATATGACACCGTTCCATAACCATCTTGACTTGCATCAGAAAATGATGAAGTTGTGCCTTATCTGGTCTTCCAAAGCAACTTGGTTTAATGCAACGTTCCACTTTGAGCTTTGGAACCAGCTGGAGATCCTCCAGCCAATCACGCCACCGCTGGGAAAGAGAGTGGGGAATAACTTCATCCCACTTCAAATTTTGTCAGCAAAGCTCTTGTAGCAACAGTTTAGCTGGCATACTGAAGGGAGACAAGATTCCCAAAGGATCATACAGTGAGCTGACCACAGACAAAATGCCCCTTTTGGTTGTTGGACGGTCCTGCAGGGAGGTTCTGAACTGGAACTTGTCTGTTTCTATGCACCACTGTAAACCCAGTGCTCTCTCAACTGGAAGCTGATCTGTGTCCAAATCCAGATCCTTAATTTCCTTTGCTCTTCTTTCCTCTGGGATGGACATGAGCACTGTGCGACTGTTGCTGATCCATTTTGAAAGCTTAAATCCTCCTTTAGCGCAGATATCTGTCAGCCTCTTCACCATGTGCACTGCCTCCTCTTCTGAAGCAACAGATTTCAAACAATCATCCACATAAAAGTTTCTTTTGACTGTATCAACCACTTCAGCTGGAAACTGTTGTGCATTATCATCTGCAGTTCTCTGTAGAGCATAATTTGCACAGCTTGGCGAAGATACTGCTCCAAACAAATGCACCTTCATCCTGTATTCCTGTGCCAACCTTGTAGTGTCGCCATGTTGCCACCACAGGAAACGGAGAAAGTTGACATGTTTTTCTGAGACGTGAACTTGGTGAAACATGGAATCAATGTCCGCCATTAATGCAACAACCTCTTGTCTAAATCTGATCAGAACTCCAACCAGCGAGTTTGTGAGATCAGGTCCCTGTAGAAGCTGACTGTTCAATGATGCTCCTTTGTAAGTTGTTCCACAGTCCAATACAACTCTTAACTTGCCCTTTGTGGGATGATACACTCCGTGATGAGGGATGTACCACACCTTTCCATCATCTTTGTGCAACTCCTCTGCAGGCACAAGCTCA
This sequence comes from Astatotilapia calliptera, assembly GCF_964374335.1. Taxonomy (NCBI): domain Eukaryota; kingdom Metazoa; phylum Chordata; class Actinopteri; order Cichliformes; family Cichlidae; genus Astatotilapia; species Astatotilapia calliptera. The sequence continues at coordinate 1,061,086 of NC_137439.1, read as the reverse complement.
GCATATCCTTGTTCAAGCATGTTGTTTACACATTCAGTGCATTCATCTTTATAACGAGCATCCTTTTCAAATCTCCGTCTGAGACTCTGGAGACGCTGCTCCGCGACACAGAGGTTATTTGGCAAGCTGGGACCTTCTCTCCTGAAAGGCAAATCCATGTGATAATGATTTCCAATACGTTTTATTGAGCTACTAACAATATCCATGAAACACAGATCCTCTCTGGACTTCAGTCTGCTCCTCTGAGGAGCTTTCATTAAAATCATGATTGTACTGTTTAATCAACATTTCTTCAAGACGCTCAACAGAAATCCTATTGGCTGTTACAGCAGTGCAGTTTTTATTTCCGCTGTTACTTCCAGTGCACATGGGACCATTTGTGACCCAGCCAACTTTGGTTTTTACAGCATAAGGTCCACCCTCCACACTGTTTATCACCTTCCATGGCTCTCAAACGTTGGAAGCATCAGTGCCTATCAGTAGCTCCACGTCTGCATCAATGTTGTGAAGTTTAACAGGTTTAAGATGAGGCCACTGATCGATGTCGCCTTACTGGGGAATATTTACCGTAGAAACTGGCATAGTCTCTTGAGTCAAAACATCTGGCAACGCCATGAAATCATTTGCTTCCATACCAGACACTTCCAGACCAGACAGAACTTGTGCACCAACAATCCTATTTTGACTCATTGTTCTCAAAAGGATATTGGTCTTTTTACCTTTTAGATTCAGTCTTTTTGCCAGAGTTTCTGTACAGAATGTACCTGAACTTCCAGGATCCAAAAATGCAAAGGTTTGCACAGTTTTATTGCTCTTTTGGCTCTTAACTTGAACTGGAAAAATAGAAAAGAAAATGCATCAACTTCATGACCAGAGGATGCACATGGAACTCTCCGCTCTATATGAAGAACCCCGGTGACACACGTTGCAATCCAAACGACTCCTACAGTCTTTGCTTGTGTGACCAACTTTCAAACAACAAAAACAAATTCCCCTTTCCTTGATAAAAGTCAACTCATCCCGATGCATTTTAGCTTTGAACTGCTTGCAATTCTCTAGTAAATGATTGCTGTGTGAACAAAACAAACGGTGGGATTTGTTCTGCTTCCAGTGGATTGAGTTTTGACTCCTGGAACTGAACTGACATTAGTGGCAAAATTACTTCCCTTTTTTCTTTGCTTGGTGGAACTTGAAACTTTAAAGCTGCGGCTGACAACATACCCTTTGTAAATACTAATGTATAGAAACCCTTACCAGCAATCATTCATTTTTGTGTGGCTTTTTTCATGGACTTTTTTTCATGCTGTGTAGGTGTGTACTTGACTAGCTGATATCGACATAACGGGGAAACATCTGGTTTGACTGTCTGTGAAGGTTCTCAGTCATCCAGGTCATCGTAGTCAAAGGAGCTTGCAAAGAAAAGCGTCTGGACTTCTTTAAGTTTCCTGAAGACGTTTCATCCGAGAAGCTTCTTCAGTTCTAATGTCAAATGGTGGAGAGATATATATCTGGGACTCTCCACCATTTGACATTAGAACTGAAGAAGCTTCTCGGATGAGAGGTGAAACGTCTTCAAGCAACTTAAAGAAGTCCAGACGCTTTTCTTTGCAAGCTCCTTTGACATCTGGTTTGACTATTCTTCACCTGTAGTTTGAATGCTGAACATTTGCCTGTTTAAATCATGAGACCAGTCACTACACAGAGATGTGCTTCTGAATGTGGACGATGTGTCTTCTGCTGCAGTGATGCAGTTCTGCTTGTGTTGAGTGATGTAAACAACTGATCGATCTAAACTCTTTAAACGTCAAAATTGATCATTATTTTTTTATGACATAGTAATGGTGAGCGTTCCCACCTTCTGCTCTTTGTAACTTAATGCCATCTTTCCGTTTTGGACATGGTTGTGGAGTATATCTTCGCAGTATCGATTGACCGCAAAGTAAAGCTACCAGAAATGTACAACCCCACACCCGGTCTCAAACCAGGAAGAAAGCATATTCTCGTGCACAGGGTCTATTAGCGATCCAATTATGCACCAGTTTAGTACATCAAAACTCAGTTCATCAGACTTTGTAGTGAAATAATGTCTTTAAACTCCAATAGCTTCACTTTTTTCCTTTACGGGTTAAACGATATTATCACTCTCCAGTTTTGATGAACGAGTGACATGTTGATCCAGGCCTCAACACCAAATCGGTCTGGAGTTACTCTCAGATGATCCAGTAACTTTTGTTCGAGTTCGACAGTGATCCTTGAAATCCATATATCCAACGTATCCATTAATGAAGGATTATTCCTTTGGTCCACAGGCAGGTTTTTTACTCTGTTGTGGCAATTCCTTTTGTTTGACCAACCAAACATCCCACAATTAAAAGCCCACAAGCCACTGCTGCACTGAGATAATATTTTGTACGCAGGCAAAAGAAGTCCACTGTCCACACTTGAACGTTGCGTTTTTATGGTTTATTCATCCAGTTTGGCAACAAGATCAAATTTTTTGTTACTTCCTGCTGCTTGTGCTGCTCTGGTTTAATAAAAAAATAAAAATAAAAATAGGCCCACCCCAGTGCATGCTGGTCCTATACCAGTCTCTTTATTTATAGAAACAAAATGGCCCTACAGCTCTTACTGACTGATTTAACAAGGTAAACACCAAACAAATATTAACCTACAAATAAACTTGTAAATAAACCCCAAAATATAAGTAAACTAACAACAAACTTTAACAAATTTCAAAATATAATAAAAATAAAGAACAAATGGCTCCAACACACTCTGATCGATGGATGAACACATGATGTAGTCTACGTGTAAGTAATTTTACATGGTTATGTGCTGTTCAATATGCGGCTGCATTTGATGATGCATTTACATGCAGCTCGAAAGTTCACAATCTGTATTCCAAAAGGTTGTTTCCTCTTCCTGTTGGGATGATCTGTTAGTACGTCGCCGTTCCTTTTGTTGCAGTGTGTAATATAATTCAGTGGCAATTTTTGATCATCAAATTCCACAAGATTTAACACGTGATAACGTTTTTGTTTTACCAAAACTAAAAGGGAAATACAAAATACACACCAGCACAATTATGCATTTCTAAGAATATAACAACCAACCTGTTATCAATGATAACCCTACATTCTTGTTCAAGTCGTCCTCGGGTGAATCAAGGATCATTTTCAAGTTTAATATCTGTCGAAATCTGAAATTATTACATCATAGAAATCACAAGATTTTCCCTGTTCTCTGCTGCAATCAGCACATATTCAACCATTTATAAAAAATGAAAATCAGCATGTTTTCTGATTAAACGTGTTCTCGGGTTCATCTATGATCATTTTCAAGTCTTATTATGAGAGAATAATAAAAGCACCATGAATGACTATATTTCAGTGTCTTTAACTAGCAGCAATAAAACTCTTTAGAATAGAGGAAAATACTTTATTATTATTATTGTAAGTATACGAAAGATAAAGATGTCGATGAATTTCAAATGCATGTCAGTGTCACTATCGTCTCCTTGGCAACACACTGTGCTGATTATAAAAATCATAAATACTGCCTTGTTGACTCTGTTAGCTCGTAAGGGGGCTGCAGGTGTGGTGGAGTAAGCACAGGTGGAGGCAGGCATTCTCTTCACCTGACGTGCAATTTCCTTACAAAAACCCACAGTGATGGCCGCACAGGCCGGTGGCATGAACGACCAAAAACAAACTTGTACAAACAAATTAAGAACTGTAAAAAAAAAAAACAAAAACAAAGGAAACTTAAATGAATGAATAAATCAACTAAACAAAATCCCACAGGCTAGCCCTGTGGCTGTTGGGCTACTGTCCAGCCTTTACTCTTGCGCTCCACCTTGAGCTCCTCTTCAGGAGCAAAACTCAGGCTTACAAAGCTTAAGCTCCTTCCCCAGAACAAACCACGCAAGTGGTGATGATATGTCTGGCACTGAGGCCTGTGTTGATTAAAAGGGGCGTGTCCAAATGAAACCAGTGTCGAGGTCTGTTAATATCACATGACCAAAGATAAACGAGGCCCCGTTTCTCTGAAATGTGCGACTGCCTCGTTGTGTGATTCGAGCTGATGAAAAGACCTGGGAATTAGTTTTATGCATGAACGGGATCTAAGTGATTCTGAGGATCATCACGAGCGTGCACGGAGACTGTTAGCACATTATGGAGCCACCAAAACGAATAAATATCAGCAGTTAGGAAGCATTTTGACATACTATCGACCAATAATGACATCATCTTCAATCAGTCTCAGAGAGGAGGTTATTTAGGTAGGTGTGTGAGAATGGGTGAATGACTGAATGTGTAAAGCGCTATACAAATACAGGCCATTTACATTCCAGACAACTCAACTCAACAGAGCTACAATTTAGTCAGTCTACAAAGAGCTGAAGCTAAGACTTTATGTTCTAGAGCTCAAACCTTAACTAAGGACCTGCCTCAGACACAATCATTCCACAATTTTAAATGCAGTAAGAGTCCAGAGTTTATCGTCATCTCTTTCTTTTGGCATGTGTCCCTGTCTTTCTCCAGAACTCCCACAGCATTATGTCTGTAAGAAGAGGAGCTCCAGTGTGGACCAGGAGGAACCAGAAGCTCCACAGATTAAAGAGGAACAGGAGGAACTGTGCAGCAGTCAGGAGGGAGAGCAGCTGGGACTGAAGGAGGAGACGGATACCTTCATGGTGACTGCTGCTGAGGAAGGAGAGCACAGTGAACCAGAACCACACAGGAAGCAGCTCCTCTCTCAGGATCCTGATACATTTATTCCGTCCAAATCTAAAGAAATATTAGCAGATATGAATGAATCTGTCCAGTACGAGGAAGAGATCGACCGTCAGCGCAGACTGCTGGATATCACCTGGAAACCCCAAATCAAGCTGCACAGGACAGGTGAGTGTCCCTCTGAGGGAGGATCCTGATCACAGCTCTGCGGGACGTTTCTGATTGTGAGGACTTTTTGGAGACGTGAGCTAACAAAGAGCAAACAGAGGACAGGACGGCACTGCGCTCCATTTATTCTCCAACTGCTCCCTAAGTGAAAGCCAGGCATTCATGTATCTGAGCAGCTGAGACACTGTTCAGATACAGGAGGGGGCCTGAGAGTGTGATCCAAAATTTCCATCTCTGCTCCTTGCTCATCCAAATACGATTTTCTGTTGTAATCATTTCTTCAGGATGGTACATCAGTTCTTTCTGAATCACAGCCCCTCACTGGTCTACTAATGTCTCACCCCTCCCTCCCTCTCCATACTGTAAATGGTCTTTTCTTAATGCTATGTGAGTCAGGTTCATACTTGTGTATTTCTTAGTTCATTCTTTACAAGTTCACCAATTAGTCCAGACTTTCAAGTACTCGAGGACTCACTGTGGTTATTTTATGATTGAAACAGTGTTGTACTCGATGACATCACAGCTCAGCTCCACTCTACCTTTCTCTTTTCCCCTGAATATTTACAATGGAAATTGCCCAAAATACATCTAATTGATAGTTCTTTAAAAATTATTATCACTTCTTTTCCTATTTAAAAAAAAAAAAAAAAAAAAAAAAAAGAGAGAGAGAGAGGAAAAAAAAATTTGGGAAGGTTGGAATAAAGACTAGACTGACATCAGTGATCATTGACCAGAAATGGAAGCTTTTTGTGTATTTCTGAACAACATGTTCATGTTGTAGAAAATTATTTTGCTAGTATATTTACTGAGATGATTTTCTACCACACCACTTTCCTTTTTGTTTTCTCCTTTCGTCCCTCCAGATGTCCCACAGCAGCCTGTCTTTAAAGAGGAGGAGGAGGAGGTTCTCCCTGAGCAGCAGCTCTGGAACCAGGAGAGGAGCTCCAGTGTGGAGCAGGAGGAACCAGAACCTCCACAGATTAAAGAGGAACAGGAGGAACTGTGCAGCAGTCAGGAGGAGACTGATACCTCTATGGTGACTGCTGTTTATGAGGAAAGTGAGCAAAATGAACCAGAATCAAACGGCAATCATCTCCTCTCTCATAGCTCTGCTGTTGCTGAGAGCCAAAATCAGGAAGGAAGCATGGATGTAGATTCAGGGTCAAATACAAATAGAACCAAAAGTCACAACCATGCAGTAGATTCCCCTACGTCGAAGAATCAGTGTAACTCTGACAAATGTAAAAAGTCTTTAGAATGTGAGATTTGTGGAAAAGTTTTTAAGCAGAATTATGAAATGAAAAGACATTACACAGTTCACACAGGTGAGAAACCGTATTTTTGCAAAACTTGTGGGAAAGGTTTTACTCAGAGGGGTGCTTTGACTTACCACATGAGAATTCACACAGGTGAGAAACCATATTCTTGTAAAACATGTGGAAAAATGTTTGCATACAGTAGCGATTCACTGAAGCACAGGCGAATTCACACAGGTGAGAAACCATATCCTTGTAAAACTTGTTTGAAAATGTTTGCCTGTAGCAGTTCTTTATCTATCCACATGAGGACTCACACAGGCGAGAAACCTTATCATTGTAAAACATGTGGTAAAATGTTTGCATCTAGAAATTATTTGTTAAAGCACACGAGAACTCATACAGGTGAGAAACCTTATCTGTGTAACAGCTGTGGGAAAATGTTTGCATGTAATAGTTCATTATTGAAGCACATGAGAACTCACACAGGTGAGAAACCTTATACTTGTAAAACATGCGGGAAAATGTTCAGATGTAGTAGTCATTTATTGGTGCATATAAGAACTCACACAGGCGAGAGGCCGTATCATTGTAAAACTTGTGGGAAGATGTTCATATCTAGTAGTCATTTGTTGCGCCACATGAAAACTCACACGGGCCAGAAATTGTAGTCTTTGTACAGAAAAAATATTATCATGGAAGCCAAGCTTGAAAAAAAAAAACCACTTGAAAATGTGTTGGTTTGTTACATGTGAGATAGGTTTAACCTTTTCCTGAACTTTCAGACGTAACATTGTTGAAGTTCAGATTTTTGCTTTTTGGATTTTTTTTGTTTTTCTTTTGCTTGCCGCATATTTGATAGCTGACAATTTCTGTTTTGTGGAATTAAAAGTTTATATTGTGTGAAAATTATATAAAATAATATATAGGAGCTATTTTTTTTTGTGTGCGCATCAATTAATTTTCTTCTGCTCTCCAACCCCACCAGAAGCTTGGCTTACCTGACTTATCTTGCAGGTGAAACATGTTCTCGACTCTGTTCAGTTTGCTTACCAGCCTGTTGTGGTCAAAAATTCTTGAAAGAGTAGTTATAAAAAAGCTAACAGCTCATCTGCAGAGGAATGGCTTATTTGAAGAGTTTCAGTCAGGTTTCAGAGCTCATCACAGCACAGAAACGGCTTTAGTGAAGGTTACAAATGATCTTCTTATGGCCTCTGACAGTGGACTCATCTCTGTGCTTGTCCTGCTAGACCTCAGTGCAGCGTTCGATACTGTCGACCATAATATCCTATCCGGTTGTTCAGTCTGACGTCACTAGCCGTGTCTGGGCCTAAACTCCGCTACAGGTCCATATATCAAACGATCACTATGGCATTACTGAGAGTTGGAAAAACTGTCAAAAGTATTTCGTCTTTAATAAAATGATCAGCGTTCTGCTCTACCAGGTGTAACAATTGAGTTTAACATCCAGGCATCCATGAAAACGGAATTTATGACATTTAACGGAGTTAGAAGTTAGTAGGGAGTTAGCTCGCTAGCTTCTATCTAAATACAATATAGCATGTCCTGACTGCGGGGTTTTGGAAACAAATTAAAACGTACAGCTCTGTTATCACTTCCAACATAAATGAAGACAGAAAACTAAACATTAGTGATGTTTGTAGGGTTACTGAAGTTGGGCTAGCTGTATATAATGATGTGCTACGTGACTGCTAGCGACACAGCTATGTTAGCATAATATAAACAAGCTAACTTTTTTTCCACTCGATAAAAGTTAACGTGAGTGTTCTCGGTGGTCAGGAACAAATGTAATCACATGGCAGGATGCTGTAAAAGGACCAAACTTCAGCCAGGAGAACAACTGAGATAATCCATCCACAATACGAGGTTAGTCATTCATATACTGCTGCATGGGCTGGGCTGTAGTTACATCCTAAGGTTTTAAAAACTGAGCTTAAATAAATGATTAGCGGTAATAAAAGCCGAGGGAGGTCAACAGGGATCACTGACTGTTTTAGGAGCTTTTTGAGATCAAATAGAAGAAAATACAAAACATTAAACATGTTAACAACACAAAAGCCATATTAAACGCAGACTACTTTAGACCCGGAAGTAGGATTCATCACGTCATCACTTAACAATCGGATTAGAGCGATTAGAACATGCTGTAGGTATTACAGGTACTGTGCTGCAGTGGTTTGTATCATATCTATCTAATAGACTCCAGTTTGTGCATGTAAATGGAGAGTCCTCTTCACACACTGAGGTTAATTATGGAGTTCCACAGGGTTCAGTGCTACGACCAATTCTATTTACACCATACATGCTTCCCTTAGGCAGCATCATTAGAAGACATAATATACATGTTCATTGCTATATAGACAAAACCCAACTTTATATATCCATAAAGCCAGATAACACACACCAATCAATTTGAAGGAATGTCTTAAAAACATAAGATACCTGGATGATATCTAATTTTATGCTTCTTAATTCAGATCAAACTGAGATTATTGTACTCAGCCCTGAAAATCTAAGAAATATGGTATCTAGCCAGTTTCTTACTCTGGATGGCATTACCTTGGCCTCCAGTAACACTGTGAAGAACCTTGGAGTAATGTTTTACCAGTATATGCCCTTCAATGCACACACAATCATGATCAAAAGTTCCAGACCTCTTAAAAAATGGCAAAAAAAAAATCATATTTTGCATGGTTGGATCTTTGTATTAAACAAACATGTAGGACTGCTTCTTTTCATTTGTGCAACATCTCTAAAATTAGAAATATCCCGTCTCAGATGTCTGTGAAGGTTCTCAGTCATCCAGGTCATCGTAGTCTAAGGAGCTTGGAAAGAAAAGTGTCTGGACTTCTTTAAGTTGCTTGAGAAGCTTCTTCAGTTAGTTTAACTGAAGAAGCTTCTCGGATGAGAGGTGAAACGTCTTCAAGCAGACTCTTTTCTTTCCAAGCTCGTTAGACATCCTGTCTCAGAGTGACGCTGAAAAACTAGTTCATGCATTTATTACTTCCAGGCTGGACGACTGTAATTCATTATTATCAGGATGTCCTAAAAACTCCCTAAAAAGCCTTCAGTTAATCCAAAAATGCTGCAGCAAGAGTCCTGACAGGGACTAGAAAGAGAGAGCAGATTTATCTTGTACTGGTGTCTCTTCTAGATAAATGGACTGGTATAGCTTGCCTCAATCACACAAGCACTTCTATGATCTTTCTATCTAACATTCACACACAGATGGATGCATTGGAGAGCACCATGGGGTTAGTATCTTGACTAAAGATATTTAGACTTGCAGACGGGGAAAAAGTCCTGCTCCTTACATACAAGGTCTTAAATAATCAGGCCCCATCTTATCTCAATGACCTTGTAGTACCATATCACCCTATTAGAGCACTTCGCTCTCGCTCTGCAGGCCTACTTGTTGTTCCTAGAGTATTTAAAAGTAGAATGGGAGGCAGAGCCTTCAGTTTTCAGGCCCCTCTTCTGTGGACCAGCTTCCAGTTTGGATTCATGCGACACTCAACTGTTGTTATGATTTGGCATTGTATAAATAAAATTGAATTGAGTCATGGTGTTTTCTGCCTATTGCAGCATGCTGACTCTCACCTGGATGGTACTGGTGGAACTGTGAGAATCCTTTTGTTTTTGAGTGGCTTTGATTCAATAAAACAACTTCTGCTGAGTGAGAAGCTGCTCAGAATGGGTGTTACCACTTCTACTGTCTCCTGGATTGCTGATTATCTGTCAGAGATGCCTCAGTTTGTATGGCTGAGCGGCTCTTTGTCTGGGGTGATCAGTAATACTGGGGCACCATAAGGCATGGTCCTATCTCCATTCCTGTTTACCGTGTACATCTCAGATTTCCAGTACAACAGTGAAACGTGCCACTTGCAGAAGTCTTAGTGACTCTGCAGTTGGGTGTGTTTAGTATGGGCAGGAGTCGGAGTACAGGGAGCTGGTGGAGAACTTTGTGGAGCTGTCCGGAATAAATCATGTCAGCTCTGTTTCACTGTCACTTTCCCCATAAGTAAGAGTCACCATTAAGGTATCATCATCCTCCTTCACTATAAGATGCTCTGCCTTGTCAACAAGACAAAAGAGATGGTGGTTGATTTTTGGAGGATAAAAACTGCAAATAGACCCATCAGCATCATGTGTGAAGAAGCAGAAACAGTGGATAGCTGCAGGTACCTGGGTTTTCACCTGAATGACAGACTGGGCTGAAGGACCAACAGTGATGCTGTACAAGAGGAAGCTCAGGGCAGCAGCAGTGCCAGCGATACATCAGGATCAACAACCTTCACAAGGCTGGAAACATGATTGGTCAGAATTTGGATGTATTTAAGTCAGTGAGGGTCAGCGGTTACTGAACTGCTCTCCATCATGGACAACCCATCACACCTGATCCACTCAACCTTAGAGGCAGCAGAACTCCTTCTCCCTCAGGCTGATTCAACCTCACTGACATAAAGAAGAAAATCAGGAAATGATTCCTACTCTCCTCTTTACAGAAACTCTTCTTTCTGTGACGGGAGAGCACACCTGTCAGGACATAAGACTCCACTCATATATTTGTGTATTATACCTTGCTGCACCTGTTTTTCAAGATTCAAGAAAGCCTTTATTTGTCACATGCAAGTCGCCCTGCAGCAAAATACTAATGTTTTAGAGTGAAAGAACATCCATGCCCTCCTGGGTTTTAATTGCACCTTAGAACACACATGCATCAACACTACAATGAGCGGGTGGAGGGAGGTTTGGAGTCTTCTCTCACCCCCATTCTCTGCGGCCTGCTGGAGCGGGAGGGCTAGGAGGAGTTGGCCGTCCGACTGCGGTCTGGAGTGTGGGGCCTCCCTGCTGCTACGGAGTCGGGGCGGTCTGCCTCTCCCCACCGCAGGGAAAAGGGTAACACCACCTGGGTCTGGGTGCAGTTCCCCCCTCCAGGGGCAAGGGTACCTAGACCCGGTTTGTAGAGTACGCTTGGGGAGTGTGATCGTGTCTACAGCGTCTCTTTATGTCTGTCTCCACGTTGGTTGAGTGTGGAGTGAGTGCATATGAGAGCATGAGGGTGGGAATGGATGTTTGTGTCTGTGTGTGCCTGTATGTCTGTGTCTATATGTCAGGTTGGGTATCAGACGCCACCTCTCTGGGGACACCTCAGGCCCTCCAAGGTTTGGAGGCCTATCTCCACCCCTCCACCACTTCCCCTGCCGGTGGCGGACTCCCTCAGGTGTCGGTGCGTTGGTGGTTCTTTGTGTCTGGGGGTGGGCGTCCAGGTACACACTGGCTCACTCCTTGGCGGCCGCTTATCGGGGCCTGGAGCCTGGGGCTCGCTCGGGCCACTTCGGAGGTGGGGTGCCCCCGGCCTCTCGGCCTGGGGCTCGGTCACTCAGGCGCAGCTGGCTGCCGGCGGAGCTCACGGGCGCGTCACTGCAACTCCCCCTGGCTTCTGCTCCGCGGCAGCTGAGTGAGCCCTCATCTGGGACTCTCCTCAGCTCTTGTTGGGACAGTGGCGCGGCTGCCCCTCTGTTGGTCTTCTATGGTCTCTTGTGTTCTGGGGGCCTCTGGATGTCTGGAGTTTTGATCTCCTCCATACCTGCTTCATACCTTGGAGGACGGGGCTGTGGCCCCCCCACACTCCCTAGCAGATCGTTACATGGAGAAACCTTTGGAATGCAAGCATGCTGATCCACACAGGTATGCACACGGGTGTTCACTGCTCGTAGACTTAAATTACACCTTTCTTGGCTGCTACTTCGAAGCACATCTGTCCTGCGTACTGCACAACAACATTGAATATTTAGTATTTACTGCTGTTTACACTTAGCTAGATTAATGCGATGGTGTTGTGTTTAGTATGTTGCTTTGTTTTTTTTTTGTTTTTTTGCTTGTTTTCTATTCTTCTCTCAACAGGTGATCCAGGAGATTCTTATTTTTTTTCTCCCCCCCTTTCTCACTGTCCCTCTCCCCTTCTGTTTTTCCTTTCCTTCCTCTTTCTTTCTCCCTTTCCTATCCCTCACTCATGTCTGTCCCATCTGTAACATCTGAAAATAAAATATAATAAATAATAAAAACAAAGATCGACCAAATGGACCAATACGGCAATGCCACGAAGATCCATTTGGCAAAGTAAATCCATTGGGTATCCTTGTTGGTCTTCAGACAACAATTCTGATGGCTAAAGAACCAAATGGGACAGGCAAAAAAAAAAGAAAAAATAGAGTGAAAGAACATCCAGATAATTCAGTTTTAATTCAATCAGTGAGAAACTGAAGCTTATTTTAAAGAAACAGAAAACTTCATGTCTGAACGTTCCTGCAGTTGGTTTGTGGTTGATGTGGATCTGCTGCTCATGTGAATCCTCCCACAGTGTTTCATTAGCAGCTGTAACCACAGTGACTCTGATAAAACAGGAATTAGCAGAATCCATCTGATATGAAGCTGTGCTTTGAATACCACTTCCCTCCTCTTTGAAGAGTAGTCAGATATCTGTGTTCAGGTTTTTGTACAGCCTCTTCTACACTTTGTATCACTGTGTTTGTAGAGCACAGTAGTAGAGAGCTGTGTCTGCCAGGGTTAGGGCTGCTATGGTCAGATCAGTTGTTGTACGTGATGTTTTTGATTCATATCGATTATCAGGAATATATTGAGAACCACTGTAGTCTTTGGCTCCTTTCCAGAGTATAAACTGAGGAGGTTGAAGGTCAGAATGATGTTTGTACCAATAAAGCTCTGGATGTGTATAACTTGTCTCATAGCTACATGTGAGTTTGACTGATTCTCCTTCTGTTTCAGTGACTTCAGGTTGTTGAGGAGTGATTGAGTCTCCAGCTGTTAGTCCTGGAAAAAGAAAGAAGAAAAGTAGTGAAATGCAGTCTGTATATCTGCTTAATGCAGCAGCTTCAACTAAACTTTAATCCCTGTTCTTAAACTCACCTATAATGTGAGATAGAAGCAAAAAGAGGTGCAGCAACATGTCTTTGGAGTTATTAAAGCCAGACAGACAGCACATGAACAATGTTCTTCCACTGCAGCACAATGACCAACAAATAATGTCATTGAATGAGCACAGGTTCAGTGGGCGGGGCCAGTTTAATAGCTCAGCCAATCAAACGGTTTTGTGCTTCCACAGCAGCTCTGTCTCTGTCTCTGATCTTTACTGCTTCATTTCTCTGTTGTCTTTGTCATCAGTCCAATGACACAAGAATCAGAGGTTTAACAGTGTGTGGCTCCCTCTAGTGGATGTTGTGGAGTATTCTGTTGTCTTTGCTCCAAAGGTTTTTGTACAGAGTTTTGCTGTTTCCTGTCACTGTGGGCTGCAGAGCACAGTAGTACACAGCAGAGTCAGACAGCTGAAGCTTCTGGATCTTCAGAGGAACTGATCTGATGCTGGAATCCAGTGTGGATGAAAATCTCTCCTTGAACTCGTCTGCTGTGTTTCCATCATCCCCACTAACACGACTCAGAATGAATTTGGGGCTGTTGTTTCCATCCTGTTTGTACCAGAAGAGATAATTATTTGTTACACTGCTCTCATACTGACATCCAAGTGTAACTGTGTCTCCTTCAGCAGCAATGACATCTCCTTGTTCCTGGATCACTTTGTCTTCTCCTTTACACTCTGAGGAAGAACAGAACATGCAGAGGAAGAGATGGATCAATAAACATGATTAAAAACTCACCATTAATCAGACTCACACATTTATTTAAGCAGAGGAAACATGTTGATGTTTGTATCTCACCAAAGAAAAGAGCAGCAAGAATAATCCACAGCCAATGTTCCATCTGTACAACAAGGTTTAAATCAACAGGAGAAACTAGCTGATGTTCAACATTCAGTCTGAGAATTGTTCTCTTCACAGCAGCACTTATTATTGACACAATGGTTGAACACAGTGCAGAAGGAGAGCCCCGCCTACTGGATGATGTCGCCCTCCAGTGGAGCATCTCTGTGGGTTTGCTCTGTTGGTGTTCCAGGATATTGTTAATATCAGAAGATCATTTATACTCATTGAAGGTTTTTTTCTGAGGTATTCATAAACTTGTTCACGTTGCCCCTTCATGTGGCAGCCCTGATATCACACCATCATCTTCACACAGGAAATATTCATATTAATTTCTCTCCACTACGATTAATACAGTGGTTCCCAAACTGTTTTTACTGGGCCCCCCTCTGTTTTACAAGAAAAATGTTTGCGCCCCCCCACCCCTTCTCGCGCGCACACGTACAAACACATCCTCCAACCACACGCCCATATTTTGCTCCATTGCGGTTTCTTTCACACCTCAAACATTTAGTAAACAATTAAGCAAATACAAGTAATCTGCAATAATTACAGGCAGTAATAAAATAAACTACTAACTCTGTTACGCTATGTCCGCACCTACACGGGTATTTTTGAACACGCAGCTGTTTCGTCCACGTAAACGACGTTTCGAATCACCGAAAACTGAGATTTTTTTTTTTAAAGGTATGAGCCTTTTTCCACGTCACGCTGTGGCCACGTTATTGTTTACATGAGATGAATTGCAGAATGATAGAGACACAATGCTGTTAATCTGACTGTCTGCAGGTTTTACAGCAGTTACTGTCCCTCCATTTACAAAGGCAGAGGCTCACGGTGTCATTATTTTACATGTAGTTGTTTTTTGTCCTGTGTAATAATATTCAACATTGCATCAATACATTTTTCAAAAAATGCAAAATGGGTTTAAAAACATGAACAGCTGTGGGATCCTGTCTGTGATTTGGAGAGCCCAGCGCTGCTCTCGATGCAGGGAAACTAATCCTGCAGGGAGACCTACCTCAGCACCTGTGCAGGTGAAACCAAAGGGAAGATTTGCTTCACCATATTTTCTAGTCTTTGAATGAAGTTGGTTTAGAAACATATTCAGCGATGCTTCATCTCCGGCTTTGCGTTTCTGTGGGCGCCCCCTGCTAGCAGTGTCCAAGCGTTTTGTTCCCCCCCCCCTTTTTCATACCGCCCCCCCCCCCCTGCAATGGCTCTGTGCGCCCCCCCCCCCGCCCCCCCCCCCCCAGGGGGCGGGCCTCACACTTTGGGAGGGTCTGGATTAATACATGATTTAAATCCCTGGAGCAACCTCTCAGTGTCATGATTACAGGAATGCATCGACTCTAACGCAGCCCACATGAGGCTAAAGCTTTACATGCTTTTATTTTGAGAAGGTTCAAAGACAGGGGGGCAGGTAAGTAGGTTTCCTGCAGAGGGACAGAGCAGGGAGACACCACAGAACTGCCCGAGAGAACGACTGCTGAGTATCAGTGCAGTCAGAATTGCTTATATAGTATTTATTAGAGTCCTTTCTTGTGTTTCACTTTTAGAGTTTCTGTGTCAGGGAGGTAAGTGAAGGCTTCAGAAGGCTGAGTGGGTGGAGAGTGGATGGGCAGGTGAGTTTTCCAGCTCTGTTACAAGTCAGTCCTTTCCAAACAGCAGGCAATGAGAGAATCCTTCAGGTTTCAGGTAACTCAAGTCCACAGAGCTATGAGCAGACACAAGAGAACATGGTGAGGTAACAGAAGCTACAAGCACAAACTCATAAGTCATAAATTAAAGCTGAATTACCACCAGAATGAAGACAACAATCTGACAAAGAGTGGATGTTTCAGCTGGACCTTTCATTCCCCAAAACACGAGGAGTTAATGAGATCTGGTTAGGAGGTTAGCAACACTACAAGCACCAACCAGCTTGCAGCCAAAGCTCTGCACAGCCCCATCAGCAATGAGTCCCCAGCCTCACTCAGACTGCTGCCAAAGCTCTGCTGGAGGTGGGAGTTGAAGATCACCTGAACCACTTTGATACGCCAGGCCTGTCCAGCATTCTCCCCCACCACCTGACTCAACTCACCCCCAGATGGTGATCAGATGACAGCTCAGCTCCTCTCTTCACCAGAGTGTCCAGAACACACTGCTGCAGACCTGATGATGCAATTACAGAGTCAAGCATAACCTATACTGTGGTTAGCACACAAGTCCAGTAAAACAGAAACCACCATTGTGTCACTCGGACACATAAAGTCCTCAGAAGCACAATAGAGTTACCAGATGATGCAGCGTCCAGGATCCTGCTCAGAGACCTCAAGAAGGCCAGGCACTCTGAAATGTTGTTCAGAGCAGAAGCACAGAGGAGAGTCTGGACCTGCCAGAGGGGGAACATCACAAAGTACCAGAGCAGGACAATGATGAAGGAGAGCATCATCATCTGATGTGATGAGTTCAAAGAGAATAAATGGAACAAGCATGAGATGGTCTTCCTGGTTGGACTTTTAGCTTCATGTGAGAGATTTTACCTTAAAGAGATAAACCTCTGTTACTCTGTTTATTTTGCTTCTGCTGCATTTCTGCATGTCCTCATCCACTAAATATAAAATAGTGTAAATGAGCAGCTTTTGATGTTTGACAGTTTTTATTATGTCTGAACGTTCCTGCAGTTGGTTTGTGGTTGATGTGGATTTGCTGCTCATGTGAATCCTCCCACAGTGTTTCATTAGCAGCTGTAACCACAGTGACTCTGATAAAACAGGAATTAGCAGAATCCATCTGATATGAAGCTGTGCTTTGAATACCACTTCCCTCCTCTTTGAAGAGTAGTCAGATATCTGTGTTCAGGTTTTTGTACAGCCTCTTCTACACTTTGTATCACTGTGTTTCTAGAGCACAGTAGTAGAGAGCTGTGTCTGCCAGGGTTAGGGCTGCTATGGTCAGATTAGTTGATGTAGAAGATGTTTCTGATTTATAACGTTTATCAGGAATATATTCAGCACTGCCTCCTTTTCCTTGTTTCCAGAGTATAAACTGAGGAGCTTGAAGGTCAGAATCATGTCTGTACCAGTGAAGTAAAGCACCACCTGCATCTGTCTCATAGCTACATGTGAGTTTGACAGATTCTCCTTCTGTTTTAGTGACTTCAGGTTGTTGAGGAGTGATTGAGTCTCCAGCTGTTAGTCCTGGAAAAAGAAAGAAGAAAAGTAGTGAAATGCAGTCTGTATATCTGCTTAATGCAGCAGCTTCAACTAAACTTTAATCCCTGTTCTTAAACTCACCTATAATGTGAGATAGAAGCAAAAAGAGGTGCAGCAACATGTCTTTGGAGTTATTAAAGCCAGACAGACAGCACATGAACAATGTTCTTCCACTGCAGCACAATGACCAACAAATAATGTCATTGGATGAGCTCAACTTCAGTGGGCGGGGACAGTTTAATAGCTCAGCCAATCAAACAGCTTTGTGCTTCCACAGCAGCTCTGTCTCTGTCTCTGATCTTTACTGCTTCATTTCTCTGTTGTCTTTGTCATCAGTCCAATGACACAAGAATCAGTGGTTTAACAGTGTGTGGCTCCCTCTAGTGGATGTTGTGGAGTATTCTGTTGTCTTTGCTCCAAAGGTTTTTGTACAGAGTTTTGCTGTTTCCTGTCACTGTGGGCTGCAGAGCACAGTAGTACACAGCAGAGTCAGACAGCTGAAGCTTCTGGATCTTCAGAGGAACTGATCTGATGCTGGAATCCAGTGTGGAGGAAAATCTGTCTCCAGCCTCGTTTTTCCCCTCACCAACTTTAAAGCGACTCAGGATGAATTTGGGGCTGTTGTTTCCATCCTGTTTGTACCAGAAGAGATTAATATTTGATGAGCTGGTGTTATACTGACAGCCAAGTGTCACTGTGCCTCCTGCAGCAGCAGTCTCTTCTCCTTTTGCTTGCAGCACGTTGTCTTTTTGTGCTCTGCATTCTGTAAAACACCAACAAACAGTATCAGTGTGCTGTTAAAGAATCACGTCAATGTTGATATCAAAGAAACAGAGTTGTGTTCATACCGAGGCACATAGCAGCCAGCAGCACTGAGATGAACAGAGGCGTCATATCTGCAGTGTAGAGTAACTGTGAGCTACAGCAAGTATAAAGAAGCTGTGATCTCTCTGTTTAGTCTTCATCAACACTAAGTTGGTGGATTAGAAGGAGGAGCCTGATCACAGTGACAGGACTCATTCACAGCCCTGTGTTATTCCCCCTGCTGACAGCTTCACACTCAGCACGTCTTTCTGCTGCTTTCAGTGGAGATCTTGTCTTTGATGAAATCACCTTCAGAAGATCCGGTAGAGGAGTTTTCTTCTTTTAGAAGTTGTTTTCCCCTCACAAGACCCCAAATAGTAAAACTTCTCTATTTCTGGCAGCCACTTGTCTGCGACCTGCAGAGGTGACATCAACATTTTATCTGAGAACGTCAGCTCAGACGGGGAGGTGATTCACTTGTTTGTGGAAGGTTGGTGGTTCAGTTCCTGGCTGCTCCAGTTTGAATGCCAAATATTCCTGAGTATGATACTAACCCCAGGTTGCTCCCTGATGCCTCCGTTGTAGTATGAATGCTTGGTAGAAAACACTATATTCAGTATAATTTATATGGCACCATGTGGGAGGACTTGACTCAAGTGACCAAAGAAGTGCAGGAGACTGATGCTGTCCAGTGTAGCAACTGATTTATTCACCATTTTGTGACCCAAACAATATTTACATAAACAAATAAGAAACTCAACTTCATAATTAACTCAGTTCAAATAAACTTAACTGAACTTAACTCAACAGAATATTAAGGTCAAAGTGCACACAGCTACACTGACCTGGTCCTTTCTCCTCAAACGCCCGAGTTTTCTGCTTAAATCGTCCACTTAACCAAACTATTTCTTCTCTGGACTATTTCACTCAGTAGATGAACATCACATTCAAACCTGTACTGCTACTCTTTACTGGTGTAATCAATGCATATTATGCAATAAATCTATTTCTCCATAAACCCTCTAAAATCAACTTGATTAAATTACACAAATTCTTCCCCTTCTGCACTTGGTCTCATCCTGTGACCTCAGATGAACCCAGAAGCTATAAAGCAGGAAGTAAAACTACGTTTCCTCCTTTTGTTTCTGGAAGACAGGTAGGTAAGGTAAGTTTAAACAATACAAATAGTTTTTTTGATTTTGGCAGTTTCATGGCCAAAGTGAGTCTGAATGTCTACAGAAAGGCAGTTAATCAGTTAATCTATTCAACAGTTTTGTTGGACCATAACACTATCAAAGGTTTCTTACTGATCCTCATGGTTACATTTTCAAACAGTATTGATCAACATGTGTTCATATAACAAATGGCACAAATTCTTATGAAGACTCTAGAGCGGCTCTTCCTCAACCTCCTCCGACCACAGGTACAACATGCCCAGGACCCACTACAGTTTGCATACAAGGCAGATGTCAGAGTGGAGGATGCCATCCTGTACCTCCTGCACAGAGCCCACTCACACCTGGATGGGGGAAAAGGCACGGTCAGGATCCTGTTTCTTGACTTTTCCAGTGCCTTTAATACCATCCGGCCCTGTATGCTTCAGGAAAAACTGAACAGGATGGAGGTGGACCCCTGCCTGGTGGCTTGGATCTCCGACTACCTCACCGACAGACCACAGTACGTCAGGCTGAAGGACATCACGTCTGACACAGTGGTCAGCAGCACAGGAGCACCACAGGGAACTGTGCTGTGCCCTCTTCTCTTCACCCTGTACACCTCTGACTTCTGCTACAACTCTGAATTATGCCACATTCAGAAGTTTGCAGATGACACGGCCATCGTGGGGTGTATCTGGGATGATCAGGAAGAGGAGTACAGAAGTCTGGTGAGGAACTTTGTCGCATGGAGTCACACAAACCACCTGCAACTCAACACCTCAAAGACTAAGGAACTGGTTGTGGACTTCGGGAGGTCTAGAGCAGGTCCACTGCCGGTTCAGATAGAGGGGGAGGAGGTGGAGGTGGTCAACAAGTACAAGTACCTCGGGCTGTGGGTGGACAATAAACTGGACTGGTCATGCAACACAGAGCACCTGTATAAAAAAGCCCAAAGCCGACTGTACTTCCTCAGGAGGCTGAGGTCTTTTAACATCTGCAGGAAGCTCCTGAGGATGTTTTACCAGTCGGTGGTTGCTGGAGTACTTTTCTATGCTGTGGTGTGCTGGGGGAGCAGCACAGCAAAGAAGGACTCATCCAGGCTGGAGAAACTGATCAGGAGGGCTAGCTCTGTGGTCGGCATGAAGCTGGACACTCTGGTGACAGTGGCAGAGAAAAGGACATTAAAGAAACTGATGGACATTATGAACAATGCTGGGCATCCTCTGCACACGGCCATTAACAACCAGAAGAGTCTGTTCAGTGACAGGTTGCTTCTCCCCAAGACAAGAACTAACAGACTTAAAAACTCCTTTGTCCCACACGCCATCAGACTGTTTAATTCCTCTCTGGAGGGGAGAGGGAGGGGAAACAGGAGGACAAAGGAGGGGGGAACAACTAAGCTGTAGTGCCTCTGCACCTCACTGTGCAATACCTTTGTTAATAGTCAACAGTGCAATAGACTCCATACTCGAAATTTGCAATTCACTTGTATTTTTATTTTTATTTTTTATTTTTATTCCTATTTATTCTATTTATCCCCTTTGTATATTTTATTTATATTTGTCTCTGTATTTATATATGTGTATATATATAATATTCTGTAACTCTGTAACTTCTGTCGGTGCTGTGCTTTTGGAAACCAAATTTCCCAGAGGAACCCACCCGAGGGATTAATAAAGTTCTATCTTATCTTAGTTCTTCACTAATAAATGGTAGATATATTTACCCTTAATATATGGGTCATGTGATTTGAACATGCAGGTTAAATGCTTCATGCAGTCACTCCCCCATATAAACACTTCATTGGGAGCAAGCATATATATATGAGTATATATCATTACACACAATTTATCCAAGTAACTACGATTACATCTCTAGTGTATACAGGTGTATATGTCAGGATGAAATCCACATCAGTTTACTGCGAGTTTGCTGTGATTGGTCTGATGTTCACAGCTGGAGTCAGACAGGTTTCTGCAGTCAGGAGGAGGAGGAGGCTCACATCTCATTCACTTCCCCTGAAGCTCTTCATCACAGCTGTGTTATGATTCTGTATCCTAACAAAGGTGTGTGGCTCCCTCTAGTGGATGTTGTGGAGTATTCTGTTGTCTTTGCTCCAAAGGTTTTTGTACAGAGTTTTGCTGTTTCCTGTCACTGTGGGCCTCACAGCACAGTAGTACACAGCAGAGTCAGACACTGCAGCAGAGGAGATGTTCATCTTGATTTCTTCTCCCTCCACTTGAATCTTCAGTCCAGGAGTTTTTTCTTCTCCTACTGATCCTGAAAGTGAGTGTGAGATCAGGAGCTCAGGTGCTTTTCCTGGATGTTGTCGATACCAGAAGAAATAATTAGCAGCACCTTTAGAGTAAGTGTAGGTCAGAGTAACTGTGCTGCCCTCTACACTGGACTCTTCATCTTTGGATGGAGTGAGGTCTTCACAGCCCACACCTGAAAGATGAGATGACAGTATTAAATGTGGGGACGTTAATGAATCATTTAATTGAACATAGTTTCCTGTGTAGGTGAGCAGACCTGTGAGAGTGAGAAGAATCAGAGGAAACACACAGTGATGTAATGACAGCATGTTGAGGAACATAAAGTTTGTTTTGTGTTGAACTCTGTTGAATGTGGAGGTTTTTCTCTCTTCTATAGTTCAGTAACAGCTCAGCTCCTCCCTGAATCTCTGCTCCTCCTCTCTGCTCTCAGTCACTCCTCCTCCTGTGGTTTGCAAACTTGAAACCCTGTGAGGTGGGAGGGTCACTGGAGTTAAAAATACAGGGATCTCCCCCCCCCCCCCCCCCCCATTTGTCTTCCACTTTGGGCCAAAAAGTATTCCCAGATTATGTCACCTTCGAGCTGAGCTTCTTCAGAAATATTTAATATATTAAAAAAAACAGCTGTGGTAGAATATAAAGTATGATGTTGTCAGGTAAACAATGGAAATAGATCCCAATAAATTTCAGCATCAGACAATATGTCAATAAAAAATATCTATTTATGCCATGAAGTTGTTGTGCAGATGCTAATCATGGACGAGGTTTGGACCTAGCAGAGCTGTGACGTCATTTCATCCAGCATCCCTCTCTGCAGTTATGAGCTGCTTAAAACTGTTCAGCTTTTAAGCAGGTCTGGGCTGCTGGTGTGTTTCTTATTCACTCACTATGAGTTTAGATAACTGTCTCCATTTTAATCATTAGTTATTATTATTCTCCGGCTCTCTTCAACAGCATTTCTTTATTGTGTCTTCCTCCCCTCACCAACTTGTTGCATTGGTTGTCTCAGGTGGACTCAGACGATAACTTTTCACTCAGTATGTAAGGATGCGTCTCAAAGTGTGTTTAAAAGAGAAGAACGGGTTTATAAGAGGGGAAGGTTTTTATGGCTGAAAATATATAAAAATATCAGAATAAACATGTCGATTCTTCTTTTTGGATTTTAACCTATTGTTGGGGTTCCCAGAACTTAACCCCACAATAATGGAGGGAATACTGCATAGATTTAGACAAAGATATATAGATATATATAATATAGATATAGATAACAATGAATTAAACTGACAAACACAAGCTTAAACATCTCACCCCAACAAGTTGATGAAGGCCAGATATTGACTGTGGTATCATTTTAACATCTCAGACACAGAATAACAATTATGAAAGGACGGCAGCAAAATGATTTGCTGCTTCTGAAGGAGTTTCCACAAAAGCTTCAACTTTTGCAGCCACTGCTTATCTGACTCTGATTTTACTCCAATAACTTTCTTTCTGATTAAGATTTGCACACCATTAAGCACAAAATTAGGCACATTTTAAATATGCTAAATCTGATACATTTGTTTATCAAATATAGCTTTTGCTGTTTGACTGTATTCCTTAATGTCTTTGTCCTTGAACGTTCCTGCAGTTGATTTGTGGTTGATGTGGATTTGCTGCTCATGTGAATCCTCCCACAGTGTTTCATTAGCAGCTGTAACCACAGTGACTCTGATAAAACAGGAATTAGCAGAATCCATCTGATATGAAGCTGTGCTTTGAATACCACTTCCCTCCTCTTTGAAGAGTAGTCAGATATCTGTGTTCAGGTTTTTGTACAGCCTCTTCTACACTTTGTATCACTGTGTTTCTAGAGCACAGTAGTAGAGAGCTGTGTCTGCCAGGGTTAGGGCTGCTATGGTCAGATTAGTTGTTGTAGGTGATGTTTCTGATTTATAACGTTTATCAGGAATATATTCAGCACTGCCTCCTTTTCCTTGTTTCCAGAGTATAAACTGAGGAGCTTGAAGGTCAGAATGATGTCTGTACCAGTGAAGTAGAGGATAACTTGAAGTTGTCTCATAGCTACATGTGAGTTTGACAGATTCTCCTTCTGTTTCAGTGACTTCAGGTCGTTGAGGAGTGATTGAGTCTCCAGCTGTTAGTCCTGGAAAAAGTAGAGAAAATGAAGCCATCAGACTAACATTGTCCATGAGGCTGAGAGGAGAAGACAGTGGAAATGAGGAAAAGTAGGACAGAAGTAAAAATCTACAATCCTCCAGACCAATGATTCATTTCTAGCAGAGTTCAGAGCAGAGAAAGAAATGTTGCGTTCTGAGAAAGAGACAAAAGTTCACCTATGAAGTGAGATGAAAACAAAAAGAGGTGCAGCAACATGTCTTTGGAGCTGCGGAAGACAGACAGACAGCACATGAACAACGTTCTTCCACTGCAGAAGATTCACCAGGTTGTGCTTTTATTTCCTCAAACTTTTTGCTCTCCAGACAGAAATCATCTCATTGGTTGAGCTGGACGTATGTGGGCGGGGCCTGTGGATGATTTTGAACCTCCAACATCGAAGTGAGTGAAACAGTAAAATATACAGTGATGTTAAGTATTAAACATTACTGACAGGCTGGATTCAGTAGGATTGATCACTCTTTCTGTTAGCAAATACATGAATAAACCCTTTTTCTATTTTACGCTGCTCATGTACGCCCACACTAACACAAAAACTGATTTCCATCCACGATTAGATGAGACATGAGTTGAATATCATTAGACAGTTTGCAAGATGAAATTCACAGTGTTTTATTCATGAACGATCTTTTTCGTCACTGTTTCATGTTTAGAATCTTTTCGGATGTATTTTTGTTATTAAGAAATCCAGAAAAAATATCCCAACTAAAACCTCAATGATAAGAACTTTTTTAAAGGCGGAACAACGAGTAAAATGTCCTGTTTTGGCGGAACTTCCCTTGTGCAACAGTAGACGGAAGTGAACTGCACAAATGCGGAAGTAGCATTAGCTTTGTTCCTATGTGACCGAGCCGAGTGTTGTTGTGTTGTTGTGTGTGAGCTGAGTGTGTGAGCTGAGTGTGTGAGCTGAGTGTGTGAGCTGCGGCAGCAACGATGCCTTCAGTTCAGTATCTGAGAGAGTTCATCAACGAGCGACTAACTGCTGCTGCTGAACAAATATTCTTGGAGTTTGAAAAAACGATCGTCCAGTACGAGGAAGAGATCGACCGTCAGCGCAGACTGCTGGATATCACCTGGAAACCCCAAATCAAGCTGCACAGGACAGGTGAGTGTCCCTCTGAGGGAGGATCCTGATCACAGCTCTGCGGGACGTTTCTGATTGTGAGGACTTTTTGATGTGAGCTAACAAAGAGCAAACAGAGGACAGGCGAGTTTCGCTCTGATGGGTGAACTCACTTCAACTCAAATTCAAATTGCAATGTGCAGAGGGTGGACTATAAAATACATCTTTATTCACCACAGACAGTTATAACCCTGTTGTTTCACACAGCTCATATAAACAACAACAAAATATGAAAACTATTCATTACAAAGGTCTGTGAAGGTTCTCAGTCCTCCAGGTCATCGTAGTCTAAGGAGCTTGGAAAGAAAAGTGTCTGGATTTCTTTAAGTGGCCAGGATGTGAGTGGGCGTTAAGGCATCTGGGAAGGATCTCAGAACTGGAGGCGGTGGCTTACAACACCAACTGTCTGCCACCTATAATCCAGTTTTTCAGATCCCAACTCTTCATCAGTTCTCACATTGAGTGTTTAGAGTCGAGCCCTCGCGTTGCTCCTCAGTGATGCTTTAATGGTTTTACTGAAGCAGAGAACAAGTTTAACTCCATTTTCTCAGCCGTGTGTAAACGGCAAGCAAATTCTCTCAGCTGAACCTGTAACTAATAAAAGTGAAATGTCTGTGAAAATGCAGGAAATAATGAACCTGTGTGAATGTGTTAAATCCGGGGCGTCAAACTTATAGCCCGCGGGCCACATTCGGCCTAGAATACAGCTATATCCAGTAGGGCTGCTCAATTAATCGAATTTTAATCACGATTACGATCTGGGCTTTCAACGATCATTAAAAATGACTGAGCCGATTATTAGCCCCTCCCTCATTTATCCGCGACACCTTAAAGGCCGGTCCGTGAAAATATTGCCGGGCATAAACCGGTCCGTGGCGCAAAAAAGGTTGGAGACCGCTGATTAAGAGGACCCGAGGGAAGCTCGGAAAGCTAAGCAGAAGTTATTTGGAGAGGAGAGTGACTGCCGCTGGTTGAAAAGAGAGGTAAAAAAAACTTCAGTGGTGTTGCACACTATTTTATATTATTTTTTAAAGTCATTGTTAACCCTTTAAAACCGGTCAGAGCAGCACGCTCCGTTTTGTGTAACTATTTTTAAATCCCTGTAGAACCTGAACCGTGTAAGCTAGCGCAATAAACCAGAGGAGTTGTACTTGCATCTTATGCCATCAGCTTGTCCTCGGTCACGGTTTCCTTCCACATATAGCTTTGCAAAAACTGCATAAAAAGCGCTTGCAGGAACAAAAACATAATATTCCAGAAACACGCTTTGCCGATCCAATCAGCTGTTCGTAACACTTCCCACAGTTAAACAGATGTCAGCGCGAACTGTCACATGTCCGCCATTTCCTGCCCGAAAGTGACGTCATTTTCGCGGAAATTTATTTTGATGCAACTGCTGTTTTCTTTGCAAATTTGCATCATAGGATTGTTTTTTCGTTTTTCCTGCAGTATATAAAAATTAATGTATCTCCAAAATAAAACTATGAAGACACTCAAAATAAATTTCCTGTTGTTGTAAACTATTTTTTGCAACTTTTTTGTATTTAAAGTTTTGAGGGATAAACCTCTTAAATTTCTCAAAGTAGAAATATATGTAAAAAAAAAACCCAAAAACGATTTTCAATTTTTTTTGTAGTTTATTGCACTTTTTTGCAATTAATGTAGTTACTATGGACTTAATGCATACATATTATTAAAATATGAGCTATAACAGTTGTATAGCAACTTGAAATGCTCCCACAAATGGCTCTACAACATGTAAAAAATATAATATAAGCTCTGGCAGACTTGGTTCTATAGTAGGTCTTAAAGGGTTAAATAAATATCGTCAAATAATCGAGATCTCAATTTCAGTGAAAATAATCGTGATTATCATTTTTGCCATAATCGAGCAGCCCTAATATCCAGCCCCCGTGATAATTTCTTATGTGAGTTATTACGGTTTTTCTGAATTGCTAAAACACATTTCCTTAAATCTCATCTCTTTGTCTCAAAACACTAAACACAAACTCCAAAATTCAAGCTACACACACAAAATCTTCGACTTGTCTTGCAAAACCAAACATTTGACCCAAAACTATTTTAACTTTTGTCAAAATCAAGCACTACTGTCAAAAACCACACAAAACCAGCCAGTGTGCAAACACGACTTAGCAACGATTACACACTACAGAAATAAATACAAAACACTGTGAGAGAGCTGGAAAATAATATTTATCTGTTCATTCATTTATTCTCACATTTTGACAAAAAGAAAACTGCCGTAAAAAAAAAAAAAAAAAAAAAAAAAAAAAAAAAAATATATATATATATATATATATATATATATATATATATATATATATATATATATATATATATACATTAAAAAATTATATATTTTTACAGCATATTCAGGTAACTTAATCTGCCTCAGCATCACACCTCTGTGCTGGGTCAGGCCACAGGACTTCATCCACATCATATGTTATGGTCTCCCTTGCAAGGCAACGAGATTCCAGATCCAGCCCTGAGAAGATTCCAGTCCCATCTCACCACATGCTCCATTCTTTGCTTGAAGTAGATTTTCCTGTGTGTAAGGGTTTCGGTCGTATACTTTCCATCTCCGTGCTGAGAAAAACACCTCAATAGGGTTCAAAAGGGAGAGTATGGTGGAAGAAACACATTGATAAAATGCTGCTCATTGTGAAACCAGTTGCATAATTTTGAACCACAGTGAAAGCTCACATTGTCCCAAATGATATGGGATGCTCTGCCTGCTCGCGGTCTCTCTACTCAAGCAAAGCATCCTGTAGACCATCCAGGAATGTTGCTATAAGTTCGTTGTTGTACAGCCCAACAGTAACATGACTGTGGAGAAACCCACAGCTGCTGATGGCAGCACAGTTACATTTCCACCACGCTGGCCATGCAGTTCAATAGTGGCACATTGACCTATGACATTGCAACCTTTTCTTCTCCTTTTTGCTAGATTCAACATGTATGTTGTCTTCTATATTCCCTTGCTGCATTTCATGCAGTCAAATTGCATTATTTTGACGGACCATATCCACAATAAGTGTCTCCTGGTGTTTAGGGCTGGGACGATGTGTCGACGTAATCGATTACGTCGACGTTAAAAAAAAAAAACGTGCGTCGATGCGTCGTCACTTTCAAAACAGACATGGCGGCAGCGAGTAGCAGCAACATGATTGAGGCAGCCGCAGTCGACTTAAATCAATCCACCCGAATTCGCAATTCTACAGTATGGGGATATTTTAACAGAAAAGGAAGTGTTTCAGTCATTTGCCGACTTTGTAAGGTGGAAATGGCCTATCATAAAAGCACGACGGCTATCCACCAGCACCTCAAACGACAGCATCCAGGAGCAGCTTCTGCAAAGGACAAACCACCGTATGTTTTCAACTTTTTTACCAACACTGCTTTTTACTCTTTAATTCATCCAGACACCCCCCTCGTAGGCATACACTCACTCATAGACACAGAGAAAAACACTCAACCTCCGTAAATGCAAAACTCATTTAAGCTGCTGTTTAGTTGGTTTTTATTTGTGGCCCATGCTGGCAAAATGAGTCGGAATGCGCGCAGGCTGATTATGGGAATCTGCGAAAGACGAAAATGTGAGACAGCGAATTGGCCGCAGGAAAAATGTTAACGAGGATAATGCACCACCTGCTAAGCATAGCCGTCGTGGACACTATTACAACATTGTTAAAGTGCTTATAATCGAATAAAATTAAAATAGAATCGGATTGTAAAATTAATCGCTAGATTCATCGATTAGGGAAAATAATCATTTCGCCCAGCCCTACTGGTGTTGTGAGCACATGCGTGTTCTTCCACCCTCATTTGGCCATCTTTCAATTCTAAGCAAAATACCATTTAGTTATAAGTATTGTTAAATCTCCCAATTCTTTGGGCTGAAGGAAGAACAACACCTGGTGTATAAATGCTCAATCAACAATCTCTTTATTCCATACAACACTTTGAGCATTAAAAAACGTCTAGATGGGAGATGTGGACTGGAAGGCGTCTGCCAGATCTCAAAGGCTACGTTCACACTGCAGGTCTTGATGCTCAATTCCGATTTTTTGATCAAATCCAATTTTTTTTCCGTCTGCTTGTTCACACTACAAATAAAATGCGACTGCAAACGCGCTCTAGTGTGAACGCTCAAAGCGACCGCATGCGCAAAAGAAGACGTCACACACACAACGCACTCTGTTTAGACCCAGACCAAACAATATGTTTGACTGATGGCTCTTAATATAAAGACTTCGGACTTTATGTTTCCCAATTTTTGCTTTAAGTTATTTTGTTATTTACATAATAATGTAAATAGCACATACGAAAGTGACCCAGATCGGATTTGAAAATATCGGATTTGTGCCGTTCACACTGTCACACCATGATCGGATATGAGTCGCATAGGGTCAAAAAAGTCGGATTTGATGCGCTTTCGCCTGCAGTGTGAATGTAGCCAAAGTGTCTGACCGTTTCTCGCATTCTTAGAGCTTTGGCCCCCCCTTCCACAGTCATAAAACCTAAACATCCACATTCTTACTCTCTCAGTGAGCCTAAGTTATGACCTTGGCTTCCTGTGCAGTGTGTTCTGTTCTTCCTAATCAGACAAATAACGCCATGATTCTCTGAAAACAGTTTTACTTATGAATCAGCAGTATAATGCATCATAAACAATGTAATTCATCCACAATAAAGCAGCAGTCTCATGTAATACAAATCAGTTTAATAAATGTAATAGTTATCACCTTCTTCTAAGTCAGGAGAATAATGCAGCCTAAAACTACATAATGATTTCACAATCTTTACTTAGAGGTATAACATGGCATAAGATAGTATGATGTAAACATGTGCTATGCAAGTATATCAGACTATTTCATTTACAGAACTAAAATGAGTTTGTTGTGTACAGAGAATCTTTGAGCTTGACTCAACGGTTAGGCCTTGTGAATACATCTTTGTGGATGAAGCTGTTGGTTGCAACATGTGTTTTAAATTATGAGTGGTAGTGTGTTAATGATGAAAACTGTGTGTTAGTTGTGTTTCGCTTCTGTTGCCTGTGTCCATCATTCTGGGTACAAGTGCGCCACACTGCTAAATGTGTTTTGAGTTTGAAAGTTTAGAGTTTGGTAAATGGGAGATTCAGATTTGCAAATGGTGTCCTGACCAGATGAACAGTGTTTCAGATTTTGGCATCTGTGGGATTGATTTAATGAAAGAGTTTTCATAGTTGGCAGTATAATTTTTACAATGGGATTTAGTGTTTTAGCAATTCAGCAAAACTGTAATCGCCCGTCTATATGTCGGAGCTGAATCTTTAGCCTGCTTAGAATCCATGCAGACAGGGGTGGGACTTTATTTTGATGGGCACACCATGTGGCCAATCACATGGAAAGACACACTGGGACCATACCATTACGTGGAAGAATAAAGGGGGGCAGACGTTTTGAAGACAGCATATGTAGTGCTACAGGCAGGCACACAGAGAGACGGGAGCCGGATTTAAATTCAAGCATGTCGGGAAAAAGTGAAGAAACATAAAACAAACATCTGGCTGCATTTCAGTGATACTGGAGACTGCAAAGCTGCAGAATTGATCAAACTAGCAGCTGCTTTTATTTTCAGCCATTTTTCACTGTGGAGGACAAAAGGTTTCAAACGTGTCTGGTCTTAAAATGTGCGTTCTCTCTATTAGTAATAAATGCACTAAATAAGACTTATGGAAACACAAAATGAAAAGTGCTTGAGAAAGACAACATTTGAATATTACGTAAAATAAACTATATATGACGTGTGTTTATATGATAGGCTCGCGACCCTGAAAAGGATGGCGGATGACGTGTGTTTGAATGGCAGAGATGCAGAAATGTGTGCATATAGCACAGAGCCATGGCTCAGTGTGTCTAAATGAGTCTCACAGGCCTGAATGTGCGCTTGAAGCCACTGGGACAGCTTGTGATCTGACGACACTTTCTTTTGTCTTTCAGTTCTTTATAGGTCGTATAGGTCAAAAAATCTAAATTGTATTTAGAGAAAAAAATCAATGTGAAGATTAGTTGTTTCAAGACAAACTGTTCTCTGAGTTAGTGAGGCCGTACTTGAATGATTTGGCTTTCAGTTTATAAACTCAGGGCTGAAGAGATGGTACAGAAAGCTGTGCATGCTCAGATGGAAAAAAACAAACATGAAGGAGATTTACACAAAATGAAACAGCTAGTCGTGGACAAATGTGAGGTCATCGATGGTTACAACCTCGTAGAGTAAAGAGGATCGATGTTGTCTCACAGGACTCATCTGCACAAGGCATTTTATAGAGTACAGCAGCAACGGCAGTTTCTTAAAACATCTCCACATTTTGACTTTTTCTCAAAATGATCAATGACATATATATTTTTTGATATGTCCCTAATACTCCATTGCATCGTTTTGCTTTCTCCACCCTTAAAATTAGTGACTTGAGTTTAGAGAATCTCAAGTGTATTTGTTTTCTCCTTTCGTCCCTCTAGACGTCCCACAGCAACACGTCTCCTCGGAGGAGGAGGTTCTCCCTGAGCAGCAGCTTTGTAACCAGGAGAGGAGCTCCAGTGTGGAGCAGGAGGAACCAGAACCTCCAAAGATTAAAGAGGAAGAGGAGGAACTGTGCAGCAGTCAGGAGGGAGAGCAGCTGGGACTGAAGGAGGAGACGGATACCTTTATGGTGACTTTTATTCATAAGGAAAGTGACCACAGCAAACCAGACCCAGTCAGCTGGGATCAACTTCTCTCTCACAGCTCTGATGTAACTGAAAGACAGTCTCAGGAAAGAAGCAAGACTGTAGATTCAGGATCAACTAGAAATAGAAAAAAAAGTCACAAGAATGCAGATGATTCGCCTACATCAGAGAATCACTCTGACACAAGCAAAAGGGCTTTCAAATGTGATGTTTGTGGAAAAGCCTTTAAGCAGAATTATGAAATCAAAAGACATTATAGAATCCATACTGGTGAGAAACCATATCCTTGTAAAACATGCAACAAAATGTTTGCATGGAGTGGTGATTTACTGAAGCACATGAGAGTTCACACTGGTGAGAAACCATTTCCTTGTAAAACCTGTTTGAAAATGTTTGCAAGTACAAGTTCTTTATCGAGCCACATGAGAACGCACACGGGAGAGAAGCCATATGCTTGTAAAGCATGTGGGAAAATGTTTGCATACAGTAGTGATGTAAGGAAGCACATGAGAGTTCACACTGGTGAGAAGCCATATCATTGTAAAGCATGCGGGAAAATGTTTGGTTTTAGTTGTTCATTGTTGCGCCACATGAAAACTCACACAAGTCAGAAGTCGTACTCTTTCTAGAGAGAAAATGATATCATGGAAGCCAAGGTCTTCCAGTTTATTAGATGTGAGATTGGTCTAACCTGTTCCAAAACTTTAAGTTTTGTTTGTTTTTGGAAATGTTTTCCTTTACTTGCTGTATATTGGATAACTGTCAATCTCTGTGTTGTGTAATTAAAGTTAGTATGTTGTGACAATGATATGAAATAATAATACAGTGGTCCCTCGCTATGTGGTTCACCTTTCACAGATTTCTTTTGTGCAATTTTACATGCTTTTTTTTTTTTTTTTTTTTTTTTTTTTTTTTAAAGCACATTGTGTCCTGCATCCTGATTGGCTGTAGACCATTATCAATCAATCTCCTGCAGTGTCTCCTGTACAGTACAGAATGCATTCAGCTTGTCAAATTTACCTAAATCTTCAGTCGCTAGCAGTGTGACTAAAGTGCTGTACTGTATGTTTGTAAGCTTTTTCCAACAAACACAAAAATGTCAATGAAACGTTTAATACTAATACTGCGCTTATTTTTCTACGAAGGTTTGAACTTTGAGAGTGTTTAAACGAGAGTAAAGTGTGTAGTGAGGGGTTTTACAGCCTTAAAACATCTCTAATAATTGTAAAAAATAAAGTTGGCTACTTTGTGGATTTCACCTATCGTGGGTTATTTTTAGACGTAACTAAACGTCTCTGGTTAATAAGATGGATGAGCTGTACTATCCAGGTGAGTATCATCTCACCTGAATCTCATGGAGCATCACTTTGAAACACTGCCTAGCATGACTCTGAATTCACAGACCTACAGGTTACCTGAGCACAAGAGACAAATTGCATAAAAGGAATTGACTGAAATGTTTAGCTGGGAGTAACAGAAGAGTCGCACAGTGCTTGGTGTATCCCCATAGTTCTTGTAGTGAAGGAAGATGGTTCTCTGTGTGGACTACTGAAAGGTGAATGAAGTGTCTCGCTTTGATGCTTATCCCATGCGCTCGGTCGACGAGCTCCTGAACCAGTTATGCGCTGCTGGTTTTTTTCACAATGCTGCATTTAACCAAGGGCAACTGGCAGATTCCCTTGTTTGCAAAGTCTAAGAAAAAACTGCCTTTTCCACGCCGTATGGGTTGTATTAATTCATCACACTTCTGTTCAGCTTATTTGGACTATTACTTTCCAGCACCTCATGGACCGGGTGCTGTGGCTGCACGCTACATATGCTGCTGCATACCTGGATGATGTTATCATCCAAAGCAACATTGGGCTGGTCTGCCTCCCACTCTGGACCCCCACCAATTTGCCTACAGGACAAATCGATCCACTGAGGACGCTATCACCATAGCGCTCCACACTGCGCTGAGTCACCTGGAGCACCGAGGAAGCTATGTGAGAATGCTCTTTCTTGACTTTAGTTCAGTATGCAATCATATCATCCCGGAGATCCTGGTCCAGAAACTGTCTCACCTGGGACTCTCCACCCCATCTGCCTCTGGATCAAGGACTTCCTGACAAATAGACCACAGTCTGTCAGACTCGGCCCCCACCGGTCCAGCACCATCACAATCAGCACCGGGTCTCCACAAGGATGTGTTTTGAGTGTGTCATCTAAGTGTTCAGAGAGTGCACTGAAAAAACCGTGAAAGAATGAGGGATCATCAACATTTGGACCATATACACTTGCAATACATAGCTTTTTATCAAGTATAGATAGTTTAATGATTAAGAATCTGCCCTCTGGATCTATAACTGTATCGAGTACTGTGAAATTAATATTTTTATGTATTAAAATTGCTACTCCCCTTTGTCTAGAATTATAACAAGCTGAGAACACATTAGCAAACTGAGGTGTTTTAAGTTCATTCGAACCTCTAAGATGTCTGTGGGTCTCTTGTAAAAGGACAACATCTGCCTGTAGTTTTTTGAGTTGGTTAAATATTTTTAACCTCTTTTCTCTGGAGCCAGCTCCATTTATATTCCATGTAATGAACCTCAGTGCACCCATAGATGTTTGTGTATAACTAGGGATGTATGCTGTGTGCGTCGCTTAGACAGGTGGAGAGAATACGTCACTTGTTCATAAATAAAGAGAAGGAGAGAGAGAAAAAATGTGTGGCGAGATGCTCCCTGAGTCTGACTTTGTGTTTGCATATTTACTAATATGAGTAGGCTTGGCTTAAGTGTGTGTATCCTAAACGACTGTGTGCGCTGTCTGACTGAAGTAAATGTGCTGCCGTTGAGCGCATGGTGCGTATGTGTCGAAATAAAGGATGTTTGCGGATGAGTGTCGAAGCAGGTGATCGAGGCAGTGAAAGGAATAAAGAAAGAAACCAAGGACAGGGGTGAGCAGCATAAAACCAAGAGGGGGAAAAGAGAGAGAGAAAAAAAAAAACGAGAAGAAAAAAACAAAACAAAACGTAAACATTCCAATTAAATCACTGACGGAGAGTGACGGTGTTAATTCTGCTATGAAATCACACTTTAAGATGCGATTTGATGCTGGTAAGTTAAACAGATGTTAATGCAAGTTAGTGTGAGTGGATAGGGAAAGGGTGTAGCTGATTCTTATCTGGTGTGAGGTTAATACAGCCACGGAGTGATGTTCGGGTCGCGGTGGAGCTGTCCGTCCACGTACAGCCGGTCCACAGCGATGACAGCGCGGGAGCCCTTCTGGATGAAGCCGCGTCGGATTGGGAAGAGGACCCTGCGTCGTTCCAAGATCTCTTTGGGGAACTGGTCGTTCACGCTGAAGTCCGTTCCTTTTAATTCCCTGCCGCGGCTTTTCACATGTTGCTTTTGTTTGAAGTGGCCGAATTTGGCCACGATAGGACGTGGTCTCCCGGCCGTATCCCGAATGGGGCCGATGCGATGTACCCGATTGAAGACGATGTTCTTCACAGTGTCCTCCGGCAGCTTCAGGTGGGTTTTGATGAAGCTTTTTACCGTGGTCTCCGCGTCCTCTCCAGTGGCTTCTGGAATACCAGAAAATACCAGATTATCACGCATGCTAAGAGCTTGTAGATCAATAACTGTTTCTTTTATTTTTTTATTTTCTCTATTGAGCTGGGTAACATTTTCTGTGAGACAATTCACCGACTCCCTTAGCGTGGCATTTTCAGCAGCAAGCGTTTCCACCTGCTGCTGGCTGAACTCCAGGGATTCTCGCAAGCATTTAAATTCTCGGTGAAGAATCTCCACCAAGGACAGCCTTGCGTTGAAACTGGACAATCGCTTGTCGATTGACTCCAGTATGTCGGCAATATCTTTGCCGGCTGGCGATGTTGAGCCGGGGGAATCTGCCGGGCGTTGTCTTTCCTTTTTTTTTTTTTCTTTTTTTTTTTTTTAATGTAGGCCAGTTTAGTGATACTTTCACGGATCCACTGCACAAAGCACATCAGCAATAGGTGTCTAGGTTATGGACTTATGATTATTCACATAGTGTGGAATTACTTTGGACTGTTCCAACATGTTAATGTTGGTTCTGATAGAAAGGTGTCAGGATAGACAGTGCATCACAGTTTATTGCGTATGGGGCTGCATAGGTGCAGACCAGTGAGGGTGCCCATACTGATACCTGTCTGCCAACGAAAGTGCCAACAACAGGGACATATGCGTATCAGAATATATCAGATCTGGACCACATAGAAATAGAAGAGGGTGCCCTTGTCTGATGAGTCAAATTTTCTTTTACATCAGATAGCTGTGTGTGTGTGCATCGCTTATCATGCACTGTGCGAAGAAACAGTATAATTCTTTGGGCAATGTTCTGCTGGGAAACCTTGGGTCCTGCCATCTATGTGGATGTTTTTTTTTTGTTTTTTTTTGTGTGTCCCGTTTGGATATTTAGCCACCAGAATTGTTGTCTTAAGGCCAAGAAAGATGCCAAGCGGATTTATTTTACCAAGTGGATCATCATGGCCTTGCCATATTGGTCCATTTGATTGACCTTTATTATAATTATGAATTTATTTTATTTTCAGTTGCTACAAACGGGACAGACATGACTGGGGGATAGGACAGGGAGAGAGAATGAAAGAAAGAGAGGGAGAGAAAGAAAACCAAAGGGGAGAAGAGACGGCCGCCAAGGAGTGAGCCGGTGTGTACCCGGACGCCCACCCCCAGACACAAAGAACCACCAACGCACCGACACCTGAGGGAGTCCGCCACTGGCAGGGGAAGTGGTGGTGGGGGGAGATAGGCCTCCAAACCTTGGAGCGTTGTCTTTTCGATGACGGCGTCTCAGGTTTGGCCGGGGAAGCTGCACTCTGAGCCTTCTTCATCACGAGATCCTGAAAGCACTGATCAATATAATCTTGGAGAGCCTCTAAACTCTCCCCGTTGTTCTCCAGGGTGTTGGAGATTATTTAGACAAATATTGTTAGTTATAAGACAATTGATAAGTGTATTTGGTAATACTGAAGCTTAAATGAATTTGTTCAAATCTAAACTACCATTTGCTTTAATTTTCCGCCAAAATCTCCGGCGTCTGACGTCAGTTACAACATGAGTCGCTTACCTTGTCCGTCACTTCCGTCACTTACCTCCGCCACCTCTCACCTTATCTTGCTAATGGTTTCTCACATCTTGCAGGAGCTTTCCTCTCCTCAGGAACTCTCTGCAGGAGGGGGAGATACAGGAGAGGTGGAGGAAGATCTCAGCCTGGGCGTCTATTGTCTTATGTAGTCTGGAAGATGAGTGAATGGTGGGGTGGGTGCAGTTTTCTCTGTGGTGGGGTTGGGTGGACTGTCCCGGGCTCTGTGGGGCCGGGCGGCGCTGCTGCACTGGGCCCCGGTCTGGATGGGCCTGGGCCCCCTTTCCCTGGCGGGTCACGGAGTATGGGGGTGCCTACTGGGGTCAGCGGGGGAGCTGGCCCCAGGGAGGGGTCACTTGCCCCTCCCTTCCTTCCCTCCCCATCTCCAGCTGCCTCCCTCTTCCCGCTCCACCACAACCACCCACACATGCAGGGCCTTGGAGTAGGGGTATGTCACCAGGGTGCAGAGGAGGCATCCCCCCCCCCCCCCCCTCTGTCCCCTTCTGGATGCCTCTGCCTCAATTTTATCCCACAACTTAGACATTCACATTACTCACACTCTCATTACACATACATATAGGATCTTGGGGGTGGGCACGATACACGGAATCCAAAGTACCATCAGGGTGTGCACCTCACCCCTGGCGTCGTTGCCCACCTCTCAATTTTAAATACACGTAGACATTGAGGGCTAGCAGGAGGGACCATGCGCTTACCTGCTGCTCTCTGGCAGGTAGCTCCATGCCCTCCTGGGTTTTAAATGCACCTTAGAACACACATGCATCAACACTACAATGAGCGGGTGGAGGGAGGTTCGGAGTCTTCTCTCACCCCCGTTCTCTGCGGCCTGCTGGAGCGGGAGGGCTAGGAGGAGTTGGCCGTCCGACTGCGGTCTGGAGTGTGGGGCCTCCCTGCTGCTGCGGAGTCGGGGCGGTCTGCCTCCCCCCACCGCAGGGAAAAGGGTAACACCACCTGGGTCTGGGTGCAGTTCCCCCCTCCAGGGGCAAGGGTACCTAGACCCGGTTTGTAGAGTACGCTTGGGGAGTGTGATCGTGTGTACAGCGTCTCTTTATGTCTGTCTCCACGTTGGTTGAGTGTGGAGTAAGTGCATATGAGAACATGAGGGTGGAAATGGATGTTTGTATCTGTGTGTGCCTGTATGTCTGTGTCTATATGTCAGGTTGGGTGTCAGGTGCCACCTCTCTGGGGACATCTTAGGCCCTCCAAGGTATGGAGGCCTATCTCCCCCTACCACCACTTCCCCTGCAAGTCGCGGACTCCCTCAGACATCGGTGCGTTGGTGGTTCTTTGTGTCTAGGGATGGGCGTCCAGGTACACACCGGCTCACCCCTTGGCGACCGCTTATCGGGGCCTGGAGCCTGGGGCTCGCTCGGGCCACTTCGGAGGTGGGGTGCCCCCGGCCTCTCGGCCTGGGGCTCGGTCACTCAGGCACAGCTGGCTGCCGGCGGAGCTCACGGGCGCGTCACTGCAACTCCCCCTGGCTTCTGCTCCGCGGCTGATGAGTGAGCCCTCATCTGGGACTCTCCTCAGCTCTTTCTGGGACAGTGGCGCGGCTGCCCCTCTGTTGGTCTTCCTTGGTCTCTTGTGTTCTGGGGGCCTCTGGATGTCTGGAGTTTTGATCTCCTCCATACCTGCTTCATGCCCTGGAGGACGGGGCTGTGGCCCCCCCACACCCTCTAGCAGATCATTACATGAAGGAACCTTTTAAAAAACAAAAAACAAGCGCGTCCATGCTCACAGGTGTACACACGGGTGATCACACCCACAAACTACACCCTTTTTGGCTCCTACCTCAAAGCACACTGTGTTCTGTTGATCTTATGTGCTGCACAATAATGTTTAATATTTAGTATTTACTGTCATATTCCCATATATCATTGTGATGTTGTTTATTCTATTACTCTTGTTCTCTTCTGCTTTTTTTCTTTTTTCTTTCTCAACAGGTGATCCAGGTGATCGATTTATGCATTGTTTCTCTTTCCCTCTTTCTTTCTCCCCTTCTTTCCTCCAGTCAAGTCTGTCCCGTATTCAGCAAGTGAAAATAAAATAAACAATAAAAGGTGAATCAAATGGACCATTACGGCAAGGCTGGGATGGTCAATTTGGTAAAGTAAATCCGTTGGGCATCTTTCTTTGCCTTTAGACAACAATTCTGATGGCAAACGGGACAGGCAAAAAAAAAAAAAAAAAAAAAAAGGATGTGTTTTGAGTCCCCTCCTGTTTACGCTCTACACATCCGACTGCTCCCCTACCCATCTCTCAAACACCATCATAAAGTTCACGGATGACATCACAGTGGTTGGACTCATCTCAAGGGGGGATGAGTCGGACTACAGAGTCGGACTATGAAGCGCCTTGAGGCGACTTATGTTGTGATTTGGCGCTATATAAATAAAATTGAATTGAATTGAATTGAATTACAGAGATGAGGTCAACAGACTGACTGAGTGGTGTTCAGTTAACAACCTCCAACTGAACACCACGAAAACTAAAGAACTTATCTTGGACTTCAGGAAGGGCAGAGCAGACCCGGCCCCACTTTACATTCACGGGAACTGTGTGGAGAGGGTACACTCCATGAGGTTTCTGGGCGTGCACATCTCTGATGACCTCTCCTGGACTGCAAATACCACGGCGGTGGTTAAAAAGGCCCAGCAGCGTCTCCACTTTCTGAGAGTGCTCAGGAGGAACAACCTGGAGGAGAGGCTGCTGGTGACATTTTACAGAGCCACCATAGAGAGCATCCTAACGTACGGCATAACAACATGGTATGCAGGGTGCTCAGCTGCGGACAGGAAAGTACTGCAGAGGGTCATCAACACAGCCCAGAAGATCACTGGCTGCTCTCTGCCCAGCCTGGAGGTCACTGCAAACTCTCGGTACCTCAGCAGAGCTGGCAATATCATCAAGGACCACTCTCACCCCAGCAATCAACTGTTTGAACTATTACCGTCAGGCCGACGGTACAGGTCACATAAAACCAGGACAAACAGATTCAGGGATAGCTTCTTTCCCAGAGCTATCACCGTAGTAAATAAGCACAAAAACAATTGAACCTGCTTAGCTATACCATACCGTCACTGCCATTATATTATGCTGCTATTCTGTATATATCGTACTTACTATTGTTTGAGTACTTGCGATTGTTTTATTGTACTTTTTATATTTTACATTTATATTTATTATTTATCTTGCACCAAGGGAGTGGCACTCCAATTTCATTATACTCTGTACAATGACAATAAAGGCTATTCTATTCTATTCTATTCTATGTGCAAGGGTCGCTGGGGTCCTGGAGTCTTCGAGGCGGGCGGGGCTCAAGGCCAACCCGGAGAAGTGTGCAGTTACACAGAGGGACGTATACTATTGGAGGTGGGCAGGTGCGTCCGCATCCCAAGACAAAAAGGAGGTGAGTTGGTTCTTGGGGGTGGACGGTTACTACTACTATTGGTTCATGCCCGGCTTTGTGGACCTGACCACCTGAAAGGGTGCCCCACATCTGGTGTGGTGGATGGAGCTGTGCCAGGTGGTGTTTGTGGAGGTGGAGAAAGCTCTTTGAGGGGAACCCCTGCTACACACACCTAACTTCTCCCTCCCTTTTATTCTGCTGACTGACGCTTTGAACAGAGGGCTGGGGCCCGTTTTGTACCAGCAGGTAAGGTGGGTTGACTCGGAGCAGGAGGCCAGGTTTTTGATATGTTTATGATGTGTTTTGATAAATTATGCATTTTCATGTTGTGAGGCATACTGATATACTAACGTTGTTATTGAAATTTTGTGTGAAAATAATGTTTAGTAGTTTTGTGCAGGATACACAGGTTAGTTTGCAGTATTGTGTTAAAATCACAATAAGGGATCGGAAATCAGAGAGGACAGCTGTGAAACATCTGCTGACATCTAAAATCTGTTGTTTAAATCGACAAAGAGCAGCAGGTCAGCTGATCATAGCCTGTACATTGACAGGTTCATGAGTATGTTCCAGGTATGTGGAGGGTGCTCAGGAGATGCTTTTGTCCCATTGTAATGAAAAAGAGGAGAACCTCTTCCACTATGTAGAAGAAACATATTTGGCAGGGGGGAGGTTTGCCTGTGACACCATCCATCATTGCATGCAGTTAGTTTATATTCATATTTATTGATTGACTGTGTATGGAAATATTACTGCTCTTCATCATGCAGTAAATGTTCTTCTCCGTATGAGTGTAAAAGATCCTTGAAGTTTGAACTTTGAGATCCTTCAGTTTGGTGGGCATAAATCTCCATGTTGTGGGTCGTTAATTTATTATTGTTTTCATGACACTATGGATTATCCTTCATATTTATATGTGCAAAGATTTCAACACTGCTTTATGAACTTGTATCTTGGTTTACAACAGATCTATGATTTCTGCGATTTCCTTTGGATTTAACCATAAGCATTGTTGGCTGTAAAATGCCAGCCAACTCTAATGTTCTTTACTGAGAACCATTCAAAAATGTGAAATACATAAAACTGACAAAAACAAACAGTAATATCGTATTCCCCTGTGGTTATGGTAAAGTTCTAGCAACCACAGCTGCCAGTATTTTACAGTAAATCTAACTACATTTTGTAACACATGACACCAGAGAAGACACTAAAATCAAAGGAAGATTATTCTTCTTTTATTTATCAAAATTTATTTTTGATTTCCTGCAAGAGCAACTTCTGTAATTCTGTCACCAACACATATTTTCAAGAAGTCAAGCAGAGCCCTGGCTTCATGCCATCCCTTAAACCAAAAGAGAAAAAACAAAGAAATACTGAAATTTTATGAAGGGGTTGGGATCTCATTTGTCAGACTGTCCTGTGACCAGAGACACTAAAACTTTCACAACATATAAATATCAGATTCTTTCCATTTCAGGACCACAGACAGCGATGATGTTTCCTCCTGACTGTTGGTGCTGATATGAAGTGTTGGTTTGTGGTTGATGTGGATTTGCTGCTCATGTGAATCCTCCCACAGTGTTTCATTAGCAGCTGTAACCACAGTGACTCTGATAAAACAGGAATTAGCAGAATCCATCTGATATGAAGCTGTGCTTTGAATACCACTTCCCTCCTCTTTGAAGAGTAGTCAGATATCTGTGTTCAGGTTTTTGTACAGCCTCTTCTACACTTTGTATCACTGTGTTTCTAGAGCACAGTAGTAGAGAGCTGTGTCTGCCAGGGTTAGGGCTGCTATGGTCAGATTAGTTGATGTAGAAGATGTTTGGGTTTTATAACGTTTATCAGGAATATATTGACGATCACTCCGAGATCTTGCTCCTTTCCAGAGTATAAACTGAGGAGCTTGAAGGTCAGAATCATGTCTGTACCAGTGAAGGTAAACTATGTCATCACTCGTCTCATAGCTACATGTGAGTTTGACAGATTCTCCTTCTGTTTCAGTGACTTCAGGTTGTTGAGGAGTGATTGAGTCTCCAGCTGTTAGTCCTGGAAAAAGAAAGAAGAAAAGTAGTGAAATGCAGTCTGTATATCTGCTTAATGCAGCAGCTTCAACTAAACTTTAATCCCTGTTCTTAAACTCACCTATAATGTGAGATAGAAGCAAAAAGAGGTGCAGCAACATGTCTTTGGAGTTATTAAAGCCAGACAGACAGCACATGAACAATGTTCTTCCACTGCAGCACAATGACCAACAAATAATGTCATTGGATGAGCTCAACTTTAGTGGGCGGGGCCGAGTTTAATTCCTGAGCCAATCAAACAGTTCTGTGCTTCCACAGCAGCTCTGTCTCTGTCTCTGATCTTTACTGCTTCATTTCTCTGTTGTCTTTGTCATCAGTCCAATGACACAAGAATCAGAGGTTTAACAGTGTGTGGCTCCCTCTAGTGGATGTTGTGGAGTATTCTGTTGTCTTTGCTCCAAAGGTTTTTGTACAGAGTTTTGCTGTTTCCTGTCACTGTGGGCTGCAGAGCACAGTAGTACACAGCAGAGTCAGACAGCTGAAGCTTCTGGATCTTCAGATTGACTCGATTTCTCTCCTTGTCCAGTGCAGCAGTCAGTCGAGGGTTTGGGGGGGTTGCTCTCAGCACACTCGGCTCACTCGTATCAGTGATGAGGAGAAGGAACTGAGGAGCTGATCCAGGATCCTGTCGATACCACTGGAGATTCTGGGCTTGAACTGAATAGTTACAGGACACAG
The DNA here is from genome assembly GCF_964374335.1 of Astatotilapia calliptera. Classification (NCBI taxonomy): domain Eukaryota; kingdom Metazoa; phylum Chordata; class Actinopteri; order Cichliformes; family Cichlidae; genus Astatotilapia; species Astatotilapia calliptera. Next base: position 1,018,342 of record NC_137439.1, on the reverse strand, counting down.
TAACTGTACGGCCCTCTGATGAAAACACTTCAGCACTGCTGGCAGTAATATCATCTTCCAAGCTGTTACCTGCTGATGAAACAACATGTTATATTTACAGCTCTGTTCCACAGTCACATGTCCATCATTGGAAAAACACAGTGAGCTCAAAGAAAGTCCAAACTGGATCTGTAACGCTGTAAACATGTCTTTGAATTTCAGGTGTTCCTGTCAGAAACATACGTACCTACGAGAGCTGCAAAGATCCAGATCACAGCCAGTTTTTCCATGTTTCCAGAGGAGAAATGTTGGAAGTGATGTTCACTGGGAGTTAGCTGTGAGTGGTCTGATGTTCACAGCTGGAGTCAGACAGGTTTCTGCAGTCAGGAGGAGGAGCTGCTTTTGCTCTCATGTGATGTGATGCTGCTTTTAAAGTTTTCCTGCTTCAATTTGTTCACACAGAGCATCTGGTTCTTCTCTCTGTGGTGTCTGAGCCAAAGAACATCCACTAAACACTCACGTCTGGGCTCCACTTTGAAAATAAAACGTTACATTTATGTAAATCTGTAAAAAATAAACATTTACAGCTTGTGTAATAATAAATATAACACTGAGAAAACTGTTGGAGTCAGATTTGAAAGACCTGAAAACTAACGCAGTGACACAGATGAAGGAGATTTTGCTCCTTTTATTTGATACAGCAGCCGAAAAAGAAGCTGCTGCAGTTTCTGCTCTTTTGTCTTTGATATTTTTGTATGAGTATGATGGATTTGTTTAGTTGTGTATTAAAAATTAAATGAAAGTCAGCACTGAAAGCTAAACAGTCAAAATAATTTCCTTTGTTTTTATTCCACAGCCTGCATGGAGCTTCAGTCATTCATGGATCTGTTTTCTCTTCTCACTGCAGCCTTGCTGCTCACAATCATTTATTCATTTACTGCAACAAACTGAGATATCCTTCCACTGCCACGCAGATGACTGCCTAATTTACCTTCCTTTAACACCTAATAATCCAGGCTCCATACAACTCCTTTTAAACTACCTTGAAGAGGTCAAAGCTTGGATGGCTCTGAACTTTTTGAGCTTCAATGACAGCAAAACAGAAGTAATTACATCCAGCACTAATAATAACTCGTGCAATCCGCTTATTAATTGTGGTTGACTTGGGTCATACATCGAACAGCATGTCACAAATCTGGGAGTCATTGTGGACTCGGATTTTAAATATAATGAACAAATCAGTTCTGTGTCGTCTCTTAACTGGTACACACAGGCATCAACATATCTCACCTGTCCTCTCTTCACTGGCTTCCTGTTTATCTCAGAATTAATTTCAAAGTCCTAACGTTGGCTCGTAAATGCCTAAATGGTCTTGCTCCTACATACCTTTCTGATACCTTTGCCAGGTCTCTCTTGGAAACGAGAATTTTAATCTCAGTGAGATTTTTAACTGGAAAAATAAAGGACTAATAATATACTTCAGCCTCATATTCCCTTAGATCAGCCGTCCGGCTGCTTTTGGTTGTCCCCAAAAACTAGACTGGAACTTGGAGGAGAACGAGCTTTTTCAGTTGAGGCTCCCAAACCTGGAAAACGTTGCCTTCAAATATCAGACGGCCATCTTTGCTTCCAGCTTTTAATTCTCTTTTGAAACAGGATCAAGGATGCCAATGTTCACATTTTGGACAGAGAGGACAGATGGTTTGAAAGAGGAGTGAAAGAAGCATCTATGTCCACTGTGAGCAACCATCTTTGAACAGAGGCGGGGTTTACGACACCAACTCTCTGCCATCTATAATCCAGTTTTGAGATCCCTTCCCAGACGCCTTAACGCCCACTCACATCCTGGGCCATCTGACCTCAGGAATTCGCATGATAAGGTGGGGCCAGGTTTCACAATGAGCTCACCCGAAACTCTGGCTGATTGGGACCCACACCCAGTTTCCCACCTTGGCTCAGGCGATTAGAGGATCATCAGGGGGTCCTTTTGTCCCTCTGTGGGGGGTTACTCCCACTAGGTTTATATCTGGGACTCTCCACCATTTGACCTTAGAACTGAAGAAGCTTCTCGGATGAGAGGTGAAACGTCTTCAAGCAACTTAAAGAAGTCCAGACGCTTTTCTTTGCAAGCTCCTTTGGTCTCTTTTGAAACACATCTTTTCTTTCAATAGTGTTTGGACCGGTGTGAGCTGATGTAATCTTTTTATTCTCTTTGTTTTATTTTATGTGAGTGTTTATCTTTTATCTTTGTGAAGCACTTTGGGCAAACTTTCTGTTTTTTAAATGTGCTTTAAAAATAAATTGGATTTGGACTGCCACAAAATTTGACTTTAACCAGGAACAAAAGGTAGCTATTGTCTACTGCCGGAAGCTCACCATGTGACACAGGCGGAAGTAAACAAACAAAGGCGTCATTACCGTCCCACGTGTGTGTGCCTGAGCACAGAGACTGTTGTGTTGTTGTTGTGTGTGAGCTGCGGCAGCAACGATGCCTTCAGTTCAGTATCTGAGAGAGTTCATCAACGAGCGACTAACTGCTGCTGCTGAACAAATATTCTTGGAGTTTGAAAAAACGATCGTCCAGTACGAGGAAGAGATCGACCGTCAGCGCAGACTGCTGGATATCACCTGGAAACCCCAAATCAAGCTGCACAGGACAGGTGAGTGTCCCTCTGAGGGAGGATCCTGATCACAGCTCTGCGGGACGTTTCTGATTGTGAGGACTTTTTGATGTGAGCTAACAAAGAGCAAACAGAGGACAGGACTGCGCTGCGCTCCATGCAAACAGCAGGCGCTGAAATCAGCCTGGATTTCTCTCTTAATTATTTAGTGAAACAAAGTTAGGATCAGGAGATTTGTGAGTCTGGTTCAGAGAGGGACCGATGTGCCGAAAAGCTCCCGGAAGTGTCGTGTCCACCCTGGGTCGTTTCCTCCCCGCTCTGTCCCGCTTTTCCTTTCTATTGAATAATTCTTGTAAAGCTTTGAAATCAGGCCGGATTTGAGCATTTTATTCAACCTGAATTCATCACTGAATGAGTTTGTTTAGGCGGAATCATTTTAAACAGCTTCATGTGTCCTGTGAAACTTGTGAAAGTTGCAAACATCATAAATAAAAAAAAAAGGATCCAGTTGAAGTCTTTCACGTGGCAGCAACACTTCATTTGGTTCTTGCTGCTTCAGTTTTCTAATATGAGAATATTAATGATGAGAGAGATGAGGATGATGAGGATGAAGTACAATTTTGTAAATGTCTAGTCGAGCAAAATCTAGTGTGGACAAATGTCGGAAACATAATATTGATCTGGAATAATAAATCATTTTAATTTGTTTTCTCTTCATATATATATATATATATATATATATATATATATATATATATATATATACATACATACATACATACATACAGTGGGGCAAAAAAGTATTTAGTCAGCCACCGATTGTGCAAGTTCCCCCACCTAAATTGATGACAATCGAAATAAAGGATGTTGTTTGTGGATGAGTCTGGAAGCAGGTGATCGAAGCAGTGAAAGAAAGTAAAAAAGAAAGAAATCAAGGACAAGGGTTAGCAGCATAAAAACAAGAGGGGGAAAAGGAGGGTGGGGGACGAGAAGAAAAAAAACCGGAAACACTAAACCATTAAATCACTGACGGAGAGTGACGGTGTTAATTCTGCTATGAAATCACACTTTAAGATGCGATTTGATGCTGGTAAGTTAAACAGATGTTAATGCAAGTTAGTGTGAGTGGATAGGGAAATGGTGTAGCTGATTCTTATCTGGTGTGAGGTTAATACAGCCACGGAGTGATGTTGGGGTCTCGGTGGAGCTGTCCGTCCACGTACAGCCGGTCCACAGCGATGACAGCGCGGGAGCCCTTCTGGATGAAGCCGCGTCGGATTGGGAAGAGGACCCTGCGTCGTTCCAAGATCTCTTTGGGGAACTGGTCGTTCACGCTGAAGTCCGTTCCTTTTAATTCCCTGCCGCGGCTTTTCACATGTTGCTTTTGTTTGAAGTGGCCGAATTTGGCCACAATAGGACGTGGTCTCCCGGCCGTATCCCGAATGGGGCCGATGCGATGTACCCGATTGAAGACGATGTTCTTCACAGTGTCCTCCGGCAGCTTCAGGTGGGTTTTGATGAAGCTTTTTACCGTAGTCTCCACGTCTACTCCAGCGGCTTCTGGAATACCAGAACATACAAGATTATTACGCATGCCACAAGCTTGTAGATCAATAACTGTCTCTTTTATTTTTTTATTTTCTCTATTTAGCTGAGTAACATTGTCTGTGAGACATTTCACCGACTCCCTTAGCGTGGCATTTTCAGCAGCGAGCGTTTCCACCTGCTGCTGGCTGTACTCCAGGGATTCTCGACATCTTTTCGACAACGGCGTCTCAGATTTGGCCGGGGAAGATGCACTTTGAGCCTTCTTCATAACGAGATCCTGGAAGCACTGATCAATGTAATTTTGGAGAGCCTCTAAACTCTCCCCGTTGTTCTCCAGGGTGTTGGAGATGATTTGGACAAGTATTGTTAGTTATAAGACAATTGATAGGTGCATTTGGTAATACTGAAGCTTAAATGAATTTATTCAAATCTAAACTACCATTTGCTTTAATTTTCTGCCAAAATCTCCGGCGTCTGATGTCAGTTACAACATGAGTCGCTTACCTTGTCCGTCACTTCCATCACTTACCTCCTCTTTTCACTCCCACATTGGGTTGGCAGCTGCGGGGGTTTGGCCATTCCTCTGCAGATGATCTGTTAGCTGTTTGACAACTACTCTTTCAAGGATCTTTGAAACGAAAGGAAGGTTGGAGATTGGCCTATAATTAGCTAAGACTGCTGGGTCTAGAGATGCTTTTTGAGTAAAGGTTTAACTACAGCCAGCTTGAAGGCCTGTGCCCTGTACCAACACAGAGCGGAGCAGCTATCTGAACGCTACCCCAACAGAGGTCGATTATCTTGGTAATAATTTCACCTCCTCACTACGTACAACTCTGGATACTGTAGCTCCTGTGAAAACTAAGGTCTCTAATCAGAAGTACCTGACTCCGTGGTATAATTCTCAAACACGTACCCTAAAGCAGATGACTCATAATCTGGAGAGGAAATGGCGTGTCACAAATTTAGAGGATCATCATTTAGCCTGGAGAAATAGTTTGCTGCTTTATAAGAAAGCCGTCTGCAAAGCCAGAACATCTTACTATTCATCACTGATTGAAGAAAATAAGAACAACCCCAGGTTTCTCTTCAGCTCTGTAGCCAGGCTGACAAAAAGTCAGAGCTCTGTTGAGCCAACCATCCCTTTAACGTTAACTAGTAATGACTTCATGAACTTCTTCACAAATAAAATTTTTATCATTAGAGAAAAAATTACCAGTAATCATCCCACAGATGTAATATTATCTACAGCTACTCTTAGTACCATTGATGTTAAGTTAGACTCTTTTTCTCTAATTGATCTTTCTGAGTTAACTTCAATAATTACTTCCTCCAAACCATCAACGTGTCTTTTAGATCCATTCCTACAAAACTGCTCAAAGAAGTCCTGCCATTAATTAATTTTTCGATGTTAAATATGATCAACCTATCTCTAATGATCGGCTATGTACCACAGGCCTTCAAGCTGGCTGTAGTTAAACCTTTACTCAAAAAGTATCTCTAGACCCAGCAGTCTTAGCTAATTATAGGCCAATCTCCAACCTTCCTTTCATATCAAACATCCTTGAAAGAGTAGTTGTCAAACAGCTAACAGATCATCTGCAGAGGTTTATTTGAAGAGTTTCAGTCAGGTTTCAGAGCTCATCACAGCACAGAAACAGCTTTAGTGAAGGTTACAAATGATCTTCTTATGGCCTCTGACAGTGGACTCATCTCTGTGCTTGTCCCTTAGACCTCAGTGCAGCATTCGATACTGTCGACCATAATATCCTATTAGAGCGATTAGAACATGCTGTAGGTATTACAGGTACTGCACTGCAGTGGTTTGTATCATATCTATCTAATAGACTCCAGTTTGTACATGTAAATGGAGAGTCCTCTTCACACACTGAGGTTAATTATGGAGTTCCACAGGGTTCAGTGCTAGGACCAATTCTGTTTACATTATACATGCTTCCCTTAGGCAGCATCATTAGAAGACATAGCATACATTTTCACTGCTATGCTGATGACACCCAGCTCTATCTGTCCATGAAGCCAGATAACACACACCAATGAGTTAAACTGCAGGAATGTCTTAAAGACATAAAGACCTGGATGGCCGCTAACTTTCTGCTTCTTAATTCAGATCAAACTGAGGTTATTGTACTCGGCCCTGAAAAGCTTAGAAATATGGTATCTAAGCAGATTCTTACTCTGGATGGCATTACCTTGGCCTCCAGTAACGCTGTGAGGAACCTTGGAGTCATTTTTGACCAGGACATGTCCTTCAACGCACATATTAAACAAATATGTAAGACTGCTTTCTTCCATTTGTGCAACATCTCTAAAGTTAGAAATATCCTGTCTCAGAGTGACGCTGAAAAACTAGTTCATGCATTTATTACTTCCAGGCTGGACGACTGTAATTCATTATTATCAGGATGTCCTAAAAACTCCCTGAAAAGCCTTCAGCTGATCCAAAATGCTGCAGCAAGAGTCCTGACAGGGACTAGAAAGAGAGAGCAGATTTCTCCTGTTTTGGCTTCCTGTTAAATCCAGAATTCAAAATCCTGCTCCTCACATACAAGGTCTTAAATAATCAGGCCCCATCTTATCTTAATGACCTTGTAGTACCATATCACCCTATTAGAGCACTTCGCTCTCGCTCTGCAGGCCTACTTGTTGTTCCTAGAGTATTTAAAAGTAGAATGGGAGGCAGAGCCTTCAGTTTTCAGGCCCCTCTTCTGTGGAACCAGCTTCCAGTTTGGATTCAGGAGACAGACACTATCTCTACTTTCAAGATTAGGCTTCAAACTTTCCTTTTTTCTAAAGCATATAGTTAGGGCTGGACCAGGTGACCCTGAATCCTCCCTTAGTTATGCTGCAATAGACGTAGGCTGCCGGGGGATTCCCATGATGCATTGAGTTTTTCCTTTCCAGTCATCTTTCTCACTCACTATGTGTTAACAGACCTCTCTGCACTGAATCATATCTGTTATTAACCTCTGTCTCTCTTCCACAGCATGTCTTTATCCTGTCTTCCTTCTCTCACCCCAACCGGTCGCAGCAGATGGCACGCCCCTCCCTGAGCCTGGTTCTGCCAGAGGTTTCTTCCTGTTAAAAGGGAGTTTTTCCTTCCCACTGTTGCCAAAGTGCTTGCTCATATGGGGTCATATGATTGTTGGGTTTTTCTCTGTATCTATGAAGCGCCTTGAGGTGACTTTTGTTGTGATTTGGCGCTATATAAATAAAATTAAATTGGTACATAGCTGATTATTAGAGATCGAACCATTAATTAATGGCAGGACTTCTTTGAGCAGTTTTGTAGGAATGGGGTCTAAAAGACATGTTGATGGTTTGGAGGAAGTAATTATTGAAGTTAACTCGGAAAGATCAATTAGAGAAAAAGAGTCTAAATGAATATCAATGGTACTGAAAGTAGCTGTAGATAATATTACATCTGTGGGATGGTTGAGTAATTTTTTCTCTAATGGTTTAAATTTTATGTGTGAAGAAGTTCATGAAGTCATTACTAGTTAACGTTAAAGGGATGGTTGGCTCAACAGAGCTCTGACTGTTTGTCAGCCTGGCTACAAAGCTGAAGAGAAACCTGGGGTTGTTCTTATTTTCTGCAATCAGTGATGAATAGTAAGATGTTCTGGTTTTGCGGAGGGCTTTCTTATAAAGCAACAAACTATCTTCAACATCAGCTCGTAGTTTAATGTGTGTCTATCCTTACTGCTGCACTTTTGCTGGTTTTCACAGTATATTTCCTCCCATGTGTTTTTCTTGTATAATTTCTTTGTCTTGTCTCCTTTTGTCTCTCCAGACGTCCCACAGCAGCATGTCTGTAAGGAGGAGCTTCTCACTGACCAGCAGCTCTGTAACTGGGAGAGTCTCAACCAGAAGGAATCAGAGCTTCCTCATATTAACGAGGAACAGGAGCAACTTTGCAGCAATCAGGAGAGAAGACAGGTTATACTGAAGGAGGAGACTGATACCTTCATGGTGACTGCTGATTATGAGGAAAGTGACCACAGTGAACCAGAACAAAAGAGTAACCAGCTTCTCTCTCACAGCTCTGCTGTAGGTGAGAGCCAATATCAGGAAATAAGGAAGAAGTTTGATTCAGGATCAGCTGGAAATGGAAACAAAAGTCACAACAATGCAGAATATCCACCTACCTCAGGAAGTCAATGTAACTCTGATAAACGTAAAAAGTCCTCAAACTGTGATGTTTGTGGAAAAGCCTTTAAGTATGATTATATAATGAGAAGGCATTATCGAGTCCACACAGGTGAGAGGCCGTTCTCTTGTAAAATGTGTGGGAAAACGTTTATATCTGCTAGTTCTTTGTTGAAGCACACAAAAACTCACTCAGGTGTTAAGCCATTTTGTTGCACAACTTGTGGGAAAAGGTTTTCATATAACAGTGATTTACTGAAACACACAAGATCACACACTGGGGAGAAACCATATCATTGTGCAACATGTGGCAAAGTGTTTGGATATAGTAGTTCTTTATTGACGCATATGAGAATGCACACAGGTGTGAAGCCATATAATTGTAAAACATGTGGGAAGACGTTCAAACGTAACTGTCATTTAACGGAGCACATAAGAACTCACACAGGTGAGGAACTCAGGACTTAGAACTCTTATTGTCAATGTACAGTTGCTTGCACACTGAAATTTTGAAGCAATACCACATAGTGTGAAAATAAAGAAAACAATATACAAGGAAGAAGAAGAACAGACAATATAAGAACACTATGTACACTATAAACATGATGTAGACGTCATAATAAAACATTGTAAATAATAAATAAGGGTGGAAGGGCTATGGTCATTAAGGGATGGAGATTGCACATATAGCTGAAATATTGCACAGCAGGAGCAGAATATTGTACGGAAACAAAAAGAAACTCACAAAGCAGCAGAAAGCTGTCCTTCTCAACTACATAAACCGGGGCCATGCCTTTACAAATGTAATGTGAGACGGCTCCTGTGATTTGTTTATGGCGCTGGGACGTTTTCTCATGAGGGCCTTGTGTGAAAGACTGCTGTATCTTCCGCTGGTATAGTTTTTATTTTCCCAACTTGCTCCCGTCGTTCCACAACTTGGTTTAGCTTGGATTTTCTGGATTCTTGAGTATTCTTTTTTGTGGACCTTCTATAAGTGATAGAAGAGATTTGTTGTGTTGCCATCGGGTGCAGGAATAGTTTTATAGCATAGCTAAATAGGCGTCTTCTGCTCCGTGTTGGTGCTGTTGAACCCAGTGGCTTTGTTGTCAAAGATGTGAAAAAAGGTTCAAAACCAGAACACAGTTGTGGCGCCATATGAGAACTCACACTGAGAGGTGTATTTTGACACAAGGTTAATTGCTCAGCTGTGTTGAGCTAAAAGTCAGAGGTTTGTGTCACAAAAGTAGCTGTTTTTATCTAATTCGCTGTGGTAACTTACACTAATAACCTGGTCAGGAGCAGGTAATGTGTTCAGAGTTTCACTTTAAAAGTGACTGTGCTGTTATACCTCATTCAAATCTGCTGCTAAATCTCTTTAACACTGATTAAATTGTAGCAATTAGAACACACAACACAAGAAAGTAATACAATTAATTTAGATTTGCCACAAGCTAAAGCAAATCTTTTCTTAGTTTTTGCTGCTGTAAGTTTCAGGTCTCTAATGTGCAGTTGTTCCCTTAAATATCATCTTCGCCTCTGTCAGTGTGTCCCAGGGTGGCTGTGGCTACAATGTAGCTGCCATCACCAGTGTGTGAATGTGTGTGTGAATGGGTGGATGACTGGATATGTAAAGCGCTTTGGGGTCCTTAGGGACTAGTAAAAGTGCTATATAAATATAGGCCATTTACCATTCATAATCTACCCCTCAGGTTAGAAGTCTTTTTAGAGAAAACAGTGTCTAAGTAGAGAGTTTCTAAAGGTTCAGAGTTAAACCACCTTAACGCAGTAGTATACCTGCTGTAACGGTCATTTTTCTCACCACCACGACCGTTTTTTACAGAAACTTGTTGTACACCCACTGTTACGGCGCAGGAAGCCTCTGCATTATTGTCCTGAACAGTCAGATCAGCCTGATGTCTTCAGCTGTCAGACTGCGATGTGATCAATTTTTAATGTTTTTATTTGTTGTTGTTTTGTCTTTTCAGTTTTTTGATACACCTGGAAATCTACTGTGTTGTTGAATTAAAGTTAGAATTTTACAATTATGTTATAAACCAAAAATGCACAACAGCTGTTTGTTTTCATTCTTTGTTTTTTATCCACCCAAAACTCAAACATGACGGCCAACCTAACCACTGTGGTGATCACTGAGTAAGGGAGCAGGTTGGCCGTCTATCACAGGTCTAACAGAGACAGAATATTCACACTCACACGTTTGCATGTGTGATTTTAAGTTTGACTTTTTTGATCTCACAGGCAAAACTGTGTTACAGCAGCAGGATGAGAATGAGTAAAAAATGTGCAGTATACAATAAACAACAAATAACAGAGTTAAAATAGAAGTGCCAGGTAAGGGTCTAATACTATGAGATGCAACAGGAATGTAAGACTGGCATTGTGTAAGATACTCATGAGTTAAATAACAACTAAAAAAGTACAACTACATTTGTACAGTCAAAGGGAAACTAGTCCAATGTTCTTCTCACAGTTTCAGTCTCGTAGAGTAGTGATGTGTCGGTTGCGAACGAAACAGCTCTTAGAGCCGGATCTTTGACGTGAATGACGCGAGCCATGTTTTTTTTTTTTTTTTAGAGACAAAGCACATACAAGCTCCAAAACACGTACAAAACACAACAGACGTGCTCCAGGATGCTAGGCACAGTGTTGAGCTTTTGTTACGTAGTGGCTACACAAGCCAGAAAGTACCAATGACCGGATTTGGTGTGTGGTAGTAACAGGTAAATGAACATTTTTTCTTTAATTATTTGAATATAACTATACACACATGCTTTCATGCTTTCAATTGTGTAATTTAAGTGATCTAGGTAGCTCTGTTTTGGAAGTTCAGTTAACGCTAGAAATGTGTTTTGGAGTTTGTACCTGCTCTGTCTCTAAATAAAACCACTTTTTTTACATTAGTAATTCCTTTAGTGCATAATTTTATATTGTTGTTAATAATAAATTATTTAAAGCAACAAAACAACCTGAAGAGCCGGTTGGGAGCTGAAAGAGCCGGCTCTCTAAAAAGAGCCGGAAATCCCATCACCACGGTAGAGAAGTAATAATAATAATAATAGTACATTTTATTTGTGGGCGCCTTTCAAAAACCCAAGGTCACCTTACAAAAGAACAAAATTAATAAAGGGAGCAATAGTCATAAAATACATAAAATAAGTTAAAATTGCAAAACAGAACTTGACAGCAGATAAAATCAGCACTAAAGTGAATAAACCAGTTTGAACAGATGTGTTTTGAGCTGTGACTTAAACACAGGAAGAGAGTTTTTATTTCTTATGGCTTGAGGAAGAGAGCAACTGAAGGCTCTGTTCCCCATGTTCCGAGGGACCACTGTACTATATTTCACTGGCAAATATTGGAAGGACCCACAGAATTTGGTCCTGATGAAAAGTGGAGGAGTGCATCGATCAGACACTGAAATGAAAAATGTAGAAAGAAGAGAGAAAATAATAGGCCTTAACGCTTTCCATCAATGTGATCAAACAAGTAAAGACTGTAATTCTGACTGGAGAGAAGTTTAACAGTGTGTGGCTCCCTCTAGTGGATGCTGTGGAGTATTCTGTTGTCTTTGCTCCAAAGGTTTTTGTACAGAGTTTTGCTGTTTCCTGTCACTGTGGGCTGCAGAGCACAGTAGTACACAGCAGAGTCAGACAGCTGAAGCTTCTGGATCTTCAGAGGAACTGATCTGATGCTGGAATCCAGTGTGGATGAAAATCTGTCTCCAGCCTCGTTTTCCCCCTCACCAACTTTAAAGCGACTCAGGATGAATTTGGGGCTGTTGTTTCCATCCTGTTTGTACCAGAAGAGATAATTAGTTGTTGTACTGCTGTTATAGAGACAGTGAAGTGTCACTGTGCCTCCTGCAGCAGCAGTCTCTTCTCCTTTTGCTTGCAGCACGTTGTCTTTTTGTGCTCTGCATTCTGTAAAACACCAACAAACAGTATCAGTGTGCTGTTAAAGAATCACGTCAATGTTGATATCAAAGAAACAGAGTTGTGTTCATACCGAGGCACATAGCAGCCAGCAGCACTGAGATGAACAGAGGCGTCATATCTGCAGTGTAGAGTAACTGTGAGCTACAGCAAGTATAAAGAAGCTGTGATCTCTCTGTTTAGTCTTCATCAACACTAAGTTGGTGGATTAGAAGGAGGAGCCTGATCACAGTGACAGGACTCATTCACAGCCCTGTGTTATTCCCCCTGCTGACAGCTTCACACTCAGCACGTCTTTCTGCTGCTCTGCTTTGCTTGGAGATCTTGCAGCAGGAAGTCTATAAAGTGAAATCTATCCGTTGGTAGTTTGATCTACCTCTCCTTCAATGCACATGTTGAAGAGTCCCTGGATAAGACTGATGTTCACAGCTGTTCTTTCTGTCAGCTCCAACCTGTCTGATTGTTCTCCTCTGAGCTCTCTCATCACCAAACTAATGCTCACCGGTTTTAGTTTCACACAATGCAACAATGCTTATGGCAAAAGGATAATTTGTTTTTGATGGATCTGTTTTCTCTTCGCACTGTAGCCTTGCTGCTTAGAATCTGTTCATTTACTGCAACGGTGAGTTTAAAAATGTACACATAGGAACTAAAGGCAACACGTGTGCTCTGCCGGAAGCTCACCACGTGACACCAGGCGGAAGAAAACAAAGGAAAGGCGCTAATACCGTTAGCTTTCCACGTGTATGTGCCTGAGCACAGGGACTGTTGTGTTGTTGTTGTGTGTGAGCTGAGTGTGTGAGCTGAGTGTGTGAGCTGCGGCAGCAACGATGCCTTCAGTTCAGTATCTGAGAGAGTTCATCAACGAGCGACTAACTGCTGCTGCTGAACAAATATTCTTGGAGTTTGAAAAAACGATCGTCCAGTACGAGGAAGAGATCGACCGTCAGCGCAGACTGCTGGATATCACCTGGAAACCCCAAATCAAGCTGCACAGGACAGGTGAGTGTCCCTCTGAGGGAGGATCCTGATCACAGCTCTGCGGGACGTTTCTGATTGTGAGGACTTTTTGGAGATGTGAGCTAACAAAGAGCAAACAGAGGACAGGACTGCGCTGCGCTGCATTCAAACAGCAGGCGCTGAAATCAGCCTGGATTTCTCTCCTGATTATTTAGTGAAACAAAGTTAGGATTAGAAGATTTGTGAGTCTGGTTCAGAGGGGGGCCCATGTGCCGAAAAGCCCCCGGAAGAGTCAGGGTTGGACTCGGTCCAGGGCCGTTTCCTCCCCGCTCAGTCCCTCTCTTCCTGTTTGAAATCAGGCCGGATTTAAGCATTTTATTCAACCTGATTTATATAGCACCAACTCAAAATAGCCGCCTCAAGCCACTTTATATTGTAAAGTATGGGTCCTGCAGTAATACAAGGAAACCCCAGCAATCATATGACGCAATTTGAGCAAGCGCTTTGGTGACAGTGGGACGGAAAACCAACCTTTTAACAGGAAGAGACCTCCAGCAGAACCAGGCTCAGGGAGGGGCGGCCATGTGGGAGTGAGGGGAGGAAAACAGGACAAAGACAGCTGTGGAAGAGAGCCAGAGATTAATAATTAGTAGTTGTTGTAATAATAATCATAATGATGATAATAACGACCAATGATTGAGAAAGCTAGAGATGATGATGATGATGATGATGATGAAGTAAAACAGTGTTTAATTGGAAAGTGTTGGAAACATAATATGAGCTGCAATAATAAAATGTGTTTGGTGATTTATCTGCAGGCTGTTTCTCTTTTAACATCTTTAGAATTTTCTTCAGTTTACTATTTCGTCCCCATTTTTCTATTCAGCACCACAAAACTGTCAGGTGGTTCAGCCGAATTAAAATAAATAACGTCCCTTTGATTGTCTGCAGTGCAGATCACATTATTTTCTGTTTGATTGTTTTTTGGAAATTGTAATAATTGTGTTCTAACGGTAAATATTTCTGTTTTTATTCTTCAATGTAGTATGTAAACACAGAAAAATACAAATATAAATGCATAAAGTATTGTAGAGAGTACAAAAAAATGATTATTTTGGGATTTTAATTAATATTTTATTTGATTACACCACCTGACAATTATTAGCTCACACTATGAGAGTTGCTTGTTTGTGTGTGTGTGTGTGTGTGTGTGTGTGTGTGTGTGTGTGTGTGTGTGTGTGTGTGTGTGTGTGTGTGTGTGTGTGTGTCCTCCCCCTTTGGGCTTGATGAGGCGTTTCCAGGGTTGGCAGGGAAACTGGACTCACCTAACTGCATTGTGTAACTCTGGTGAAGGAGGTTGTTTTTCGGGAGTTGGGTTTTGCCCTTTAGTTCCAGTCAAAGGAACTTTTATTTCTTCAACATACCAAGACATTTCAGATAATTTCATGCTGGTACCATGGAAGGTCTTCACTGTGAGTGAAGACACAACCATCGCCAAAGTAAACCACGGGAGGACCTAAAGGAAACTGGTAGCAACAAACTTGATCTGATGCTTAAATCTCCATTAATCAGCAAAATATGGACATTTTAAAGAATCTAACAAAGGCAAAGTGGCTAAAGCTAAAGCTAGCCAGAGCTCGGAGCCGGCAGCCTCGGTATGTCCTGTTATTTTAACTGACATTATACACATGCTGTAAAATAATGGAAGTACCTGTAGTTTGTTTGTATTTCTATAAATAAATTCAAATTTTATTTGTCACATACACAGTACGATATGCAGTGAAATGCTTAGACATCTGCTCGTGACCTAAATTAAAAGACTGAATAGGATAGGAAATAAATCTGAAAATTAAAATGAAGGGTAAATTTAACTAGGAAAGAATAAAATAAAATAGAACAATAAGAGCAGCAGTACAAGTAATGAAAGAAATGTAATGTCCAGCGTTGTGCAATCCACATATTTAAGTGTCTTGTGTAGTGCAAATATAATAATAATAATGGATTGGATTTATACAGCGCTTTTCAAGGCACCCAAAGCGCTTTACAATGCCACTATTCATTCACTCTCGCATCCACACACTGGTGGAGGCAGCTGCAGGTGTAGCCACAGCTGCCCTGGGGCAGACTGACAGAGGCGAGGCTGCCATATCGCGCCATCGGCCCCTCTGGCCAACACCAATAGGCGGTAGGTGAAGTGTCTTGCCCAAGGACACAACGACCAGGACAGAAAGAGCTGGGGAGCAAACTGGCGACCTTCCGGTTATAGATACGCTTCCCAACCCCCTGAGCCACGGTCGCCCCTAAATATGCTTAAAAGTGATTTATTTAAGTGACCTGTGACTAAGTGAGTGATTTGATTAGATGACCAGGCAGTGTAGTTGTGCAGTGGCCACTAGTGTAAACAAATGTCCAGAATGTCCAGTGTGTGTGTAAGAACCACATGTGTGGGTCAGTACTGTGTGGTGGTGTGACCGAGAGACCGTATCGCCTGCGGGAAGAAGCTCCTCCTCAGTCTCTCTGTGTTGGTCTTCAGGGAGCGGAATCACTTTCTTGACCCTCGGCACAGAGGGTCAAGAGACCCTCGGCACAGGGTCTCTTGTGCCGAGAGAACAGAGAGAACAGTCTGTTGTTGGGATGGCTGAGGTCCTTCACGATCTTCCTGGCCTTGGTCCAGCACCGCCTGCTGTAGATTGAGTGCAGGTCAGGGAGCTCGGAGCGGATGGTGCGCTCAGCTGACCGCACAACCCTCTGTAGAGCTCGTCTGTCCTGCATGGTGCTGTTCCCGAACCAGGTTAAGATGTTTCCCGTCAGGATGCTCTCTATGGTGCAGGAGTAAAAGTTCCTGAGCACCTTGGAGGGCAGTTGGAAGTCTCTCAAGCGTCTGAGGTGGTAGAGACGCTGTCGGGCCTTTTTCACCACGGTGTTGATGTGATGTGACAGGACCATGACAGGTGAGTTAAGCGCTTCCTCTGAACTCATTCCCTCTAGCTGCCAGTTTTTCAACTCCCTGCGGGAAAGTGGTCGTGGCGGAGGTTTTATGCAACTGTTTTTAAAAAACTTTTAAATGACGACAGCTCACCGCTCATTTATGGCAGCTTTGAACAACAATTATTTCTGTTGGATCTGCATTCGCCTGTGCTGTGTGCACTTGCTTATCGTACACCGAAGTTTAACGAAGATTTTATTCAAGACTTTGTATTTTTATCGGGGATCTTACCAAGATTTGACAGCGTTTTAATCCTTGGGAATTTTAATATTCATGTTTGCTGCTACCAAAAACCTCTGGGTAGAGACTTCCTGAATCTTATTGACTCTGTTAATCTTGTCCAGTCAGTCAATCGTCCCACCCATGAGCGTAGATCTAGTTTATCTTGTGGTCTGCAGCTGTGTGACATTCAAATTTGCAAGTTCAATTTCTGGGCATTCCTCGCTGCACTGTACAGCATACACCACATTGTTAAGTCTGTGTTTAGGAGTTTTGTCTTTTGGGTGAACCAGTTTTTGACAATACACCCCATTGTCTTAACAATGTGGTGTATGCTGTACAGTGCAGCAAGGAATGCCCAGACCTCTACATTGGAGAGACCAAACAGCCACTTCACAAGCGCATGGCACAACACAGAAGAGCCACCTCCACAGGACAAGACTCAGCAGTCCATCTGCATCTAAAGGTCAAAGGTAGGGCTGGGCGATATGACCCAAAACTCATATCTCGATATTTTTTAGCTGGATGGCGATATAAGATATATATCTCGATATTTATTTTTTAAGCCATAAGTTAAGAACAAAAAGAGAGTTCTTAGTCACACTGTGTCCCAGATGTCACACGGGCACTTTTATTTACATACAGCGTAGATGTACATGAAGAAATTACTCAAAAATAAATTATCAGCATTTAATAAATAATAATGCTCCATAAATAAAAGAAAACAATGTTGTTTTTGTGCATAACAAAAAGCTCACAATTGTGCAGTCAAAATGTAAACTAATAGACGCTGAGCGTAATAACAAAGAGACAGATTTCACAGCTGCACCACGTCTCTGAACAGGTGCCATTTGTGGTCCTTATAAAAACACAGTACGTATCACTCCGCGAGGCTCCTCCTCGGTAGCCGTAATCCTCCGACAATCCATCAAGCGGTGCAGCGCCGTAGCTTAGCAAAGTCATATTAAAACATTTTTTGACAGATTGCTGAGCGCTGTGTACCACATAAAATCGGTTCGCGGTCAGTAAGCACAACCAGAATTCATACATAAGGCGCACTGTCGATTTTTGAGAAAATGAAAGGATTTTAGGCCGTGCAGCTCCTCCTGGCTGCATGTCGTTAGCGCGGTTAGCTCGCTAACACGTTGACGCCGTCCAGCCCCACGCACGGTAACTCGCTAACGGAGATTTTCCGCTTTCATCTTGTTATTGCCTGCAGGTGAAGCTATGGGGGAGGGGGAGTTGTGTTCAGTGAAGGAGAGGCGAGGCCGAGTAACGTTGCGTAGAGACAAAAGTGGACGAAAGAGAGGCAAACCTGCGGCTCCACAAGTATAATTATAACGTAACATAGACTATATCGATATAAACGATATTGTCACATCTTATATCTCGTATGAAAATATATCGATATTTTTAAAAACTCGATATATCGCCCAGCCCTAGTCAAAGGTCACTCTTTCGAAGATGCCAACGTTCACATTTTGGACAGAGAGGACAGATGGTTTGAAAGAGGAGTGAAAGAAGCATCTATGTCCACTGTGAGCGACCATCTTTGAACAGAGGGCGGGGCTTACGACACCAACTGTCTGCCATCTATAATCCAGTTTTGAGATCCTTCCCAGACTCCTTAACGCCCACTCACATCCTGGGCCATCTGACCTCAGGAAATCACATGATAAGGTGGGGCCAGGTTTCACAATGAGCTCACCCGAAACTCTGGCTGATTGGGACCCACACCCAGTTTCACACCTTGGCTCAGGTGATTAGAGGATCATCAGGGGGTCCTTTTGTCCCTCTGTGGGGGGAAACTCCCACTAGGTTTGTATCTGGGACTCTCCACCATTTGACCTTAGAACTGAAGAAGCTTCTCGGATGAGAGGTGAAACGTCTTCAAGCAACTTAAAGAAGTCCAGACGCTTTTCTTTGCAAGCTCCTTTGACTACGATGACCTGAATGACTGAGAACCTTCACAGAGATTTCTCCTTGTATATGTTATCAGTGATAGTTTTTAGAAAGAAAATTGAAATCAGCAAAAGTCTGTATTAACAGGTCACAAACATCAGAATCTGTCCTCCTTTTACTTTATAATCCAACTATGACTGTTTGCTGTAATCATTTGTTCAGGATGATCGTCTCCTGGAGGAACAAAATGCATTTGTATAGCGCTTTACAGTCAGTTATTTCCAAATCACAGCCTCTTAATACTCTGCAAGCTTCCCGCCCCTCCCTCTGTCTCTCAACTCTGTACACGCAACATCTGAGTGCCTGTGTGTCAGTTCTTGGTTTGATTTAGCAGCTCACTACAGTAAATGTATTACCTAACCTCACTTGACCCTTATTGGTCTTATTGGTCTAATGGTGAGCTTAACTCTACAGTAGGATGTGTATTCTCTGTTGCAGCCTTCATTTGTGGTCTTTCTCCTTGTAGCTGAATTTTCTTTAACTGTGAGGATTGTGCGAACAGCATCCATTTCTCCAGTGGTTTCAAAAGCAGACGTGAGTGATTGTCAGCACTGACGAGAGGTGGCAACTTTCTGAGGAACATGTTCTCACTGTAGAGCCTTATTTTGACGGTATATTTGCTCAGATATGTTTTTCTGTTGTCACATTACTTTTCTTTTTTTGTCTCCTTCAGTTCCTCCAGACGTCCCACAGCAGCCTGTCTGTGAGGAGGAGGAGGAGGAGGTTCTCCCTGAGCAGCAGCTCTGGAACCAGGAGAGGAGCTCCAGTGTGGAGCAGGAGGAACCAGAACCTCCACAGATTAAAGAGGAAGAGGAGGAACTGTGCAGCAGTCAGGAGGGAGAGCAGCTGGGACTAAAGGAGGAGACGGACACCTTCATGGTGACTGCTGCTGAGGAAAGAGACCACAGTGAACCAGGAGGAGACGGGGAGCAGCTCCCCTCTCCCAGCTCTGCTGGAGCTGAGAGTCAGGATCAGGAAGGAGGCAAGAATTCAAGATCAAGTAGAAAAAGAAATAAAAATCACAAAAATAAAGAAAGCCCCACTGCATCAGGGAGTCGGTGTAACTCTGCTAAATGTAAAAAGTCTCTAAAATGTGATGTTTGTGGAAAAACCTTTGAGTTTAATTATCAAATTAAAATCCATTACAGGATGCACACAGGTGAGAGGCCGTTTGCTTGTAAGATGTGTGGGAAAATGTTCAGATGTAATAATTCTTTGTCAAAGCACATAAGAACCCACACAGGTGGTAAGCCATTTTCTTGTACAATATGTGGGAAGATGTTCAAACGTAGCTCTCACTTAACAGAGCACATAATGACTCACACAGGTGAAAAGTGTTGTTCTTGTCCAACATGTGGGAAAATGTTTGCATATAATAGGGATCTACTAAAACACTCAAGAAGTCACACAGGTGAGAAACCATATCATTGTAAAACATGTGGGAAAGTGTTTGGATATAGTAGTTCTTTATTCAAGCACATGAGAGTTCATGCAGGTTTGAAACCATCTCATAAAACATGGAAAAATATTCAGAAGTAGCTTTAATCCTCCAGAGTCCCGCCCCCTTTCCTTTAGTGTTCCCAGTCAGAATTGACCGGTCTGTTTTCACAGCTCTTAAATTAGCATAAGGCAATTGTATGTAAAACACAATATTTATGAGTGCTTTAAGTTGTAAATCTGTCAGATTTGACCCCAACATGACAGGAACACAAAAACACACATGCTGTAAAACATGAAAACTCACAGAGAGAAGTGTTTCCTCAACCAAGATTATTGGCTTAGTGAGCTGCTTTGAGCTGAAACCACATGTTTGTGTCTCTAAAGTCTTTACCTGGCCAGTTTTTACCTGGCTAAATCACCATGGTAACTTACACTGAACATATAAATAAACTGGTCGAAAGCGGGTAATGTTCGGAGGTTCAGTTTAAAAGTGGCCAGAATGTGACCCCCGTATGTGTAATTTAATAATGCAGCAAATGTAAAGTATGTTGTTGTACTTGATTCTAATCTGCTGCTAAGTCTCTTTTACACAGATTGAATTGTAGCTATTACAAAAACAATAAAATGAATTTCACTTTGCTACAGACTGAAGCAAATCTTTTGTCAGGCTTTGGGACTGTAAGCTTTAATGTTTCATGGGTCCAGTTCAGAGCTCTAATGAGAGCTGAGCGCACACTCAAAGAGAAAATAATTATCACATTAAAATGTTTATTTTACTGCTCAATGCACTAGTTTTCTGCTGCGTTAACCTTTTATCATATCTTTACGTTGTGTTCTGTTTAACTTACATTTCTATGTTCTTTATAGATTTTTAAAATCACTTTATCGTCATCTGTTCATGTCTGATGGAGTAGGTTATACTCACACTTTGGAAGAAGTGAGCAGGCTCAGAGTCGGAAGCAGAAAGCCCGGCTTAAATAAAAAGTTCACGTCGACTGTCGTAAAACTGTTTTCTCTGCCTGATTTTACTTTTTGTTAGGTCAGTTTACACAAAGGGAGCCTGGCTGTGTTGATCTTCATTCATCGTCTGCCCCTGAGGTCAGAAGTCGGAGTCTTTCTAGAGAAAACGGTGTCTGGAAGGCGAGGCTGAAAAAACATGTACAACGTTATAAAGGTTCAGAGTCAAACAACCTTTGGCTGGTCTTCCAGTTTGTTACACTGTGAGATCAGTCTGACCTCTCCAGCTGTATATTGAATTTACAAATGTGCACACTGAAACAAATATGACTTATAAAGTCAGAACTTCTGGCCTGTCGCTGAGATTTCATAAGGACTAAAAAGGCAAAGGCAGGAGCTGCAGGGGTTGGGGTTTCTGACTTTGTTACCGGAACAGGTCTGATGGGCTGCAGACTTTGTCTTCCTGCCTATTCTACTTGCAGAATCGGAGCCATTTCCAACCCTTCAGCGTGTTTCTCTCTTCTCGAGGCCACATTAGACTCCTGTAACTTTCTCATTTTCACTTTTATGACAGGAATGTTTTTAAATGTGCTGCTGGAGTCCACTCAGCTGGATTTCCATTTGCATCCTGAGCCAAACATAAAATCAGATCATCTTTTTTCATTGTTACTGTTAAGAAATAAATATATATTCTTAATGCTCATTTGCTGATTAGATTGTTTTATGAGAGGCCCAGACTTGACTAGGTCACAGGCTGACAGGAAACTGCATGTTTTTGCAGTATATGAGGAGCAGACCGAGTGAATCTAAGTTCAGATGAAGGGTGACAGGTTGCCCTGGCAACAGACCTCAGAAAAGGGAAGTTATTGCAAGCTGCACAGGAAGTAAGACACAAAGGAACTAAGTAGGAGTTGTTTGTGTTGAAACTGTGTGTGACGTCTGAAGTACTAAAATAACATGCATATGAGACTCATCTTGAGCTTCTAATGTTAGAGATTCTGCAGCTGGCTTTGGGCTGTGCAGGGAAGATGATTGAATAAAGAATTATAAATGTTTTGACCACTCTGAGTCGGGTCTTCTCTGTTCTATCATGGGGATCAAAGAATCGGGTTTAATATTACTGAGAAACTTTTTGAAAAGATGGAGCAATGTGATTTTATTGTCCAGCTCTGTAGGGTTTAAATGTTTTAGGTCAGCCACAGTGGAAGCTTTGTTACTAATGGCGGTGCGCTGTAGATTGAAAAGCATTAAAATCAAGGATGAGTCACTGATTCCTGTTTCCTTTTGAACATTTGTTCATGAATTTCTTGGTTATTGTCTTTCTCGCTACTCCCAAGTTAGTGAAACAGTCTGAATGGTTCCTCGACTCATTGTGTGTTACAACTCTCAGCACAGCACACAGTCCATGCTGTTAATGAGCATCATTTTATTTACAATATGTACAACACATACAATTCATTGCAGTGGATTTGTTTGTCTGCTTCCACTTAATCTTTGCAGAGTCTCAGCTCTCTCCCTAACTGCTAGCAGACTATTGCAAAAACAGTGAAGGCATGAGGATCTGAGCTGGTCACACCATGTTGATGTGATCACAAAAGCAGCAAGACAGCAGCTCTTCTCTCTGCGGCGCCTGAGAAGATTCAGCATGAACCCCAGAATACTTACAAACTTCTACAGAAGCACCATTGAAAGTATTCTGACTGTTTGCACCACCACCTGGTACGGCAGCTGTAACACTCCTGACCCCAAAGCTCTGCAGAGGGTGGTGAGATCAGCACAGTGCATCACCAGCAATGCAGGATCTGTACAAACGGCGCTGCATGAGGAAGACGCAGCGGATCCTCTCTGATCCCAGCCACAGACTTTTCACACTCCTGCCGTCCGACAGGCGGTTCAGGAGCATCCAGACCCGCACTAGCAGACACAGTTTCTACCCACAAGCCATCAGGCTTTTGAACTGCTGACATTCTGGACACAACATTACACATTTAAATGCTCATTGCAGCGATTTCGGTGCAAACTCTAAATACCAAAAATTGTCTTAAATTCTCTAAATATTTAATATTTTAGTATTTTGTTATTCTTCTTCTAATCATTATTATTGTAATTGTTATTTTCTCCATTGCACACTTCTATATGTTCATGTAAAGCTGACGAGCATGAGCCAAAGAATTTCCTTATAGGTAAATGTGGCTACACTGTTTATCTGCATATGACAATAAAACTCTAAACGTCAAACATCACATTTGAACGTTCCTGCAGTTGGTTTGTGGTTGATGTGGATTTGCTGCTCATGTGAATCCTCCCACAGTGTTTCATTAGCAGCTGTAACCACAGTGACTCTGATAAAACAGGAATTAGCAGAATCCATCTGATATGAAGCTGTGCTTTGAATACCACTTCCCTCCTCTTTGAAGAGTAGTCAGATATCTGTGTTCAGGTTTTTGTACAGCCTCTTCTACACTTTGTATCACTGTGTTTGTAGAGCACAGTAGTAGAGAGCTGTGTCTGCCAGGGTTAGGGCTGCTATGGTCAGAGTAGTTGATGTAGGTGTTGTTTGGGTTTTATAACGTTTATCAGGAATATATTCACCCGAGTTTCCTTTGGCTCCTTTCCTGAGAATAAACTGAGGAGCCTGAAGGTCAGAATCATGTCTGTACCAGTGAAGGTAAATATTTCTGTAACCTGTCTCATAGCTACATGTGAGTTTGACAGATTTTCCTTCTGTTTTAGTGACTTCAGGTTGTTGAGGAGTGATTGAGTCTCCAGCTGTTAGTCCTGGAAAAAGAAAGAAGAAAAGTAGTGAAATGCAGTCTGTATATCTGCTTAATGCAGCAGCTTCAACTAAACTTTAATCCCTGTTCTTAAACTCACCTATAATGTGAGATAGAAGCAAAAAGAGGTGCAGCAACATGTCTTTGGAGTTATGAGCTGTGAGTGGTCTGATGTTCACAGCTGGAGTCAGACAGGTTTCTGCAGTCAGGAGGAGGAGCTGCTTTTGCTCTCATGTGATGTGATGCTGCTCTTTAAAGTTTTCCTGCTTCAATTTGTTCACACAGAGCATCTGGTTCTTCTCTCTGTGGTGTCTGAGCCAAAGAACATCCACTAAACACTCACGTCTGGGCTCCACTTTGAAAATAAAACGTTACATTTATGTAAATCTGTAAAAAATAAACATTTACAGCTTGTGTAATAATAAATATAACACCGAGAAAACTGTTGGAGTCAGATTTGAAAGACCTGAAAACTAACGCAGTGACACAGATGAAGGAGATTTTGCTCCTTTTATTTGATACAGCAGCCGAAAAATAAGCTGCTGCAGTTTCTGCTCTTTTGTCTTTGATATTTTTGTATGAGTATGATGGATTTGTTTAGTTGTGTATTAAAAGTTAAATGAAAGTCAGCACTGAAAGCTAAACAGTCAAAATAATTTCCTTTGTTTTTATTCCACATCCTGCATGGAGCTTCAGTCATTCATGGATCTGTTTTCTCTTCTCACTGCAGCCTTGCTGCTCACAATCATTTATTCATTTACTGCAACAAACTGAGATGTTAAAGGAACTAAAGGCAACACTCGTGTACTGCCGGAACCTCACCGCGTGACACAGGCGGAAGTAAACAAACAAAGGCGTCATTACCGTCCCACGTGTGTGAGCTGAGTGTGTGAGCTGAGTGTGTGAGCTGCGGCAGCAACGATGCCTTCAGTTCAGTATCTGAGAGAGTTCATCAACGAGCGACTAACTGCTGCTGCTGAACAAATATTCTTGGAGTTTGAAAAAACGATCGTCCAGTACGAGGAAGAGATCGACCGTCAGCGCAGACTGCTGGATATCACCTGGAAACCCCAAATCAAGCTGCACAGGACAGGTGAGTGTCCCTCTGAGGGAGGATCCTGATCACAGCTCTGCGGGACGTTTGTTGGATTGTGTGTCCACAGGTCTTTGTACTTTGCGTCGTAATAAAATGACGGTAAAAGGCTCCGCCCACTCTCTATCCATGTCTTACCATGCAACGACTCTGTGAATGCACTGGAGAAGTGTAGTGGTAGAGTCCTCCGTCAGGAATGAGATATGTGTGTCGACTTTTTATTCTCCCTTAAGATTATCGTGCCATAACGCTGCACAGAGCAGCTCTGCTAACAGGTTATGGGCCCAGAGCAGCAGTAAAGAGATCCTGTAACTGCCAAAGGAAGGGCAGCGTTTCCTGGAAAGCCGCAGGTTACCGGCAGGTGTTAAAAGTTTGGCACGATTGAGTGAGTAAGCGTTTTTGTGCATCATGAGCAGACGCACGGCAGAGTCGGGCAGTCGATATTCCCGTTTGCAGTTTGATGGAGATGAAAGGAAATATGAGATATGGGAAACGAAGTTCCTTGGTCATCTCAGACTACAAGGTTTGAAAGATGTCATCTTAAAGGCTGAGGGTGATGAAGAAGCCGATGGTGAAGATGATGACAAAAATGCAGAAGCATATGCAGAGTTGATACAATTTCTGGATGACAAAAGTTTATCGTTAGTTATGAGAGATGCAGTTGATGACGGACGGAAAGCCCTAAAAATTTTGAGAGGTCATTATGCAGGAGTGGGCAAGCCAAGGATCATAAGTCTGTACACCGAACTTACTTCTCTCACAAATGAAAAGAATGAAAGTGTGACGGACTATATTATCCGAGCAGAAGCAATTATCACAGCGTTAAAAAGTGAGTCATTAACTGATGGACTTCTGATCGCAATGATAATGAGAGGTCTACCAGAGAGGTTTAAACCCCTGATTGTGCACGTTACACAGAGCGAAGCAAAAATCACATTCTCAGAGTTTAAAGTAAAACTCAGAAGTTATGAAGAAACCGAGAGAATGCGTGCGGCTGTAACTGATGACAACGTAATGAGGACAAAAGTGCAATTAGACCAGGATTCTACTTCATGGCGAGCAGATGACCGAAGATCAAAGAATAATGAGATTGTGTGTTTTAAATGTGGACTAAAGGGACACACTGCAAGAATGTGCCGATCCAGAGTATGGTGCAGTTTTTGCCGGAGTAGTACACACAAAGATGCGACCTGTAGAAGGAAGCTAAGACGGGATGAAGCGAGAGGGGTTGTGGAGAAGGACTACGCGTTCAAGACGGGCTCCGAACCCCAGAGGGTCCCGGACGGCGGCCAAGAGATGCTGAATAACCAGCTACTGGTGGATACGGGAGCGACGTCACATATCTTTACGAAGATCGAGAGTTTTAAGACTTTTGATGACACATTTCGACCCGAGGCTCATTGTGTAGAGTTGGCTGACGGAAGGCGGAGCAGAGGAGCTGCAAAGCGGCGAGGAGATGCTGAGATAAGTATGATTGACAGTAAAGGACGCAGTCACAAGGTCACATTGAAACAAGCACTCTACATTCCATCGTTTCCACAGGACATTTTGTCAGTAAAAGCAGCTACTAGTAACGGAGCCACTGTGGTTTTCAAACACGGGGACAGTTTTCTTAAACATGTTGATGGAACAAAATTCCCTATATATGAACACGAGAGACTGTTCTTTATAAACACTGTGCAAGAGTTTGAAGAGAAATGTAATGGATGTTTTGATATGCAAACGTGGCATGAAATTCTAGGACACTGTAATTATGAGGATGTTCAAAATCTGCAAAATGTCGTTGATGGAATGGAAATTAAGGGTAAAATCAACAAAAATATGCAATGTGAAGCCTGTATACAAGGGAAGTTTACTCAAACTAGGAACCGAGAACCGGATGAAAAGGCCAGGGCAGCATTAGAGTTGGTACATACGGATTTAGCTGGTCCGATTACGCCAAACTCTAAAGAAGGGTTTAAGTATGTTTTGTCGTTTGTTGATGATTATTCAGGTGCAACATTTGTATATAATCTGAAACACAAGAGTGATACAACTCAAGCAACTGAAAGATTTATTGCAGAGGTGGCGTCATATGGGAAAATCAAGTGCATTCGTTCTGATAATGGAACTGAATTTACAAGCAGTCAGTTCAGAGATTTATTAAGTAGACACGGCATTAGGCAGGAAACTTCGGCGCCATATTCGCCTCATCAAAACGGAACAGCAGAGAGGAACTGGCGTACACTTTTTGACATGGCGAGATGCATGTTAGTTGAGAGCGAATTGCCAAAGTCTTTATGGCCATATGCAGTACAAACCGCGGGAGTGATTCGGAACCGATGTTTTAACAAACGCACAGGTCAGACAGCGTATAAGATGTTAACTGGAAAAAGACCTGATCTTTCTAGAATGAAAAAATTCGGATCATTGTGCTATGCTTATAAACAAAATAGGGGAAAGCTGGATCCAAGATGCGACAAAGGTGTTTTCTTGGGATATGACAAAAATAGTCCAGCATATTTGATCTATTTCCCAAAAACCGGGAAAGTTGAAAAGCACAGATTGATAAAAATACTAAATCCCGCGACAATGGATCAACAAACACAGAGTGATCAGATGTATGAAGATGAGGTTTATGAATCCAGAAAAGATGGTGAACCCAAACAGACGAAGGATGAGGATATTCCAGATGGTAGTGAAAGCAGTCAAACTGAGTCCGAGGTTAAAACTGATGATAAAGTAGATGCTGGAGCTACACGTTATCCATCCAGAATCAGAAAGAGACCTGATTATTTGAGTGATTATATCACGGATGTGAAAGAGTGTGAAAATGAACAGATGACGAAACCAGTTTCAAAGTCTAAGTTAGACAAATTCTCTGTATTTGTGTTTGGAATATAAGATGTTTTTTCGGAGGATTGTTTTTCCCCAACCTGTGTACAAGTGGGGGTGTTGGATTGTGTGTCCACAGGTGTTTGTACTTTGCGTCGTAATAAAATGACGGTAAAAGGCTCCGCCCACTCTCTATCCATGTCTTACCATGCAACGACTCTGTGAATGGACTGGAGAAGTGTAGTGGTAGAGTCCTCCGTCAGGAATGAGATATGTGTGTCGACTTTTTATTCTCCCTTAAAATTATTATGCCATAACGCTGCCCAGAGCAGCTCTGCTAACAACGTTTCTGATTGTGAGGACTTTTTGGAGACTTAAGTAAGAAAATGTACTTATGTACCACTTGGTTATGTCCTCATGTGCGACGCGATCGCGAAAACAGCAAACAATTAACGCCACGCCGATGTTGTTCACGGGACAGACTCTTGTCGCCGTTATCGTTTTATTTCTCCGGTTTCAGCGTTTTTGCTCCACAACTACAGCGAGCAGTTTACTTTGTGCACTAACATGGACTCGAGTCAACCAGCGCCACCTCTGGCCACGTGCCACAGCCTACAGCCAGATCAGCCTGTGACACATCTGCACCACGTTTGAATTCGTTTCATGCACATTTGTACCTTTCAATTGTGTCTGTTTGTGCGTCATCCAAAGAAACCTTTGAAGAATGAAATGATATCATATATTCCTTATTGGCCTACATTTGTACAAAATTCCAAATTATATACACAAAGTCATAGAAATCACCACTCCAATTGGTCATCATGATTTTGATATTCTCTTTTTCCATAACAATGAAATACGCCTTGGACAAATATGACACATCAATATTTCATTAGTGTTGTCACATCACATCCTGTAAGCATCGTCTGCCTGTGTCCTTTCCTCCGGAAATGAATATTTCCAGCCAATATAGGCAACCCATCAACATGGCTGGAGTTATATACAGTCTGTATAAGTGTGTAAGGAGACGGCAGTTACTGTGAATTTACAGGACTTTCTCTGTTCATGGGCTAACTTGTGGAGTAGGGTCTGTATTCTCTCTGTATTCATTTGTGGCCTTTTTCCTTGTAGCTGATTTTTAATGAGAGTTGATTTATCTGTTAACTGTGAGGATCCAGCCAACATTTCTGCATTTCTCTCGTATTTTCAACAGCTGATGTCAGTCATCATCAGCACTGACAAGAGGTGTAAACTTTCTGTGTTTTTCTGACTGACATTCCTACTTTTAAGCCTTGTTTTAACAGTATGCACTGCTTGAAAAAGTAAAGGAATGCTTTTTAACCAGAGTATAGCATCAGGTCAGTCAAACTACTGGCATATTGATCTGGTCAGTTAAGTAGCAGAGTGGGTTAGGGACGGGAATCCAAGGACCTGGACTGCTGGGCACTGGCTGTCCTCAAGAACTGGTTCCTGGTAATCCAATTCAAGTAATTCAATTGTTAGTCTGTCTGGTTATTGATCCCACTGTTCTTGCACTACAATCAGGTGATTTTAGTTTGCGTGTGAGAGGAGTGAAATAGCGGCGCACTCTGCAACATGATTATGGACATTACATTTATTTTTATTGCACAAAAGGATGAGAACATGATGGTAAAGTAGAAACTGGATCCAGGACAAAACGGCTGCTAACACAACTATGACTCTGCAAGCACCTGTGCAGTCAGCATGCTAATGCTAAGCTAGCCAAGAGCCCAGAGTGACGCTGCAGCTGAGAGCTGACCCCATTAACATTAAAGTTTTGTAATGACTAGTACAATGAGTTACTTTCTTCTAGTAGTAAATACTGCAGTACTGTACTAATTCAAATTAATTTTAAGTGCTCCATGTAATATGTGTAGCAACGTTTTGTTTTGTTTTGGGGTTTTTGTCATTTACCACCCCAGCACTGATCACAACAAAGGAGAAATACCTCTTACATGCACAAATTAATTTGTATGAAGTAATGTCTTTGATGTGCTGCTTAATGATAGCGGTGACTCTCAAAGCAGAGGCAATAAGGATCGAAGACAGAATTGATACAAAATTGGAACATTAAGCGTTATCAATAATCAGTTGGAATCACTAAATTCTTCTTAATTTCCATTCATATCTGGGATGTTATGTTTCATTCCATCTGGTACTACGAGGTTACAACTCTGTCCAGGAGCTCAGTGATGGGCAGATCGAGATCTAGGGGGGGATTCCCCTGGACGCATCTGTCATTTCATGCCCTACAACAGGGGTGTCCAACTCCAGTCCTCGAGGGCTACTATCCTGCAGCTTTTAGATGCATCCCTACCCCAGCACAGCTTAATCAAATGGTTGGAATACCTCTTCAGCATGCCATCAAGTTTGGCAAAGGCCTGGTAACAAGTCATTCATTAGATTCAGTTGTGTTGGAACAAGGCTGCATCTAAAAGCTGCAGGACAGTAGCTCTCAAGGACTGGAGTTGGACACCCCTGCCCTACAAGCAAATAGGGCCAATTGAACTACTGAGTACCATTTTGAGTGGTTACAGTAAAATTTTTAGGGAGTCCTTGAATTCAGCCACACGGCATCCTTTCATTCCCAACTAGGGCTGCACGATTTTGCATAAAATGAGAATCACGATTTTTTTTTGGCTTAGAATTGAGATCACGATTCTCTCACGATTTTCTTTTCCAGTATAAATATTTATTGTACTTATTAACTGCACATCAACTTCGTAACAGTTGAGACTGAACATAAAAACAATAAATAAACATAAAAACAACAAATGTCTCACGTTTTGTTGTTGCCGTAAAATGTTGTACTGCTTGTAATTCCGTCTCTACCGTTGCTCGACGCTGCGTGTACAGAGCAGGTAGTGCAACAATAGAAAAATAGTTGCGGGACGGCACTGTGTAGCGTTTGTCTAGGGTGTTGATCATTTTCCTAAATCCCTCGTTTTGCACAGTGTTGATGGGAGCCATATCTTTGGTCAGGTGATAAGTGATAGCCTCCGTGATTTCTTTGTGCCTGCAGGAGTTCGACGGGTATAGGGAAGCGCTGTATAAGGTTCCTGTTATTGATGTTTGGGTGGTTGACCGGGACGGATTTTCTCCTGTCACTTTCTCGTCATCCCTGACGTGCTCTCCATTGTGTTTTCCTGCTAATTTTAGCATCACACAGCACAGCTTCTGTATCACGTGGTATAAGGCTCCGCCCTTGTCATTTGTTGAGCAGGAAGAGTGAGCGCTTGTTTTCATGCAGATTATGTCCCGGATCAAAATGCGGTACAATCGTCGTCTTTTTATTTTTTATTTTTTTAAATCGTTGTCATTTGGAAATGAGATCGCACATAAGTATGAATCGAGATCGCGATTTTCCAACGATTAATCGTGCAGTTCTATTCCGAACACATACCCAGTCCATGGCACTATAGATATCAAGCTTAATTTAATTTTCCATTTTGATCTGATACATGTTCAAAGTCTTCCTTTATTTTTTGTGCAGTATATTTGCTCAGTATGATTTTTTTTCTATTTTCACATCACCTTTCTTTTAATTGTCTCCTTTTTCCCCTCCAGATGTCCCACAGCAGCATTTCTGTAAGGAGGAGGAAGTTATCGCTGATCAGCAGCATTTCTGTAGGGAGGAGGAAGTTATCGCTGATCAGCAGCTCTGGAACCAGGAGAGGAGCTCCAATCTGGACCAAGAGGAACCAGAAGCTCCACAGATTAAAGAGGAACAGGAGCAACTCTGTAGCAGTCAGGAAGGAGAGCAGCTGGTACTAAAGGAGGAGAATCATACCTTTATGGTGACTGCTGCTGAAAAAAGAGACCACAGTGAACCAGAACCAACAAGAGACCAACTCAACTGTGTCAGCTCTGCTGTAGCAGTGAGACAATATCAGGGAGGAAGGAAGAAAGATTCACAATCACGAAGAAATAAAAAAAAAGGTCACAATAATGTAGAACACCAACCTACGCCAGACAGTCAGTGCAAGTCTGACAAAAGTAAAAAGTCTTTAAAATGTGATGTTTGTGGAAAAGCCTACAAATATAATTATGAAATGGAAAGACATTATAGAATCCATACAGGGGAGAAGCCGTTTTCCTGTAAAACATGTGGGAAAATGTTTGCACGTAGTGGTTCTGTAGTGCAGCACATGAGAATCCACACAGGTGAGAAACCATATTCTTGCAAAGTGTGTGGGAAAAGTTTTAGACAGACAAATGGTTTAACTGTCCACATGATCACGCACACAGGTGAGAAGCGGTATCACTGTGAAATATGTGGGAAAATGTTTGCACGTAGTAATGGCTTATTGAGGCACAAAAAAGTTCACACAAGTGAGAAACCTTATTATTGTAAAACATGTGGGAAAACATTTCCACTTAGAAACTTGTTTTTGATACACACAAAACGTCACACAGGTGAGAAACCATATCATTGTAAAACATGTGGGAAAATGTTCAAGCGTAACAGTCATTTAAAAGAGCACATAAGAATACACACAGGTGAGAAACCATATCATTGTAAAACCTGTGGGAATTCATTTAGATATCGTGCTCACTTGTTGCGTCACATGAAAATACACATATAGAGGTGTACTCTTTTAACAAAATTAACAGTTTAGTAAGCTGTGTTGAGTGCAAAGTTAAACATAAGTCAGCATGGGAACTAATGGTAAGCACAGCATGGTAGTGAGGAGGTCATGGTTAGAGTTTCATTTTAAAAGCAGGTGGAAGTGGCACATTTTTACAAATTATTCCATTTACAAAATGTTTTAAGAGCATTATCAATTCTTTACCCAAGCAACAGTGATGGGGATAACACCATTGCTTTTTTCAGTAATTAGTAATCTAACTAATTACTATTTCTATCGTTATAATGCTGTTGCTGTTACTGTTACTATGAAGAAAATGCGGTGCAGGCACGTTACAGTTTCTCAACACACAGTTGGTTGAAGCTGTGTTCATCTTGCTGGGAGCTAGTGGGGCGAAACAGTCCCACAAGTCCCACTGGTTGGCTGAGGAAGGATAAAGTAGTCATGGTAAACCAATTACATGACCAATTTAAGATAACGTGGTGGCACAAATAATTTGTGTGGCATCTTATTTGATGCAGAGTGTTCTGTAAATAGTTTAAAATGGTTATTAACAAAGTCTTTGCTGCATTTTTTTGGTAAATAGTTGCATATAACTTTTTTATTTGCAAAACTCCTGCATAGGTTTTTAAAATGTACAATGTCTATTTGCATTTCATGTTATGAAAATGATTTGTTAAATGTTTATTGTTGTTACAGTAAAAAAAAAAAAAGATTTCATGGGGGTGGGGGTTGTTTGTTTTGGTTATTTACATATTTTTTTAATCAATTGTATTATTGAAAACATAACTGTAAATTCAGATGTGAGTTTGTGCTGAAAAGAATGATACCAAACAAGGCATGATAAATAGTTCTTGAAAGGTGAAATGTAGAGGTCAAATCAACCCTGGACCTCAGAGGGTTAAACTTTTTTTTCTAA
Source organism: Astatotilapia calliptera (assembly GCF_964374335.1). Taxonomy (NCBI): domain Eukaryota; kingdom Metazoa; phylum Chordata; class Actinopteri; order Cichliformes; family Cichlidae; genus Astatotilapia; species Astatotilapia calliptera. The sequence continues at coordinate 985,346 of NC_137439.1, read as the reverse complement.
AGTAACACCATAGTTACTTTTCTTTGTATTTAGTTACTTTTATAATATTGTAACTTAGTTAATAACTTACTTTTTTCAAGAAGTAACTATAGCTAATTACTTTTTCAAAGTAACTTGCCCAACAGTACTGAGGAATACATTTTCTATGTAGAAGTCTTTAAACTGTTTCCTAACCGAATGAAGTGCAAACATTTGGTTTCTGCTCTTATATCTCTTTTGCATTGCTGTCATTGCAGCTACTACATCACAAAACAGAACACACACCGAGAAGACCTGCTTCATCAATGAAATTAATTTCTTTTTGATTTTTTTTCATTTCAGGTTGTTTGTTTGTGCTCTGGTTCTGGACAGTAACCTTTGATGTTTAAAGGTGTCTTGTAAAAATTTCAAACGTGCATCCAGCAGCATGGAAAGGCCAGTGAGTGATAAAATAAATGGAAATACAATATTTATTTTAGATTTGTGTTTCCGCAGAGTACAGCTTTACCCTGTGTTCTAGTTTGTTGAGTGGAATCCTGTGAGATCAGTCGAACCTCCAGCTGTCAGACTACACTGTGATAAATTTGAGATTTTTAAAAAATGTGCTAACTACTGCACCATCATGCTGCTTTTCCAATTCTTTTAATAAGAATAACTTGAAAGCTCATTTAGATATAATTTTTTAATGTTGCTGTTTATATCATTCATTTGTCTCATTTTCTTTTGGTCATTTAATTCATTGACACTCGTTTTCTGTTACTTTTAGCTTTTTTGTAGAGTTTTAGACTCAAGACGTGGTGGGACGCTCATATATAGAGGTAGTTAGCATTTTCATTGATGATTTCTGTTCCTCTGCAAGCGTTAAATTAAACATTTCACCTGTTAAAATCTCCTGTACTTACTGTGTTTGAGAAAAAAGTTTCTTGTCAGTCTATCCTCAGTGAAGAGACAATAACTCACATCCTTATTTATTGGGTTGGGTTTTCTCTGGCTTCCTCCATGCAGTTAGTGGGGTTAGATTCATTGTATTCTTGCAGAATGTGGGCAGCAGCTTTTGCAGAAACATCTGTGGTCATGTGACACAGTTCTGTCTTTCTGTTTCATCCTTACCTCTGCTGCTGTATGAACAAACATTTTGAAGAAGCAGGAAGTAGATTCATCACAAAATAATAGAAGTATGACGTTAGCTAGCTGTTATTGTATTTCAGTGAGTAGCTTGTGTCACATGACTGATTATCTTGAATAATTTCTGTTATTTTACACAATAAACATTATTCACTCAAATTGTCACTACAACAAACCCAACTGGGCAGAGGTTTAACAGTGTGTGGCTCCCTCTAGTGGATGTTGTGGAGTATTCTGTTGTCTTTGCTCCAAAGGTTTTTGTACAGAGTTTTGCTGTTTCCTGTCACTGTGGGCCTCACAGCACAGTAGTACACAGCAGAGTCAGACAGCTGAAGCTTCTGGATCTTCAGAGGAACTGATCTGATGCTGGAATCCAGTGTGGATGAAAATCTCTCCTTGAACTCGTCTGCTGTGTTTCCTTGATCCCCACTAACACGACTCAGGATGAATTTGGGGCTGTTGTTTCCATCCTGTTTGTACCAGAAGAGAGAAGTACCTGTTAAACTGCTGCTGTTATAGAGACAGTGAAGTGTCACTGTGCCTCCTGCAGCAGCAGTCTCTTCTCCTTTTGCTTGCAGCACGTTGTCTTTTTGTGCTCTGCATTCTGTAAAACACCAACAAACAGTATCAGTGTGCTGTTAAAGAATCACGTCAATGTTGATATCAAAGAAACAGAGTTGTGTTCATACCGAGGCACATAGCAGCCAGCAGCACTGAGATGAACAGAGGCGTCATATCTGCAGTGTAGAGTAACTGTGAGCTACAGCAAGTATAAAGAAGCTGTGATCTCTCTGTTTAGTCTTCATCAACACTAAGTTGGTGGATTAGAAGGAGGAGCCTGATCACAGTGACAGGACTCATTCACAGCCCTGTGTTATTCCCCCTGCTGACAGCTTCACACTCAGCACGTCTTTCTGCTGCTCTGCTTTCCTTGGCAGCAGGAAGTCTACAAAGTGAAAAGTCAATGATCCTTAAACACATCAGTGTGTGAAGGGCGAGTGTGGCTTGTAGTGTTCGGCACTTTGAGAGTCTCAAAGACAAATTTTTTTAATAGAAACACAATTAAAACTCTGCTGAAGCTGAAAGTCAAGATCAGATAGGAAGTGAATATTAGACTCAGGATCAACTCCAAATGTAGCGCTGTACGTGTCCAAGCCAAAAAGAAGACATCACCCTCCCTGCCTACATATTCAGTGTGACAATGGAGATAGGGAGTTGATGTGTTTCTGACACATGGGATATTTGGGAATAAATCTGAAAGAATAAGTCCTGAATGTAAATACACAGCTCAGAGTCCACACAGGTAACAATGATCACTGGGGCTGGGTATCGTCACTGATTTCTAGAATCGATTCGATTCACGATTCGGTTAGATTTGAATCTGGGAAATTTTGCCTCAGACAGTCAGAAATATTATTATTCAGATCAGTACATTTATATATTTTTGTATCTATAAAAAAGGAAGCTGACACTTGCAAGACTTTATCAAAGGTGTGAGCATCACAGCAGAGGCCTTTGTGTCAAAGTAGCTGAAGATAAAACACAGACACGTTTTGCATAATTTTTAAAAGTTTACATTTGTTCAGAAGCCTACTGAACAGCAGAAATTTGGTTTATTTTTCGGAAGTAAGTCAAAGAAAAAAAAACAGCGACCGACAGCGCTGTAAACAACGGTAGACTTCTGCGTAACAAGCAAGCAAATAATGCAGAAAACATTTTTAGACAGGAAACTGTTCTTGAAGTACAGAGAGACAGAGAGAGAGCTGTGCATGAAGTGTGATTTTATCCTGGTGGAAGCAAAACAGCAAAAGTCAGAGGGAGTCCATGACAATGTTTATGTGAAGTTTGGATCTTCTTTTGCTGCTGGTTCAGTCAATATTGTTTGGAGAGAGATAAAACTAACAGCTTTAGAATCAGCGCAAAAACGACGTAAACACAAAGCGCGGACCCGCCGAAACATCAGAATCAGCGAGCTGTCGGCTTTCAGCCCCGACCGTGTCCGTGCCGTCGGGTGAGAAACGCGACATCTCAGTGATTCTGATCCGTCGGCGGGTCCGCGCTTTGTGTTTACATCTTTGTGCAGAAGCCGTGTTCCTGCTCTCATTTACTGTTTTAGCTGTTTGGTGGTTGTTGAAATTTTGTGAGGTTTAACCTGAGATTCTGGCATTTTGGGCAAAATAAATTTATATTAAAAAATCGATTCAGGATTTTAATGAATCGATATCACGTTATCCAAGCCAGAATCGATATTAATCGATAAATCGATTATCAAAGCCCACCCCTAATGATCACCTCTTCTGTGAAGACAGCAGAATGTATACTGGGGGAAAATCGTAACAATCGTAAGCCACATTTCTGGTGACACCAACAAACTGAATAAAGTGATGAGGAAGGCTTAATGCAAACTGGATATACAGGAAGCTGTGGTGGAGAGAAGGTCACTGCACAAGCTGTTATCTATCAGCCTCTTACAGTAAGAGCTCCTTGTCTAACAGGCTGCTCCAGCTCCACTGACACAAGCACAGATACAGATAATCTCTCACACTTCATGAAATAATTCTTTATGACACAGAATCAGCTGTTTGTCTCAGCCGGAACCAGTGTTGGTCAAGTTACTTGAAAAAAGTAATCCGTAACTAATTACTGATTACTTCCCCAAAAAAGTAATCCTGTTACTTTACTCATTACTTATTTTCAAAAGTAATTAATTACTTAGTTACTTAGTTACTTTTTAAAAACACGATTTACAACCTGAATAGGTGATAAAGTGATAGATCTTTCAGCCCAATTCTACTTTTTCTGCATAATCCATCATACAAAATGTAATCAAATGGAAAAGTCTCTTTTTAAAACTTGTTTATTAGTTTTAATCTTTTAACTTTATGCATCAAGCAAAAATTTAATTATATGCAACATTCTCTGACTGGAAGAAATTAGTTTAACAGTTAAACCTATTTTCTGCACATTCCAGCACATAAAATAAAATATTGTGTGTTTACACTCAGTCTTTCAAATAGATGCAAGTAAAACACAGCAGAAAATAAATAAAGTCAAAGACTCAGCGGTCCTGTTGCTCTATTTTCACCTGTAAAGCAGGACTGAGGTAGGCGGAGGTTTACCCTGGTGCAGGTGTGCCGCGGTCAGTGGAAGAATCCGTGAGTTTCTCTGTGAGTTTCCCATTACGTCGTAGCTACTCGGTGCTTGTTGGAAGTTTAGGGTTTTTTCGCTGTAAAAAGAAGTTTTCTTCCCACGCACAGCGGACACTAATGTTTTTGTCACTTTTTATGGAATCAAACTCAAAGTAAGGTCAGTACTTCCACGCTTTAAACGCTGCACGCTCATACTCTCTCTGCACTCGATATGTGATCCATTGTTGATCTGCACACAGCTGTTGTCACGAACGTCGCACTCGCTTACGTCACTGTCGTGAGACATTCTCGCAAAGAAATCACGGTTTTAGTAACGCAGTAACGCAGCATTCCCACGGGAAAGTAACAGTAATCTAATTACCTTTTTTGCAATAGTAATCCCTTACTTTACTCGTTACTTGAAAAAAGTAATCAGATTACAGTAACGCGTTACTGCCCATCTCTGGCCGGCACCGTAACAACACTTTACACTCAGTTATTACCATACACTTTCAGGACATCTGACATGTGCTGTGTGTCATAATTAGCTATGTGGTGATATCTTATGGACACAAATGCAACATGGTGGTGGCAGGACTCCAACAAGTACTTAGTCTGGATTTGTCAGGACAACTTATAAAGCCAAAAAATGCAAAGAGAAAGTCAGGTATTACAAAATAAGCAAACACAAGACAGAAAAAAACAAAAGCTGCCAAAAAAGGGAAAACAGCACAACGAGAACAAATAAAAGATAAACACAGAGACTGATGGAAAAGAATGGGAACAGTATATAGAATTAACTAAATAAATCATAAAAGACACTACTAAGCATTTTAAGATAGAAAAACTCAAAAAAGAAGAAGAAGAAAGAACCCAAACCACCATAGTCACATTTTACATGTATTGAATTTTAATCAGGTTTTCATTTTCACTTTTAACATGTTTTACATACTTGACTTCTTTGCTAATTGTGTTATTATTATTACTGTTCTCATGCTGTCCTACCATGGAAGCACAGCATGAGTAGAGGTCTCTTTTTTTCCTCTTGTACTTTCCCATTGTAGTGTATATTTCAGTGTTTTTCTGTAACGCTACCGATCTCCAACCTGTATCCCCATGTGATGTCTGTGTTGTGTGTGTGTAAGGTCGGGGGGGGGGGGGGGGGGGGGGGGTCCCATTTCACTGCAGAGAAACCTGCATGTGGCGAATAAAGCTTGGATTGATTGATATTATTATTATTTCTAATTATTTATGAAATATCTATTGGGGAGCGAGTGAGTGAACAATGAAACGGCAGTAAACACCCAATCAGAACAAACACACAGGTGAGAAACTATATACATGACATCACTGAAAAATCAGACTCACACAGAGGATTTGTGTCAAATGTAAGGAAAGTTTAAAGCAGATGTTCAAGCCACGATAGAAAAACACTGTGAGAATGTCAAAGTAGGTCATGCAGGCATGAAGCACCTTTAGATTAGATTATTATGTTGTGACTTTGTTACATGTGAAACTGAGTTATTTTATTTTGTTTCTGATTTTTAAACACTGTCATCCAATAAATAAGAAAGTTATATCCTGATGACCTTTAGGGGTGGCTGTAGCTCAGACGGTAGAGCAGGTCAGCCGCTGATCGGGAGGTTGGTGGTTTGATCCCTGCCTCCCCCAGATTGCATGCCAAATGTCCTTGGGCAAGATACTAACCCCGATTTGCTCTCTGATACATCCATCGGAGTGTGAATGCATATGAATAAAAGTTCGAAAGCATATTGTATACTGTACATATTTCACATGAACAGTTTTTACTGTTTGTAGTTATTTCATTATTGTTTCTTTGCGTCTGAACGTTCCTGCAGTTGGTTTGTGGTTGATGTGGATTTGCTGCTCATGTGAATCCTCCCACAGTGTTTCATTAGCAGCTGTAACCACAGTGACTCTGATAAAACAGGAATTAGCAGAATCCATCTGATATGAAGCTGTGCTTTGAATACCACTTCCCTCCTCTTTGAAGAGTAGTCAGATATCTGTGTTCCGGTTTTTGTACAGCCTCTTCTACACTTTGTATCACTGTGTTTGTAGAGCACAGTAGTAGAGAGCTGTGTCTGCCAGGGTTAGGGCTGCTATGGTCAGATTAGTTGTTGTAGGTGATGTTTGGGATCCATATCGATTATTGGGAATATATTCACTTGTGCTGTCTTTTGCTCCTTTCCAGAGTATAAACTGAGGAGCCTGAAGGTCAGAATCATGTCTGTACCAATAAAGCCAAGGAGTATCATCACTCGTCTCATAGCTACATGTGAGTGTGACAGATTCTCCTTCTGTTTCAGTGACTTCAGGTTGTTGAGGAGTGATTGAGTCTCCAGCTGTTAGTCCTGGAAAAAGGAAGAAGAAAAGTAGTGAAATGCAGTCTGTATATCTGCTTAATGCAGCAGCTTCAACTAAACTTTAATCCCTGTTCTTAAACTCACCTATAATGTGAGATAGAAGCAAAAAGAGGTGCAGCAACATGTCTTTGGAGTTATTAAAGCCAGACAGACAGCACATGAACAATGTTCTTCCACTGCAGCACAATGACCAACAAATAATGTCATTGGATGAGCTCAACTTCAGTGGGCGGGGCCATTTTAATAGCTCAGCCAATCAAATAGTTTTGTGCTTCCACAGCAGCTCTGTCTCTGTCTCTGATCTTTACTGCTTCATTTCTCTGTTGTCTTTGTCATCAGTCCAATGACACAAGAATCAGAGGTTTAACAGTGTGTGGCTCCCTCTAGTGGATGTTGTGGAGTATTCTGTTGTCTTTGCTCCAAAGGTTTTTGTGCAGAGTTTTGCTGTTTCCTGTCACTGTGGGCCTCACAGCACAGTAGTACACAGCAGAGTCAGACAGCTGAAGCTTCTGGATTTTCAGTGGGACTGACTTTTCTTTGAGTTCAGCATCAAATCTGTTCTTTGGGAATTCTTGAGCATTATCGCCGGCTGTTTTATCACGTCGTAAAACATATTTTGGAAAGTCATTTACTTCTTGTTTGTACCAGAACAAATATGGATATGTATCAGTTGTTTCAAAGTTACATCCAAGTGTAACTGTGTCTCCTTCAGCAGCAATGACATCTCCTTGTTCCTGGATCACTTTGTCTTCTCCTTTACACTCTGAGGAAGAACAGAACATGCAGAGGAAGAGATGGATCAATAAACATGATTAAAAACTCACCATTAATCAGACTCACACATTTATTTAAGCAGAGGAAACATGTTGATGTTTGTATCTCACCAAAGAAAAGAGCAGCAAGAATAATCCACAGCCAATGTTCCATCTGTACAACAAGGTTTAAATCAACAGGAGAAACTAGCTGATGTTCAACATTCAGTCTGAGAATTGTTCTCTTCACAGCAGCACTTATTATTGACACAATGGTTGAACACAGTGCAGAAGGAGAGCCCCGCCTACTGGATGATGTCGCCCTCTAGTGGAGCTGAGCAGTGTGGAAAATGCTTCCTGTGTTTTGTAGACAGACTGTGGGTTTGCTGACACTTACAGTACGATTACAATCAGCCCATTTATATTTTCAAAGGAAAAGAAGTATGTCAGCCAACATACTGGACATTTTTCTACTGAACAATAAATGTGCTGCCACTACTGTAGTTATTGTACAGTACTGTTATTCAATAATACTTCAAATATGAACCAATTATTATTATTTTATTTCATTTTTATACAATCAAAACTTTACAAACGTTGCTATAAAAAAAGTCTGAAATGTAATAATTTTGAAATTCATTTTAAGCTTCCAATAACTTTATTTTGTAGGTTACATTACTGATAATCAATATGTCATTTAATTATTTTTCAGCCACACACGCGCGTTCGAGCTCAACAACGTGTTTGTTTTGCATTCAAACACAGAAGCTTGGTATGTTATAATATTTAAGGATGGTTTGTTTCCCAGGTCTGCCATTACTGCCTTAATGACTCTCAAGCTCCATTATTACACTGTTGCCAAAAATACTGTAAATGTGATATACAAACAGTAATGGCTCCATTTTCTTACCCTAGCTTACAATATAAAGCACTTTGAGGCTGTTGTTGTGATTTTTCTGTTGTATAAATAAAACTGAATTGATTTTTTTCCATTTATCAGAGGCGGGTAGCGGGGGCAACAGCCTAAGCAGACAATCCCAGACCCAGCAGAGCGCTGCTTTCCTCCCAAGTCGTCTGATGGTTTGCCAGAATTGCTCGTCTTTACCACAAATTCAGAGAATCTGGAGACTTCTCCACGCATGGGACAAAACTGAAGAACTAAGAACTGATTAGGTTTTTGGTTTTACCATGGATTTAGAGAGTTACTGTTGGATTTCAGTATGAATTCATTTACACATGATGAGGCACATTACACTCATTGGGCCGAAGTCCTCATTTTAGGTTTAACGGCGTTTTTATCAGGTAAAGTTGAATTCTTAGACATGAATTGATCTGCAGTTTGGGGAAGGCCTTGAAGAGGACTGGCGGTGGCACCCAGACCGGACAGATGCCCAAAGAAGGCATCCCCTAGAAGCAGTACTAACTGTACGGTCAAAGACCTCTGCAGTAATTATTCAATTTTCAATTCAACTTATTTATACAGCGGCAAATCACAACAACAGTCTCCTCAAGACCCTACAATAATACCTACAGAGAAAAACCCAACAATCACATGACCCCCTATGAGCAAGTATTTTGGCGACAGTGGGAAGGATAAACTCCCTTTTAACAGGAAGAAACCTCCAGCATAACCAGGCTCAGGGAGGGGCGGGGCCATCTGCTGTGATTGGTTGGAGTGAGAGAAGGAAGACAGGACGAACACCAAGTGACATCACCACCCAGAGGAGAGGAATACAACTGGTGGGAAGGCTAGCAAAGATGAACAGTCCGTGTCCTCAATAAATCGGTCCAGGATTCCATAGAATCAAGTGGATGGGCTCAGACAATTAGGAATGAATTTTGGGAGAAGAGAAAACCTTAACGGATGAATGAGGGGAACCCTCGATCAGGTATCGACGTGGATCGACTCTGAACGGCACCAATTTCTGAAATGAACAGAGGTGACAGTCAGCAGCTTTGGACGGGTTTGCGAACTGATTAGAGTAAAACCACCTTCTATAATCATAACCCCCAAAACTGGCAGAGCGCCACCTGATTCCACGAACCTCACAGAAGATGATAAGTCCATTTTGAATGTCGTCAGAACCGCGAGTCGGCTTGGAGAGTGGTCTCGAATGGCTATGTCAAGGAGGGAGGGTTTAGATGTTGCTAGTGAAAGCACATGAGAACTGAAGGGACACCTTGAGGAATAATGCGCATTTTTACCAAATATTTAATATTTCCAGATTGCAGTCGGGTAATAATAATAATAATGGATTGCATTTATATAGCGCTTTTCGCTATACAGCTCCCCCGCTGACCCCAGTAGGCACCCCCATACTCTGCAACCCGCCAGGGAAAGGGGGCTCAGGCCCATCCGGACCGGGGCCCAGAACAACAGCGCCACCCGGCCCCACAGAGCCCGGGACAGTCCACCCGACCCCACCACAGAGAAAACTGCACCCACCCCGTCATCCACTCACCTTCCAGACTACACAAGACAATAGACGCCCAGGCTGAGATCTTCCTCCACCTCTCCTGTATCTCCCCCTCCTGCAGAGTTTGTTTTTTTATTACCCAGAGAGAACAAGCATGGATGCAGAGGAAAAAAACAACATAAAAGATTATAATTTTCTAACTTTTAATTCTGCCATAATTTTAGTTTGGAAAGGGGGGATTCAGTTTTAGCTGCTGGAGTTTAAGAAATTGGATGTTAAAATAGATATATACATATTTAATGCTTCTAAATGGTGAATGTCGTCAACATACAAGGATCTATGAATAATTACTGTTTTATGTCCATTCATGTCCACAGTCTCGTTAACTCACGTATTGACTAGTGTAATCCTCTCTTGCATGGTCTCCCCCAAAAATATCTCCAACTTCAACTGGTTCAAAACTCAGCTGCATTATTACAAGAACCCCCTCCGACCAGAACATCACCCCTGTTCTCCAGGAGCTTCACTGGCTCCCTGTGAAATTCCAGATAGTGTACAAGAGGAGCTTCTATCCCCAAGCCATCCGTGCCCTAAACACACACACCCGCCCTCTCACATCATCTATAATTGACTGAGACAGGACTCTTCCAGACACTAAACCAAGGCACAATGTACATTTCAATTCCTTTCATTTTAAATATGTTTATATTGTCTATCCTGTAAAATAGTCAGATGTCTATTCATATTAATGTACAGAATTCACCTGCTTGCTGCTACTACTGCACATTCACCCAATGTATATACTATATATATATATATATATATATATATATATATATATACACCAGCTACTGGTAGACAGAACAATCAGCCGAGACTGCAAGACCAGACTGACCAACCTGTGCACTGCCTGGATTGATTACAAGAAGGCCTATGACTCAATGCCCCACAGCTGGATACTGGAATGCCTAGAATTGTACAAGATCAATGGGACCCTAAGAGCCTTCATCAGGAACTCAATGGGGATGTGGCGTACAACACTAGAGGCCAACTCCAAGCCCATAGCACAAGTTACCATCAAGTGCGGGATCTACCAAGGAGATGCTCTGTCCCCACTGCTGTTCTGCATAGGCCTGAACCCCCTCAGTGAGATCATTAACAAGACTGGCTACGGATACCGACTACGGAACGGAGCAGTTGTCAGCCACCTCCTGTACATGGATGACATCAAGCTGTATGCCAAGAGTGAACGAGACATCGATTCACTGATCCACACTACCAGGCTATACAGCAATGACATTGGAATGTCGTTCGGACTGGAGAAGTGTAGTCGGATGGTAACAAAGAGAGGGAAGGTAGTCAGAACTGAGGGGATTGAACTACCAGAAGGCAACATTGCAGACATAGAGGACAGTTACAAGTACCTGGGGATCCCGCAGGCAAATGGGAACCATGAAGAGGCCGCTAGAAAGGCTGCAACCACCAAGTACCTGCAGAGGGTCAGGCAAGTCCTGAGGAGTCACCTGAATGGTAAGAACAAGATCCGGGCCATCAACACATACGCCCTGCCCGTGATCAGGTACCCTGCTGGGGTAATAAGCTGGCCAAAGGAGGAGATAGAAGCCACTGACATAAAGACAAGAAAGCTCCTGACCATGCATGGAGGGTTTCACCCCAAGTCCAGCACCCTGAGGCTGTACGCTAAGCGGAAGGAAGGGGGCCGGGGACTGGTGAGTGTCAGCACCACAGTCCAGGATGAGACAACGAACATCCAAGAATACATTGGGAAGATGGCCCCAACTGACCGAGTGCTCAGTGAATACCTCAGGCAGCAGAAACCCAAGAAAGAGGAGGGAGACGAGGAACCATCATGGAAGGACAGGCCCCTGCACGGTATGTACCACCGGCAGATAGAGGAGGTGGCTGATATCCAGAAATCCTACCAGTGGCTGGACAAAGCTGGACTGAAAGACAGCACAGAGGCACTAATCATGGCAGCACAACACCCAGCTCTGAGTACAAGATCCATAGAGGCTGGGGTCTATCACACCAGGCAAGACCCCAGGTGCAGGCTGTGTAAAGATGCCCCAGAGACTATCCAGCACATAACAGCAGGGTGCAAGATGCTAGCAGGCAAGGCATACATGGAACGCCATAACCAAGTGGCCGGCATAGTGTACAGGAACATCTGTGCCGAGTATAACCTAGAAGTCCCGAGGTCAAAATGGGAGATGCCCCCAAGGGTGGTGGAGAATGACCGAGCTAAGATCCTGTGGGACTTCCAGATACAGACGGACAAAATGGTGGTGGCTAACCAACCGGACATAGTGGTGGTAGACAAACAGAAGAAGACGGCCGTAGTGATCGATGTAGCGGTTCCCAATGACAGCAATATCAGGAAGAAGGAACACGAGAAGCTGGAGAAATACCAAGGGCTCAGAGAAGAGCTCGAGAGGATGTGGAGGGTGAAGGTAACGGTGGTCCCCGTGGTAATCGGAGCACTAGGTGCGGTGACTCCCAAGCTAGGCGAGTGGCTCCAGCAGATCCCGGGAAAAACATCGGAGATCTCTGTCCAGAAGAGCGCAGTCCTGGGAACAGCTAAGATACTGCGCAGGACCCTCAAGCTCCCAGGCCTCTGGTAGAGGACCCGAGCTTGAAGGATAAACCGCCCGCAGGGGCGTGCTGGGTGTTTTATATATATATATATATATATAAAACCTGGAAGTCCCGAGGTCAAAATGGGAGATGCCCCCAAGGGTGGTGGAGAATGACCGAGCTAAGATCCTGTGGGACTTCCAGATACAGACGGACAAAATGGTGGTGGCTAACCAACCGGACATAGTGGTGGTAGACAAACAGAAGAAGACGGCCGTAGTGATCGATGTAGCGGTTCAAATGACAGCAATATCAGGAAGAAGGAACACGAGAAGCTGGAGAAATACCAAGGGCTCAGAGAAGAGCTCGAGAGGATGTGGAGGGTGAAGGTAATGGTGGTCCCCGTGGTAATCGGAGCACTAGGTGCGGTGACTCCCAAGCTAGGCGAGTGGCTCCAGCAGATCCCGGGAATAACATCGGAGATCTCTGTCCAGAAGAGCGCAGTCCTGGGAACAGCTAAGATACTGCGCAGGACCCTCAAGCTCCCAGGCCTCTGGTAGAGGACCCGAGCTTGAAGGATAAACCGCCCGCAGGGGCGTGCTGGGTGTTTTATATATATATATATATATATAAAACCTGGAAGTCCCGAGGTCAAAATGGGAGATGCCCCCAAGGGTGGTGGAGAATGACCGAGCTAAGATCCTGTGGGACTTCCAGATACAGACGGACAAAATGGTGGTGGCTAACCAACCGGACATAGTGGTGGTAGACAAACAGAAGAAGACGGCCGTAGTGATCGATGTAGCAGTTCCGAATGACAGCAATATCAGGAAGAAGGAACACGAGAAGCTGGAGAAATACCAAGGGCTCAGAGAAGAGCTCGAGAGGATGTGGAGGGTGAAGGTAATGGTGGTCCCCGTGGTAATCGGAGCACTAGGTGCGGTGACTCCCAAGCTAGGCGAGTGGCTCCAGCAGATCCCGGGAATAACATCGGAGATCTCTGTCCAGAAGAGCGCAGTCCTGGGAACAGCTAAGATACTGCAGGACGCTCAAGCTCCCAGGCCTCTGGTAGAGGACCCGAGCTTGAAGGATAAACCGCCCACAGGGGCGTGCTGGGTGTTTTTATATATATATATATATATATATATATATATATATATATATATATATATATATATATATATATATATATATATATATATATATATATAATGTTCTTCCTCTACACCCCCCCCCCCCCCCCCCCCCCATTTTTGCACATGTCGAGGAGCGTGTCAGGCTACATTTCACTGTGTGTTATACTTGTATAACTATGCATGTGACAAATAAAGAACCTTGAACCTTGAACAAACTTCTTCTATTCACCTACAAGGTCCTTCACAACCTCACTCCTGCCTACCTTGCTGACCTGTTAAGCACTATCTCTTCGATCATCTTCTTCTATCCAGCTTGCTGTGCCTTCTTTCCACCTCAGCACCATGGCAGGCATCGCTTTCAGCTGCTCTGCTCCCAGGCCGTGGAACTCTCTACCCCCAGATATAAGAAACCTTGATTCTCTCCCCCGGTTTAAATCCCTCCTCCTACTGCCCACCTATTCAAATCTGCATAGTCACTGTGAACCTGTTTATTTTATCTTGTGCTTTTGTTTTCTTATTTTTCTTCACTGCCAATGTTCTATTGTGTGTTTTATTCTATCATTAAGTGTCATTGGGTGTCTATAAAGGCGCTTTGAAATAGAATTTATTATTATTATTATTATTATTATTATTATTATTAACAACAACAACAATAATAATATGTTTAGGTGTCTAAAATCCTCCTAATAACAGGAAGTGAAACGTCTTCAAGAAATTTATAGAAGTCCAGTCGCTTACTTTAATTTAAGCACTTGAACTAAAGTGCTTCACCAAGCCAGCACACAGTTAAATAAATTTACGGGGGAAAAAATTAAAACAAAACAATAAAAGGAAAATCTGTTATTCTTATGGAGCAGCTGAACACAACGTGAGTCGACCAACCAATAATCTATTTCGCTTATAAAAATGAGAAGAACTCAAACTAACAATCAGTTTTCAGTTTAAACAGAGAATTTTCTAAGTTGAAATTTAACTTATTATGGTTAAAATAATTTTTTGTTTTTATGAAATGCGGTAAAAACAAATAAATATAGAACTTCGTACTATAACCTGATTTGGGAACGAAACCTGTCCTTCTCTGTCGGAACTTTACTGTGTAACACCAGGCGGAAGTAAACAGGAAAGAGCGGAAGTTCCGTTAGCTTTTCTCCTGTGTGACAGAGAAGGAAGACGGTCGTATTGTTGTCGTCTCTCAGCTGAATCTTTGAGCCGTTTGAGCAACCATGTCTTCAGTTCAGTATCTGAGAGAGTTCATCAACGAGCGACTAACTGCTGCTGCGGAAGAAATCTTCTCAGAGTTTGAAAAAACGATCGTCCAGTACGAGGAAGTGATCGACCGTCAGCGCAGACTGCTGGATATCACCTGGAAACCCGAGATAAAGCTGCACACAGCAGGCGAGTCTCACTCTGATGGATGAACTCACACATGAACGAGTCTCACTCATTTTAAAGTTATTTGCTATGTTTTATATGTTTATCATATTATTGCTTTGGGATGTTCAGCTCTTCTTCACTCCCGCACTCGTCATCACCTCTGCTCTCTCTTATTGTCCTGGGGTCCGTTCTTCGTACGTCGCTCACTACATCCAAGATCAAATCATCGCGCTAACTCTGAGCTCGCTATTCCGGTTCTCCGAACACACCTGTTGTTGACGATTAGTACAGCTGGATGAAGTAATGTGAGATCACTGGGTGTCGTAAAAGGGGCTACGCATCGATAGTAGAAACATTGATCGGCAACCCTCTGATTGGTCGGCGAAAATGTCGAAGGAGCGCGCTCGGTATTTTTCGGCAGCAGAGCAAGAACTCTTGATTGAGGGATTTCAGGAGTTTCAGAGTTTAATTAAAACGCAAGAGAACACTGCAAAGGCTGCAAAAGCAAGGAGAGAGGGCTGGCAGAAAGTTGCTGACAAATTAAACTCGTAAGTAATTTAATAATAACAATAATAATGGAGTGGATTGATATAGCGCTTTTCAAGGCACCCAAAGCGCTTTACAATGCCACTATTCATTCACTCTCACATTCACACACTGGTGGAGGCAGCTACGGTTGTAGCCACAGCTGCCCTGGGGCAGACTGACAGAAGCCAGGCTGCCATATCGCGCCATCGGCCCCTCTGGCCAACACCAGTAGGCGGTAGGGTAGATTTATTATATTACACTATATTATCCAATATTATATTGCATTATATTATAATATGTTATATTATATTATATTACATTATATTATAATATGTTATATTATATTATATTATATTATATTATAATATGTTATATTATATCCCCTTTCACATTAGAGCCACAACAGGACCCACTAGAACATGGGAACAAGTAAAAGTGAAATATAAGAATATTCTACAGAATGGTAATATTTATCACTTATATTGCTTTTAGTCTCTTGGAAAGAGACCCTGAAATAATCTGTTTGTTTGTTTATAACAGCAACCAAGAAAAGGGCAGAGCAAAAAAAGACAGGTGGTGGTCCTGCACCCCCTCGTCAACAAGTTGGTTAAGTAAATAATACCCTCACGGGAAAATCGATATCTCTCTATGAGCACACTGTCGCGCTGAGCTAAAGGATCCTGTCTGTCCCGCAATATACGCTGGATTCTGAGGACTCTCCTTATCAATCTTGCACCTTCCACAATGGGTTGCTCGCGTATACGGACAGGACATGGCTGCGACAGACTTCCCAAATCCACCTTCGCTTTTATAGCCGTGGTCTCTCATCTTGATTACACGAAGTAATTTACTATTACTACTCTGAAATATGAATTACATCTGTAATAATCACATACATGTAATAGAATGTTAATAGTACATTTCCCTTTTTTAGGAAATGACCTGTATGTATCTGTGTGACATCAATAAATGGATCAGGTGCTGCATTGTCTTTGGTTACATTGAGAATATTTATTTATGGTGAAACAGTGGTGGAATATCGCTGTTGCTTTCGTATAAATGAAGCGGACATACCTCCTGTTTACATAAAGTAAACCTGCTCCCCAGCAGGTTTACGCTTACGGCTCTGTTGCTATGACAGCAAGTCCCGGATGAGCTTCGGGGAACCGAACGATCCAGGATCACGCGAAATCGTCAACAATCTAATCCAGCTAACTTAGCGAGGTACGAAGAACGGACCCCTGGTTGTAAAAATAGTGCAACGTGATGATTGGTTACTTAGCATCAGATTATTTTTTCATTGAGTCAGCTAATTATTTAAAAACATTGCATAAAGGGAAATATTTAGACAGTATTTCCTACCATAAGAACTGAACTGTCGTCAGGTCCGCTGCCGACTACAGGCCAATATTTCATGCAGCTACAGATGTGCATCCAACACATCTGTTGCTTTTTATTACCGGGTTCTTTTCCATCCAGTGAAACGTGTCTTCACAGCTGCATCACTTCCTCTTCTGTTTCACACACATCTTATGTATTTTATTTTGAGTCAATCACATTTTTTCAAATGAAGGGCTTATTTTCTTCTTCTGAAGTCACATTATTGTCACAGAGTGCACACTGACTTTGTAAAGTAACATGCACTATATACATGCACAGTATATTAGTTACTCGGTTAGACAACAGCGGTACTTGTGTTCTTTCTTTTGCATGGAAATAATAACCTGAACGGTTACCATGGTTACCCACTACCATGCGTGTCTGTGTGCACACTGAGAGGAGAGAATGAGAGCAGTGGTGCTGCTTTTTGAGCCTGACGTTACTGTCGGTAGCATCCACTTATCCCCCTGGTGCTCTCAGTAACTCTCAGAGTGAACGAGAAATGATCAAATAAAACACATGAACAGATGATGGAAATATAATATTGATCTGCAATAGCACTTCACTTCACTTTGGTGTTATTTATATAGCACCAAAGCACAGCAACAATTGCCTCAAAGCGCTTTATATTTAATGTTAGTTGTTATATTTAAGCTCTGCTTCAAAGCCAAAAACACACAGAAGCAAAACAAAAAAACAAGAACAGCTGATGACTCTCACAAGGTCGTCCAAACTTTCATTTTTTAAAAACTTTTTTAACTGTCTTCTCAGCTGATTCAGAACGCCCTGCCTGGATTTTCACTGACACCAAGAAATAAGAATATAAAAGGCCTTTTCCTTATGTGCCTGGGCATGTAGTTATATTAGTGAGTTTGGTTCTGTAGGTTTCTTTGAGTTTTAATATATTATAAATGTAATTTTATGGAGCTCTTTACTACCTTTTTAACCCTGTGTGTGGGTTTATTGGGGCAACTGTGGCTCAGGGGGTTGGGAATCGCATCTGTAACCGGAAGGTCGCCGGTTCGATCCCTGGGCTCTCTGTCCTGGTCGTTGTGTCCTTGGGCAAGACACTTTACCCTACCGCCTACTGGTGTTGGCCAGAGGGGCCGATGGCGCGATATGGCAGCCTCGCCTCTGTCAGTCTGCCCCAGGGCAGCTGTGGCTACAACTGTAGCTGCCTCCACCAGTGTGTGAATGTGAGAGTGAATGAATAGTGGCATTGTAAAGCGCTTTGGGTGCCTTGAAAAGCGCTATATAAATCCAATCCATTATTGAGGTAATGCTGTAAAATAAACAGTTTATCCCCACAAAAAACAAATAAACCTTTTTCCAGACATGATTTTTAGCTTTTTTTTACACATCCGACCAGACTTTTAGAAGAAGCGGAAACATTGTGTGTGTTTATTTTAATGATTGCTCAGAGGAGTTTTTCTGTCATCACATCAGTTTTCTTTATGTTGGCTTCGTTCTAGGCCTCCAGCAGCAGCATGTCTATAAGGAGGAGGAATTTCTCATTAACCAGCAGCTCTGTAATGAGGAGAACCGCGGGGAACCGGAGCCTCTCCAGATCAAACATGAACAGGAGGATTTCTACAGCAGTCAGGAGGGACAGCAGCTTGCACTGAAGGAGGACATTGATACCTTTATGGTGACTGCTGCTTATGAGGAAAGAGCCCACGGTGAACCAGGACCAGACAGGGAGCAGCTCCTCTCTCACAGCTTCCTGATAGCTGAGGGTCAAGATCAGGGAGGAAGCAACTATGTAGATTTAGGATCAGCACATAGTGCAAACAGAAGTCACAGTACCGATGCAGAAGACTCTCCCACGTCAGAGGGTCAGTGTAACACTCACATAGGTAAAAAGTCGGTAACATGCAATGTTTGTGGAAAATTGTTTAAGAATAAATACAAAATACACGAACATCACAGAATCCACACAGGCGAGAAGCCCTATCTTTGTGAAACGTGTGGGAAAAGTTTTACTCAAGGCGGTAGTCTGTTGGTTCACATGAGGACCCACTCGGGTGAGAAACCGTATACCTGTAACACCTGTGGTGAAAGATTTTGTTACTTATTAGCACTTAAAAAGCACAAGGCGGTGCACACAGGTGAAAATCCATTTTTTTGCACAACGTGCGGGAAAACGTTCACTCAAAGGGGCAGTTTGTTGGTCCACATGAGGATCCACTCAGGAGAGAAGCCGTATTCTTGCAAAACATGTGGGAAAAGTTTCACTAAAAAATGTACTTTATTGGTGCACGTGAGAATTCACACCGGTGAGAAGCCATACACTTGCAAAGTATGTGGGAAAAGTTTTACCCAAAGAGGTGGTTTGGTAGTCCACATGAAAACTCACGCAGGGAAAAAGTTTTAGTTCTGAATATTTAGCAGGGAACAGTGTATTTATGAAGCCGAGCTTGACAAAAGTATCGAACCCGTTAACAGTAAAGCTTTCACAATCAGAGCTGGCTTTACACACTTCCTGCTGCTCAATAAAAGGTCTTTAAAAGTCTGAAATTAAGGTCATGACTGATCTCAAAAGCTCATATATGTTCCATAAATGTGATGAAATAATGAAATCTGGCAAACAAAAAAACATCACAATTTAAACGTCAGTTTTTCTGCGTGTTCTCGGCTCTCACCGGTGATGATGCAGATTTATGTATATTAAGATGTAGTGATGTGAACCAGCGCTAACCTAATAGCTTACTTGTAGTCTTCTGATATTCTTCTATTCAACAGCAGCCTGTAGACGATAGCACTTAGTATGAACACTGTAGATGCTCACGCCTGTTTCAGAAATGGGAAAATAGGAGGCGGGAAGTAGAGTCCCATATCCATACTGGCACTTAACATGTCTTTAGTTCAGATGACGAATGATCTCATTCTGTAAACATATGAAGGTAAAACAGTATTAGGAACTAACATTTGTCTGATTTTTAACTTTACAGTTATTTATGTTTTTTATATATATGTGTGTGTGTAAAAGCAGAAACAGTAGGTGAAGAAAAAGTGTAAGATTTCGACTAATGTGTTTCCCACTTTAACACACACTCACTCCTCTTCATGATGAAAACAAAGATTGGGTGTATTATCCTGTGCGTCTGCAGCAGAGTTCATCCTCATTTCTGCAGCCGTGATCGAACAAACATGTAAATCTAAAATTGAATCATTCTCAGCAGCAGATCTCAAACAAACTATAAAATAAATATGAAATGACTGTTGGCCATTAAAAAGCATTTGGCTAGTGTAGGTGACTAAGATGCAGCTGTATTGTTTTTGCAGTGTGAACAGCCGCGGTGCTGTGAGTTTGAACATATGACTAACGAAAGGATCAAAACTGTTTGTTGAGGAGATTTTTGATCAATATTGTGATCATGATTAATTGTTGTGATTATTCATGTATTTTAGTGACAAAAGGCATTTACTGCATGTAAACATAACACTGCTTTTACATCCATAATGCAACATTCCTAATATTACTCACCCACATTCCAAAAAATATATATATATTAACGAATTAATTAAAACACTTTTCCAGACCGATATGGTGCAAGCCTGATGTAAGCGCATCCACTTAACACTAAATGTAAAGTCTTTCCCTGCATTCACTGTACCTGCATGATGGATGTAGATCGACAGCTCTGACCTCCCTCTGCGTTTCCCTGCGTGCTTTTGCATGCAGTGCAGGTATCTCCTCTTCAGGAAAAGAACTGAGTGAGCGAGTCCGTGTGCTGAAACCTTTAATGTGGACATGACGAGTCAATGTCGGATAATTCACGTCAGTAACCATTTCTTTATTTTTTTAGCCTTTGTGCGTCAGTCGTGCTGCAGTTCGTGGATTGTTTTCAGGCGATTAACCTCCTGGGACCTGCCGTCCACATGTGGACGTCACATTTTGGGTTATTTAGACCAAAATACTCAGTTTTGCTCTACAAGGGCCTGATATCCACTTACAAGGACGTTATGCTGCTACTGTTCTATCAGAATTTTAAACGAATATCCTCATATGTGGCTCTCATTTTTCTTAAAAACAAAAATAGGTTTTAAAAAAAAAATCTGGCAATTCTTTGTTTTTACATTCATCGGGCCCCAATGTGACCAAATATCAAAGAGAAATTAAAAATGCTGCCGTGGAAGAGTTCGGGTCTTAGGAGGTTAAAGCACTCTTCACACGTGATTTCGTCTTCATTGCGTCTCTTCCATTAAATTCAAAGTATTTCAAAACAACAGAGTATGATGCTGAACGACAAGCTCCTCCCCCTCTGCTGTACAGCACAGCTCAGTTTTGTTATATGTGTCTTAACACAGTGTTACTCGTGCAGACGAGTTCAGGAAACCTTCAGAGAACAGCTGTGATTCAGGAAGTGCTTGATGTGCTTTTGTGTTCTGTTTGTCGAGCACACAGTTTCAGTTTTGTTCCATGATCATCATTTCATAGAAGGAAGCCGAAATCAAATTCAAGGCTGAAATCTGATCATTTCACTGCCCTACAAGCTACTGATCAACACAATGTGACAATTTTATGTGTTATTACTTTTATTTTCTCTCACGTGCAGCAGAGACGCAACTTTAGACGACTCGGTGTCGCTTCTGTGTCACGCTGTGGCGCTCTCATGATGAGGGTTTTTAATTCTCCAGTGAAACATGATGACTCTCACACAAGGTCATTTTTTTGTTTGAATTGTGTTAAGTTTGTTTGTGCAGTGTACCATTGGATGTGCGGACTGCCACTGAATTACAGTTGGTGTTTCATGATATAAAATCTTGTTAAAGCCGGCCATAGAAAGAAGTACATTTGTTCTGTTTTATTATAAAATCTGTGTTTTCCAGCACTCACACACTCTGGAAGAAAAATGTGTGTAATATGAACCGAAGTGTTTCCTGTAGTTGCTAAGTTCTGTGAGTTTGCTGCAGTTTTCTGTCACAACAATGTAAATATAAAAAGGTACAAGTGGAGGCGTTGCTCGGCAACTCTTAGTTTTTAAAGCAGCTTCTTTCCCTGCAGAGTTAGACTGGCTTTGTTTTCCTTTTACCGCCATCAGTTAAGTTTGTGTGTGTATTTGAACTTGGTTGGAAAATTGGATGTATGAAATGTTTCCATTGTATTCTGTCATATTCTGATCTACGTATGATTTCTTTCCCTTGTTTTTACTCTACCTCAGATATTTGGATTGTGACCTGAGATACTGAAGCTGAGAAATCCTGTAGTGCTCACTGACCACACGAGTCTTTTATTTGTGGAAAGCATGTATCACTTTTTGTTCTTCTGTTTTGTGTTCAACTAATTTTGATTGTTCAGGATTTAGAAGTGAAACTAGGAAGTTGTAGATTTTCACCATGCTCTTATAAAAAGCTCTTTCTAAAGTTTTTTTGTCTGTTTCATGATTTATAAATCAAAGCCGCAGTAAAGATGCAGAGCTGAAGATGAAGACACTTCACAGAATCAGAAGCCACAGTGTGTCAGAATTAATACTGAACTGTTAACTTAAATCAGGAAGTGAAATTCTAGAGATGAAGAATGTCTTTTGTCAGAGTGTCCTGGGCTCAGAGACACAGAAACCCCTTCGTTTCACAACATTTACATTTCAGATACATTTCAGGACCACAGACAGCAACGATGTTTCCTCCTGACTGTTGATGCTGATATAAAGTGTTGGTTTGTGGTTGATGTGGATTTGCTGCTCATGTGAATCCTCCCACAGTGTTTCATTAGCAGCTGTAACCACAGTGACTCTGATAAAACAGGAATTAGCAGAATCCATCTGATATGAAGCTGTGCTTTGAATACCACTTCCCTCCTCTTTGAAGAGTAGTCAGATATCTGTGTTCAGGTTTTTGTACAGCCTCTTCTACACTTTGTATCACTGTGTTTCTAGAGCACAGTAGTAGAGAGCTGTGTCTGCCAGGGTTAGGGCTGCTATGGTCAGAGTAGTTGTTGTACGTGATGTTTTTGATTCATATCGATTATCAGGAATATATTCAGCACTCCATGATCTTGCTCCTTTGTAGAGTATAAACTGAGGAGCCTGAAGGTCAGAAT
Source organism: Astatotilapia calliptera (assembly GCF_964374335.1). Taxonomy (NCBI): domain Eukaryota; kingdom Metazoa; phylum Chordata; class Actinopteri; order Cichliformes; family Cichlidae; genus Astatotilapia; species Astatotilapia calliptera. Next base: position 962,502 of record NC_137439.1, on the reverse strand, counting down.
GATGTCTGTACCAGTAAAGGCGTACATACTCTGATGTTGTCTCATAGCTACATGTGAGTTTGACAGATTCTCCTTCTGTTTTAGTGACTTCAGGTTGTTGAGGAGTGATTGAGTCTCCAGCTGTTAGTCCTGGAAAAAGAAAGAAGAAAAGTAGTGAAATGCAGTCTGTATATCTGCTTAATGCAGCAGCTTCAACTAAACTTTAATCCCTGTTCTTAAACTCACCTATAATGTGAGATAGAAGCAAAAAGAGGTGCAGCAACATGTCTTTGGAGTTATTAAAGCCAGACAGACAGCACATGAACAATGTTCTTCCACTGCAGCACAATGACCAACAAATAATGTCATTGGATGAGCTCAACTTCAGTGGGCGGGGCCAGTTTAATAGCTGAGCCAATCAAATAGTTTTGTGTTTCCACAGCAGCTCTGTCTCTACAAAGGTTTTTACAGAGTTTTGCTGTTTCCTGTCACTGTGGGCTGCAGAGCACAGTAGTACACAGCAGAGTCAGACACTGCAGCAGAGGAGATCTCCAGATAAAAATCGCTTTTGTCTTGATCTTTTCTAAACTTCAGCTTTTCTATTTTCTCTGAATGTTCATCTATGAGAAGCTGTGGATGTGAACCAGACTTCTGATGATACCAGTAGAGGTTGAGGACAGAGCCTGAATAGTTGCAGGAGAGAGTCACAGTGCCTCCTTCCAAACTCGTCACTACATCTTTAGATGGTGTCAGTAAATCCTCAGAGGATCCTGAAAACAACAAAGACATATTTCACCATCATGTTTCTGAATCTTTAAACTTAGTTTATAAAAAGTGAATCAATTCAAACAACATCCAGATATTTTCATGTCCATCATCTCCTTTTACATCTCACTCCATCTTTTGATGACTCACCAGTCTGAAAGGAGACTATCATCATCCAAATGAAAAGCAGACCGTGTCTGTGTTCTGTCTCCATGCTTGTCTGTGTCAACAAATTGGTTTCCTGACCTAAACTCCTTCAGCTGCCTGTACAGAATGAGCAGCAGGACCAGTGAAGGAACCTCTCTACTCTATACATGCAGCGTGATGCCTGAATGGATTAACATGTTTGCCTTTTCCTTACTTTATTAGATATTCCACTGAAAATTAAAAACATACATGCACAAATAAATTAGTCCCATATTCAGGCACATGAACACCACACAGTTGGTTTCCAGGTACAGGTTCCATTAAAACATACATAGATGTTATACTCATATTAACAGTTGTGTTTTATGTATCTTTTTAAAAAAATATATACCAATGAAAAGTACGTCAAACAGTTTTCTGGGTCCTTTCTCTTCAGCTAAACCAATTTAAAATCATCAATTAAATGAACTCAGTTCAATTTTGTTCATATAGTGCCAAATCAGAGCAATATTAAGCTTCAAGAAGCTTATTATTGTAAGGCAGGGGTCCCCAACTCTAGTCCACGAGGGCCGGTTTCCCTGCAGGTTTTAGATCTCACCCTGGGTCAACACACCTGAATCAGGTGAATGGAGGTGAGCTGAGGTGTTAGTCCTTTTGCCACGTGCTCCATAAAGTGTGAGATGTGGTGTTTGATGGTGGGATGTAAGAGGAGGCGGCCTGCACAGGTACAGCTTACTCAGCAGAGAGCATCTTATTCTTGTTTATATTCCAAACCCTGTTCACCACAGAGATCCACAGCCTGTGATACCAAACAGTCTCTGGAGCCACTGGATTCAAACTGGGAATCAGAGCATCAAGGTGGGAAAAATCCACTTATGATGTTACCGAAACCTTTTATTTTTCAGGAATGTGTAACTAATATTCCCTCCTACTAGAAACTGAGCTGTTACGTAAACGAAGTGGAACGGAAGCCCTTGTCTGCCGGAGCTTGACCGTGTGACACCAGGCGGAAGTAAACAAAGGAAAGGCGGAAGTAGCTTTCCTCCTGTGTTGAATCAGCGGCGTGTGTGAGCTGAGTGTGTGAGCTGCGGCAGCAACGATGCCTTCAGTTCAGTATCTGAGAGAGTTCATCAACGAGCGACTAACTGCTGCTGCTGAACAAATATTCTTGGAGTTTGAAAAAACGATCGTCCAGTACGAGGAAGAGATCGACCGTCAGCGCAGACTGCTGGATATCACCTGGAAACCCCAAATCAAGCTGCACACAGCAGGTGAGTCACTCTGATGCTGCCGTGATTCTCATTAACGCCGTTTTAAACGAGGAGTTTGTCCTGCAGCTGCTGTCAGGGTGAGCACAGGGACCCCACACCGAGGCTCAGGAAACCTCAGTGGGCAGACAGTCTGTCTCTCAGCCGGTGAGAGTTGATAACTAGCCCTGTGATACCCGTTATCTCTGATTGGAGTTTAAAGTTTTGGTGAGTCAGCTAGCACACAGACAGTCCGGCTAATGCAGCTTGATTTGTGGTTAAAGCTCTCAGCTGATTTTGTAACGGTGCGTTGTTGTCAGCTGGGTGTAGAGAGCATCTGGCAGACGTTACAGGAGTCTGTCTGCTCGGACTACAAGATTTAAACAGTTTCTACCATCAAGCCATACGACGCCTCAACCACAACACTTCAACACACACAGTCCACGGGACGCACTCAGAAGCTGCAGCTTCACAAGTTCTCTGTTTAATCTGCACTGGTCACTCCACTTTATTGATAGTTATATTTTTAAAAAGTGCAATACTGTAACAAGTGCCACAAAAAAACAAAACTTTGTACTGTTCAGTTTGTACTGCTGCTCATCCCTGTGCAGTGTCCCATCTGCCCCCCCCACATTCCTATTTAAGATTTTCTTTATTTAATCACTAGTGTGTACATATATTTATATATACATACATATATTCAGTCAGTTAACTGGAAATTTCTCTCTTTTTTTCCTTTACTACATCTTATTAATATTTTGCTCTTTACTATTTTTATTTTATTTGTTTTATTTTTATTTTTTATTTATTTTTTCTTCTACTGTACCATTCTGCTGAGTGACTGTCTTCTGCTCGTCAAATACATTTCATTGCGATGTTGACCCTGTGCTAACTTGCATATGACAAATAAAACTGAAAACTGAAACTGAGCTGTCAGCTGATCACCACCACCTGCTGAGCTGGCATCTCTTCAGTCTTCACAGGAAGGTCAGTGCCAGGGTACTCGATCTGTCCTTCCGGAGGGATCTGTTACGATTTGTAATGGACAGTAGGGGTGGGCGGTATAACCGGTAAACGGTAGAAACAATATAAATTTGGCCAACGGTACAGATTTTGACTATACCGCTCTACCGCATGTTGATGATGTCATCAAGCTGCGCCTGTTTTGGTCGAAAGTAGTGATGGGATTTGCGGCTCTTTTTAGAGAACCGGCTCTTTCGGCTCGGATCATTAAAAAGTGTCACGATGTTTATATGATTAAACTCATGAGTTTAATCATATAAACATCCAAATAAACTAAACTCAAAACACTGGGTCATAAGACCCAGGATCGTGACAAAAAAGAGTCGGATCGTTCAGCTCCGAACCGGCTCTTCAGGTTGTTTTGTTGCTTTAATTAATTTATTATTAACAATAATAAATAAGGAATTACTAATGTAAAAGAAAGTGGTTTTATTTATATATGTTTATATATAAATATATGCGGTGGCCCCCAGAGACAAAGCATGCACAAAGTCCAAAGCACATTTCTAGCGTTAACTGAACTTCCAAAACAGCGCTACTAGATCACTTAAATTACACAATGGAAAGCATGTGTGTATTGTTTGTGTATTTATACACAAGCACTCATATAGATTCAAATAATAAAAAAAAAAAAGTTCATTTACCTGTTACTACCACTCAACAAATCAATGGTATCAAGCGGTGCGGCTTCGTAGCTTACCAAAGCTACATTTTGACAGATTTGTGAGCGCCGTGTAGCACATAAAATCAGTTCAAGGTCAGTAAGCACAACCAGAATTCATACATAAGGCGCACTGTAGATTTTTGAGAAAATGAAAGGATTTTAAGTGTGTAAAATACGTTATACAGAAGAAAATAACATATCGCGATATGTATCGTTACCACGCATGCTTCAAATTATACCGTGATATGGATTTTAGGCCATATCGCCCAGCCCTAATGGACAGAATTTCTCCTCTGATCTTTTAATATATGTATTAGATCTTACTAAAATTATAATTATTACCTTTTCTCATTTTACTGCAGCATTTAAAAATTTCCTTTATATGTGATGCTGATTCCAAGCGTACTCTTCCTGCTAATGTAGAGATCAGGCAAGAGAGCAGTCTGTAGAATTTTAGCCCTGAATGTTAATGTAACCGGAAACAGTGCTTTTATTTTAGAGTATATGCTGAAGGACGCTAATTCAAAACAATCACCACAAGCTTTCCATTTAACATCCACACATTTCATGTTGATTATTCAGTCATTGAACATATATATTATTTATTGCCTGCAGCTTTTCAGCTGTATCTTGCATTTTAACTTCCCTCTCTTACTGCTGTACTTCTGCTGATGTTCCTCTGTTGGTGAGCCTGAGTGAACCGCTGGCAGAGGAGATAAATTGCTTCTTCACCTGCTCCGAAACACCACAACAGCAGCACTCAGCTGCTTCAGCCCTGTTCCCATCCTCACCCTGACCTTCACCTGGTTCCTGCACCGCTCCACTCACTGTACCAGAGCACGATGTCACACAGGTGTTCCAAGCAGTGAACCCCAGGAAGGCTGCCGATCCAGACAGAGTACCTGGCAAGGTGCTAAGAGCATGCACCCACCAGCTCACCCTCATCTTCACAAGAATCTGCAGCCTCTCACTAGATCAGGTAGCCATCCCTTCTTCTACAGAGAAGAAGTCCTGAAGTTGGCAGCATGGTGTTCAGAGAACAACCTGGCACTGAACACCAAGAAAACCAAAGAGGTCATTGTCGACTTCAGGAGCCACAGCACTGACTTAGTCCCCCTTTACATCAATGCAGACTGTGTGGAGAGAGTCCATACCTTCTGGTTTCTCCGAGTCGTCATCTCCACTGACATCTCCTGGACAGACAATATCACAATGGTCATCAAGAAGACCCAACAGCGACTACACTTCCTGAGGGTCCTCAGGAAGTACAAACTGGACTCCAACCTGCTGCTGACCTTCTACCGCTCGTCCATTGAGAGCCTGCTGAGATACTGCATCACAGTATGGTTCGGCAGCTGTACTAAGGCGGACAGAGCGAGGCTTCAGAGTGTAGTTAAGGCAGCACAGAAGATCATTGACTGCCCTCTCGCCTCCCTGATGGACATTTATTCCTCCTCAGCAGAGCAGCAAACATTATCAAGGACAGCTCCCCCCCCTGGCTTTGACCTCTTCAGCCTGCTTCCCTCAGGGCAGCACTACAGGTGCATCAGCACAAAGACCGACTGACTAAAAAACTGTTTCTTTCAAAGAGCCATAACCAGCCTGAACTCACACAAGCACTGACCACACAGTTCCACCCCCCAATTCAAGGACTTCTATACACAGACTACCACTCAACTAACATCACCACTGTGCAACATTTAATTTATGTGCAATAGCCCGCACTGTAAAGATATAACAATAATTTTTTCCAATATTTGTATAATTGCTATTTTTTAATACACACTGTTCATCTGTATTATGACAATAAAAGGCAGTCTTTTCTGTTCTTAATTGTGCAGTAGGGTGTGTATTCTCAGCTGTGGCCTTTCTCCTTCTAATAATCTTGATGCGACTTTCTCACTTCACAACTGACTGTGAGGATTCCAACATCAACACTCATTCTCCAATATTTTTAACAGCTGACAGCAGCGATCATCAGCAGTGACTAGAAGAGGACATTTTTTAATGGATTTCTTTACTGACTCACACTGTGGAGCCTTATTACAATCGATATTTTAATATGCGTTTTTCTTCTCTCCTTTCATCCTTGCAGACCTCCAACAGCAACACATTTTTAAGGAAGAGGAGGATCTCACTAATCAGGCACTCCAGCTGAGTGTGGAGCAGGAGGAACCAGAACTTCCACAGATTAAAGAGGAACAGGAGGAACTGTGCAGCAGTCAGGATGGAGAGCAGCTGGGACTGAAGGAGGAGACTGATACCTTTATGGTGACTGCTGCTGAGGAAGGAGAGCACAGTGAACCAGACAGAGAGAGGCCACTCCCTCACAGCTGTCCTGAAACTCACACCCAGGATCAGGAAGGAAGCAAGAAAGTAGATCCAGGATCAACTGGAAATACGAACAGAAGAGCCAGTAACAATGCTGAAGACTGTCCCATTTCAGGTAGTCAATGTAAAACTGAAACAGGTAAAAAGTCTTTAAAATGTGATATTTGTGGAAAAAGCTTTAAGAAAAGGTCCCAAATAAAAGAGCATTACAGAATCCACACTGGTGAGAAGCCACATTCTTGTAAAATATGTCAGAGAGGTTTTTCTCATAGGAGCAATTTGGTGCGCCACATGAGAATCCACACGAAAGAGAAGTTACATTCCTGCCAGACATGTGGAAAAACCTTCAGTCAGAACAGTCATCTGCTGGTCCACATGAGAATCCACACAGGTGAGAAGCCGTATCCTTGTGAAACCTGTGGGAAAAAGTTCACATGTAGTACGCATTTGACAGCGCACTTAAGAACGCACACAGGTGAGAAACCCTTTCATTGTAAAAGATGTGGGAAAATGTTCTCACGAAGCAGTAATTTGCTGGAGCACATGAGAACACACACAGGTGAGAAGCCGTATCTTTGTAACACATGCGGGAAAAAGTTCACATGTAGTAGTCATTTGTTAGTTCACATAAGAACTCACACAGGTGAGAAACCATATATTTGTAAAATCTGTGGGAAAATGTTCACACGTAATAGTGTTTTGTTGCGACACATGAAAACTCACACAGATGAGACCCCATAGTCTTGAAATTTTTCTAGAGAAGACATCCAAAGCGACTCCAAACTAGGAAAAAAAGAGATTCATGGTTAGTGTTATTACTATTCAAGGTTTATTAGAGTGCACTCCAACTGTGATCATGTGAGTTTTGTTCCATCTGTGTCACACTTCACTGCCATCATGAGGATGAAAGAAAACTCCAAATGGAAAACATAATGAATATTAAAATGATCTCATTGCCAACTGGATACAATTGATATTGTGAACTTTTTTTCCAACCCTCATATGTAACAAAAGCAGAATAAAGATGTCCAGCATGTTGTTGTAAAAGACTCTGTATTTAAAAAAAGAAAAGAAATAAAATGTCTCTGTAATGATGAATGATGTCAGTGTTTTCTTTTTTTCAAGCTGAGGAGTTAAAGGCTTTTTCTCAGAGCATCATTAGTGTTAGTAATCGATACAGCTATCAGTGCCTGTTGTTTTTGTGATGTCATATATTCATTCTAAACATAAAGTCTTTGTAAAGTTGTAATGTAGAAACGACAGATTGACACTGAAGGCTGCAGAGAGCTGTGACTGATCATAAGTGAAAGCGGTCACAGAGGAGAGTTCAGTTCAAACATGTAAGATATGCTTTAATCTCCCAGCTGACCTGCTGCGGGTTAAAGTTTGATATGATGGTACTCTGATCAATGTAAACATGTCGTACTGAACCTGCTTTTTTTTTTACAATAGTGCATATAGCACATTTACACTAGCACTCTAAAGTACATCATGATTGTCCTCCGGTGGCTCAGATTAATGTTTCAATTCAAAACATGAAACTCTTAATTTTTTTTGTGCTTCCACAGCAGCTCTGTCTCTGATCTTTACTGCTTCATTTCTCTGTTGTCTTTGTCATCAGTCCAATGACACAAGAATCAGAGGTGTAACAGTGTGTGGCTCCCTCTAGTGGATGTTGTGGAGTATTCTGTTGTCTTTGCTCCAAAGGTTTTTGTACAGAGTTTTGCTGTTTCCTGTCACTGTGGGCCTCACAGCACAGTAGTACACATCAGAGTCAGACACTGCAGCAGAGGAGATCTGAAGAGTCATCAGTGTTTTATCTCCACTCACATTAAACATTATTCCAGGAACTGGATCTGATATTCTGTCTCCTGTTCCAAAGTGAGAGATCAGGAACTCTGGTGGTTTTCCAGGATATTGTCGATACCAGAAGAAGTAATCAGTTCCAGCAGCAGCTTTGGAGTATTTATAGGACAGCAACAGCGCTGGCTTCTAAAGTAAATTCTTTTTCTTTGGTTGGAGTGAGTTCTTCACATCTGATAACTGAAGAAAAAGGAATATCTGTTATTAATCAGTTACACAAAATTTACAGTAATCATTGAATTGAACATAGTTTCCTGTGTAGGTGAGCAGACCTGTGAGAGTGAGAAGAATCAGAGGAAACACACAGTGATGTAATGACAGCATGTTGAGGAACATAAAGTTTGTTTTGTGTTGAACTCTGTTGAATGTGGAGGTTTTTCTCTCTTCTATAGTTCAGTAACAGCTCAGCTCCTCCCTGAATCTCTGCTCCTCCTCTCTGCTCTGTGTTTGCTGTGTTGCTCAAAGACAGTAATTAGTTCAGGACATGATTTAGTTACATAAAGGTAATAAATAAGTGTGTAATTAATAAATATTGTAAGTAAATTTATTCTAAAATGTTTTGGCTTTGAAATCTGATCAGAGGAAGACGTGTGTCACAAATGGTCTCTGTTGTGTTATGCATTGAGCAACAGTAGCGTTTGGCCATGACCCTGTCTTTGGCGTATCTTCTCCGGTAATGTTGTGAACAAATGTTTCAGCAGGAATAAAAGAGGAAGCTCATGTACATGCTCGTGCCTTTGGAAACTTTCATCTTTGTGAGCATTAATATGTTCAGATAGAACGTGGATATGTCTTTGACACCACCTTTTAGGTCATGTAATGTAATGTGCATGTTTTTAAAGTAGGTTAATTATTAAGTCTGGCATTGACGTGTGTATTAGCGAGGAATTTCTTTTTCATACAAAAGAAAAAAGCCTTAAGAAGGAAAAGGTTTATAAAGAGCTTCAGTAAAATGAAGAAAAACAAGACTTGCTCCATTTATCAGCTTCAGCTTCCTGCTTCTCATAAAGCACTTTTCTACTTGAGCACTCAGAGTGCTTCATACAACAGCCTCATTCACCCTTTCACACACATTTATACTCAGAGCAATTTCAGGTTAATCAAAGCCTCCCGTAAACATCTGTTTTCTAGTTGTAATCTGCTGAATGAATCATCTGCAAGAGATAAAATCATCTGTTAAAATATTCTTAATATTCTGTGAGCAAACAAAACGGAGAAAGATGAGTGTTTGGTTTGAAACAGGAATGTTCCCACGGCTGTGTTTCTTCCAGCTCTGCTGCTCTGCTGCTGCATGACAGGCTTCACCTGAGCTGAACACTGTGATTACAAGACTCAGGAGACTCGTGACGTTATTGTAGCTGCTGAAGTTCGCTGTCACAGCTGTGGCTCATTCTCTAAGAGTCTACAGAGGTTTAACAGACTGTGGCTCCCTCTAGTGGATGTTGTGGAGTATTCTGTTGTCTTTGCTCCAAAGGTTTTTGTACAGAGTTTTGCTGTTTCCTGTCACTGTGGGCCTCACAGCACAGTAGTACACAGCAGAGTCTGACACTGCAGCAGAGGAGATCTGAAGGTTCAGACCGTTTCTGTCATCGACCATTCTGACAGAAAGTTTGGAATTTGTTGTGTTTTGTGTTCCCAAGTTAAAGGTCAGGAACTCTGGTGGTTTTCCAGGATATTGTCGATACCAGTAGAACTGATCACTTCCAGTTGCTTGTCTGGAGTATCTGTAGGACAGAGTAGCTGTGCTGCCTTCCAAACTGGACTCTTCAGCTTTGCTGGCAGTGAGTTGTTGACAGCTGACACCTAAAGAAACAGAAATCTGTAAATATTATACAAAGAAATCGTGAATAATAATTAAAATATTAGGATGAAGTTTTTTCACATGTACCTGTTAGAATCATGATGATTAACAGAGAAGTTTCATAACAGCCCAACAACAACATGTTGGACTGAATCTTCTGTGTTGAATGTGGAGGTTTCTCTGTCTCGTCTGCTCTTCAGTCGCAGCTCAGCTCCTCCCTGAATCTGTGTCTCCTCTGGTTTTTATTTCCTGATCAAATCTTGTCACCATGAGACTTTTCTGTGTTCTAACACTCACCTATGCAGTGAGAGAAAAGTACAAACAGGTAAAGGAACATGTTTCAGGTGCTGAAGTCACACAGCAGATGAACAAAGTTCAGCAGAATGAAAAGACTAAGCAGCCTCTCTGCTGCACAGCCTTCTCCTCAACATCAGGCTGTAGTTCTTCACAGAGAGACCATCTCATTGGCTGAGTTCAGCATCAGTGGGTGGAGCCAGACAGAAACCTGTTAAGAGTCTTTATGAACAGCGAAACATCTGCTGGTGTTAAAAGAAACTAAAGAGGTGCAGTTACAAGTACAAGTACATCCAGACAGTGACTTTTACGGCTGGCTTCTCCACATCAGTGTCTGCACAAGTTTCCCGTTCAGACTGTAAAGTTTGGGGAGGAGAGGATTCCCTGGAATCATCAGTGACAGTGAATTCACTGATAACTACACAATTATTTGACAGCAGGGAAAAAAGCATATCTGAACCTGTCTTTATGTTCGGCTGTGATAGTTGTAGCAGTCAGACAGTGAGTGAGAGAGACAATCTGCTGTGTACTTAGAAGCCATTCTTTCTGCTTCTGTTCTGATTCTGAGTTAATTTGGGTTGAACCCAGGACTGTATCGGCGTTGGCTGAATAGCAGTGGTGTTCACCTTGTGGTGTCAGAACACACAGGACGCACAAATAAGGTTATTCCGTCTTTACTGTGATTCTGTAGCTTAACAGCGCAGCACAGCAGCACAGTAATGCAACCGCAGGCTTACAGAGGATGTACAAGAACTCGTAGGTGGGGGCTGTTAGCTGTTAGCTAACAAGAGCAGAACATATACAAAATACTGAATATAACAAACATTTAAGTCATGAATTAAGATTCATGAGCTTTCTTCCAGTCTGACCAGAACTACAAATGGAAATTCCGATATGAAGATCTCCATGCACTACTCAGAAAACCTTACAGTCCATGACATTAATTGCCAATACACCCAACAACACAAAACAGCCAATCAACCAAAGCGGTTGCCCCATGATCGTAAGGTCAGGGGTTCGAATCCCCTGAACGGCTACCCTGAGGTACCCCTGAGCAAGGTACCATCCCCACACAGTGCTCCCAGGCGCTGCACTGGTGTCTGCCCACTGCTTCACTGAGTGAATTTCCCCACGGGGATCAATACAAAGTGTGCATTATTATTATTGTGTACAACGTTAGCAGCATGAACTAGCCACACAGGTGAACAGGCCAATACACATTGCACTTCTACATCCACTAAATGCCTAAAAGACTAAAGCTGTCCTTTCCAGGCAGGGCTCCACATCCACTCAGTTCTTTAGCAACGCGCACGACTCACACTGTGTGTCGACATCCCCCGCTGAGTCAGTCCGCTCAAACTCTGATCCCTGGAACATGTGTTCAATAGTGCACCTGTGCCCTCTCGCCACAAGGGGGCTCCCACACACAGTTGACAGCCTTTCCAACACAGAGGACAGATTCTGTAAAATATCGGCTGCACATGATCTTGGGTCTGATTATTGTAGGGTCTACCTCACCATATAAAGCACCTTGAGGGGACTGTTGTTGAGATTTGGTGCGATTAATAATGTTTGAACTTTTAAGGTTGTTCAACATTCGTAGTTCTGTTTTGCATTTTGGAACATTTAGTTGTTTATTATAATGCAGTCTTAAGGCTTTACATTACATATTTTGACTTTGTGTATCTGTGTTGGTAGGCAGGTTGGACTCAAATATATGATTTGTAAAGTTCATTGGAGGCGTATAGTGCTCCAGGGACTCCAGGGAGGAAAGGAGTCCACACAACACTCTCTCAACTCAGGGTTTGTCTTACCACACACCTGGGAAGATCAAAACCAGGAGTCTACACAGAAGAAACACACAGCAAATATCTTGAAGCATCAGAAGCAGCACAAACACTGAGCAGGAGGAGCCAGGGCTTCACTAATTCAACAGTCCAGTGAAGAATGACACAAACAACAACAAAGGAACACAAACAACAACAAAGGAACACAGACAGAGGAGAGAGAGAAAACTAAAGTCCAGAGACAGACAGCAAACAAACCGAGAAATCAGCCGGAGACGACAGAGACCATCACATTTGGCTTTTAATTCAATGTAGGTTTAATAAGTTTTTAGATTGAGTTGAATCATTTCAGTTTAGTTTGCAATGTTTAAGAATATTTATTTTTAACTGTCATTGTCTGTTTTAGTTTTAGTCTTTATTAATTATTATTGCCTGGATGGCAAACGTCACATAAAGCCTCATAAAGCACATTCTGAACGTTTTGATCAAATTCACAAATATTGAAACTACGGGGATTTCCACCGTTAATCTTTCTTTTTTCCAAGTTCACAAAATAATTTCAGGTCTAGTTTTTATTTTTGTTTTAGTTAACCAAAAGGCTTTTCACATGCAGATTATATTAGTTCACTATAATAACCGTGATATATACACAGTAAAGGTGTTCCTCAAAAATGCACTGTAAGTGTAAGAAGTGGACACGAGTGATGACGAGCAGGTCCAGATGCTTCTAAACACGGAAAGAAAGAAAGGAACATTTTGGCTTCATCTCAGGAGAAAGTAGCGCTGACTGAACTGGTTGTTGCTACTGCAGTGGTCTGAATGCTCCCATCTGTTAATCTACAGCAAAAATCATGACATTTCAAACGTGATCCAAATAAATTAGTTAATCCTGTGAAATTACACTGTCAGAGTGAGGGGCTGCATTAAAATAGGTGACTCTGAAAAATATTTGTAACACAAAGTATTTGCAGTAATTTTGTTCACCTGGTTCAGAGTTTAATTTGTTCCCTTTCCGATCGTGTCCTCTCGTGTCAGCTCCCCTAGTTAAAGGTTCTGACGTCCTGACGGTTGCTGGTCTAGTTTTACCTTCTGTCTCATTGCTTCTGATGACCCTCACCTGCGTCTTGTTACACTCTTGTTTCTCCTGATGCCTCTGACCCTCGGGTGTTTAAATAGTGCTGTTTATTCCTCAGTGTCTGTGTCAGTCTATGTTGACCTACCATCATGTGTTCCCTGGTTGACTGGAGATGAGTTTTCTGGAGTTCGTCTGTTGCTGCCTTCTTAGTCAGCAGTCTTATTGCACCGGTCACCCAGGTCACCACCATCACCGCTGCCACCCAGCATTCAAGCTGTGACGCTGGTGCCCAGCTTGTAAGAGCTCCTGTTATTCGGCATTCCAGACAGTTCCATGAATGAACCAGCTTCATCATTGGTGTGGTTGTGGTGGGAGGATGAGGAGCCATGCTCCCTCTTCCAGGAGGAAGAGTGTTCTTGTCACCGGTTCTCCCCGTGGTTCAGTCCAGATGAAGCCAGTGAATGTTGTGCCTGTTTACCCAGACTAGCTCAGTTAGGCACAACGAGAGCAGGCAAACCCTGAGAGTTTCCTGACCCCAGGCAACCAGCGCAGTGTCCGCAGCCTATCAATAAACACTGTTCCAGGTTTATGTAGACGACTTAGCTGCTGCTCCTCTCATTCAGTATTATTAAAGTGAAATTCTGTAGTCTGCATTTCATGTTGTGCAGCCTCATTTAACTACAGTTGGTGCTACAAGTTGTTGTATAAACTTCCTGAGATTAAAACCACTCGTGGCTCTGATCATGTTAATGACTATTACATATCTGGACTTCATATGATTGCTGGGTTTCTCTCTGCGTGTATTATTGTAGGGTCGACCTTACAATATAAAGCACCTTGAGGCAGCTGTTGTTGTGATTTGGTGCTGTGTAAATAAAGTTGAATTCAATTTAAACATCATGATGAATTTCTCATCTAAAGCTCTCATTGAAAGTCTCCAGGTGAGGAAAAACGTGGTTGTTGTATCAGTGACTTTAAAATACTCGAAGCAGAAGAAACACACTTCACACAAAGCACATCAGTAAAGAAAACTGAAGATCAATATATATTTAGTCTCTATCACACAAAGAACATTGTTCAAGCAGGAATTTCTCTTTCTGATCAGCAGTGCAAAATATTTTCTCAGCCCCATGTCAGAAGAGCTTTGGTGCAGAGGTCAGCACCGTCACCTCACAGCAACAAAGTCCCGAGTCCAGCTTCACCTTCATGTGTGGAGTTTGTATGTTCTCAGCTTGTTTGTTTGGATTCTCTCTGGGTGCTCCAGCTTCCTCTCACAGTCCAAAGACATGCAGTTAGTGGAATGAAGTTAATGTCAGCCCTGTCTCAGATTGGTGACCTGTCCAGCTTGGACCCTGGCTCACACTCTACGGTTGCTGGAAGCTTCAATCTTCAGCGGATTGAAATTAAGAAGGAATCATTTAGAGGAGTTTAAATCATTAAATCATTGAATCCATGAATCTGAAAGTGTTTTTGAGTGCAAGATGCAGACTGAAAGGTCTATTTAGCAGTGCTTCTCAGAGTTTTATACTGAACTAAGTACAGACTGACTGAAGAATTATGAAACCAAGCTTCAAATCCAGGATAGAGGTTGTTTGCTGTGCCAGCAGGACGGTCCACATACACTGCTACTCTGTTGGAGGAGAGCAGTGCACATGGACCGGCTTCATTATTCTCACTGAAGAATTATGAGACCAGACTCCAAATCCAGGATACAGAGGTTCAGTGAATGTGGTGTTGAAGGTGTGGAGGTGGATCAGAGAGTCCAAGAAGATATTGTAGAAGGACAGCGTGCCGGCAGGATGGTCCACATACACTGCTACTCTGTTGGAGACAACGTCTTTGGGGATGAAGGTTTCTGTGTTATTGTGCAAGACAGAGTAAGAGTAAGAGCAGACCAGGCTCCAGGACTGACTGTTCAGTCCAAACAAGCAGTCATCACTGTGTCCTCTCCGTTTGATTCCTTTGTAGCTCACTGCTATAGAAACATATCCACTCCACTCAACCTCCCAGTAACAAGGACCAGTCAGCCCGTCTGTGCACAGCAGCTGAGGGCGGTCAAATCTCTCTGGATGATCAGGATATGGCTGCTGTGCATTCAAACGCATCACCTCTCTGTTGCTGTCAGACAGCTGGATCCATTTGTATACTGTGTTTGGGTCGATTGTGAGTTGATAGGAATCTGATAGAGAGAACAAATAAATCCAGCTGCAGTTATTGATCGATCATCTATTCGTTGATCGGCTCTTTGATGGTGACTCCTGATATCAGAGATATGAATGAGCGACACAGTAGTTTAAAGACGGTTGGATTTGTTTCCAAGAATCATCATAAAATCAAACGTACACTTCTTCAGATCCGAGCTCACCCGTCGGACGCCATCAGGCTCCACCCTGCAGGGAGAGGAGGGGTCAAACCAGCACAGTCGTTGGCAACATGCTAACATGGACATCATCACTCATACTGTCACAGAGGGAAGACTTCATGTAGCTCTTACATCTGCATAAAACAAACAGGCTGAGTGAAGGGATCTGTTCATACCTGTTTAGAGACTCCTTTCCTGCAGACCACTGCTTCACTTCTTCAGGTGCATCTTGAATCAGAATTGCTCTTTTAAAATCAAATATTACAATTTTCACAACACCTACATGTTTTGTTTTTTTGAATGAAACAGAACAAAAGTAGGAAGTCAAAGTGTTTTTTCCTCATATATCAGTTGAGTGAAAGCAGTAAAGCCACCAAGAGACTTTGATGTGCTGACATTCGTCCTCTGCTTGTCATGGTCATTTTTAGTCTACATAAACTACTGAAGAAGATTGATGGATTCGACGCATCCATCAGAATATAAATATGTGTGCATGTTAGATAGAAAGCTCTTATATAGAAAAGGTGAATGAGGCACGTTGTGTTGAGTTAAACAAGAACCAGTCCATTTACCGTTTATTCGATCTAAGCAGCTTTGGAAGACGGCGACTGGACCTCATGAAGCTTTTTGAAGAGGTTTCTCCTTTGGTGTTTAAACTCTAGTGGGAGTTGTCCACTTAAGAGGATCATTGGCACACTATTGATCATGTGCCTCATCACAAGATCCAAGTTATAAAAAAAGGTGTGGGTCATTATCAGCAGAGCTTTTGGATGAAACTATGGTGAAACCTTGCCTCACTCTATCATGTGACCCATTGAGACGCAAGATGTGAGTAGGGGTTGAGGTGCCTGGGAAGACTCAACATAACTGGAGCACGGATGGTACAGTTGTTGACAGCTG
This sequence comes from Astatotilapia calliptera, assembly GCF_964374335.1. NCBI lineage: Eukaryota > Metazoa > Chordata > Actinopteri > Cichliformes > Cichlidae > Astatotilapia > Astatotilapia calliptera. The sequence goes on along the minus strand of NC_137439.1, from coordinate 946,264 downwards.
GTGTGTCGATCAGGTGAACTTCACAAACACAATGAAACACTGTGAGCCATGCACCGGCTTCCTCAGAGCCTGGACCTCATTATTGAAGCCCTGTGGGATCATGGAGGTCTCTCATATGGACTGATGCCACGCAGAACTGTCCACTGGGAACTTAATGTTGTGGGATGCTTTTCTGTTTTGTTCATCATCATCATCATCATTGCTCTTTAGTTCCATCAGTCGCTCATCGATGTGAATAAACCAGACTGAACATTTCATGCAGTCTCGTGTGTCCTGTCATCCCAAAACAACACAATATCTTAAAGTCACATCAAAAACCTGTAACACTCACTTTGAAACACGTAGAAGCGCTTTGTCAGAGTGTCTCTCTCTTTGGTTGGCATCTGCTCAGATGGGAATTCTTCAAAGCTTTGCATGACCTGTTGGTTAGACTGCACTTAACATGATTCCACACACACACAGATAGATAGATAGATAGATAGATAGATAGATAGATAGATAGATAGATAGATAGATAGATAGATAGATAGATAGATAGATAGATAGATAGATAGATAGATAGATAGATAGATAGATAGATAGATAGATAGATAGATAGATAGATAGATAGATAGATAGATAGATATGTATGTATTTGTGTATTCCATATATTCCACTTGCCAAACTTACCGTTCTGAATATTTCCTCAATGTCATCTCTAAGGCAGTGCTTTTTGACAGCCTCACAGATGTGTTGGATGAAGGCAGAACCGTATGTTTCATGAGTGTATGAACCTGTGTCTGCAAGCAAACAGAACCAGATCATATCTGTAGTTAGGCGGTGTTTGATTGTTCTAAATGTTACTTATTGGAGGGTGGTGCACTTACAAGTGGTGCTGGAATGAAAAATGATGAAATCCTTTTCATTGTGTGTCCGAGGACCTTTGACAGAGTTCACTGACAGAGATTCGATGTCGTCTGTGGGCACAAATTGTGTCCTATCAAGTAAATCCACCGATTCCTCCCCCACTGAAACAAACACACAGACTTACTGAAACGTGTCGATCTTTTACCTTTTCAAATGAACAAATATTAACAGTAAATTCATTGAAGATTCATTCATGCTGTTTGTTGGGTGTGTGAGGACAGATGAGAATCACCTCCTCTGCAGGCGTGAATAATGACGATCTTTGGTTTGTCCTTCAGTGCAGGACAGTTCTTTGAGTTTAAGTGCTGAAAGATTTGGTCAATTTCAAACTCCTCAGTTCCCGTGCCTCCATAACACACCAAAGTCACAAACACGCTGTCTGTGAGGGCCAGTTTTGGGTGTTCAGAAAATTCTTTCAGAGGTTTATCGATCATCTGTGAGAAGAAATCCGTCACTGGATCATTTAACCAGTTTGTAAAACTGGGTGCAAGTGAAGAAACCTTTTCTGCTTTTAAAAGTTACCTTTGCAGTGATGTCCCCACATCTCACTACCTCATATCCAAGAGTTTGAAGTAGACTTTGCATGACTTTCTCATCTTTCGCAGCTCTACATTTGTATAAACTTGTATTAAACGTTTCAGTGTTGATCAGCAGGGCGATGCGATTTGACTGTGATTGTTGAGTCACTGGGTAAATCTGAGAGACCAAACAGAAACTCTTCAGATTATTTTAACACAAGCTGATTTTTTTATGCAGTCATTTGCAGTAATTATTATTATTATTGGTTTGGAAGTTACTACAAGAGGCTAAGATCAAACAATCAACATATCTCATATGAATCATACAGTAACATACTTTTTTACCCTGACTGTCTGTCCACGTCTCCATCTCTGACCTAGAAAGAAATCAGAGGACATGTTGAGCTGGAGAGACAGAATGTGTCACATCACATCAGCTCTTGGGATTTTCACTGTGCATCACATCATCTCTGCTTCTTGTGGATTATTCAGGACTGATTTTTAAAAATATTAATGAGAAAATGTATTGCTGATACTGATTAATAGATAATAAGACTTGAGCCTAATAAACCTGAAGACTATTGAATGTAGACACACGGGATCCTAATCAGGCATCAAAGTGAGATTTGGCAGGTGGGGAAACTCTAAGCCCAGGTGCAGTGGGGCAGCGTGGGCGACTTGGAAATGAGACCCTGTACTGGAAGCTCCACTCAGGTTTTCTTTGTATCCAGGTTGTGATCAGATGAAGCTGCTCTTTGTGGATTTAGCCGACCGAATTCAGATGTTACATATTTCCAGCTTCCAGCCACTACGAAAACCCAAAAAACCTAGAATTTGGTGAATTAACTCAAACAGCACCTCACAGTTAAACAATGTCTGATTAAATGTATGCAAACAGCTCAGCTACTCTTCACCAGTCCAAGTTTACCCCTCTCAGCTTTACCACAGTACTGCAAACTTAACACTTTCACTGACATAAAATCTGAATAATGTCATTTCTGTCCCAAGATGTTTCACAATAAGAACACAAAATAATCATGTTCCTCTCATGTCTTCTTTCTTTGCAACATCCTCCATCTCTGATGTGACAGATGAAAGAAAAACCTTCTTCAAAGTAAAACAGAAACAACATCTGCTGCTGCTGCTAAGACAAATGAGAAATGAAGAATCAGAGACTTACAGCAGAGATGCTGAGTCCTGGTTGTCCTCTGATTAAAGAGCTCAGACTGCTCAGAAAAGAAGGACTCAACTGTACCTGCACTGGAAACACCTGCTGACTGACTGACTGACTGGATGCTCTTTTATACTGAGCTGGAATCTAGTTAGAATTGTTCTTCTTCATGATAACGTGAAGGCTGAGTTCTTTGGACCAAACTGGTTTTGCTTTGGCTGTTTGGGAGGTTTCCAGTTTCCTGAAAAGAAACTCACCGAACTGGTTTCACAATATGCCAGAACAAACACAGGAATGAGGCTCGCTTTCCTTTACACAGGTGATACGTTTGCTTCTTCACCGATTAACTCATGGACATGTTTAGAGATAATTCAGGAACTACTTGATGTAATGTTCCTCCACGAATCTCCACCTTATCATGGTGGAGGGATATGGTGCCAAATGATACCAGGAGCTCTGTTTTCAATGGTAATTTGCCCCTGGCAGGGTCCCTATATGCACACTGGTCCTGAGAGAGGGGTAAGACTAAGAATGAATCAGAAGACATCCATGCTGCATTGACCAGTGGACCATGTCTGGGTACGTGGGATGGGGTTTCTGAGGCTCTAAGCTGGACCAGGCCCAGGGGAGGGGCTCCACAGAGAGTGTGGGTTAGGTGGCAGCCAAAGTTGGAGGCCCTGGCGATAACCAGGGTGGATACATCTGTTTCCCCCAGCTTGATGCCTTTATGTTGGGATTTTTGCTGGTGGACAGGAGAGTTGCTTCCCTGGAACGGGTTCTGGCTGTTTGCACTTTTGCACCAAACCTGGGCTTGTGTTTGGTTGTTGGATGGAAGCTTTGTGCTTTTGACAGTGTAGCTAACATTAGTTGGAAGGAACACTGAAATACTGGAAGAGGTCACAGTTTCAGGCTGTTTGTGTCCTGCTTCACTGTCTTCATGGGACTGCCAGGGTCAAAGTTTGAACTAATAGATCGTTTTCTTTTTGACTCCCAGCAGAAGAATGAGGCCGCTCAGCAATGCTGCGTCAAACCTGGCCTGCAGGTAAATGTTGCATTAGGACAGATAATAAGTGTAGATCAGATGATTTCCTGAAGAAGCAGCGTCAGGGGAAAACCCTTCATTAAAAATCCAAAACTTCCTCATGATCAGTGTGTTAGACTCGGGACATAAACCAGACCAAGAGTTAGCTTTCAAGCAGCACCAGTTTGAGGCGCCAAATTTCAACTAACACAAATGTTTGTTTGTCAAAAGATTATGAATTTAAAAGAAAGAAGACCAACTGTTAATTTCTGCTGCTTGTATCAAGCTCAGGAGCTAAAAATGCAGGACCTGGTTCTGCTCGCAGGCTCCGGGTCATCTCTGATTTCCTCCATCAGGTTCATTGACCATGTACCAGTCACATTATATTGACCACATCTAACTGAGCTGTGTGAATGCCTTAAATATTCTTGTACAAAACAATAAGGTGAGAAAATCTCGTCCCCACTGTTCCAGCATGTCTTTAGTTCAAATCTCACAGGTTGTCACATTCACAGCTTCTCCTGTTTTTCTTCTCTTTACTATTTCCTCATGTTTCTGATTATTCCCCGTCTACCTAATCCTCTTCATTTCTAGTGCTTTCCTTGTCCCCACTTCCTGATAAATTGGATGTTTACTCTGTGCTTGTTTTGCCTTGTTGGTTTCACACATATACAGTAATGCTGTCAGGTTTCCTCCATGTGTTTTCTTCTTGGTTTACAGCAGCTATGTCGAGTCTGTCTTTGCTGGTTCATCAGATTTAAAGTTTGCTATTGTGGAATCCTGCGTCCAAAGTCATACTTTTGTCTTTTATAATCTCTGTAAAATTATAAAATCTAAAGAGGATGTGATGTTGAAATGTTGCTGCAGTTCCTGTGAAAGAAAATATGTGAACTCATGAACTCTGCTGACTGGAAACTCTCCCTGCTGCTGCAGAAATGTGTGAGCGGTCCTCAGTGTTTAGATCAGAGGGAGCCTGGTGGTGGAGCAGGACTGCTGAAGAACTCAGTGGAAGGACCCACAGACTCTGGTCCTGATGAAAGGTGTGGGGGGGAGGAGGGCTGCATCCATCTGACACTGAGAGGGGAAACACTTAAACATGAGAGCAGGACAATGATGAAGGAGAGCATCATCATCTGATGTGATGAGTTCAAAGAGAATAAATGGAACAAGCATGAGATGGTCTTCCTGGTTGGACTTTTAGCCTCATGTGAGAGATTTTACCTTAAAGAGATAAACCTCTGTTACTCTGTTTATTTTGCTTCTGCTGCATTTCTGCATGTCCTCATCCACTAAATATAAAATAGTGTAAATGAGCAGCTTTTGATGTTTGACAGTTTTTATTGTGTCTGAACGTTCCTGCAGTTGGTTTGTGGTTGATGTGGATTTGCTGCTCATGTGAATCCTCCCACAGTGTTTCATTAGCAGCTGTAACCACAGTGACTCTGATAAAACAGGAATTAGCAGAATCCATCTGATATGAAGCTGTGCTTTGAATACCACTTCCCTCCTCTTTGAAGAGTAGTCAGATATCTGTGTTCAGGTTTTTGTACAGCCTCTTCTACACTTTGTATCACTGTGTTTGTAGAGCACAGTAGTAGAGAGCTGTGTCTGCCAGGGTTAGGGCTGCTATGGTCAGATTAGTTGTTGTAGGTGATGTTTGGGATCCATATCGATTATTGGGAATATAATCACTTGTGCTGTCTTTTGCTCCTTTCCAGAGTATAAACTGAGGAGCCTGAAGGTCAGAATCATGTCTGTACCAATAAAGCCAAGGAGTATCATCACTCGTCTGATAGCTACATGTGAGTTTGACAGATTTTCCTTCTGTTTTAGTGACTTCAGGTTGTTGAGGAGTGATTGAGTCTCCAGCTGTTAGTCCTGGAAAAAGAAAGAAGAAAAGTAGTGAAATGCAGTCTGTATATCTGCTTAATGCAGCAGCTTCAACTAAACTTTAATCCCTGTTCTTAAACTCACCTATAATGTGAGATAGAAGCAAAAAGAGGTGCAGCAACATGTCTTTGGAGTTATTAAAGCCAGACAGACAGCACATGAACAATGTTCTTCCACTGCAGCACAATGACCAACAAATAATGTCATTGGATGAGCTCAACTTCAGTGGGCGGGGCCATTTTAATAGCTCAGCCAATCAAACAGTTTTGTGCTTCCACAGCAGCTCTGTCTCTGTCTCTGATCTTTACTGCTTCATTTCTCTGTTGTCTTTGTCATCAGTCCAATGACACAAGAATCAGAGGTTTAACAGTGTGTGGCTCCCTCTAGTGGATGTTGTGGAGTATTCTGTTGTCTTTGCTCCAAAGGTTTTTGTACAGAGTTTTGCTGTTTCCTGTCACTGTGGGCTGCAGAGCACAGTAGTACACAGCAGAGTCAGACACTGCAGCAGAGGAGATCTCCAGATGAAACTGCTGTTTTTCTTTGTCATGTATAAACTTCAGCTTTTCTGTTTGCTCTGAATGTTCTGCCATAACAAGCTGTGGATGTGAACCAGACTTCTGATGGTACCAGAAAAGGTTCTGAACATAACCTGAATAGTTGCAGGAGAGAGTCACAGTGCCTCCTTCCAAACTCATCACTACATCTTTAGATGGTGTCAGTAAATCCTCAGAGGATCCTGAAAACAACAAAGACATATTTCACCATCATGTTTCTGCATCTTTAAACTTAGTTTATAAAAAGTGAATCAATTCAAACAACATCCAGATATTTTCATGTCCATCATCTCCTTTTACATCTCACTCCATCTTTTGATGACTCACCAGTCTGAAAGGAGACTATCATCATCCAAATGAAAAGCAGCAACATGATTTTCTCTTGGACTGAATGAACAATAGAGAGAACACAGCAGCTCTTCAGCTCCTAAATGAAGCCTATCATGTTCACTGCTGTAGCTCCTCCTCTTGCTGAGCTCTGTTTCCTGTCACTGTTTCCTCATATCTGCAGAGCGCAGAGTCCAACACCCACCAGGAACAAATTCGCTTTCTTTCCAGCTATGTGGATCAAGCTCTTATGCCTTTGCTGGTTGGGGTCAGTGATGAATCAGGTGAGGAGGATTCAAGACTGAGGCGAGAGATAAGAATGTGCACTGAATGTACTCAGCTGCATGAAGAGTACATGAGATTTTCTCAGACACAATTAAATAAAACCTGAGGAAGGTCAAAGGTCGTCACTTGTATGTTTAACTACAAACTTGTGATCTGGAATTCTTTCACTGTTTTTTGCCAGTAGCGTGTTGTTTACCATAAAGTAATTCAGAGTCATTCATACCACAGTAACCAGAGATGATAATATATTTGTAAATATATAACTTTCTACAGGACTGAATATAATATCTTTATGTCCGGAGCCTCTGAGGAGTATCCGAGTATTTATAGCATTACACAAACATCTCCATCACAGTGTTCATGAAATGCTGAGTTTATCCATCTTCTGGGTGGGCCTACGGAGGAGTTTTGAAGATTTCCCTGTGAGGGAGCTGCTGGTGACCAATTCAATTCAATTCAATTCAATTTTATTTATATAGCGCCAAATCACAACATAAGTCGCCTCAAGGCGCTTCATAGATACAGAGAAAAAAACCCAACAATCATATGACCCCCTATGAGCAGCACTTTGGCAACAGTGGGAAGGAAAAACTCCCTTTTAACAGGAAGAAACCTCCGGCAGAACCAGGCTCAGGGAGGGGCGGGGCCATCTGCTGCGACCGGTTGGGGTGAGAGAAGGAAGACAGGATAAAGACATGCTGTGGAAGAGAGACAGAGGTTAATAACAGATATGATTCAATGCAGAGAGGTCTGTTAATACATAGTGAGTGAGAAAGGTGACTGGAAAGGAAAAACTCAATGCATCATGGGAATCCCCCGGCAGCCTATGTCTATTGCAGCATAACTAAGGGAGGATTCAGGGTCACCTGGTCCAGCCCTAACTATATGCTTTAGCAAAAAGGAAAGTTTGAAGCCTAATCTTGAAAGTAGAGATAGTGTCTGTCTCCCGAATCCAAACTGGAAGCTGGTTCCACAGAAGAGGGGCCTGAAAACTGAAGGCTCTGCCTCCCATTCTACTTTTAAATACTCTAGGAACAACAAGTAGGCCTGCAGAGCGAGAGCGAAGTGCTCTAATAGGGTGATATGGTACTACAAGGTCATTAAGATAAGATGGGGCCTGATTATTTAAGACCTTGTATGTGAGGAGCAGGATTTTGAATTCTGGATTTAACAGGAAGCCAAAACAGGAGAAATCTGCTCTCTCTTTCTAGTCCCTGTCAGGACTCTTGCTGCAGCATTTTGGATCAGCTGAAGGCTTTTCAGGGAGTTTTTAGGACTTCCTGATAATAATGAATTACAGTCGTCCAGCCTGGAAGTAATAAATGCATGAACTAGTTTTTCAGCGTCACTCTGAGACAGGATATTTCTAACTTTAGAGATGTTGCACAAATGGAAGAACGCAGTCTTACATATTTGTTTAATATGTGCGTTGAAGGACATGTCCTGGTCAAAAATGACTCCAAAGTTCCTCACAGCGTTACTGGAGGCCAAGGTAATGCCATCCAGAGTAAGAATCTGCTTAGATACCATATTTCTAAGCTTTTCAGGGCCGAGTACAATAACCTCAGTTTGATCTGAATTAAGAAGCAGAAAGTTAGCGGCCATCCAGGTCTTTATGTCTTTAAGACATTCCTGCAGTTTAACTCATTGGTGTGTGTTATCTGGCTTCATGGACAGATAGAGCTGGGTGTCATCTGCATAGCAGTGTAAATGTATGCTATGTCTTCTAATGATGCTGCCTAAGGGAAGCATGTATAATGTAAACAGAATTGGTCCTAGCACTGAACCCTGTGGAACTCCATAATTAACCTCAGTGTGTGAAGAGGACTCTCCATTTACATGCACAAACTGGAGTCTATTAGATAGATATGATACAAACCACTGCAGTGCAGTACCTGTAATACCTACAGCATGTTCTAATCGCTCTAATAGGATATTATGGTCGACAGTATCGAACGCTGCACTGAGGTCTAGCAGGACAAGCACAGAGATGAGTCCACTGTCAGAGGCCATAAGAAGATCATTTGTAACCTTCACTAAAGCTGTTTCTGTGCTGTGATGAGCTCTGAAACCTGACTGAAACTCTTCAAATAAGCCTCTGCAGATGATCTGTTAGCTGTTTGACAACTACTCTTTCAAGGATCTTTGATATGAAAGGAAGGTTGGAGATTGGCCTATAATTAGCTAAGACTGCTGGGTCTAGAGATGCTTTTTGAGTAAAGGTTTAACTACAGCTAGCTTGAAGGCCTAGCTGAAATTAGAACCAGCACCAGAGGTTCTAATTTAATAAACAATATGCCAAATGTTTAACAACTGAATATAATAAAAATTTATTTGTGGCCAGTCAAACAATAATAATAATTAATAACTTATTCTGGCATTACTTTGTAAGTTTTTAATCAAACTTTATATATTTTGATCAGAAAGCACATTTTTGTTTGTTTGTTCTGAGCTCACCAGATCAAACAGTAACTCTTTTTATAGGGATCATGTTAAAGTTCAATATAAGAAACGTATTCAGATCATTTCAAACCAGAAAGCTTAAAATTCAAATGAGAATATCTGCGATTTTCTTGTTTTCCGTGGATGTAGAAAAAAATTGATTTCAGCTGGAAACTGATTTGAAACAGAGAAATCTTCGACAGCGGAACAGTTAAAGGTAAATGCTCTCTGCCGGAGCAACAACCGTGTGACACCAAGCGGAAATAAAGAAAGGAAAGGCGCGTGTGTGAACAGAGCCGGGAGTGTGGGACCGAAAGAGTCAGCACATCACTGTGGTGTTAGCGGCTTTGCACTGACTCACCGAGCTCTCTGTAATACTTTACATTCATTAATAAGAGAGAGAGAGGGGGAGGTGCGTTAATCACGTGACACCAGGCGGAAGTAAACAAAGGAAAGGCGCAAATTGCGTTAGCTTTCCAGAGACTGTTGTTGTTGTGTGAGCTGAGTGTGTGAGCTGAGTGTGTGAGCTGAGTGTGTGAGCTGCGGCAGCAACGATGCCTTCAGTTCAGTATCTGAGAGAGTTCATCAACGAGCGACTAACTGCTGCTGCTGAACAAATATTCTTGGAGTTTGAAAAAACGATCGTCCAGTACGAGGAAGAGATCGACCGTCAGCGCAGACTGCTGGATATCACCTGGAAACCCCAAATCAAGCTGCACAGGACAGGTGAGTGTCCCTCTGAGGGAGGATCCTGATCACAGCTCTGCGGGACGTTTCTGATTGTGAGGACTTTTTGATGTGAGCTAACAAAGAGCAAACAGAGGACAGGACTGCACGAGTGAAGTTGCCCCCCACCTTCTTCAAATCCAACAAAAGTGGTATCTAACGTTTGTGCTGCAAACATTTTCGTTTGTGCTGCTTTCATTTTAAAGATATTCAAGAAAATTTCTAGAGGTCATCAGAGGTCAACCAGCTCCCCCACATTAATGGAATCAAACAAATTTGATGTCAAACGTTTGTGCTGCAAAAATGTTTGTTTGTGCCGCTGTCGTTTTAAAGATATTATTATAAGTTTCTAAAGTTCAACCAGCCACTTCCTTTGCTGTAAAAAACATTGAGAGATATTAACCAGCATTGGATATTTTTTTCTCATGATCACACTCTTAAACCTAGTAATCAAACTGCTATAACCTATTTAAAAACTAGGTTAAATATAGCATTTAAAATAATTAATGCATTCTGTTGGAGAAACAACTTTATTTGCTGGTAACAAAATACAAAACTACGAGAACAACGTGGTTTTGTAGAATGTTTAGCTGATTTAGAGTTTAGAAATGTGTTATCATAGAATGTAGAACTATTGTAGAGACACTGACACTGCCCTTAATATAATAAAGGGCTCATTGTCTTGTGAACTTAGGAGTAGATTGTAGGAGACCCCTCCCCCACTGAGTGGAAATTCCCCAGAGGATGTTTGGGTGGGGGTCTCAACATTTGTAACTGGATAACTGTAATCTGGAAGGGAGATGGGTTTTTATGACCTCTAGGGAGTCACCTACCCCCACAGTGTTTTAACTGTCACGCACACACATCCACACGCACACTCACTCATGTGCACTCACACATACACACAGGTATGCTCACACAGGCACACACGAGCACTCATATAGGCACGCGGGAACGCGCACATGTAGGCATTCACAGGTTCGCACACACACAAGTGAAAGTTTGTAAACATAGTACTTAGTTTTATGGCACCTTGTAGAGGGTTTAGAAGGGGGGTCACTGATACAAAACTGCATGTAACAGACAAAGGAGTTGAGATCTGCAGAGAAAGTCCGGGGTCCTGTACATCTCCCTTCTAGAAGGTGTAATCAATAAGTGTGTATTAATAAAAGTGTTGTTAATTGACTACTGAGTCCCGGTGTTCTTTCTGGAGTCCTGACGAATATACGAACCGGGGTAAAACTGATTTTATAACAGTTTGTATGTTTCCTGTTAGAAAAGGTAAATACATGGAAGTGTCTGAGCCTCACAAGTCTAATACAATAACTGAAAAATAACAGCTATTTCCATCATCTAACTCACAAACTAGAAAAGGACTTTCTTTCATGAAATCTTGCCATCATTCCTTTGTGTAGAGCACAGCGTGCGGACATGCGCTGGTGTTTTCAGATGCTATGGTTACATCCTTCCTTAGGTCATCATACATCTCCCAGATGTACGGGGTCCTGTTACAGAATGTCATATAATGCCCGAGTGTTTCTGGTGTTGGGCCCTCCTGAAATGTAATGACTGCTTTCAGTGTGAATTTCTCTCCTTGAAGTAGCAGAGTGGATGGGAATTCAGTAAGCAAAAACCTTTTTGGACTGTGAAAACTGTGCTCCAGAGTTTCTGTAGAGCCTTTTCCAAGGTCTGTGTCAATCCATACAAGCTCTCTCAGGGTGAAACTGTGACAAACAGTCCCTGTGCAAAGTTGCTTTCCTGATGAATCTGTTTTAAATGCTGTTGGAGATGCATCAGGACTTTCGATTGGTCTTAGGCATGGCGATGCTGGAAGGTTGAGCCCTTGTTCAACAGCAGACTGAAGGTGAGCTATGCCAGAAGCTGACAGATCAATGGAAACAAAAGGGATTTGCCTTGTGTTTGGTGTGTAAAGTTTGCAGTACTGGGAGGAACACTGTCTTGTGAAGTGAACACTTGGATTTTCCGTCATTGTTTTTTGAATTACTGTGGACACATGGCACTGTGCATCAACACGATGAACAGCAGTCTTCAACTGAACAGGGCAGAATATTGAGCTCAGCACCTCTGCCCTCAATGAATAGGCATGTTGAGTGACACCCTTTGAAGCAAGGGATTTCACAAGCTGGAATACTTTGTTCTCCTCTGAACTATTCAACATGTTTGTTTTTTTGGGGGGGGGGGTTTGTGTCCCGTTTGGATCTTTAGCATCAGAATTGTTGTCTTAAGGCCAAGAAAGATGCCAAGTGGATTTATTTTACCAAGTGGATCATCATGGCCTTGCCATATTGGTCCATTTGATTGACCTTTATTATAATTATGAATTTATTTTATTTTCAGTTGCTACAAACGGGACAGACATGACTGGGGGATAGGACAGGGAGAGAGAATGAAAGAAAGAGAGGGAGAGAAAGAAAACCAAAGGGGAGAAGAGACGGTGAGAAGGGGGAAGAAAGAAAAAAAAAAACACCTGGGTCACCTGTATGGAGAAAAAAAACAGAAGAGAAAGCAAACAACAAAGAGCAACATAATAAAAAAAACAGCACCATCACAATAAACTAGCTAGCAGTAGATATCAGTAGATACTAAATAATAAACGATATTGTGCAGCACGCAAGATAGACAGCGCACAATGTGCTTTGAGGCAGCAGCCAAGAAAGCTGTAGTCCGCGTCTGTGAATACCCGTGTGTACACCTGTGTGCATACCTGTGTGGATCAGCATGCTTGCATTCCAAAGGTTTCTCCATGTAACGATCTGCTAGGGAGTGTGGGGGGGCCACAGCCCCGTCCCCAGGGTATGAAGCAGGTATGGAGGAGATCAAAACTCCAGACATCCAGAGGCCCCCAGAACACAAGAGACCAAGGAAGACCAACAGAGGGGCAGCTGCGCCACTGTCCCAGTAAGAGCTGAGGAGAGTCTCAGACTCCCCTCCCTCTCCCCTCCAGAGAGGAGTTAAACAGTCTGATGGCGTGTGGGACAAAGGAGTTTTTAAGTCTGTTAGTTCTTGTCTTGGGGAGAAGCAACCTGTCACTGAACAGACTCTTCTGGTTGTTAATGGCCGTGTGCAGAGGATGCCCAGCATTGTTCATAATGTCCAGCAGTTTCTTTAGTGTCCTTTTCTCTGCCACTGTCACCAGAGTGTCCAGCTTCATGCCGACCACAGAGCTAGCCTTCCTGATCAGCAAACTGATCAGGAAGGCTAGGAACTGCAAGGCCTCTCCAGTTTTCCAAAGCTGCTGTTTCTTCAATGTCCATGTCTGTGTCAATTTTGGGCTCCTGAGAGGGGTTATCGTCCACTTCCTGCTCCACAAAGGCTTTGTGTGGATCCTGACGCTTCACTGTACCATCCTGTCTGGCAACCTCTGCTTCTTTTCGTATTTGTGTTGCAGAACAGATCTGCATGTTTCCTTCAATGAAACCAAGATGTCGTGCAGTGAATTTATCTATCCTTATAGGGAGATTTTCATGCTTGAACAGACCATGTTTAATGTTCTTGAACTCTGCTTCAACATTAGCTGAAGTTATCTAATGTCTTCTTCTTCCTTGTCATCAGAAACAGACATAGTCTCATCTGCAATCTTTCTTTTCAGATTTGATTTGGACACTTCTGACATAAGGGGGATTTTTTTCCGAAGCAAGACACCAAAGCATTCATTAATGTAGCTTCAAATCTGAATGATGTGTTAAAGCCTTAACTAAAGCACCAAGTAAAGCTAAGGAGAAATCACAGATGGCCTCCTTTGGGATTGGTGCTCCAGCACGAATCCATTCCGATAACCATCTTGTGATTGCCTGGACATCATGTCTCTCTGACAACATTTGCACCACTGGGACGTGAGAGTTGTCCCTTCCTGTTAACACACCTTGATACAGGAAGATGTTTCCAGATAAACCATTAGGCCTGAGAAGCTTTTTTACAGCTGAGCCAGTCGCATCAAAGGCGACTATGGGTGCTTTGCAGTCTTGTACAGCATTTGAGTTTGACTCCAGTAGTGACAGAAGAACTTGTCTAATCCAATGTCCCAAATGCTTCCACTGGGAGGGGAACTGTATTTTAATGAGTGGAGAGACAGTATTGGGTTTTTATGAGCAACTTCTAGTTGATTTTGTTCGTGTTTGTCTTTGCGCAGAGTTGTCAAATTTGGTAGATGGCTTTGCTCTGGATCACCAAAGTCCATCAGCTTTGCTGCCTCTGATGCTCTCCACACATGGGGCTGCAGTCTGCCTTCACCAAGTTCTTTTGTTACTTGTGCCCTCAGACTTCCGGGCATGGCTCTCTTAGAAAAGCCAGTGTGCATGGATTCATCCGTGTTTGCCATTACACACTTCAGCACCATTGGGCAGTGATTTTCAGGTTCCTTTTCACATGTAATGTACAGCTGGCCAGCTTCCCTTTTCTTGAAAGTATTCTTTTTGTATGTGACTTTATGTGGAATCATATGTATCCACTGTTCAAATGGGAGCTCCACAGTCTTGCAGTCTTTGTTTTGAAAAGGAGAGCTGCTTTGTTCAAAATCATTATCATTGTCACTGCTGTCTGTGTCAGTCTCTCTTCGTCACTGTAATCCAGAGCAGCCCATACATTGTCTGTTTAATTTAACAAAAGTGTAAAGAGCTTTTGGTGTCATCTTTTTGCCAAGTTGTTTGCATAGATTTTGCTATATGTCACTTGGAGTTGAAACTTCCATCTTTTATGACTGCTTCTTTAGAAGCACGAAGGACTTCAAATACTGCAGTTTTGTCCACCACTGATTTCTTTGGCATCTGTCAAGCAAAAATGACAAATGTGATATATTACTGCCATAATTTGGTTATAACTTTAGTTCTACATCTTTAAGTGGACATAAAATTACTTACTTTGATACACTGTTTTGACGTAGTGAATTGAAGTGTTGATTAGGGCTGGGCCATATTATACCGTTCACGGTAATACCGGTATAATGTTAGGCAACGATAGGAAAATGAAATATCACGATAGAATATGAGTAAAACGCGCATGCGCACTGCCTTTGTTTTCATACGCACATGGCCGATTGTTGAGTGAAACAGATGAACCAGAATTGGTTTGTAAAAATGGTGCAACTTCAGTGATGTGGAACTGGTTTGGTGTTTGTCCGTCAGATACACGACAAAGCACATTTTTTTGCAGAACATGCAAGCGGCCGTTGTTATTGTCGTTATTGTCGGACTAAGATGCTCTTAAATCTGGGAGTAATCTGGGTCCTAAACTCCGTATACTTCAGGTTAAACGAACACTGCAGTTTAATGTTGCAAAGCACCTCTTTTTAACTTCAGTGGATATTATACATGGTTATGCTCAGGATATGTCAGCCCATTTCTACTGGAAATGCCTTTTGGTTAAACTTTCAGCAAGGAATTTGCATTTGCACTGTTACATTTTTATAAAGCTTTAATGTACATAAAAACCAGCTTCTTGTTTAAGTGAAAATAAATGGAAGGTTGTCTTTTTGCGCTAGTAATGTTGTGGAGTTGTATTTTGTCTCGCATCAATTATATTGTCAGTTATATCGTTATCGCAAATTTTCAAATATATATCGTGATAAATATTTTTGGCCATATCGCCCTGCTCTAGTGTTGATGATTGCTGTTGCTCATGGAAGCTAGCTTAAAAATGCAAATGAGAGAGCTAGCACATGTTTTCTTCAACTCTTGTTTTTTTTCTCTCAGAAGTAGAATGTGTGTGATAGCGCCCCCTGGTGATCACAAACCGAACACAGGTCGCTATGTTTGCTTTTTTGGCAGAGTTGTACCAGTTTATCCTTAACAAGATCTAGTTCAAAATTCATTTGATCGGCATAAAAATGAATTTAGTCAATGTTCATAGTTCATCATCAAAATACTTGTAGATAAATCCAGGCTCTGAGATAAATCTGTGTCAATGCCACACGTGTTTAATAGCCCACTCATTTAATAGCCCTTTGTGACCATGGCTACAGAAGTTTGACTCTTGCAAAAATATATAGTTTG
The DNA here is from genome assembly GCF_964374335.1 of Astatotilapia calliptera. Taxonomy (NCBI): domain Eukaryota; kingdom Metazoa; phylum Chordata; class Actinopteri; order Cichliformes; family Cichlidae; genus Astatotilapia; species Astatotilapia calliptera. Next base: position 930,416 of record NC_137439.1, on the reverse strand, counting down.
GCCCTTTCAGGTAACATTGACAGTTACCTGAGATTCACAGTTCTGCAGGCTGTTTGGAGCCTTTGAGCTCACATTTGCTGAATCACTGAAGTGCACTCCTGTGTATGTTAATTTTATACAACTTGCTCATGACAGCCCACATACAAATGACAGCACTTTTGTTAATATTAGCATTTGAATTAAAAGCTACAGTTCACATATTATTAGGTTAACGTAGAGCTGGGCGATAGAACGATAACGATATGTATCGCGATATAACTTTTACTCGATAGAGAAATTACGCTATCGCGATAGACCTCGCCGCTCTTGTCCTCTTAAAAAAAAAAAAAAAAAAAAAAAAAAGGTCAGCCAATCCAAATTAAGCAGCGCAGAGCCGAACCAATCACAGCCGCAGCGTCACGTCGCGTGACTTGTTACGTACAGCACAAGTGCCAAGCCGCACGTGTGTTTGTTTGGGAAGCAGCCAGCGCATAATGGAGGAAATGAGTGTGCCGACTAGAAAAATCAACCGAGCGTGACCGAAGAGAAAACAGATGATGGTTCCAACGCCGGAGAGATTGTCGAACGGAAGAGCCAGAGAAGCTCCGTAGTGTGAAGGTATTTCGGCTATTTCAAGTCTGACAAAAAACAGAGTAGCGTGCACTGTAAATTGTGCCGAAAGCAAGTCTGGAAATACAATAAACTGGTGCATGCGTCACACTGTGCGCCACGTTATTGTTTCGGTGAAATGAATTTCTACAATACTGTTAATTCTACTCTCTGCAGTGTTTAAATGCTTACACATACACACAGTTACTGTCTGTCCACACATACGACTCGGTTCTGCTTCTATGCCCCAGCTTTGTTTACTTTTTCCCACCGAGGCTTCTAGACTTCTGATTGGCCAACATTTCTGCACGGTTAGGAATCTAGCGCCACCTGCTGCTTTGGCATGTTCATAGCAGCGTTTTCCTTCATTTCTGCCTTTATGTGTGGACGGGATTATTTTTTAAAACGAAAACGGAAAATCTCCGTTTTCAAAAATACCCGTGTACGTGTGGACGTAGCCTCAGTCTCTGACTGGAAGCGCTAATTCGTCATTCGGCTTTTGTCAGACTAAAGTAACTGTTAAAACTGTTTGAAAAGCTCAGCTATACAACAAGGAGAGATTGAGAATTTCCTTTTAGTTCTCAGTTTCTTTGATATTGACAAAAGTTAGTCAGTTTTGTCTGTTCTTCTGTAAAACAAACTAAGATTTATTTTTAGAATTAATATTTTGTTTCTAAGTGGAATTGACAGTTTAGTCTGTTTCGTTTGTTCTATTTTGAAACTTAAACGCTTTAGCGGCTGCCTTTTGTGTAGTTTGCAATATTTGCCTTTATTTATCTGAAAAAGTCTCATGTTCCTTAAGTACATCTACCCTGTTGAACTTATTATGGGAAATAAATATTTAAATCAAAACAAGCTGCTGATTATTTCACATTTTACTTGTGAGCAACGGCACATTTAAATCTTACAAATATAGTTATTTGGCTTATATCGTGATAGATATCGTTATCGCCTGAAATGAAAAAAACATCGTGATATGAAAAAATCTCATATCGCCCAGCTCTAGCCTGAGGTTTTAACAACCATTAGCATTTTAGCATATACCCTGCTGGTAGCACACTAGATGGAGTAAGGTAATGTTAAGAAACATGGTAGTCAGTGATCCACAACCAGCTTATTGGCTCAAAACACCATATCTAATCATAAACTGATACGCACCTACAGGCATGCCCCTTTAAATTTCTTCATAAATGTTATTTGATGTTATTATTACGGCAGCACGGTGGTTAGCACTGTTGCACAGCAAGAAGGTCCTGAGTTCAATTCCACGATCAGGCCAGGGTCTTTCTGTGTGGAGTTTGCATGTTCTCCCCGTGTTTGCGTGGGTTCTCTCCGGGTTCTCTCCAAAGACATGCAGCTTGTGGTGATAGGTTAATTGGTTAATCCAAATTGCCCATAGGTGTGAATGTGAGTGCGACTGGTTGTCTGTCCCTGTGTGTTGGCCCTGCGACAGACTGGCCACCTGTCCAGGATGTACCCCGCCTCTCGCCCTATGACAGCTGGGATAGATTCCAGCGCCCCTGCGACCCTTAAAAGGATAAGTGGAAGCAAATGGATGGATGGATGGAATTTTATTAATATCTTTAAAATGAAAGCGGCACAAACAAAAAATTTGCAGCACAAACGTTTGATACCACTTTTGTTGGATTTGAAGCAGGTGGGGGGCAACTTCACTGACAGGACTGCACTGTGCTCCATTCAAACAGCAGGCACTAAAATCAGCCTGGATTTGAGTTTTCTTTATGCAAGTAACAGCATAAAGTTAGAACTGTGAAAGTATCGCTTTAAAAGAAAGTGTAATGTAAAATACCCTCATGTATGAATGCATTAAGATGCAGATGCAGATACAGCGATAGAAGTCCTCCTGTGGGTCTCCAATAATATGAACGCATCAGTGTCATTTCAGGCAGCTCATGGTCATTTTCATCACAGACATTCTGCTGATTGTGTCCTCAGTTCTCAGTGGCTTGGTTTGTTCAGACTCAGAGTGTGACTTAGCGTTGCACTTAAGTGCATCATATAGGTTGTTGCTTAGTTACAAGGCATCAACTCCGTTGCCTTTCTTTATCCCATCCATAAACAGAGACCAGTACTTGCTGAGTGTTTGTGTCGTGCGCTTGATTAGATGTAGGAAACATAAAACAGGTTTTCATCTTCAGATGTTTGAGCACTGAGGATGCAGCCTGGTCACGTACAGGTAGATCCACCCTCTCAGTGTCAGGGCCTTCGTGCATCAGCATAAAACAGACACAATGGCTGTATCCCAATTCAGGGTCTGCAGCCTTAAAGGCCGCATTTTTTATCGCTACTGCTGTTCAAAATCCCATAAGGCTGGCTGACATGATAGACGATGGGCAGGGCTGTGAGTACTCAGACTGTGTTTTGATAAGATCTTGGAGAAGAACAACGGGAATTGAGATAATTGGTGACCAGTGACGGACATTAGACCAACTGTAAAAATTGGATGCAGTTGTTCGCACTAAACCCAAACATTCACCATCTTCACTCATGCAGCTATCCCACTGGCGCCAAGGTCGAAGCTGACTGGAACAACAAATTCTTCCCATGATTACAGGATTGTTGTCAGAACTCTTTGTCCCTCCTTCAAGGCCACCTGCGTCCACTGGAGACTGTTGACCTTTGCTTAACCGGGCGTGGTGACACTTTCTCTCAGCTGAACACGGGATACACATGCACACGCACGAAACATGTACACTGATACTGATGCGCCCTCACTATCACCCTCCTTCCCCTGAATCCAACGCCTCCCATCCAATGTGGACGGATCAGCTGGAGGCGCAGGCGAAGATTGTCCCAGATCAGCTGTACACACTGGAATACTCTCCCATGTTGCTTGTCTGTGTTTTATTGTGTTATGGTGTGCTGATATTCCTGTATTATCCTTTTGTGTTACACATTTCACTGTTGTTTTTTTGTTTTTTTTTTTTTTTTTCCTCACTACCTAGCCTGACCATCCCCAATGTGATGTTTGTATTGTATGTACTCTGTCTGTCTCTCTCTGTCTGTCTCTCTCTGTCTGTCTCTCTCTGTCTCTCATAATCTCATTAGTTGTCTTTTTTTTCCCCTCCAGACGTCCCACAGCAGCCTGTCTGTAAGGAGGAGGAGGTTCTCCTTGAGCTGCAGCTCTGTGACCAGGAGGAACCAGAACCTCCACAGATTAAAGAGGAGCAGGAGGAACTGTGCAGCAGTCAGGAGGGAGAGCAGCTGGGACTGAAGGAGGAGACGGATACCTTCATGGTGACTGCTGCTGAGGAAGGAGAGCACAGTGAACCAGATAATGATCATCTCATCACTAATAACGCCCCTCTTGCTGAGAGCCAAGATCAGGGAAGAAGCAGGAGTGCAGATCCAGGATCAACGAGAAATCCAAACAGAAGTAAAAATGCAGAAAGCTCTCGTTCGTGCAAAAATCTCTGTAAGACTTGTGGTAAAATGTTTTCTAGGCCATCAGAACTTAGAAGGCATACACAGATCCACACAGGTGAGAAGCCATATTCCTGTAAAACATGTGGGAAAAAGTTTCGTCGAACTTGTCATTTGACCGTCCACATGAGAATTCACTCAGGTGAGAATCCGTATTCTTGTGAAACATGTGGGAAGAGTTTTCTTTCAACAGATCATTTAAATATCCACATGAGATCTCACACAGGTGAGAAACCGTATCCTTGTCAAACATGTAGTAAACAGTTTTCTACGTCATCGTCACTTAAACAACACACACGACTTCACTCAGGTGAGAAGCCGTACTCTTGTCAAACATGCGGTAAAAGGTTTCCCAGGTCATCGTCACTTAAACAACATGTGTGGCTCCACTCAGGTGAGAAGCCGTACTCTTGCAAAACATGCGGGAAAGGTTTTTATCACAATAAAAGTTTGTCTTTCCACATAAGAACTCACACAGTTGAGAGGTCACATGTTGGTAACACCTCCAGTAAAAAGTTTTCAAATTCAACATCACTTAAAAAACACACAGAAATTCATTCAGGTAAATAGCTGCATTCCTGCAAAGCGTGGGGAAAGTTGAAATCCTCATTTGACTGGCCACGTAAATGTTGAACATCAGCTGTTTCCTCCTGCTGAGAGCTCACACAGGTGAGAAGCTGTAGTCTTAACATGTTTTTAGAAAAGGTCAAATATTTGGAGCTAAGTTTGACACAAATGTACAAATTCATGCTGGTTCAAATGTTTTTGCTTTTGGCTTGAAAACCTATTCAGACAATGATCGTTTGACTGTATTACATGTCGCAATGTGTGAACTAAATCTGATGATACCTATCATGTTGAAGCTTTTTCATTCGTCAGGGAAAATATGATAAATCTTTTTTTTGAAATTGATGGCAGCACCAGGTCTCAAAAAAGGTTTGATAGAGGATTCTAGAGGCTCAGCAGTCCCCCGGCTCTTTGTTGTGTTTTTGATTTTCTGATGCTCCAGAGATTTCAATTTGTCTTTGATTAGTCAACGATTATTTCAATAAATCTTGTCTCCGCTTCCTGTGGGAAGACTTCCTGTTCTAGGCTTTAGTACCTCACCTGCTCAGGTCTGCCCACCTGTGAGTATCACCCTCTCGTCTCGTCCCACAGAAAATTAAAACAATGACCCAGGAGACATGAATTTGAAAATAATGTATTTTTAACATCAATACTTAAATATTTAGTCCTATTTTACTCAATAAGACTGTCCAAATAAAAATGAAATAAATACAAATATTAAGTAATATGAATTAAATTCTAGTAGTATTTGAACCAAAAATTCAGCTTTAAAGTAAATAAAAAAAGATTTTGTTTTCCAGTCCAAAATAACAAGTTTCCAAAGTTTACAGATGATGCTGTTTTGCTGTTCCACTGCATTCTTCGTCAGTGTTGAGTGCAGTGTTGGCAGACAACATACAGTGGGGCAAAAAAGTATTTAGTCAGCCACCGATTGTGCAAGTTCCCCCACTTAAAATGATGACAGAGGTCAGTAATTTGCACCAGAGGTACACTTCAACTGTGAGAGACAGAATGTGAAAAAAAAAATCCATGAATCCACATGGTAGGATTTGTAAAGAATTTATTGGTAAATCAGGGTGGAAAATAAGTATTTGGTCAATAACAAAAATACAACTCAATACTTTGTAACATAACCTTTGTTGGCAATAACAGAGGTCAAACGTTTACTATAGGTCTTTACCAGGTTTGCACACACAGTAGCTGGTATTTTGGCCCATTCCTCCATGCAGATCTTCTCGAGAGCAGTGATGTTTTGGGGCTGTCGCCGAGCAACACGGACTTTCAACTCCCGCCACAGATTTTCTATGGGGTTGAGGTCTGGAGACTGGCTAGGCCACTCCAGGACTTTCAAATGCTTCTTACGGAGCCACTCCTTTGTTGCCCGGGCGGTGTGTTTTGGATCATTGTCATGTTGGAAGACCCAGCCTCGTTTCATCTTCAAAGTTCTCACTGATGGAAGGAGGTTTTGGCTCAAAATCTCACGATACATGGCCCCATTCATTCTGTCCTTAACACGGATCAGTCGTCCTGTCCCCTTGGCAGAAAAACAGCCCCATAGCATGATGTTTCCACCCCCATGCTTCACAGTAGGTATGGTGTTCTTGGGATGCAACTCAGTATTCTTCGTCCTCCAAACACGACGAGTTGAGTTTATACCAAAAAGTTCTACTTTGGTTTCATCTGACCACATGACATTCTCCCAATCCTCTGCTGTATCATCCATGTGCTCTCTGGCAAACTTCAGACTGGCCTGGACATGCACTGGCTTCAGCAGCGGAACACGTCTGGCACTGCGGGATTGGATTCCCTGCCGTTGTAGTGTGTTACTGATGGTGACCTTTGTTACTTTGGTCCCAGCTCTCTGCAGGTCATTCACCAGGTCCCCCCGTGTGGTTCTGGGATCTTTGCTCACCGTTCTCATGATCATTTTGACCCCACGGGATGAGATCTTGCGTGGAGCCCCAGATCGAGGGAGATTATCAGTGGTCTTGTATGTCTTCCATTTTCTGATGATTGCTCCCACAGTTGATTTTTTCACACCAAGCTGCTTGCCTATTGTAGATTCACTCTTCCCAGTCTGGTGCAGGTCTACAATACTTTTCCTGGTGTCCTTCGAAAGCTCTTTGGTCTTGGCCATGGCGGAGTTTGGAGTCTGACTGTTTGAGGCTGTGGACAGGTGTCTTTTATACAGATGATGAGTTCAAACAGGTGCCATTCATACAGGTAACGAGTGGGGACAGAAAAGCTTCTTACAGAAGACGTTACAGGTCTGTGAGAGCCAGAGATTTTCCTTGTTTGAGGTGACCAAATACTTATTTTCCACCCTAATTTACGAACAAATTCTTTACAAATCCTACCATGTGAATTCATGGATTTTTTTTTTCACATTCTGTCTCTCACAGTTGAAGTGTACCTCTGGTGCAAATTACTGACCTCTGTCATCATTTTAAGTGGGGGAACTTGCACAATCGGTGGCTGACTAAATACTTTTTTGCCCCACTGTAGGTGATACTGCCCCCACAGCTTCCTGTAGTGTGTTTTAGTTTAAATAAAAACAAAAAAAACATTTATGTGGTTTTAAGATGTGACAAGAAATTTCTATGTCGTGTGATCGATTATGTCGACGAATCATTGTAGCCCTACAAATGAACCTTGCTGTTTTCAAAATGCTCCTCCACCTGTTTTCTTTAGCACCACTTAATTCTCCAGCCTTTGTTGTTCCATCGTGAAACATGTCGCTGCATTAAAGTCAAAACAAGTTCATAGTTTTCTTATAATTGTAGTTTTTTCCACATTTTGTTTTTTCTGTCCTATTTTGAATAAAACGTGTTTCTGAGATGTGCATTCTGTTTTTATTTCCATTTTACATAAAGTCCCAACTTTTTTGGAATTGGGTTTGTATAACTGCTGAAGGACAACATTCAATTGTTGAGAACATGGTTCGATCCTGGATTGTAGTCCAGGAAAAGACAAACGGTTTCCTCTGTGTCTGCCTTAGTGTCCTGAGATAAAATCATGCAGTGAATTTAGTTTTTCCTTTATATTGCTGTAATAAAAGTTTGTTTACTTATAATTTTGTATTTTTTATGTCTTCGTGTCTGAACGTTCCTGCAGTTGGTTTGTGGTTGATGTGGATTTGCTGCTCATGTGAATCCTCCCACAGTGTTTCATTAGCAGCTGTAACCACAGTGACTCTGATAAAACAGGAATTAGCAGAATCCATCTGATATGAAGCTGTGCTTTGAATACCACTTCCCTCCTCTTTGAAGAGTAGTCAGATATCTGTGTTCAGGTTTTTGTACAGCCTCTTCTACACTTTGTATCACTGTGTTTGTAGAGCACAGTAGTAGAGAGCTGTGTCTGCCAGGGTTAGGGCTGCTATGGTCAGATCAGTTGTTGTACGTGATGTTTTTGATTCATATCGATTATTGGGAATATATTCATTGCCACTCTGTGATCTTGCTCCTTTCCAGAGTATAAACTGAGGAGCCTGAAGGTCAGAATCATGTCTGTACCAGTGAAGTAGAAGACTGCTTTCACTCGTCTCATAGCTACATGTGAGTTTGACAGATTGTCCTTCTGTTTCAGTGACTTCAGGTTGTTGAGGAGTGATTGAGTCTCCAGCTGTTAGTCCTGGAAAAAGAAAGAAGAAAAGTAGTGAAATGCAGTCTGTATATCTGCTTAATGCAGCAGCTTCAACTAAACTTTAATCCCTGTTCTTAAACTCACCTATAATGTGAGATAGAAGCAAAAAGAGGTGCAGCAACATGTCTTTGGAGTTATTAAAGCCAGACAGACAGCACATGAACAATGTTCTTCCACTGCAGCACAATGACCAACAAATAATGTCATTGGATGAGCTCAACTTCAGTGGGCGGGGCCAGTGTAATAGCTGAGCCAATCAAACAGTTCTGTGCTTCCACAGCAGCTCTGTCTCTGTCTCTGATCTTTACTGCTTCATTTCTCTGTTGTCTTTGTCATCAGTCCAATGACACAAGAATCAGAGGTTTAACAGTGTGTGGCTCCCTCTAGTGGATGTTGTGGAGTATTCTGTTGTCTTTGCTCCAAAGGTTTTTGTACAGAGTTTTGCTGTTTCCTGTCACTGTGGGCTGCAGAGCACAGTAGTACACAGCAGAGTCAGACACTGCAGCAGAGGAGATCTCCAGATCTGCACGTTTCTCTGTTTTGTCAATGTGAGCTGAGAATCCCGACACAGCTCGATGAACTGATCCTCCCTCTGTGATGGAAAGCAGGAACTCTGGTCTGGATCTCTGGTATTGTCGGTACCACTGGATATTGTAGATAGAACCATCATATGTACAGGTCAGGTTGATGTTTCCTCGCTCTGCAACGGCTTCTTCAGCACGTTCCTGCTTTATGCTGTTCATGGAGCCCAAAGCTGCAAATGAATGATTCATGTCAGTCAGTCTTTTTCTTCCTTTGTGAGCATAATGAGATGAAGAACTCTGCTAATAATAACTCTGATCAAATCTTGTCACAATGAGACTTTCCTGTGTTCTAACACTCACCTATGCAGTGAGAGAAAAGTACAAACAGGTAAAGGAACATGTTTCAGGTGCTGAAGTCACACAGCAGATGAACAAAGTTCAGCAGAATGAAAAGACTAAGCAGCCTCTCTGCTGCACAGCCTTCTCCTCAACATCAGGCTGGCTGGAGTTCTGCAGGAAGAGACCATCTCATTGGCTGAGTTCAGCATCAGTGGGTGGAGCCAGAGAGAAACCTGTTTAGAGTCTTTATGAACAGCGAAACATCTGCTGGTTGTTTTTACAGCTGTCCTTGTTGCATGTGTGTTTCTTTCAGACTGAAACGTTTTGGGAGGAGAGTATTTGAACAACTAATAAAAATAATAATTCACTGAGATTTAGAGATAAATCTGTTCCTACACTGTTATTAACACTGGGAGCACTGAACGTATCCTATTATGTTTTGGACATGGCTGTGATAGCTGAAGGTGCCATGAGAGAGTGTGTGGTAGATGAGAGAGTTTCCTCCACTTGTGTTCGTTTATGAGGAAGATGTGACCAGAACACAGTGACTGTTAAAGCAGGCGTTAGAAAAACGTACTAGATATGATACAACGTCTTTGTTTAACACATGAAATATTGTGAGAAGTCAGAATTGTGTGTCGTGGCTCTTATCACATGTAACCGAAAGCACAGCAAGTTCCCAGGAGATACAACTCCTGAGAAAGTCCTCCTACACATCTGTCCCAGGGTGATATGCAACATGCTACACAAATCCTCTTTGTCTGTAGAAAAGAAGCTCGCTGAGCCGTCCCCAGAGAGGGCTCGCACAAAGTTATGGTTGCTGCTGCTGCTCACTTGAAGTCACTAAAAGCTTTAAAGTCACATCTCTTGTGTTTCTCCATTTCTTGAAGAGTTGTTCCAACAGCTTGGTACCTCGAGCCGGACTCCACATCTGTCCTACTCATTCCAACAATGTCTGGAAGGTGAGGTCAGCAGCAAGGGAGGAGTCGGAGAGTGATGAGATCTGTAACTACATATACACTGGAGAACCAGAGGTGTGGAGAGCGATGGCCTGAATCCTACAACAGGTCGGAAAAACCTTTTCTGTAAGAGCGTAAGACTCATAAGACGGTCAGGGAGCACAGAGTGTGCACAGAAAATGACACATAATAACAGCACATAATAATAGTTATGATAGGAATCAAAAGAATAATAATAAGTACAAAAGGTCAAAGGTCACCAGTGTCTCCAGAGAGTCAAAAGGGAAAACTGATGAACTAGCAGTGTTAACAAACGCAGGTGAAGTCATTTCATCAACAGTTTGGTCTTTTCGTCCAGCTTCCATGAGCTGGAGGATGCTCCCCAACCTGACTCCACTCTGTCTGTTCCACAAAGCAGCTTTAGGGAAGGTTGAGGCTAAACAGTAACACATGTAAGGCAGCCCCATTCATGGATTAATCACCAGAGTATGTTAGAGTTATCTGATGAACTGAAAATGTAAAGCTTGCATGTGACTCCCTTTAAGTGTGTAAACGATGTGAAGTTCAGATGAATTGTAGCCGATGATGCTGAGATCCATTCACTGATTTCCACCTTCACACCAACTGTGTAGTGCAGAATAAAGACAGCAGAATCAGTGTACTGTCAGTGTAGAGGATGCAAATCAGCCCAGAAACATCTGCTTACGTCCATCCATCCATTCTCTTCCACTGATCCGATTTAGGGGGGCGGAGCCATCCCAGCTACTGTAGGACGAGAGGCGGGGCACAGCCTGGACAGGTCACTGGTCTATGGCAGGGTAACACAGAGAGACACACAACCATTCACACTTATGGGCAATTTAGAATCACCAGCTAACCTAACCCCACTAAGCGCACGTCTTTGAACTGTGGGAGGAAGCTGGAGCACACGGACAGAATCCTCGCAAACACCTGCTCACATCTGGTTGAATTCACATTACAAAGAGCATTGAAGCTCAGATCAGCTGATCACAGCCTGTACTTGAATCAAATCTACTGGAGCTCTCAGCAGAAATGATTGTGAGTTTGATTCTTTTCCCCACACTGAGCCACTACAGCTGATTTTAGGGTTCCCACCTGCTGAATCCACTTTAACCTGTTCTCTGCTCATGTTCCTGTGAGAGGCACAGTCACTCTCTAATGGAGCCAACAGAAAACAGAAATGTCTTCATTTTCCCTCTTTTTCTCTGCTCATGTTCGACTTCACTGATTCAGTCTAATGAAGTGATTTTAATATAATTCAGATTTACACTGAAATAAAGTTTGTGTTCCTGTGTGCTGATAGCATTCATTTACATTAATGTAGCACAAGGTTCAGTTAACTCTGCACTTTTTCCTTTTGGAGTAAAGAAGTTGATGGAAAAAGTCCTGGATGTCTGTACTTTACCTACAACCACCTCTGTGGGATCAGTGATCAATCATTTATCATGTTGTTATTGATCAGTGACAGGTTGATTTCTGTTGGAGAGAAAGATGAAGATTTGAGTAAAGATGAGACTGAAATGAGTCTGTTGTCTTTGTCATCAGTCCAATGACACAAGAATCAGAGGTTTAACAGTGTGTGGCTCCCTCTAGTGGATGTTGTGGAGTATTCTGTTGTCTTTGCTCCAAAGGTTTTTGTACAGAGTTTTGCTGTTTCCTGTCACTGTGGGCTGCAGAGCACAGTAGTACACAGCAGAGTCAGACACTGCAGCAGAGGAGATGCTCATCTTGATTTCTGTTCCCTTCACTTGAATCTTCAGTCCAGGAACTTTTTCTACTCCTACTGATCCTGAAGGTGAGTGTGAGATCAGGAACTCTGGAGGTTTTCCTGGATGTTGTCGATACCAGAAGAAATAATCACCAGGTGACACTTTGTAAGTGTACGTCAGAGTAACTGTGCTGCCTTCTACACTGGACTCTTCATCTTTGACTGGAGTGAGCTGATCACATGTGACACCTGAAGGAAGAGAGAACGTTTTCAATCAATAATTGACGTTAATGAATCATTTGAGTTGAACATAGTTTCCTGTGTAGGTGAGCAGACCTGTGAGAGTGAGAAGAATCAGAGGAAACACACAGTGATGTAATGACAGCATGTTGAGGAACATAAAGTTTGTTTTGTGTTGAACTCTGTTGAATGTGGAGGTTTTTCTCTCTTCTATAGTTCAGTAACAGCTCAGCTCCTCCCTGAATCTCTGCTCCTCCTCTCTGCTCTCAGTCACTCCTCCTCCTGTGCTTCACACACTTTATAACCAAAATGATTTAAGGGAGCCGTGTGACACATCACACAAGCAGAAGTCACATTAACCATGTAGACAGAGTCAGAGAGTCGCTGATACTCACACAGTTAAAAAGTCTGAAACTTGAGACATTTGGAGAAAAATGTGTAAGAAGTCCTGAATTCAAGAAACATCTCAGATGATGTTTTTACTTTGTGACATATTGGACTCGTGCTTTAAGAAGCTGGTATAAACAGTATAAAAGGGGATAATAATAATAATAATAATAATAATAATAATAAAAATAATGATAACAATAATAATAATAATAATAATAATAATAAAAATAATGATAACAATAATAATAATAATAATAATAATAATAATAATAATAATAAAAATAATGATAACAATAATAATAATAATAATAATAATAATAATAATAATAATAATAATAATGATAATAAAATAATAATAACAATAATAATAACAATAATAATAATAATAATAATAAAAATAATGATAACAATAATAATAATAATAATAATAATAATAATAAAAATAATGATAACAATAATAATAATAATAATAATAATAATAATAATAATGATAATAAAAATAATAATAATAATAATAATGATAATAATAATAATAATGATAATAATAATAATACATCCTGTTTCAAAGCACCCACAGACACCCAAGGACATTTAACAATAGAGTGAATCACATAATAGAACAATGACAACACAAAGAACAATGAAAAGCATAAAACAGACAAACATTAAGTTCACAGTGAATATGCAGACTTGAACAGATTAAACTGGGGCAGAGACTTCCACAGCCTGGAGGCAGAGCAGCTGAAAGCTCTGCTTCCCATGGTGCTGAAAGAAGGCACAGCAAGCTGGACAGAAGAAGAAGATTGAAGTGAGCGGGCAGAAGAGGTAGGGCTTAACAGGTGAGAAAGGTGAGGAGGAGCGAGGCTATGAAGGGTCTTGAGAAGAAGTATGAACACTGTTCAGAGTTTCACAGGGAGCCAGTGAGGTTCCTGAAGGACAGGGGTGATGTGCTGTAGGAGGGCTTCTGGTAATAAAACAGGCAGCTGAGTTTTGAACCAGTTGAAGCTGATGGAGGGGTTTTTGGGGGAGACATGCAAGAGAGGATTACAATAGTCAATGCGGGAGGTAACGAGACTGTGGACAAGAATAAGAAGAAAAGGGGAGTGGCCACGTTGAACAAGCTAATTACAGAAATTAAAGCCATTCACTTAGATATGAAACAAACAGCAGAAAATAAGGATTTACTTGAGAAATAACTGGAAAGATGGATGTGTAGGAGCAGGACATTGACAGCATCCCAGAAAAAAAACTGAGTTATATAATAAACTTCAAACTAACAGAGAAAGAAATTAATAATGTTATATCTAAATAAATAAATAAAAAACAGGAAAATGGCAGGAGCAAATGGTTATCCATCTGAAATGAACAACCTTTCCAGGAAATTGACAACACCAGCACTAAAAGAAGGCTTTAACCATGTCCTTCAGGGTGGGGAGGCCCCTGTGCCCTGGAGACAGGCAGCAGTATCAGTGATCTCTAAGCTGGGGAAAGAAAAGTCAGTGCAGCTGTTATCGACCAATATCAGTTCCAAACATAGATTCTAGACTGTTTGCATCAATACCAGCAAGATGACTGGAAAATTTGTAGGCTTTGTATAAAGCAGACAAACACTGGGTAATGTTAGGAAGGCTCCCCATCTCACTGATCACTAAACTCCTCTGAACAATGGACAGCTTTCAGCCTCGACGCTGAAAAGGCCTGTGACTCTCTCTGTTGGAAATACTTAGTATTCTTAAAGGCAACAGTGAGGAGTTCAAAAGCAGGTGAACGTTTACATTGTTCACAAGTTTGAGACAAAAGCTGAGTTAGTTGTGTTTTCATAAAAGAGAATTTGAGCTTGTCGCGGGGTCCTAAACTTCTCCCGAACAAATGCAGGCGTAGTCAGGAAGCATTCAGTGTGGATCGTTTATTCTGCCGGAAACTAGAAAACTAACTTAAGTCAACACAAAACAAACATCTTTATACAAAACACAGTCTGCATGTTACCCTCTCTGTAACATCTCACCGAAAAAAGCCCAGGTAGGCCCTGACAGCCTTCTGTATTCCTACGATACATATATATGTATATACAGACATTTATGGTCAATTCCAGGCAGCCTACAGTGTTTCACAATAACAAACAAACAAAAATAATGCAGTTCACATGACCTTTCAAGCACGCGCGAACCCACTATTTGAACCCCGGAACACCATACCATCGGCTTGCATAACCACTCGTATAATCGGCGATCTCTTCGTCAACCATATAACCATCACTGGCTTTGGGAATTCCACAGTGTGTTCTTTAATACACCTTCTCTTCGTCAACCATATAAGCCCGGTTGAACGGCTGCAGCTTAACAAACATAGTGCAGAGTGTTCGTACAACACATAACGTTGCAAACAAAGGTGTCTGGAGAGGTAAAACATAAAATCCGTCCCTCCTCGTGCACTAGCGTGCAAGCACATGTCCACACAATCACAGAGAGGGCAGAGGCGCATACTGATGACAACATTAACCCTCGACTTGGGTTGTCTTAAAGAGACACTATACTACTGTGACTGTTACATATTCCCCCTGGGTTAAACAAAGGCTGTCCCCAGCCGAACACAGCAAAGGTACAGTCCAGACTTAACCAGCCTCCATACATGGTCAGCAGGATAAGAAGTTGAAACCAAAACAGGGAAATGTACAGTGCAATAGTGACAAACTGGCATACATGATAGTGTCCCACATGGTGAATGTCCAATGTTATAGAAAGAAAACGAACTTAGCCAGGACAATTACAGAATGAAATTCCCTTTTTCTTTCATTGGGTTTCCTCGTTTTCAAAAACTGCAACAGTCGGCAGGAACACAGTACCAACACATGAAAACATTACCAACATGAATCGTAGAAAACTCAAACAATGGTCCTGTTACAACAGTAGACCACATAAAACACATCAAAAAGCAAATAAGGACACTTTAGGTCAAATCTGTCAATATGAAAAGGGTTGGTCCACCTATTGACTGACCAGTCAGCGGTGACTCTAGGAACTCGTCTCGGTCTGAGGTTATAGGAACCTCTAACAGCACACCCATCGTCAGCAGGAGGCGAACTGTTAACCTCTGTCTCCAGAGAAATGTCAGCAGTCTCTTGGAAAGAGTTCTGGTCCACAAAAAGCGGGACAGTGTCAGTACAGTCAAAGTCAGTCTCAGCATGGGTGTCGCTAGAGACAATGGGGGTTGTGTCAACGGCGTCACAGTCATTGCGGCCTGGGACTTGTATAGGAATTTCTTTCACTTATGTATTAATCACGTTATTGTAATGGCTTGGTGCCACTGGATTTTAACATGTCTGACACTCATACGTAAGACAAATGGTAGGGGGTGTAGTAAGGATGTTGGGGGAAACAGGAACTCCAGAGGACCAGTCTTTTGTCTCTTTGAGGACTCTGGGAGGTAGCAAGGGAGTGTGAACCTTAAGGTGTGAAACAGCTGTGCACTGCCTTTGTTCCTGGAGAAGGTATTTAACTGAGAGCCATGCTGGGCTCAGGGAGACTCTGCTGACCATCTGTCCCGCGGACATGCAGGGACTTCATCAAGCTTGTTTGTATGTTCTTTGTGTGCTTTGATTAAAGAATGTTAGCTACCGCTCACCGCTCGTCTGCAGGCTTTATTTAAATGGAAAACTTCCACAACAAAATGGCGACGAGGATGTGATGGTCCGTGTGGTCGCTGAACAATGGTTCCGTGGACGGACTGATCACCCCGGAGGAAAAAGGTACCTTTGTCCTACCAGCTGTTGAAGCGAAGGAAATGGAGGAGCCGTGTGTTTCAGTCACCACCGAAACCATCGATTTTGAGGGGACTCCTGCAGATGGGTGAGTTGTAGCTAACTTTGTATACAGTCATGAGGAGTTTTTTGTCTGGCCGAGCGGTGAAGTGCTTGCTGCTCTGGATTTCGAGTCTCCGGAAGGAAAATCCTGGGGTTCAAGTCCCCAGGCTTGTGTTCGGTTCTGGTGTTGTGCAAAAGAAAAGCAGTCGTCTGCCAGAGTAATTGCAAAAACACCGGTCCATCACAGGCAACGGTGGTTCAAGTCCACCGTTGATAATCACGTCTGCACAATACAGTGTGTGGAGTGACGGTATTTTAGCACTTTTCTGCCGAGAAGGGAAGAAGGCCATTGCAGGGGACGCTCTGAATGTAAATATGGGATCTAGATCCAGCAGCGGCGCTCCACCGGGCGGCCAGAGACAAAACTCAATGCCTGACTGTATGGTAAGAATTGAGTAAATGTGTGGTGTGTAAGACTGCAGAGAATGGTTGTGTGGGAAACGTTGATGTGTGTGTAAAAACAGAAAAAATGGGGTTAAAAAATGTTGAAAATGGGGAACAAACAAAAAAAAAGAAAAAGAAAAAAGAGAGGAGTGTAGAAATGTGTGTAAAAGTTGTTTCCAACTAGAGGGAGAAGGTGGTACTGCAGGCCACCAGCTCCTCTAGGGTGGACACACAAAAAATTTATTTTTAACAGAATTGTTGATGAAAATAAGCAATACAATTAGGGAAAGGGTTTTCTGTTTAATGATCAAAATGTCTCAGTGTGTCACTTGCAGGTGAAGAGCAGACCTGGATCAATTTTCCACATGCAGCAGTCGGAAGAAAATTATAGGTTAACACCATTAGAAACACTCAAGCCAAGTTTTGGCTGAATTGTTTTACAGCTTAACTTCCATGTGTTTGTCACCCTGAGAACACAAGCTCCAAAATCTCTCCCTGAAGACCAGAAATGCAGTTCCAGAACAACGAGATGGATCTCAAGAGCTCACAGCAGCATCCTGAGCAGTGAAGAAAAGGTCCAGCAGCAGCAGCTGTGCAAGACAGCGACAGCAAGGAGGAAAATGGCACCATCATGACTGGATGGATGGATGGATGCGCATTTCCAACGAGCTGCAACTTCACTGTGTGTGAATGGACCTTTGAAAAGACTGCCTGAGTTGGACATTTGTCACTTTCAGCGCAAAAATGGCAAAATGAGAGTGTTAAAGACACAGGACAAAGCTGAAAGACAACTGACTCTCACTGGACTGCTGCAAGGGGGGGAGATGAGACCACAGTGGAAGGAGCAGGGAGGACATGGAGGTTTTAGTGTTTTAGTGTGGGAATGAAATTTGGGTTTAGGAAACTGGGAAGAAAAACGACTGCCTTACATGGAGAATTGAAAAGTGTCTGGAGCACCGCAAAGAGGAGAGGTACACAAAAATTACACAAACAGAAAATGCATTAATCGTACTAACACAAACACACATGCAATGAAGCTCATGAAGATCAAACAGTGTTACCATCATCTTGTCCGGTTCACTTAGTGGGTTAAGAAGTGATACACAGACTAGTGAACTAGTATTATTTTT
Source organism: Astatotilapia calliptera (assembly GCF_964374335.1). Classification (NCBI taxonomy): domain Eukaryota; kingdom Metazoa; phylum Chordata; class Actinopteri; order Cichliformes; family Cichlidae; genus Astatotilapia; species Astatotilapia calliptera. Next base: position 912,618 of record NC_137439.1, on the reverse strand, counting down.
GGGGAAGGATGATTGAATCATTGCAGGGCTGAACAGAATGCTGCAGGGGGGTCAGATGAGTGGGGACTAATAGATTATTGAGGTTCTTGTTCCTGATGTGTGGGGGAGGTCTTATCATGACACACATCTGGGTACATGGAAAAAACTCATCATCTAATAGGATATTGCTGTTGTGTGAGGTGTGACTGGTGGATGAAAGTTTTGGAGATTTACTGATGCATTTTCTTTTGGTACCACTTTGAACCTGACAATTAGTTGTGTTTTGATCTATCATTGTAAGAGAGTACGCTTAGACAACTTCTAAAAGAGGCCTTGATATTTTTTGATTTTAACAGTGCACTGAGACTTTTTGTTCGGCAATTTTCTCCTTTTCAAGCAGGCCTGCAAGATCGGAATCGAAAGCGCTACACAACATGTTGATCAATCGCAAGTGAGCTTCTCCAAAATTAAAATGGGCTCGGGAGAAAGCCACTTATTTGGGACAATCAGAAAACAAGTCCCTGTCAAAAAGGATTCAGAGAGGTGATCCAGTCTAAATTATTTTTTTTCTTTTTTGAAATGACGTCATTGCTGGCCGTAGAAACTTATTGCATCACGAGAGGTTCTACTGTCAGCAAATAACAAATGGGGACTGACTATGCAAGATTGCACCTCCATCCAGAGTGACAAAAGGGTGGATGTATGTATGTTTCTTTTTACAGGAGCAGAAAGGTGACAGCAACATGTTGCATGAGCTTTTGGGCCGTGCTGACTTAACCCTTTAAATGCCACTTTCTGTGTCTCTGTGAATTTACCAGCAGTGTGTTATTCATGACCTTGTGTTGTTTACAGTGCAGAGGTCACTGTGAGAAAGTGTGCATACAGATGCGTTGCGCTAACATCTATATCACTTTTTCCACAGCAAAGGGTTAATCATATGATCTAATCACATGATTCACAGCAGGACACACCACTGGCTAATGTTTTTTTTCTTACAACAGGGCCTGGAGGTGAAACTACTCCAGGGGAGAAGCCCTGGCAATTTTTAAGAGACAATGCACAACTTCATTGTGCATGTCCAAATGTGATAAGCTGACAGAGGGCAAAAGAGGGTTTTCCGGGGAAGCTTTCATTTTTAAATTGCAGAGACCGTGACATGAGGGATATGGAAGGATTGACTGAGGTGCAGATGGAGACCATAACTGGGAGAGAAGGCTTTAACAGGACCAATGAGAAGCAGGAATCATCTGCAGGACAGCAGACAAACGACAGTGGGCTGCACCACTGGGCTTCCAAAGGATTGTCACGAGGAGATTTTGAACAGCAAAGTCTTAAAATAAAATGAAAGAGTTTCGCCGTTGACGCTGAGGAAGACAACTAAGGTGTACGACGTGCTCTGCCTTAAATCTACAGCCGCGTTGGAACAGAAATCAAGGGATGAGAGAGCGTGCCAAGCTCCAAAGGTGACAGCACAGAGGGAGACCAGCGCTGGAATTATGACTCTGTAAATGGCACAGACACCAGGAGCCATGACTGTGACTGGGAATGTCCACCTAATGCTGTTTCACTCTGCCATGCAAAGTACTTTGACACTCTGGAGAAGGCCTTTCCTCTGTATCATTGTTGTTTCCATTTGCATGTGAGAGTTTAGATTGTGGGGAAGATTAAAGATGAACAAAGGGTGGTGGGAGAGCAGTGAAGTGAGGATACACAGTGTAAAACTCCTTTAAGTGAACAATAATGTTGATGTGATATAATAATAATAATAATAATAATAATAATAAATTTTATTTATGAGCGCCTTTCAAGTCACCCAAGGACACTTTACAATAGGATAAAACACTTAGTAAAACAATGGCAGACTAAGAACTGTGCCTGTGCTCTCGTGAGGCGCAGTGCGCAGTGCAAAACAGATCTGGGGAAGATATTTGTCCCTTGAAGTGTGCTTATCCCCAACATAGGCTCAAATGGCTGTTTTCAAAGTGCGATTTACACGCTCAGTTGCATTCGTTTGAGGATGGTATGCAGTTGTTAGTCTGTGTTCAGTCCCAAGAGTCAACAAAACATGCTCAAAGAGTTCACTGACGAAAGGCGTTCCCCTATCAGAAATAAGGTGGGAGGGAGAACCATGTCGGGCAAAAATGTCAGTAATGAACTTGTTCGCAGCAACTTGAGCAGTGGCTTCTCTCACAGCACTCACCTCGACCCATTTTGAGAAATAGTCCACAAAAACAAGGATATAAGCATTCCCTCTTTGTGTGCGGGGCAGTGGGCCAACATAGTCCACCCCTGCGTACTCCCATGGTCTTTGTGGCTGGATAGGGACCATAAGGCCTGCTGTTTTTCTTTGACTTGGCTTAGTGGCTTGACATGAACAACATGAGACCACATACTTTTTCACGTCAGAGTTCATGTGTGGCCAGAAGAATCTGAGACGCAAGCGTGCCAGCGTTTTTGCAATGCCCAGATGTCCAGCTGTAGGATGATCGTGGTAGTACTTGAGCAGATAACCACGGAGTGTAGTAGGAGCAAGCAGTTTAAGTTGCTTGAGTGGGTGGAGACCACATTTCGTTTTTGGGTCGAGGAAATAGAGGACACCATCATGTACAACATACTTTTCCAGATCTTGATTATCCTCCCCAGTTTGTTGGTCACTCTCCAGCTGATTGAGCAATGAGCCTGTGACTGGGTCCTCAAGCTGCAGTTGACGAACATGCAGGCGGTCTGAAACAATCACAGAAGGCAGAGCACGAAGGTCCATGCTCCCAATCACTGCAAAGGGAGGGAGAAGATCAATGGGGGCATCCACATCTGGCAGAGGATTACGTGAAAGGGCATCGGGCACCTTATTACGTTCTCCAGGTTTGTGGATAATGCTGAAGTCAAAATCTTGAATGCGAAGAGACCACCGAGCAAGCCTGCCAGAGGGATTTGGTCAAGACATCAACCACTTGAGGCTGCTGTGGTCAGTGTAGATGGTTACGTGCAAGCCTTCAACATAGGGTCGGAAATGTTCCAAGGCCCAGATCACGGCCAGACACTCCTTCTCTGGAGTTGAGTAGGGCTTTTCCAATTTGTGCATAGCACGGCTAGCAAATGCTACAGCAACGTCTTTGCCACCCTCATCTTTCTGCATTAATGCTGCTCCAAGACCAGCATCGCATGCATCAGTGTGAATGAAGAATGGACGCGAAAAATCTGGGAACCTGAGGACTGGTGCTGAGGTTATAGAATGTTTCAGAAAGTCCACAGCTGCCTGGCACTTGTCATCCCAGTAAAACTGCACGTCCTTTTTAGTGAGGGCGAAGAGTGGCTCTGCATGGCGGACGTAGTCTTGTACAAAGCGGCGATAGTAGCCAGTTAGGCCAAGGAACTGTTGCACCTGCTTTGTTGTGGTCGGCACTTTGAACTCAGTCACGGCTCTCACCTTGTCAGGGTCAGGATGAATGCCAGCCGGCGTAACCCGATAACCAAGGAAGGTGAGCTCTGAAAGGCAGAATTGGCATTTGCTCAGCTTTAAAGAGAGGCCAGCGGGCTGAAGCTTACCAGGGACCTCTTTTAAGTCAAGCAGGTGTTGCTCAAAGGTCGGTGATGTGACAACAATGTAATCTAGATACACCACGCAGGACTTATAAATCATGTCAGCTAGAACATTGTTCATAAGCTGCTGAAAAGTCGCAGGGGCGTTACACAGGCCGAAAGGAAGGACTGAACTGAAACAGGCCACAGTGCGTGATAAAAGCAGTCTTTGGTTTAGCTTCTTCAGCAATGGGGACCTGCCAGTAACCTCGAGCGAGGTCTAGTGTTGTGAGAAACTTCCATCTCGACAGATAGTCCAGTGATTCATCCACCCACGGGAGTGGGTAAGAATCCTTCACCGTCAGCTGATTTAGGCCACGGAAGTCAACACAGAACCGTGGTTCGCGGGGGGGGGGTTGTTCACAATGACCACGGGGGCTGCCCATGGTCCTGATGCAGGTTCAATGATTATGCCCCAGGGCAGCTGTGGCTACAACTGTATGCCTCCACCAGTGTGTGAATGTGTGTGTGAATGGGTGGATGACTGGATGTATAAAGCGCTTTGGGGTCCTTAGGCGGGACTAGTAAAGCGCTATATAAATACAGGCCATTTACCATTTATATCCTGAAGCATTTTTTGAACTTGCTTTTCTATGATTTGCTTTTTAGCTGGTGAGGTGCGGTATGGTATTCTCCTGACAAACATCTGTGTGTGTGTGTGTGTGTGTGTGTGTGTGTGTGTGTGTGTGTGTGTAGCTGTGTGTGTGTGTAGGTGTGTGTGTGTGTGTGTGTAGGTGTGTCTGTGTGTGTGTGTGTGTAGGTGTGTGTGTGTGTAGGTGTGTGTAGGTGTGTGTGTGTGTGTAGGTGTGTGTGTGTGTGTGTGTGTGTGTGTGTGTAGGTGTGTGTGTGTGTGTGTGTAAGTGTGTGTGTGTGTGTAGGTGTGTGTGTGTGTGTGTGTGTGTGTGTGTGTGTGTGTGTGTAGGTGTGTGTAGGTGTGTGTGTGTGTGTGTGTGTGTGTAGGTGTGTGTGTGTGTGTGTGTGTGTGTGTGTAGGTGTGTGTGTGTGTGTGTGTGTGTGTAGGTGTGTGTGTGTGTGTAGTTGTGTGTGTGTGTGTGTAGCTGTGTGTGTGTGTGTAGGTGTGTGTGTGTGTGTGTGTGTAGGTGTGTGTGTGTGTGTAGGTGTGTGTGTGTGTGTGTGTAGGTGTGTGTGTGTGTGTGTGTGTAGGTGTGTGTGTGTGTGTAGTTGTGTGTGTGTGTGTAGGTGTGTGTGTGTGTGTGTAGCTGTGTGTGTGTGTGTAGGTGTGTGTGTGTGTGTAGGTGTGTGTGTGTGTGTGTGTGTGTGTAGTTGTGTGTGTGTGTAGGTGTGTGTGTGTGTGTGTGTGTAGGTGTGTGTGTGTGTGTGTGTGTGTGTAGGTGTGTGTGGGTGTGTGTGTAGGTGTGTGTGTGTGTGTAGGTGTGTGTGTGTGTGTGTGTAGGTGTGTGTGTGTGTGTAGGTGTGTGTGGGTGTGTGTGTAGGTGTGTGTGTGTGTGTAGGTGTGTGTGTGTAGGTGTGTGTGTGTGTGTAGGTGTGTGTGGGTGTGTGTGTAGGTGTGTGTGGGTGTGTGTGTAGGTGTGTGTGTGTAGGTGTGTGTGTGTGTGTGTAGGTGTGTGTGGGTGTGTAGGTGTGTGTGGGTGTGTGTGTGTGTGTAGGTGTGTGTGGGTGTGTAGGTGTGTGTAGGTGTGTGTGTGTGTGTAGGTGTGTGTGTGTGTGTGTGTGTAGGTGTGTGTGTGTGTAGGTGTGTGTGTGTGTGTAGGTGTGTGTGGGTGTGTGTGTAGGTGTGTGTGTGTGTGTGTGTAGGTGTGTGTGTGTAGGTGTGTGTGGGTGTGTGTGTGCACATTTACAGCAGAAATAACACAGAGAAAACAAACCAAAGCGAGGCAGCCCCGGGGTGTAGAGCCTTAACGCACAAACAGTAACACTATTAACATTTCCAAAATGGTTCCTGTGTGTGCGTCTTGTCTTCAGCTGTTTTGTTCTTGCTAAATTTGTTAACGTCTTTTTTCTTCAAAAATGTCTCTGCTCTTCTGGTTTATGACCTCCAATCGCTACTAAATATCAGAGCCACTGTTGAAGAGCAATCCCGACTGGCCCCAGGATGTGAGGATTTTCGCATTCCACCTGTGTTAGAGACTGTACCACTGTTCCTCCTCCGTGATTCGCCCTGCCATCCCTTACAGGAAGAAATGCCACAGAAGTGCAAGGGAAACAGGGCGGTTTGTCCCTCCAGACTGTAACAATCTCGACTCGCCTCGGACTACCAGCCGGGGTGGAGGCTTAGCCACTGTTTATTAACACAGTTTCAACTGTCAGCAGCTAACAGCTGATGCTTATGCTAGCTTTGAACTGCAGTTGTTTGAAATCCAGCTGTACCCACCACCGAAATACAGTAAGAATTTTATCCAAGAGTCCTTTGAATTCCTGGCAGGAATTATGCCATGAACAATTAAATGAACAATCCCCTACAGTTAAAAAAAATGGTATGACATTCTTTTAATTGTAGGGGATTTTAACATTCCCAGTTGCTGCTTAAGTACACCGCTGCCTAATGACTTCTTAAATCTTAAAAAACATAACCTGGATCCAGCAGTTTAATCCAAATCCAGACCAGTTTCTAAATTGCCTTTTTTTCTAAAGTCCTTGAGAAAGTTGTCCTTCTTCAGCTCCAGACTTTTCTAGATAAAAATGGCGTTAGTGAAGTATTTCAGTCTGGTTTGAAAATGCACAACAGCACTGAAACTGCTCTTTTAAAAATTTCTAATGACCTTTTAACTTTTACTGACTTGGGAGATTCAGCCATTTTCATACTATTAGACCGCAGTGCTGCCTTTGATACCGTAGATCATGGGATTCTTATCTCTCGGCTTGAGCGCTGTGTCGGAATCAAAGGGACTGCACTGGAGTAAATCTTACCTGTCCAACCAAAGTTTTTCTGTTAGATTGGGGGATGCATCATCCTCAAAAGCCTCCCTGTCTTGTGGGGTCTCCCAGGAGTCCATTCTTGGTCCAGTTCTCTTTTCTATTTACATGCTCCCTATGGATTCAATTTTTAAAAAAACATGGAATCTCATTGTTATGCAGACGACTTACAGATTTACCTGCCCCTGAAACGTAAATCTGTGAGTCCTCTGAAGGTTTTGCTAAATTGTTCGGATGATGTTAAGCAGAGGTGTGGACTCGAGTCACATGACTTGGACTCGAGTCAGACTCGAGTCATTAATTTTATGACTTTAGACTTGACTTGAAAAAATGTTCTAAGACTTGTGACTTGACTTGGACTTTTACACCAATGACTTGGGACTTGAATTGGACTTGAACCGGTTTACTTGAAAAGACTTGATATTTGACCCCAAATATAAAATTTAACATGCATATTATATAGAGATTGAAAATGTGACGTCATTCACGGGTAGAACCGCAAAGGATTCTGGGAACTCGTGGCAAGCGGTACTAGCGCACGCAGGCTTTCAATTAAAATCAGTTATACAGCGATAAAAAGAAACACAAAAATGTCAAGAAGCTGTTGTATTATTAACTGCAATAGCCGGTCGCATGACAGCCACGGTAAGCCGACGGGTAAAGAGATTGTTGTTATCGGATTACGTCGTTGAAGAGAAATTGTTCGAGCCATGTTTCCGGAGTAACAAAGAGGCGACGGGTGGCCTGGATTGCATCCATTCAAAGATCAAATATAACGTCCCAGAACACTCCAGCTCACAGGTTAGTCTGCTCCAAGCATTTACACGAAGGTCAGTGTTTTTTAGTAGTTAATGAGTCATTTTTCTTAACATAATTAGTGATATAGGTTACAAGCAAGTCTGGCGCTGAACAGAAATTGTCGCGCTATGCTCCTTTATTTATTGTGCATAAATAGTGAATTGTCCTGACACAATATTGCGTTTCGCTTCTGTTATTATGGTACATTGACAAAAACATATACTTTTATTCACAGGATAAAACAGGTTTTTTGTATCACTAATTGCCCAGTACGATTACAGCATACAGTATTATTGTCACTGCTACATTTCTGTGATGCGTACCAGAAATTATTTCCACTGCTAATTAATTACCGTTGAGCTCAAAGGTTATATTAATAAACGGTTAACGAATGTGTATTTATGACGACAATTTGTGAGACTGGTAAACTTATGATATGTACGATGGTCTTTCGTTCTACACGGTGCATTTCAAGGTCCTGTACCCATCCGTCGGTAAACTGTACCTGGGCTTGTTGCAGTGACCTGAAGTTACTAAACTTCATGAGTGTATGCACTCACTCCAAGAACCGTATGATTATAAATATGCATATAAATATGCTACGATGAGATAGCTGACTTCATCTAACTAGCAAATGTTGTCCAGGCTACGTTGGTGATACAGTTTTTTTTAATGTGTATGATATTTTTGTCATGCGATTTTAAAGCTGGTCCTACAACCGCATCCAAGAATAACATGCAGCGTATCTCAGAACTGTCGGTGAAAATTATTCTTGGAGCTAGGTTTAATTGAGCTGCATTTTAAAGAGGTGCAATTTCACAATTTGTGTATATTTTCTAAGTTCACTATTTTGTCATGTGTTGAGAAAAACACAGATTTTAAAATTACATGGTCTAATATTTACATTTAGCATAACTGCAACATTATTTTTTCTTTTTTTTTTTTTAAAGACTCGAAAGGACTTGAAATTCAAAGTTTCAGACTTGTGACTTTACTCGGACTTTTACACCAGTGACTTGAGACTCGACTCTGACTTGCCTGACATTACTTGAGACTTGACTTGAGACTTGAGGATAAAGACTTGAGACTTACTTGAGACTTGCAAAACAATGACTTGGTCCCACCTCTGATGTTAAGCCATGGATGGCTTTAAACGTCCTTAACCTAAACAAACAGAAAACAGAGGTGATTGTGTTTGGTCCCTGTGACCACTGCGACTTTGGCCCTTTAGAAATTTATAAAAAACCCTTTGCGAGGATCCTAGGAGTGATTGTTGACTCCAATCTAACGTTTGATAAACAGATTAATGCTGTAATCAAGTCCAGTTTCTTTCATCTTTAGCTACTTGCTAAAGTGAAGCCATTTCTCTGTTTTTAGAGGCTCTGAGAGAGCTATCAATGCCTTCATTTCATCTGCCTCGACTACTGTGATAGTCTTTACTCTGGTGTTAGTCTGTCATCAGTTAGCCGTCAGCTGGTCCAAAATGCTGCAGCACGGTTACTAACTGGCACACTCAAACGAGAACACATATCTCCCACACTGGCATCATTACAGTGGCTGCCAGTTAGTTTTAGAATTAATTTTAAGATTTTATTATTTGTTTTGAAGGCGTTGCACGGGTTAGCACCCTCATACATTTGTGATCTTTTAAATTGGACACTCCTGCAAGATCGCTGAGGTCTGTGGACCAAAGCTGTCCCAAGGTCCAGATTAAAGCACAGAGGAGAACAGGCCTTTGCTGGGACCGCCCCTTCACATCAGGAACTCCCAACATTGGACACTTTCATAACAAGTCTGAGAATCCACTTTTATTCCTTGCCTTTTAAGTCAGAATGAGTTTCTGTTACTTTTATTTGTCTTATTTCTTACTCAAATTATCTAATTTTATGATTCTTTTTCTTAACTCTTATCATATCTCCCTATGTTTTTATTTCTATTAATTATCTTAATTGTGCAGCACCTTAGTCAGCAGTTGTTGTTTTAAATGTGCTAAATAAAAAAAAATTGACTTTGACAAAGTGAGTCTGAAAGTCTGCAAGACGGCAGTTAACAGTAAGGTGTGTGTGTGTGTGTGTGTGTGTGTGTGTGTGTGTGTGTGTGTGTGTGTGTATAAATCATTAATAACACAGAGCTTTACACACAACTTTATTCCTTCATTTTTTTTATGGTGGGAGCAAAAAATCGGGTTAACTTAGCAAGGTGATCACCAGTGTGACCTCTGACCCCAAACTGGTTGTGGACAAATCAAGTGTGTGATCATGTATGAGTTGTATAGTTTTAATGTTTTATTTGGGAACAGAACGGTGTGTATGTGTAAGTTTGGTGATGGAGTTTTTATTATGAATGAATGATGAATTTTTATGAATTATTATGTCTATTTTTTTATGTTTAAGGACAACAGATGGAAATTAGCCTTTGGCTATAATCTGGTATGTTTACATTCATGTAATTTATTTTTTTACATTTATGTTCATTAACATGCACTGTCCTAAATAAATAAATAAATAAATACAAGTGTAACCTCACACACACACACACACACACACACACACACACACACACACACACACACACACACAGTCATTATATTAATGCTGCTATCCTGTATATATCGTACATACTATTGTTTGAGTACTTACGATTGTTTTTTTGTACTTTTTATATTTTACATTTATATTTATTATTGAAACTTGCACCAAGGGAGTGGCACTCCAATTTCGTTGTACTCTGTACAATGACAATAAAGGCTATTCTATTCTACACACACACACACACACACACACACACACACACACACACACACACACACACACACACACACACACACACACACACAGTTTTCTGATCTGGAATCAGTGAGGTTAGCCTGCTGCGTTTAAATGAACCTCTTGTGTTGTGGTTTAATTACACAAGTCATATCATGATTCCTATGTTGTGCTGTAAGCAGAGGCCCAGGGCCCGCTCACAGGTACCTGTGACAGGTGTTACACAGAGAACACATAACAACTCCTGTGATTACAAATCACTTTCTTTGAGCTGCTTTTCATCCTCGGATTAAAATCTTTCAGAGAAACTCTTTTCCTTCTTTCTTTTCTCAAAAAGAGGAAAAGAGAATGATGATGAAAGGGTCAGAGAGGATAACAAAATATATAAATGATAAAAACATCAAATAAAACTGAGCTTTCTCAGTTTGGATGTCTGATACGTTCAGGTAAACACACACACTCTGTTGTTATTTTCCACTGTTGTTGTTGTCTTTCTGTATCTTGGCTCTCAGCTCGCGGCACATCTCTTGGTACTCTGACGTGTTCTTTGAGTACAGGTTTCCGCCCTTCAGCCAGCCCATGATGCTGTTCTTCTCCTCCTCATTCAGGACTCCTTTCTTGTAGTAACCTTCCACCAGCAGCTTGTCTCCAACATTGTGGTAGAGCTGCGTTGCGTCTCTGGACATATTTGAGATGTTCAGCGAGGGGATTCCTGCAGAGTTCACACAGCGAGCAGAGAGAGGCGGGGTTTACTCACTGAACAGGAAACGGTGACGCATCGCACTATATCTGTTACTGTGACCACTGAGGCGAGGACACTCATTAACACAGTGTGAGTCCGTGTGCTCGTACAGTGAGGTTTGTGTATTTGTTGATTAGCTTGTGTTACTGATTCCTGGTTAAGTGATCCTTCTACATGGTGCTTCACGTGTTCCTGCACTAATAATTAATAACCTGTGTGTGATCCTGTGAGTGGCTGTGAAACCAATGTAACCAGCACTCTGTGACTCTGTGCATTAAACTGCTGAAAGACTTTGACTGCAGTGTTTCATCATTTCATGAAAAACGCGAGTTCATTTTTACACACAGATCTTTCTTTGTGTTGTTTCTATGGTGACAAACGCCCTCATCTTTGCTCATTGTCTCATCAGTAACCTGGTATGTAACAGCACATAGTACTTCTATCTCTACAGGCTTGTTTGTAGCGTACCTGCATCCTCTCTGAGAGAATTGGATGTGACCGGATTGGCTGCCAGCAGCGACATCTTCACCAGTTTTTCCCCGTCTCCAGAAATAAGAGTCTCCTCAAGCTTCTCGCTGGAACAGAAGCACGTTAGCTATCCAAAGAAAACTCTGAGTTTAGCTCCACGACGAACAGATTTGTTCTCACCTGATTATACGAGACTCTTTTCTGTTGCGCCAGGTCAGGCCTGCCTCGTGGTGCGGCTTCAGAACCTCTCTGCACAGCCCGCGGTCTCCGTTTTTATCCAACAGAGCAAAGACGTTGGGGCTTTTGTTTTTCAGGTCCTCTCTTAACTTTACGTTCTCAGGGTCCTGCAACCTTTTAAGGGCATTCTGAAAGACACATCTAGGTGGGACGTGGTCGGCTTCCACCGCCAACCTGTTTTCACCACATTCTCTTTGTTTTGAGGTTTGCCTCCGGATTCTGTACACACTGTTGGCAAGAAACACATTCAGAATACGATTTAATGTGTGTTACCAATAAATGTGAAGTTCGATCTGCTGGTCGTTGTGGTCACACATTAAATACTTACTCAGCGTGCGCTCCAACCAAACCCAGATGTTGTTCTTCGATATCTCGTAATTCCTCTGGACTCAAACCTTCCTTGCTCATGTCGCCCAAGATGCTGTTGAAATCGTCTACGGCTTTTTTTCGTGCCTTTTGATTTCCTCCACATATGTAATATCTTTCAGGAGAATTACAGGTTTCTTCATATCCTTTCTGCAGCTTCAGAGCTCCTGCGTATTTGGGTAGGTTTTGCTGAAGCTGAGTGCAGATAAAACATGACATAAGATGAATTACCTTCCAACATCTCCTGTGCAGACTATGAATAACACAAAGGCTACACCTTCTGTAAAAAGGTAAAACGTTGATTGGGTCCATAATCGCACAGGCCTCCAGAGGCCAAGTCAGGGTGGGCTAAGCCTGTAGAGGCGGCCACAGAGATCGTGTTTGATGAGTCCAAGACGGCTCAAGACAAATTAGAGTTTTGTATTTCCCAGTTTGCAATTTCTGAGAAAAAACCTTGTGTTTACTTGCATATGCAATCAGTGACTTAGTGTTGCACTAGCCAGCCATAAAGAGTGAGACTGGCCTTAGTGTTTTCCCATTTGAACGAACTAAACCAGATCATTGTGCACCACCTCTGGTTTGTACAACAGCCAAGCAAGTTACTAAGGAGTCTGTTAAATCTGCTCCTGAGCTTGTACTCCCAGCGACTTTTTCATGCAATTCAATTTTATTTATATAGCGCCAAATCACAACAGCAGTCGCCTCAAGGCGCTTTATATTGTACAGTAGACCCTACAATAATACATACAGAGAAAAACCCAACAATCATATGACCCCCTATGAGCATGAATCAGTGCAGAGAGGTCTGTTAATACATAGTGAGTGAGAAAGGTGACTGGAAAGGAAAAACTCAGTGCATCATGGGAATCCCCGGCAGCCTACGTCTATTGCAGCATAACTAAGGGAGGATCCAGGGTCACCTGGTCCAGCCCTAACTATATGCTTTAGCAAAAAGGAAAGTTTGAAGCCTAATCTTGAAAGTAGAGATAGTGTCTGTCTCCTGAATCCAAACTGGAAGCTGGTTCCACAGAAGAGGGGCCTGAAAACTGAAGGCTCTCCCTCCCATTCTACAGGGTGGCCATTTATATGGATACACCGTAATAACACGGGAATGGTTGGTGATATTAAAGTCCTGTTTGTGGCACATTAGTATATGTGAGGGGGCAAACTCCTCAAGATGGGTGGTGACCATGGTGGCCATTTAGAAGTCGGCCATCTTGGATACAACTTTTGTTTTTTTCAATAGGAAGAGGGCCATGTGACACATCAAACTTATTGGTAATGTCACAAGAACAACAATGGTGTGCTTGGTTTCAACGTAACTTTATTCTTTCATGAGTTATTTACAAGTTTCTCTTTGTTCACAGCCATTGACATGTCGAAGAGATTAACACGTGAGGAGCAGATCGAAATTGTGTTGATATCTGGTGAACGCAGTAACCGGGTCATTGCAGCAGATTTCAATGCAAGACACCCTACGAGACCACCCATCTCCCATGCTACAGTTAGCAAACTGCTTGCTAAGTTTCGTGAAACTGGTTCAGTGTTGGATTTGTCAAAATGTGGACGCAAGAAAACTGTCACTAATGAAGAAACATCAGAGGCTGTCCTAGCTTCATTCAGCAAGAGCCCACAGCGTAGCACTCGCGCATGTCACTGGAGAGTGGCATTAGTCGAACATCCCTTCGGCGGATATTAGCTACTCACAAATGGCACCCTTACAAACTCCAGCTGCTGCAGCATCTCAACGAGGATGACCCAGATCAGCACAGAATTTGCAGAATGGGCAAAACAAAAATTGGAACAGGACTCCAGGACAGGATTCCTAGATGAACAGTTTCCTGGAAAGGGGATTGGTCGTTGTGGGCCAGTTGAATGGCCCCCAAGGTCTCCCGATCTGACCCCCTTAGACTTTTATCTTTGGGGTCATCTGAAGGCAATTGTCTATGGTGTGAAGATACGAGATGTGCAGCACCTGAAACTACGGATACTGGATGCCTGTGCTGGCATTTCTCCTGTGGTGTTGCTATCAGTGTGTGCAGAGTGGGAGAAGAGGGTTGCATTGACAATCCAACACAATGGGCAGCACATTGAACACATTTTATAAGTGGTCAGAAACTTGTAAATAACTCATGAAAGAATAAAGTTACGTTGAAACCAAGCACACCATTGTTTTTCTTGTGACATTACCAATAAGTTTGATGTGTCACATGACCCTCGTCCTATTGAAAAAACAAAAGTTGTATCCAAGATGGCCGACTTCTAAATGGCCACCATGGTCACCACCCATCTTGAGGAGTTTGCCCCCTCATATATACTAATGTGCCACAAACAGGACTTTAATATCACCAGCCATCCCCATTTTATTACGGTGTATCCATATAATTGGCCCACCCTGTACTTTTAAATACTCTAGGAACAACAAGTAGGCCTGCAGAGCGAGAGCGAAGTGCTCTAATAGTGTGATATGGTACTACAAGGTCATTAAGATAAGATGGGGCCTGATTATTTAAGACCTTGTATGTGAGGAGCAGGATTTTGAATTCTGGATTTAACAGGAAGCCAAAACAGGAGAAATCTGCTCTCTCTTTCTAGTCCCTGTCAGGACTCTTGCTGCAGCATTTTGGATTAGCTGAAGGCTTTTCAGGGAGTTTTTAGGACTTCCTGATAATAATGAATTACAGTCGTCCAGCCTGGAAGTAATAAATGCATGAACTAGTTTTTCAGCGTCACTCTGAGACAGGATATTTCTAACTTTAGAGATGTTGCACAAATGGAAGAAAGCAGTCTTACATATTTGTTTAATATGTGCGTTGAAGGACATGTCCTGGTCAAAAATGACTCCAAGGTTCCTCACAGTGTTACTGGAGGCCAAGGTAATGCCATCCAGAGGAAGAGTCTGGTTAGATACCATGTTTCTAAGATTTTCAGGGCCAAGCTAAAGAACCATGCACAAAATAAAAAGGTTCTTTGACGTATGATATGTTTAAGACATATTGACATATTCATCCCTCCCACCTACCTCTCTCTCTCTCTCTCAAACTGTCTTATCGAGATTAGATCCTGGTTCTCCTCCAGTTTTCTCAAACTAAACAGTAATAAAACTGAGGTTTTACTCGTTGGCACAGCCTCTATCTTAACCAAATCTCACAGTTTCTCCATTAACATTGAAAATTCTCCCACCCTTCCCTCCCCTCAGGTAAAGAGTTTGGGTGTCATACTTGATAATACGCTCTCATTCCAGTCTAACGTTAATTACATAACCCGGTCTGCTTACTTCCACTTACGTAATATTAACCGACTCCGCCCCTTCCTTCCTCCCCATGCTGCTGCCATCCTTGTCCATAGTCTTATTACTTTCCAGACTGATTACTGCAGTTCCCTCTTATTTGGTCTCCCCAAAAAGTCCCTCCATAAACTCCAACTTCTTCAAAACTCTGCAGCTCGGGTCATACCCCGCACTCCGTCAAGAGCTCATATTACCCCAGTTCTTCAGCAGCTTCACTGGTTGCCCGTAGAACCCAAGCTTAACTTTAAAATCTTATTTCTCAGGTACAAGTGTGTCCTTAAATCTGCTCCTTCCTATCTGTGTGATCTGCTCCATATGACCACTGTTTCCTCCCCTCTCAGATTCTCATCTGCCATTCATCCTGTTGTTCCTTCTGCTCGTCTTACCACTATAGGAACAGAGCCTTCAGTCGCTCTGCTCTTCGGCTCTGGAACTCTCTTCCTCCAGCCATAAGAAATATAGACTCTCTTCCATATTTACAGTTCAAAACACATCTATTCAAACTGGCTTATTCGCTTTAGTGCTGATTTTATCTGTTGTCAAGCTTTGTTTTGCAATTTTTACTTATTTTATGTATTTTAATAACTATTGCCCCTTTTATTTTTTTATTTTTTGTCTTTTGTAAGGTGACCTTAAATAAAATGTATTATTATTATTATTATTATTACCATGACAACTACCTCTTGTCTTCCATCAGGCCTGTAGAGTGCATTTCCTGATTTAAGGCCGAGACCATGTTCCTGTGAAGGGTCTCAGTCTTGTGTCTGTTGGTATCACAGTAACAGTCTACTTCCAAAACTTCTCTACAAAACACTTACGTGGTGCTAATTATGAGGTATCAGCCTTACAGATAAAAATAAATCCCAACACTTCGGAATATCTGTCCCCCTCCCTTGTTCCACAGAATGGTGTGCCCATAAAAATAAAGTCCTGCCCCTGTCTTCATGGATTCTTAGGAGGGCTAAAGCGTCGTCTCTTATTGTTCGCTACAAAGAATTGGCTTTTAGAGCCGCTAGTACATGAAATAAAACATCACTAATACCAAAGGGCTCAATTTTGGCTTATCTGACCACGTTGTAGAGGACTCCTGAACACTCAGTACTGGACTGACACACACACACACACACATTTCCACATTTCCATGTCTTGTGTCTGTATTGTCCTGTTCTGTCTGGAGTTTCACTGGCTTGTCTTGTTTTGCAATTTTTGCACATTACACTTTCTGTAGTCCTGTGTTTGTTTGTCATATGTCACATGTAGCACCAGGGTCTCGGAGAAACGTCCCTTGTTAGCCCTACCTGTTGACCCCTGACCCCTGTCCTGTCCCTGTAACTGGTCCCCAGAATCAGGAGTAGAAGAACGTGTGGATCCCTGTATCACAGCTCCAATGACAATGACTTTTTAAAGCCATCTCACGCACAGTTAAGGCAGGCTGAAGTTCCTTTAACTGGAAACTATCGGCTTTCTGGAACAGGATTAAGATTCATTTTTTCCTAAGTTTCTTTATTGATTAGTCTTTTGAGTAATAATTCATGTAAATGTTGTCTCATTAATTTGAAAAGAAAGAGAACACAGAGACCATATTAATAATAACAGTAAGACTTACATTGTTTCTGACCTGCTCCCGAAGGATCCGTGCCTCTTTTCCTACGTCACCTGGATTTTTACAGGTGGCCTGGGCAACAGCGTGGTAGAGGCAGTTCTGATCTTCTGAATTTACTGGGATCGCGGTTCCATCTGGTCTCAGGATTTCAAAATGACCAGTGCACGGGCTCTGTTCACCACGAATCCGTTTAATTATCTTTGAGAAGAACCCCCTCCCCCTGTAAAAAATACATGAATAAACCAAAAAAACAACAAATCAGTCACTCTGGACAAAAAAGGGAAAAGGTGAGACTAACAAATCTCCCTGTAAATATAAGTATTCCATAACACTTGTTTATTACTTTAAAATTTATTTAAGAGTTTTGATTGGGACCAATAATAATGTTGTTGTACATAAAATCTGTCATGTAAGTTGTGTCCACCAGTGAAGCTGTTGGAATAATATTGATGAAGAAGCATAAGGAAAACGAATGTTGGAAATAATGTATATAATCAGATTAAACTATAACAGTAAAGGAAGTCAATTCAATTTTGTTTTATATATCACCAAACCACAACACCCAGTGCATCATGGGAATCCGCCAGCAGTCTACACCTATTGCAGTAAAACTAAGGGAGGATTCAGGGTCACCTGGTCCAGCCCTAACTATATGCTTTAGCAAAAAGGAAAGTTTTAAGCCTAATCTTGAAAGTAGAGATAGTGTCTGTCTCCTGAATCCAAATGTATGCTATGTCTTATAATGTAATATAATGTAAACAGAATTGGTCCTAGCACTGAACCCTGTGGAACTCCATAATTAACCTCAGTGTGTGAAGAGGACTCTCCATTTACATGCACAAACTGGAGTCTATTAGATGGATATGATACAAACCACTGCAGCACAGTACCTGTAATACCTACAGCATGTTCTAATCGCTCTAATAGGATATTATGGTCGACAGTATCGAACGCTGCACTGAGGTCTAGCAGGACAAGCACAGAGATGAGTCCACTGTCAGAGGCCATAAGAAGATCATTTGTAACCTTCACTAAAGCTGTTTCTGTGATGAGCTCTGAAACCTGACTGAAACTCTTCAAATAAACCTCTGCAGATGATCTGTTCGCTGTTTGACAACTACTCTTTCAAGGATGTTTGATATAAAGGAAGGTTGGAGATTGGCCTATAATTAGCTAAGACTGCTGGGTCTAGAGATGCTTTTTGAGTAAAGGTTTAACTACAGCCAGCTTGAAGGCCTGTGGTACATAGCCGATCATTAGAGATAGGTTGATCATATTTAAGATCAAAGAATTAATTAATGGCAGGACTTCTTTGAGCAGTTTTGTAGGAATGGGGTCTAAAAGACACGTTGATGGTTTGGAGGAAGTAATTATTGAAGTTAACTCAGAAAGATCAATTAGAGAAAAAGAGTCTAACTTAACATCAATGGTACTAAGAGTAGCTGTAGATAATATTACATCTGTGGGATGATTACTGGTAATTTTTTCTCTAATGATAAAATTTTTATTTGTGAAGAAGTTCATGAAGTCATTACTAGTTAATGTTAAAGGGATGGTTGGCTCAACAGAGCTCTGACTGTTTGTCAGCCTGGCTACAGTGCTGAAGAGAAACCTGGGGTTGTTCTTATTTTCTTCAATCAGTGATGAATAGTAAGATGTTCTGGCTTTGCAGAGGGCTTTCTTATAAAGCAGCAAACTATTTCTCCAGGCTAAATGAGGATTGTTACACACCATTTCAATATTAACTGAAGTGACATCCGATTAATGTAACCAGGTGTCATTATTGCAGACTGGAATTATAATTTTACTAAATCTAAATTTTTCCTTTCCCAGCAATTTCAGGGTTCCTTCAGTGTCGCCTGCCTTCGCCTCTGACAGTTGACTATGGCTGCTGGAGTCCCTAGAGAAAAAAAACTATGAGAAAACTACGTGAGAGAGGAACAGGTGGTGTACCGGGGTGTTCTGTTTAGAGCTACACGTCCTCCTCACCATCACCAGCCTTCTTTCTTGTTGCTCAGGACTATCTGCTGAGGAAGAGCTAATGGTAGCTAAGCTAGCATTGCCTGCACTAACTACTAACTATCTATGCCATTTTCCAGAGTCCAGAGCTGGTTTTCCATTCACTGAGCCTGGCCTCCAGAAGTACAATCAGGCAACATTTCTTTTCCAGTATCTGTGCTAAACAGAGGAGAAACTAAACATTTGAGAAGGAACTAATGACTCTGCTACAAGCTAAGCTAATAGCTACGCTAAAGAAAATCATTGGGTCTTTAGTGTGGGCGACTCAGCAGAAAGCGTGCTTTGGATAAACCACATGAAGATTACAGTTTGAAATAAGTCTTTATCTGAAGGTCTATAATTAAACAAGTCACACATGTTAACAAAACACTACTGTGCACTGTGTTAGGAACAGGAAGTGACACGAGAATGCCAGAAAAAAATAAAAACTGGGGGGGTACAGGAAAATAACTGAGTCCTTCCCAGTTCACAGCCAGTAAACCAACACAGGACAAGTCATTATAGTGGGACCACAGGATGTCAGGATGCCAGCTCTGTGTTATTATTCACCATGACTGGTGTCAGTTCTAGCTGTTCAGTGGGTTTCTGATTTGCCCTCAGACTAAACTACACCAGTTTGGGGAAAACAGTTTGTTAGTTTGTTTGTCCCCTGATGATCAGACAGGAGAATAATTATTAAGTTTTTAGATAAAGTTTCTTTTTGACATTGATTGCAGTGTGTGATCATAATAGGGTTGATACGCTCCTCATTAGAAGGATACGAGCACTAACCCCACGGTGTGACAGGTTAACTAAGAGGCACAAACAGAGCTGAGTGTAGCTGCATGCTCACAGAACAGACAGGAAGGGCTGCTTGTATGATAACAGGGCGTTCCAGTGAACAAGAAATAAACACTTAATAGTGTTCCTTTAAGGAATGGAGCATGGAAATAAAACATCCCTATCTGGGAGGTAGGGAGTTTTCTCACACAGGACAAGATCCCTGACTGGAGGTTAGTGACCGCTGCCATGAGGAACAAATCAGGGAGTGCTGAGCCTCAACCACGACATCTCCCCATCAATAGGCAATCACAATTATTCCCTGTTTCCATGTGTCTAATATATACTTTGAATTATGAATTGTACTTCACTTCTCCATGTACAGACTGCCTGACACTGTCCACAGCTGTGCAAGCCCAATTTTAACTGCCTGATAATAAAAGAGAGTGAACTGCTAGACTGTCTCCTGAACTTCCCTCAGCGAAGAAGAACCCGACAGTATCAAAACCAAAGTCTGGAAATTGGGATGGGGAGGGTTACCCTTGCAAAACAGGTCAAAATTAACTTTCTGGCCAATATGAGTTGGTCAATTAAAAAAAATATTATTTTGACTTATTTAAATGAGAGGCGCAATAATATCAAATATGTATGTGTCACTCACTGTGTTGGATTTTCTGACTCCTTCTTCAGTTGGAGGACTATATCGCCTGCTGAGTCCTCCTTCCCAGGAAAATAGTCTTCTGAAAGCTTCTTTCCATCTTTGTCCACCATAACCAGTTTGATTCCTTTGCCTTCCAGAGCATCACTCTGGGTGAGGACATGGATGTCCAAAGCCGTAGCAGGGCGGTTAACATCAGAAATGTCCTCAATGTAGCACTCCAAGTCTTTCTTGTCAGACTCTGACAGGGACTCACGTGGACGCTGGAGGACCTTTTTCATGTTGTACTTATACTCCTGGCTGTTAAAGAAACTTTGGGTGTCAGCCCTGCCAAGTATGTTGCTAACAGCACCACCAACAGCATGGTTTATTTGACTTATGCACATTTTGCTCATGATGGAGGTCATATGCCTGGAACAGGCCTCAACATAAGAGTTTGAAACACTTTCTGCAATCATGTTGATGAGTTTATCTTTAAAGCGTTTTACATCTGATAAACTGTGCCTTTCATCCTGGTCATTGCTTTCCTGAGGTAGTTTTTCCATTCTTTGCAAGAGCTTAGGAACAAAGGTGTTGTTAATGACTTTCTCTGTTGGTACCGAATTCCATATTTGTACAAAGGCTGTGGCATATTTAGCTGCTTCCAAACCCATTAGAATACTTTCTATTCGATCGGACCCTTTTTTGCTCTTTATGTGTTGTGTTACAGCACCACAGACCGCTGAAAGTCCATCAAGAGCCTTAAGAACCATGGTACAATTCATCATCAGGTCAGGAATCACTTCTCTTGTTATCAGATCCACTGACTGAAGCATTTCTTCCTCACACTCTTTGTGAATTCTGAATTCACTGGACCCATTCTCCAGGATATTCTTTGGTATTCCTGAGCAAATGAAGCTTGTGAGAACTTCATCCAGGTTACGGTTGGCTTTTATGAGTGAAAGCACCTTTTCCTCAAAGACTTTCCTCAGAACGTTTTGGAAAAAAGTATTAAATGCCTTCTCAGCAGTATAACTCAGAGCACTGATGCATCCTTGCTTCCCCAGTTCCTGAACTGCATACTTCCCTGCCTTCAGAAAACACTGTTTTACTGTGTAGGCACTAGTCTTTGCTCCTGCGATCAGACCTTTTGTGCCACTACGCACTGCACTTGCAGCTTTCTTTAGTCGGCTGAATCCACCAGAGATCAGAGACAGCCCGATGCTGATGGCCTTGGAGATTGCCCATTCAGCCCAGTCAAAGCCTCCTTGTATCATTCCTTTGATCCCTTGAATCATGTCAGATACTCCCTCACAGATCAGTCCAAGTCCAAACTGGCTGGCACCACCACATGACAGAGCACAAACAAGAACACCTGCTGCAACTTGAAGGGCGCCGAGAACAAAACAAACAAGGGCATCATAGCAGAACTCGGGCTTCTTTTTAACCTCAAAGACTGTGCTAAGGCCATTCTCATAGAGCATCATCAGCTCATTGGTGGTGATTAAATCTTTATCTTTGGAAAGATGGTACACACTGGAATCCTCTACTTCTGCATCAGCTTTGATGCCATCGAGCTGTGTCAGAGTTGTCAGGGCACTTTTAATGTATCCTTTCCAAGATTTGAAGATATTCATCCTGGCTTGCATTTGGATCTGGAGGTTGCTGTTTGTGTGGTGTGGAACAAAGCCACTCGTCACTGAAAGATTACAAAACATCATCGTATTTGTTGATTCTGAGAGATAGACATCCACTGCAGACTGTGCTTCCTCCAATAATTCCTTTGCCTCAGCAATGTAGTCTCCTTTTCTGAGGTTGAGTGTGATGTAAGCTTGATTATAAAGCGCCACAGCACTGTAGAAATGATCGCACTCTGCAGCTCTCTGCCAGTAAGTCTTTGCTCCAAAGTCACATTTGGTTTTGTTCATGCAGTGCAGGTCAGTTCTGCTTGCTGCCTGTTTGATGTAATCATAGAAATTATAGCTCGTCCCCTGCAGGAGGAAGTCACCAGTCTTCTTCAAGTGTTTGGTGAGGTCTTCTCTCAGCTGGCTGATATCGTCATGTCTGCTGATGTCCTTTTCATGAAGGATGAGCCACAAAGCCCACGATTCTTTCAAAGCATCAAGTGCAGTCTGATAGTCGAACTTGTTCTGATGGATCTTAAAATATTCAGGAACATCCTTCAGCTTCATCTTGGACAGGTCACTCCTTTCTTCTACCGTGTAATTCTTGTCAAAGTTACAGAGAAACTGACAGAAACTGGAGAACAGAGTTTCCTTCATGTCAATTTCACAGAGTTCATGTTTCTCCATGCTGTCTAAATGTCTGAGCTCATACTCCTCTCTGAGCTGTCTCATGGTTTCGATGGAATGGCCTTGGTAGGCTGGTGCAAGATGGCCCTGGTTGAGAACCATCTGGACCATCCCTGGGTTTCCTTTTCGGGCGGTGCGTCCAAAGACCTGTCGCTCCACACGGTGACTTCTAGGAAAGTATGTGAGGAGCACAAAGAGGCCTCCACTCTCGTTTACGTCCTGCTGAACGTGTATGTCTGTCCCTCGGCCGCCGAGGTTTGTAGCAATGATAATGTTTCCCCGGCTAAAGTTCTGCTTCTCGATGTTGTGCTTCTCGCTGATTGTGTACATGGTGATCTCATTGGCTTGCCTTTCTGGAACATGCATGTTTGTCTTCAGCTCATCTGCAGTTTTAACATCTTCACAAATGATAAGAACAACTTGGCCTCTGTCTGCAGCTCTCTGTGCAGTTTCACAGATCATCTGGATCCACTGCATGTTGCCTCCACTCACCTGAACTGCTGGCAACTCAACAAGCTTTTTACAGCGGTGAGCTGGAATGACATAGCTTGCTGTTTGGTAATGCCGTTCTAGAAATACTTTCTCAGCTTGCCCCCCTAATGTCCCAGAAACACCAAAAATGCCTTTTCCATTGAGGTACCGTTTAAAGAAATGGACATTGGACATGTAATTTGTTACATTGGACAGCTGTGAAATGGCCAGCTGGTGCTTCATCTCCAGAAACTGTTGTAGGCCGTCACCCCATCGCTTGTTTTTCTCCAACACCCCACTGGCCTCAAAGTCCACAGGAATTATGGCATCATACTGATGACTATCAGCATCACTGAAACCACCTGCGTCAGCTTCCGGTGCTTTCTCAATCATGTACTCTCTTCCCTGAGTCATTCTGATGGCTTTTAAGGCGTTCTCGGCAAAAACTGGTAACTGATTCTCAATGTATGTTTTCAAAAAAGAGGGGATCACAATAAATCCCTTACACTCATCCAATGACTTCACTGAACACTCATCAGAATATTTAATTTTTGATTTTAATTTGTCCACAGCTCCTTGGATGAGGGATTCCTCGGACATGATTTCACAGGTACAGCCATTCTCCAGGAGAAGTAGGCTGACATGAAGGTCTCCATGAGAGCTGTCCTTGCTGTAAAGTTTGGCTTTGTTGTTCATTAGTGAGTAACAATTTACAGATACACCGTTTTCTATTTTTTTCTGAACTTGTCTCAGTAGCTCACACTGTTTTTCTGGTCCAATGTTGGCCATGATTTTCTCAGTAGCTTTCCACCTGGCATCCTTAAAGCCGTCAGTCTCTGTTTGTGTCTGACCATCTGCTTTATTTAATTCATCCACATCCTCCTGTGGATAAAACCCCAGCTGGGCACCAAGAATAAGTATGTCATCAGCTGAAACATCTTCTGATTCTGGGCCAACCACTGCTTGCATTACAGCCTTGTGGAAGTGCTGGATCCTGGTTCCCCACCTGATCTCCCCAGTTTCAAACATTTCTATTGGCTTGCAGGATGACATCATGGCCCAGATGCTTGCCAGGACTTGCTCCATGTGCCTTAGGCTGCCGGCTTGGTGTGACAGGAACGTGACCTGGACACCGCTGTCCAACGTCATGTAGTCCACCTCATCTACTACCACACACTCAAACCTCCTCGGACCTCGGGTAGTCTTCTTCTCAAACTCTTGCCTCAGTGTATCTGCTGCAAATGTACCAACAGTGCCATAAATGACCTGCTGGCTGTATGCATCCTCAAGCAGCTTGTCATGATCTTTAAAAGAGCAGCTATCGATTTGTGTCGGAGGGACCGTGGATGATGTAATACCAAACACATCATATAATTTTCTCCACTTATCCTGATCACGACTTGCTAACAAAGGAGAGCTTGTCACAATGTCCACCTTTATGCCTCGGGTGGCCTGTATTGTAGCAAACATGGCTAAAATACAAGTTTTGCCCTCTCCAGTGCTGATTTCCAACAGACAACCTTTCTTATCCCCAGACTGTGGCAGCAGAAGCAGCAGCAGTGATGCTAGCTGACTGGGTCTTGGGAAGTAGCCCTGAACATGTTCACCGCTTTGAGTGGTAAAGGCGGTGCATTCCTTTACAGCTCTGGATACGATGATCAGGACTTTCTTCAGAGCATCAATCTTAGGATTGTTAAAATCGAGAGCAGTTATTATCTTTTTACAGTCTTCAATCATCTCCCTGTTAATGGGCACACTTCCATATTTGGGTAGCTCTTCTTCAATATATGTCAGGACTTCTCGCAGGAGTGACGGGACACACTCTGGAAAGTTTTTGTTTTCCATTTCAGCCAAAAGTGTGCAAGCATCTTTGTCTCGCTCAGCTTTGTCCACACAATATTGGATGTACTCTGCAGGATCGTCTTCATTCAGGGCAGAGAGAGCGTCGTCACAGCTCAGCCCGTACGTGCACGCTTTGTGGAGGATTTTTGTGACTGTTTCCTGATCCATGCTTAATGTCTTTCCAAGGAAACGCTTGATGTCTTTTGGTGCCCAGAGGTTGTTGAAGACTATTTGACTGACGATCTCCCTACCTGATAGGGGTAGCTTTGAGGACAGATCCAGAACATTTGCTAACACCTGTTGGGCCAGTGTTGGGTTGTCAGCATGTAGCTGTTCCTGCAAACTGAGGAGGAACTCTGTCTTCTTGTCTTGTCCATTTTGGAGGAGATCTTCAAAATCAGGGTCACCCTCTAAGGTCACCTTCAGCACTGCCTCCAGGATGTTGAACCTCTCAGTCAGAGACAGCAGCACATATCCAGTAGTCTGATCCAAAGCCGACAATAATAAAGTGCGGAAGAAGTGGGGGTACTCATTAAAATATTGTAATGTCAGCGTATTTTGGAGAGCCTTCATCCTGTCTTCCAGCTGGATCTGTAAATCTTCATCCTCTCTGATGTCATACTTTGATAGAAGTTTTTCAAAGTTCTCATTAACATCAGCGACCTGTATTAAAGAGGAACAAAGACACAAGCGTAATAGTACCAGCAGCAGAAAACTGTATGCAGGGTCAAATGATGTAATCCTCACCTGACCATAATGTTTGAATTATTATGAATGCATCTGGCAGTAAGGACAACAAACATCTGTTCAGAACTGTGATGATGTTCTGCTATGAGGACCTTCAGGAGTAGCAATTTATTTTTTAATCTGCCTGGTTAAAAGGAGACCTAGGAGAGGGAGTGTGGAGATCAGGGAAATTATGTTGCTGCTATTGTTAATAATCATCATCATTACCATTGCACTAATAATATAATCTACAGCATTGATATTGCATTCAGATGTTTAAACAGTGTGTGTGTCTTTCAGAAAGACTAAGTCACAGGCTGACAGGAAATTGCAGGTTTGCAGAGTGTGCCTTTTGCAGAACTGAAACCGAAAGCAGAGTCTAAGTGCAGGTTATTCTGAGGATTACATGTAAGGATGAGCCTCTGTTCTGGTGAAAAGTCAGAAGTGCAACGGGTGAGATGAGAGAGCATTTAAGGACGACACATACACACACACACACACACACACACACACACACACACACACACACACACACACACACACACACACACACACAGTAGATAGACGCATTTATAGGTGAGAGGTTAGTCATGTTTACTTGTAACTGCGGGTTTGGAGAAGCGGTAGTCAAAAGGTTGACAGGAAACATCTGCCATGAAGATAGAGACAATGTTCCTTTTTAAACTGTGTTAAAAGTCATTGTGGTTTTGAATTGACGTATGCATATATTGTATCTGATGACGCATGAGGGGGCGTCGTTAAATTCAAACCCTGATGGTATAAAATATCTGTTTATGTTTTGATTAGTCGAAGATCAAGGGCTGTCTGCGTACAGACTGGTCTTCCCACGCGTGTATTTCATTAAAATCAATTGTTTGACCAAGCTCTTCTGGACCCATGGTTGTTTGTACTCTCCTTCCTCAATATTTGAACCTTAACAGTAACAAAATATTATACTAATTATTAATGTTATACTAATATAATATTATACTAATTATTAAGGTTATACTAATATAATATTGTACTAATTATTAAGGTTATACTAATATAATATTATACTAATTATTAATGTTATACTAATATAATATTATACTAATTATTAATGTTATACTAATATAATATTATACTAATTATTAATGTTATACTAATATAATATTATACTAATTATTAATGTTATACTAATATAATATTATACTAATTATTAATGTTATACTAATATAATATTATACTAATTATTAATGTTATACTAATATAATATTATACTAATTATTAATGTTATACTAATATAATATTATACTAATTATTAATGTTATACTAATATAATATTATACTAATTATTAATGTTATACTAATATAATATTATACTAATTATTAAGGTTATACTAATATAATATTATACTAATTATTAATGTTATACTAATATAATATTATACTAATTATTAATGTTATACTAATATAATATTATACTAATTATTAATGTTATACTAATATAATATTATACTAATTATTAAGGTTATACTAATATAATATTATACTAATTATTAAGGTTATACTAATATAATATTATACTAATTATTAATGTTATACTAATATAATATTATACTAATTATTAATGTTATACTAATATAATATTATACTAATTCTGAACTGTTTACAGTTTTTTTTCCAAAAAAGAGAAATTTGTCATCTTCCAGAGTATAGGGCTGGGACATAGTCAGGGTTGCGATGACTTAAATGTTAGACATTTAAAAGGACCCAGAGCCTCTTTGCTATCCTTTCCCAGATGCCCGTAGCTGTTATTACCTAAGGCCGGACCCTACCTCATCTCTCTTTATGTGATGTGCTTTATCGTCCAAGAGCTGGTGTAGAACTTGAGAGTGTTGCTGACGGTGCTGCCTGGTTTTGAGGTTTTCGTCCTCCTGAAGCCTGTTGTGTGCTTCAGAGAGCTTTTTTCTTAATGTTTCATTCTCCATCTGCTCTTGGATCTTCCTCTGTCGCTCAAGCTCTGCCTGACGCCTTTTCTCGTCTTCTTTCCTGCGTCGCTCCGCTTGTTGGCGTTTCTCTTCATCAATTCTGCCTGTAGAGAAATTAATGCATGCTCAGAGTAATTAAATTTGTTTTTAATTTGTTAAAAGCTCCTGACATTAAATCATGTTACACTGCAAAGAGTTTGGTATTGGCTCTCACTGGAATACTGTGTCACTTCCTGTTCCTGGTACACACTGGTGGTTTGTGCAGCAACATCTGTGCAGCCCAGTTCATTTCAAACTCTTACTTAGCAACTTATTTCATCCTGTAACCTATGTATGATTTATCAGGGCACACTTCCTCTTCAATCAGCTGCAAATTTTACTCAGTGTTCACTTATTGTGTCATTAGCAGCGTGGCCTGTGTTTCTGTGCTTTCTTCACTGGTACTTTCCTGCTCAGTGTGTCAAGTGTTTAGTCATTGCGTGGCCTATTTTGGGGATAATAGTACTTATAAATAATAATAAACATAAAGTATAAAGTAGTAATAAATATAGCTTGTTCATAGGTTTGCAGAACAAACCACTGAAAGTAAGCCTAAAACTGGCCAGGAGTCTGTAGCAGGTGTGGGCCAAAGTAGCTTAGCCTGATTAGCTGTCCCACACCAGGTCCTCCTGAGCAGCAGGGAAATCAGGCGGGTGGGTGACTGTGAA
Source organism: Astatotilapia calliptera (assembly GCF_964374335.1). Taxonomy (NCBI): domain Eukaryota; kingdom Metazoa; phylum Chordata; class Actinopteri; order Cichliformes; family Cichlidae; genus Astatotilapia; species Astatotilapia calliptera. The sequence goes on along the minus strand of NC_137439.1, from coordinate 884,451 downwards.
GAGGAAATGTAGCAGCAAACTATTTCTCCAGGCTAAATGATGATCTTCTAAATTTGTGACACACCATTTCCTCTCCAGCTTATGAGTCATCTGCTTTAAGGTAAGTTTTTGAGAATTATACCACGGAGCCAAATACTTCTGATTTGAGGCTCTGTTGTTCACAGGAGCTACAGCATCCAGAGTGACGTAGTCAGTCACTCTAGGCTTTTGTTAACCTTCTGATTTCTTTCCGGTGTGTGAACTCTGGTCTTATTAAGCAGTACACACCACTGACTGATACTTACCAAAGTTAGGACAACGGTCAACAACACTACCAAACACGGTGTTGACCAGTTCAAATTCTTTGTGGTCTTTGCTCTCTCTTATGGTGTACGAAGCGCCACCAGCTGTACCAGTGAGGTCACTTCCTGAATGATCTCCGTATCTAAAGGAAAGCTCCCAAAATCGTGGTACACCATACAGGTACTCTCCTGTGCTGTTGCCACGCACTACACCCTGAAGGAAAGAGAGGGGGAGGGACCAGGATGAATGACCACACACAAGGGTGAAACTTATAATTTGGATTTGTAGACTTACCTCTTCCCCCTCGATACAGTAGTGAAATGTGTAGGGAGTCTCATTATGTATCGTATAGTAGTTCCCCATGGTTCAAGCTCTATAAGACAAATGAAAGAGAATTTAGAGAAGGTCAGAAGGTTTACTGTCATTGTGGAGATGACTGGGTGCTGAGAGAAAAGCTGTGACCACATGAATGTCCCTAATCAGGTTTGTGTCCAGAGTGTGGATGTTTGGAACAACCCAACAGTACTGGCAGACTGACAGTTACTATCAGGGCTGTACTTTTACTCTCTAACAGAATACACGGCATTCGTTCTGAATGCAGACACTTACAGTTGTGTAACTGCAGTGGTGGGCCTTAAATGGATACTTGGATCCTTAATATGCAGTGAGATTGTCTTGATCATCCAGGTAAGTAAATCCCAAAAGGTTGATTCTGTTCATCTGGACACGTGTGTGTCCGTATATGTATATACTTTTTTGTTCCATAACCATTTAAGAGCTCATTTAAGAAACTCCAAATGACTGTCTTACTGCATCCACCTCAGCAGCGATGGCATGCTGTGAGAGAACCTGCTTATGCAGTTTAACAACACAACCAAGTTCAAAAAGAAAGGGTTTTTTGCTTTTGCCATCAGAACGTCATGACAGTGTGACTACCTGACAGAAAAGGACAATGAATCCACATTTTTGCACAGATTTGGCCTTTTAAAGGCACGTGGTCCTAAACGTTTCAGCCTGTTTCAGTTTAAGTGCTGTTTTCAACAAATTGCATACTCAAAAAATATTTCGTCTCACTCCCACTTCTTGTTGCTTGTTGAAGCTCTACTTGGAACCTTGTTAAGATCCAACCATGCAAAATTTGAAAGACTACATGCCTTTGGTGCGGGATTCCCACCTGGGGCGTCTGTATCCAGTAAGGGTCCTAAGGCTAGACCCCCCATACTAAGCAAGCCTACTGCAGACATGAGTGAGACAGAGAAATATGAAGGCATGCCGGCTCGGATGTTGCCCAGATCAATAAGGTCCGCGTCAGGTGTTGAGGAACCAGGACACCCTGATGAGAAGTGGGCCACTGGAACAAGAAGGCAGCAGTGGGAAAGAGACGAAAACAGGGCGTTGTTGGAATGCTACTACGCCAGTAACCCCGGGAGAAGGGGAGGAGAGAAGAGGTCAAAATGGGAGACGCCCCCAAGAGTGGTGGAGAATGACCGAGCTAAGATCCTGTGGGACTTCCAGATACAGACGGACAAAATGGTGGTGGCTAACCAACCGGACATAGTGGTGGTAGACAAACAGAAGTGACAGATATAGAGGTTACCAAAGACAGGAACATTGGAAGAAGGAACACGAGAAGCTGGAGAAATACCCAGAGGTGGGTCGAGTATCCAAAAATTGTACTCAAGTACACTCAAAAAAATGAATGAGTTGGATTGTTCAGTGTATATTAATTATTTATTTCCATTATACTTAAAATATATGTTTTTGTTAAGTTGACATATGCTTTTCTAAGCAAGTCTACGTAATTGTGTCTATTATTGTTTGTACATAATACTAATGTGTTACTTGAGGGCATAACATTTAAGTTAAGTCAATTAGGATCGATATACTTCGTATATCCACAAGGTGGCAGTAATGCAAAAACAGTTGTAATAAAACCGCGAAGAACAAGAAGGTTTCACGGCTTGGGCCTGCTCATGCACAAGACTTCAAATTTAACTTGAAAATGTTGTTTTTGGCGCCAAGCTGCTGTTTCTTTGAGAGGTAAGACCACTTTTTTCTTTGACTATGTTGTGTAGTATCTACATGTTGAGCATGGTTATATTTTGCGTTTGTCTTACAAGACATGTTATATCGTTTGCGTGCGCTTGTTCTACATTAGTTTTACTGGGTCCTGGATAAGATATGTGTGCTTTCATCCTGCCAAACCCTGCCATCGTAACACGGGAACCGTGAGACCACTACACAGGTGGTGTGTATAGGTATACATCGTGTGCAAGGTTTTTGGTAACAGGTGAAGTATGCCCCTCAGAGCAAACCTGAGCTAAAGATGAAAAATAATATTACAATGGATGAAATTTAGTGTGCCTGTTTATCTCAGGCTATTGCAAACAACTATATTAACTGCTTACATGTTAACATCTCTGCATTGGATGTTAAAATGAAGGAGGCAGAGGCACGTATATCAACGCAGGAAGATGTTACAGCGGGATATGGCGCCAAGATTTCTGAAGTGGAGCTTAAGCTGGAGGCCGCTTTGGATAAGATTGATGACTTGGAGAACAGGAGCCGACGGTGTAACATACGTGTTATTGGGCTACCCGAAGGCAGTGAAGGTACCAACCCTGTGTCTTTTTTCAAAACGTGGTTACCGGAGTTGGTGGCTGTGAGTTTCAAGGGCGGCGCTGTTAAAATCGATCGCTGCCACCGGGTGCTTGCACGCCTCCCTTCCAGTGCCCAGCGGCCCCGCGCGGTCATCATAAAGCTCCACAACTTCCAGGATAAAGCACGGATCATGCAAGCGGCTAGGAGGAAGCAGTCCTTATTTCATAATGGCATTCCTATTATGATATTCGAGGACTTCTCCGCCGCTGTTCTGAAGAAACGCCAGGGATTCTACCACGTCAAACAACGCCTTAGGGAGATGGGTGTCCCCTTCGCTATGATGTACCCGGCTGTCCTTAGGATCAAGATCGATGGCCAGGAGAAATCTTTTAGAACTCCAGAAGCAGTCTCAGCTTACCTGGATAACGTGCCTCAAGGGGCGGGGCCGCGCTCATCCTCGGTGGCTCCAGTGGACTGTTGATCTGTGCTCCTGTCCCATACGTGAGGCATTCGCCAATCCCTCGTCTCCTCCTCCTCCTTTTTTTTTTTTTTTCTTCCTTCCCTGTTTATTATTATTGTTATTTTTTCTGTTTGGTTTCTTTTTTTCTTTTCGGGTCTGTGCGGAGATAATAACCCCATACACATAGACTATTTTATTTAGCCATTTATAATCCGAATCCTTGTTTTAGCTGCGGGCGGGCAGCTGTTTCACGTTACTGATTAAGAAAAGACTCGTACTCTGGTCCAGCATCGTTCTATGTCCAAGTTGGAAAGTTTGCTTGCGCCCCCTGCTGGGCGTTGGAGACCTTTGTCTGACCTCCATACTCACTGGTTTCTTGACGGTTCTGTTTCTTGTAAATAGTTTTCTGTTAATTGTTAGCAAAGCAGTACGTTTGTTTTTCTATGTGTATTTTACTTGCCACTGGTGTTGTAGAGCAGTGTTTGGGAGCCCTACATATCAGCTATGCTTTGGTCACCTGAGCGTGGTTCCATGCTTATTTAAAATGTTGTATGATAAGTGATAATTCAATGTTGAATGTTTGTTCCTGGAATGTAGGAGGTATACATAACCCTATTAAACGGGAAAAAAATATTGAGCTTTCTTAAGAGGGAGAATGTACATGTTGCCTTGTTGCAAGAAACTCACCTGTCTCCTCAGGAGCATCTAAAACTGAAACGTGATTGGGTCGGTCAAGTTTTTAGTTCCTCCTTTACGAGTAAGAGCCGCGGTGTAGCCGTTTTAATACATAAACACCTACCGCTGACAGTTGACCAAACAATTTGTGATAAGTCTGGTAGATGTGTTTCCTTAAAAGGCACCCTAGGTGGTCAGGCGGTGTCATTTCTGAATATTTACTTTCCACCAGTACAGTCTAGCGACTTTATTGCTCATACTTTCTCTTCCTTTTCTGATTGGGTTTGTGATAATTCTGTGATAGCCGGTGATTTTAACTGTTATTTTTCTACAACTAAGGACAGATCCCCTCCTAAACAAATTCAAATGTCTACAAGGGCCAAAGCACTTTTAGATACTTGTAACGAACTTGATCTGGTTGATACCTGGCGGACTCTTCATCCTAACGATAAAGAATTTACTTTTTTTTCCGGTGTTCATAGAACAAGTAGTAGGATCGATCTCGTTTTCACCCCCAAACGATCACTGGGAAACATTTTGAGATGTACAATAGGCGATATTATTATATCAGATCATGCGCCGGTTTTTGTTCAGCTAAGTGATCTAAATCCTGTCCCTCGGTCTCATACCTGGAGATTTAACAATTTTTTGATTCACGACCCAAAATTCGAAACATTTTTAAATGATCAGCTTGAACATTTTTTGAAAGGTTAATGCAACCCCTGAAGTTTCTCCAGGCCTGCTTTGGGACACCCTGAAGGCTTACACCCGTGGACTGATTATATCATATTCAGCAGGCCTGAAGCGGAAAAATCAGATGGAACAACGGAAATTGGAACTGGATTTGCACGAACTGCAAGCTAAACATAATGAATCACCATCAGAGCAATTAAGGAATGAAATTCAGGTGGTTAAAACAGCTTTGGAGGCACTATTGACAAGAAAGGCTGAGAAATCTCTTTTCTTCATGAGGCAGAGGTTATATGAGTTTGCTAATAAACCTAACCGCTATCTGGCCAATCTTCTTCATAATAAGGGTGCTGGTTGTAATATCCCATGTGTTAGAGACTTATCTGGTTTACCTAAATATGACAATTTAATTATTAATGATACTTTTAAAACTTTTTATAAGCAGTTATATACCTCCCAGTTTAAACCAACATTGGAACAAGGTATGCATCACTTCTTCTTAGGACTAAATTTACCTAAAGTTACTGAAATCCAAAGGGATGATTTATGTAAACCTATAACGCAAAGTGAAATTTTGAAAGTTATTCAGATGCTTCCAAATAACAAAGCCCCGGGTCCAAACGGGTTCACGGGGGAATTCTTTAAGAAATTTAGTAAGATTCTGACTTCCCCACTGTATAAGATGCTTCTGTCCTCTTTTGAGGCAGGCACTCTCCCCCCCTCCTTAATGGAGGCTAATATTTCGCTAATTCTGAAGAAGGGGAAACCTCCTGAAGAATGCGCCTCCTATAGGCCTATATCTGTTTTAAATCTTGATTTGAAGATACTTGCTAAAGTCCTGGCTGTACGTCTTGAGCCAATACTACCTTCGATCGTTGAGAATGATCAAACTGGTTTTATACGAGGGCGGTATTCCACACATAGCGTGAGGCGCCTACTTAACATTATTCAGCACTCATCTTTGTTCAACCCTGAGGCTCTAGTCATCTCACTTGATGCTGAAAAGGCCTTTGACCGTCTGGAATGGCCGTTTCTTCTTTTCACACTTCAAGAATTTGGTTTAGGTGACAACTTCGTTAAATGGATCCAGATCCTTTATACTTCCCCTCTTTCGGCAGTGATTACCAATGGTTATAGGTCGGACAATTTCAGTATTGAACGTGGCAGTTGGCAGGGCTGTCCGCTGAGCCCTTTGTTATTCGCCCTGGCTATGGAACCCCTTGCCACAGCCATTAGGAAGGATGCTGCTATTGAAGGACTCTGTTTGAACAATTCTCAACATAAGATTTCACTTTATGCAGATGACGTCTTAATTTTTCTAAATTCTCCTGCTCACTCAATTCCTAGATTAGTTGCGTTAATTTCCCAATACGGCTCCTTCTCAGGCTACAAGATCAATTTTTCTAAAAGTGAGGCTATGCCCCTCTCTGTTCTAAATGAGGTTGATCCAAACATTTCTCAGCCTTTTCGTTGGTCTCCCTCCGGTTTCACTTATTTAGGGGTAAAGATTTCACCGAATCTAAAAGAAATGTATAGTCTGAACTACACCCCTTTAATTCAGACCATCAATCGCGATTTGGGTAGGTGGTGCAGCCTCCCTCTGTCTCTCTTAGGTCGTATTCATCTGGTCAAGATGAATATCCTCCCTCGCCTCTTGTATTTATTCCAGATGTTACCGCTTGCTCTGTCAAAAAGGTTTTGTCAAAATTAAATGGTTCAATTATTTCTTTTATATGGCGTAAGAAAAGACCTAGGCTGAGATACAGTTTTCTGTGTTTGCCTGTTCAGAAAGGTGGTCTTGCCGCTCCCTCCTTCCCACAACACCTCTTGGCTGCACAGTTTAAATTTCTTACAGAATGGTTTATGGACGATCCGGATTCCATTTACCTCAGCGCTGAGTCCACTTCTTTAAAGGGTATCCGTTGCGGAACCTGCTATATATTTCCTCAGGTAAAGCCACAGTTCTAACACAAGATAATATGGTGCTAAAGAATATGCTCGTTATTTGGCGCAAAGTCAGGCGCCTGGAAGGATATTATAATTGTTTCTCCCTTCTTACTCCTATTCATGAAAACCCTGACTTCTTACCTGGTCTTCAGGCTGGTTTTGAGGACTGGTCTCAAAAAGGGATTAATAGAGTGGGTGATCTTGTTCATGAGAACTCTCTTCTTACTTTTAATCAACTGAAAAGCAAGTTTGGTCTGACCAATAAGGATTTTTTGAAGTACTTTCAGGTAAAGCACTATATTACTTCTAAATTGAAGGATTTGAATGGAGGGTTCGGTCTTTCTCCTATAGAATCACTCATGGTAAAAACTACCCAACTAAAATGTATCACTAAAAAGATTTATAACATTCTGTCTGATCTTAGAATGGATAACTCTAACAAAATCAAGGGCCAATGGGAATCAGACGTAGGCGCTATAGATGCTGAAGCTTGGGATGAGTTGTGTTGTCGTCCTTTTAAAGCCTTGGCATCTAATTCTATTTGGGAAAGGCAGTTTAAACTTATAAATAGGCTTTATATTACACCCGAGAAGAGACACATAATGTATCCAGCTTTGCCTAATCTCTGTAACAAATGTCAGTCTGCTGTTGGTTCCTTTTTTCACTGTCTGTGGAGCTGCCCTGTTATTCTACAGTTTTGGAGATCACTCATAGACAAGCTATGTACTATATTTAATTGCCGACTGCATCTGGGTCCAAGGACTTGCCTGTTAGGACTGAACGATGAGCTACCTGCTGGCTTTCGCAGCAAAGATCTCCTTCACATACTGCTGCACTACGCTCGAAAGTGCATTATGGTACTGTGGATTTCTGATAAGGCCCCATCTGTCAACCAGTGGCTACAGTCTGTGATATGTATCATGCCAATGGAAGCCTTCTCTACGGCACTTAAGGACAAACCTTTCCTTTTCTATCGCATATGGGACCCTTTTTTGGCCCACCTGAACACTCCTTCTGCTCAGAGGTTGAAATCGGGCTTACGGGATTTAGCCTGGCAACAAAGGGACGATTGTTAACCTTTTTCATTGTTTATGAATATTGCTGTTGGCTTTCTCTTTCTGCCTCCCACGTCCTGCTATACATGTAGATGCATCTTTGTCCTGTGTATGTATATGCTGGTGACTGCTGTTTTCCTGCTCTGCAATTAAAAGTTCAAAAAAAAAAAAAAACTGCTTACATGTTAACATGATTGTTTTGTGGAATGTGTAAGAAGCATTTTTGTTTTTTGTTTTATTAAGGGATTAGCTACAGGCAAAGGCTACATTAGCAAAGGCTTTATGGCTTTAATACCTGGGGGGCCGGTCTCTAGTCAAAATGTCGATGTATTGTCCCAGTCCAGCTCTGGGCACGACACACAGTGAATTAATCTGAGAAGGTGCATTAAAAAAAATAAATGGCCGTGCGAGCGGTGCACATCGCAAATTAGCTCACATACACACATTAGTTGTGCCACTTTTTAATGACGGTATCTTAGCTAACAACCCCAACTAACAGATTCAACTTGTAATTAGCTAAAAAATAACTTAGCCTACCGGTGAGTGGGACGCCGTTAGCTGGCAGTTTTGTCAAGCGATGTTGAAATTTCCACATTCTGACATTTCAAATGCTTCAGGAGCTGTCCGCTCAGCACAGCATCAGCACCACGGAAATATCCAAAGACTCGAGACTAATCAAACCAGAAAGCTTTAATGAGCAGCTGGGTTTATCTCGCATTAACTGGCTGAGTTAATGCCGCTGAAATGCAGCTGATTGAACTGAAAACCTCGACTCTGTGGGGTCAAAGTTTGCAGAACTACGAATGTGATGGCAGCAGCCACACAGGGGTAAATTAGTCCATTTTTCACTTTATTATTTTGCTTTGCAGTATTCTTCATTAATATAATTCATTAATCATTTGGTTAAACCTAACACTGGTATTATGAGGCGCGCACATAGTAGCATTGTATGGTTTTTCTAAAATGTTTTGTTATATTAATTATGTTTCTCTTTCTTTGAGTTACCTGGGTTTGGGCGGTGGCTGTTTCCTGTCTGGGCAAAAGGCGTGGCTGAGGACTCTGGGGACAAAATGCCTGCTCAGCAGGACCAACCATGGGCTTACCAGGAGCAGGGGTGTTTTAGGTTTAGTTGGGTTATTCTGTGCTTAGTTAATATTAGTGTGTGTTTTTGTTTTCCCCCTATTGTGTTCAAATGGTTTGGCCAAATCATTATAAAAGCTACCCTCATGTGTCTTTTTAATTAGGTCAGTTTGTGAGTTAAGTTGTGTCTCACTTTGTTGTTTAAGTTTTGGAAATTACTTTTTATAGAGTTATATTTAGTTGACCTGTTTTATGGGCCTGCTAAGTATGGTTTTGAATTTTGTTAATTTTGGACTTTTTGAGGGTTAAAATAAAGAAAACCCTTTTTGAAGATATTTTTGCTTGTGTCCTCTTTGCTTTGGCTGCTTGGTCCCTCACAATTGGTGGCAGCAGTGGGATCTGCCAGTTGAGGACACAGTATTTTTTTCTTTGAGGCTTTTTCACCCCCAGAAAAAAAAAGAAAAATGCATCGTGGAGGAAAGGTGGAAAAGAAGAAAGGAGTAACTGTTCAGAAGGAAGCTGATGCTGAGGAGGAAATTGGAGTCTCTGAAATGGTGGAGAGCACTGAGGTTGAAGAAAGGGAGCCATCTCTGTCAGATCTGATGTCAATATTGCAAGCTCATATGGGTCAACAGGAGGCTCGGGAAGCAAGGCAAGAAGAGGTAACTGCACGACAAGAACAAAAATTCAAAGCATTGCAACATCAGTTTCAGCTTTTACAGTTAGAGGTGCAGTCCCGGACATCACCAGTACCAGAGCTACCATTACCTACCACAGAGTCACCAGAGTCAAGGGAGCTACCTCACATTCCTAGTTCTCCTCAAGCTCAAGCTGAATCCAGTCAGTCATTATCAGGTCAGTTTTCATTGCATGAACCCAGACTGGAAAAGTTGACTGATAGTGATGATATTGAGCATTTTTTGACTACATTTGAACGCATTGCCTTAGCATATCGTTGGGAAAAAACAGACTGGGTTTTTTGATTAATACCACTGCTAACGGGCAAGGCAAGAGGGGCATACGTTCATATGGATATTGATGACTCTCTCAGCTATGACAAAGTTAAAGCTGCAATTTTGTCCAAGTATGATGTTAACCCTGAGACCTACAGGCAGCGATTCCGTTCACTGGAAGTCAGGCTTGATGAGAACCCTAAGGAGTTGTATGCTCGACTTAAAGATCTGTACGGGAAATGGATTCAGCCAAAAGGTAAAACGAACCAAGAAATTGGTGAAATAATCATCCTTGAACAATATTTGAGAATGTTGTCCCCTGAGCTACAGGTTTGGATTCGAGAGCACAATCCGTCTTCTGCAGCGAAGGCAGCTGAGCTGGCAGAAGTGTTTGTAGCTGCCAGGAGGAAAGGGCAACCTTGGACCTGTAATGCAAATAAAATGCCAAAGGAAGGCCCCAAATCAACCCAGATGTATCATCAAAGGCCATTGTCAGCAGAAAAAACTCCTGTGGGTGAGAACCAGTTTGCTGGCAGACCATTAAAAAATTCAAAAAAGATTGTTTGTTACCTCTGTGGGTTAGAGGGCCACACAAAGCCAATGTGCCCAAAAACCTCAGCTAAGATGGTTCAAATGTGTTTCATGCCACGTTCACATGCTGAACATGGGCTCCAGTGTGACCAGACTGTTAAAATGATAAAAATTGAAGCTAATGGAACAACTTTAAGAGCTTTGCTTGATTCTGGCAGTTCTCGTACACTGATACACAGAGATTTTGTGCCCCCCAATATTGTCCGTGTCAGTGATACCATCCCCATTTGTTGTGTGCACGGAGATGAGAAGATGTACTCAACAGCTGACATGTACATTAAAGTGAATGGACAGACTTACCTTTTAAATGTTGGGGTGGTTGATAACCTGCCTTATTCAGCTATTCTGGGACGAGATTTTCCAGTGCTTTTTGATTTGTTGGAGTCAGACCAGAATCATCAATGCAATGTGGCTGTTACTAGAGCCCAAGCTCAAAAATCTAGTGAAACCTCAGAAGTTTTCAGTGCCTTGCCATTTTTTGATGAGGAATGGGAAGTTGCACTTGTGAAGCCTCGGAAAAGTCGCAGACAGAGGAGACAGGAGAAGTTCCAGCATACTATAGTACACCCAGAAATGCATACTGACCCAGACTTGCCTTTGGGACTTCAAATTCCTGGCAATATAATAGAGTTGCAAAAAACTGATCCTAGTTTAGCTTCCTGTTTTCAGCAAGCAATAGACAAGGACCAAGTAGAGGAGGCAGGCATTAACAAAAGTGACTATGTCTTGCAAAATGGCATACTTTACCATCAGATGGGCTCACTTCTGAAGCTAGTGGTCCCCCAAGAGGTTAGAGAAACTGTGCTTAATTTGGGACACTCTATTCCCTGGTCTGGCCACCTTGGTAAGCACAAAACCACAGCTCGTATTAAACAACATTTTTTCTGGCCTGGCCTCCATAGAGATGTAGCCTACTTCTGTAAGAGCTGTCCTCAGTGCCAGATGACATCCTCCAAAGTCCCTTCCAAAGCTCCACTCCAACCACTGCCTATTATTGGTACCCCATTTGAGCGCCTCGGAATGGATATTGTTGGACCTGTTGAGAAGAGTAAGTCAGGGAATCGCTATATGCTTGTAATCACTGATTACGCAACTAAATATCCAGAGGTCTTCCCACTGAAATCCATCAAGGCAAAATCAGTAGCTTTCTGCCTTGTACAGCTCTTCGCAAGAGTAGGGTTCCCACAGGAAATACTGACTGATCAGGGGAGTAACTTTATGTCCAACTTACTAAAACAGGTGTACAAGCTGCTGGGCATTAGAAGCCTGAGGACCACCCCATACCATCCTCAGACTGATGGGCTAACAGAACGGTTCAATCAGACTCTGAAGCAGATGCTCCGGAAGGTGGTAGATAAGAATGGTGCTGATTGGGATCAGTGGCTTCCTTATCTTCTCTTTGCCTACAGGGAAGTGCCACAAGCCTCCACTGGTTTCTCTCCGTTCGAACTTTTGTATGGGTATGAGGTACAAGGACCTCTAGCCCTCCTAAGAAACATCTGGGAGGGAGGCAAGGAAAAGATGGACTCTGTTAACATTGTTTCCTATGTTGTGCAGATGAGGGAGCGACTGCAGAAAATGAGTGAGCTTGCTCAGTCAAATATGACCAAAATCCAGCAGAAGCAGAAGTTTTGGTATGACCGAGCAGCTCGTCAGAGGTCTTTTAGTCCTGGACAAAAGGTGTTGGTGCTCCTCCCCACTGACAACAACAATCTATTGGCTAAGTGGCAAGGGCCCTTTGAGGTTCAGAAGAAATTGGGGTCCACTACTTACCAAGTGTTCATCCCTGGAAAGCCACGCTCCAGCAGGGTTCTGCACATAAATCTATTGAAGGAATGGGCGCAGCGCCCTGAAAAGACAGCAGAGGTGATGCTCATAAGGGGTGTGCCAGAGGAAGAAGAGGTTGGTGAGCAATACTTGCCTTCTGCTGATGTGGTAGATTTTGACCTTAGTCATCTGCCAGATGATAAACAGCTTCAGGTGAGAGCTGCATGCAACTCTGAGGTGCTTCAAGTGAATCCTGGCCGAACAGATATTGTTGAGCATGACATTGTCATTAAAGAGGGCGTCGCAGTAAAGCGTTTGAGCTACAGGATCCCTGAACGTCTGCTAATATCCCTGAAGAAGGAAATCGACCTCATGTTGTCCTTGGGGATCATTGAGCCATCAAAGAGTGAGTGGTGTAATCCAGTGGTCCTGGTGCCAAAGAAGGATGAAAGCATGAGGTTCTGTATAGACTTCAGGTACCTAAACTCAATATCACTGTTTGATTCATACCCCACACCACGCATTGATGATTTGCTGGAACGGCTGGGGAAGGCAAAGTACTTGACCACACTTGACCTGTGCAAGGGATATTGGCAGGTGCCACTAACGGAGCGATCAAAGAAGTTGACTGCCTTTCGAACACCTTGGGGTCTCTTCCAATTTACAGTGATGCCATTCGGGCTGCATGGGGCTCCAGCAACCTTTCAGAGATTAATGGACCAAGTACTATGTGGTTTCTCAGATTTTGCATCTGCATATCTTGATGATATTGTCATCTACAGCACCACATGGGAGGAACACTTGGAACATCTGCATGCTGTCTTCGACCGTCTTGGCACTGCTGGGTTGACGGTGAACCCCTCTAAGTGTGTTTTTGCCTCTGCTGAGACTGCGTACCTGGGCCATGTGATCGGGAATGGGGTGATCAAGCCTCAGGTCAGTAAGATCCAAGCCATTGAGTCTTGTCCTCTCCCACAGACAAGGAAGCAACTAAGATCCTTTTTGGGCATGGCAGGCTTTTATCGTCGGTTCATACCACGATTCTCCACCAGGGCAGCTCTACTAACGGACTTGATAGGCATCAAGTGTCCTAATCAGATTAACTGGACAGAGGAGGCTATAGCAGCTTTCAAGGACATCGGTCAATCACTGAGTAGCGAACCAGTTTTGTACAGTCCAGACTTTAATGAGCACTTTTTCCTTCAAACGGATGCATCTCATAGGGGTCTGGGAGCAGTGCTACTTCAAGGTTTGGAAGGAGAACGTCATCCTGTTGCTTATATCAGCCGAAAGCTGTTCCCGAGAGAGGTTCGATATTCAACAGTGGAAAAGGAGGCCCTTGCAATCAAGTGGGCCCTTGATTCCTTCAGGTACTACCTTCTTGGAAGAGAATTCACCCTGGAGACGGATCACAGTGCACTTCAGTGGATGGAAAAGATGAAAGATAAGAACGGAAGGATCACAAGATGGTACCTTGCTCTGCAACCTTTCCGGTTTGTCATCAAGCACATTCCTGGGAAGAACAACGTTACCGCCGACTTCCTCTCTCGCTGTACCAGCGAGAGTCCTGAAGAGGGGGGGTGTGTGATGGCAGCAGCCACACAGGGGTAAATTAGTCCATTTTTCACTTTATTATTTTGCTTTGCAGTATTCTTCATTAATATAATTCATTAATCATTTGGTTAAACCTAACACTGGTATTATGAGGCGCGCACATAGTAGCATTGTATGGTTTTTCTAAAATGTTTTGTTATATTAATTATGTTTCTCTTTCTTTGAGTTACCTGGGTTTGGGCGGTGGCTGTTTCCTGTCTGGGCAAAAGGCGTGGCTGAGGACTCTGGGGACAAAATGCCTGCTCAGCAGGACCAACCATGGGCTTACCAGGAGCAGGGGTGTTTTAGGTTTAGTTGGGTTATTCTGTGCTTAGTTAATATTAGTGTGTGTTTTTGTTTTCCCCCTATTGTGTTCAAATGGTTTGGCCAAATCATTATAAAAGCTACCCTCATGTGTCTTTTTAATTAGGTCAGTTTGTGAGTTAAGTTGTGTCTCACTTTGTTGTTTAAGTTTTGGAAATTACTTTTTATAGAGTTATATTTAGTTGACCTGTTTTATGGGCCTGCTAAGTATGGTTTTGAATTTTGTTAATTTTGGACTTTTTGAGGGTTAAAATAAAGAAAACCCTTTTTGAAGATATTTTTGCTTGTGTCCTCTTTGCTTTGGCTGCTTGGTCCCTCACAACGAACACAGCTGGAATCCACAGCTGTGCGTGTTCATGGAGCTGCATTTTCACCTGCTGGGCCCTATTTCAGGAAGCCGGTTTAGAAAACTCAGAGTGAAAAACGATACTCAGGGTTGAGTAACCCCGAACTGTCCAACTCGGAATATTCGGTTTCAGAAAGGCTGATAACAATTAGTTCAGTCAACGCGGAGTTGCTTTAACCCCAAGTTAAGCGCGCGCACGAGGATACATAAAGCCCTGATTAGTGGAGCACAGATTAAGCGAGTCACCATGGAGACGGAGGGAAAGAAGGCGCGGTCAATGTATTTTACAGCGCTTGAGGCCGAAATTCTGATGGCAGCATAGGGCTTTGGAGCGTGATGTCACGGGGGTGGGCGATAACATGCAAATTTTGCGGAAAAAAAGTAACACAGCCTCAGCTGCAAAAGAAAGGGAGCATGCATGGCAAAACATAGCCGACAGAGTCAATGCGTGAGTGTTAATTTAAACATTGATCTAGGGATTTCCACCCATTTAACACGTTATTTCATTATATTTCATTTTATTTTGTATTTCATACATTTGATTTTGTGACGTGATGTGAGCGCAGGTGCAACCCAACAGGCCCCAAACGTTCCTGGCAGCAAGTAAAAATGAAATATAAAAATATAGTCCAAACAGGTGAGGTGTAATTGTATTATGAGCCATAGTGCTTGGTCTGTTTGTCCGATGTAAATCAATTGCAGTTAGAGGCTACATTAATTTCCCCTCTGTAAGCACTTATTGAAATTATCTGAGCACATTACAAGTACATATTTGCTTACTCTGTATGCTCAAATGTGACCCGTTATAGCCAACAGAAAAAAAGCGGAGGCCCGAAAAACAGGTGGGGGTCCTCCACCACCACCACTCACAGAGGCTGAGAAGAAGAAGAAGAAGAAGAAAGTGTGTACATTATTGTACTTTATTGAGCCCCGTGGGGAAATTGCTCTCTGCATTTAACCCATTCACTCAGTGAAGCAGTGGGCAGCCATTGGGCGCCCGGGGAGCAGTGTGTAGGGACGGTACCTTGCTCAGGGGTACCTCAGGGTAGCTGTTAAGGGGAATCGAACCCCCGACCTTCCGATCATGGGGCAACCACTCTACCTACTGAGCTATCCCTGCCCTTGGCTTCCACATTTGTGATAATGTTGGCAGCATCACATATGATCTTCACAGTGCAGAGAACACAAATTAGCATCCATTACTATAATGAAATAATTTCCATCCATCCATCGTCATCCGCTTTGTCCGGGGTCGGGTCGCGGGGGCAGCAGCCTAAGCAAAGAGGCCCAGACCTCCCTCTCCCCAGCCACCTCCTCCAGCTTGTCCGGGGGAATACCAAGGCGTTCCCAGGCCAGCCGAGAGATATAATCTCTCCAGCGTGTCCTGGGTCTGCCCCGGGGCCTCCTCCCGGTGGGACATGCCTGGAACACCTCACCCAGGAGGCGCCCAGGGGGCATCCTTGTCAGATGCCCGAACCACCTCAGCTGGCTCCTTTCGATGTGGAGCAGCAGCTGCTCTACTCTGAGCCCCTCCCGGATGGCCGAACTTCTCACCCTATCTCTAAGGGAGAGGCCAGCCACCCTTCGGAGGAAGCTCATTTCTGCCGCTTGTATCCGCAATCTCGTTCTTTCGGTCACTACCCACAGCTCGTGGCCATAGGTGAGGGTAGGGACGTAGATCGACCGGTAAATTGAGAGCTTCGCTTTTACACTCAGCTCCCTCTTCACCACGACGGACCGGTGCAACGTCCGCATTACTGCAGCTGCAGCCCCAATCCGTCTGTCGATCTCCGGCTCCCTTCTCCCATCACTCGCGAACAAGACCCCGAGATACTTGAACTCCTCCACTTGGGGCAGGAACTCATCCCCGACCCGGAGTGGGCACTCCACCCTTTTCCGGCTGAGAACCATGGCCTCAGATTTGGAGGTGCTGATCCTCATTCCCGCTGCTTCACACTCGGCTATGAAATAATTTGTTAGTTTGAAATGCTACAGGGAACTATGTACCTGTACATTAATGCTGTGGAAAGACTTCCTGTTCACATAGTCTCCTTCATTTACTGAAGGAGCAATGATTGGAATGTGAGTGCCATCTATACAGCCAATCACGCCTGGGAACCGTGAGAATAAATGTAAAATTTAAGTAGTAGTTCAAGTATCACCACATCATGAATTAAGTTTCGTTCATCCTGATACCTGCAATTTTGTGGCATCCCTCTTTGATAAATCTTGTGGGTCTGTGACCGGGGAACACCACAGACGAGTACAGGAGACGTTTCAGTGCAACTGTAACATTCCTGACTGCCCGACAGACGGTAGCCTTGGAAACGTGCTCAGCGTCACCAATATTATACAGAAAGCTCCCGTTTGCAAAAAACCGAAGTGCAATACAAATAATATGTACAGAACTGAGAGGATGTCCGCGATGTGTCACATGAGCAATATTAGGCCTGAGGATGTTATTCAAATAAATTATAGATTGTGCTGAGAAACGGTAACGTTCACACAGGAAATCATCAGGAAATGATAAAATGTCCGAACGCGCTCTAATCACTCTCTCCCGGCGGAGAGCTCTGCGGAGAATTTGGGCTTCAACATCTACTGGCTCTTCAAGGAAGGAGCACGCCATGTCCGACACTTCCTACAGTCAGGTTTCCGACAAAGAGGCGGAGAACGTCAGGGTTAGTTGAAGTAAACCTGCTAGGGGGCAGGTTAGCTTCACGGAGTGTGTCGTCATAGTAACTCACTCAGGATCAATCTAAACTCGCTTTGTGAAACCGAAAACCCAGAGTTTTCGTTAACTCAGGATATACTTACTCAGAGTTTGCACTAAACCGGCTTCCTGAAATAGGGCCCTGGACATCACTACCTGACACATTTAACTGGTAAATGGCCAGTATTTGTATAGCGTTTTACTTAGTCCCTAAGGACCCCAAAGCGCTTTACATTCAGTCATTCACACACTGGTGATGGCAGCTACGTTGTAGCCACAGCTGCCCTGGGGCGCACTGACAGAGGCGAGGCTGCTGGACACTGGCGCCACTGGCTGACCACCACCAGTAGGCAAACATGGGGTTAGTATCTTGTCCAAGGATATTTCGCATGCAGCCAGGAGGCAGCCTGGGATCGAACCACCGACCTTCTGATTAGTGGCTGACCTGCTCTGCCACCTGAGCTACAGCCACATCAATAGTTTAAAAGTTGGAAGTCAAAGGTTTACTGTCTTCAGAACATTGCAGAGGCCTTATTGACAGTGTTTGGCTCTACATGTCTGTGTGAGCAGGTTTTCTCTCACATGAGTCCTCAGGCAGCCTCTGAATGCTGGACACTCGGAGACCTGTGTCTCTGAGTGGGAGACCAGAGATCACATTAACATGTGTGTCTCTGTGTTAACAAACATGCCATATTGGCCCAGTTTATTTTTCTTATCGCTGTTGTGAGGAGACCATAAATAGCATTTGTATTTTCTGTTGTTCAGTTCATTTGTTGTTATGGATAAAAAGTCTTTTTTTGTTTCCTAATAGCTGATAACTATTCGCTGACAGCTGCCAACATCTGTGAACAAATATAATTCTATAAAGTCGTTCTATATAGTGTGTAACTGTTGCGATAGAGCGTTATTAAATCTATTGCTAATGCAATCATATGGCACGTTGACTTCTGAGGAAATTTTAGATGGCACTCGTCATCAGAAAGGTTGCCGACCCCTGGGATACAATGTTCTTTGTCTGTTAACGTAAGTGTAACCAAGGTAACATCTGATGCCACTTCTGGAAATCCCTTTATTGTGGCAGGAATGAACTCTGTATACGTTCCGGGTCAATCTGCTGCTCTCATCGCTGCTGCTGTTTCTGTGGTTGGTGTGCTTGTCAGATATTGACTTATTACGAATGCCATATTGCTGGACAGCGTGCAATAACCCGGCCGATTTATTCAACTTTATACTCTCTCTCTCTCTCTCTCTCTCTCTCTCTCCACTCAACTGTCAGGTTCCCCCCCGTGATCAAAGCATTGATCAGCGTGGGATGGCGAGCCACCCAAAGCACTTCTGATTCAGGCGCCCTGGTCCTTTACCGCGTTACAACAGGAAATTACATAAGACTGACACCCACTTAACAACAGCTAAAAAGAAATTTAGAGAAAACTTACTGAGACATGTTTCCTCAGGTTAGATGTTGAGTTTTTGTACGCTGAAATGTCGGTTTGCTTCCTACACAGAAGGCATCGCACTATATAAATCAAACAAAAACTGGGAGTCAGAAGCATCCAGACGTTTTCAGCTACAGTTTATCGGTCCGCCCAGTAAACGTAAACGTGTTCCCCTGGTGACCAACTATAAATATCTTATGTTCACGTCATCTACAGCCACTCAAACCAGCCACCACAAAATAGCAACTTTAATTACTGGCCAGACAGCAGTGATTCTCATTTCATTCTGATTATTTATGAATTAAAAATATTTTTAGTGCTTTTTTACATCTTTTAATCAGCTTTTTTTTTTTTTTTTAATTTAACAGAGTTTTCTGTATAGAAGAGGAACTATCTGGCTGTGTCCCAATTCAGGGTCTGCACGCTTGAAGTACGCGCACTACGCATACTACGTACGGTGCGTACTATAAGTACGAGAAGTGCGGAAGTGAGGGGCTTGTGAAATGGGACGGTATACGCTTCGTCGCGCTGTTCAGGTTGCCTAGCAACCATGATACTAACCGCGAGACACGTTACAGCTTTGTTTGACAGAAATGAAGGAGAAACATGTTTTGTTGGTCATTCGTTTTTGTCATGACATCACTTTAGTTGAGTATCTGAGGCTGAGACCACGGGACTGTAAACATGATTGTTGGGCTTCA
This sequence comes from Astatotilapia calliptera, assembly GCF_964374335.1. Lineage (NCBI taxonomy): Eukaryota > Metazoa > Chordata > Actinopteri > Cichliformes > Cichlidae > Astatotilapia > Astatotilapia calliptera. The sequence goes on along the minus strand of NC_137439.1, from coordinate 865,237 downwards.
TTTCTGTGCTGAACAGTCATTTAAGATTAGTTATCTTAGTAATCTTTACTAAGATTAGTTAGTAAATAACAATTAGTTAATGTTGTTCATGAGACTAAAGTCATCTCACTGTGGTAATGTGAATATAATATGGCCAATATTATAGTATTTTCAGATTATTATGATATATAGATAGTAGGGGTGCAACGATATTCGTATCGATATTGAACCGTTCGATACAGTGCTTTCGGTTCGGTACGCATATGTATCGAACAATACAATTTTTTTCAATTTTTTTTTTTTCAATTTTTTTTTTTTTTTTTTTTTTGTGTCCCGTTTGGATCTATAGCCATCAGAATTGTTGTCTTGAGGCCAAGAAAGATGCCAAGAGGATTTATTTTAAGTGGATCATCATATTGGTCCATTTGATTGACCTTTATTATAATTATGAATTTATTTTATTTTCAGTTGCAAACGGGACAGACATGACTGTGGGATAGGACAGGGGGAAAGAATGAAAGAAAGAGGGGGAGAGAAAGAAAGAAAACCAAAGGGGAGAAAAAAAAAAGAACAATACAAAATTTGTAATTTATTTTATCAACTTTCCTTCTGACGATGCTGTCTGTGTTGAGCGCTCAGTGAATCTGCATTTGACTACTCCGCCTAGGCTCGAGAGTGCAGCCTAGGCGGAGTAGTCGAACGCAGATTCACTGAGCACTCAACACAGACAGCATGGTCAGAAGGAAGAGCGCAGGGCAAGCTAGCGAGACAGAAGTGGACCTCCCCACCCTCATTCAGATCTGGCGTTTGGAATTATTTTGGTTTTCATGTGACGTATGACCCTGAAGGTAAGCGAGTCATGGACTAAAGTAAAACAGTATGTTGGATGTGCCATGCAATGCTCAATTACATGGGTGGGAGCTAGTGTGTTAGCGCAGTTAGCTCGTTAACGTGTTGGCCGTCTAGCCCCTCTGTATAGGGTAGCTCGTTAACGGAGATTTGCCGTGTTGTGGCGTTAAGGTTATTTCAACGAGATTAACCTGAAAGCACTAGTGGGAACACAACGAATATGACTGCACATTTACGCAGACATCATCCTAGTGCAAAGACAAAAACAACAAGCATGCATGCTACAAACTTTAGCCGAGTCATTTAGACAGCTGTTAGCACAGGATTCTCCTTATGGAGACCTGATATGTTTAATATGCTGCTGAGAATATAGCCCAGAAGAAGCGGATAGTATAGCTTTTATTTTGGAAAGAGACATTTCTCTGTAATAAACTCTCTTTTCCAAAGATGAGTGATTCCTCAATCAGATACAGGGCTCGCAATATCGCTAGCCCGACGTCCCGGGGCTATCTCTCCCCTGCCTGTCGGGCTATTGTAGGAAGGAAAAATATATGTCAATGCTTTTGCATTCTTTCAGAAATGTAGCTGGGTAATTATGTCATTGGGTGAGCCCCTGTCAATATTGAAATCGCGTTTGAATTTGCGCTTGTTTTTTTGCTTTCACTTTGCAATCGTGCGAACTGTGTATAGAGAGCGACAGCACTGATCTGTGAGTGATGATAATTTGTGCACCAATTCCTCTGACATCGTCTTATTAATTGTTAGCTTACTATGCAAACATGACAAGTGAAATCTCCCGCAGCTTAAACATGTGAGAGGTTGATCGCGCAGAGAATCGCTGAGCTTATGTGAGTGCGGCAGGATATATATTTGACTACGATGACCTGGATGACTGAGAACCTTCACAGACAGATATATATTTTAGTTCTGCTGAGCCAAATAAGACAGGTCAGGGTGAAGAAGTGACAGCCAAAGAAAAGCTTACCACAAAACGGAGAAGTTATGACAAATCAGACTATAAGGCAAAAAGAAAGTGCAGCTTTATGGTTTCATGGACAAAAGAATTTCTGTGGCTGCAATATGACGAGCTAAAAAACAACACGCACAAGGGTTAGGGTTAAATTTAAAAACTGTACTTTTGTGTTAAAATATATATTTATAATTTTAATAAATGACAAATTAAAAAGGCATAAACATTTTTTTTTGTATCGAAAAAATATCGAACCGTGACACCAAAGTATCGAACCGAACCGAACCGTGAATTTTGTGTATCGTTTCACCCCTAATAGATAGATATATCTGACTTTCAGCTTGTTGTGTTTGTGGCTATATGACTGACTTTAATTATTAAACATTCGCACCAGAACCTCTCGCCACAAGAACAGTTTCTTCCCCTCTGCTGTTGGACACATGAACAATAACCACATGACTGTCCCCGCCACTAACACATGACCCTACGCTGTGTCACTGCATCATTTCATGTCTGGCACTGATCACCACCTGCACTCATGTATATATCTTTCTACGTAGCACTCACAATTCTTATTCTCATGCACATATCTTTCTTTCTACATAGCACTTTAATTCTTATTGTCTGCACTGAAGCACCGCAGCAATTTCCTAATGTTGTAAACCTCAACATCTGGCAATAAACCCATTCTGATTCTGATTCTGATTCTGAAGTGACGTTATATTCAGTACTTTTGACAGTTGACTCTTCGGCCGCTTCATCTTATTAGGGAAATTCCACATACATAAATGTAAATTTCAAAACTCAACCCCATCATTTAATTTGTTTTTGATTGAAATTGAATATTACTTAAACTCTCTTAAATTAACTTCAAATAAAAAAGGTTTATCATTGATTGAAATTCATTCAGAAATGTTTAATGAATGAGCTGTCACAACTTTCAAGTACAAAGTTGTTATGAAGTCTGTCACATCCCCCCTTTTTTCTTTTTTTATCCTTTATTTATTCATCCTTCTTATTTCATTGTGCTGTATATTGTTACTCTTCTTTGCCTTGTATGTCTACTGTACGAACTGAACTGGAATGACTGACCGTTCGCTTTATGATTTCAATAAAGTTTGGGAAAAAAAGACAACAACCTCTTCGGCCGCTCCCTTCTGCCGTATTTTGCGGCAAAATTCTCCACACCCACCGCCGCGCTATGAATTGTGGGATATATGGGACCACGAAGCGTGCACCGGACCACGCTTGATATTTGGGGAAATCGACGGCGCATTTGGAGTATGCATTTGAAGTACACTTCGAATCGGGACAGCCGTCGTCGCGTGGCGGTGACGTAACCGCACTTAAAATGCGTACTTCAAGCGTGCAGACCCTGACATCTTAGGTCCTTTCAATCTAAACTGGATGAGATTTACCGCCAGAAAGCTGAATGAGCTTTCGTTCGTTCAAGAAAAAGATGGATAGAGGAGGGAGAGCAGAATTCTGCTTATTTTTTCCGCTTAGAAAAACATAGATCTAAAACCAATACTATTTATAAATTGAATATAAATGGTACGGTCAGTGATGATGCAAAAATTATTTCTCAATTTTGTTGTAATTTCTACTCAAAGTTGTATGAATCCAATTATAACGCAAAGGTCGCTACCCAATTTATTGACTCTGTAAACAATGTTGAAATGATTAAAAGTGCTGATAGGCTTTTTTGTGACAGTCCAATTACTGAAAAAGAGATATTGACATCTATTGAATTTCTTAAAAACAACAAATCTCCGGGCACAGATGGGCTGGTGGCTGAATTCTATAAATCATTTTCTTCTCAGCTTGCACCCTTTTTGTTGCAGGTTTATAGTGAAAGTATTGAAAGGGGCACTCTTCCTCCCAGCCTTACTCAGGGACTTATTACTTTAATTCCCAAACCTAAGAAGGACCTACTTTTTATAGACAACTGGAGACCAACAAGCCTCCTAAATAATGATTATAAAATATTAGCTCTATTGCTAGCTAGAAGAATTAAATATATTTTGGATGATATTGTAGACGAGACACAGTCTGGTTTTATGACAAACAGGCACATCTCCAATAATATTAGACTCGTCTTGGATATTCTGGACTACTCAGCATTAATATTGTCATGATCCTGGGTCTTTTGACCCAGCGTTTTAAGTTTGAGTTTATTTTGTTCATTAGGTTAAGTTCATTTGGTTATTAGACTCCTTGTGTTTTCTTCCCCTGTATTTAAGTTTCCCCTCAACCTTCGTGTTTCATGCTGCGTGTCTTATGTTATCAAGTTTGTATTATCATGTCTGTCTCATGTTTCCTGTTTTATTTTGAAGGAGTCGTGTGTTCTTTGTTCATTGTATTTAGTTTCACTTCCCTTGTCCTGTCATTAGGCTCATGTCAGTCAGCTGTTCCTCCATGTGTTCCCACTTCCCCTAATCACCTGCTGTGTATTTAAGTCCTCTATTTTCAGTGTGTGATTGTCAGGTCGTCTGTTGTTCATGCCATGCTTCCAAGTTTCTTGTCTAGGTTTTTCTTATTGTTTGTTTAGATTCCCCAGTTTAGGTTTGTGTTAATTTTGCTTCAGTTTGCCTTGCCCTTTGTTTGTACCTTTTCTACCAGCCATATTAAACGGCTCGCCTTTTGTTAACATTTCAAGTTCTGTTCCCTGTTCCTTGGAGTCTGCGTTTTGGGTCCTTTTCTCAATTCATACAGTCTGCTCTCGCCAGACTGTGACAAATATCTGATGACTCATTTATCCTTCTCCTGGACTTCCATAAAGCCTTTGAATTTTTAAACACTTATAAATTTCCAGCCACACCCAAAGACTATGTCATATTATTTCATGCAATACCTACGGGTATTATAATGCTTTTTAAAGGTATTCAACCTTGCATATCATCTGTTTCTCTCCCCAACCCTTTAGATTCACACATAGGAAGAATCTGTCTAACAAACCACAGTAAAAGTAATAAGAATATTCGTGCTTTGTTCCAGACAGAATCTCTAACTGTCCCACATGTGGTCTCTTACTGGGATTCCTTTGTCAGTGACATTTTACAGAGCCACCATAGAGAGCATCCTAACGTACGGCATAACAACATGGTATGCAGGGTGCTCAGCTGCAGACAGGAAAGTACTGCAGAGGGTCATCAACACAGCCCAGAAGATCACTGGCTGCTCTCTGCCCAGCCTGGAGGTCACTGCAAACTCTCGGTACCTCAGCAGAGCTGGCAATATCATCAAGGACCACTCTCACCCCAGCAACCAACTGTTTGAACTATTACCGTCAGGCCGACGGTACAGGTCACATAAAACCAGGACAAACAGATTCAGGGATAGCTTCTTTCCCAGAGCTATCACCGTAGTAAATAAGCACAAAAACAATTGAACCTGCTTAGCTATACCATACCGTCACTGCCATTATATCATGCTGCTATTCATACTGTCATCATATTAATGCTGCTATCCTGTATATATCGTACTTACGATTGTTTTTTTTTTGTACTTTTTATATTTTACATTTATATTTATTATTGAAACTTGCACCAAGGGAGTGGCACTCCAATTTCGTTGTACTCTGTACAATGACAATAAAGGCTATTCTATTCTATTAACTGGAAAAGAGTATGGACAATTCCTAACAAGTATCTGGTAACGAATAAAGTGAAGGAAGTCTCGTTTAAAACACTGCATAAATGTTATCCTGCTAATCATTACATGACGAAGTTCAAAAGGGACATAAATGTGAGCTGTGGATTTTGTGGAAGCCATCCTGAGACTGTGCAGCACCTCTTCTGGATCTGTTCATACGCTGGAACATTTTGGAAAGACTTCAGTAGATTCATTGCTGGACATCTCTACAAAGACTTTACTGTGAAACGGGAAAATGTTGTATTTTGTTTCTTTCAAAGGCAAAAAAAAGAAGATGTTTACTTTATAATAAACTTGTTAGTTATCTTAGCTAAATTTTATTTTCACAAATGCAAATACAGTAACAAAAAACCTAATTTTAAACATTACTATAATGATGTTTTATGTTACATAAAATTGATTCGTGGATCAATTAACAAAAAGGCTGTGAAAACTATTACTGTTTGTAGTAATTACAAATTATTTGAATGTATGTAATTCTTTGAATTACACCCCCTGGCATATGTTAATTTTGTTCTGATTGTATACATGTTCTGTATACTGTTTCTTAATAAAGTTTAATATTTGAAAAAAAAAACATGCAAAAAGATGACAGCAACTTTTAACTAATATAAAAATAAACTTTAACGTGGCCAGCGATCAAAAACGACTGATCAGTAGAATATGAACTTTAATGGACTGAAATTTAAAGAGTAGACTGACAGAGATTTATAAGCATTGACTTAGAAAACATCAAAGCTGCAGCAGATATTAGGGGACCATGTAGATGTTAGCATTCACAAGAAAGATAAAGAAAAATGATTGGAGTCATATTCCAAATTATTAGAAAAGCCAAAATCAGTGATCAGCACAGGAGACTAAAATCAATGTGATAAAATTTTACTTACAGGAATCTCAACCCTGAGCTCAAAGGCTTCAATCCTTGCAGAGAGTCAAATCTTCTTCATGTGCGGAGTTCTTCTGCCGGTGCTCATGTACAGCAGGCTGCAGAGGGCAAAGGGAGGGCGGGGGAGGGCCTCCAGTCCGTTGTGCTACCTCACATTATTCCCACGTGATTTACAGGAAACTGAACAGAGGCTGTGCCGTTATGGGTGCATGTCTGATGCAGGGGCGTTAGAACCTTTCTTATATCACCACTCTGAAGACCGATGAGCGTTGTCAACAGGTTTACTGACATTCAAAAGGGTAAAACTAAAAACAAGACAAAAAATACAGTTATGATATACATATGTGCAGCATAATATGCATTCATATACCACACTGCTACTACACAGCATATGTCATATGTCTAATTATGTGAACTTGTACTCGAGCTGGGCGATAGAACGATAACGATATGTATTGCGAAATAAGTTTTTCTCGATAGAAAAATTAAGCTATTGCGATAGACCTCATCTCTCTTGTCCTCTTAAAAAAAGAAGAACAGCCAATCCAAATTAAGTAGCGCAGAGCCGAACCAATCACAGCCGCGTCACGTCACTTGTCACGTACATGTAACCCAGAGTAAAATCTGTTTTACTAGCATTTAGTAATTTCCTGCGCTTATTTCCTGCCATTGAACGCATGACTTTGCTCAGCCAATCGGATGGCATGTAGGTCATAGTAAGCCTGTCCCGGCTTCCTCCCGTCAGATGCGTGGAGGCAAGCCAAGTGACAGAGCTGTTGCAGCTTTGTATTGGCAAACATTTGCTTTTCCCCTTTAATGTATTTTTTAACACCAACGCTGATTAGTGTGAGCCAGAGTGTTGTTGTGCACTGAACAGAACGGAACTGGTGAGTTTGAACTTTTGACTGTTTGTATTGCTACTAGCTGACGCTAATTGGCTGCTGCCGGTATTCCAGATCTACTGGCGTTTAGATCAACTGGCGTTGGTCGAACAGATGTGTGGCAGTCTTGCGTTTCAGGAGCTGCTACCGACAAACCAGCAAAAAAACACCAAATGTGTCACCTGTGACACTTGTGAGGTTGTCTCAAACACACTCCGTCAGTCTTGATGCTGGTGAACAACAAAATGTTTAAAATGTGGCGAGTTTACCTGGTGATATCCTCACGCGCGACGCGATCGCGAAAACAGCAAACAAGTAACACCACGCCGATGTTGTTCACAGGACAGCAAGAGTAAAGATCGGGAGACTCTTGTCGTCGTTATCGTTCCCCTCGCACGGTTTATTTCTCCGGTTTCAGCGTTTTTGCTTCACAACTACAGCGAGCAGTTTACTTTGTGCACTAACATGGACTCGAGTCAACCAGGCTGTTTGTATTGCTACTAGCTGACGCTAATTGGCTGCTGCCGGTGTTCCAGATCTACTGGCGTTTAGATCAACTGGCGTTGGTCGAACAGATGTGTGGCAGTCTTGCGTTTCAGGAGCTGCTACCGACAAACCAGCAAAAAAACACCAAATGATCTGGCTGTAGGCTGTGGCACTACAGCGCCACGCTGTAGTGCCACAGCCTACAGCCAGATCAGCCTGTGACACACATCTGCACCACGTTTGAATTCGTGTCATGCACATTTGTACCTTTCAATTGTGTCTGTTTGTGCGTCATGCAAATAAACCTTTGGAAAGAATGAAATGATATCATATATTCCTTATTGGCCTACATTTGTACAAAATTCCAAATTATATACACAAAGTCATAGAAATCACCACTCCAATTGGTCATCATGATTTTGATATTCTCTTTTTCCATAACAATGAAATACGCCTTGGACAAATATGACACATCAATATTTCATTAGTGTTGTCACATCACATCCTGTAAGCATCGTCTGTCTGTGTCTTTTACCTGGAAATGAATATTTCCAGCCAATATAGGCAACCCATCAACATGGCTGGAGTTATATACAGTCTGTATAAGTGTGGTTAAGCTAATAAACATGTGTAAGGAGATGGCAGTTACTGTGAATGTACAGCAGTTACACAGTGATTAGTAATAAACAGTCAGACAATGACTCTGACAATCTCATTCAATCTTGCAGACTGAATGCACCTTCTGTGGAAAGTGGTACCACACAGTGTGTGTGGACTTCCCCTGTGCAGAAGGAGACTACAAATGTTGTGGGTGCTAAATAAACAGAAACAAATGATCCCTGTTGTCTTTGCTTACTGATTGTTTTCAGTGTTGACAATCCACATTGCTGGCATTGCATCTTTCAACATGTTTGTGGGTAGATCTGGATGTACCAGGGGTAAGTGCAGCCACTCAGCCTCTACTCATCATAGCAGCAGGTGCAGATGTGTCACAAGTTAATCTAGTAGTGGGCTATGGTAGCAGTGGACTGAGCTCCATTTGAAACTGCTCCAGCTGTGTGATAGTGGATCTGCTACAAATTGAAGATCATAAGCAAGTTTTGGAAATGAACCCTTGTACTATGTTGAAAAACAAAAAGTGACATTGATTTTGTTGCAGGTCATTTTGACCCGTACTGTGTAAATCCACTCAGAATTATCCAAAAACTGCAATAAAACAATAGCAACTTTATTTCCCATCAGATAAACATGTAGAACACAGACATACAACAGTTAGACTTTCCATAACTATTGTAGGAACAATTTGGTTTTTCGTTCTTACAAACACATTTCTGTTGAACTTGCCCAACGTTCTCAGTTTTTCAATGCTCAACATTTTCAGTTTTGTCCACATGATGGACAGAATGTAACTGTGTGCTTTCTGCAGATGTGCTTCTTGCATTTCTCACAAAACGTGCTTGTTTTCAAACAGGAATCTTCCTAACTAAGATTTAAAACAAAAGATTTCTACGTCTCCTCCAGTCTCACAAACAGATGACAAACCAAGCGACACACCTGAGTCACTGACTTTCTTAAATCCACTCACTCTCACTGGCTGTTTATTACTAATCACTGTGTAACTGCTGTGAATTCACAGTAACTGCCGTCTCCTTACAAATCTTCATTAGATTGACCACACTTATACAGACTGTATATAACTCCAGCCATGTTGATGGGTTGCCTATATTGGCTGGAAATATTAATTTCCAGGTAAAAGACACAGGCAGACGATGCTTACAGGATGTGATGTGACAACACTAATGAAATATTGATGTGTCATATTTGTCCAAGGCGTATTTCATTGTTATGGAAAAAGAGAATATCAAAATCATGATGACCAATTGGAGTGGTGATTTCTATGACTTTGTGTATATAATTTGGAATTTTGTACAAATGTAGGCCAATAAGGAATATATGATATCATTCCATTCTTTTCAAAGGTTTATTTGCATGACGCACAAACAGACACAATTGAAAGGTACAAATGTGCATGACACGAATTCAAACGTGGTGCAGATGTGTGTCACAGGCTGATCTGGCTGTAGGCTGTGGCACTACAGCGCCACGCTGGTTGACTCGAGTCCATGTTAGTGCACAAAGTAAACTGCTCGCTGTAGTTGTGAAGCAAAAACGCTGAAACCGGAGAAACAAACCGTGCGAGGGGAACGATAACGACGACAAGAGTCTCCCGATCGTTTACTCTTGCTGTCCTGTGAACAACATCGGCGTGGTGTTACTTGTTTGCTGTTTTCGCGATCGCGTCGCGCGTGAGGATATCACCAGGTAAACTCGCCACATTTTAAACATTTTGTTGTTCAACAGCATCAAGACTGACGGAGTGTGTTTGAGACAACCTCACAAGTGTCACAGGTGACACATTTGGTGTTTTTTTGCTGGTTTGTCGGTAGCAGCTCCTGAAACACAAGACTGCCACACATCTGTTCGACCAACGCCAGTTGATCTAAACGCCAGTAGATCTGGAACACCGGTGTTCTGACAAACCATCCTACTTTGGCAAAACGTCCTACCGTAAGTAGTTTATGCACATTTCTGCTGTCACACAGTAATTCCAGCACGAATTTAAGTAGGTATGACGGTTTGCCACTTAACTTTGCCCATCAGAGTATGCTTGTAGCTCACATTCATACAGCCAGAATGGTTTGCCACTTCATTTTAGCCGTTAAAGTATGCTTGTAGGTAACATTCACAAAGGGAGCACGGTTTGGCACGTAATTTTACCCGTCAGTATGTGTATAGCTGTTATTAACAAAGGTAGGATGATTTGCCACTGAATTCTAGCTGTTAAATTATGCTTCTAGCTCATATTCACAAAGGTAGTGTGGTGGCGCGAATGAGGGATAACCGGGCAGGGTAACTAAGATGTTGACAACGCCACCTGGGGGAGGGAGTTACACCCCAGGAAAGATTTCTCTAGCCAATGTAAGTATTACACTGGCTACCAAAGCCCACAGACTCGTTATTAACGGCAGAGGTGAGACAGATGAATTTTCCAAATCAACGTTTATCAAGAACTACTAAAAACATAGAATTATAAAATCAAAAAGGCACCTAAGGTAGCAGGGTTGAGACGGCAAAATGGTTAAATAAAACACTTTATTAACAACCGATGATTAAAACGACCAGACTCCCTACCACGATGCTACCCTAAAAACAATCACAACATGATAAAATAACTACACAAACTAGTGGAGACCGGCCACTTGAGGAGGCAACGTACAGGGAGGAGTGCCCAAGGGTGCCACCAATTACTCACCCGTGTGATTTCACTGCAGACCTCACTCACACTAACACACTAACTCTAAATGGTGCAATCTACCTATGCCCGGTGTGTACACGCGCATGCATCGGGGAGGGGATTACACCTCACGTGCCTAGCCCCTCAACAAGCGGCCGCACCTCCACTAAAGCAATAAAACAAAGCATAAAACGTTAAACGAATTAGTAAAAGATCTACATAAAACAAATACACCCCAAATTACTGTTCGTTATAAAAGCATTGCATAACAAACAAAACAGCATGACAAGTGAGAGACTGAGATTATCGAAAAGCACCACTGAACGACACAGGAGATCTTTTCTGCCTGTGGCTCCCTGTACAACGCATCCACTTAACACACTGGTTACTGCAACAGCTACACGTTTCTTTTCCAGCTATTTATTTGTGTGTGTGTGTGTGTGTGTGTGTGTGTGTGTGTGTGTGTGTGTGTGTGTGTGTTAATGGAGCCCGACAGAAACAGAAATGTTTCTGCTGTGTGGGATCATTTTGATCTTTTAACTGCAAATAAGGTAATAGTTTCTGTCTTTGTTTCAGTGTAATCTATCAGAATAGGAAAAAAAACAGCAATGTGACTTGAAGCGTAAATTATTTATTTCATTTTATGCAGGTTAAATGTCGCATCTGTTCTGCGGAGCTTTCTTACACAAACAAAAGCACCTCCTCAGTCTTTAGGCATTACAGAGCCAAACATGACAATGAGGAGACAAACACACCAAGAATGAACGCTGGTAGGCCTATACAGACACTGAACATCTTTATCATCATTTTTTTAAAAATTAATGTGTTTTATTATTTTTATCTAGGAGGACTGCTCTGGACCAGGCAGTCCTGAATTTTATTATAAAGGACTGCCAACCCCTTAGTATTGTGGAGAGAGAGTGTAACGTACTGAGGGAATAGGAAGACCTCTTATCAGAACCTTATCCACTGGCTTTACAGCTTTTGTGTACCCCAGCTTCATCTGTTCCTGTGAGCTTTTCAAAGCTGGGGAAATGGTGTAAAAAAAAAAAAAATTAAAAAAAAATCGCAATAGACTGAATGCAAAAACATTGGATAAACCTATTTTTCTGAATAGAAATTTATAATAAACTCTGAGTCAAATGGGTAATATTACATTCACAATACTTTCATTTTAATTTTCACTTAATGTCATTCATAATATATTTTAAAGATGTCTACAATATTTGTAATATAGAAGATATAAAATGATTCCATGGAAAGTACAATACCTTACAGTGTATATAAGTATGACCAGGTCATTGAATCAGTTTCTGTTGTGAGTCTCAAGTAAGTTGCCTGCAATGATATTTAAGGTCCAGCAGGTGTCAGTATGGAGCAAAGCTGTCGACACAGTGTTGATACAGTTTGGGGAATGTGCTGAAACGCTTCACGAGGCCTCATCTACCCATCACTAAAACTGAGTAGCTTTCCTTGAGAGATCTGCAGCTTAACTGCCTAATGCTCTCAGCCACCTTGGATGGACAAGACTGCCAAATGACTCCTCCTGGCAGTGAAGCGCAGCTGTTTCTTATAAGCCTGCTAATTGTCAACTGGGAAGGTGTGGATGTTAGTGGTGCGTTTGTGGACATGTAAAATCCTACCCCAGAATCTACTTCAGTAGGATGGTTCGCCACTTAAATGTAGCTATGAAAGTATGCTTCTAGCTCAGATTAACAAAAGTAGGACGATTTGCCACTGAACTTCGTGTTGTGCGCATGCGCAGAAACAACGGGTAGGATGGTTTGCCAGGTAGGATGGATTCCCAGAACACCGGTGAAACAATTTGATTTTGATTTGACCGATAGTTGTTGAATAACAAATGTTGTGAAGCTATGTAATATGTATATAGAAGTTGAAGTGTTTTAGTTAAATCCTTATTGGTTAAATATACTGTTTGTTTATTTATAAATTGTGTACACAAGAATAACTTAATGTATTTAGCTTAACTGGCTGACATTTTTGTGTTATTCTTGTGATTTCTTATTGGCCTTGTTTATTTAATGCAGGCCAGGTGAACCTTTTTGGGTTTGGAAAAGGATGGCGAGCCAATGAACGGCTAGGACCCATTCTGCACTGAAGCTTCCACTGGTTGGGTAGGAAGCTATCAAAGACGACGCTCTGTCCCCATTTTCCAAATACACTGATTTCCACAATCATGCACACCATTCCCCCCGTTTATGGACAACAGTGCTTGGACATCTCTCATGGACATTCAGATAAAACTCACGGACTTCAGTGTGGATCAGTGTTTTTTATGTTAACATGTGTATTTATGGGGAACTTTTTTTGAGAATCTATATTGCTTGGTATTAGCCAGAAGAATTTGCTTAGTTGTCTTTGTGCACCCTCACTGGGTTTTCCGATTAATTGAATAGCTGCAGCAGGAGTGATTATTTAAGTTTTCTTTTCTTTTCTTGTTATTTTCCTTTGCTTTCAGTTAAATACATGGTACCTGCAAAAGCATTTTGTGTTGTGTGTAGCATTCCTAAATCTTCTGATCAATAATAACCATAATATTTCACTCAATACCTAGCCTGTATTAATTCATTAGCGCTTCATCAGTGTTACATACAGCACAAGCGCCAAGCCGCACATGTGTATTTGTTTGGGAAGCAGCCAGCCGCCGTGCCGCCCGGGTAATGGAGGAAATGAGTGCGCCAAGAGCGTGACCGAAGGTTACCGAAGAGAAAACAGATGATGGTTCCAACGCCGGAGAGATTGTCGAGTGGAAGAGCCACAGAAGTTCCGTAGTGTGAAGGTATTTCTGCTATTTCAAGTCTGACAAAAAACAGAGCAGCTGCACTGTAAATGTGCCGAACGCAAGTCTGGAAATACAATAAAGCGGTGCAGCTCAGTCTCTGACTGGAAGCGCTAATTCGTCATTCGGCTTTTGTCAGACTAAAGTAACTGTTAAAACTGTTTGAAAAGCTCAGCTATACAACAAGGAGAGATTGAGAATTTCCTTTTAGTTCTCAGTTTATTTGATATTGACAAAAGTTAGTCAGTTTTGTCTGTTCTTCTGTAAACAAACTAAGATTTATTTTTAGAATTAATATTTTGTTTCTAAGTGGAATTGACAGTTTAGTCTGTTTCGTTTGTTCTGTTTTGAAACTTAAACGCTTTAGCGGCTGCCTTTTGTGTAGTTTGCAATATTTGCCTTTATTTATCTGAAAAAGTCTCATGTTCCTTAAGTACATCTACCCTGTTGAACTTATTATGAGAAATAAATATTTAAATAAAAACAAGCTGCTGATTATTTCACATTTTACTTGTGAGCAACGGCACATTTAAGTCTTACAAATGTGGATGGTTTCTCCCCAAATCTGGATCCCCTGAAACGCTGAGTGGGAGGATGGAGGCAGAGGACTAGTGAGTGTGAGAACCGCTATCAGGGATTAAACAACAAACATCAGCAACATGGTTACAATCCTGTGATTACTTACAAAGACCAACGAAATAATTGTGGACTTTAGGAAGACCAGGAAAACCCTTGACCCCTGTTTTAATCCAGGGGGTCGATGTGGACGTTGTGGAGGACTACAAATACCTCAGAGTATATCCAGACAATAAACTGGACTGGGTTAAAAACACTACTCCACTCTACAGGAAGAGCCAGGGTCTCTGAGGTCCCTCGACATCTGTGGGACAATGCTCAGGATTTTCTGAGTCTGTTGTGGCCAGTGCTGTCCTCTCTGCTGTTGCATGCTGGAGCAGCAGGTTGACAGACTCAATAAACTGATCCCCAAGGTCAGTAATGGGAGGTGTCCAAATTCATAGGCTGCATCCTCCTGAGGCTGCATTTGTAGGCTGATTACGTCACAGCGACGTGACAAAGGCTGTCCAACTCCTCCGAATGCAGCCGACAAATGCGTCCTTCTTTTCCCCAGATTTGAAGGATGGGTCGGGTGTGTCCTTCGTGGCCCACAATATCCCAGAATTCATAGCGCGGCCCAGCCAAACTCCAGTTTCCAACAATGGCGGCCGCTGCTAAGTTTTAATATTACTCTTATTAATCTTTCTGGGTCACAAAATAAAGACCTCACATATTTGCAAAAGCGCTCCGACGTTTTCGGAGACATCTGTTACCCACCAGCTCGATAGCTAGCCGGGGCGATAACAGCCCACTCTCCGCACATCGTTTTCGAACCCCCCGCGGTCTATCACTACTCAGGTTAAATGTGATATATAAGTCAATGTTAGTGTTTGGCTTTTTTTCGGTGTTTTATTTGTTCCTGAGTAAATCGGTTTGGCTGAGATTAAAGTTATAATTTTCACACAGCTGAATAAACGTCAAACAGAAAACTGATTAAACAGAAGTGTGAGACGGTCGAGAGTTTACTCCAGTGTCCTGTTATATTTTAGACAGCAAGGAGCAGACGGCCGAGTTTATTAAACTCCACCGAGACAGCGGTGACGCAGATCTGAAGGCTAGACCGTCCCATTTCACAGCCGCTCACTACCAGCCTTCTTGGTCTTTGGAGGACCCGGGCTATGTAGACTGCGAAGGCCAGGTCCTCGGGAGGATGCAGCCTATGAATTTGGACACCCCTGTTGTGGTGGGGATGGAGCTAGACTCTCTTAGGGTGGTGTCTGAGAGGTGAATGTTGTCCAAAATAAAGACAATGCTGGATAATTCCTCCCACCCACTCCATGATATGCTGGCCACTCACAGGAGCACGCTCAGTGGGAGATTACCCATAATGCACCACTGAACGACACAGGAAATCATTCCTGCCTGTGGCCATCTCCCTGTACAACTCCTCCATTTAACACACTGTAAACACTGCAATAGTTACGCCCTTTTTACACACGGTTTCTACTCTGTAATATTCCTGTCAACATTCTTGATATTTATTCATAATCACCTCTGTCAATCCTTGATATTTATCATTGAGTTATTTGTATATATTGTGCTATTTCTTAAATTTCATACATCTGTAACATATTGTATTGTTAAATAGTCTGTTTCTGTTACTGTTATTTATACTGGAACAACTGTAACCCACATAATTTTCTTAGGGATTTATAAAGTATGCTGATTCTGATTAGTGGATACCTCAGGCAGTAGAACCCCAAATTGAAAAGAAGCAGGAACATGAAAAAAGCCCCCTGCATGTCATTTGACACCAGATATGGAAAAAGCCTGACAATAGCAGGAAATGGCCTGACTGAAAGACGGGACAGGGGCGCTAGGAAAGACTCTGTGTGTCCTAATTAGGTCAGAAATTTGTGTTGGTGTGTGGGATTGTAGCCTGACGTATATAAAGTTAACTGCACTCAACAAAATGAAATTGGGCTGTTGTTACATTTACAAAATTCAAACTTGTAATGTGAACAAAATAATTTCATGTTTCTGTGGTGAACGAAATTAAATCATGTAGGATCTGCATGAAACTAAACAACTTAATTTATTCTTGTTCAGATGACATGATGCAATCTAGTAAGAGTGGTTAGCTGCCTGGACTCTCAAAATTCACAAGATCACACAAGAGTTCAAACCACAGGAAAATCACTGGGGTTAGAAGAGACGGACAACCACACACACACTACGTATATGCCTTCGCTATTTATTGTGGTTTAACCTGTAAAGGACAAAAACGTACAGAAAATTCTATATCACGCCTTGTAATCATAGCTTCCCTATTTTTTTGAAGTCCAGATCGACAGCCCGCAGTTGTTAGCACTGTTGCCTCGCAGCAAGAAGGGCTTGGGTTCAAATCTGCAATTTAGCCAAGTTTGCAGTTGGTTCTCTCTGAGTATCGACCCCTGTACTGGTTCATTAAGCAAGAATAGCAGTAATTGGCTTCATTAACAAAGCAGCTGTTCAAACAACAAGATTTCATTGTGTTTCCTGAAGTTTTAACTTGTGTAGAATGAATTAAAACAAATTTCACTCTACATATTTAAATTAATCACTTCAAGTCAATGTAAGTAATCTACGTTGCTCCAACGTAATCTGATTACATTAAACCATCAAATGCCAAATGAGTTGGTTTGACATGGTTAAAAATGGGTTATTGTACTTGGTTGAATTACGTGGAAAAAGGTGCCGTGATTAAATTGTGTTCATCCAACAACAGATTTTTTTGAATGTGTAATTATCTCACACTGTGTTTCAGGCCATTTTACAGAGAAAAGAAAGTAATGTAATGAGTAGTGTAACAAATTACTTTGTCTCACAAGCAGTGTTGGTCAAGTTACTTGAAAAAAGTAATCAGTAACTAATTACTGATTACTTCCCCCAAAAAAGTAATCCCGTTACTTTACTGAATACGTTTTTTCAAAAGTAATTAGTTACTTAGTTACTTTTTAAAAACACGATTTACAGCCTGAAGAGGTGATAAAGTGATAGATCTTTCAGCCAATTCTACTTTTTCTACATAATCCATCATACAAAATGTAATCAAATGGAAAAGTCTCTTTTTAAAACTTTTATTAGTTTTAATCTTAACTTTATGCATCAAGCAAACATTAAATTATATTCAACATTTAAACCTATTTTCTGCACATTCCAGCACATAAAATAATTTTTTGTGTGTTTACACTCAGTCTTTCAAATATATGTAAGTAAAACACAGCAGAAAATAAATAAAATCAAAGACTCAGTGATCTTGTTTCTCTATTTTCACCTGTATAGCAGGAGTGGGGCAGGCGGAGGTTTACCCTGGTGCAGGTGTGTCGTAGCAGTCAGTGTAAGGGATCTGGGAGTTTCACATTCCCATGGCAGCGTATTTGGTGCTTGTGCGGAAGTTTAGGGGAAACATGTGATGTGTGTTACAGGAGTCCCGCTGGTCTGAACATCTTACAGTAAATGACACAGGGCACTCCTCACAGTGTGCAGGAAATCTCAGAGCCAGCTTCAAAGACCAGTTAAAAGTTAAACTACTTTATACTGAATTTATTAGGACTGCAGAGTAACAGCCAGTCGCACCTAAACCAATTCAAACCTCATGTTTAAGGTTTGCAGAACACTGCTGCGCGTTGATTTTTGATTCTCTTCTATTCTGTACATTACGGTATGGGGTGAGCGATCCAATTAAGAACGTTTTTTTTTTGATTCACAATAAATGATAAAATAAAAGTCTTAAAGGTGACACAACATTTTCAGTAGATTTCACTCAGACTGACTCTGTGTCAAAGTCAGGATAATTTTTTTTACGTTGTAACGTTGGACCCAAGAAACATAAGCTGGAGCGAATATTACGACAGCAGAACTTTTATTTAATACTGTGGTTTTTACTGGGACACAGACACTCCCGCTCTCTCTCTGCTGTCACGTCCGCTTCCCTCCTCCGACTGTCACTGCCAACATATAAAGAGACACAATCACTGTCAGATCCCAGCACACCTGTTCACCCCGCCCCTACGCCGCCCCAGGAGCTCACTGCGTCACCCCTCCTCTGCAGCTGGCCAGAGACCACACCCACGCCACATACGTGTTTCTGCATGACTAACACGTGCCGTAATGTCAACAATAGAGGAGCAACAAAACTGTAGTTGGTTCTACCTCGGCTTAATCCCGACTCCCAGCCTGAATGATTGTTTCAGTAATGATACTTCTGACAGGAAGGACATGAACATAACCAGCAGAGACATCATGGACATGAAAACCATCTATGAGCTGGTTCTAGACAGGCATACATGAGGGGGCAGACAGAAATGTAAAGGGGGCACGTGGTGGCAACGGAGGCAGGAAAGGGGTGGCAGTGGTGTGGTGCTCTGGATAACTGTTTTTGTCATGTAATTGGATTGCACTTTGTCAGGCCTCTACAATAAGACCTGACTAACCTGGGTGTCCCACCTGAAGGATAAGCTTCTGCTGATCTAGCTCTTAGGGTCACTGAGCCACACAAACCCCCCTGACCACGTCAACGTTGCAATTCCTCAGGGGGAACACTGAAAAATAAAACAACAAAAAATAAAATATTCCTCATCAGGTTATTACAACTAAAAACATGACATTTACCTAAATTGGATGGCCTATATCGAATATATTCAAACCCAACAATAATACTTCTCACTACTGCCAATATTAACAAAACTCAAAAGGGTAGGCCGAGTCACCAAGACAATTCACCAAGTCTTGCAAAATAAAACTGAAAAATAGAAATAAAGAATAAAAAAAAAATTCTCCATCCAGATCTTTACAACACAAAATCTATCTTAATTGGACAGCCTAATTCTCAAATAAATTTCCAAAACAAAGTAAGAATAAAATAAGACCTTTCAATATAGCCAATATTTACAAAACTAAAAAGGGTTGGTACAGTAATTAAAAACTATTCACCATGTGTTTTCCTACATTTCTCACTTTAGTTTGTAGAAACAACAGATTTAGAACAGAACATCTTAACTTTCTTCCTCTCTTTTTCTGTTTTAAGCTTGTTTGTTTTACAATGAACTGAACTGTTTGCAGCTTGTAACGTCAGGTTGTGTTTAGTGGTTGAGAGGAGGCGGCAAAACACTTAGCAGGCTAGTCAAAAGAATACACACTCACACCGGCAGTGGGAATTCCACAGTGTGTTCTTTAATACACCTTCTCTTCGTCAACCATATAAGCCCGGTTGAACGGCTGCAGCTTAACAAACATAGTGCAGAGTGTTCGTACAACACATAACGTTGCAAACAAAGGTGTCTGGAGAGGTAAAACATAAAATCCGTCCCTCCTCGTGCACTAGCGTGCAAGCACATGTCCACACAATCACAGAGAGGGCAGAGGCGCATACTGATGACAACATTAACCCTCGACTTGGGTTGTCTTAAAGAGATACCACACCATTGTGACTGTTACAACTGACAACAAGCAAACTGAGAACTGAATGCATTAAAGATGGAAATACTCAGAAATGAAAAGCAATCTGCACGCAGCACAGGACAGACTCCAAATAAAGTCGCACGATGTGTTACAAACTGAAACTGCCCTCTTTGATATTTCAGACAGTCACAATGAAAACAGTTCAAAGTGAAATCTCCCACAGACACAGTTCACACGACATGTTTGTAAAAGCAACGTAAGACGAATGAGTCACACCTGGATCCTGTGTGCATGCCGCGCCTCTACAACATATACGACACCAATCCCAGCCAGCACCTCAGCACAGTACCTGCATGTGTTGTTCAGGTCCACAGCTGTACTCGAGTACTCTCCTCTCACCACAGTGTGTCTGTCACACACATCTGGGAGCATTTTAAACTCTATCAGTCTGCTTGTTCTCATCTGAAATACATCTATGTCCACTGTGAACGACCATCTTTGAACAGAGGGCGGGGCTTACCACACCAACTGTCTGTCATCTATAACGCAGTTGTGAGATCTGGCTCCACCCTATCACATGATAGGGCGGGGCCAGGTTTCACAATGAGCTCACCCGAAACCCTGGCTGATTGTGACCTACAACCGTCTTCACACCTTGGCTCGTGTGATCAGGTAGAGGATCATCAGCGGGTGCATTGTCCCTCTCAGGTTTAAATCTGGGACTCTCCACCATTTGACCCCAGAACTGAAGAATTTTGTTGGAGGTGAAACGTTGTCTTTTCTTTTTCTTTTCTTTCCAAGCTCCTTAGACTTTTCATCTGAAATACACCTCAGTGGAGTAAGAGTTTAAAAACGCAGTCTTAGCCCCACATTAATGTTACCTTTGTGTTGTAGAGCTTCCTCTGATTGTGTGTCTTCTAAACTTTTCCTGCATGAGTCGAGCCAGATACAACAGTGCAGAGGAAAGCACAGCAGGTCTGAGGATAAACACAGACTAATGGAACCGTCGCTTCAGGAACAAGTGATAAATGTATTCATCTAAAACTACAATGATAGTGAAAAGAGGCTGGAAAAGAAGTGAATACTACGAGCATAACTCGGGGTATTGTGCACATATACTTCCTCGTAAATAATGATGTCCTTCTTTGTTGCCATGGTGACATAACTGATGATTATTCTTCTGAAACCATCAATAGCCAAACATAACATGTGCTCCCACTTTGATCTAAAGCTTGTGACCCATGAACTCTTCACTGAGGTTCATATTTCAGGCATCCTACATAACTATGAAGAAAAATACATGTGTGAGATTCTCAACACCAAACTCAGCTAACATTAAAAAATAGTGTTTTATTTTTCCTCAACCAAGAGACGATCTGAAAGTGAAAAAGCAGAACATCAGTCACAGGTTGGATGGAGAAGTGTTTGCTCTGTGACAGGTTAGCAGTCTGTCACCCAGCAAACACTGTGCACTAGTGACTCTGTTACATCTGTGAGCTGCATCTGTTTGAGCTCCATTCAAATAATGTGAATAAATGAGAATACTATGATCATGTTTTAGTCACAAACATATCAAAGTTTAAAATAAGAAAATTAACCATTTTAAGAAAAATATGAGCTCATTGTGAATTTGATGCAAACACAACATCCCAACAGGACAGCTCAACAAAGTAAGTGGTGCTAAAAACAAACAGCTGACAGGAACATGCAGCAGCTAACCAGGTTAACTGTCAGCTGGTCAGTCACATGATCGAGTACAAAGAAGAATCTAAGAGTTTCTCTGTTCACCAATCAGCAGAAACGAGCATCTATAACGTGATTAATGTTCCTCACTGTGAATATCTCGTCATCTACAGAAGATGATCTCATCAAATGATTCAGAGAATCTGGAGAAATTTATTTGGACGTCTGTGATCTTCAGACAGCATTAAAATCAGAGCATGAGCTCAGGAGCACATCCAGAAATCACCATCTTATCATATTCATATTCCCCTACAGACGTATGATTTATTTGTTTATGTCTGATTTCAAATCTTCAAAACAAGTCAAAACACATCAAAGGAAAGCAGCTTGGTTTCTGTTTGTTTTCAGAGAAACTGTTTCAGATTTACAAACGATCATCAGGAAATAATCATTTCACAAATCTTGTTTTCTAAATGAGCTAAAAACTGCTCAAATGCATGACAGACCAAGGTGACAGCGATCATCTCTGCTATGGGTTGAACGTACATAAGGAAGAAACCATACCACTGCATTGTGTATTATTACCTTTGTTTACTGTTGAAACATGAGAATTTCACCACATTTGGGCTCTAACGAGACGATCTTCTTATATTCATGAAACATCTGTGGGAATAAAATATCTGGGAAGCAAAAAATGATGGATGAAGATTAAACGTCCTGCTTTGATGTTTAAAGTGTCACTAACAGGTCTGCTAACATCAGGCTGTGATCTGCACATCTGATCATTTTGAGGAAGGTTTTTAGAACCTGCAGTGAAGAGCGAGGACAACGATGGTGGATGATTCATTTATATGAACAATCTCTCCTTTAACAAGTGAATTACAGCTACAGAGGTTTAACAGTGTGTGGCTCCCTCTAGTGGATGTTGTGGAGTATTCTGTTGTCTTTGCTCCAAAGGTTTTTGTACAGAGTTTTGCTGTTTCCTGTCACTGTGGGCTGCAGAGCACAGTAGTACACAGCAGAGTCAGACACTGCAGCAGAGGAGATCTGAAGAGTCATCAGTGTTTTATCTTCACTCACATTAACAGACAGTCCAGAGATTTCTTTTTTCATCACTTCTCCGGATGGTAAATGAGAGATCAGGAACTCTGGTGGTTTTCCTGGATATTGTCGATACCAGAAGAAATAATCATCATAAACTGCAGCTTTGGAGTATCTATAGGACAGAGTAGCAGTGCTGTCTTCTACACTGAACACTTCTTTGTTGGTTGGAGTGAGATCTTCACAGCTGACACCTAAAGGAACAGAAACATGTTTTATTCTTTTATAAATCATCACAATTCAAATGTGTTTCTTTAAACACACAGATTGTAACGTACCTGTTAGAATGGTGAGAATCAGTAAAGAAAGTGCAAAATAGTCCAAAGACAACATGTTGAATGAAGGTAAAGTTTATGGTTTGTGTTGAACTCTGTTGAATGTGGAGGTTTCTCTCTCTTCTAGTTCAGTAACAGCTCAGCTCCTCCCTGAATCTCTCCTCCTCCTCTCTGATCTGGATTTGAACTTCTCTCACTTCCTCCTGCTTTACACACTAGTAGCAGCATCTTCACTTTCAGGTGGGAGGAGCTCTAATATTTTTTTGTAACTTCATCTCAGCCAATCAAATACTTTTCTGATTCCACAGCAGCTTAGTATGATAAACAGAGAGTGGTACTCGTGACCATTGATCAGTGGTTGTTGATCAATGGTTGTGACGATTTGCATATTAATGGTCATAAACTGACCTCACAGCCCAGTGTTCATTCAGTGCTGCTGGTTTCAGTCATTGTGCAAATGTCCTGTTTCTAAGGTTGGAAACCTGCAGTCAGCTAAGACTGAAGACGTCACCTGATGATGATGAAACGTTTCTCCCACTGAAAACATCCAGATGAACAGAATCAACTTTTTGGGATTTGCTGGATGACTGAGCGTGCATGTTGGTGTTCCAGGATATTGTTAATATCAGAAGATCATTTATACTCATTGAAGCTTTTTTTCTGAGGTATTCATAAACTTGTTCACATTGCCCCTTCATGTGGCAGCCCTGATATCACACCATCATCTTCACACAGGAAATATTCATATTAATTTCTCTCCACTACGATTAATATATGATTTAAATCCCTGGAGCAACCTCTCAGTGTCATGATTACAGGAATGCATCGACTCTAACGCAGCCCACATGAGGCTAAAGCTTTACATGCTTTTATTTTGAGAAGGTTCAAAGACAGGGGGGCAGGTAAGTAGGTTTCCTGCAGAGGGACAGAGCAGGGAGACACCACAGAACTGCCCGAGAGAACGACTGCTGAGTATCAGTGCAGTCAGAATTGCTTATATAGTATTTATTAGAGTCCTTTCTTGTGTTTCACTTTTAGAGTTTCTGTGTCAGGGAGGTAAGTGAAGGCTTCAGAAGGCTGAGTGGGTGGAGAGTGGATGGGCAGGTGAGTTTTCCAGCTCTGTTACAAGTCAGTCCTTTCCAAACAGCAGACAATGAGAGAATCCTTCAGGTTTCAGGTAACTCAAGTCCACAGAGCTATGAGCAGACACAAGAGAACATGGTGAGGTAACAGAAGCTACAAGCACAAACTGATAAGTCATAAATTAAAGCTGAATTACCACCAGAATGAAGACAACAATCTGACAAAGAGTGGATGTTTCAGCTGGACCTTTCATTCCCCAAAACACGAGGAGTTAATGAGATCTGGTTAGGAGGTTAGCAACACTACAAGCACCAACCAGCTTGCAGCCAAAGCTCTGCACAGCCCCATCAGCAATGAGTCCCCAGCCTCACTCAGACTGCTGCCAAAGCTCTGCTGGAGGTGGGAGTTGAAGATCACCTGAACCACTTTGATACGCCAGGCCTGTCCAGCATTCTCCCCCACCACCTGACTCAACTCACCCCCAGATGGTGATCAGATGACAGCTCAGCTCCTCTCTTCACCAGAGTGTCCAGAACACACTGCTGCAGACCTGATGATGCAATTACAGAGTCAAGCATAACCTATACTGTGGTTAGCACACAAGTCCAGTAAAACAGAAACCACCATTGTGTCACTCGGACACATAAAGTCCTCAGAAGCACAATAGAGTTACCAGATGATGCAGCGTCCAGGATCCTGCTCAGAGACCTCAAGAAGGCCAGGCCCTCTGAAATGTTGTTCAGAGCAGAAGCACAGAGGAGAGTCTGGACCTGCCAGAGGGGGAACATCACAAAGTACCAGAGCAGGACAATGATGAAGGAGAGCATCATCATCTGATGTGATGAGTTCAAAGAGAATAAATGGAACAAGCATGAGATGGTCTTCCTGGTTGGACTTTTAGCTTCATGTGAGAGATTTTACCTTAAAGAGATAAACCTCTGTTACTCTGTTTATTTTGCTTCTGCTGCATTTCTGCATGTCCTCATCCACTAAATATAAAATAGTGTAAATGAGCAGCTTTTGATGTTTGACAGTTTTTATTGTGTCTGAACGTTCCTGCAGTTGGTTTGTGGTTGATGTGGATTTGCTGCTCATGTGAATCCTCCCACAGTGTTTCATTAGCAGCTGTAACCACAGTGACTCTGATAAAACAGGAATTAGCAGAATCCATCTGATATGAAGCTGTGCTTTGAATACCACTTCCCTCCTCTTTGAAGAGTAGTCAGATATCTGTGTTCAGGTTTTTGTACAGCCTCTTCTACACTTTGTATCACTGTGTTTCTAGAGCACAGTAGTAGAGAGCTGTGTCTGCCAGGGTTAGGGCTGCTATGGTCAGATTAGTTGATCGATCTGATGTTTCTGATTTATATCGATTATCAGGAATATACTGAGTTGTGGATCCTCTTGCTTCTTTCCAGAGTATAAACTGAGGAGCTTGAAGGTCAGAATGATGTCTGTACCAATAAAGCCAAGGATCACTAACACTTGTCTCATAGCTACATGTGAGTGTGACAGATTCTCCTTCTGTTTCAGTGACTTCAGGTTGTTGAGGAGTGATTGAGTCTCCAGCTGTTAGTCCTGGAAAAAGAAAGAAGAAAAGTAGTGAAATGCAGTCTGTATATCTGCTTAATGCAGCAGCTTCAACTAAACTTTAATCCCTGTTCTTAAACTCACCTATAATGTGAGATAGAAGCAAAAAGAGGTGCAGCAACATGTCTTTGGAGTTATTAAAGCCAGACAGACAGCACATGAACAATGTTCTTCCACTGCAGCACAATGACCAACAAATAATGTCATTGGATGAGCTCAACTTCAGTGGGCGGGGCCAGTGTAATAGCTGAGCCAATCAAACAGTTTTGTGCTTCCACAGCAGCTCTGTCTCTGTCTCTGATCTTTACTGCTTCATTTCTCTGTTGTCTTTGTCATCAGTCCAATGACACAAGAATCAGAGGTTTAACAGTGTGTGGCTCCCTCTAGTGGATGCTGTGGAGTATTCTGTTGTCTTTGCTCCAAAGGTTTTTGTACAGAGTTTTGCTGTTTCCTGTCACTGTGGGCTGCAGAGCACAGTAGTACACAGCAGAGTCTGTCACTGCAGCAGAGGAGATCTCCAGATCTGCACGTTTCTCTGTTTTGTCAATGTGAGCTGAGAATCCCGACACAGCTCGATGAACTGATCCTCCCTCTGTGATGGAAAGCAGGAACTCTGGTCTGGATCTCTGGTATTGTCGGTACCACTGGATATTGTAGATAGAACCATCATATGTACAGGTCAGGTTGATGTTTCCTCGCTCTGCAACAGCTTCTTCAGCACGTTCCTGCTTTATGCTGTTCATGGAGCCCAAAGCTGCAAATGAATGATTCATGTCAGTCAGTCTTTTTCTTCCTTTGTGAGCATAATGAGATGAAGAACTCTGCTAATAATAACTCTGATCAAATCTTGTCACAATGAGACTTTTCTGTGTTCTAACACTCACCTATGCAGTGAGAGAAAAGTACAAACAGGTAAAGGAACATGTTTCAGGTGCTGAAGTCACACAGCAGATGAACAAAGTTCAGCAGAATGAAAAGACTAAGCAGCCTCTCTGCTGCACAGCCTTCTCCTCAACATCAGGCTGTAGTTCTGCAGGAAGAGACCATCTCATTGGCTGAGTTCAGCATCAGTGGGTGGAGCCAGACAGAAACCTGTTTAGAGTCTTTATGAACAGCGAAACATCTGCTGGTTGTTTTTACAGCTGTCCTTGTTGCATGTGTGTTTCTTTCAGACTGAAACGTTTTGGGAGGAGAGTATTTGAACAACTAATAAAAATAATAATTCACTGAGATTTAGAGATAAATCTGTTCCTACACTGTTATTAACACTGGGAGCACTGAACGTATCCTATTATGTTTTGGACATGGCTGTGATAGCTGAAGGTGCCATGAGAGAGTGTGTGGTAGATGAGAGAGTTTCCTCCACTTGTGTTCGTTTATGAGGAAGATGTGACCAGAACACAGTGACTGTTAAAGCAGGCGTTAGAAAAACGTACTAGATATGATACAACGTCTTTGTTTAACACATGAAATATTGTGAGAAGTCAGAATTGTGTGTCGTGGCTCTTATCACATGTAACCGAAAGCACAGCAAGTTCCCAGGAGATACAACTCCTGAGAAAGTCCTCCTACACATCTGTCCCAGGGTGATATGCAACATGCTACACAAATCCTCTTTGTCTGTAGAAAAGAAGCTCGCTGAGACGTCCCCAGAGAGCGCTCGCACAAAGTTATGGTTGCTGCTGCTGCTCACTTGAAGTCACTAAAAGCTTTAAAGTCACATCTCTTGTGTTTCTCCATTTCTTGAAGAGTTGTTCCAACAGCTTGGTACCTCGAGCCGGACTCCACATCTGTCCTACTCATTCCAACAATGTCTGGAAGGTGAGGTCAGCAGCAAGGGAGGAGTCGGAGAGTGATGAGATCTGTAACTACATATACACTGGAGAACCAGAGGTGTGGAGAGCGATGGCCTGAATCCTACAACAGGTCGGAAAAACCTTTTCTGTAAGAGCGTAAGACTCATAAGACGGTCAGGGAGCACAGAGTGTGCACAGAAAATGACACATAATAACAGCACATAATAATAGTTATGATAGGAATCAAAAGAATAATAATAAGTACAAAAGGTCAAAGGTCAGCAGTGTCTCCAGAGAGTCAAAAGGGAAAACTGATGAACTAGCAGTGTTAACAAACGCAGGTGAAGTCATTTCATCAACAGTTTGGTCTTTTCGTCCAGCTTCCATGAGCTGGAGGATGCTCCCCAACCTGACTCCACTCTGTCTGTTCCACAAAGCAGCTTTAGGGAAGGTTGAGGCTAAACAGTAACACATGTAAGGCAGCCCCATTCATGGATTAATCACCAGAGTATGTTAGAGTTATCTGATGAACTGAAAATGTAAAGCTTGCATGTGACTCCCTTTAAGTGTGTAAACGATGTGAAGTTCAGATGAATTGTAGCCGATGATGCTGAGATCCATTCACTGATTTCCACCTTCACACCAACTGTGTAGTGCAGAATAAAGACAGCAGAATCAGTGTACTGTCAGTGTAGAGGATGCAAATCAGCCCAGAAACATCTGCTTACGTCCATCCATCCATTCTCTTCCACTGATCCGATTTAGGGGGGCGGAGCCATCCCAGCTACTGTAGGACGAGAGGCGGGGCACAGCCTGGACAGGTCACTGGTCTATGGCAGGGTAACACAGAGAGACACACAACCATTCACACTTATGGGCAATTTAGAATCACCAGCTAACCTAACCCCACTAAGCGCACGTCTTTGGACTGTGGGAGGAAGCTGGAGCACACGGACAGAATCCTCGCAAACACCTGCTCACATCTGGTTGAATTCACATTACAAAGAGCATTGAAGCTCAGATCAGCTGATCACAGCCTGTACTTGAATCAAATCTACTGGAGCTCTCAGCAGAAATGATTGTGAGTTTGATTCTTTTCCCCACACTGAGCCACTACAGCTGATTTTAGGGTTCCCACCTGCTGAATCCACTTTAACCTGTTCTCTGCTCATGTTCCTGTGAGAGGCACAGTCACTCTCTAATGGAGCCAACAGAAAACAGAAATGTCTTCATTTTCCCTCTTTTTCTCTGCTCATGTTCGACTTCACTGATTCAGTCTAATGAAGTGATTCTAATATAATTCAGATTTACACTGAAATAAAGTTTGTGTTCCTGTGTGCTGATATCATTCATTTACATTAATGTAGCACAAGGTTCAGTTAACTCTGCATTTTTTCCCTTTGGAGTAAAGAAGTTGATGGAAAAAGTCCTGGATGTCTGTACTTTACCTACAACCACCTCTGTGGGATCAGTGATCAATCATTTATCATGTTGTTATTGATCAGTGACAGGTTGATTTCTGTTGGAGAGAAAGATGAAGATTTGAGTAAAGATGAGACTGAAATGGTTTAACAGTGTGTGGCTCCCTCTAGTGGATGTTGTGGAGTATTCTGTTGTCTTTGCTCCAAAGGTTTTTGTACAGAGTTTTGCTGTTTCCTGTCACTGTGGGCTGCAGAGCACAGTAGTACACAGCAGAGTCAGACAGCTGAAGCTTCTGGATCTTCAGAGGAACTGATCTGATGCTGGAATCCAGTGTGGATGAAAATCTCTCCTTGAACTCGTCTGCTGTGTTTCCATCATCCCTGCTAACGCGGCTCAGGATGAATTTGGGGCTGTTGTTTCCATCCTGTTTGTACCAGAAGAGATTAATATTTGATGAGCTGGTGTTATAGAGACAGCCAAGTGTCACTGTGCCTCCTGCAGCAGCAGTCTCTTCTCCTTTTGCTTGCAGCACGTTGTCTTTTTGTGCTCTGCATTCTGTAAAACACCAACAAACAGTATCAGTGTGCTGTTAAAGAATCACGTCAATGTTGATATCAAAGAAACAGAGTTGTGTTCATACCGAGGCACATAGCAGCCAGCAGCACTGAGATGAACAGAGGCGTCATATCTGCAGTGTAGAGTAACTGTGAGCTACAGCAAGTATAAAGAAGCTGTGATCTCTCTGTTTAGTCTTCATCAACACTAAGTTGGTGGATTAGAAGGAGGAGCCTGATCACAGTGACAGGACTCATTCACAGCCCTGTGTTATTCCCCCTGCTGACAGCTTCACACTCAGCACGTCTTTCTGCTGCTTCCAGTGGATATTTGCTCCTATTGCAGGAAGCAGGTTTAACAGACTGAACTGTGAGTCGAGAAACAAGCACAGGATAAATAAAGAGCAGAGGCTCCGTTTTAATCCAGGAAACCAAAGAATATGAATGTGTGTCAGTGTGGATCATGATGTTCATCTTTAAAATCTGAAGAAGAGAAAACAGTAGAAGAATCTTCTTGTATCTGCCAGAATGTTTCATGACTGAATTTTAACACTGGGAATTTGGAGAGTGTGGAGTCCTGATATCCGGTGTAGTGGTGCAGTGTGGGGAGAAGAATCAGTAGGAAATGAGACGTTGTTGGTCTTTGCAGGTTAAAGTGAAGCTTTGAGACTTAAAGTGACTTCAGACTGAACTTCAACAACGTGTGAAATGGATCTGATACCATCAATGACGGCGCTGCTTTAAATGTCCAATCAGAACACAGAGGAGAAACTGTACCTATGACATCATCGAGAGAAAACACAAAGACGTGATTCTTATAAAAAAAATGAAGGAAAAGTTTAAACCATGCAGGAGAAAATGTGAGAATAACAAAGTAAAAGTTTCAGCTGTAAAACATCATTAATGCACCAACAATGTTGGGAGTTTATTACTAGTTACTGTATTTGACTTCTGATGCTTTTTACAAACATCATCACTAAATAAGGAATAAAATGTCTTCATGTCTGAACGTTCCTGCAGGTGGTTTGTGGTTGATGTGGATTTGCTGCTCATGTGAATCCTCCCACAGTGTTTCATTAGCAGCTGTAACCACAGTGACTCTGATAAAACAGGAATTAGCAGAATCCATCTGATATGAAGCTGTGCTTTGAATACCACTTCCCTCCTCTTTGAAGAGTAGTCAGATATCTGTGTTCAGGTTTTTGTACAGCCTCTTCTACACTTTGTATCACTGTGTTTCTAGAGCACAGTAGTAGAGAGCTGTGTCTGCCAGGGTTAGGGCTGCTATGGTCAGAGTAGTTGATGTAGAAGATGTTTCTGAGTCATATCGATTATTGGGAATATAATCACCACCACTCCATAATCTTTCTCCTTTGAAGAGTATAAACTGAGGAGCCTGAAGGTCAGAATCATGTCTGTACCAGTAAAGGCGTACATACTCTGATGTTGTCTCATAGCTACATGTGAGTTTGACAGATTCTCCTTCTGTTTTAGTGACTTCAGGTTGTTGAGGAGTGATTGAGTCTCCAGCTGTTAGTCCTGGAAAAGTAGAGAAAATGAAGCTGAGTATCTGTGAGTATTACTGTGTTTTTTTTAAACACATTTTACTTCTGGTTTCTCTGATTTCACAATTGAAATATTTTTCTGTTTAATCATCACTCCAAACTTGAGCTCAAAGAAAGTCCAAACTGAATCTGTAATGCTGTAAACATGTCTTTGAATTTCAGGTGTTCCTGTCAGAAACATACGTACCTACGAGAGCTGCAAAGATCCAGATCACAGACAGTTTTTCCATGTTTCCAGAGGAGAAATGTTGGAAGTGATGTTCACTGGGAGTTAGCTGTGAGTGGTCTGATGTTCACAGCTGGAGTCAGACAGGTTTCTGCAGTCAGGAGGAGGAGGAGGCTCAAATCACATTAACTTCACCTGAAGCTCTTCATCACAGCTGTGTTATGTGTTAGTCTGTATCCTAACAAAGGTGTGTGGCTCCCTCTAGTGGATGTTGTGGAGTATTCTGTTGTCTTTGCTCCAAAAGTTTTTGTATAGAGTTTTGCTGTTTCCTGTCACTGTGGGCCTCACAGCACAGTAGTACACAGCAGAGTCAGACACTGCAGCAGAGGAGATGTTCATCTTGATTTCTGTTCCCTTCACTTGAATCTTCAATCCAGGAATTTTTTCTACTCCTACTGATCCTGAAGGTGAGTGTGAGATCAGGAACTCTGGAGGTTTTCCTGGATGTTGTCGATACCAGAAGAAATAATCAGAAGGTGACACTTTGTAAGTGTAGGTCAGAGTAACTGTGCTGCCTTCTACGCTGGACTCTTCATCTTTGACTGGAGTGAGCTGATCACATGTGACACCTGAAGGAAGAGAGAACGTTTTTCAATCAATAATTGACGTTAATGAATCATTTGAATTGAACATAGTTTCCTGTGTAGGTGAGCAGACCTGTGAGAGTGAGAAGAATCAGAGGAAACACACAGTGATGTAATGACAGCATGTTGAGGAACATAAAGTTTGTTTTGTGTTGAACTCTGTTGAATGTGGAGGTTTTTCTCTCTTCTATAGTTCAGTAACAGCTCAGCTCCTCCCTGAATCTCTGCTCCTCCTCTCTGCTCTCAGTCACTCCTCCTCCTGTGCTTCACACACTTTATAACCAAAATGATTTAAGGGAGCCGTGTGACACGTCACACAAGCAGAAGTCACATTAACCATGTAGACAGAGTCAGAGAGTCGCTGATACTCACACAGTTAAAAAGTCTGAAACTTGAGACATCCATCCATCCATTCGCTTCCGCTTCTCCTCTTCAGGGTCGCGGGGGGCGCTGGAGCCTATCCCAGCTGTCATAGGGCGAGAGGCGGGGTACACCCTGGACAGGTCGCCAGTCTGTCGCAGGGCCAACACACAGGGACAGACAACCATTCATACTCACATTCACTCACACATTCACACCTAGTGGATATTTGGATTAATCAATTAACCTATCCCCACAAGCTGCATGTCTTTGGACTGTGGGAGGAAGCCGGAGTACCCGGAAGGAACCCACCAACCGGGACATGGAATGTCTATTTGGACAAATGTTGCACAACGAAAATAAACTTAGGACAGGAGTTGCTTACCCCTGTTCTAGCCCTTTGATGTCCTCACCAAGAAAAAAGCAATGGAAAACATTTTTGTTTGCATTTCTTATTGATTTGAGTGAATACATTTCAATACATTTTTTTTTCAATAGATCCTGTAGTTTTTTAAATATTGATCTCTACTAAACGGTTGAGATGTCCGTTTTTAGTGAGGAGGTGGATCGTCTGGCTGAGTGGTGCGACACAAACAACCTGCTGCTTAACACCGAGAAGACCAAGGAGCTCATCGTGGACTACAGGAGGAATGCTGACCCACATCCACCCATCCACATTAAGGGGACGGCTGTGGAGCGTGTGAGCAGCTTCAAGTTCCTGGGAGTCCACATCTCCGAGGATCTCACCTGGACGACCAACTGCTCCAAGCTGGTCAAGAAGGCTCACCAGCGCCTCTTCTTCTTGAGGACTCTGAGGAAGAACCACCTGTCCTCAGACATCCTGGTGAACTTCTATCGTTGCACCATCGAGAGCATCCTGACCAACTGTATAACAGTCTGGTACGGGAACTGCTCTGCCTCGGACCGAAAATCATCAGAGACCCCAGTCACCCATCACATGGACTCTTCACCCTCCTGCCCTCTGGGAGGCGCTACAGGAGCCTCCGGACTAAGACCACCAGGTACCGGAACAGCTTCTTCCCCACAGCTGTCAGACTCCTGAACTCTGCCTCCTGACATCTGACCCACGTTAAACTCATGGACTGAACACACACTCACACAATGGACAACTGTACCCTCAAACACACAATAATAACATGGACTGAACCACCACTCACAACCACTAGCACTTTATATAGCCTCTGTAGAAATTATCCACATATCTCACTGATCTTAACTGCACTACTGTATAGCTCAGTGTAAATAATCATTCTGTACATACGATAATTTTTAATTCTACAACTGTTTATAACCTGCATAGTTTACATTTCTGTATAGCTGTATATCTCATATTCTGTATAGTTTTCCATATTTATATCCTGTTCATAGCCTGTACATAGCTTGTACTCACTACAGCCTGTACATACTTATAGTTATAGAATATTCATAACATACTTCATACCGTGTACATTATAACATAATAGACCCATTTCTGTAATATACTCACATATCTATATTATTGCTAATATATATTGTAATATATCTATATCATGGCTAAAGCACTTCTGGATGGATGCAAACTGCATTTCGTTGCCCTGTACCTGTGACATGTGCAAGTTCTATTCTTATGGTAAAAGTATGAAATGTCATGCAAATACAAGTACATTAGATAATACAGTTGAAAAAAATCAAATAAAGGGCCAAATTATAATTAAATTAATAACAAAAACTATCCAGGCCATTGGATACAGTTTATTTCTAGCAGCATGCCAATGAACATTGCTGTTTTCATTCCATCAAAGGAAAGTATTCTATCAAACAACAAAATACATCATTTTTTCATCTGCAAATGTGAAAAATGTGCTGCAGCACAAAATACTCACATTCAGGCCACTTCTGATTGAATGCTACTGTGCAAAATCAGTTTTGTTTAAAAAATTAAATAAAAACAGTGCAAATCAGCACATCTGCTTGTGGTTTTGGTCGTTGGGGTCTTAGGGTGTAGCTCTGATTCTGTGGTCTTGGAGAGCTGGATCATGGTTGTCCAACTCTAGATGCTGGCTTGTTAACTTGGTTCAGACACAGCCAGGTGGAAACCTTTTGAGAGCCATCGGTTTCTGGTCCAGCAGGGCACAGTCTCTCATGTAGACCAGGTATTCAAGTCAAGGATGTATCCAAACAGTGGAATATGCCATCTCCTTAACTTGTAACTTATAACTTGTCTTATACAGGTGTAATAGCATATCAAAGCTTGATTTCTCCCATATGCTAATTACATACAGGGATGAGTGATGGGCATGGGATGGTGATCTTTGCATTGGACTCTTTGCTCCACCGTTTGACCGATGAAAGAACCATGAACCCACAGGCCTTGTTTAGGAGGTTGACACATTTGTTGTCAAATCATTTCATTGCAATCAGACCTTCATCAGACCTGTAATCACAGGCTCCATGGCCCTTCTTCATCAGGTCTTTGTCTGCCATCAGGGGAGCTCCACCGCTGCAGTTTGGTCATACAGTACCAATGCACCTGACACCAGAGGAGGTGTGCAAGTTCTGGACCAAGCTGAAACTTGTGAAGAGTTCAGGTTCTTTTATGGGTTTGCAAAGTGTTTTTTACAGCTTTGGCCCCTTAGAGGGAGCTTCTGTTCCTTTTCACTCAGGGGAGCATTGAAGAACATAGAACCCCCTGACACAGCAGCAAGTCGTGGATGATGCCAGATCCACGCTTGGCAGAACAATTTAAAGCCCCACTCATCTGGTTTGTTGGCAATATACTGGTGCAGAGTGCCAGCTCTTGTGGCTTCATATGAAACCATGACCTCAAACACGCTGTGGTTGAAGGTGGATGGTATCATGAGTATCATGCCACAGAACCATGTGATTTTTAGCCATAATATTGTTTAGCGTCTTGTTCAAAATGAAGTTATCATTTTGAAAACTTAGTAATATTAATTTACCAGCTACTGTAATTTGGTTAAAAAGTAATCAGTTGTGATATTTGTGATTTCCACGTGTTATTCTTGATTTTTACAATATTTAAAAATATTAACTCAGAAAGTTACAAAAAAGACTTACTGAGGAAATTCTTTCAGCATATTCTTGCTGTGCTAACACTTAATGTGATTTATCAACAGCAATGGATAAACAAAATGGGTCTAGTGGTCTGATTTTATGGCAAATAATCAGTTTTAATAACATTACTTTATGTTAGCATTAGCACCATAAAGGGACAAATCAACCGTTTGGTTCACCACTTTTTAAAAAATTATTCAACATTCAATTTCACTTATTTAAACCTGTCAAGTGACACACATCTGTTTAGTAAGTCCTCTAACACTGTCATATATCAAAAATGATATCTTTCTACCTTAGTTTCATCAAAAAACACTCAAAATATGTTGCATGGTTTTTTGTTTCTGACTTCCTGGTTGGGAGAGGTATAAGAAGAGCCCACAGTTTCCATTCACAGCGCCTTCTGCTGGCTTTTTTTGGCATTACAGATGTAAACCAATTGGTAGAAAAGACTCAACAAGGTAGGTCAATTTCAGTGAAAGCCTCAGTTAGGGGCTGAAAATATGCTCTACCAAACGGTTGAGGAGAACGCTAAAGGGCTAGAGCATACAGGTTAACGAAGGACCCAGCTCAGCCACAATCATTCAACAGTTATAAATACTGTAATACTAAAATGAATCAATCAAAAACAAGATAAGGACAAACATAAAGCAGAGATGTGTTTCTGTTAGAGGAGTTAACCTGTGGAATAGTTATGACAGTGATTTAAAAAGGCGTAGTTCATTTTCCTTGTTTAAAAACATGTTTAAAAATAGAGTATTAGAAAAATATATAAATCAAGAATGAAAAGAGCAAAAATAATATTACTGAAACTCTTGATTGTTTTGCTTTGATGTAGTTACTTATCTAAGGTGGAAAGTTTTTTGTTTGTTTGTTTGTTTGTTTGTTTGTTTGTTTGTTTGTGCTTTGTTTTATTCTTTGCTTCGAGCCCTGTGGACAGGAGCTGCATGCAGATCTGGGGTCCGTTCTTCGTACGTCGCTCACTACATCCAAGACCAAATCATCGCGCTAACCGTGAGCTCGCTATTCCGGTTCTCCGAACACACCTGCTGTTGACGATTAGTACAGCTGGATGAAGTAATGTGAGATCACTGGGTGTCGTAAAAGGGGCTACGCATCGAGAGTAGAAACATTGATCGGCAACCCTCTGATTGGTCGGCGAAAATGTCGAAGGAGCGCGCTCGGTATTTTTCGGCAGCAGAGCAAGAACTCTTGATTGAGGGATTTCAGGAGTTTCAGAGTTTAATTAAAACGCAAGGGAACACTGCAAAGGCTGCAAAAGCAAGGAGAGAGGGCTGGCAGGAAGTTGCTGACAAATTAAACTCGTAAGTAATCTAATAATAACAATAATAATGGAGTGCATTATTCTCCTGAATTAGAAGAAGCTGATAACTATTGCATTAGTTAAACTGATTTGCATTACATTAAATTGCTGACTTGTTGTGAATGAATGATATTGTTTTATGATGCATTATATTGCTGAGTTATAAGAAATAC
This sequence comes from Astatotilapia calliptera, assembly GCF_964374335.1. Taxonomy (NCBI): domain Eukaryota; kingdom Metazoa; phylum Chordata; class Actinopteri; order Cichliformes; family Cichlidae; genus Astatotilapia; species Astatotilapia calliptera. The sequence goes on along the minus strand of NC_137439.1, from coordinate 828,629 downwards.
TGTTCGCAGAAGGTTATTGTCTAATTTGTCTGAGTAGAAGAGAACAGAGTGTGCTGGAGTTTTCTGCCCCATTTCAGCAGGAGCAGATATCTGAGGAAGTACTGATTTTATTTGGAGACACAAAGGAACATTTGGCACTTCCCTCATCTCACATCTGTTTCATTGTTGTACCCAATCATTCTACAACTGAAATGCCTTGGACTGCTAACCATTTCAGGCAAGTGGAGTGAACCATATTTTGCTAGACTCTCATCGGATGGGGGCTTCCTTTTATTGATCTTTGGAGAGAAGTCTTCATTACTGGTATTATTCAGGTCTTGTTCACATGTTTGTCCCAGGTTTCTCAGCCAAGAGGAGCTTAAACCCCAGATACTGTGAGTTCTTTTCACACATTGAGATCACTGATAACTCTCAGCAACGACGTGATCTTGTAGAAACAATTAGGTGTTATGGATTCAACTATAATTGCGACACTTATTTTTTTACTTTACTGGAAAAGATTTCTGCATTTTACCCATATTTTATTTTTAACTCAAAATCAAAATTCCAGATTCTACTACATGTTGGTTTTGCACCAGATAGGACGACAGATTTCAGGTGGCCCTGTGTCTTTCTCTATTACATCTGCCACTGCATCTCGATAATCTTCTCTGTGGCTTTTAGTGGGTCCTGACCCTCTCATATTTTGAAAAATCTATGTTTGAATCTCCCTTAATAATTCTGTTAAGAATTCTCTCCGCCTTTGTCAAAAGTTGGGTATTAGGAAAAAGTGAAATAAATATAAATATAAAGTCCCAATGTGTAGAGCACACATTAATAAATTAGTCATGTTCCCTGTGAAAGTAAATGAGCCTAATTCTTAAAGACCCCTGAAATTATTTACCAGATGTTTATTTTTTGAATAAAATAAAAATCTGAGTTTAACAAAACATTTTAAATGTAAATATCAAGCTTACCTTTCTCTCTTCCATAAAATGTGCTTGTGGGCACGCCAGCCATTTTGAAAAGGTGGGAAAAACAATTGGCAAGGCCACACCCCCACACATGTGACATAATTTTAAAGGTTCTGTTGTCCTCTCTAAGAAACATCAGGACTTAGAGGAGTGGCAAGTAGAGTATGCGAGCTACAAGCAAAAAACTAAATGTGTACTACAGTGCGCAAAAATGAATTACTGGGTCATCAGGGGGTCTTGAGGGACATTTATAAAACAAAAAATCCCACAAACCTTGAAAAGCTCACACAAGAAGGTTAACCTAGCTTACCTAGAAGACCTCATCAGGGGGAGCACGCTCCCCCTCGTTGAAGAGCTCACCCACTTAACTCGCATCCCAAGAAAACAGCTAACCCCAGATAAGGCAGCGTGATGCATCCCGAGATAACAGGACTGGGACATCTAAATAAATGTGTGAAACAATCGCCTTCAAAAGGTTATCAATTAACTTTAACCAAAATTAGGACCACTCGGTGCGGCAAGAGTTAATAGTTATTAGTCTCAACACCCAAGGATAATTAGAAGAGCATGATTGATATGATGGAACTGGAATTTTGTTACACTTAATTTTTGCAAAACACAAATAAAACTAAATTGAAACTAAGGACTTTCAGAAAAATAAAAACTAGACTAAACTAGCAAAGAATTGGTAAAAACTAATTACAACTGGCAAAAAATTGAAAATCTGGAGTCGAAACTAAATAAAAAATAAAACCTAATGAAAATGGTGAAACGTTTAAAACTCTGGTGCAGAGATTGGCAACTCTGACCAGGAACGTTATAAAATGGATTGTCAGAACAGTCAGCGTTAAAGCCACTTTTGACAGTCCATACTAGGATGGCATTGGACATCTTGGGGGTGGAAAGGGGGTTGGTGTGACCAAGGTGTGGTTTGGCTTGTCGTATGTATATTTGAGATCATATGGCTCTGGATGGACCAGTTACCAGGGCATGGAAGGAGGACAGACTCATTAAAGGAGGAGAAGGCATTTCCTGGGATTGGAGATCCTCTGGGTGAGTGGTTGATTGAACGCATGCATAAAATAGAAGTTATCTGTTGTTATTGATTGGTAATAGATTGATAATTGGCCACATTTACAGCTGTATTGACTTGTTGTGGACGTAGTCGACTTCAGGTTTAAACACTCTCATTAACAGGTTGAAAATAGTGATATTAAAGGAAGAGTATGCAGCGCCACCCTGTCAGACGCCAGTGATGGTGGAGCTCACTGATGAATCAGGTGAGCTGGATTCATGGCTGATTCAAAACTAAGATCCCCCTGCTGTGGTCAGTAAGGGGAGAAAAGGGGGAAATAAAATCAAGAATTAAAGAGGCATTTAGAAACGTTTAGGTGTCAAGTGAAACGGGAGAAAAGGGGGTGTTTTACTGTTATTTTAATGTCAGCATTATTATTGTATGAGAATCATGCAACAAGCATTGCATCGATGATCATTTATTGAAGCTTTTGACCTTATACTAACATCTGTGTTCCTGTGATTGTTATAACTTCTGATGAATCTTCTATTTACAGGTGTTAGGATAATGATATAATTTTTCATTGCAGGTGTAACCATGATCATTTTTATACATATTGCAACTTGTTGCTCATTGTAGAGTTGTGCTCAAGTTAATAAGGGTTAAAAGCTACAGTCAGCGCGAATGTCTGACTGATCTATTGAGGGGAAAGGCTTCGAGCATAGAAGGCCGCACGCGCTTACAAAACACTGATATCATGTTATTCTTTGTGATCTTTTCTTAAATTATGTCTTTAAGGTTAGTTTAAATAGTGGCAGTTAATTAAACGACATTTATTAAAATATTAAATACCTGAGTCAGAACGTTACACGCGGATCACCTTAAGAGTCTGGGAAACTTTGTAGCTGCCTAACTTTTTTTTTTTTTTGAATGTTCTAGCTCCGTTGATTTGACACATTGGAATGTGTCAAAAAAGGGGGGGAAGGTTGAGCTTTAACATCAAACCAGGATTATTTGAACATTTTATAACTTCATTGGTGTCTTTAATAATTTAGGAATGGTAAAGCTTAAGCTAATAGCGGTCCGAGAAGACGGACCTTTTAGAGAATCAGTGAAAAAGCATAAACTATCACTTTCATGTTTAATCATTACTCATTGAAATGAACTGAATAGCGTTTAGAAGATTTGTTAATTTTTTGTCTTTTGTTAAAAAGAGGGGTTTCAATAATTTTCAGACACACCTTGCAAATGTGCTTATAACGAGTTGGCACTCGGCCTTTTGAAGGTCAGAAGCTTCGTTCGGCGTGACTGTCCGGACTGATATATTGCAGGTATTGACTTTGAGTGCAGAGGGCTAAATGCAAACATGCTTACACACACATAAGATATGATTAGAATAAGTCCCTGGGACATTCTGAATGTTTAGACCAATTCTGAATCACTAGAAGGTCAGTAGATAAGAACATTAGATTATTAGGGTTAGGAAGAGAGGTGTTTTGGTTTTCTGTCTCTTACAGAGAAAGGAACAGACACCAGACGAGGTCACAGAGATGCGAGGATCCTCCGTAGCAGAGTCAGACACAGTGACTGCCGAGACATCAACTGGGTTCAAGGGTCATGGCGTTTGGGCTCCAGCTAGTCACCACAAAAGGATGGATCCCATAAACACAGCAATAACCATGAAGGGGTTGGCGGAAATCCGGGAACACCAGACCAACGAAGTTCGAGAGGCTTTTGGGCAAAAAGGGGGACACCTTCCTGTTCCTTTTTCTGGAGAATACACAGATCGTTGTTTGAAATCGGAGCAGAATAATCCCCTGATCTGTGTTACGACTGAAGGGTTGTCTAACCCCTAAGGTTGAAGAATTAAGAGCAGAGGATCACCCAACTGGACGACACTGGTAGCTGCAGCAATAAAATAAAGGTTAAGAGCTCTTCGGACAGAGGTTCTAGTCTACGTCTGAATGGTATAAGGGAACACCAAATAAAGCTGTGGGAGAACAGGGGAGTGTCATCTGGACCTGCTATCCTTGTAGTAATAGTTTGTCTTGCACCTGACTTGCGCAAACACAGAGGTCATCTTACATATGGTTTGCCCCTCAGGTGGACAAAGGACCTCAGGAGTGAGAAGAGATGAACCCGGCCACACTGGGCTACAGGGTGTTTGTGAGGTCATTATTCTAATGACCTCATCAGGGGGAATTGTAAAATTATGATATTATTTTATGCCATGTTATACCCCTAATTAAAGATTGTGAATTATTATGTAGTTTTAGTTTGCATTATTCTCCTGAATTAGAAGAAGGTGATAACTATTGCATTAGTTAAACTGATTTGCATTACATTAAATTGCTGACTTGTTGTGAATGAATGATATTGTTTTATGATGCATTATACTGCTGACTTATAAGAAATACTGTTCGCAGAAGGTTATTGTCTAATTTGTCTGAGTAGAAGAGAACATGCTGGAGTTTTCTGCCCCATTTCAGCAGGAGCAGATAAACAGGGAGCCAAGGTCGTAGCTCAGGCGCTGTGTGAGAGAGAGCATGTAATGTTTAGGCTTTTTATGATAAGGTGGAGGCACCAGAGGTTATAAAAGTTTGAGCAATGCTCCACCATTTTGAGATTTTGAGGCTGTCTGCATCAGTGTCCATCTCCCACGTGTGTGATCATTAAATCATCGTTTGACTCAACCCGACCGGACCAGTGTTGTTATTGTGGTTTTTTCTCTTGTCTCCATCCCCAATATTTTGAACCTTAACACGCTTTTCAAGGCACCCAAAGCGCTTTACAATGCCACTATTCAGTCACTCTCACATTCACACACTGGTGGAGGCAGCTACGGTTGTAGCCACAGCTGCCCTGGGGCAGACTGACAGAAGCGAGGCTGCCATATCGCGCCATTGGCCCCTCTGGCCAACACCAGTAGGCGGTAGGGTAGATTTATTATATTACACTATATTATCCAATATTGTATTACATTATATTATAATATGTTATATTATATTATATTATATTACATTATATTATAATATGTTATATTATATTATATTATATTATATTATATTATATTATATTATATTATATCCTCTTTCACATTAGAGCCACAACAGGACCCACTAGAACATGGGAACAGGTAAAAGTGAAATATAAGAGTATTCTACAGAATGGTAATATTTATCACTTATATTGCTTTTCGTCTCTTGGAAAGAGACCCTGGAATAATCTGTTTGTTTGTAAAAGCAACCAAGAAAAGGGCAGAGCAAAAAAAGACAGGTGGTGGTCCTGCACCCCCTCGTCAACAAGTTGGTTAAGTAAATAATACCCTCACGGGAAAATCGATATCTCTCTATGAGCACACTGTCGCGCTGAGCTAAAGGATCCTGTCTATCCCGCAATATATACGCTGAATTCTGAGGACTCTCCTTATCAATCTTGCACCTTCCACAATGGGTGGCTCGCGTATACGGACAGGACATGGCTGCGACAGACTTCCCAAATCCACCTTCGCTTTTATAGCCGTGGTCTCTCATCTTGATTACACGAAGTAATTTACTATTACTACTCTGAAATATGAATTACATCTGTAATAATCACATACATGTAATAGAATGTTAATAGTTCATTTCCCTTTTTTAGGAAATGACCTGTATGTATCTGTGTGACATCAATAAAAGGATCAAGTGCTGCATTATCTTTAGTTACATTGATGTTATTTATTTATGGTGAAACAGTGGTGGAATATTGCTGTTGCTTTCGTATACATGAAGCGGACATACCTGCGTGGCCGCGATCTAATCCTGTTTACATAAAGTAAACCTGCTCCTGAGCAGGTTTACGCTTACGGCTCTGTTGCTATGACAGCAAGTCCCGGATGAGCTTCGGGGAACCGAACGATCCAGGATCACGCGAAATCGTCAACAATCTAATCCAGCTAACTTACTTAGCGAGGTACGAAGATGTGTATTCTGTATTCACTGAGATATTTGAATGCTAATCAATAAAATCAAATCAAATAAAAAAAATCAAACAAACATTAATTTGATCAAACTTTGGATCTGATGTCATCAGAACTCAACTTCAGTGGGTGGGGCCAGTTTAATAGCTGAGCCAATCAAATAGTTTTGTGCTTCCACAGCAGCTCTGTCTCTGTCTCTGATCTTTACTGCTTCATTTCTCTGTTGTCTTTGTCATCAGTCCAATGACACAAGAATCAGAGGTTTAACAGTGTGTGGCTCCCTCTAGTGGATGTTGTGGAGTATTCTGTTGTCTTTGCTCCAAAGGTTTTTGTACAGAGTTTTGCTGTTTCCTGTCACTGTGGGCTGCAGAGCACAGTAGTACACAGCAGAGTCAGACAGCTGAAGCTTCTGGATCTTCAGAGGAACTGATGTCTCAATGATTTTAGAATCAAATCTGTCCACATTGAACTCTTCAGCTTTAAATGTTGATGTTGAGAGACAATGCAGCATATACTGTGGGTAACCATTTACTTCCTGTTTGTACCAGAACAAAGTGGGGCCTGTTCTTGTTGTTTCATATCTACATCCAAGTGTAACTGTGTCTCCTTCAGCAGCAATGACATCTCCTTGATCCTGGATCACTTTGTCTTCTCCTTTACACTCTGAGGAAGAACAGAACATGCAGAGGAAGAGATGGATCAATAAACATGATTAAAAACTCACCATTAATCAGACTCACACATTTATTTAAGCAGAGGAAACATGTTGATGTTTGTATCTCACCAAAGAAAAGAGCAGCAAGAATAATCCACAGCCAATGTTCCATCTGTACAACAAGGTTTAAATCAACAGGAGAAACTAGCTGATGTTCAACATTCAGTCTGAGAATTGTTCTCTTCACAGCAGCACTTATTATTGACACAATGGTTGAACACAGTGCAGAAGGAGAGCCCCGCCTACTGGATGATGTCGCCCTCTGTCTCCTCTTTGAGTCTCACTTCTCTCACTTCCTCTTCCCCCTCAGAAATGTGCAATAGTTCTACACAAGTTTGAGCCTTTACTGAAGGGTGAAAGGTCAGTGTAGACTTCTTGCAGTTTATTCCTGAACTGCCAGAAGAAAGCTGCCTCCTTCATTGTTCAGTGAAAAATAAGTGCTGTATCTGCTGTCCTGGTAAACTTTATGTCCCAGTCATCCTTAAAAACAGTTCTTCTTGCTTCATTTAAATGGAAAGTTCACACTGTTTGGTGTTGAAGGTTTTAGAGAGCAGCTTTTGTGTGCTTGTGAATAACACTTTCACATTGCAGAGCTTCATTAGTTAGCTTGCTGACCACAAGAACACCAGCAGAAGCACTTTTTTAACAGCAGCTCTTTTCTGAATGGACCAGTTTTAGTTGTTGGATCGTTTTTAAGCTGCTTTCACTGCTTGGGAATGATCCTTTATGTTCTACAGCACACACTTTAACTAAGCACCCAGCTCAGCCACAATCATTCAACAGTTATAAATGCAGTGATACTAAAATGAATCAAACATTACTTTGATCAAACTGTGGAGCTGCTCTACTCACAACCTCCTGAGTTTCTGTGAAGCAAAACTGATTTTAAAACATGAGTCCAGAGTTTATCATCATCAGTTTTCTTTTTGTGTCTCTGTGTCTCCAGAACTCGATGCCATATTCAATGGCCCTGGAACATGAACTGCTCTCAGTGAGTGGAACAGGAGGTGATCCCACTGCCACAGCCTAGTAGCCATCCTGGAGAGGAGGGGGGAGCCTAGGCCCCCCGGCTCTTCATGTAGGCTGCTGTGACCATGGCAGGACCACAGCTTGCAGCTCCAACACATTTATGTGCTGTGACTCTCAATGGCTGGTCCAATGGCTGGTGACCACACAGCCCTCGTGGACCACACCCTACTGGGGACGCATCTGTGGCAACTGGGGGTGAGTCACCAAACCCATCGCTTGGCCCTGCTCCAGTTTGGTCGAGTCCTTCCATCAATGGAAACTCTGTGTAAGGCCCAGGTGGACGATAGATGATAGCAAATAAAACAGCTTTCAGGCTTTAAAATGAATGAAAACTCTGTCTGGGTCGCTGGTAGATTAATAAGCTGGTTGGAAGGCTAGTGCACATGTGTATGATGTAGACGCGTGGGTTTGAGCTCTCCATGCAACACAAGATAAAACCATTCAGGAGCTTAAATAATCAACTGGTTCCTTTGGCTTAATCGTTGCCCTGCACATCTCAAACTGCTGAAGAAAGCCTTGAACCTGGGCGAGAATAAGACCATCGACAGATACATTAGCAGCACTAATGTTAGCGAGCTTGGTGCTAATGATAGCTGCGCTAGCAGGGCTTTGGCTGAGCCTAAAGTTGTCACCACAGATGACAAGATTGAAATGTAGGACATGTGCCAGGAAATATGTAAGACAACATCTGAATCAATCCTGGAGAGACCTGATGAACGGTTTGATGCTTTTGAGGCCAAGTTCCAGTCGGTGCTATCCGTACAGACTGACTTACAGAACCGCATGGAAGGTCATGAATTAGCTGCCAACGTCCTATATTTGGAATGGCAAGAGGGCAGAAATCCAAGAGAGACGCAGGGCTGGGCCTGCCAATTTTCAGACATTACTCCTGAGCTGCTAATATTTTAATTAAAACAAACCGTTAGAATCTTGAATCAGAGGAGAAGATTTCTGGAACTGCCAGACACACCTGTACAGATGTGTTTTAATCATGATTTTATGCCTCCTTGGCAAGATAAGACGTATCATGACTGGAGAGAAAAGGGTTTAGTGTCTATTGAGGATTTGTATGTTGATAACACATTTTCTTCTTTTGTCAACTAAAAGGGAAATATAATCTGCCACATTCACATTTATATAGATATCTGCAGTTCAGGCATTACATCCAGTCCAAATTTAAAGATTCTGCAACTCCACCGTCAGAACATGGCATCTACAAAATACTCAAGACCTGATTCCAGACATCATATCACCAAAATTGTACAGTTATTTGGTAATTCTGCTGTGGTGCATACAGCTGGGATTAGGCAGGCTTGGGAGAATAAATCGGGGATGAAGGTGCCTGAATCTATGCGGAGTAAGTGTCTGTCTAAAATCCACTCCTGCTCTATAAACAGCAGACACCAGTTAATTCAGTTAAAATCCTCCACCGGTTACACTGTTCTAAGGCCAGACTGCACAACATTTATCCTTCTATCTCCCCAATGTGTGACAGGTGTAGACTGGCAGAAGGTCCGTTGTTCCATGACTTTTGTCCTAAAATGTTTGACTGGTATTCTGAGGCAGATATGAAGCCTGCACAGCCTGAACTTGTAGTTTTTGGATGTTCTCTGACGTCTGAGCTACTCCCGTTTAAAGTGCAGCAGCCACTGGAAGTAGGTTTGATGTTTTGGTAGCTTTTGGTACCTGTGGTTTTTGTGAAGTGCATGGTTGTTTGTTTTTGTTTGTTTTAAATTTTGGAAAAAAAAATTTTAAAAATAAAAAAATATAAAAAAAAACACAATAAGCTGGTGTGGAAGACTGTTAAAACTGCAACTCCTGGTCCCAGAACTGGATCGTCACGTTTCTGTTGTCTTTGTCATCAGTCCAATGACACAAGAATCAGAGGTTTAACAGTGTGTGGCTCCCTCTAGTGGATGTTGTGGAGTATTCTGTTGTCTTTGCTCCAAAGGTTTTTGTACAGAGTTTTGCTGTTTCCTGTCACTGTGGGCCTCACAGCACAGTAGTACACAGCAGAGTCAGACAGCTGAAGCTTCTGGATCTCCAGATTGACTCGATTTCTCTCCTTGTCCAGTGCAGCAGTCAGTCGAGGGTTTGGGGGAGTTGCTCTCAGCACACTCGGCTCACTCGTATCAGTGATGAGGAGAAGGAACTGAGGAGCTGATCCAGGATCCTGTCGATACCACTGGAGATTATCAGCTTGAACTGAATAGTTACAGGACACAGTAACTGTACGGCCCTCTGATGAAAACACTTCAGCACTGCTGGCAGTAATATCATCTTCCAAGCTGTTACCTGCTGATGAAACAACATGTTATATTTACAGCTCTGTTCCACAGTCACATGTCCATCATTGGAAAAACACAGTGAGCTCAAAGAAAGTCCAAACTGGATCTGTAACGCTGTAAACATGTCTTTGAATTTCAGGTGTTCCTGTCAGAAACATACGTACCTACGAGAGCTGCAAAGATCCAGATCACAGACAGTTTTTCCATGTTTCCAGAGGAGAAATGTTGGAAGTGATGTTCACTGGGAGTTAGCTGTGAGTGGTCTGATGTTCACAGCTGGAGTCAGACAGGTTTCTGCAGTCAGGAGGAGGAGCTGCTTTTGCTCTCATGTGATGTTTCCTGTTAAATCCTGATGACAGCTGGTGTGTCTGCAGGAGATCCTGCATAGTTTGTGCTTCGTGCTGCTGTTGAAAGTTAAACAGCCAAACACGGAGCTTGCACAGAGGTCTTTATGGATCTGTTTTCTCTTCTCACGGCAGCTCAGAACATTTTATTTATTTACTGCAACAAACTGACACTTTGAAGAGGAACTAAAGGCAACACTCGTGCTCTGCCGGAACCTCACCGCGTGACACAGGCGGAAGTAAATAAAGGAAAGGCACTAATACGGTCACTGACCCGGGTGTGTTGTGTGTGAGCCGAGTGTGTGAGCTGAGTGTGTGAGCCGCGGCAGCAACGATGCCTTCAGTTCAGTATCTGAGAGAGTTCATCAACGAGCGACTAACTGCTGCTGCTGAACAAATATTCTTGGAGTTTGAAAAAACGATCGTCCAGTACGAGGAAGAGATCGACCGTCAGCGCAGACTGCTGGATATCACCTGGAAACCCCAAATCAAGCTGCACAGGACAGGTGAGTGTCCCTCTGAGGGAGGATCCTGATCACAGCTCTGCGGGACGTTTCTGATTGTGAGGACTTTTTGATGTGAGCTAACAAAGAGCAAACAGAGGACAGGACTGCGCTGCGCTGCATTCAAACAGCAGGCGCTGAAATCAGCCTGGATTTGAGCTTTTCTCTGACCTGGATCCATCACTCAATCCTGTGAATCGTTTGAAAAACTTTTTGTTTGGCGGTGAAACGTGTGTTTGATGGTGCGTTCAGGTGCACCTTCTAAACTCAGTAATCTAGCCTGAAAAGGTTTTTCCTTGGTTTCCTTTCTTCTTCTGCAGAGCTGTAAAGAGTTCAGTGTTAACGTCATAACAATACGTCTTTTTTATTTCTCCATCAGTGACGTCAGAGTGGTCGCCCGGGCCCTTTGTGATGATGTCACATAAAAGCTAAAGTGGTACACAGCACGTGCACGGTTCCTGTGGTCACATTTACACACGTGTGAGAACAACAAAGTCCACCATGTTGTTGTTCAGAGTCACGGACGCGACTGAAAGAAGTGACACAGAGTTTAATGTGCAGCTCGGCACAGTGACACCTAATATTGAATTTATGAACTGTAGTGGCAGTGCGGTGCTGCTGCTGTGCTGAGGGGGCTTTACCTTCCAGATGTTCGTCTGAATAAATGCAGATCTGAGATCAGTGACTTACAGCTGACTGGACGGCTTTACTCTCACACACGAGCGACGCAGTCATGCTGTAAAGTCCTGTTAATGTTTCTGTGGTTGTGACTTCTTTCTTCTGTCTCTCCAGACGTCCCACAGCAGCAGGTCTGTGAGGAGGAGGAGGAGGAGGAGGTTCTCCCTGAGCAGCAGCTCTGGAACCAGGAGAGGAGCTCCAGTGTGGAGCAGGAGGAACCAGAAGCTCCACAGATTAAAGAGGAACAGGAGGAACTGTGCAGCAGTCAGCAGGGAGAGCAGCTGGGACTGAAGGAGGAGCCTGAAGTTCATAATGATCCTGTGCAGTACGAGGAAGAGATGGAGCGTCAGCGCAGACTGCTGGATATCACCTGGAAACCCCAAATCAAGCTGCACAGGACAGGTGAGTGTCCCTCTGAGGGAGGAATTTTACTCATGGGCCGTTTCTCAATACTCGTGCAGCCAGTCCAGACTTCGTAAGTTCACACGGGAGTCCGGACTTCCCGAGAGTGCGAGAAAACAGCGCGATCATTCCACAGCTGAACAGCAGCGTACTTGATGACATCACACAGAGTTTTTACTGCATCCCTGCTGAACTGTGATTAATATTTGCAATGGAAATTACACGTGACGTAGTAGATTTCTTTAAGAAAAAAGATGTATGAAAAAGGTATTTTGAGCACTTGATCTGTTTCATAATGTCTAATAAGCTTCATGAAGGAAACACAAGCTTAATCTCTCTTAATAAAAATCGTATACATGTATGCACAGCTCACGCTGCTTATTGAGTAAAAACAAGCAGGTGAGACGTTAGAACGCTGCTATTTTATTTTTGCAGACCCCTAAAATCAACACTGGACTGCTGGGGTTTGGAAGAGAATCGATATTAAAAACCTAATTTGATCAATGCTGCAGCAGCCTTCAGCTGTTCACATGTGTCAGCATGTTGTTTCTGCTCCCGGAGGAAAGGTTTCCTTCGAATTCAAAGATTTTTAATGTTAATCAGCTGTTACTTACGTTTGTGTTTAAAGAAGAACAGCACATTTTACATGAGGGGACATGACGGGAGAGCACATATCCATTGAAACAATGTTAAATCAACATCAGGCAGTTCTGTTGGAACAGCGTTAGAGTCTGATATTGAATCACTGTTGAACTCTGATGGTGGTTTTCCATCACTTTTCACTTGGTTACTATTGAAACACTAAAATCATAATTAAAAATCAACTTAATGGGCGTTTATTTTACGACACCACGAAACAAACGACATGTTTTTATATCGTCGTCCGATATATATGGTTATATCAACAGCCCTAAACCAGGCGTGTCCAAACGTTTTCACTGACGCCAACATACATAAAAATATAGGAGGGGCGGGGCCAGTTACTAGAAATGAGGTATATAACCTTAACTTTACTGTATTAAAGTTAGAAAAATCACTTAAAAGTGGTCAAATATGTTATATTGTTGAATATAATTAAAGACAAAACTGCCTTCATCCCATCTTTCCATAAACGGATCTTTGTTGATTTATCCAGAAAAAGCTTTGGTAGCTCGTTTTCACAGCAGCCTCAGATTTCTTCTTGGACTGAAGATTTACAGCACAGAGAAAAAACAATAAATAAAGCTTGTTATTTAAGTTATTAGGCTCAGCAACGCACCTGTTAACGTCCGTTTGAAACAGTTATCAACATTAACAGACTGAACTGGGCTTAATAACAGGAGTGCATCATTTTAGCAGATTATTCTGGTGAGTATCAGCTGCGCTGGGTTTGTAAATCGGGCCGTCCAGCTGCGGTGCTGATCCGACGCCACTCGTGCCAAAAACCCAGACAAATGTCACTTGATCAAGGAGCAGATGTGCATCAGATGAGATCAGCTGACTGCGTGCGCTGTGCACAGCGGTGTGTGCTCTGTGTGTTAACAAGGAAAACGCAGATAAGAAAGTGGTGCACAAAAGCAGAGTAGTGACAGAATCGATGAGCATTACTGATGTTTGAAGCATGTGTACCTGCACCTAACACACGGGTACTGTGGAATATAGTTTTACTCACCTAAGGCGCTCGTGCTCTCGTCCACTCCCAGCAACAATTAGCAGCTGTGCGGCGTCTGTGGCGTCGGTGCTCTCATCACATGCGATGGAGTCAAAATCAAAAGCACAGCTTTGTCAGACAGGTGCAGTTTAATGTTGGCTGACGAGTCTTCAGTGCGTCGCACGACTGGATTTCTGGACACGCTGACGTTGTTGAAGTCCTGCACTTTTTCCACATTATTTCGGTGACTTTAACGAGGCCGTGTTTTATGAGGTCTCCATCTGAGAAAGGCTCGCCATGTCTCGCGATGAGTTGGGCGACCTCATAGCGGCTATCGGAGCCTTTTCCTGGACCTTTCGAGCACGAGATAAATACTGCTGCTGACCCTGCGGGAGAGTTAATGTCTGCTCTGGCTCAGCACCAGTGTCGGATGCACAGGCCTGATGTTTGGCTTCATAATGACGTCGCACATTATCCTCTTTCATAACTGCCACAGTCTCAGTGCAGATCAAACAGACACACTTGAGTTCTTTGAAGAAATCTTCACTCTCCCACCGTGTCTGAAATTTTCTGCACTCACTTTCTACCTTTGGCTTCTTTGGTTCTGACCTGTTTAGTAACTTGGGGTAAATTTCTTCTGTGATTGTCCTTTTTGGTGGAGCAACTGCCTTGATCAACAGCAGCTCCCCCTGGTGTTAAAACGAAGAAGTGCAATACACTCAAGCAAAAGTTGAAGTGCGGCCTTATTCTATGCTATTTATAAATTTAATTAATCAATTAAAAATGGCCCGCGGGCTGCAGTTGGCCATAGACAGTGGTTTAGCCAAATTGTCACATGCTAACATGCTGTTAGCTTGGAAGCTTTTCACTGTGAGTGAAGATGCAAACTTCCCCTTAGTTCAGCTATTAGGGCGTGTCCATGAAAACATGCTTAATAAAAAAACCTATGGTCATTTAAAAGAAGCTAACAAAGGCAAAGTGGTTGAAGCTAAAGCTAGAATGTGCTGAGAGCCACCCAAAAGCCAGCAGCACGTAATGAACAAAGGATCACAGCAGTTATGAACATTATGGAGATGAATCGAGAAGGTCAAAAGTTCTGTTTCCTGTGATGTGATTATAAACATGCTGGAGAATGTTGGATGTAACTCACGTTTGATTTGTTGCACCTGCTTCCATTTAGTAACGTTTGTCAGCAACTTATTTTTACTTAGTTCAGTGAACTATTCAGCTTCTCAGTTTTTAACCCTCATCTTACAGATTAGGATCCATTGAGACCTCACCGGTTATTTATCAGCTCATTGCAGGATATTTATTACAGCCTTTCTACAGCAGCTGGTAGTTCATCCTCGCTCTGCCCTTACTGCTGATGTCCCTCTGTTGATGAGCTTTATTCTGGAGTGGGACAATTCACTCTCGCAGCCTGAATTTGTGGCCATTCTCCTTTATTATTATACTTTATTAGTAATAGTTACTCAGATGATTTTCTTTTTCTTATCTCCTTCTGTCCCTCCAGACGTCCCACAGCAGGAGGTCTGTGAGGAAGAGGAGGAGGTTCTCCCTGAGCAGCAGCTCTGGAACCAGGAGAGGAGCTCCAGTGTGGAGCAGGAGGAACCAGAACCTCCACAGATTAAAGAGGAACAGGAGGAACTGTGCAGCAGTCAGCAGGGAAAGCAGCTGGGACTGAAGGAGGAGACGGATACCTTCATGGTGACTGCTGCTGAGGAAGGAGAGCACAGTGAACCAGAAGCAGGCAGGGAGCAGCTCCTCACTCACAACTTTGCTGTAGTTGACAGTCAAGATCTGGGAGGAAACAAGAACGCAGATTCAAGATCAAGTAGAGAAAGACACAAAAGTCACAACAATGCAGAAAATCCCGCTATGTCAGAGAGTCACTGTAACTTTGATAAAAGTAGTAAGTCTTTAAAATGTGATGTTTGTGGAAAAACCTTCAAGTTTAATTATCAAATGAAGGATCATTATTCAATCCACACAGGTGAGAGACCGTTCGCTTGTACAGTGTGTGGAAAAATGTTCAGATGCAGCAGCTTTTTGAAGAAGCACCTAAGAACGCACTCCGATGTGAAGCCATATACTTGTAAAACATGTGGGAAAAAGTTTGGAAGTAATCGTAATTTAGTGACGCACACCAGAATTCACACAGGTGTGAAACCATATCAATGCAAAACGTGTGGGAAATGGTTCAGATGTCACTCTCATTTAAGAGATCACATAAGAATTCACACAGGCGAGAAACCATATCGTTGTGAAACATGCGGGGAAGCTTTCAGACATCGTAATGTTTTTTCGGCACATGTAAAAAAGTCACACATGTTGTTGTAAAGGTCAGACGTTTTCATCACACGTGTTCTTTTTTACCTGGCTACATCACCATGGTAACTTGTGACGGGAGAAGAGAGCGGGAGATCGACCGATGGACTGGTGCTGCGGCTCATCGTTTTAGAAAGTCTCCGTTTTCACTGTCCACACTGCGGCGTGAAAGCACCGTTTTCAAGAGCGTTTTCAAAACGCTGCGTTTTCCATCAGTGAACACGCCGTCTCAGTGTGGACAGGAGGCCAAAATGGAGAGAAAACAATGTGTTTTAAATGTCTGTGAAGGTTCTCAGTCATCCAGGTCAT
Organism: Astatotilapia calliptera; assembly: GCF_964374335.1. Lineage (NCBI taxonomy): Eukaryota > Metazoa > Chordata > Actinopteri > Cichliformes > Cichlidae > Astatotilapia > Astatotilapia calliptera. The sequence continues at coordinate 812,477 of NC_137439.1, read as the reverse complement.
CGTAGTCAAAGGAGCTTGCAAAGAAAAGCGTCTGGACTTCTTTAAGTTGCTTGAAGACGTTTCACCTCTCATCCGAGAAGCTTCTTCAGTTCTAAGGTCAAATGGTGGAGAGTCCCAGATATAAACCTAGTGGGAGTTTCCCCCCACAGAGGGACAAAAGGACCCCCTGATGATCCTCTAATCACCTGACCCAAGGTGGGAAACTGGGTGTGGGTCCCAATCAGCCAGAGTTTCGGGTGAGCTCATTGTGAAACCTGGCCCCACCTTATCATGCGAATTCCTGAGGTCAGATGGCCCAGGATGTGAGTGGGCGTTAAGGCGTCTGGGAAGGGATCTCAAAACTGGATTATAGATAAGATAAGATAGAACTTTATTAATCCCTCGGGTGGGTTCCTCTGGGAAATTCGATTTCCAAAAAAAGCACAGCAACGACCAAAGTTACAGTTACAGAACTGTTATTTATTTATTTTTATATATATATATATATATATATATCACACACACACATATATAAATACAGAGACAAATATAAATAAAATATACAAAGGGGATAAATAGAATAAATAGGAATAAAAAATAAAAATACAAGTGAATTGCACATTTCAAGTATTGAGTCTATTGCACTGTTGACTATTTACAAAAAGTATTGCACAAGATGGCAGAGAGTTGGTGTCGTAAACCCCGCCTCTGTTCAAAGATGGTCGCTCACAGTGGACATAGATGCTTCTTTCACTCCTCTTTCAAACCATCTGTCCTCTCTGTCCAAAATGTGAACATTGGCTGTGAACAATGTGTTTTAAAACAAAAGCGCATTAGTGTGGACGTAGCCTGTATCTCTTGGCTGGGGGAGGTCTGGGCTTCTCTTCTTAGGCTGCTGTTGCTGCCACCCGGCCCCGGATAAGTGGAAGATGATGTGTGGATGGATGAATTGCAGCTATTACAAAAACACAAAAACAATAAAATGAATCTGTTTGCTGCAGACTAAAGCAAATCTGTGATCAGACTTTGGGACTGTAAGCTTTAATGTTTAACTGGGTCCAGTTCAGCGTTTCAGAGCTCTAATGAGAGCTTAAGATCTGAAATGGTCCAAAGTCTGATGAACTAAGCCACAGGAAGCTGGACTGCTGTACAACATTGTATTCACAGATCCAAGCATCATTCATCCATGTAAACTCTGACATGCATCACTATGAACCACATAAACATGTTCACTCTGCTCATTATCCAGATGTGTTTGAGGAGGGAGCAACAAAAACAATGTAAACAGCACAGAGCGTCCTGAGGTCTGTAGTGTTCAGAGAAAGTTAGATTTATCGTTCTGAAGTGAAAGAGTGAGAGAGTGTTCCTACATAACTGAATTAAAGAGATCTGTTCATGTGAGACGGACTTCATGATAAATTAATTAATTAAATCATATTTATGTCCATAAAATATTCATATCTGACTGAACCTTCATGTGTGATTGAATTCTTGGCAAATTATGTGAAGTAAAACATCAAAAAGAAGAAAATGAGATGAAGTGATTTCAAAGTTTAAGCTTTGTTTTAAGTCCTGTATGTAATAAACTCAGAGAGGATGATAAGCTGGACATCGGTCGATAGACGTCAGCAGCAATGATCGGATGTCACAGTGGATGAGACCAGATGTAATCTCAGAAGCTGTCATGTCCAGAGGAGTGAGTGGGGGAGGCAAAACGGCAAAGAAGTGTAAAAGAAGGCACCCGGGACCTTTTGGAGCTGCCACTGCCTCTGGTTCTTGGAATGATTAGATTTGGCCCGCGGAGCCCACAGGTAGAAATCAGAGCAAGTTACAGCAGAGGAGCAACCAAAGCCAGCACAGTGAACGTTTTGTCTTGTTCCCTGAACATTTTTGACATGTGGGACTATAAAGTCAAGAAGATCTGGATTCCAGCTGTTTCTTTCAGTCCTTTCCTGTTGGATTGTATCCACACAGAGACAACGGGCACGTCCTGGCCGACATCTGCAGCTTCTCTCCAGTTTCTCTCCTCACAAAGATTAGAACACACAACGAGACAATGGACGCAAAGCAGAGCAGTGATGTAGGACACAGAAGTAAAACAGGAAACGACACAGACACGGAGTTGACAAGGGGATATGTCTGACAGGGAACACAGACAGAAACCAAAGACTAGAGATTCAAAATAAGACAAAAAGACTTAATAATAACCAACATAAAACACTGGGTCACTGAGCAGGACCAGGACACCCAGGTGGGAGAGGGGTGTGGCTCTGCAAGCGTGGTCCAGGGTCCTGTCCCCTGGTAGGACCTTCAACATGTTGGTGGAATTTGGGGAGTGCAGATTTCAAACATGCCTCATGAAAGTCCCCGACAACAACAGAGTGCTCTCGCTGCTGATAACAAGTTGGAGGTGATTGAGTGTTGAGCTCACCTCAGCATCAGGGGTGATGTAAACAATGGTAAGTATGGCTGCAGTGAGCTCGCAAGGTAGACAGAAGCACCTACACCTAATTGGAATGGCCTGTAAGTCCGCTGAGCAGTTACTGTCTACAATCCTTCTGTTGAGGCACCAGGCCTGGAGCACAGAGGACAGTATCATTGATATCATTTCATCCCAGGGTCCTATGATTTTTGTGTTTGCATCAACTTTTCTTTTAGACTAGAGAGAAGTGATGGGACTAATTGGATCAGCCAATCAAACAGTTCTGTGCTTCCACAGCAGCTCTGTCTCTGTCTCTGATCTTTACTGCTTCATTTCTCTGTTGTCTTTGTCATCAGTCCAATGACACAAGAATCAGAGGTTTAACAGTGTGTGGCTCCCTCTAGTGGATGTTGTGGAGTATTCTGTTGTCTTTGCTCCAAAGGTTTTTGTACAGAGTTTTGCTGTTTCCTGTCACTGTGGGCTGCAGAGCACAGTAGTACACAGCAGAGTCAGACAGCTGAAGCTTCTGGATCTTCAGAGGAACGGATGTCTTGTTGAGTTCAGCATCAAATCTGTTTTTTGGGAACTCTTGATCGTTGTCCTCTGATGCTGTGTCACGTCTTAAAACATATTTTGGAAATTTGTTAACTTCTTGTTTGTACCAGAACAAATATGCGTATGCAGAAGTTGTTTCGTATTTGCAGTCAAGTGTAACTGTGTCTCCTTCAGCAGCAATGACATCTCCTTGTTCCTGGATCACTTTGTCTTCTCCTTTACACTCTGAGGAAGAACAGAACATGCAGAGGAAGAGATGGATCAATAAACATGATTAAAAACTCACCATTAATCAGACTCACACATTTATTTAAGCAGAGGAAACATGTTGATGTTTGTATCTCACCAAAGAAAAGAGCAGCAAGAATAATCCACAGCCAATGTTCCATCTGTACAACAAGGTTTAAATCAACAGGAGAAACTAGCTGATGTTCAACATTCAGTCTGAGAATTGTTCTCTTCACAGCAGCACTTATTATTGACACAATGGTTGAACACAGTGCAGAAGGAGAGCCCCGCCTACTGGATGATGTCGCCCTCCAGTGGAGCATCTCTGTGGGTTTGCTGTCACTGTGGGCCTCACAGCAGAGTCAATTAGATTTACAGCTGGAACAGTGATGAGCTCCATCAAACGTATCTGAAGGAGAGCATCACTCAGCTGATGGGCTCGTGTGAGTTCCTGGTTATATTTATCACTTCATGTAACATTTTTGACCTTAAAGAGATAAACCTGCTAAAAAAAAACCAACAGATTTTATCCAATAAGCTTAATCTGATGAGTCATTTTAAATGACTTTATTTAATAACTGTTCTTGTTTCTTTGTGTTTAAACGTTCCTACAGTTGGTTTGTGGTTCATTTTGACATATTTTCTTTTCTTCCACTAATAAATGTTTTGTCCTGATAAGTTTCACGTGCGATTGTGAACATTTAACATTTACAGACATAAGCTGTGGGTGGAGGCTGGTTGAGAGCTTGACCTTGAATGGAAGCACATCTTTTAAGTCTTTAACTTTGAGTGTTTTTGTGTGTTTCACTTGATGTGCAGTAGTGGAGAGAAAGCTACAGTGAAGATGATGTTACTGAAATTGTTTTCAGCTGATTATTTTATGTACAGGTACTAATCAGTGTTTTCCCGCTAAAGATGGCGCCGGGTGTCATGGCATGCTGTCTCTCGGTTCTGAAAAGTTTATGAGGGTGTCCAAATTCATGGGCTGCATCCTCCTGAGGCCGCATTGGTAGACCGATTACGTCACAGCGACGCGGCAAAGGCTCCGAAAAATGCGTCCCCCTTTTCCCCGAATTCGAAGGATGGGTCAGGTGTGTCCTTTGTGGCCCACCATATCCCAGAATTCATAGCGCGGCCCAGCCAAACTCCAGTTTCCAACAATGGCGGCCGCTACTAAGTTTTTAATATTACTCTTATTAATCTTTCTGGGTCACAAAATAAACTTTTAAGATATTTTCAGGCGAGAAAGTAGCTGTGTAAACATCAAATATCTGCTCGGTTTATCAAGATATCACATATTTGCAAAAGTGCTTCGATGTTTTCGGAGGCGTCTGCTACCCACCATCTCAATAGCTAGCTGGGAGCTCGAGGGTCACTAGCAGAGTTGGGTAATCCGATTACTTTTTTCAAGTAACGAGCAAAGTAAGGGATTACTATTGCAAAAACGGTAATTAGATTACTGTTACTTTATCGTAGGAGCGCTGCGTTACTGCGTTACTAAAACCGTGATTTTTTTTGCGAGAGTGTCTCATGACAGTGACGTAAGCGAGTGCGACGTTCGTGACAACAGCTGTGTGCAGATCAACAGTGGATCATATATCGAGTGCAGAGAGAGTATGAGCGTGCAGCGTTTAAAGCGTGGAAGTACTGACCTTACTTTGAGTTTGATTCTGTAAAAAGTGACAAAAACATTAGTGTCCGCTGTGCGTGGGAAGAAAACTTCTTTTTACAGCGAAAAACCCCTAAACTTCCAACAAGCACCGAGTAGCTACGACGTAATGGGAAACTCACAGAGAAACTCGTGGATAAACAACAAGGACCTGTTATCACCTAAGGAACGTTGCTAAAGTCAGACAGGTTTTATCACGTGACACCGCACAGGTTCTTATGCATGCATTTGTGTTACATTGATTATTGTAACGCTCTTCTTTCTGGGTTACCAAGAAAAGTTTTAGAGGTTTACAGATGGTACAAAATGCAGCTGCTCACATTTTAACCAAAACTGGGAAATGTGAGTGCATTACCCCAGGACTCAAATCTCTTCACTGGTTCATTGTCAGGTTCAAGCTGATTTTAAGGTCCTGTTGCTCACCTACAAGGCTTTAAACGTTTTGGCGCCTTCATATCTCTCTGAGCTTTTGCACCTCTATTTTCCTTCCCGTGCTCTGATCTCAGGATACTGACCTTCTAAGAGTTCCTAAAGCCAGAAAAAAGATTATTGGGGAGCGAGCTTTTTCTTTTTGTGCCACATTTTTATGGAACAACGTCTGCTGTAAATGTCCAATCAGAACACAGAGGAGAAACTGTATGTATGACATCACACAAAGAGGTGATTCTTACAAAATAAGGAAAAGTTTAAACCCTTCTGGAGAAAATGTGAGAATAACAAAGTAAATCTTTCAGCTGTAAAACATCATTAATGCACCAACAATGTTGGGAGTTTATTACTAGTTACTGTATTTGACTTCTGATGCTTTTTACACACATCATCACTAAATAAGGAATAAAATGTCTTCATGTCTGAACGTTCCTGCAGTTGATTTGTGGTTGATGTGGATTTGCTGCTCATGTGAATCCTCCCACAGTGTTTCATTAGCAGCTGTAACCACAGTGACTCTGATAAAACAGGAATTAGCAGAATCCATCTGATATGAAGCTGTGCTTTGAATACCACTTCCCTCCTCTTTGAAGAGTAGTCAGATATCTGTGTTCAGGTTTTTGTACAGCCTCTTCTACACTTTGTATCACTGTGTTTGTAGAGCACAGTAGTAGAGAGCTGTGTCTGCCAGGGTTAGGGCTGCTATGGTCAGATTAGTTGATCGATCTGATGCTTCTGATCCATATCGTTTATCAGGAATATACTGAGTTGTGGATCCTCTTGCTCTTTTCCAGAGTATAAACTGAGGAGCCTGAAGGTCAGAATCATGTCTGTACCAGTGAAGGCGTACATACTCTGATGTTGTCTCATAGCTACATGTGAGTTTGACAGATTCTCCTTCTGTTTCAGTGACTTCAGGTTGTTGAGGAGTGATTGAGTCTCCAGCTGTTAGTCCTGGAAAAAGAAAGAAGAAAAGTAGTGAAATGCAGTCTGTATATCTGCTTAATGCAGCAGCTTCAACTAAACTTTAATCCCTGTTCTTAAACTCACCTATAATGTGAGATAGAAGCAAAAAGAGGTGCAGCAACATGTCTTTGGAGTTATTAAAGCCAGACAGACAGCATATGAACAATGTTCTTCCACTGCAGCACAATGACCAACAAATAATGTCATTGGATGAGCACAGGTTCAGTGGGCGGGGCCAGTTTAATAGCTCAGCCAATCAAATAGTTTTGTGCTTCCACAGCAGCTCTGTCTCTGTCTCTGATCTTTACTGCTTCATTTCTCTGTTGTCTTTGTCATCAGTCCAATGACACAAGAATCAGAGGTTTAACAGTGTGTGGCTCCCTCTAGTGGATGTTGTGGAGTATTCTGTTGTCTTTGCTCCAAAGGTTTTTGTACAGAGTTTTGCTGTTTCCTGTCACTGTGGGCTGCAGAGCACAGTAGTACACAGCAGAGTCAGACAGCTGAAGCTTCTGGATCTTCAGAGGAACTGATCTGATGCTGGAATCCAGTGTGGAGGAAAATCTCTCCTTGAACTCGTCTGCTGTGTTTCCATCATCCCCACTAACACGGCTCAGGATGAATTCGGGGCTGTTGTTTCCATCCTGTTTGTACCAGAAGAGATAATTAGTTGTTGTACTGCTGTTATAGAGACAGTGAAGTGTCACTGTGCCTCCTGCAGCAGCAGTCTCTTCTCCTTTTGCTTGCAGCACGTTGTCTTTTTGTGCTCTGCATTCTGTAAAACACCAACAAACAGTATCAGTGTGCTGTTAAAGAATCACGTCAATGTTGATATCAAAGAAACAGAGTTGTGTTCATACCGAGGCACATAGCAGCCAGCAGCACTGAGATGAACAGAGGCGTCATATCTGCAGTGTAGAGTAACTGTGAGCTACAGCAAGTATAAAGAAGCTGTGATCTCTCTGTTTAGTCTTCATCAACACTAAGTTGGTGGATTAGAAGGAGGAGCCTGATCACAGTGACAGGACTCATTCACAGCCCTGTGTTATTCCCCCTGCTGACAGCTTCACACTCAGCACCACTCTTTAGCCTTGTTAGTGTTTAACACAGGAAACATGGCGAGACAATGCAGCGTGTAGACATGAAACACATGACAGGAACACAAGGAGAGGTAACTGGAAACAGATAAGTGGGACGAAGGCACGGACATAACTCACACGTTAAAGACAAGACAGACAAGACAGAAGACAGGAAACAACTCATAAACACAGAGACCCACAAGAAACATAAACCAGACTCAGACTCAACTAAGACAAACTAATAGTAAAACTAGAAAACATTATTTCATAAGTAATCAAAAATACAAAATAACCGAACTGACAACATCACGCAAACTAAACATTAACATAAGAAATCAAAAATACACACAATATGCAGATTGTAATGACCATTGATCAACAACCACTGATCAGTGTCCATGAGTCGCATTCACAGAGAGTTGGGGAATGACTGCAATCACAGCATGTAAGATGGTGACAGATGTACCCTTAGGCCCCTCCTCCATTCAGAGATGGTCTTTCCCTTTTCACGTAAACAGCCTCCTTGACTCCGCCCTCAAACCAGCGTTCCTCCCTGTCCAGGATGTTACATCCAAATCAAATCAAATCACTTTTATTGTCACATCACATGTGCAGGTACATTGGTACAGCACATGTGAGTGAAATTCTTGTGTGCGAGCTTCACAAGCAACAGAGGTGTGCAAAATACAATAATGGCTACATCTGAGACTAATAAATATATGTACAATATATAATAGTATATGCATTTCTGGATGTGTATACTAACTATTTTTCTACGTGTGTGTGTGTGTGTGTGTGTGTGTGTGTGTGTGTGTGTGTGTGTGTGTGTGTGTGTGTGTGTGTGTGTGTGTGTGTGTGTGTACACATATTTTACAAATTAAATAGAGTAAACAATAAATAGAATATATAAAATAAAATATACAGAGTGAGACATGTGCAAAACAGTGGCGTTACTGTACAGTGTGGAGTGCATAATGTTAAAGTTCCAGTAGTGAAGCTGAGGTGTCTATGACGTGTTCAGCAGTCTGATGGCCTGGTGGAAGAAGCTGTCTCTCAGTCTGCTGGTACGGGACCGGATGCTGCAGAACCTCCTTCCTGATGGAAGCAGTCTGAACAGTTTATGCTGGGGTGACTGGAGTCCTTGATGATCCTCCCCGCTTTCCTCAGGCAGCGCTTCCTGTAGATGTCTTGGAGGGAGGGAAGCTCACCTCCAATTATCCGTTCAGAGCACCGCACTACTCTCTGGAGAGCTTTGCAGTTGTAGGCGGTGCTGTTGCCATACCAGGTGGTGATGCATCCAGTGAGGATGCTCTCAATGGCACAGTGATAGAAGGTCCTGAGGATGCGGGGGCTCATGCCGAATCTTTTCAGTCTCCTGAGAAAGAAGAGGCGCTGCTGCGCCTTCTTCACTGTTTTGTTTGTGTGTACTGACCACGTAAGATCCTCAGCCAGATGTACTCCAAGGAACCGGAAGCTGCTCACTCTCTCCACAGCAGCGCCGTTGATGGTGATGGGGGTGTGTACTTCTCTGCACCTCCGGAAGTCCACTATCAACTCCTTTGTCTTTGCGACGTTGAGGGTGAGATGGTTGTCTTGACACCAGTGGGTCAGGGCGCTGACCTCCTCCCTGTAAGCCGTCTCATCACCGTTGGTGATAAGACCCACCACTGTAGTGTCGTCCGCAAACTTCACAATGATGTTGGAGCTGTTAGTGGCTGTGCAGTCGTAGCTGTAGAGTGAGTACAGGAGAGGGCTCAGTACACACCCCTGTGGAGCACCAGTGTTCAGTGTGATGGGGGATGAGGTGATGCTGCCCAGTCTGACCACCTGGCGTCTGTCAGACAGGAAGCTAAGGATCCAGCTGCAGAGGGAGCTGCTCAGTCCTAGATCCTGCAGTTTCCTGTCCAGCTTCGAGGGAACGATGGTATTGAATGCTGAGCTGTAATCTACAAACAGCATTCTCACATACGTGTCTCTCTTCTCCAGGTGTGACAGGGCAGTGTGTAGTGTCAGGGCTATGGCATCATCAGTGGACCTGTTGTGGCGGTATGCGAACTGTAGAGGGTCCAGTGAGTCGGGTAGTGCAGAGCAGATGAAGTCCCTGACCAGCTTCTCGAAGCATTTGCTTACGATGGGGGTCAGGGCTACAGGTCGCCAGTCGTTCAATGAGGAGATGGTGGAGGATTTGGGTACAGGGACGACGGTGGCCATTTTGAAGCAGGCTGGGACTACAGACAGAGAGAGGGAAAGGTTGAAGATGTGCGTGAACACTCCAGCCAGCTGAGCCGCGCATGACCTGAGGACGCGGCCGGGAATCCCGTCCGGACCAGTAGCTTTGCGTGCGTTCACCTTCCTGAAGCACCTCCGCACATCCTCCTCAGACACAGTGTGCGCACTGACGTCATCCGCGGTGCGCACACTGTCCGGTCTCATGGTGTTCGCTGTGTCGAATCTAGCGTAGAATACGTTTAGATCCTCACACAGAGAGGCCGTGGTCTGCGGTGTGCTGGTTTTCCCTCTAAAGTCTGCGATCGTGTTTAGTCCCTGCCACATACTCCGAGGGTTGTCAAACTGTTGCTCCACCCTGTCCCTGTACTCACGTTTGGCTGCTTTGATCGTCTTCCGGAGTTGGTAATGTGCGTGTTTGTAGTCCGATGTGTTCACGGAGGCAAAGGCGGTGTTCCGTGCCGCCAGTGCCGCGCGAACATCTCCGTTAATCCAGGGTTTTTTTTCCTCATCATTGAAAGAGTGTCCACTGGCCTGTAGGTGTGCATAGACTGCAGAGTCCTGATGAGGTGGCTCTGCTGTGTTGTAGCCAGAGGTTGTTTGGTTTCCTCGATGTATAAATCCTGCCAGTCCTCCTGCACTTAACAGCGTACACTATGTTACTCTGTTTGTGTCGGGGACCCGATCCGTGGACCAGTTTTTGGCACAGCGTGTTTTGGGGTTTGAAAGCCACAGAGACCTGGTGTTTAGAAAAAATGTGTCTCAGCTGCTCCGATACTCTGACACATATGGGATCACTGCAGGTTTTCTCTTAGGCAGCGGTTGTCCTTCTCTCCTGGATCAGCTGGAGCTTTCTTTTGGCGCCTTCCCAGCTTTGACAAAAGTCCAGCTGGGATAACCACATTTACTCAGGGCCTTCTTGATGTGCTGTTTATAAGATCGGGGAAAGCTGCAGTCAGCTGAGACTGAAGAAGTCACCTGGATGAGCGACGAAATGTTTCCCACTGAGAACTGTTCCTCCAGATAAACTCAGAGGCAAAGCTGATGATCTGCTGGTCCTGGGTCAGTTCTCCCAGTGTTTTGAGTTTTCTTGTGTTTTTTCATTATTATAATTTATGTCCTAACAAATCCACTCTGTTAGTCTGGAGTTTATACTATAGTGCCTGGGTTGTTGTTCAGATTTTGATTGTTAGATTCCCTCTGTGTGCTTGTGTGAGTCCTTGTGTCTCGTTTCCCTCTTTGTGTTCCATTCTGTTTCCCCGTCATGGCGTCATGTCCCAATCCAGCGACCGCACGCTTCCTAGTCCGCGCAGTTTGCGTACTACGTACGGCGCGTACTAGGAAGTATGGAAAGTATTGAGAAAGACAGAGAGAAACACAGGGAGGAAGGTTTTGAGTTCTAGAGATGAAGGATACAGTAACTAGTCTGCTTCTAACTCCGGTTTACTTGACTGCAGTCAAAACATAAAGAAGGTTCTTTTCAGGAAAAGCCTCGGAGCCCTCAAGTTGGACCGCTCACTCCGCCATCTTCCCAGAATCACCCCCAAATTTGAAGCGTGGTCCAGTGGACACTTCATGGGCCCATATATCCCACAATTCATAGCGCGGCGGCGGGTGTGGATAGTTTTGCCGAATAATACGGCTGAAGAGTAAACTTTTAAAAGTAAGTACTGAATATGATGTTCAAATGTTTAATAATGAAGAACATTTAAACATTACTGTTGACCACATGTCGGCAAAGTCATGTGACGTTAGTGATGTTTGTACTAACTTGGTTTTAAAGCCTCTACAGATATATATAGTCGACCTTAATCTTACAGAGACTGTGATGATTTATGGATAATTAAAGTCAGTCATAAGAGCTAAGTTGATCTATAGTGTTACATCATATTCTATAAGGATGTTATGTGTTTGTAGACTTTCTGCCAGTTTGACCCATTTAGCAGACGTCAGCCTGTTTAAGGCTCTGATATCTATTCTGTGTGACTTACAGCAGTTATGACATGGTCTGATTTTCTCACCCAATAAAGGAATATTTCATATATCAGTCGACTCTTCATTCTATCAGACACAGTTACCACAGCTCCTACATTTGCTTTCTACACATGTATGTAAGCATTGAGCCAAATTTAGTAATGCCAACATACTGAAGGAACAATATTTGTGTCTTATGTATAAGACATATGTACATACACTTTTGAGTGAAGATTTAAGGTGACAGGAAATATAAATAACTGCAACTTGAATCTTTCAAGTTCAAGCTCACTGCTGTAATACACACACACACACACACACACACACACACACACACACATATTTACAGTCCTGTGGTCTCAGCCTCAGATACTCAGCTAATCAAAGTGATGTCATGACAGAAATGAATGACCAACAAAACATTTTTCTCCTTCGTTTCTGTCAATCAAAGCTGTATGTAACGTGTCTCGCGGTTAGTATCATGGTTGCTAGGCAACCGGAACAGCGCGACGCAGGCTAGACCGTCCCATTTCACACGCCTCTCACTTCCGCACTTCTCGTACTCATAGTACGCACCGTACGTAGTACGCGTAGTGCGCGTACTTCAAGCGTGCAGACCCTGAATTGGGACGCAGCCCATGTTTCTCCTGTGGCGTCATGTTAATAATTCACGTCAGCTGTTCCTCGTGTCTTCTCACGTCCTCGTTGTCCTTCTGTGTATTCATGTCAGCGTCTCCGTCCTCCGTGTGTCCTGCAATCTGCCTGGTTTGTTTTGTAGTCCCACATTAGTTAATGTTGTAATCCTTGTGTTCAGCAGTAAAGCTGCTTTTGAGTTTACTTTTTGCCTGCCCGACGCGTCTGTGTTTGGGTCCAACGCTGCCTGCTTCACACACAGTCTAGTACATTTCCCTCCGTTGATAAGGCAGTCTGATATGGAGAGAACGTGTCCATAAGTGTGATTATCTGTTAAGCGAGGTTTGGACGTTCCAAATCTGGAACCAACCACCAGTCCGGGCCTGAGTAACCCTCATCACTGGGATCACTCTCACACAAACTCAGACCACATAATGTACTAATATAATATATTCTCCTCGGCATTCCCATGATGCACTGAGTGTTTCTTCTTCGCTTCTTTTGTCCTGTCTTCCTCCTCTCACATCAAACCCACTGTCACCAAAGTGCTTTCCCACAGTGGGTCATCTGATTGTTGAGTTTTCTCTGTATTATTGTCTTGACTTTACAATATAAAGTGCCTAAAAACAGCTGTTGTGATTTGATGCTATAAATCAGATTAAGTTGACTGAACAGTTTGAGGTTGGCACAGATCAGGTTCAGAGTTGGCAGACTGTTTATAAGGTTACATTCAAACGTTTATACTAAGTCTACATTTAAGAAAAGCATTTCATGAGCTCAAATTACAAACATTTCTTCATCAATAACTTAATGAGAAAAACTGAATGTTGGAGACCTTCAGGGCCTCAAACACGTTTCATAGATTTCATGGTTGATCTTAGGTTTGATTAATAATCGTGGTAACAGATGGACTCCATCAAGACCATGTGTGTGTCAGGTTTGCTCAACTGTTAACATGTTTTTCATTTATGTTATTACATAATAATGTTTTTTACTTTCTGTTTTGTTTTAGAATTGTTTCATGACTCTGTTCGTGTGTATTTCTGTATTTTTCTCATGAAGAACACGTCCGATCTCAAATCTGCAGGCGCAAGGAGCTGCAGAGGCGGAACAAAGCTCAGTGCGCTCTTCTGCCGGAACTTGACTGTGTGACACCAGGCGGAAGTATACAAAGAAGAGGCGGAAGCCCCGTTTTGTGAGCAGAGAGTGTGTTGTTGTGTGAGCTGCAGCAGCAACGATGCCTTCAGTTCAGTATCTGAGAGAGTTCATCAACGAGCGACTAACTGCTGCTGCTGAACAAATATTCTTGGAGTTTGAAAAAACGATCGTCCAGTACGAGGAAGAGATCGACCGTCAGCGCAGACTGCTGGATATCACCTGGAAACCCCAAATCAAGCTGCACACAGCAGGTGAGTCTGTGTCTTCATCTAAAACCTGCCTTTAAATCACGGAGTCCCTGTTTGACACAGTTATAACCTCCGCTGTGAGCAGCATGTGGCCGCTGTCACAGCAGCTAACTGCTGTTTGACGGCGTGTCGGGTAGAGGACACAGGAACCAGTCCAGTTAGCTTTTACTGCAGAGCCTCGTTACTGATTAAAAGGAGCCATATTTATGTTTCTGTCCACCAGACGTCCCACAGGAACATGTCTGTAAGGAGGAGGAGGAGGAGGTTCTCGCTGAGCAGCAGCTCTGGAACCAGGAGAGGAGCTCCAGTGTGGAGCAGGAGGAACCAGAAGCTCCACAGATTAAAGAGGAACAGGAGGAACTGTGCAGCAGTCAGCAGGGAGAGCAGCTGGGACTGAAGGAGGAGACGGACACCTTCATGGTGACTGCTGCTGAGGAAGGAGAGCACAGTGAACCAGGAGGAGACGAGGAGCAGCTCCTCTGTCACAGCTCTGCTGGAGCTGAGAGCCAGGATCAGGAAGGAGGCAGGAGTGCAGACTCGGGACCGACTAGAATTATATATCGAATTCACTGTAACAATCCTGCACACGCTCGCATGTTAGCGCGTCAGAAGAACTCTGACGCAGGTAAAAAGACTTTAAAGTGTGATGTTTGTGGAAGAGCCTTCAAGAAAAAATGCCAAGTCAAAGAGCATCGCAAAATCCACACAGGAGAGAAACCGCATTCCTGTAAAATATGTCAGAGAAGCTTTACTCAAAAGAGCACCATGCTGCGCCACATGATAATCCACACTAAGGAGAAGTCGTACTCCTGCCTGACGTGTGGAAAGACCTTCAGTCAGAGCGGGAATCTGTACGTCCACATGAGGATCCACACAGGCGAGAAGCCGTATTCCTGTAAAACATGCGGGAAAACGTTCGCACGGAGCAATCACATGTTACGCCACATGAAGACTCACACGGGGGAGAAGTCGTAGTCCAAGAATGCATTCAGGTTCAAACACACTTTTTAGACTCAGTTTGTTGGAGTCGCTCGGTGAGGTTGGTCACATGATCAGTTTGACTTGGGGGAGGCGTGCTCATGTATTAATTTACTTTTCTTCTTCTAGACAACATCACGTCGAGTCTTGGAACTCTATGTTAGTATGAATGAGAGGTGGTGAGTTGTGATATGATGAAGAGATGGAAGTGAAGCTGTTCTTCTGAGAGGCGACTGTGCAGCTGTGCTGACGTTTCACTGATGTTCGACACGCAGCTGTTTAAACGTTGATCTGAGGAGCTTTGAAAGGAAACCTTTGGACGTCTTTAAGTTGCCTTGAAGACGTTTAATCCGAGAAGCTTCTTCAGTTCTAAGAGCAACTGGTGGAGAGTCACGAATTTAAGCCCTACAGGACAAGACTCATCAGTATACCTGCAGCTAAAGGTCAAAGGTCACTCTCTGAGGATGCCAATGTTCACATTTTGGACAGAGGGCGGGGCTTACCACACCAACTCTCTGCCATCTATAATCCAGTTTGGAGATCCCTCCCCAGACGCCTTAACGCCCACTCACATCCTGGGCCATCTGACCTCAGGAAGTCACATGATAGGGTGGGGCCAGGTTTCACAGTGAGCTCACCTGAAACCCTGGCTGATTGGGACCCACACCCGCTTTCACGCCATGGCCCATGTGATTAGGTGGACTATCATCAGGGGGTCATTGTCCCTCTTGGGGGGAAACTCCCACTGGGCTTCTTGGATGAAACGTCTTAAAGGCGTCCCGGCGCTTTTCTTAGACTAGGATGACCTGGATGACCGAGAACCTTCACAGACATGTTGAAACACTCGTGGCTTTAATTCATGTTACTGGGTTTGACGAGTGTGACCAGTTGGTGACCTGAAGGGTTCATGCAGGGCTGTTCTAACATTTCCTCAACTGCAGAAACTCGAGCTGAGCTAAAATTTTAGTTGACTGAAGTAAAAATGAAAATAGACCGCACAGTGAAAGCTAAATAACGTGTCACTGAATACATAACTGCAGTTTTATTGGAGTGATGAGAGGCGGCTGAGCTGCTCCCGCCTCCTCGGGCAGCGGCGCGCGCCACGTTGCCCAGGTGGTCTCCAAGGAAACCAACTTTCATGAGAAAATGAAACGGGCTGAGGTGACCTTCGATATTTCAGTGATATTTGAAAAAGGAGAGGGCGCACCCCCCTGACTGTGACTGAGCACAGTCAGCAGGGACTGAAGCGCCGCCTCGTGGCTCTCCACCATCGCCACGGCGATCGGGGACCTGCAGGCTCAGACAGATTATAGATGATAACCTCGCAGCTGTTTCACACTCTGTTTTCTATAAAAGCTGTTTTGTAGGATTTCTTTGAGACTCTGGAAGAAAACATGTTCGATGACGTCTCTGCTTCAGTAGAATCAGAGGCAACAGTGTAAATATGACAAAGATGCAGCTCTGATCTTCCGCCTGCATCGAGGTTTTCTTCTTTACCTCCATCACTCTGTTTGCACCTGAACGTTTAGTGGAAGATGTTTGGTTTGTGTCCTCAGTGATTTTTGGATTGAAGTCAGATGTTGAACTTTGTGTTTCAAGCATGCTTTGTTTTCAGTTCACATCTTTTTAAACGTTTCCGTCTTTAGAGCTGACACTAACAAACTGTACGAGCTGTTTGACGTGTCGATGTGAAAGGATCTTTATAAATAAAGTTTCCTTCCACAGCAGCTCTGTCTCTGTCTCTGATCTTTACTGCTTCATTTCTCTGTTGTCTTTGTCATCAGTCCAATGACACAAGAATCAGAGGTTTAACAGTGTGTGGCTCCCTCTAGTGGATGTTGTGGAGTATTCTGTTGTCTTTGCTCCAAAGGTTTTTGTACAGAGTTTTGCTGTTTCCTGTCACTGTGGGCTGCAGAGCACAGTAGTACACAGCAGAGTCAGACAGCTGAAGCTTCTGGATCTTCAGAGGAACTGATCTGATGCTGGAATCCAGTGTGGATGAAAATCTCTCCTTGAACTCGTCTGCTGTGTTTCCATCATCCCTGCTAACACGGCTCAGGATGAATTTGGGGCTGTTGTTTCCATCCTGTTTGTACCAGAATAAAGTCGGGCCTGGGTCACTGGTTTCATATCTACATCCAAGTGTAACTGTGTCTCCTTCAGCAGCAATGACATCTCCTTGTTCCTGGATCACTTTGTCTTCTCCTTTACACTCTGAGGAAGAACAGAACATGCAGAGGAAGAGATGGATCAATAAACATGATTAAAAACTCACCATTAATCAGACTCACACATTTATTTAAGCAGAGGAAACATGTTGATGTTTGTATCTCACCAAAGAAAAGAGCAGCAAGAATAATCCACAGCCAATGTTCCATCTGTACAACAAGGTTTAAATCAACAGGAGAAACTAGCTGATGTTCAACATTCAGTCTGAGAATTGTTCTCTTCACAGCAGCACTTATTATTGACACAATGGTTGAACACAGTGCAGAAGGAGAGCCCCGCCTACTGGATGATGTCGCCCTCTGTCTCCTCTTTGAGTCTCACTTCTCTCACTTCCTCTTCCTCCTGGTTCACAGACTGTTAGCAGCAGTTGAATCCCTGTGAGGAGGGAGGATGGAGCACTTACTGTACATCTCTGTCCTCTGCTGCTGTGGACGGTTGACCCGAGGTATTTAAACTCTACCTTCACTTCCTCTGCTCCTTGCAGATTCACCGTCTCTGTCCTCATACATGTCGTCCTCCTGACTCCCTCATGCAGGACCACAGCTCCTCTCTCAGCAGCCAATCATCTGTTTTCTCTGATCCACCTTCTCTGAACTTCTCCGTCACCTCCCTTAACCTACAGCAGCTCTTTCCCATATCTTCATGGTGGTTTAACTCTCTGTAGTTACTGTAGCTCATCCTCAGCTGCCCTCGCTTCCTCCTTCCTAATCCTCTGCACTTCCTGATTCGTTGACTGTCCTCCATCCATCAATCCTCCTCTTTTATTTTCTACATTCATCAGCTCCTTAAATGCTCCTTCACCTTCTCAGCAGCCTCTCATCATTCATGAGTACATTTCCACCTGTGTCCTTAAAGCTGCTGCACATCCTTTCCTGTGTTTGCTGCACACCTGTCCCACTTACTTCACACTTCCTGTTCTTCTTGTCTCCAACCTGTGAGGCGTGCACACTGATAACATTAATCATCTCACAGCCCCACCCCCTTTGGCCAGCAGTAGCACAGTTTCCATGGAGACAGTTGTTGTTATCCTGGGTCAAACGTCTTCCTGATGCAACCCTCCCGGTGTATTCAGGCTTGTGCGCACGAGCTCATTCGCTGTTCCGACCGTCTGCAGAGTTCTTAATATTATCGTTAAATAACCGTAGCTGCCGGCTTGTTTGAGTAATCTGTAAATGAAGCTGCTGCAACCTCAACAAGTCCCTTCTTAACAGTTGACCTGTCACACTGCTCCCACTGCCAGACTGCAGCTGCACCTTATGTACATTTTGTAGTATTCATTCCACCTCATTCATTTCTGTATTTTATGTATACAAGTTTAGATTCGTTATTTATAGTTGATTTACACAGCGTGTGTGTGTGTGTGTGTGTGTGTGTGTGTGTGTGTGTGTGTGTGTGCTTGAGAGCCGCCATCTACCGGAACCAAATTCCCTGTATGTGTCTGCACATATACTTGGCCAATAAACACGATTCTGATGATTCTGAAATCACAGTCTAGGCCTCGCGGTGCAGCGGGGGATCCTGCAGACTCGACGACCTGCGGCTAGAATGTGCTTTTCGTGCAGTATGAAGGGAGGCGTGCTTGTAGTGAAGCTGGAGTTGTACTAGATGTGTTTGGACCTGCTGGAGCAGATGAAGAGCTGCTGCGTGTTCAGCACCAGCTGTTTGTGCGTCTCCTTCCTGACAAGCTTTTTGTGCAGCGACTGTGGCTTTGCTGTCACTGTGGGCCTCGCAGCACGGCAGCTGTTCCTCCCTCAGCTCAGCGAACAGCGCCCGGCTCTTCGTTCTTCATCCACAGCTGTCCTCGCTCAGTCAGCTCAATCGGACTCCTTCTGCACCACCGCCCCCTCCACCCTCACAGTCACACACAAACCTTACAGTTTATTCTGGGGGTCATCAGCAGCAGTGTGTGCAGGTCAGGGGCTGGTTTTACAGCAGAACGCTGCAGCAGCTCCTCACGCTCTCCTCTCATCTTTGCACTACAGTCTTTGGCTTTGTCTCCACCTGCTGGACTGAAGCAGCTGGAAAAACAGCCCTCGATCGTATTTTCAATTTTGAAAATGTTTCCTCCCTAATAAAAATGTAGACGAAGCAGACACAGCAGTGAGGGCAGCTGTCACCTGGTGCCTGTTTGGGTGTTTTTGTTCTAGTGACATAAACAAAGGCTGTTGGGCACCTGTGCGTGGCCCTCTGCTGCCCTCTGCTGGACAGCACTGAACGCTGACACGTGCACTCTGCCACAGTCACGTGCTTCGTCACTTCCTCAATTCGCACACATTTGTTTTAGTGTGTTTAAAAGCGAAGTCCAAAGAAAATATTAATGCAGGGATTTAAAAAATCAGGTTGAGGAGAAAACCTCCGCAGTCCGCATTCATGTGCGCGTCATGTCACCCAGAATCACGCGGTAAAAGCTCGCAATGACTCATTTTCTCTGGAAATGCAGAACGATCGTGGCTGTCTGACGGTGTGTGGGTTCAATGAAGACAAAGCAGCAACAAAGCGTCACCTGCAGATCTGTAACTGGCTCCACATTTACCTGCTACCTGAAGTCTGACGTCAAACAGTGGTTGACGTTTGCTTTAATAAAACGTGTTTGTCTATGAGTCAACTCTGAGCTGAGCTCCTCAGGATCAGCTGATTTATTTTGTACAGAAACTTGAAACATTTCACGAAGCTAAATCTTCGGAGTCACAGGAGCTCCGATCACTTCATTTTCATCCCGCACGGGTCCAGGAGAGCTTCCAGGCAAACATGTTTACTCTGGTAGAAACTGCCACCAAATTAATGTCACCGGGCAGGATATGCTTCCTCCTGTGAGCATCTCACTCGGAGCCAGCTCTGCGCACATCCAGTGTTCACAACAGGAAGCTAAACTGCTTTACTACGTCCACCGGAAACGATGCGGCCACAGTTTCTCCAACACGTGATAGAAATGTGCAGGTGAGATAGTGCCACAGGTGAAAACAGGAAATGAGCTCATGGAAGTGTTTTAAATCCACTTTTTAAAACTCAGATAAATGTGACGTTTTTGTCTCCAGCTGATCCTGCGTCAATTTCCGGTTCCTTCAGGGCGCGGCGCCATTAGCTGTAGGAACAAAGCAGCTCATTGGTCGGCGCGATCAGGTGGTCTCGGCTCAGCCAATCGCAGGCTTTGATGTTGCGCCGTGGACGGCCGGTGGCGTTCAGCAGGAAGCATTGCTGCTTCGGTTCACGGTGTTTTCCTCGAGTCGTTAACGGCGCCGGAGACTGAAAATCCGCGCGCACGCGAACCCCGAAGAGGTGCGGATTCGTCACCACCGCGCGAGGCTGCCGGAGGAGAGGCCGACCGGACAGCCCACGCGACCAGTTAGCCGCTAGCCGGCGCTCGGTGTCCGTCAGAGAGGTGAGTGCTCCCGGGGCTCGGGCAGCCGAACACAGCGCCTGAGACCCGCGCTGAGCCGCGACCACAGACCGGCTCCAAAGTTAGCGCGAGAATCAGCTGATTTAGCTTCTTCCGGCTTCTGTAGAAAGAAACACGATCAAAGACGCAATAACGGAGAAACGGCAGACACGGGGGAGGTTTCCGGTCGGTTCGGCAGCACATTAACAACTGACATGAAATACAGGGAGGTAGGACAGGTGGGTCCATCCAGACTTCAGTCTGACAGCTGTCAGAATCAAATATATCAGAGCGTTTATCGAGCAGCAAGCATTTCTCTTCATCATCATCAGCGAGGCTCCTCTAAGGAAGACGTTCCTGTGTCTGTTCATGAAGCTTTAGATCCAACATGAGTTTATCAGCTGGAGGCCGGACACCAGCAGGAAACAGCCCTCCGGCCTCTACAGCCTCAGATGTGCTCTCATTAATATCTCTGCTGAACGCTCTGACGGGTTATTACAGACACCTGCATCCAGCTGCGTCTCCTACGAGTCCTCCCACAGATGAGCTTCATCTCCAGCATCCTCTCCACCCACTGCTGCAGAACCAGGACAGCCATCACCGGCTGCAGAGCAGGATGAGAGGAAACGAGAGGGGCCGGGTCGTTTCCAAACAAGAGCGAGGGTCTAAGGCTTACCTCCTGCTGATGGGACTGTGCTGTCCAACACCCCAGCAGCACCAAGCTTAACTACAACTAAACTGAAAACTAGAGCGCGATGTGACAAAGCGTCCAGTTAACGTAGATGTGAAAATGAAGACCAGGTGAACTAGAATAGAAACAGAGGAAACATTGCTAGTTTCTCACAGCTCGGCGGCTTTGATGGGTACAGCTCTGGTTCGTAGTGCAACACCTGCACTGACCTTCCTGAATCGGTCCCACGCCCTCTGTGATGATTAAAAATACTTAATCTGACACAGGGTCTAATAAAAACTGTCTGACTACGGTCCTCGTATCTCCTCGCCCCCGTGCTGCCTCTGATCCTGAGGTCACCAGGTCATGCTGTTTACCTTCTGATGTAAAGCTCTTAGAGGCTGTTGTCAGGCTGTGAATACAGTAAAATGTGTGTGAAGGAAACACGTTTTCTGTTTCCCGTGATATTCATGGTCTGGGGTTTCTCAGAGGTCAGAGGTCGTGAGAGGAAAATAAATGACGTAGAATACCTTACTCTGCTCGCCCCTCAGCTGCTTCTTTTATGGGCGAGTGAACGGCAGCAGCCATGACCGCCGAGCCGGACGCGCTGGCCGTGGTCAACCAGCTGAGGGACCTGGCCGCCGACCCCATGAACCGCAGGGCCATCGTCCAGGACCAGGGCTGCCTGCCCGGACTCATCCTGTTCCTGGACCACCCCAACCCTCAGGTGGTCTACTCCGCCCTGCTGGTGAGCTCACAGTGCAGTGGAAACACATAGACTCTGTCCAATAGAGAGAGGGCGGAGCTTACATGAGGATTTCAGACACCCGGATCAGCTCAGCTTGATGTAACACCTGTTGTGTGCAAAGATCTGCTCCAGGTGTCTGAACCCAAACATCAGAACGAGTTGGAGGCTGCTGGTCGTCGGCGCTGAAACGCCTCGAACAGCAACAGAATCTGTTATTTTAAATCAGACGATATTTGAATAGAGTTTGGTGTGGGAAGCCGTCTCTCTGATTCAGTTTCTGACTCTTTCCGGGTGTCCTTCCAGGCGATCCGTTACCTGGCAGAATGTCGAGCCAACCGGGAGAAGCTGAGGGCGGAGCTGGGGATGATGCTGAGCCTCCAGAACGTCATGCAGAAGTGAGTCTGATGGAGCTTATCCAGGTTTCTGCAAGCACAGTAGCAAAGTGACTTCCTGTTTGCTGTGAGCTCTAAGAAACAAGTTTAGAGGAGAATAAAGGAAGAAGGAATGTCGTGAGTCGCTGCTGATCGTGGCGCTTTATCTCGTCGATATCAGTGACGTGTACGTAGAGACCAACCTGCTCACCCGCTCGTACTTGCAGCGCTGTGAGCAGAGCGCTGACGCTCCTGCTGCTGGGAAAACGAGGTTCCACAGCTCTGCTCTTTCCATCCAGGTCGACCACGCCCGGCGAGACGAAGCTGCTGGCGTCTGAGATCTACGAGCTCCTGCAGGCGTCCGGCATCGCCGACTCCGAACCGGCCGAGGAGCCCGTCAGCAGCCGCCGTAAAGCCCAGTTCTTCCTGGGCTCAAGCAACAAGAGAGCCAAGACCGTCGTCCTCCACATCGACGGCCTGGACGACTCGGTCAGCGCGCCTTTCACTCAGTAATGATTCCCTTGGCGTGGGCGGTGGGAGGAGTCATGAGCGTTTTGTTTTGTGACCCTGCAGAGTCGGAGGAGTATGTGTGAGGAGGCGCTGCTGAAGATCAAAGGCGTGATCAGCTTCACCTTCCAGATGGCCGCGAAGAGGTGCATCGTCCGCATCCGCTCGGACCTGACGGCCGAGGTCAGACCAGACCACGCCCCCTCGTGGTTCTCGCTGTATAATCACGTGATCACAGCTTCCTCCTGAAATCTGCTTTTGTTCCTTTGTTGAAGTTTTTCTGTCATTTTCTGTGAATCAGCTGCTGAAATGTGAGTTTCAGGAGGTCGTCTGTGAATGACTGACGGTGTTTTTGTGTTCAGGCTCTGGCGTCCGCGATCGCCGCCACCGAGGTGATGAAGGCGCTGCAGGTGGTGAAAGGAGAAGACGGAGACGAGGTCAGTTTGGCTCTCAGCTCGTTGGCACGTCACGCTTGCTCTCGTGCTCGCAGCTTCGTCGTTCGCTCTGACGTTGCACCTAAAAGCACCAGAAGAGAAGGTGGAGCAGTGCTGTCAGCTGTGGGCTTTAAAGAGCTGAGACACTGTGTGGCCAGCAGGGGGCAGCAGAGACACACTCACACCTGGTAGTTAGAAATGTGCTCGCTCAGCCGGCTGTCACTGTGGAGTGCCCACTCAGGCCTGCTGCATCAAAGACTTCACGTTACAACATTTCCTGCTCACACAGTAACACCCAGTTTGCACCCACTGTGGGCCTCCCACAGGTGGAGCACCAGCCGGGTTTACTACACCCGGCTGATAACACCATCAAAGTGGGATCAGTGGGAGTGGGTGTAGCTCATGTTTGTGAGCGTGGCAAGATGACGGGCACGAGTTCACTGACAGGAAGACGCACAAAAACCAAGGGGCGGGGTCATGCTTAAAGAACAGGTGTGCAGCCTATCGCAGCGCGTCTAACGTGTGCGTTCCCGTCCGTGTGTGCAGGTCCTGATCCCGTTCCCGGAGGACGGCTCTGTGGAGGTGGAGCAGAACGTGGACCTGCCGGACTACCTGCCGGAGGAGGAGAGCCCATCTCAGGAGCCCGACAAGGCGGTGAGCCGAGTGGGATCGGGGCAGGACGGAAACAGCTGGCTCGGAGCCGCCGCCAACTTCCTGTCCCGCTCCTTCTACTGGTGACCGGGCGGAAGGGTCGGCGCTGCCCCGCGGCCCCGCCTCCCCCCGTCGGACCTTCGTCCTCGTCTCAGAACAAAAACTCACAGCTGCCAAATCAGGATGTTCAGCTGGAGAGACGACGCAAAGTGTGAAATGTTGCCGTGGAAACCGTTTCCTCCTGGGGTCCCACGCTCAGTCTGACCTGCACGTGGCGACGTCCTCTCCGTGAACCAGTCCTTGTGTTACAAACCAAAATGTCTTAACAGACAGGAAGTGAACAAACGCCGAGTCAGAACAAACGAGACTCCTCCTCCTTTATACTGTTTATTATTTATTCGCCCTCGTGCCGTTTGACGTGTTGGAGCGGCGGCGGCGGCGAGCCGTGCCTTTCAGTTTCTCTGATCACAAACTTCCTGCTGCTTCCTTTGGGGCTGCAGAGATCGACCAACACGAGCGAGAGAAGAAGAGGTGGTTAAACACTGCGCCGGGCCGAGCGGAGCGTTTCCTGTAATGTCTGAGCGCGGGCTCGTAACGTGAGCCGCGTGGTGAACGACTGTTCCGCTCATATGTGGCAGATGTGTTAACGTGAGGAAGGACATAACCACAGCTCAGTCAGCTGAGACCCCTCAGGGCTTTGTGCCGCGTGCTGGGGACACGGAGCAGATCATGGCTGCGTCATTAGAGGAGCACGCGGCCGCTTTAACCCTCTGCTGCAGAGGCGTTTACTGACCTGCAGGGTCAGAAGCACAGGTTGGAGCTGCGGGGGTTTGCACAGGTAAAAAAAATGAAGCTGCTGCTCCATCAGTCAGCCCTCGGGGTTTCCACGGGAACCATCACGTACCTTGGCTAACTTCAGCTATAAAACTCCTGACTCGTGTCCCTGTGGGCAGACAGCTCACAGCTTCACTGAGAGCTCAGAGGACTTCATGTTCCTGCTGTCCACTGTTGTGCAAGTTCCACTGACCAACCACGTTTGACCTGTGGTCCTCGTGGAGTGGAAGAACGTGTGGAGACGGCAGCAGTCGCCTGAAAAGAATCCAGCTTTTAAATGTGTTCAGCTGATGAACAGGAGGTGACCTGATGATTCCAGACGTGTGTGTGTGTGTGTGTGTGTGTGTGTGCGTGTGTGTGTGTGTGCGTGTGTGCGTGTGTGCGTGTGTGTGTGTGTCGTCCCCACACACCCAACCACCTCCAAATCAGGACAGGAACGTTTGCAGTTATTCAAACAGGCGGTCCGACACGGTGCCTGGGTCCTTGCTCCGGCTGTGATGAGATGCACGAGCCTTTCTGCACTCATGTCCACCATCACGCCGCCCGCTGCCGTCACGTTTAGCAGAGAGCGTCAGTTTAAAAGCTGCAGGCCGATCAGAGAAACTGAAAGGTCACAGGTTTGATTGCCGACCACCGTCGTGTTTATGGAGACATGTTACCTGCTTTTGTTTCACTTCGGAGACCAAAGGGTTGGAATCACCACCTTTTTTTTATTAAACATGGTTTAATGTGAGGCTGCTGAGTGTAAACGGCGTGCGTGTTACTCTGTGGACGACGCGGGGAACAGGAGCACGATCCAGTGACCGCTCGCTCCGAGCATCAGGTCCAAGGAGCTTTAACGAGCTCGTTAAAGAATCAAAGCACAGTCGATTGGAGTGAAATTTGCAGAACTTTTGACAGTCTGACATCATTTCCTGTTTCCCCTGAACGCTCGCTCACGCTGTGGTTTCCGCTCAGCGGCCAATCAGAAGCTTCATTGTTGATATTTCAGAGTGAAACAAACTGATTTGATTGGCAGTGGAAGTGACCTTTGACCTCCATATACAGATTTCTGCTGTCGTCTCATTCTGTGTTGATTGTGTACCTGCCAGGTGTGCTCACGACTCCACCCACAGAACGCACGGTCCAATCACATTCAGAGTAGCCTGTTGAATCCAAACGCGGTGTCGGCTGAATCTAGGACAGCAGGTAAACGCATCGGTGATGTCATTGGCGTTTCCATGGAAACGCTGTATAAAACGCCCCGTCGTAGAGCCTCCACAGAGCGTCGAGCTCCAACCCTCGGGTTCCTGAGGATGTCCCGCTCTGATGGTAACCACGGGACCGCTGAAGCCGCCTCTTCCCGAGGAGGGCGACGCCCCGCCTCCAGGTTCTTGACTGATGTGTTGTGTGACATCACGGTTCTGCCGCCTCGCTAAACGCTCGTGTTAAAGCCGAGCTCTGAGCACTGCGGCGTTTTACAGCGTTATTACAGGTCATGTGACCGAAGCATCTTTAAAACAACACCCAGCGCACATGGGTGAGCTGTTCTCCACCCGTGCGCGCTCTTCTCCACCCGTGCGCGCTCTTCTCCACCCGTGCGCTCTGCTCTTGTTTCCTCTGCTCAGGTCAAAGTGTGAAGTTTCACATGTGTCAGAAATAAAAGCTTTTCTTCGATGTTGTGTTGACGTCATGTTTTTGTTTTCTTCGCTGAAACTCGTGCATTTTCTTCATCGTGTGTTCATCGTGATGTGTGTTGCCGTAGAAACGGTCTGTGTGGTGACTGCTGAATAAAAACTGGTGAACCTCGCGCTCGCTGTTTGATGTTTCGGATTCGTTGTGTTGTCACTCAGCACTGCTCACACAAAAACACACACGGGCCTCAAATGTCATAAACACAGTGGTAAATATCCAAACGGATAAATTATGATCGCGCTGAAACGTTTTGTTGACAGATTGTGTAGTAACCTCGAGAGTGGCCGCTGCTTCGTTCAGCAGTCTGATGGCGGTTGGAAAGAGGTTTCCTGTGAGAGCAGGCCGTGGTCGGGCTCTCAACAGATGACGCCGTGGCCCCACTGGTCCTCTCGGCGACCTCGCCGCTCTCCTCGGGGCGCACGCGCACAGATGCTGCCCGTCAGCACTGTCAGTGGAGCGTCTGTAGAACGTGCTGAGGACTCGGGTGTGCCTCCTTAAAAAGCAGATGCTGTTGTGCGTCTGTGCTTAATGATGTGATTTGTACCAAACATTGAACGTTTAAGGGCTCAAGACTCAGCCCTGAGGCGGCCCGGTGCTCAGGAGGATATTGTTATACAGGATATACAGATGTGTTACATTTATACAGATGTCACAGTGTGAGGTGAACATCTACAGAGTGCTGTGAGTGCATCAGTGGGAGCGTGGCTCTCTGGACTATCAGTGTGGGCAGTGTAACAGAGACTATGTCAGTAACCAATGTGAGCGTGTGGTGAATGTTGAGAATGAATGACATCATGGTCACTGGGGGGGATAGGGGGGTGTGGATGGAAAGGTTCAGTGGGGTGACAGCTGTGGGGAAGAAGATCTTCCTAAACCTGCTGGTTTTAGTCTGAAGGGTCCTGTAGCGCCTCCTGGAGGGGCGGAGCTGGAAGAGTTTATTGGCAGGATGAGAGGCGTCCCTGAGAATGATGCGTGCTCTGCGTAGACATCTCTTCTTGTGGACATCCTCAATGGCAGGAAGTGGAGTCCCTGTGTCCCGCACAAACTGAGGTGTGCTTGTCAGGAAGTCATGGATCCAGTTTTGAAGGGGTGGGTTCATCCTGAGTGGGCCCCGTCTGTTTACCAGCTGCTGGGAGATGTGGTGTTACATGCTGAGCTGAGCTGTTCCGGTGCGGTGGATAAGGCATCCTCGGTGGATAAGGCATCCTCGGTGGATAAGGCATCCTCGGTGGATAAGGCATCCTCGGTGGATAAGGCATCCTCGTGGAGCCGATTGAAGAGCTGAGGTGATGTGATCCTTGATCAGTCTCTACCTTATAAAGCATGTAAGTGCTACAGGTCGAAGGTCATTGCCTGAGCTGACTGAGGGTTTCTGTGGCACTGGGAGGACGGCCGACCGGCTTGAATATACCTGTGAAGATGTGAGTGGGCTGATCTTCTCCACTCCACCGTTTCAGGATTCACAGATTTCACAATGGGATTTTCTGTGGTAACGATCCAGAAACACAAAAGTCTGCCTGAGTTTGTCACTGTTCCTGTTTCCACACCTGCTGTGGGCCAGTCACCTGGAAAACATGCCCATGCAGGGCTTTCCCACAGAAAACATGAATAAGGACCCAGAGGAGCAAAGCTGCCGTGGGGCAGTGTGGGCACACCCACCTGGGTCCTCTGTGGGATCGGTGTGGGTTGCCGTCTGTGGGCCTGCACAGGCATGTTTGCTGGCACATGGTTTATAATCAGGCAATAAAAGGGAAGCATGTCTGCTGTGGAGATGATGAAACACAGAACAGGTCTTATTACAATATCAGGTGTGAGGCAGAGGAAGGACTGATCCAACACCTCCATGAAAGGAGAAAAGGAAGGAAGGAAGGAAGGAAGGGAGGAAGGAAGGAAGGGAGGAAGGGCATGTCTTCAGGCCAGATTCCATTTTCTGAATCAGAATAACCTGTTTGGTTTTTTTCATTCTGATTAGTGATGACTTGTCTCACTGAAGCAAAGATCCCTGCTTAGGGTGTGGGAGGAGGCATGAACGCCGGGGGAATGTCAGGAAAAATCAGCTCTGGATGAGGGAGCAGAGCCCACTGTGGGCCCAGTACTGGTGTGAGGCGTGGGGTTGGTTTGCTGTGCTCCAAATGTAAGAAAGATCCAAAAGTGAGAAGAGGCAAATGAGACGAGTCGACACGTCTCTGCCTGCAGGTCGTCGGCGCCACCTGCAGTGGGCTCAGAGAGGGGCGGCGGCTTCTCTGAGTGTTCTGGCTCAATGCGGCTTTGACTCGTCCGCTGAGAGGAAGCTTTTGTTAAGCTCTGTGCAGAAAAAGAAAAGCTGCTGTTGTTCGTGCTGCTGAAAGGTTACTGCAGTTCACGCAGAGGAGGCCCGGCCGTGCTGCGTCCAAAAACACGAGCGCGATGAGCTCACACAGAGTTACACAATCGTAAACACCACACATGCTGTGGACAGCTCAGAGGCACAGACGCAGCAGCAGCAGGCGAGAGGGTCGGCGAGGGTCGCCGTCCTGGTGTCTTTGGCTCGTTGAACTCTTTCTGAACCGCGTCCAAATCGTTCATCAGCAATCTGAATGCATTTTAAAGTTTGTCAGCCAGCACTGAATGTTCTGCAGCACACAACACGCTCCTCTTACTGTCCTAAAATAATCTCACTGCTCACCCTGACACGAGCCTGCAGAGAGACTTTTGTGGGATATTTCCACTCAGCTGAAGTGTTCACCGTGTCTCATCTGGAAATCTGTTTTTACCAGCAGCGTGCAAACCTCAGCGTTCTTCTGCTGCTGCACTGCCTGCGTTTGCTTTCCCTTCAGTGAGCGTGTCGTCCTCTGAGAACAGCAGAGAACAGTATCTCCTGCAGTCTCACCTGCACATTCAAATAAACATGCAGCTGTTATCCAGCGGTCCCATCGTAAACAATGAACTCAGCTCCTGATGGGTTGATGGGCAGCATTCACTGTGAGGGAGAGACTAACACGCTGACTGCGGGACCGGCTGCTGCAGTTATTGTGAAAGTTTATCAGCTGTATTTACAAATATTTGTCATAACTTCATGAGTGCATATCATTTGTGTTATTTCTGGTAAATGACCCTCAGCACTCCGTGTGCTTTGGTTTATTTTCCAGCAGAGATTTTGGGCCTGACGCCCACAGCGTCAAACAAACACTGAGTTTATCGTACACTGTGGGGTCTAAGTGCCATGAGAGTACTGCAGCGCTCCAATCTCACTTCAGTTTGATTTACTTAGCATTAACTGCTGTCTCAAGGTGCTTATTGTAAAGTACAGACCCTACAGTAATACGCTGGTCACTTTATTAGGTACACCTTGCTAGTGTCAGGGTGAAGCTCAGAGCTGGTTTCATTCTTCATGGCTCAGATGTTCCTCACAGATTTTGGTCCCTGTTGACATGATATCATCACGACATCATGACACAGCTGGTGCATCCTTGATGCAACTCTCCCGTTCCCCCACATCCCAAACGGCTCTGCAGGACTGAGATCTGTGGCTGCGGAGGCCGTCTGAGTGCAGTGAACTCACCATCCTGTTTAATTCGAGCTTCAGAAGAAGCTCCAATCAGCAGCAGCCTGAACACTGAAACAGGCCAACCGAGGCTCCTCAGACCAGGAAGCGCTTTCCCACCTTGTGTTGTCCAGTTGTGCGAGTCTGTGAGCTGTAGCCTCAGGTTCCTGTTCTCACTGACAGCAGTGACACTGACGTGGTCTCCTGCTGCTGTAGCCCGCCTGCTTCAAGGCTCAGAGATGCTCTTCTGCAGATCGTGGTCATAACCCATAACCCCTTATTTCAGTGCCCGTTCCCTTCCTAGAGGTTGGAGAGTCCCAGCTCAAATCAAATCAAATCAAATCACTTTTATTGTCACATCACATGTGCAGGCACACTGGCACAGCAAGTGAAATTCTTGTGTGCGAGCCCCACAAGCAACAGAGATGTGCAAACACAACAACACAAACGAGCAAAATACAAGAATGGCCAACCTGAAACTAATAAATATATGTACAATATATAATAGTGTATGCATTTCTGGATGTGTATACTAAATATTTTCCTACGTGTGTGTGTGTGTGTGTGTGTGTGTGTGTGTGTGTGTGTGTGTGTGTGTGTGTGTGTATACACATTTTTACAAATTAAATAGTAAAAAAAAAAATAATAATAATAATAATAAAATATATAAAATATACAGAGTTGAATATGTGCAAAACAAGTGGCATTACTGTACAGTGTGGAGTGCATAATGTTGAAGTTCCAGTAGTGAAGCTGAGGTGTCTATGACGTGTTCAGCAGTCTGATGGCCTGATGGAAGAAGCTGTCTCTCAGTCTGCTGGTACGGGACCGGATGCTGCAGAACCTCCTTCCTGATGGAAGCAGTCTGAACAGTTTATGGCTGGGGTGACTGGAGTCCTTGATGATCCTCCCCGCTTTCCTCAGGCACCGCTTCCTGTAGATGTCTTGGAGGGAGGGAAGCTCACCTCCAATTATCCGTTCAGAGCACCGCACTACTCACTGGAGAGCTTTGCGGTTGTAGGCGGTGCTGTTGCCATACCAGGTGGTGATGCATCCAGTGAGGATGCTCTCAATGGCACAGTGATAGAAGGTCCTGAGGATGCGGGGGCTCATGCCGAATCTTTTCAGTCTCCTGAGAAAGAAGAGGCGCTGCTGCGCCTTCTTCACTGTTTTGTTTGTGTGTACTGACCACGTAAGATCCTCTTACTGCAGCTGCACAACGGGCAGAACAAAAGGAGGTTTGGAGGTTTGCTGGTGGAGCTTTGCTGGTGGAGGTTTGCAGGTGGAGCTTTACTGTTGGAGGTTTGCAGGTGGAGGTTTACTGGTGGAGGTTTGCTGGTGGAGCTTTACTGGTTTTCGGACATTCGAGGATCAGATATCCCAGGAATCGAGCTACCAACCTTCTGATTGGCAGATTCCTGCTCTGGGCTACAGCCACAGCTTTCTTTGCTTGAACCTCAGGTCAGAGTTAATGGCTCAATAAAAAAAAGCTGCTGTGAAAATGCAGCCAACTGCTGATGAAGAGCGCTGCCTGGCTCCTTTTTAAAGATGAGGAGTGGCGCGAGACTTTTGCACAGTACTGCAGGGTGGGGCTAAAGTATTGACAGGTCAGAGGGAGGATGTGAGAGTAACGGACGCGGGTGTTTAATCATCCAGTTTCCTCCTCTGAGCGTTCGAGCTGCGATCGAGCGTACAGTCACACAGACTTCTTTATTCACAGGACTGTGTTGACTTTAAGCCTTCAGCCTGAAAGTCTGTGACGCCGAGCAAACGCTGACTCATCAAAGACTCATTCCAGCCGAGAACCTGAGCAGGAGCTTCCTGTGACGGTGTCACGGTTCTGGGTCGTTTCTTGTGTTTCGGTTTGTTTTCTGATGCTCGTGTGCTCTGCTGGTTCTGTTTCTGGTTTTTGTGTTTACGGATTTGTTCTTCGGTTGTGTCTCATGTTTAGCATAGTTTGAGGTCGATGTGTTATATTCTGTCTGCCTCTCAGTGTCGAGTCTGCGTCCTTGTGTGATGGTTTCTTGTTTCCTGTTTTATTGTGAAAGTCCGTGTCTTATGTGTGTATTCAGTTTGCCTTCCTTGTCTCGTCGTGTCAGTTACTTGCAGCTGTGTTCCCGACCTGTGTGTAATGTCCCTGTTCTCTGAGTGTATTTAAGCCGTGTCTTCTGTTGTTGTAGTCGTTGGGCCGTCTGCGTATCTGCTGTGTGGTTTCCCTGCTGTCACCATCATGTACCTTTGTGTGTATGTTTGCTGTTCAGTAGTTTAGTTTGTCTCAGTACAGATTAGTTTTGTTCCGTTTTGCCATTTCCACTTTTGTTCTACAATAAACCACATTCAATGAGTGCCTGCAATTGGATCCTCGTTCATTTCCTGACACAGTGTCATGATTCATCGTCCTCACATAGTTAACGATGACTGTGCTGAGAGCCACACGAAGACATCAGTGACGTCTTTTCAGTGTAATCCAATTTTGTGGAAGTCTACGTGAAGCTCGGAGCCGTTAATGAGAACCAGACGGCTGCTTTCCCAACAAGAGCCGGCCTCCTGCGGGAACGCTCGGATTACATCAGATGTGATGTTGAAGCTCACAGAGTTTTTTTTTCTCACACTGTTGCTCAAGCAGAGAGCTGAAGTCCTGCATCTATTCAGTGAGTCCTGACAGAGCTCCAGCCCCACGACGTTTAACGCATCTCAATAAACGCCTGACGAGGCTCCAACTGGAGACCTCAGCCCGCCTCTGAGCGTAACGGTTTCAGAAAGAATAGAAGACGCTTCACAGAAAAACATCTGGGAGGTCGCTTTCCAACAAATCCTAACATCAAGGAATGTTGTGTCGTGGTTATGTCCATCTTTTATATACAGTCTTCAGAAAAATGCAGCACAAAGCACTGGCTACACATTAAACTCCTTCTGACCTCCATACAAACGTTTCTGTTTCAAAAATAACCGAACAAATTGAAAACTGTTGCTGAGAGTATTTGGGCTTTTATTTTGAAGGCTGAACAGCTGTAACTTCCTGCACATTGATGGCACAGGAGGAAACGTCCTCTTTCCTTATGCTCTCCTTTCTCACAACCCAACCCTGATCCGGGTTCTTAACTTCCTGTTGGAAGGGAGTTTTTCCTTCCTGCTGTCGCCTCGTGTCGGCCCACAGGGGTCATCCCTCTAACACTGCAGGCTGTTGGCTGCACATACACGTGCACTGAACTCAACCCGCTGCTCGCACACTTTCACTCAGCAGAATCAGGTCAGACAATCACAGCGTGAACCCCGATCCCAGCCCAGAGGCCCGGCGAGCCGAGGGTTTGAGTCCGTGCGCCCACGCTGGCACTGTGTGTTTCTGCAGGTCATCGCTGACGTGCTGTAACTTAACAGACATATTCTGGATCTGTTGTGAACAGTGACAGTTTGTCCGCGTGAGGATGAGCACATCTAGTGCAGAACTCGGCGTTCGCCTCCAAAATAAAAGCCGTGCAGAGCAGAAGAAACAAATGTTGGTGTAATCAGAGGACATGCAACGTGAGTTTACAGGTAACAGTCTCTGCACAGGACCAGCGTGACATGACTGCTTGTGTTTGTGCTGGCAGCTTCACACAGGCTCTTATCGGCGTTTTCACTGATGTGAGTTAAGCTTCCACGTCGGGTTTCGCTCATGTGTCAACACAATGTCTGGAATTTTATCGATTTCCCACTAACTGTTATTGTCTTTGTGTTTCATTAACGCTGATAGACAAACATGTGCTGCTTGTGGCCACGGCTCACTTACAGACCTGACCCTGGTTAGACGACAAAATAAAACGATAATAACAGAAACATTTAAGAACAGCTGTTTCACTGATCGTTAATGTTTTTATTTCAGGTGGCAAAGTTCCTGATCTGTAAAGAGGAGCGGCCGATCTCCAAACACATGAGCCGCTAATGCCAGAGACATGTTAAAGCGTGTTTCTGTCTCAGAAATGTTTGAGCAATGTCTCTTTACACAAGCCGGCACTGGTCACCCATCACGCTGGGATGCCTTCACTCTCAGATTGAGATGATTTCTTTCCACACTCGTCGCTGACAGACTTGGTGGGAAACAGTCGAGATGAGAATGTCTAAAGTGGATGTTCAGAGACATTCAGCATCGGCGCTCTGCTCCTGATTCAGTTTCCTTCTGGAGTGATCGTCGAGCATCAGTTCAGGACCAACAAAAGCCTGCCTTCAGTTTGGCTTCACAGACTTAAAAGCTGAAACCTGTTCGGTCATCCAGGCTGTCCAGTACTGAGACGCTCCAAACTAAAAAACAGGGAACAGTGTCCAGATTTAGAGTCAACAGGTGAAATCTGTGAGCGAATCCCAGCGGCAAAGTTCACTGCAGAAACATGTTCCAACAAAGTTCTTCCTGTTAAAAGGAAATTCTTCTCTAAGTGTTCGTTGTGCATCGTCTGATCTGATTGGTGGTTTCTCTCTAATGTCAGAATTTCTCAGTCCGTAGAGCTCAAAACTTGATTTTGGGGAATAAATGTAATTTTTGTCTCCAGCTGAGGAGATTTTGGACTTCTGCAACTTCCCTTTAACCTCTTAAGCCCCAACGCCCCCCCCTCCAGGGGCAAAAGGCAGGAGATCAGGTAGACTTGGCTCTTAAGAGGTTAATTGAATTATGGAGCTGTGCTCACAGGTCATCTGACCGGTTTCTCCTGCATATACAGGGAGGGCTGCCTTTGCACGCTGGACTCATCTAAAACACATTTACCTGCGCAAACACAGGTGTAAGAGCCATGATTTGTAAAGCTACGTTATCTGAGATCAGAGATATTACAGAGGCTCTTTCACCAAACTGCAGTCTCTCTTTTGTGCCCTGCAAAAACACGTCCTCCTGTTGATACTCGGTGCAGCAGTTTCATGAAGTCGTGGCCTTTGTTCTTCTCCGCTGGCGGGTGGAGCACAGCTCGCGTGTCTGGCAGGCAGAAGGTACACAGCAGGGACTCGCTGCTTCCTCTGTGAGTGGACTTTGACTCTGTGAGTGTGCACTGAGCAGGTTTACACTTACATTATGTCACGCTGCAGAACCAGAGCAGCGCCTCAGCTCGTGTTCTGTCTCCTTCCTGTTCCTAGATAGTAGTTTTCATGTCAGCACAACACACACGCACACACTCGGCTGTTTGCAGTGCTTGTTTCCTAGGCTTTCAGGAGAGGCGGTGTTTTATCAGGTACACGGCAGTGCTTCATACAGAGACAGAAAAGCCATGAATGTACCTCCAGATATCTGGTTTCGATTGGCTCGGCCTGCTTCCTGTTACAGTCTGCCCGAGCACACAGACTCACAGAACACTTAAAATGATTGTTTTTGGTTTTTATGTCACAAGTATTCTTATTGCACTTCAGCTAATTTTACAGGAACTTCTTTGACTGTTACCGATCATCAGTAACACTGTGGCGCTTTCCCCGGCTGAGAAGCATCACTTCATGAAAGCCAGTTTTCTGTCCTCTCAGGATGTAACTCGGTGTGTTGGTGCAGGCGGTGCGGACTCGGCCGTCTGACTTCTGCATGACTTTAAAGCCTTTCCTGGATTAACTGTGTGGAAAAACAAAACCTGCTGAGTCTGCAAATCCAAAGTTTGGTTAATAATGGATGCTGTTGTTCTCTTAGCTGGTCTCTGCCACAAACAAACTCTCATTGAAATGAATCGACAGATTTTATTGTCATTTCAACCAGACATGTAACACACAAACACAGGACTACGTAAAGTGCAATGTGCAAACAAATGCACAAATAAACAAGATAAGACAGAACAGGACGACACACACAACGCTCTGCAGTGTTGTGACAGCCATGAAACTCGTTTTACTTCCCAGAGACGTATTTATTAGGTCAGGTATAGAAAGCTGCCTGAGCTCTTTTCACGGTCCCTAACAGTGTTGGTGGTCTCCGTTTTCACAGGCGTGGACTGCAACTGTCCCAGCTGACAGCGAGCTTCCACTCCAACCCCACATCCACGAAGAACACGCACTCAGTGAAGGAGATTTGAGTCTTCGCGGCCTCGTTTTTATCTTTGTTCTTATAACTTTGTATTCTGTGTGTCACGTGTGGCATCCATATGATCGATAAAAACAAACTGAAGTTGGTGTGTTTTATTTTGAAAGCTTCCGGTGATGTGCGCGTGTATATGTGTGTGTGCGCGCTCCCGCAGAGTAGCGCTCCGGTGTGAGTCCCGGAGAGAGGTAGGATCATGTCCCCGCTGCTGCTGCTGGTGCTCGGCCTGCTCCTGCCGCTGCTCCTGCTGGTCCTGCGCGGCAGGACGAGGTGAGTCCGCCCGCATCTCTGTCCGGCTCGGCTCGGCTCGGCTCGGCTCTGATTTTTCGTGTCTGTGTTGATGAGAAAAGTTGTTGCACGCGGAGCTCCTGGTTGGCTCTGAAACGTGTCGGTGATTATCGGCATTGTAACTTTTTTCATGAACGATGTTTTCGTGTTTGTTCTGTTTTGACCCGGGTCACGTTCACTGCTAGTCCGACTGTAATGTTTCCCAGCAGCGAAGCAAAGGGTGGGGTAGCCTGGGGTCACTGCGGGACGGAAGTGCTCGTTGTCCCGTTCCAGACTCGGGCACATGATGGAAGTGTGTTGAGATCGATGCTGCCACAGGAAGTGGAAGAAGATCAACACGCACACGAAAGGAAACAAAGAGATGGAGGATGAGGTCACTGAGTGAGAGACGACCAGAGGTCAAAGTGGGGAGAAGCTCAGACTCACGCACAGACCCGGTGCATCACAGAGACGCTACAGGAGCTGCGCTGAAGTCTTAGTTTGAGTCTTAGAGGCAGCTTCAGGTGGATGGTGACCTGCCCCTACCCCAGTATCGCAGGCTGGTCAGCCGTGAATCTCCTCAAAACCTCCTCCTCAGGACAACTGTAGCTGAAGGAGAGGCTTCTGCTCCCCTCGGGAGACTCCGGGTCTGATGAAGAGCCCAGAACTCGTGCAGAAGGACTTCAGGTCTGTCAGCACTGAGCTTTCGGGTATCGAGCTTCATCTCGATGATCCTCGGGTGACAGACTCATCGATAAGATGAATGAAGCAGATCAGAGAGACGATCAATGCAAAAGAAAAATACAGGCAGCAAATCAGTGAAAGTTAATGAACCACAGAAGAGCAAAACAATCAGCTGAGGTGGAGAAACCCGAGGGCCGCAAAACTCCTGCAGTGAGGGTGTGAGGACGTGTCAGCATTACCAGAGGGGCAAACCGTCATCGCCCTGCAGAGGGGAAATCGGTCCAGCGTGGTCATCCCAGTTACTAATGGCAGGAACTAGGGGTGGGGGGAAAATCGATACTGTGTAGTATCGTGATATTTTGTTTGCTAATAATGTATCGATACAGAAATCGATGTTTTGTTACAAAAAAGGTTTTTGTGCTCTGACTTCAGAGCATGTTGGTCCTTTTTCTGAGCAAGAATCCTGACACTGTCCAAATGTGTTTAACTTTTCTTATGGCAGCAATAAACATGACCGTTTACTTATTTTAATTTAAGACATGTTTTATTTTAATTAAGTTTAAAACTTTTTTATTTAATGTAAAATTATATTTTGTTTTAATTTACTTTCAAATTCTTCAGTTGCTGAAGGGGCTGCATAGTTTTCATATTGCATAGTTTTTATAAATAGCTGTAATTGTACCAGATGTTTTCAGTTAAGTTGGACTAGACTGTAATACAAACCGTTCAGTTTGTCAACAATAAAACTGAAATGAGAGAAAGACTGAGTGTGCGACTTTGATATTAGATAAAATGAATATTGATAAAGTTTACCTTTATGGACAGAATCTGAATATCGCAAAATATTTTTAAAAATTGCAATAATATCGTATCGTGCGTTAAATATTGCAATAACATCGTATCGTGCGTTAAATATTGCAATAATATCGTATCGTGCGTTAAGTATTGTGATAACATCGTATCGTGGGATGTATGGTGATTCCCACCTCCAGCAGGAACCATGACATCACCCTCATCCTTCGCGCCGCGCCGCGCGACTGCAGCGAGTTACAGCTGTTTGCCCTGTAGACGGCGATCACTGGTTAAGTAAGTTGACTCCTGCCGCTGGAGGGAAGGAGCGTACGGTGAGGGGGAGAAATGCAGCCGCGATTTATGGGAGCCACCTGTTTCAGCTGACCCCAGATCAGCAGGTGAGACGGCTGCTTTTTCCAAAGATGAGAATGAAATGGGATGCATCCCGTCTCTGATGCAGCGTGACGTCATCCCATCCCTCCTGCTCAACACATGCTCAGCGTCCTGAGCAGGAGCGCATGGTTCTCAGCGCTGGTGCAAGGCGGACCATCATGGAGGACAGCAGCACGCCACTCACAGCCTTTATCACACGTTTTGGGAACGGCTGGCTTCCCTTCGGCTTGTGCTCGGCTCCAGCGCAGTATAGACGAATGCTTTTGCAGGTGGGACAGGTGAGATCTCTGAGCCACGTTTGGATGAATTTGGTCGGCACCGAATCATTCGAGGAGCATCTGATTGATGCGCCTGGTGTGAAGCTGACTCCAGAACAGTGTGGGGTGTTTGAAGACGCCCTCGGCTCACGAGTGACGTCGTTCACTCAGCGTTTGAAGCGAGCGGCTAACCCTGAGAATCCTGCAGCATCGACAGAAACTCTGAAGGCAGATTTCTCTGGTTTCTTTCTTCTCGCAGCAGATTTGTGGTTGCACATCCAGAGTTTCCGAGCATTTCGAACGACTGTAAGGACTTAAACGCTCAGGCTTCAAACTCTGCTGTTCCAGGACAGTGCCTCCTCAGACTGCACGCTCCGTCCAGCTCTGTCCTGTTCTGGATCCTTATGCTGGATTCCCACAGCTGAGTGGGAGCGCTGATGTCCATCTGGTGGGATGTTCCAAATATTTCTGTCTTGCATTCTTGAACTCTTTGTCCCCGCGGTCGTTCTCAGAGCGCCGATCGCCTCCACGTCTTGGTCTCTGACACACTCGGCGTCTCACAGCGGACACTCGGTGTCTGGACCGACACACAGCGCGTCATTCCTCAGTTTCCACACTTTGCAGTCTGACACAGCTGCTGCAGGTTCATCTAAACTGAGCACATGAAACGGGACGATGTCTCTGAAATATCAGTAACCCGGCTTCACGGGTTTCACCTGGATGAGACGGACGGTGTGGTCACGTGGCACAGCGTGGGATAGAAAGGCACGCATCTGCAGGGAGTGACTGGAGGTGGGAGGCTGATGTTTGAGCATGTGCAGACACGGCTTCGTTAGGTTTGGCCGCACGTTAGTGCACACACACCGGCTGTTGGTCAGGTGACTCGTTCTGCAGATGCACTCATACTTTACACCCAACCAGCTACCGGGAGAGACTCACACCCGGTTCTCTGGTCTGATTCAGATATCTGTTGTGTTTTAACCTCGTTGTGAAGCACTTTAGTTTACCTTTGGTTTTAAATGTGCGATAGAAATAAAGTTGTTTTGTATTCAGATGACGTAATGAGAGCAGATTAACTGATGGTGTCGGCGATGTTTGGCTGTCTGGCCCCAATGAAAGGCTTCCTGTCTGTGTTTGAAGACAACTGGGCCGCCTCCAGGGTGTCCCGTGACCTTTTGCTCCCAGGAGGAAGTTCCTCTCAGTGTGAGGCACAAAGACTGGAAGTGCAGGGGAACACTTAGCAGCTCAGGAGGAAACTCACAGCGGGAACCTCAGATTGGTTAAAGGGTGGAACGTTTCCAGCCGCTGCGCATGAATGCGGCGCAGTAATGACCCTGCTGCTCGGTCCTTTGTACAAGTTGTTTTCTCGAGGCAGTGAGGCGCCCTTCAGCTCGGACCCGGCAGGGCCGCGTTTCTCTTTGTTCCCCCGGAGTCACGATTCCTCTCACGGCCCGTGGGAGTCGTGCGGAGTCTTAGTTTCACTCCTTGGTTACGTTTAAAGACATCTGTTTACATCTCGTTACTTTCTGCCTTTGTGTGCGTCCTTTTTACCTGAAGGTCAGGTGAAGGTGATTAAGACAGATGTAAATGTAGGAATGAGTGAAGGAAAGCCTCGGGTTTGTGGACGTAGCGAAGGAGGACATGCAGTGACAGAGGAGGACGCTGGAACAGAAGATGTGACTCCTGGAGGGAGCAGCTCGGAGAGAAAGGCCTCACTTTGCATCGCTTTCAGAAATGCTGTGTTTGTGTTGCACTTCTCTGGGGTCACGTTGTGTGTGCTTGTTTGTGTACACGAGTCCATCAGTAGTGTGAACACAGAGCATCACTGTGACCGACGACTGCTTCGAGGTGATCCGGCTGCAAACGCTGGCAGAGAGCTGAAGTCATTCTGTGTCCTCGTCCCTCGTTAATTCAGGGTTTCGTTCCCTGTTTGCTAATTATGCAGAACATCGGAGTCTTGTTGAGGCATGAACCCTGTAAATGTGACGCTTGTTGTGATAGTTTGTTTCCTGCTGTGTTATCAAACTGAACCTTTCTGTCCAAACGTGGAGCTGGGTGGAGTGTTTCTGGCTTTCTGCACTCGCAGCTCGTTTAGGGTTTGTAACTCGGATCAAAGTGGAGACTCGGCGCTTAAACCGTTGATGTTAGGTCAGGAAGTCGAGCTCAGATTGTGACTGGCCCGGACACGTTTTCGTGTTTCCTGAGAAATGCCTTCACGACATTCGGGCTTCCACGGCAGAGCTCTGGGTAAACACCGGACTGCTCAGGATTACGGCCATTAATCCAGGGAATGGGGCACAGTGCACACACGGGCTGATGCAGCATGTTAGGCTCCTTGCATTAAATCAAACTGCACTGACTGATTCTCTGTTTAAAAGCAAGTTTACATGTGAGCTGACCGAACAGCAGCGAGCCGATAGAAAACAGATCCTGAAGCTCACAGCAGGCAGACGTCTGTTTAATAACTGCAGCAGACTCTGAAGGTGTTTTATAGGAGGGAGTGTTTTTCTGCCTGAGGTTACCCTTTATTACAGTTTCACAATCTCAGTGAACAGGAACACCTGAGCCTCCGTCCACAGGAGGATTCAAAGTTCAGATCAGACACGCTGTGTGACGCCAGATAAACTGTTTGATGTCAAACTCACAGAGGTGAAATAATGTGGTTTCTCTTGTGTGTTGCTTGCAGACGAGAAGATGAGCCCCCTTTAATAAAAGGCTGGATTCCTTTCATTGGAAAAGCTCTGGAGTTTGGGAAAGATGCCCACAAATTTCTGAAAGAACATAAGAGGAAGTTTGGAGATGTGTTTACCGTCCAGATAGCAGGTTGGTATTTCCAGCGTCCCTACCAGCCCCATTAAAGAGAGACGGCCTGTCTGCACGTTAGCAGCACAAACTCGTTAAAACAGTCCAGGGCTGCACTTCAGTCATTCATAAAAATCAAAATCCTGTAAATTATACAAGTGTGACGCACAGATTATTACGGAGCAGGTGACAGGGTGAGCCTGTGTCCATCTTTGCTTTTGACTAGGGCTGCCACGATTACATCGACTATCAAAATCGTCGACGGCTAGTTTAATAGTCGACGCGTCGTTTGAAGCTTTGTAAGATCCCAAAAGACGCAGGAATAAGTAGCAGGATTTAAGAGTGTAATAACGGACTGAAACAGAAGATGGCAGCACTGCATGTACAAGGATGCCAGCTGCCGTTAAACCCCGAAGAAGAAGAAGCTGTGTACCAGAATTCATAGCGCAGCCCAGCTCAGTAGTGATGGTAAATTTGATTCTTTTTGCTGAATCGAGTGTTAATGAGTCACTCACCAAAGTGAATCGGGTGTTTTGAGTCATTTGATTCACTGAGTCAGTTGACCAGAGAGTGCAAAAATTTTACATTTTCACTCAAACTTAATTTGTTTCCCTTTTCATGTAAATCCCACTGCTAAGATGAATGATTAAAAAAAAAAACCAAAAAAACCCCCCAACTATTTTATAGAGAAAAAAAGAGCAAAAACATTTCTAAAATTAAGCAATTTCTTATCAAAATTGCTTAATAAACATTTATTTTGTTTATTTGTATTTTATTAGTATTTTCCTTAAGTGTGTCAAATATACATTTTCTCATCTAAATGTCCACTGCGCTGTGAGCCAGGGAGCGGTAATGCGCCTTAACATTGGTTGCCAACCAAGAAGAAGAAGAAGAAGAAGCAGCTGTGAGCCAGGAGGGAGGGGGGGAGTGAGTGAGTGATTCGTTCGCTCTTTGATTCAGCACAGGAGGGAGGGGGTGAGTGAGTCCTGAGTGATTCGTTCGCTCTATGATTCAGCACAGGAGGGAGGGGGTGAGTGAGTCCTGAGTGATTCGTTCGCTCTTTGATTCAGCACAGGAGGGAGGGGGTGAGTGAGTCCTGAGTGATTCGTTCGCTCGCTCTTTGATTCAGCACAGGAGGGAGGGGGTGAGCGAGTCCTGAGTGATTCGTTCGCTCTTTGATTCAGCACAGGAGGGAGGGGGTGAGTGAGTCCTGAGTGATTCGTTCGCTCGCTCTTTGATTCAGCACAGGAGGGAGGGGGTTAGTGAGTCCTGAGTGATTCGTTCGCTCTTTGATTCAGCACAGGAGGGAGGGGGGTTAGTGAG
The DNA here is from genome assembly GCF_964374335.1 of Astatotilapia calliptera. Classification (NCBI taxonomy): domain Eukaryota; kingdom Metazoa; phylum Chordata; class Actinopteri; order Cichliformes; family Cichlidae; genus Astatotilapia; species Astatotilapia calliptera. The sequence goes on along the minus strand of NC_137439.1, from coordinate 770,385 downwards.
TCCTGAGTGATTCGTTCGCTCTTTGATTCAGCACAGGAGGGAGGGGGTTAGTGAGTCCTGAGTGATTCGCTCGCTCTTTGATTCAGCACAGGAGGGAGGGGGTTAGTGAGTCCTGAGTGATTCGTTCGCTCGCTCTTTGATTCAGCACAGGAGGGAGGGGGTTAGTGAGTCCTGAGTGATTCGCTCGCTCTTTGATTCAGCACAGGAGGGAGGGGGTGAGTGAGTCCTTAGTGATTTGTTCGCTCGCTCTTTGATTCAGCACAGGAGGGAGGGGGTTAGTGAGTCCTGAGTGATTCGTTCGCTCGCTCTTTGATTCAGCACAGGAGGGAGGGGGTGAGTGAGTCCTGAGTGATTCGCTCGCTCTTTGATTCAGCACAGGAGGGAGGGGGTTAGTGAGTCCTGAGTGATTCGCTCGCTCTTTGATTCAGCACAGGAGGGAGGGGGTGAGTGAGTCCTTAGTGATTTGTTCGCTCGCTCTTTGATTCAGCACAGGAGGGAGGGGGTGAGTGAGTCCTGAGTGATTCGCTCGCTCTTTGATTCAGCACAGGAGGGAGGGGGTGAGTGAGTCCTGAGTGATTCGCTCGCTCTTTGATTCAGCACAGGAGGGAGGGGGTTAGTGAGTCCTGAGTGATTCGCTCGCTCTTTGATTCAGCACAGGAGGGAGGGGGTTAGTGAGTCCTGAGTGATTCGCTCGCTCTTTGATTCAGCACAGGAGGGAGGGGGTGAGTGAGTCCTTAGTGATTTGTTCGCTCGCTCTTTGATTCAGCACAGGAGGGAGGGGGTTAGTGAGTCCTGAGTGATTCGCTCGCTCTTTGATTCAGCACAGGAGGGAGGGGGTTAGTGAGTCCTGAGTGATTCGCTCGCTCTTTGATTCAGCACAGGAGGGAGGGGGTGAGTGAGTCCTTAGTGATTTGTTCGCTCGCTCTTTGATTCAGCACAGGAGGGAGGGGGTGAGTAGCTCAAATGTGATGTTAGCATGTTAGCAGCACGATGCTACTGTGAACGGAGGAGCTATTTTCTTGATGTGAGCTTCTACTCAGGGGTTTTTCTTCCAGTTCAGAGCAGAAATGCTTTTGTTACGAAACTGGCTGTTGTTCCCCCCCCCCCCCCCCCCCACAATTTTAATTATAAGCTAGATATATTTCTACTAATGGAATTAGTTTGCTAACAGCAACAGGGATGAGTCAGTGAGTCATTTGGGCTTGTGAATCATGATTCACGAGTCAGTAAAGTGATTCTTGAGTATTGAACGATTCGTTCATGAATCGAACATCACTACTGCTCAGTTTCCAACAATGGCGGCAGCTAGTTAGTTTTAATGTTACTCTTATTATTCTTTCTGGGTCACAAAATAAATGTTTAACATATTTTCAGGTAAGAATGTAGCTGTGTAAACCTCAAATATCTGCTCAGTTTATCAGGACACCACATATTTTCAAAAGCGCTCCGACGTTTTCGGAGACGTCTGTTACCCACTAGCTCGATAGCTAGCCGGGGGCTAGGCTCACTAGAGCCGTGAGAACACCGGACTCCCGGCACATCGTTTTCAAACCCACCGCCATCTTTCGCTACTCAGGTTAAACATGATATATGAGTCACTTAGATAACTTAAAATGTTGTTGTTTGGCTTTTTTCAGTATTTTATTTGTTCCTGAGTAAATCGGTTTGGCTGAGATTAAAGTTTTTACACAGCTGAATAAACGTCAAGCAGACAGCTGATTATCAGAAGTGTGAGATGCTCCAGAATTTACTCCGGTGTCCTGTTATATTTTAGAAAGCAAGGAGTTTATTAAACTTCACCGAAACAATCTGCAAACTTCATTAAAATTTAATAAACTATCATCTTGTCTTTATTTTTAGTTAGCACCTTAAATACTTAAAGCTGTAAGCTAATGATGGTTATATAAGAGCAGATGCTGCTGGTGCAATAAGCTGTAATGGATGATGATCTGATTAGTCGACTAATCACAAAAATAATCGCAGACTAGTCGACTCAAAATAATCGTTTGTGGCAGCCCTACTTTTGACACACTCCTTCTATACCCAATCACCTGAGTGACCACGAGCCAGTGAAGCTGTGCGCTGTTTCCAGGTCATTATACATATCAATGTTCAAGGTTTCTAAATAGTCAAACTTTATATTATTTACTTGTGATACTAATATGTTTTTTCTGGGAATGATTCTGAGGAACTTATCAATAATGTAGGTGATGAATAAGACAGAATTAAGGTGAATGATGGGACGCAGACACAAGTAGAAAATGAAAAAGCTGAAATGGTAAAGCAGAATAAATTCTTAGGATTGATAATATCAGACACCTAGTCATGACCAAATTAAAGATTATAACTGTCTCTGCAGACGTTTTAGTGTCGAGCTGTGAGGAAATAATGATAAAAATGCACAAAATTATCTTTTCAGGACACTTCTTATAACACACAGATGGGTATTTTCATCATACAAATGTCTTATTTTTACAGTCAAAATAATTAAAACTTCAGGGCTTTGTTAGTTGGTGTTCGAGCTGTTAGAGTTAGATAATGTTTAGAGCACAAAGTAATCTATTACCAGTTGATATTTAAGATCCTTTGGACCACAGAGATGGTTGATTTTAACGTGCTCGTGGTGAGAACGTCTGGGAATGGTTTTTGTGAGTCTGTGTTTGGGTTAAATTGTGTATAAAGACGTGGTTTAAATGCAGTGATGGGCTGAGGCAGCATGATAATAGAACATGTTACGTACACTCAGGAAGAAGCTGCATGCCTGAGCTGAGCTACGTTACTTCTTCCCACTGCTCTTTGAGCTAGAAGATAGTATTCTCCTTCCTGTATATACGCACTTGTATATACAGGAAGGAGAATACCATCTTGTGTATATATGTACGCACATGCTCAAAGTGATCAGTCGGCTCCTCCAGCTGTTTCTCTTCGGGACCACTGATCTTTCCAGCTGTTTTTTTTTTTTTTTTTGCTCTGTCCCAACTTTTTATAGACTTGCTGACCTTTTATCTTAAAAAGCTCCAGTCTGAGATTAAACACCTGATACGGTTTGCATCTTTTATAAATACAGGTAAATACATGACCTTCATCATGGATCCTTTACTGTATCCCAACATCATCAAACAAGGCCGGCAGCTGGACTTTCACGAGTTCTCCAACAGGGTGGCATCATTTGCCTTTGGCTATCCACCTGTTACTAGCAAGTTCCCCGGCCTGAAGGAGCAGATCACACGCGGCTTCATTCTCCTCCAAGGGGATAACCTCACGCCCCTGACAGAGAGCATGATGGGTAACCTGATGCTGGTATTTCGTCAGGACTACCTGGACCAGGAGAGCAGCTGGAAGACCGCCTACATGTACAAGCTCTGCAACTCGATCATGTTCGAGGCGACCTTTCTCACCATGTACGGCAAGCCGCCATCCGCCAGCCGCCACAGCGGGATGAGCGTCCTGGAGACGGACTTCATCAAGTTTGACAAGATGTTTCCGCTCCTCGTCGCTCAGATACCCATCTGGCTGCTGGGACGGACTAGGGCGATCCGCGAGAGGCTCATCAACTACTTCCTGCCGCACCAGATGTCTTGCTGGTCACATTCTTCAGAGTTCATCAGGACACGATTCGAGATGTTTGAGCAGTATGACACGCTGAGGGATTTCGACAAAGCAGGTAGATAATTAGCTGCTGTGCAAACATGTTTCTGCTGCCCTACAGCCCAGACCTCGAGTGGCTCATGTGCAGCTGTGGTCGGAGGTTAACATCCACCCATCGTGGGCGCGAACTTGTCTTGGTCATTTCAAGTTTTGAATCACTTCTTTGAACGCTTCTAATAAATGTCCCTCAGCAAATCCCACCTTGACCAAATGCTTTTGGTTTCCATCATCAAGCTTCTACCAAGTTTGGCTCTATATGATGATGTTTATTTAATGGTAGAGTTCATCTAAATTGAACTGACTCGGCTTTTAAGCACAGTCCCAAATACTTGACGGGGGTTTTGTGGAGGCTGTTGCAGAAGCGTAATGTCGGCCTGCTTTATGTGTTTGCAGCTGCTGATGGATTTAGGCCTTTCTTCCCTCCCTGTGCAGTGTACCAGTGCCACTGGCAGCTCAACAGCCCACAATATAGACAATAATTGTTTTTGTGACCTGAGTGTAAATGCTGCGTGGAAGCTTTTTGTGGATGACATTCTGCATCCTGCTGACTTTCAGCTCATCACTTTGCCATCCTGTGGGCGTCTCTGGGGAACACGGTTCCTGCTATTTTCTGGGTCACGTATTACCTGGTGAGTCACCCTGAGGCACTGCAGTTCGTCCGTCGGGAGCTCGAGGACGTCCTGAGACTCAGCGGGGTGGAATTCAGCAGAGATAAGGATGTGATGCTGACCCCAGCGCACCTGGAGAAACTTCTCTACATGGGTACGTGCACACAGAGATTCTGCATTCGTACACTTAGAGATGTGAACCTGAAGATCATTGACCCGACTGTCTCCACAGAGAGCGCCATCGAGGAGAGCCTCCGCCTGTGCTCGGCCTCCATGAACATCCGGGTGGCTCAGGAGGACTTCAGTCTGCGTCTGGATGCCGAGCGCTCGGCGGCCGTCAGAAAGGGAGACATCATTGCCCTGTACCCTCAGGCTATGCACCTGGACCCCGAGATCTACGAGGACCCACAGGTACGCTGGACCACTTTTCAACTTAAAAGGACTCAGTGCACCTTAATACATGCATTTGTTGTTTTGAACTGATTACATACCTGCCTTAAGGTGAGACTTTAAAAAATCCAAATGACAGCGTGGCATGTCTTTCTTTGCGTTTGTATTCAGAGGGGCTGTTACCCCTGAAGCCTTGAATCCCTGCAGAATCACAGTTCTGGTTTTTGTGTAACTTTAAGGTGTTTTCATCCAGTCATGTGATCAACTCCAAATTAAGAGGAAAGTCTGGAAACCTTTGAAATCCACACAGACTGATTATCTGCTGTTGGGGGAAATGATGGGTTATTAAAGCAGCACAGGGAACAATAGTGCCATCTGTTGGCATTTTAGTCAAACTCCATCTTCCATCCATTTTTCTTCCGCTTTCCAGCTTATCAGCACCCCAGCCTGTCCCAGGAGTGACGGGGTGAAAGGTCATCATTCTGTGGCAGGGCTCCATCTGAGCCCAGGTTTATTAAGTCGGTGGTTTCTTCCTCTCAGGGCTTATAGCCGAAGCTGTAACAGTCATTTGCAGTGAAGGGATGCCACGTTTGACTGTTGTTCGTCACGCTGTCGTTCTTCTCTCTGTGCCGTCAGACGTTCCGGTTCGACCGCTACGTGCAGAACGGCCAGAAGAAGACCAACTTCTACAAGCGTGGCCAGAAGCTCAAGCATTACCTCATGCCTTTCGGCTCAGGTGCCAGCAAGTGTCCCGGACGTTTCTTCGCAATCAATGAGATCAAACAGTTCCTGTCCGTGATCCTGCTTTACTTGGACCTGGAGTTGGAGGAGGGCCAGAGCAAAGCCACCTTGGACCTCAGCAGAGCCGGCCTGGGAGTCATGCTACCAGCTGAAGATGTCCGCTTCCGCTACAGGCTGCGGCCTGTCTAACGGGGACCCCCCCAGCAGGTGAGGCTGCTCTGCACGGGCATATCCAACCTGGTGTTCGTAGAATTCTCGATCACGTTCTGCTCAGATTTTTCTAATTTCTGCTTCATTTTCAGTCGTCCTGGTTCCCTGTGAGCGCCGACCTCGCGGCGTGCACTTCTGTGCACAGCCTGGACAGCGAGAGACCAGAAAGAACCAGACGTGCTGCACATGAACGGCTGTGGAGACGCTGGACAGGTTGAAGCTTCCAGCCTGTCGGATTTTTTGCCTTAAAGCTTCGTCAGTTTTAAAAGAAGACCGAAAGTAATTAGTACGTATTTTTGCACCGTGGTTATTGTCCTTGTTTTCTGTGCCTCGGTTCTGTTTGCCAGTATGTACCTTTATGTAGCACTGGGGTGTAAATACTGTATGAGCCAGGAGCTTCAGGTAAACAGTGTTGCATTTGCATGCTTTCATATTAACACTGCAGCTCTCAAAGTTAAAGGAACAGTCCACACTGTGCAGGAAGTCCGGCCGCGGTTAGCTTAGCTTTGCGTAAACACAAGCGTCCACAGCGTACTTCAGAGTCGGCTGTGAACACCGTTAGATTGAGAACTTCTACAGTGGCGGACGTGGACAAAATGCTGTTAATTTTACTCTCTGCAGTGTTTACATGCTTACACAGTTGCTGTGCCTCCACAAACAGCACTCTGTTCTGCTTCTATGCCCCGTCTTTGTTTACTCTTTCCCACCCAGGCTTCTAGGCCTCTGATTGGCCAACACGGTTAGGAATATATCGCCACCTGTTGCTTTGGCATGTTCATAGCAGTGTTTTGCTTCATTTTTGCGTCTGTGGACGGGTTTTTTTTATTTTATTTTATTTTATTTTTTTAAACGAGAACGGAAAATCTCAGTTTTCAAAAATACGTGTGGACGTAGCCTAAAGCTGTCAGCAGACTGAGAAGGAAACTTGTCAGATCAGGAGGGTCCGACTCCAGGCCTCGAGGGCCGGCGTCCTGCAGGCTAAATGATGACCTCCTTACATGTCTTGAAGGTCTCCAGAGGCCTGGTGATGAACTAATCATGTGATTCAGGTGTGCTGACCCAGGGTGAGATCTGCAGGACACCGGCCCTCGAGGCCTGGAGTCGGACCCTCCTGTGTTTGTCCCACAGGGTGCAGCGAGTCAGTGCCACCTGCATGTAACGAGGTCAGCCGTTAACGGCACGCTCTTAGTCAGAGCGGTGGCGTGGCCCTCTGAGGAGCGTGTAAAAACAGCTGATGATAACCCTGCACCGGACTTCCTGGACAGTGAGGCTGTTCCTGTAGCGCCACCTAGTGTCAGCACGCTGAGCACGTCAGACTGCAGGTGGAAAACGATGTTTGAGATCTGTGGTGTGAGTGCACAGTGAACCAGCTGACAGATTTAATGTGAAACTGTCCCACTTGTGGATGAACCTGCAGGACCTGCAGGGCGCCGTTAAAGGAGCAGTTCACCTCAAAATCAGGTGTGTTGTAGGTCCGACTGCTCTTCCCTCACGGGGATGTGAGGAGATGCACCGACACCGAGCTTTTAACAAGCGTTTCATTCAGGAACTATTTTCTTTGCACTAATTACTCTAAAATGTGTTGATTTGGGGGTGAGCCGTCCCTGTACTGCAGCCTGTGGACGAGACACTGTGTGCCAGTGTACAGAGGGCCTGATACTCCACAGTAATACCCGTACATGTGTATTTTGATGCATTTCAGGTGATTTTGGTCTTTTATTATTAAAATAAAATGTAACGTGCTGTGTCGCGTGGTGTTATGTAACCTGAGCAGCACAGACGCCGAGCACGACCAGCTTCTCTCTAAACTCGCGTCTTTCTTTGGCCATGAAGGTCTAAACGGAGCAGACAGATTTAATCAGGGTGATGATTACAGCTCCACTCAGGAAATTCATTTAGCAGTTACGCCCAGTGCCAGGAGACGCACACCATCGAACACTAATGACGCAGTGGTTCCCAAACTGTTTTTACTGGCCCCCCTTTGTTTTACAACAAAAATGTTCGCCCCCGCCCCCCCGCGTGCACAGGCACAAACACACCCTCCAACCACACGCCCATGTTTTGCTCCATTGTGGTTTATTTCTCACCTCCAACATTTAGTAAACAATTAAGCAAACACAAGTAATCTGCAGGCAGTAATAAAATAAACTCTTTTACGCTGCGTCCGCACCTACACGGGTATTTTTGAACACGCAGCTGTTTCGTCCACGTAAACGACGTTTCGAATCACAGAAAACAGATTTTTAAAACTCCTTTTTTGCGTTTCCGTGTGGACGAGGAATACAGAGTTGGTCACGCAGCGTCAAAGGTATGTGCCTTTTCCACGTCACGCTGTGGCCACGTTATTGTTTACATGAGATGAACTGCAGAATGATAGAGACGAAATACTGTTAATCTGACTGTCTGCAGGTTTTACAGCAGTTACTGTCCCTCCATTTACAAAGGCAGAGGCTCACGGTGTCATTATTTTACATGTAGTTGTTTTTCCTGTGTAATAATATTCAACACTGATCTCAATACATTTTTCAAAAAATGCAAAATGTGTTCAAAAACATAAACAGCTGTGGGATCCTGTTTGTCTGTGACAGGGGGAACAAATCGTGGCAGGATCAGCCTGATGTTATTTGTATCCTGCTGCAACTTTACTGTATAAAGAGCAAACATCTCCAACATGTCAGGAGTAGTTAGTCATTACAACAAGTGTTTGTGAACTAAAGATCAAGAATGTGGGATCCTGTTTGTCCGTGATTTGAAGAGCCCAGCGCTGCTCCCGACGCAGGGAAACTAATCCTGCAGGGAGACCTACCTCCGCACCTGTGCAGGTGAAGCCAAAGGGAAGATTTGCTTCATCATATTTTCTAGTCTTTGAATGAAGTTGGTTTAGAAACATATTCAGCGATGCTTCATCTCCTGCTTTGCGTTTGCGTGGGCGCCTCATCACAAACCTGTCCATTATGCTAGCAGTGTCCTCCAAGGGTTCTCCCCCCCCAATGGCTCTGAAGCTCTGGGTTAGGCTAACAGAACAATAATTGTGGTTCTTCTTATGTAAAACTGATTATCTGTGAACGAACAGACTCCATGACAGCTTTTACAACAGCCCTGATCAATGCTCACAGCTGACCTGATTGGCTACCCCCCTGGACTTTTTGGGGGCAATAACAATAATAATAAACATGCACTCATTCTTTTATTTGTTTATCAAGTCATCCTTTTTTGCGCTTACCTTTCTGGCACTTCAAGTTACAGTGTTGTGTTTAGTTGTGCGTAGTGCCGACATGGGACAGTTTGATGTTGTTGCATTGTTGTGCTTGGTGTGACTGTGCAATGACAACAAAGACTTGTATTATGTTAACAGGCTTTGGGGTTTGGTTAAAGCAGCTAACCCAAAGAAAGCTGGCTCTCTGCAGCCCTGAGACCAAAGCTGACAGCAGGTCAGAGCGGCGTCCGCGGCCTCGGCCTTGATGGGAACGTGCTGGCCTGCTTTTGTTGTTTTGACAGAACATTTCCAGCGATGATGTTTGCTGTTTTGTTAAACTGTCCTGCTCGTCCTGGAATGATGTTAAACCTGATCCCCTCGTGTCCGCTCAGACAGACCACATATTTGAGCAAGAGTAAGCAGTGAAGGATCCGCGTGCACGATCCCTGCTTCTGCTCCAGGAAGCAGCTGTACATGTGATTAACATTTATGTTGCTGTAATCGCAGTGATTTGGTTTGGTCACACTCATCTTGTTGGAGATGAAGTGAAGCTTAGGTTGAGATGACTTTAGGACTAGCTGTGGGTCATAGCGGGCTGCTGAATGCGTCCGGATCTGTTCGCACGACGAACACAGTCACTGAATGTTGTCAGGCAGCTTTTTAAATGCACAACAGAATCTAAATCGCCCCGAATCACACACAGATGAACAGTGCTGTCTGTTTCAAAGTTCCTCTCAGCTGCTCCTGTGTCTCGCCACAGCAGACGGAGCCACAGACACCCCCGTCTGTCCAGCCTCGTGACCTCTGACCCACGGTTCACAGGCGCAGAGCCGCAGAGCCGCTAGCCACAGCTGAGAGCTGGATTTCAAGATCCAGATCAAAGAAGCAGCTTCATCTATGACAGAAACGCTGAAGTCGGCCATTTCTTGGCTCCGCCGGGTTAAAATAGATGCTCTGCTCTGTATGAGCCAGTTGCCATGGTGAACGCTCAGAAATGAGTCCTAGCAGGAGGCCGAGGACGAAGCTGCAGCTCAGGATTTATTCACTGACTCTGCCTTCAAGCCAGCACGTGTGTTTATTGAGCATTTCCATCAGTTTGCATCGCGCTGGCAGAGGAGGCTGCAGATCAGTTAAGCATAAGTGCCACCGTGCTGACTCGAGGCTGCAGGCGCTCTGCGAACGACGACTCCGGGGGTCGCTCTCCTACGTGAGTTCACTGTTTGGATTAAAGTTACAAGAAAGTATCATCAAACCTGAACTCCCCAACATGAATCTGCCGTTAAAGGTCAACATGGAGTGCTCGACCCGTATGAGGCCAGAGGCCTGTGACCGTTCTGTGCTTCCTGAATTCTGTACATTCAGGTGGGTTTGCTGTGGCTGGTCTCCAGTCAGCCTCTGTGCACGTGTCAATGAAGGAAAACAAGGAAAGCACAGCAAAGAGTCTGAATGATGTCAAAGCTTTCCTCCGTTGGTCTTCTGGTTTTCTGTTTAGAGGAGTTTGTACTCCCAGATCAGGCTGTCAGTCGCAGTTTCTCGCTCCGTGACTTCATGGAATGAAGATGAACCTGATAAACTCCTCCTCCTCTGCAGCTTCTCAGCTTTCTGTGTGCACCAAACTGCACTTTTTCTTCTGCCTGTCTGAAGGTAATCCTCAAATAAAACAAAGACTGCTCTCCGTGACTCGGCACACAACATGTGCATGTTCTGTAATTTCACATTTACAGTTCTCGTGAGTTACGAGGAGGCGAGGAGAGGTTGGGTGCTCTGTGATCCAGCCTGCACACCTGACGATACTGTCCTCTGCACTAAACACATACTCGTGAGTACAGGAGGTTTATCTTCCCCTTTCATCAACCTGTTCCTACACTGTAAGCATGTAAACACCTGACATAAGATAAGACAAACCTGTATCAGGGAAATTTGCTTGAACATGAAACAAAGTGGACAATACAAAGATAAGAGCAGCAAAAATTAAGAAAAACAATAGAATTGAATAGAATTGTATGTCAGTTGTGCAATAGTAGCAATACTGTACATAAGAGAGACGAGAGGCGACCATTGTGTGTTGGATGTGTGTGTTGTTATCTGCAAATCAGATTCAGGAGAGTTAAAAGAAACTGTTGGATCTGTTTGCAGACCTGCTGGTTTCCCAGCCGAGCATTCGCATTTTTCAGCAAGTGTCATGAAATTCTTGTCATGGCAAGTTGAGGAGAAGGAAGCGGTGCGGAGCCAGGCCGCACACATTCACTCATTATTAAAGTAGAAATCACGTCTTGTTCTGTGTGTCAGATTTCTCAGCACAGCTGTTCCAGGCTCGTGCGTTACACGCTGATCATTTATCATTATTATTATTATCGACTGAATGCTTCATTTTCAGCTCCTCTACAGTGATCAGATTTCTGTTCTTCTAACAGCAGCTCTGCACTGCACACGCACAAATGTGCAAATATGAGTAAAGCTCACTGTGTCTGGAAGAGGAGGGGGGTGGTCTTGTGATGCATGTTGGCATCATATTTGGACTGGAATGAAGTTAAACCTGATAGCTTCTTTCTGCTGCCTGCTCTTAAACACAGCAGCTGGTTTCTGTCCGCATATTTCCTGCTGCTGTCGTGTCTTGCAGACGTGCGACGGACTGGCGCAAGTTTGGGTTCGGATCAGAACTCGCCTTTAATCTGCTGAGAAGAAGAGAAACTCTTGGCTGTCTCTCAGAATTAAAATGCCTCAACTGGACAGAGAAAAGTTGTGCTGCTCGATCTGTCTGGATCTGCTGAAGGATCCGGTGACTCTTCCCTGCGGGCACAGCTACTGCATGATCTGCATTAACAACCATTGGGATGGAGAGGATCAAAGGGGGGTTCACTCTTGTCCCCAGTGCAGGAAAACCTTCATACCGAGGCCAGTGCTGGGCAAAAACACCATGTTAGCAGAGTTGGTGGAGGAGCTGAAGAAAACTGAACTCCAAGCTGCTCCTCCTGTTCATCACAACTATGCTGGACCTGGAGATGTGCCCTGTGATTTCTGCACTGGGAGGAAGCAGAGAGCCACCAAGTCCTGTCTACAGTGTCTGGCCTCCTACTGCGACGATCATCTCCAGCCTCACTACGATTCTCAGGCCTTTCAGAGCCACAAACTGGTTGAAGCCTCAGCAAACCTCCAAGAAAAAATCTGCTCTCTCCACAACAAAGTGAAGGAAGTTTTCTGCCGCAGTGACAAGCAGTGTATCTGCTACCTCTGCTCTATCAGCGAACACAAAGGCCACGACGTCGTGTCACTGGCAGCAGAGCGGGCCGAGAGGCAGAATGAGCTCGATCCATGTCGGCAGAACATCCAGCAGAGAATCCAAGACTTGGAGCAAGATCTGACAGTGCTTCAGAAGCAGGTGGGGGTCATCAACATTTCTGCCGATGAAGCAGCAAGGAATAGCCAGATGGTGTTCAGCCAGCTGGCCCAACTCATCGCGAGACGAAGCTCCGAAGTGCAGCAGCAGATCAGAATCCAGCAGGAAACAGAAACGCGTCGGGTCAAAGAGCTCGAGGAGAAGCTGCAGAACGAGATCGCCAAGTTAAAGAAGAAAGACTCGGAGCTGAAGCAGCTTTCATACACCGAGGACCACCACCGCTTTCTACTCACTTTCTACTCGCTGTCAGCACTCGGCAAATCTACACACACCGGCGTCAACGTCCCTCCTCTGAGCTTTGAGGAGGTGACGGCGGCGGTATCGCAGCTCAAAGACAAACTCCAAGACCTTCTGAGTCAGGGCTGGACCCAAGGAGAGGCGCCGCTGAGACCAGCAGAGCTCGAGGGTTCAGGGAAGCAACCGCATATAGTCCCAGCACCAACATCCTTCATAACAAAAGAAGAAGAAGTCAAATCAGCAGCCTTCCAACAACCACGTGTGGTTCCACCAGCAGAGCCCAAGAGTTTCTTGAAACAACCCCGTTTTCCACCAGCACCACATCTAACAGCTTTTCTGGCAACAGCAGCACGCAAAAATTCATTGAAACATGTGGTGCCTCCAGCAGAGCCCACGGCTTTGGCCCCACTACACCCAGCTTTGGTGACGCCGCCGCTACCTTTTGCACCGCCGACAGAGCCCAAGACCAGAAACGAATTCTTACAGTATATGTGTCCAATCACACTGGATCCAAATACAGTGAGCAAATGGCTGTCACTGTCTGAGGGGAACAGGAAGGTCACGTACATGAAGAAGGAGCAGTCGTACCCTGATCACCCAGAGAGGTTCGACAGCCTTCAGGTCCTCGGCAAAGAAGCTCTGAGTGGACGGTGTTACTGGGAGGTGAAGTGGAGCAAGTTTGTTGCTATAGCGGTCGCCTACAAGAGCATCAGCAGAACAGGAAGTGAGAGTGGATTCGGATTCAACGACAAGTCGTGGGCGTTGTGGTGTCACAGTAACGAGTTCAGACATGACAGCACCACCATGTTCCTACAGGTTCCTCAGTCCAGCAAGATCGGGGTGTACGTGGATCAGAGCGCAGGTATCCTGTCCTTCCACAGCGTCTCCGGCTCCATGACTCTCCTTGCAAAGGTAAAGACCACCTTCACAGAGCCCCTCCACGTCGGACTCTGGGTTTGTTCGGGATCTGCCAAGTTGGTTCAGCTGCTGTAGGATTTCTTTCTGCTTGAACTTCATTTCTTCTGTCTCTGTCCGTCACTTCAGAAGTCAGCTAACATTCCAAAGAAGCCATTTTTCCAAGTTTCAAGCCACTCCGGGAACTGTTTCTGTACGTACTGTCAAGCCATTTAGAAATCGTTTGGACAAAGTAAATTAAAAGGAAAAAAGAGCTCTAATAATTCTGAAAACTAAGGATACTTTATCTTATGTGACACTTAATGGTTATCTATTGTTAATCGAGTAGAAATAGGGCTGATCAAAATGCTTTTGTTTTATTTTGATTTGTTAATTATTTTTCTTTCAGTGATTAAAACCAACTTTTCTCCTTTTTCTAAACTGAGCACCTGATGATTTTGAACTTTTCTTGTCCATCTTGGTTTTAATTTTGAACACCCATCCCTCAACCCGAGGATCACCACAACATAACCTAACACACCTACACCTTAGTTCACAGATTCACTTTGTCTAAGGTGCTTTTCTGGGATTTCACACAACCCAGGATTCAGATCATGAATCCATAATGAGCTTGGATTTACATCATTATGAATGAAATACGCTCTATTTGGAAGCAGCAGGCCCCTCCCCTTTCGACGGGTTGTGTGGAGACTTTAAATCATCAAACTGTAAATTTTAAATTGTTATTGATCCTTTACCCCGAGTCCTAAAGTGTATATTTATTTTCTTATATATATTGTTTGTTTACTTGCACTGTTGTAACTGCAGCCTCGTCGTCTCGTCTCTATATGCTGGACTGTCTGTAGCGGAGATGACAATAAAGTTTACTTTGACTTCAGCAGCGCGCAGGCGCACCGAGGGCTCTCGCGCTCACTTTTCCCTATAGAAAAAACATCGGTGCAGATTATAAGTCTGTATCATGATGTCTGGTGTTTGTTGTTTTGTTTTATTTTGCGAGTTGGTTATTAGATGCTGCTCCAGCCAGAGACTCCCCCGCCGCCCCGCCCTCTCCTCCCTACGCAGCAGGCGTACCTCGCAAACGGGGGGGGGGGCGCCCTTACTCCCAGCAAATGGGCGATAGAAAACCGATCGGTGCCTGTGACATTCCCACTATGCGCTGGCTGATGTCGGGCAGCATGAGCATGGGCAGCATTTTTTTTTTGCCGACGCCCGTGATCCCGCCCCGGGCTGCCGCCCGTGTCGCCCGTATCAAGAACCGCTACTGGCTCCACAAATGTACTAGACCAGCATCCAGTCCGTGTTTATGACACAGCATTCCTGTCATGCTCCGTCTGCCACTGTGCACTTTGATGTTTTATTGTTGTTACACATGAGCGTAAAATTCACAGTTTTACAAAAAAGCTGAAAAAAGTAAATCCGATTATTATTTGATTAAAGTGACACATTAAAGTTATTTACTTGCATTCCTGGAAAAAAGGTTTTAGCGGTTAAGTGATGTGACTGAGCTGCTGGCGCAACTATCGGTGTAAAAACATGAAGTCACGTGTTTCCTTGATTTAAGAGAATTACAACACGCTTTGACAGAATCTTACAGGATCCGAGTTTCTCCTTTTTATGGCAGGTAGTCTGATATTGTTTGAGCACCTCACTGGTTTATTAAAGCGTCTGTATCTTATTGTTTGGTGGCGCTACTTATTTCATGTTTGTGGAGATTTATGCTTGTGTTTTAGCGCCCTCTAGGGGACACTGGGCACACAAACCCTGGTAAAGCCTTCGGGTCACGTGTTGGTCTGTTTGTTACATTATTCCACTCGTGATACTTTTATACCTCCATGCTGAAGATGTTGGATCAGAGCAGCGTCTCCTTAAACTGCAGACAGACCACAAATCCTTTGTGGGCGTATATTCATATGATCGCGTGTTTCTGAGAATTCACAGCAGTGTTTGCAGTAATTATTGGTTACAAAGTACTTATGATCTATAGATGAGTTATAGGAGTTTTATTTGCACACAGCTGAAGCAGACTTATATAAACAAGGTAACATTTATGCACAGGGAGGTCGTAGGTCAGCTGCAGGCCGAATGTTAACAGAAGCTGTGATTGTAGAGAAGCTAAGCAGACCACAGGACTACCACAACTCCATGACTGAGGACCTGCGTGCGCAGAGTTTTAAAGGCAGACAGCAGATCACGTGCCTTACATCGTTTACAGGAGGTGCAGTGTTATTTCACAGTGTGGTACAGAGTGGACTATGGACGCAGCAAGGAGCTGCCCGCTGATGTCACTACATCGCATGTGAGGCAGGAAGTGTGGTCCATCAGAGCTGAGAAGCCATTCTCCTCACTCACCGCCTCCACCACTGCATCAGCACAGGGCCTGCCCTCCTCACCGGTCTTCGGTCTGGTCCTGTCCCCAGACCCGAGCGCAGGAGATGGCCGATGCCCCCGCAGTCATAGAAGAGCCTCAGGAGTGCCCGAGTCAAAACACATAAAAACTCTTAGAATGTGTTGCATATGTGAAGATGCTGCTCTTCTCTGTGTCAGCCTGAGCTGCTGAACGACGGCCCCACAGCATCGCGCTCTGCCTCCTTCAGTAGAAGATATTGTGAGTGCACTGTGACGCTGTGCTGGGCCCATCTCTACACACGACTGTCAGCTTGTTGCCACGCTCTGTGCTGCTCTTTGTGCCCTGAGTGAAGCTAACTCAAACCTGTTTGTGTCTGTGTGGATTTATTTCACATTTCCATAACAGGACATACTTTAATCATCATCACATCTCATTATCTTTGGCATAAAGAGGTGTGCGTTTGCATTTTCAAATCTAGACGTTATGTTTTGAACTTTTTACAAATGATTTCCGCTAATGAAGACTGAGCACGCCACAAACACATTTAATTCCTCATTTATTTTAGACCCACATCAAACAATAAAATAAAGCCGTGTGTTAGTATTCATTCACGTCAGACTCTTTGGTGTTGAGTATATGAATGATCAGTAGTAGAATGGATATGATTCATTATGGATAAAAACCTGAACGAGGCCTTTTCTTTCCATTTTCTCTCCTTTATTATTTGTAACACGCTGTTTATGTATTTATGGCTCAGTTTGGTACATTTAAATAGGTTTTAGGAAGAAAGAAGGACGTTTATTCCAAGCGGAACAAAGTATTTGAACATCCTCCTCCTGCCGGAACTTCAGAGCGGGACATCCGGTGGAAGTAAACAATGAAAAGGCGGCAGTATGGTTGTTCCAGCGTGAACTTTTGGAGGCTTTGTGCTGTGTGTGAGCTGAGTGTGTGAGCTGCGGCAGCAACGATGCCTTCAGTTCAGTATCTGAGAGAGTTCATCAACGAGCGACTAACTGCTGCTGCTGAACAAATATTCTTGGAGTTTGAAAAAACGATCGTCCAGTACGAGGAAGAGATCGACCGTCAGCGCAGACTGCTGGATATCACCTGGAAACCCCAAATCAAGCTGCACAGGACAGGTGAGTGTCCCTCTGAGGGAGGATCCTGATCACAGCTCTGCGGGACGTTAAGTCTGCGCACAGACGCGCGCGCACCGAACAAAAGGTCTCGTGCGTCCTGCGCGGTCTGGGCTCTCTGGAAGGTCGCCAACAGCTCAGCCACGTGATCAGATATCAGCTGATCGATTTGCAGCGTACACACGTGGTAAACTGTCGCGATCAACTCCGGACGTGGCCCCTGACGTCGGTCTGTTTGATGAGCCCGTCTCCTTTCCCTGACCTGGAGCGCGAGCCGCGGGCGGCCAATGAGTGCACAGGACAAACTACGTCACCACCATGTTGTCTCTGTTTGTGAAAATAAACCCGGGCTTCATTAAAGCGTGGGCGAGGACACGCCCCGTGGGCTCTCAGGCAGCAGGGATTTAAAATAGCTCTCTACCGACTTACCTGAGCACACCTGCTCAGTCCGCCTCACACCACCTCCACCTGTTTTATAGGCGTGGGGTCAGCTCCAACCAGGCGCAGATGAGTGTCTGGATCCTTAACTGTGGGCCTGTCAGGCTGTCACATGCTGGGGAAAGAAAAACCCAGAGTTATGAACGCCGTGTAACCGTACAGCACCACCACGCCATGAGCTCGCTCTGACAGCAAACCGTGTTCACGTGCAGTCAGCTGTGCCTCGCACGCAGCTCTGGATAAATCCCTGCCTCCACCTGAGGCTCAGTCCTCAGGACCCCGCAGCAGATTATCAGCAGAGTTCTCCCTGATGGCACAAACGTCCTCCTCTCAGACAGAAACACGACCTGCGTGGGTGCTGCGTGATGTTCATCAGGTGCGCTGCTGTTGGAGCTGCGCGGCTGTCGGCTGATTGCTGCTTATTATTACACGTTGTTGCTATTGTCACCATACGTAACAGTTATTTAATCCTATTGTTTTTATCTGCTTTTTTAAGTGTTTATTGAAGTTATGCATGAAATGAAATGCACCTCGTTTAACGGCTTCCTTAGTTTTAAGACTCATAAGTACAGAGGAGCATGGTAGTCTAGGTGTGTGCACTCACTTCAGGTACTTTTCCTTCACACAGGTGTGAGGACAGAAAAAAACAACACGTGCAGATAAATGTAGTTTGTAACTACGTACATGCATGGTGACATTAGTACGTGTTACTATACAGAGTAAAAACATTTATTCCTTCAATGATGACAATCAGCAATATCCAGCGAAGCCGTGTCTCATACTCTAAAGTCAAGTAATCTTTTCCATCTTATAAATCTGTAACGTTACATGAGTCCAGCTGGGTAATGTTGGTGGATCCTGTGTTGGCCATCTTTTGGTCAGCAACACACCAAGTATTTATCTACACCCTGTGTGTCTGAGGGCGTGTGTCCTCTAGGGCCGCCACAAACGGTTATTGTGATAGTCGACTAATCAGATGATCCAACATACAGCTTACTGCACCAGCAGCATCTGCTCTTATATAACTCTCATTAGCTTACAGCTTTAAGTGTTTAAGGTGCTAACTAACAATAAAGACAAGATGATAGTTTATTCAATTTTAATGAAATTTGCAGATTGTTTCGGTGAAGTTTAATAAACTCCTTGCTTTCTAAAATATAACAGGACACCGGAGTAAATTCTCCAGCATCTCACACTTCTGATAATCAGCTGTCTGCTTGACGTTTATTCAGCTGTGTAAAAACTTTAACTTTAATCTCAGACAAACCGATTTACTCAGGAACAAATAAAATACTAAAAAAAAGCCAAACAATAACATTTTAAGTTATCTAAGTGACTTATATATATTTAACCTGAGTAGTGAAAGACGGCGGTGGGTTTGAAAACGATGTGCCGGGAGTCCGCTGTTCTCACGGCGCTAGTGACCTAGCCCCCGGCTAACTATCGAGCTAGTGGGTAACAGACGTCTCCGAAAACGTCGGAGCGCTTTTGAAAATATGTGGTGTCCTGATAAACTGAGCAGATATTTGAGGTTTACACAGCTACATTCTCGCCTGAAAATATGTTAAACGTTTATTTTGTGACCCAGAAAGAATAATAAGAGTAACATTAAAACTAACTAGCTGCCGCCATTGTTGGAAACTAAGCTGGGCCGCGCTATGAATTCTGGGACACAGCTGCTTCTTCTTCAGGGTTTAACGGCAGCTGGCATCCTTGTACATGCAGTGCTGCCATCTTCTGTTTCAGTCCGTTATTACACACTTAAATCCTGCTACTTATTCCTGCGTCTTTCAGGATCTTACAAAGCTTCAAACGACGCGTCGACTATTAAATCAGTCGTCGACGATTTTGATCGTAATCGTGACTAGTCGATTAATCGTGTCAGCCCTAGTGTCCTACAAACATGGATTTGAAATCAAAGAGTAAATATGTGCTACAGATGTTTTGTATCACTTCCTGAACGTCTCTGCAGTAGTTATTAATATGCTTACAGTCCCAACACGCATGGTAGTGGTGTGCTGCCTCGGCCACAGTTGTTGTTGAGTGATTGTTGAAATCATGAAGACTTTTGTATATTTGTGAGATCACAGCTTTCTTAGTTTCTGACCTTTCAGCATTTAGAAAGAGTTGGATGAACGGCCTCGCTGGTTTTTGGCCTTTAATGTTTCGAGTATAAAGTTTCTTAGCTGGAGATGTCTGTAGTGGTCTCGATTTTCTAAATGAAATGTTTGCTTTAAAGTTTGGAAACTTCGTCTTCCCTCACAACGCCACATATGGAGTCCTTTTTCTATCCAGTTTTTAAACCTAGCATCTATCTGATTTGGTGTAGATTCTGAATCATATGCACACATTTCGATATTTTGTATCCTTCTCCAGCTTATTTTCTTTTATCACCATTTTACCCTGTAGAGTTGTCTGCCAGCACTGCCTGTACATGCGTATTGGTTATTGTTGTTCCATGTGATGGATCCCACCAGTGCATCATTGCTCAAGTACAATATTTTTTTGAACGCGGTGGGCCCAGCCACTGTTCTCTTTTAATGTTTTGTCATATAAATCTAGAGATCGTTTTATCCTGTTCAGTAAAATCTTTGTGATTAATCCTGAGTGGGAGGCACTGAAACATACAGAAATCTTTTGATGGTTTCTATTGTGGAGCTTATGCTCGGAGGTGTGATCCTGTCTCTTTAATATAAATGGTTGTAATTTTGTTTCCATTTCAGTGGGTCTGCTTGTTTGGGTTTTTCACATGGGCTGTAATTATAGGACCTCAGTTTACATCCTGTCATTGGACCAATGTTTTTGAGGCAGTTCTTTACCTCAGGCAGGGACTCCTCGGGTGTTTTGAAGTATAAACGTACATCATTGACATTTATTGCAACACCTGTGATTTTTTTCTGTTGCAGCAAAGAGGAGACGAGGCACAGCCTTCTGCAGTACTCTGTATCAGCACTGCCAACTAACAGAGCCAAAAGCCTCTTCAAGGATCACAGCCCGCTCTGTGTGCCGTTGTCTTGTATCATCCTGGGTTTATGTTGAAAGCCAGCTTGATCTCCTTTTTGTATATTGATGTTTCTGTGCCAATAATTTATGTCTTTGTCTACAAAGTAGCATCTTCTGTTCAGTCTCCCGAGTGTATGTGAAGTTCTTTTGATTTCTTGTTTCAGTGTATTCAGATTCTGGTTCAGTGCACGGCTGTTTTCCAGCTCTTTTTGGGAATCGTGACGTTTTTCCTGCTGAACTTTCTTTTTCCTTGAGGCTGCTGCAGTCATTTTATCTGTGAGGACACCTCTCCATTATCATTTTCTTTCATGTACTTTTGAATTTCATTCTTTCCTAAGATTAGCATCGTTAAGTAGGCTGGGCCTAAGTCTCCATGTTGTTTCTCTTTAGTCGACTACAATATTTATCAGGGCGCATTCGCTCAGGTCTACTGTTCCCACGTCCGACTCGATAGCTCTTGATCTGTCCCTGCGTTGGTCTATTCTGATATATGATGAGTGTGGAATAGGGAGCACCAATCAAACCCATGTCCTCCATCAGCTCTTTCACTTTTGTACCGGTTGTTTTGTTGGAGCTGTTTGTTTGGGGTTTAAGTGTATGTTCAGATCACCTCCACGCACCTTTAGACTGGCTAATCACCAACTTCTGCTTGTAAAAAGAGAAAGTACTGCAGGGTGGGATGTACACACCTTTTGCCTGTAACTGCCTTTTACTATTATTTTGGTTCTTATGAGGAGATTTCCTTCAGCAGACCTGGAGCTTGTCTCTGCTGCTGCCCTGGGGTGTGTTCTCTCCCGGGATGCTCCATGCTTGCTGGATCAGCTGCTCCACAGGATCCACTGGGGGGTCTTTGACCGGGGATCCTCGGTCCTTCAGGGTCTTTTGTAGCCTCATCAGCTGAGTGGTAGATTGAAGCTGATTTTCTTCAGCTTCACTTCGTTGTATTCTTTGTTTATTCAGCACCGCTGTCAGATAATCATGATCGAAATAAATCCTCCAATTTGTTGCCTTCATGTCTTTCTTAATCTGTGACTGAGAACCTTCACAGACGTGCTTTAAGCAGAATTTTGTTTCGTAGTGTGAAATGTGATCACCATCGATCTGAGTCTTTCAGTGGAGGCAGGCTTGGAGGTGAGCGCTCTGTGTGCAGCTCAGTGTCGGGTGGACTGTCCAGGTTTTCTCTGAGTTTCTCCACAAAACCTCCCCTCTTCATTTTCTGTGACATTATACATCCTAATATTGTCTCTCCTGGCTCCTCCTGGCCCATAAGTTCTCCATCGTGTCGGGCTGGAGCTTTGAGCACATGTTTCATCACCTGCTCCAGTATTTGAGCTCTGCTTTCGCCTGCTTCAGTCCGGTTTTCCACCTCTCCGATTCTCCTCTTGGTCTAAGACATCTAAGGTAAAATTACCTTTTATATCTTCGAGCTGTGTGTTTTGCTCTCCTTTTGAAATTCTTGAATTTCTTGTAAGATAATCTCCGTATTTGCCCGGCAGGTTGGAGGGATGTCTGCCTCATGTTGTCTTCAGCATTGCCAGCACATAGCAGGCCCACCAGTCCTCATCCACTTACTGCGTCACGTTCTTCTTTCTTTTCCTCTCGTTTCCATTTTTCCTGCTTTCAGCGTTTTTAACATCAAACAGGTTTTAAATCTCAGTTTGCAGGACATGTTTCTGTTTTTGATCGGAGGAGGTGTGTCTATGCGGCCGTCATGAGAGAGGGCGGAACAGGAAACCCCCATTGTTTGTTTTCATTCCTCCTACATGTCATGCAGCCGTCTGCCACCAGGTGGAGCATGACTCCAGAAACCCTGTCAGAGTCAGAGAGACTTTATTAAGTCGTCATAGCAACAAATATATAACCAACAACAAGCGCTCGTATAAAACGAGCGTAGAAGCAGAGATATTGATAGATAACTGTGAGGTGTGACTAATCCCGTTCCACATGTGTGGATCTGACACCAGTGGATGAATGACAGCAGCAGAAGGAACGAGCTCCTGTTCCCTCACACAGCCAGGCTGAAGGAACCTGTTGCTGAAACTGGGAGTCACTGATCACCTCCTCCAGGCTGGGAGCTTCAGAGCTGCACACACTGAAGGATCTGAGACTCAGACTCTTTCTGTAGGCGGCGTCCGGCCGGCAGACCTCTCCAGCTTCTCATCCAGCTCGACTCCCAGATACTGACAGGATGTGACATCAGTGCCACCAAAGCAGACAGGCGAGGGTCGGGATCTGTTGTTGTTTCTGTTAAAGGCAAAACAATTAGATTAGGGACACAAGTGGAGGTCATCATTCATGGCGTGCGGCACAATACGCCACGCTGTGTGATCGTCGTCTCTGTTTCGGATGTTACATGTTTTGTAGGAACATGCTTTCCTGTCTCGTGTATATACGGCCGCTTTATTGTCCACGTGGTTCTTTAGTGTTCAAAGGTGCCGCACGGTCAAGCTCATAAATGAGTGATGTCATTAAAGCTTTCAAACGCCTCTGATTAGACGGTTTTTGGCGTTTTCTATGAAACGCAAAAGCAGCACATGTTCCAGACATTTCCACGTCTCGCACGATTTGTTGTCTTTTAAAGTGTTTGTCCTTGTTCCTGATGTGCAGCTTCCAAACACAAAGCGTCCGGCTCGAGACGCATCTTTCACAAACGGGGCCGATATATCTCCAGATGTTCTGGGAGTGCGTTCCTCCGTGCTGTTGGACAACCACACAGCATGTCCGGGCGTTCCCTTTGCAGTGACAGGAGGACACAGCAGCTTTTAAACCAGTACTGTGCTTGTGCTGCGGGTCAGGTCCTCCTCTGTGTCACTGGGATTGTCTCGTCCTCAGAATTGATGATGCTATTGCTGGACTGGGTGGGGGTGTGGATGTGGGTGTAAAGGGTGGAGCCAGCGTTTAGGCTCGGGTGATGTGGGGCCCCGCTCGTCTACCCTGGGAGCAATCACACAGAAGTGAGGCAGTGAGGGGTCGTCAGCTGGTCACCGGTCTGTGACCAGGACATGAGCTGAAGTCCACAAAGAGCAGCGTAGCGTAGATCACCTGACTGAGGATGAGGGAATCCCAGAAATGTATAAAAGACGACGTGTTGAATTAAAAACCAATCTGTTTTATCCCGTGGCAATGAAACTGAAATAAAGATGTATAGTTGTTGTCTGAAAACGAAGCGTGTGTGTGTGTGTGTGTGTGAGGACACTGTTGTGTCATTTGTAGTTTGAACTAATGTTTTCGTGGTTTGTCTCTCTGTCTGTGAGGAGGAGCAGCTGTGTGACCTGAAGATGAACTCCAGTGAGGACCAGGAGGAGCCGACGCCTCTACACATTAAAGAGGAACAGGAGGAAGTGCGCACCAGCCAGGAGGATGAGCAGCTCGTCCTGAAGGATGAGACCGACGCCTTCTTGGTGACTGCTTTTGATGACAGTGACCACAGTGAACCAGAGGCTAACGGTCACCAGCTTCACTCTGACGGCGCTCCCGGCAGCTGTCCGGTGTCAGAGAGTCAGCGCGACGCCGACTCGAGTAAAAAGCCTTTTAAATGTAATGTTTGTGGAAAAGCCTTTAAGAAAAACTCTTACGTAAAGGAACACCAGAAAATCCACTCAGGCGAGAAGCCGTATACTTGCCAAACATGTGAGAAGAGTTTCACTCGGAGGGCTCACCTGTTGGGTCACATGAGAACCCACACGGGCGAGAAGCCGTACTCCTGTGAAACGTGCGGGAAAGGTTTTACTCAGAGCAGTCACCTGCTGAGCCACATGCGGCTTCACACAGGTGAGAAGCCATACGCTTGTGAAATATGCGGGAAAGGTTTTATTCAGAGGGGTCACCTATTGGTCCATGTGAGAACGCACACCGATGAGAAGCCGCACACCTGCGAAGAATGTGGGAAGAGTTTCCGATTCAGCGGCACTTTGTCGGTGCACATGAGAACGCACACGGGCGAGAAGCCGTATTCCTGCAAAGCCTGCGGGAAAAGTTTCCGCCAGAAAAAGATTCTGTCCGTGCACATGCGCACTCACACGGGCGAGAAGCCGTATTCCTGCACAACGTGCGGTAAAGGTTTCGCTCAAAAAAGCGATCTGACGATCCACGAGCGAACGCACACGGGCGAGAAGCCGTATCCCTGCAAAGCCTGTGGGAAGAGCTTCCGCCAAAAAAACATCTTGTCCGTGCACATGAGAACGCACACGGGCGAGAAGCCGTACTCATGCAAGAGCTGCGGGAAAAGTTTCCGTCAGAAAAGCATCCTGTCCGTGCACATGAAGACGCACGCCGGCGAGGAGCTGTATCCCTGCGACGCGTGCAGCGCCACTTTTCCGTCTAGTCGCAGCTTGTTGGAGCACCTGGACACTCACACAGGTGAGGAGTCGTAGCCTGGAAAGCTGCAGGTCGGAGCGGGGCGTTGGCATCTGCCTCCCGCCTCGACTTTTGGCTCCGACGGCAAAGGAGCTCGTCAGCTCGTGTCGTTCACGCAGCCGTTTTCCTTTGCTTCGTCCATCCAACCCTAACCGTACCGACGCGCTCTGTTCCTGTCATGTTCTCCTCCACGGTTCCTGACCTGGATTCTGTCGTGGCTGCAATCCTCCCAGTTTCATTTTACCCTTCGTGTGTCATACTTACGGTAACTTTGTATCATTTCAGACTGTAGAGGTGACACTAACAAAGTGTAGGTTGTTGTTAAAGTAACCTGTATAAATAAAGTTTCTTCTAAATTGTGATCATGTTTTTCTTTTGCCCTGTTTATGAAATAAGAGAAAGTTTCAGTCACAGCGGTCTCACCCTCACCTCGCACTCTGAGAGAAGCTGCCCTCCCCCTGAACGATTATGACCTATGAGCTGTTCCACACGTCACAGCCACAAATTTAAATGTGCTGGGGGTTTTATGTGACGGGTAAACAGAATAGAGCATAACTGAAAATGATTGAGCAAGTTCACATGTTAGAATGACCCCGTCAGAGTTCAGACATACATGGATGCTCTCCATCCACTGACTGAACTCTGCCCCCTCGAGTCAATAAAACATTGACTGACCTGCTGCGGCGAGCAGCTGGAAGCTCGTCATTGTTTGATCCACAACAACAAAATGACTCGACTCAGTTTATTTATGGTTGTTTTTGTGCACTAAAGCTCTAATCCACGTCACCAGCGTTAACCCTGGTTTCTTCTTACTGGGGCATATCACCATGGTAACCTACGCTGCAAACAGCTTTGAGATCAGCAGGTATGAAAGTGCCTGCTGACCAATCAGAGCTCCGGAAAACGCCACCATTCCTGGAAGATCCCTCGTAGGAGGTCCAGACATTTCTCCAAAGTCTCGTGTTTCTGTGACGAGCCTCTGGAGGAAAAACAGATTCTCAGATTTATCCTTTCTTCTTTTTCCTGTTGGCAGCAAACAGCTTTCTACAACTGTTAATATGTGACCCTGAAACAGGATCGTTTGTACCCGTTAAGTCCTGTGTTTGAATTCTGTTTTTATTCTTTAGTCGGAGCTCGATAAACAGCTCTGTCAGGACGGAGCGATGATAAAGCTGAACTAAATCAACGCCTGTGGGAATAAATCACAGAGCGTATGAATACTGATGGTTTTCTTTTAAATAGAACATTTGGGTTTTTCTGTCGTCTGAAAAGAGATTAAACTCCAGAAGAAGTCATAGAGCAGAAGATATAATCTCAGCACTAAGGTCTGGTCATACAGTTTATATGACACTAAAAAGGATCATCTGAGCAAGTAATGTTAGAATGTGGTTAATATAGACGGGAAAGGCAAATCTGACTTTCAGAAAAATAGAGTTCAATTATGAATAAAAGAAATATTACAAAGCGACACAGGTGATGTAGTTTCAGGGTTTTAAGAGCAAAAAAGCTGTTCTCATCCAGAAGGTGGCGGTAATGCACCGGAAGTTGAAGAAGAGCTGCCGGAACTGTGAGGACGGACATCCGGTGGCTGGACCGTTAGCTTTGCTCCGGTGTGAGCCGAGTGTGTGAGCCGAGTGTGTGAGCCGAGTGTGTGAGCCGAGTGTGTGAGCCGAGAGTGTGAGCCGAGAGTGTGAGCCGAGAGTGTGAGCCGAGAGTGTGAGCCGAGAGTGTGAGCCGAGTGTGTGAGCTGAGTGTGTGAGCTGCGGCAGCAACGATGCCTTCAGTTCAGTATCTGAGAGAGTTCATCAACGAGCGACTAACTGCTGCTGCTGAACAAATATTCTTGGAGTTTGAAAAAACGATCGTCCAGTACGAGGAAGAGATCGACCGTCAGCGCAGACTGCTGGATATCACCTGGAAACCCCAAATCAAGCTGCACAGGACAGGTGAGTGTCCCTCTGAGGGAGCATCCTGATCACAGCTCTGCTGGAGATCACGGCAGGTGAGCGCAGGTGGAGCCTCGGCTCCGGTTTCCTCTCGGGTCCGACTTTTTCTCTTCTTTCTTTTTTCCAAAACCTTTATTAAAAAACAGAGAATGTGCACGAATTAAGAAGTTACATACGTTCAAATGATTTTAAATAGCACAAAATCGTTTTTATTAAGTGATCCACGAATCAATCTTATGTAAGAGAGTATCATTATAGTAGAGTTTAAATTAGGTTTTTTGTTACTGTATTTGCATTTGTGGAAATAAAATTTAGCTAAGATAACTAACAAATTTATTGTAAATTATATATCACCTTCTTTTTTGCCTTCGAAATAAACAAAATCCAACATTTTCCCGTTTCAGAGTAAAGTCCTTGTCGAGATGTCCAGTGATGAATGTCCCGGAGTCCAAAACGTTGTATGTGAACAGATCAGAGGTGCTGCGCAGTCTCAGGATGGCTTCCACAACATCCACAGTTCATATTTATGTCCCCTTTGACCTTTGTCATATAATGATTAGCAGGATAATATTTATGAAGTATTTTAAATGAGACTTATTTCACTTTAATTTTTCCCAGATACTTGTTAGGAATTTTTCTCGTTAATGTCACTGACAAAGGAATTCCAATAAGAGATGCTCTCTGGAACAAAGCAGGAATATTCGTATTAGCAGACAGATTCTTCCAGTGTGTGAACCCACAGGGTTCAGAGAGGCAGATGATATGCAAGGTTGAATACCTGTAGAAAGCATTATAATACGCGGAGGTATTGCATCAAATAATACGACATATTCTTTGGATGTGGCTGAAAATTTATAAGTGTTTAAAAATTCTGAATAAGACATAAGCTGCTCATTAGGATTAAACAGCTGTTTCACTAAAACAATCTGTTTCTCAACCCACCTAGAAAAAAATAATGATTTATTTTTATGCACTATGTTCCTATTATTCCAAATTGGACACGTATGGGGAGTAAAGTTGTGTTTATATATAAGGGACCAAGCTAATAGAACTTGTTTGTGAAACGTCAACAGGTTTTCTGGAAGCTTATCTATATTACAATCACAACCTAAGACAAAACTTAGACCCCCAAACTTAGAGAAAATGTAGTGAGGAATACAATTCCAGATGGAGACCTGATTTTTAGGAAAATGCTTTGTCTGGTTAATCTTTAATGTATTGTTTAGAGCAGGGAATCCAAAACCTCTGTGTTCATCGTCATTCATCACTACACTCGTGCTGATGTAATGTGTCCCGTTTTTCCAGAGGAAGTGGAAGAGCATTCGGTCAACATCCTTACAAGTTTTGCCGTCCACATGCAGAGAAATTGCTGCATAAGTCAGTCGAGACAGACCTTCTGCTTTTCAGAGCAATACCCCCCCTTTAAACTTAAATCTCTCTGCAACCACTGATTTCACTTGGTTTGAGATTTTTTAATAATTTGGGGAAAATTTAGTAAAATTCTGTTGTTTTTGTTTTGTTTTTTATCTTTGCTCATCAGACCTAAATATGTTGCTTCATTTTTAACTGTTATATTACAAAGACTCTGAACATTACACTCTTTGACAGGTAATAACTGACATTTATTGAAGTTTAGCATCAATCCAGACCCTTCTGAGAAATCCTGTAAATGTAAAGCAGTCAGCACCTGGTTGGCATTTAAAGAAAGGTTGTGGTATCATCTGCCAACTGACTGCTATGTTTATACCCTTCACAGGGCTATTCGAAATATGAGAGGCAAGAATTTGGGTGCAAAGTAAAAAGATCCGCGCTGATCGGCCTACACCTCGATTAAGACTAAAACGAGAAGTGGTGCTGTTTTTCATTCTAACACAGCTATTAGCATTGGAATACAGAGTTTTGATAGCTCTGCAGAAGATATCACCAAAACCACATTTCTGAAGTGTAAGAAATATAAACTCATGCTCAGTTGAGTCAAAGGCTTTATGGAAGTCCAGGACAAGGATCAATGAGTCATCAGATGCTGAGTAGTCCAGAATATCCAAGACGAGTCTAATATTATTGGAGATGTGCCTGTTTGTCATAAAACCAGACTGTGTCTCGTCTACAATATCATCCAAAATATATTTAATTCTTCTAGCTAGCAATAGAGTTAATATTGTACAATCATTATTTAGGAGGCTTGTTGGTCTCCAGTTGTCTGTAGAAAGTAGGTCCTTCTTAGGTTTGGGAATTAAAGTAATAAGTCCATCCATCTTTTTCCTGAACGAACAAAAGCTCCTTCAGCTTTCTGGCGCAAATCTCATCCAGTTTAGATTGAAAGGTCCTAAGACGTAATCTGTCCTCCTCCGAGACCTCGTCTGGTGGGAGTCAATATATGACAGAACAATCTGATTTTCTTCTGCTGCTGCACTCGACTTTTTTTGCCCCACACCGTCTCAACACTTGTTTCAAATTTCCCACTTTGTGCTGTAGGAATTCTCAGTATTAGCCTCGTCGATAAAGTGTTTTATAAGGCGTGTAATACGCTCTTCCTCTTTGGAGCTTGTCTCTGCCTTTGACATCTTTTATCTTCTCACATGCAAAGCCCACCATTCTTCTGACTCCGGCAATCTGTAACGCGAGGTCATCCATTCTTTCGTTTATTAGCTTTGATAGTTTCAGCAACATCCACGCTATCTTCCTTTGAGCGCAACGCCTTTCTTTGGCGCCGGAGACTGGCTGGATGAGACTGGTAGAGGTGGAAACTCGCCCATCACATCCTCAGTTATTGGGAGAGGTAGTGAAATAGCCGAGTAGTCACGGCAGTTGTTGGTTTACCAACACGGCTGTTTGGCTAGCATTAGCCTTTAGCAGTAGCTTTGTTCTGGAGCTAGCCGAGGGTCTTTTATTATCACGCTGTGACATTTTGGCGCTTTATTCATCAAATTCAGTCCTTTTCCGGATTAAATACCGAAGAAGCTTCTAAAGTCTGAATTGACATGATGTTCCTACCGTATTATAAGCTTACGTTTGCTAAGCGCGGCAGAAAAGTTTATTGTTAGAACAATAAAGTTTTTGCATTATAACATGATGTAGCTCTGGTTTTTGTTTGCCTGAGTGGCAGCTCGACACTTCTGTAATGCAGCGCTTTTCACAGATAAAAATCATAAAGTGCTTCACAATACTAGGAATCAAAATACAACAAATAACAATGTAAAACAATCAAATACAACATAAAAATTAATTGAAAGCTTGTCTATATAAAAATGTCTTCAGCGTAAAAACAGTAGAAGAGAATTCCACAGCCTGAAAGGCCCGATCACCACGAGTTTAAATGGAGTGCGTGCGGCGACCAGCAGTCTGTGACCTGATGACCTCAGAGCTCGGGACGATGAATGCAGTTTCAGCAGGTCCGATATGCACTGGGGAGCCTGAAAGGTTAGAACTAAAACAAGTAGAAAGACCTTTGCAAAAATCCAAACCGGAAGAAATAAAAGCATTAATAATCATCTGCACTTCAGCCTTTGACACCATTAGCCTGAGTTTTGAGATATTCCTTAGACGATGAAAGCAGTTGTGGACCAAGCGACATCGAGCTGTCAAATACGACACCGAGGTCTCGAAGGCTTGGTTTAACAGAAGCTGAAATGCTGCCTAATTTCTGAGATCATATGGTCGGGACCAGTAATTAATGTTTTATCAGAGTTTCGCTGGAGGAAGTTGTCGTTCACATGGAAGTCCTCATGTTTTTAAATCTGTCACATTGTGTTTGTTCATAAAACTGCTGCTAATCAAACTGAGTTTGCTGCACTGTGATGGGTTCAAGGGTTCTCCCTCCTGCTGAATCCACTTTAACCTCTTCCCCATTTTTATTTCTCTGCTCATGTTCTACTTAATCAGCTGTCCAGCTGATCGGTGGTGTGGTGAGGAAAATGTGGGCTCCTCATCGATGTTACGGAAAGACAGAGACAGGAGGCCGAGGCCTTTTTGTTCACTTTTATAAAAAGACTTTCATTGTTGTCTGAAGATAACAGTGCAGCTGGACATAGAGGCCTTTTTTTGCTGAGCTCTGTAATCTTGTCAACAGGATCATTTAATGAAAACGAGGAATCTGCAGATGCAACATCTGGAATACGGAGTGTGGAATATGTAAACAAAGCAACATAAAAACCAGTTACTCAGCCACTCATCAGAATCCAAACCTGAGAGCCTGACAGCGTCTCACTCAGGTTGAGCTCTGGACTCTGACCAAACCATCGTAGTTGCTCCATTCGTTCCTGTTTCAGCCGTTCTGTTGGATCTTTGTGCTGCTGCTGATGGTCCGAGCTTCAGCTGTGGGACAGACGGCCTCACACTGACTCTAGAACACTTAGACAAGAGTTCACGGTGCACTGAGATCATCGTCCCTCCTCCACCGTGCTGACAGCTGCTCTCAGGTGTTTTTGCTGATATGCTGGGTTTGATTTTGTGCGTTATGGACAAACATCTCCACTTTGGTCTTGTCTGTCTGAAGGATACTGCTCCAGGAGGCTTTCTCTTTAGACAGAAGAGGCCTTCCCCTGCTTTTTTTTAGTCATACTGTCATGAAGTTTAAGCTTAAACCTGCAAACTGAAGAGTCTGAGATGAGCTCTTGGGTCTGTTGCATGCTCTGACCTGTTTCATTAATCTTCTGCACTGCAGAATGATGGACTTTGGTTTATTTTGATATGATCTTATAACCTTTCCAGGTTGATGGGCAGCTGCAGTTTCTTTTCTAAGATCACTGCTGATGTCTTTCCTCCTCAGCATCATGTTAACACACACCTGAATGCTCGAGACCAACAAAACATCTGCTTTCATAGCAAGGCTCACACTACCAATGATCAGCTCATTGTGAAGCTGGTTATGAGCACCTGGCTGTTGCTTACACACTCAGTAAATATCTGCAAAGCTCTCGTGGCATCTCTAAGGTGTTCTACAGCGTCGTGGAGGAGTGTGACAGCTCCTCTGCATCAGTCCATCAGAGCGCGTGATCAGGCGTGTTTGACACTTTATTTTTAATTTGGTTTCTTCTTTCATTAAGCTAGCAGTAGTTACCCTGGAACAGCAGGTCAGGGCAGACCTGGAACAGGACCTGGAAGCACCTTCCCACCTTTGACGTGACCTTTAACCTGTACAGTCCAACAAATCTGTCAGGTCAAGCTGGTTGCATGAGTGTGCTCACACTTAGACTAATACTTTGATTTAGTCACTGCTTTCAGGCTTCTTGGGTTAATGTCTTAGTTTACAGAGAGCTCACAAAGCATGAAAGCAACCTCATTGTTGAAAGACATCAGTCAGAAGAAAGGAAAATAAATTCCACAGCATTAGATTTATCCTGGAACACAATGAAGACAAAATATGGGACGACAGTGGCGATGCAAGACCTGCAGCATCACCGAAGGAGCTGCAAGAACTTCTGTTAAGCAGTGACAGCCGTCTCCCTTCATAAGTCTGGACTGTGGGGGATGTGTCAAAGAGGGAAGCCTTTTCGAACAAAGGAAAACATCCAAGCCCGGCTACAGTTGGCATAAAAATACAGTAAGTCTTCCAAAAACATTTTGGTCTAATGAGACCGAGGTTCAGCTTTTTGGCCACAGGTACTTCTCTCTTTGTATAGCGTGGACATGTCACCATATTCAAATGATTTGATTCTGCGTTAGAAATACACCAACAGCACAACTCAAGAGCTCTGTACAGACGACTTGAGTTAGTAAAATTTAAGCCTTAATCCAATGAAAACAGGTGAGTTGTAACAACATCGTCCACCATACAGGAGGATGTTGTATCTGTAGCAACCAAACCAGTTTCTGTATCGGGCTGTAAACATATGCATTTTACCAGGGGATTCTATGGTTTATGATTTTAACCAGAGTTTATTTGCTGTGTTTTTAATCATGTCTCTTCTTTCATTTGTTGTTGACACTCCAGACGTCCAACAGCAGCCTGTCTGTAAGGAGGAGGAGGAGGTTCTCCCTGAGCAGCAGCTCTGGAACCAGGAGAGGAGCTCCAGTGTGGAGCAGGAGGAACCAGAACCTCCACAGATTAAAGAGGAAGAGGAGGAACTGTGCAGCAGTCAGGAGGGAGAGCAGCTGGGACTGAAGGAGGAGACGGATACCTTTATGGTGACTGAAACTTATGAGGAAAGTGACCACAGTGAACCAGAAGGAGACAGGGAGCAGCTTCTCTTTGAGAGTTCTGTGAACAACAACAGCAGAGATCAGCGAGCAGAACATTATAAAGAAGCAAGATCAACTAAAACCGTAGAGTCAGAGTCAAAAAAGAAGCATCGGAATAACAATGCAGACAGCTCAGTTATGTCAGAGAGCGAGAGTAACACAGGTACAGGTGTGAAGTCTGTAAAATGTTACGTTTGTGAAAAAACTTTCAAGAAAAAATCTCAGATGCAGATACATTACAGAACGCACACAGGCGAGAAGCCGTATTCATGCAAAACATGTGGGAAACGATTCAGCCAAAACTGCCATTTATCTGTTCACATGAAGATCCACAAAGGGGAGAAACCGTTCCCCTGCAATGTATGTGAAAAAACCTTCCGAGACACACTAACACTGAAATATCACATGAGGGTTCACACGGGCGAGAAGCCGTACTCATGCACAATTAGTGGGAAAGGTTTCTGTCAAAGTAATAACTTAAACATCCACACGGGCGAGAGACCTTACCCCTGTCAAATCTGTGAGAAAAGATTCATTGACTCCTCCACACTTAAAAGACACATCAGAACTCATACTGGTGAGAAGCCGTATGTTTGCAAAACATGTGGGAAAAGCTTCATTCAGAAAAATATTCTGTCTGTCCACATGAGGATCCACACAGGCGAGAAAACACATCCCTGTGAGCTCTGCGGAAAAAGCTTCCGGTCTCGTGAACTCTTGTTAGTCCACGTAAGAACACACTCAAAGTAGTATTTCTGTGAGACTTGTGGGAAAAGTTTCAGTGATCGTGGTATTTTTACTGCCCACATGAGAGGGCACTCAGGTGAGACGCTGTAGTTGTGGGAAACTAGAAAAGGACTCACGTGTAGCAGGTTCTTATTTGATGCATACATTTTTCAAAGTAGAAAAGAAAAGCAGTCCTCATACTGAAAGCACCTTTGGACTGTGCTTCACTGTGATTATGTTAATGACATGTGCCAACAGGATAGAGTTCATGCTAATGGTGAGGTGTCAAGCTGTCCTTTGGATTCTTACAGAAAAGCATCTCATTAAGTAGTAATTTATTTATTTTTTGGGAAATTGTCTATGCAAACTTTTACAGGAAACAGGAAGTGTGTTGTTGCCACGGATTTATCAAATTATACTGTGAGCTGTTTCTTTTCATTTTGAAAAATCTAGTTCAGAATTAGTTGTGAAGTTTGTTTTTGCTGTTTAGCGTTATATTTATAGGCCTGCAGGGTTCAGGTCTGTGGTGTCCTCCTCTGTCTTGTGGCTTTTTACTGGCACAGTTTGTGGGCCATCTTATTGTGACACCTGATTGTTCTCTTATTTAGTTATAGCAGTATTTTTAAATGGTTGTATACAAATTGCATTGCATTTTTATATAAATAGTTGTTTACAAAATTTGTGCATACGTTTTCAACATGTACAATTTATATTTGCATTTCAAGTTATGAAAATAATTCACTAAACGGGTGTGATTTCTATAGTAAAAAATATAACTACTGCTAGGATTTTGTTTTTGTTTTTTATGATTTCAGATCAGTTGTGTTAACACAGTATGTCAATGAAAAAATAACTAAATTCAGAACCATGAGGTTGAGCTGAAGAGAATGATACCAAAAAAGGTCAGAACATTTGAAGGTGACATATAAATAATGTAAAACCAAAAGGAGTCAAAATAGACAATTATATTTTGGACCCCAGAGTGAGAACCTAACAAATCATGAAAAATTGGGTTTAATTTTTGTTTATGAAGGTGCAGATTTCTGACATTTTGTGTAAATGTAAACATGTAACAATGTGATTTTTCTAACAAGGCTACACAGTACATGACATGTTTATGTAACTGAGATGTTTAACGTCCTAAGACCCAAACTCTTCCCTGGCATGCATTTTTAATTTCTTATGCTATTTGGGCTGATTGAGACCAGATGAATGTTAAAACAAAGAATTACCTGATGTATTTTTTTTTTCACCTGATTTTCGTTTCTGAGAAAAATTAGATCCAAATATGAGGATATTAATTTTAAATCTCGATAGGACAGTGGCAGTGTAATGTCCTCATAAGTGGATATCAGGCCCTTATAGAGAAAACTTTTGTATTTTGGTCAACACAACCCAAAATGTGATGTCCACATATGTGGACGCCAGGTCCTAGGAGGTTAATTATGCAGGCTACAGAAAATAACTAGGTTATAGACTACATTAATGTGAAACGTGTATACTTGCTGCATTTGAATCCTTTTAGCCATATGTATTCAATTCAATTTTATTTACACAGCTTCAAATCACAACAACAGTTGTCTCAAGGTGTTTTATATTGTAATGTAGACGCTACAATAATACAGAGGAAAAGCCCAACAATCATATGACCCCCTATGAGCAAGCACTTTGGCAACAGTGGGAAGGAAAAACTCCCTTTTAACAGGAAGAAACCTCCGGCAGAACCAGGCTCAGGGAGGGGCGGGGCCATCTGCTGTGATTGGTTGGGGTGAGAGAAGGAAGACAGGATAAAGACATGCTGTGGAAGCGAGACAGAGATTAATAACAGATATGATTCAATGCAGAGAGGTCTGTTAATACATAGTGAGTGAGAAAGGTGACTGGAAAGGAAAAACTCAATGCATCATGGGAATCCCCCGGCAGCCTATGTCTATCCGGTCGTTAAGTCTGACGTCACTAGCCATGTCTGGACCTAAACTCTGCTGCAGGTCCATATATCAAACGATCACTGTGGCATTACTGAGAGTTGAAAAACTGTCTAAAGTCTTTCATCTTTAATAAAATGATCAGCGTTCTGCTCTACCAGGTGTAACAATTGAGTTTAACATCCAGGCATCCATGAAAACGGAATTTATGACATTTAACGGAGTTAGAAGTTAGCAGGGAGTTAGCTCTCTAGCTTCTATCTAAATACAATATAGCATGTCCTGACTGCGGGGTTTTGGAAACAAATTAAAACGTACAGCTCTGTTATGAAGAAAATATAATTTGATCAAACATTATTCAGCTTTAAATATTGTTCAGCTTTAAAGTTACTGTGCAACTGTGTAATAAAAATGTGTGCTCACGACTTTGGCCTTGAGAGCGATAAGAAGCGATCGCCTCATCCTGCAGGCGAAAGATATCTGCAAGCGAAGAGACTAGAACACCCAAGGCCGATTTCCTTTTATGGAGTTGTTTTTCTGCTAATGCAGCACTGTCCTCACAACCCCCTCCTGTAAGTTTTAGAGAATATATACCCATCCTCACAGCAAATATTGGGAATCTCCTGATGTGAGCTGTTTGAGAGGTTGTCTCTGTCTCAATAAAAGTTCACTGATTCCCCCATCTGCTGCAGGTGTCCGGTTGTCTTCATTCTCCGCCAGCCTGGTTAAGTCAATTCCTCCTTAACATCTAAAAGAACCTATTTAATGAAGGAAGACGGGTTCACTTTGTGTTTAATATTATTCTATTGCTGTTGTTTTTTTTATATCCTTCAATTGGCGTCACGAACAGGATCCGCTCCAGGGCAACTGGAACGGGTGGGAGGACATCGGCCGTGGTCTGAGTGAACGGAGTTTGGACAAAAGCTGTGTGCACACAAAA
Source organism: Astatotilapia calliptera (assembly GCF_964374335.1). NCBI lineage: Eukaryota > Metazoa > Chordata > Actinopteri > Cichliformes > Cichlidae > Astatotilapia > Astatotilapia calliptera. The sequence goes on along the minus strand of NC_137439.1, from coordinate 734,046 downwards.
ACAAGGTAAGCAGACCTTTTATTTCTGCTATATTGAACATTATAAAAATACTTAGTGTCCAAACTCCTAGTAATTCATAACCAAAATTGTCTGGCTTACTTAAGGCTTGCTGAGAATCAGACAAGTGAATAAGAGATAAGTGAATAAGAAATAAGTGAATAAGTGAATAAAGATAAGAGTGAACTGAGGTCTGACCACGGTTGCGGCCGACGGGTCGCTCTCCGGTGTCGGATAAATACCTCAGCAGGTCTGGGACCTTGAAAGGGTTTATTAGTAACGCCTTTCTAAACAAATTAAAAGGTTAAAGGCCTTGAGAATATTTTTTAGTAATATTCTCTAAACTACAGAAGGGTTAGGAAGGCCCAGAGGACTTTATTAGAAAAGATCCTCTAAAACTTAAAAAAGAGAAGTACTGGTTGGAGTCCAAAGGAGGGGTCCCTTTGATCAATAGGAGAAAACGGATCTCTTCTTAAAACCCCGATGATTTTAGTGTTTTAAATGTTTTGATGTTCTGTTTGATATTGGACACACATAAATACACGCTGAATGCTTGCTGTGGAACACTGGGCAGGACAGTTTGGTTCTCCGTGTTCACAGATTACACAATTAAAGGAACTAGGTTCCTCTTTTGGTTAAAATAATACACCACACATAGAATTTTTTTTTTACACATTTATTACATACATAAGGAGGGTAATGAGTGACTGCAGGTAATGTATGAAGTGTGAATGAGACGTGTGAACAAGGTGACAACCAACTAGCACCCCTATCAGGAAGCTCTAGGCAAGGTTACCCGCCAGACTCCGGTTTGGTAGAAGCTTGGTAACACCTGAAGGGATATTTCAGTGCTGACTCACCTTTAAAGCAGCGCCCCAGCTGATTAGTGCCTAACAGAGGCAGAAACCCAGCTGGCCCAAATTCTCCTTTAAAATCAATAAATAGAACATAAATTACCGGTGTGTGTAAATAAGTTGTATAAATCTGTTAGATCTGAAACTCCTGCTAAAAAACTTCCTCTCTACAACTCTTTTCTCTTCTCTCCCTCTTTCTCTCAGTTGGGATTCTGTGTGTGTATGTGTGCTGGAGAAATAAAAAAAAAAAGGAAAAGGGTCTCTCTCTGTCTCTGTGAGAGGAAAAAGGTGGGGGCCGAGTGAGCCCGCGGGGCCGAGCGGGTCCGCGGGAGCGAGCGTGTATGCTGTATGAGGAAGAAGGGAGTGAGAGGGAGCGAGTGAAAAGAGTAATCGAGTATTTGGTGATTTTTTTATTATTTCAGAGGCACTGGGTAAGAGTTTTGACTTTAGCTGTGAGAGTTGTGAAAAGAGCAGGTTTTTCTTTTGTTGTAGACTGTGAGTAATCGGTGTTTTTCTGCCTATTGTGCTGCGTGGAAGACACAGAAGTGTAGAAATGTTTGTGGTTTATCTTTGTTTGACGTTTTATATAGAGTTGGTTGATTCAGGGTGATTTCTCCCGTTTAAGGGAGGAGTTGCATTGTGGTTATGTTAAAGCTTTGCTGTAGGGGTATGTGTGTGATTTTGTGCTGGCTTCGCATGTTTAAATGGATGCATAGAAGTTTGTCAGTGAGAAATTGTTATGGTGGGGTTTTAAAGTTAGTAAAGAGTCAAACAACGCCCACTGTTTTAAAAAGGCCCAAAACATCATAAAAGACACCTCACATCCTGGCCACTCCCTGTTCGAACTGTTGCCCTAAGGCAGACGGTACAGGGCAATCAGAGCAAGGACTAATAGACTCAAACACAGCTGTTATCCAACTGCAATAACACATCTGAATACTACAAAAATGTCCACCATGCCACTCTTGTGTTAATCTATGCACGGTCTGAAGCATGACGGTGGGAATACTTAGTATTTTAAGTATTCTATCTATTTTATTGATTGAATTTTATTGTTTTTTTATATTTGATATTACTAGGGATGATGCAATGATCAGGGACCATTCTTAATGTCGTCGGTCTCATGACAATGACAATAAAGTTTTTGATTTTGATTCTGATTCTGAAATACACCCTCCTCAAGAGTTCAATGATTTAGGCAGTTATGTTTATACAAATACTAAATGTATGTTTAGTGTCTTCATACAGGTGTTTTTTCTTAACCTGGAAGCCTGAGTACGGCAGCAGAAGACAGGCCAAGCTTTGGCTAAAATTCACGGCTGGACACCAGAGTTGTCCTCACCCCTCCCGGTAAAACAAAAAAGAGAGAATGTAGTTTGAGGCGGGTTTTTCTCGCTGACCTGCTCTGGGTGCTGTGTCCCTGAATCTCACCAGTGTTAACCTCTGGCGGAAGACATGGAGAAAAGGAAAAGATGTTCCTGGTAAATCACTGAAACAAATAAAACCACACACAACCAGAGAAAGATATGAGAAGGGTGAGGAACAGACACATGTGCGTGTTAGAGAAATGCCTCGTTTGAGAAAAAGTTAAAGTAACCCATATACAGACGCACCCATACATGCAATGAAGAAACAGCTTACATACATGTGCACGTACATGCAAGGTTAAAGTAGCGACACTTAACATACACCTGTTTTTAAATGATATAGTTCATACATTACTGACAATTAAACGCTTTGGGTTGCAGGACAACAACGTAACGTCAAAAGACAAAGACACTGGTCTGAGGATTAAGTGAGGACACGACAAATTTAGTGGTTAAAAGGGTCGACTTGGGACATGTTTTTGTTGATTGTTTAAGACAAATGACTACTGAATGATAGGAAATTCCTTTTTAGGTTTCTAAACAGGATCTTAAGAATTTTAACACGTACCTGTGTTGTCCTGTCAACTTGAGGGGTTATGAGTTGATTATATGGAGAAAAAAAAAAAAAAAAAACAAAAACAAAAAAGGGGGGAGACGAGATCTCGTTGTTTCTCCCCTCTCGGGATAACACAGCCAACACAGCACAGCCAACACAACATCATTTTCCTGTTCGCCTGTTTTGTTTTGTTTTTGTTTTTTCTGAGAGCCGAAGCTGACCTGGACTCCTACCCTCCCCTCTACCATCGTTGCCCTCTCCGCGACCATCTTTGACCCTTTGACCCCTGAAGGCCACAGCAGCTGGACTCACAACAACAACTTGAGGATGTCAACAGTGCTGCAAAAGAGTGATCTCATGCAGCAGAGACGGAGAGCACTAAACCTAAAGCCCGTTTCACTACACGGGGGAAATTCCCAGGCTGCGTCAGCTGACAGAGCTGTGACGAGACGCGCATTAAGCCCGGAGGAAAAGGGACGGTGAGCAGAAGGATGCTGACCTCTGAGAAGAGCCGAACAGCAGAGCTGCAGAAGGCCGTGGAGCAAAGTAAGGAAGATGCAGGCAGCTGCAACAACGGATGAAAACAGACCCAAAGAGGAGGGGAGGACCCTAGGCCATGCGTCAGGCCGCTGGTTTACCTAAACTACAGAACAGGAAGGTGATGAACACAAACATATACCAACACACGAACACACACTTCTGCATGCGCCTACTTAGAATGAAGGGAAACACACACATGAACACTTATGCACTTGTTGAGGGAGTAAAAACTGATACATACCCATGCACTAAAATCAAAATGTTGATTTAATTTACTAAGAAGTGACACACAATGCTCTAGCTGCTGCAATGAAGAATGCTTTACTGACAAAGGCTCAATGCTGCACACAACAAAGTCAAATACAGAATTTGCTATAATAATAAGCCCAGAGGGCATTTGTGTGGTCTGGGGAGCAGAGTCCGGAGCGGTTTGGTTATGAAAATGATGCCCGTGCGAGATATCTGGGGCTTAAGGCCTCGACTTAATTGTTTACTCTACACTAAAAAGAAAAGAAAACACTCTGAGCAGTGGTGCAGAGTGAAAACGAGGAATTAACAGTGTGAGTTTTATTTCAGAGCGCCACGTCATTGTGATGGAGATTTAATAAAGGAGGAACACACGGACAAAGAAGAAGAGAAGGGGGGGCAGCCCTTGAACGCGATTGCCTGAGGCATTAAAGTTCTGTACTAAATTCTGGTTTCCAGTGTGAGAAAAGTCACGCAGTGCCAGTAGTAGAGCTAGGTTGAGTGATGATTCTAAATTACTGTAAGTAAATCATCGTACACCGTTCAAGTTTCATGATAACGGGGATCTAGACTTTGTTGAACCCTAGGCAATTTGAACAGGTAAAAGTCGAGTGACCAAGTAGCAGTTGAATAAAAGTCATTGAATAAGTGTTGAAATAAACTGGCAGAATTAAGAGAATTAAAACATTTCAAGAGCTCAACTTACTTAATGGTTCAATTTTGTTTCACGAACGCAAAACATATAGGTTTATGAATATGAAAAGGTTGAGGTGGTGTTGATTTGACTCTGTGTAGGTTTAGGTTGGTATTTTTATTGATGGGAAGAATATTCAGTGACAAGTCCTAAGACCCGGGCGTCTGCATTTTGTTTTTGTTATTTTTCATTTTATTTTGTTTTATATTTACTGATTTTTGTTTGTGAATCTTTTCTTTAAGCAGATCTGCACATCGGAAATTACAAGCATTACACGTCGGCGAGAAAATTGTTGTAAGTGAGTTTCTCCGCATTGAAATGGGTTCTGGAGGAAACACTTGTGGGGACAATTAGAAACGAGAGTCCCTGTTTAAAAAAGGATTCAGCGAGGTAATCCAAACTCAAGTTCTTGTTTCTTTTTGAGATGACGTCATTTTGCTGAGTGTGGAAACTAGATGCGACGACAGGTTTCACTATCAGCAAAGAACGGATGAATGGATGAAAGACTGGGAATAAAAACAAACGGACTGACTGGTAAAAGATGACAAGACTTGACCATGACTCAAGGTTAACCACCTCCACCTAGATAGGATAAAAGGGTGGATGAATTTATGTGGGTTTCTTTTACAGGAGTAGAAGGATGACAAAATATTCGAGGATGAGTGAACCTGTAAATGCCATTTTTGTGTCTTGTGTTGCTTACAGAGGTAACTGCGCAGCGTTACCATTTACATTTTCTTCCCTACAGGGTTACAGTTTTAATGTTTTTCTATTACAGGATTTCTGGGCGGATGTGTGAAGAAACGGTGTTTATGGGTTAGGAGTTGGGGATGCTATTACACTGTATTTACAGGAAATGTTTTATAGCACCTATGGAATGAGGATGCCTGACTACGGTCAATGTGCTGCTAATGTTTGCTTTGCTTTGGTGAGAGGGGTGCAGTAGAAAACAGACAAGTGACATGAAAACAAGTAATAATAACAAATAACAAATTTGGGGACAGTTTGACCTAGAGCCCACTAACTGGCCATTAGGGGCTCTCGCTCTCTCTCTCTCTCTCTCTCTCTCTCTCTCTCTCTCTCTCTCTCTCTCTCTCTCTCTCTCAGGTTGTTGCTCTTTAACTCCTAGAACACGCCCTTGGCGAGGTGGGGGGAACTGGACCACCTTTCTGTGCCCCATCATCCTCTATTAGACGACATCCAAGCTAAGTAAACATGTCTTGGCCCTTTCCCCCTGAAATGACAGGCAGGCAAAGATGTTGCGTCTTTGTTTGCTTCCTGGCCCTGGGTCTCATTCCCATTGGCATAATCCTGATCTGTGAAGGGCCCCCGACACTTCTGACACTTTCAAGTTCAAAAGCTTCGCCCCCTTCTGACAGTCCCAATCTGACAAATGTAGCCCCTAGGGTCTTGCCCACCACTTCCTCTCCAGTTTTGCCCACGCCCGATCCATTTAGAAAGAAACGAGACACGGTTACCTCCTCGCCAACGGATGATGAAAACTCTGATCGTGAGGGTGACGAACATTATCGTCTTTCTCTTGTTTAAATGCTTCTAGAATGGTTGTTTCTCTGTGGTGTTTTGTATTAGGCTTGTTATTAATTGTTTCCCTCACCCACTTCCTCTTGAAGGATATATCTGGTTGAACTGTGTCGGGTCGGGTTGTGAGGGTTAAGCGATGTTCTCAGGGTCTCCGGACTTAAGCCTGAGCGAATGTGTACTCCCACCACTGGATATAAATTGTTTTTTTCCACACCCCTTCCTCACGTTTTACCATATTCACTTTTGAATGTCCTTAGCAGTTACCGTTCTGTGTTTATTTTACGATTGATTTATTCTTTCACATTTTCACGTTTATATCTCTCATTATTATAGTATACTCTGTACTCTCCACATTTTTATCATTACTTATGCTTTTTGGTTGCTGAGTTACAGGGACTGTTAATTTTGTGTCACTACCCTGGTTGCACTAACTCGTTGTATCCGTGTGTGCAGGACAGCTGTTACTGCTTTCGTCGGGAACCGAGACTGCTTGCAGCCGACCCCTGGGCAGGGTGGTGCCTGGACTCTTTTCTCCTCATCTGCAATGACAGATAAAGACAAATGATAAGACCCGAGGAGTTTTTCGAGCCAGGCTTCGACACGTCTCTGTGTTCCTTTGAATGTTACTTATTTTTGTGTGTTGACCCATTTAAGATGGGTCAAAAGGGGGATTTGAAGAAAATATAATTTGATCAAACATTATTCAGCTTTAAATATTGTTCAGCTTTAAAGTTACTGTGCAACTGTGTAATAAAAATGTGTGCTCACGACTTTGGCCTTGAGAGCGATAAGAAGCGATCGCCTCATCCTGCAGGCGAAAGATATCTGCAAGCGAAGAGACTAGAACACCCAAGGCCGATTTCCTTTTATGGAGTTGTTTTTCTGCTAATGCAGCACTGTCCTCACAACCCCCTCCTGTAAGTTTTAGAGAATATATACCCATCCTCACAGCAAATATTGGGAATCTCCTGATGTGAGCTGTTTGAGAGGTTGTCTCTGTCTCAATAAAAGTTCACTGATTCCCCCATCTGCTGCAGGTGTCCGGTTGTCTTCATTCTCCGCCAGCCTGGTTAAGTCAATTCCTCCTTAACATCTAAAAGAACCTATTTAATGAAGGAAGACGGGTTCACTTTGTGTTTAATATTATTCTATTGCTGTTGTTTTTTTTATATCCTTCAGTTATCACTTCCAACATAAATGAAGACAGAAAACTAAACAGCAGTGACGTTTGTAGGGTTACTGAAGTTTGGCTAGCTGGTATATAATGATGTGCTACGTGACCGCTAGCGACACAGCTATGTTAGCATAATATAAACAAGCTAACTTTTTTTCCACTCGATGAAAGTTAATGTGAGTGTTCTCGGTGGTCAGGAACAAATGTAATCGCATGGCAGGATGCTGTAAAAGGACCAAACTTCAGCCAGGAGAACAACTGAGATAATCCATCCACAATACAAGGTTAGTCATTCATATACTGCTGCATGGGCTGGGCTGTAGTTACATCCTAAGGTTTTAAAAACTGAGCTTAAATAAATGATTAGCGGTAATAAAAGCCGAGGGAGGTCAACAGTGATCACTGACTGTTTTAGGAGCTTTTTGAGATTAAATAGAAGAAAATACAAAATATTAAACATGTTAACAACACAAAAGCCATATTAAACGCAGACTACTTTAGACCCGGAAGTAGGATTCGTCGCGTCATCACTGAACAACCGGATTGCAGCATAACTAAGGGAGGATTCAGGGTCACCTGGTCCAGCCCTAACTATATGCTTTAGCAAAAAGGAAAGTTTGAAGCCTAATCTTGAAAGTAGAGATAGTGTCTGTCTCCTGAATCCAAACTGGAAGCTGGTTCCACAGAAGTGTACAGCTACGTTCTGTTGTTCCAGGCGGCAGCGTTACGGTTACCATGGTTACAGGGTGACACTCTCTCTCTGCGACTGTGTGTTTCCTGGGTGACAGAGCGCCTTTTTGTTGTTGTTGTTGGGCTAAGCTAATAGGCAGAATGCTACAGGCATCGCCCTAAAGAATGTAGCCTCATGGGCAGTGTAGTCCGTGCTGCAGCGAGAATGGACCGCCATACTCGTTATGTGTCTGTGAGCGAGGGAGGGAGATAAAGGAAAAGTACGAGCTGTCACGGAGCAGAAACGGGAGCTGGAAGCATGTAAATATAATAATAACCACTGCAGCCAAGAAGAGTGCCTGACGAGCCCAGCTGAAAGTAAGCTGTTAAGACTCGACTGTACATTGTGTTCGTGTTTTCCTCTGAAACAATAAGTTCTGTTGCAGCAGTCTTTCAACGCCTCTCTCTGTCTCTTGCTAGCAAAGTGACCCAGACAACAAAGTAAAGCTAATTTTCAGCTACGAGCCGACACGAACCCGACGTATTAGTCAGAGGTCCCTTTACTACGGTTCGGAGCCGCGGACCTTCAGTAATAGCAATAAATCAGGTTCTAGTTCCTCCTGCTCCACACTGGAGCTCCTCTCCTGGTTCCAGAGCTGCTGCTCAGGGAGAACCTCCTCCTCCTCCTCACAGACCTCCTGCTGTGGGACGTCTGGAGCGACGGAAGAAAGAAGTTACTGATGCAACCGCAGAAACATTAACAGGACTTTACAGCATGACTGCATCACTCATGAATGTGGACAGGCACCTGAGTTCACCTGTTTTGTGGTTTAAAAGCCACAAAGACGCTGTGTTTAGAGAAAATGGGTCTCAATTGTTCCCATACTGCTGACACATACGGGATCACTGAGGGTTTTTTCTTCTCCAGCTTTGACAAAAGTCCAGCTGGGATAACCACATTTACTCAGGGTCAGCTTTTCATCCATTTCATTAATAGTAATAAAAATCACACAGCAGTAATACGTCGAAGATCCTGAAGTTTGATCTGATTTCCACCAATGAAGACTCTGAGCACGCCACAAACACATTTAATGAACAGCGTGTGTAATTCCTCATTTATTTTAGACCCACATCAAACAATAAAATAAAGCCGTGTGTTAGTATTCATTCACGTCAGACTCTTTGGTGTTGAGTATATGAATGATCAGTAGTAGAATGGATATGATTCATTATGGATAAAAACCTGAACGAGGCCTTTTCTTTCCATTTTCTCTCCTTTATTATTTGTAACACGCTGTTTATGTATTTATGGCTCAGTTTGGTACATTTAAATAGGTTTTAGGAAGAAAGAAGGACGTTTATTCCAAGCGGAACAAAGTATTTGAACATCCTCCTCCTGCCGGAACTTCAGAGCGGGACATCCGGCGGAAGTAAACATTTTTAAAAGCGGCAGTTTGGTTGTTCCAGCGTGAACTTTTGGAGGCTTTGTGCTGTGTGTGAGCCGAGTGTGTGAGCCGAGTGTGTGAGCCGAGTGTTGTTGTGTGAGCTGAGTGTGTGAGCCGCGGCAGCAACGATGCCTTCAGTTCAGTATCTGAGAGAGTTCATCAACGAGCGACTAACTGCTGCTGCTGAACAAATATTCTTGGAGTTTGAAAAAACGATCGTCCAGTACGAGGAAGAGATCGACCGTCAGCGCAGACTGCTGGATATCACCTGGAAACCCCAAATCAAGCTGCACAGGACAGGTGAGTGTCCCTCTGAGGGAGGATCCTGATCACAGCTCTGCGGGACGTTTCTGATTGTGAGGACTTTTTGGAGATGTGAGCTAACAAAGAGCAAACAGAGGACAGGACTGCGCTGCGCTGCATTCAAACAGCAGGCGCTGAAATCAGCCTGGATTTGAGCTTTTCTCTGACCTGGATCCATCACTCAATCCTGTGAATCGTTTGAAAAACTTTTTGTTTGGCGGTGAAACGTGTGTTTGATGGTGCGTTCAGGTGCACCTTCTAAACTCAGTAATCTAGCCTGAAAAGGTTTTTCCTTGGTTTCCTTTCTTCTTCTGCAGAGCTGTAAAGAGTTCAGTGTTAACGTCATAACAATACGTCTTTTTTATTTCTCCATCAGTGACGTCAGAGTGGTCGCCCGGGCCCTTTGTGATGATGTCACATAAAAGCTAAAGTGGTACACAGCACGTGCACGGTTCCTGTGGTCACATTTACACACGTGTGAGAACAACAAAGTCCACCATGTTGTTGTTCAGAGTCACGGACGCGACTGAAAGAAGTGACACAGAGTTTAATGTGCAGCTCGGCACAGTGACACCTAATATTGAATTTATGAACTGTAGTGGCAGTGCGGTGCTGCTGCTGTGCTGAGGGGGCTTTACCTTCCAGATGTTCGTCTGAATAAATGCAGATCTGAGATCAGTGACTTACAGCTGACTGGACGGCTTTACTCTCACACACGAGCGACGCAGTCATGCTGTAAAGTCCTGTTAATGTTTCTGTGGTTGTGACTTCTTTCTTCTGTCTCTCCAGATGTCCCACAGCAGCAGGTCTGTGAGGAGGAGGAGGAGGAGGTTCTCCCTGAGCAGCAGCTCTGGAACCAGGAGAGGAGCTCCAGTGTGGAGCAGGAGGAACCAGAAGCTCCACAGATTAAAGAGGAACAGGAGGAACTGTGCAGCAGTCAGCAGGGAGAGCAGCTGGGACTGAAGGAGGAGCCTGAAGTTCATAATGATCCTGTGCAGTACGAGGAAGAGATGGAGCGTCAGCGCAGACTGCTGGATATCACCTGGAAACCCCAAATCAAGCTGCACAGGACAGGTGAGTGTCCCTCTGAGGGAGGATCCTGATCACAGCTCTGTGGTACGTTTACTTTGAGGCTGCAGGGATGTTTCTGGAGGACAGAAGGTGGATGTGTCTCTGTTTAAACAAACATTCAGCTTTAAACTCACCCGAGGACGCTGCTGTGAGGCAGGGTTGGGGTTTTCCTCTCACACTTCTTACTGGGTACATCACCATGGTGACTGATGGCTTTTTGCAGCATAACTAAGGGAGGATTCAGGGTCACCTGGTCCAGCCCTAACGATATGCTTTAGCAAAAAAAAGTTTGAAGCCTGATCTTGAAAGTAGAGAAAGTGTCTGTCTCCTGAATCCAAACTGGAATATAACAGGACACTGGAGTAAACTCTGGAGCATCTCACACTTCTGATAATCAGCTGTCTGCTTGATGTTTATTCAGCTGTGTAAAAACTTTAATCTCAGCCAAACCGATTTACTCAGGAACAAATAAAATACTGAAAAAAGCCAAACAACAACATATTTAAGTTATCTAAGTGACTCATATATCATGTTTAACCTGAGTAGCGAAAGACGGCGGTGGGTTTGAAAACGATTTGCCGTGAGTCCGGTGTTCTCACGGCTCTAGTGACCTAGCCCCCGGCTAGCTATCGAGCTAGTGGGTAACAGACGTCTCCGAAAACGTCGGAGCGCTTTTGAAAATATGCGGTGTCTTGATAAACTGAGCAGATATTTGAGGTTTACACAGCTACATTCTCGCCTGAAAATATGTTAAACGTTTATTTTGTGACCCAGAAAGAATAATAAGAGTAATATTAAAACTAACTAGCTGCCGCCATTGTTGGAAGCTGAGCTGGGCCGCGCTATGAATTCTGGGATAGGTTGGGCCACGAAGGACACACCCGACCCATCCTTCAAATCTGGGGAAATGAAGGGTGTATTTGGAGGGGTCTCTAAATTTGGACAGCCTTCGTCACGTCGCTGTCATGTGATCAGAATCAGAATACTTTATTGATCTCTAAGGGAAATTAATCGGTCTACAATTGCGCCCTCGGAAGGATGCGGCACCTAAATTTGGACACTGCTTTTTTTTTTTTTTTTCTTCCTTGGCATTTAACGGCAGCTTGTAGATGCAGTGCTGCCATCTTCTGTTTCAGTTTGTTATTGCGTTTTTCAAATCCTACTTATTCCTGATTCTTTCAGGATCTTACAGAGTTTCCAACGACGCATCGACTATTAAATTAGTCGTACACAATTTTGATAGTCGACTGATCGTGGCAGACCTACTGTAAGGTCATTAAGAGTTGATTCTGTTCATCTGGACGTAGCGTTTTGTGGGAGAAACGTTTTATCATCATCAGGTGACGTCTTCAGTCTCAGCTGACTGCAGGTTTCAATCTTATAAACAGGACATTTGCATAATGACTGAAACCAGCCCACTGAAGGACAATGGTTTCTGCTGAAGTCTGCCAGTATAAATGTCTCTGAGGGGGGTCAGTGAGGTGCCGATTGCCCGCTCTGCTGCCCTCACCACCCGCTGCAGTTTCCTCTTGCCCTCCATGGTGCAGCAGTTGAACCAGAGTGTGCAGCAGGAGGTCAGAAGGCTCTTGATGGTGGAGCGGTTGTGGTTAATTAGCAGTCTCTGGGGTAACTGGGCCTGACGTAGTTTCCTGAGGAAGTACAGCCTTTGTTGTGCTTTCCCTACCTGGTGGGAGATGTTTGTGGACCAGGTGAGGCCGGCCGAGATGTGGACTCCGGGGAACTTTCCACCTCCTCCATCAATGTAGAGGGTGGAGTGCTCAGTCGATTACCATCTCCTTGGTCTCGGCTGTGTTCAGATGCAGGTTGTTGTCGTCATCGCTTCAGATGCTGAACCTCCTCTCTGTAGCTGAATCATCGCTGTTGTCGATCAGTCCTATGATGGTGGTGTCAGCAAATTTTATAATGGTGTTACTGGTGTGGATTGGTGAACAGTTATGGGAGAAAAGTGAGTATAAGAGGGGACTGAGGACACACCCCTGTGGGACACCTACATTCAGGATGAGGGTGGAGGAGGTGTGCTCTCCCATCCTGATGTTCTGGGGTCACGCAGGAAGTCCAGTATCCAGCTGCACAGTGAGCTGCTGAGTCATGAGTTGCTTATTAACCAGTTTGTGGGGTTGGACTGTGTTGAAGGCAGAGCTGGTCCACAAACAGCATTCTCACACAGGTGTTGCTACTGTCCAGGTGAGGGCTGTGTGAAGAGCTGTTATTATGGCGTCCTCTGTCGACCTGTTTGCCCAGTATGTAAACTGGTGTGGATCGAGGTCTGCAGGGATGTCAGCTTTAATGTGGGACATGATGAGCTGTTCAAAACATTTGGTAATTATGGCTGCTCAAGCACGTGGACGATGGTCATTCAAGCAGCTCACTGTGTTCTTGGCCACTGAAACGATGGTGGCTGACTTAAGGCAGGATGGTACTACAGACTGTAGCAGTGAGAGGCTGAAGATGGTGGTGAAAACCTCTGCTAGTTGGTCTGCACATGCTTCAAGCACTCTACCAGCTACACCGTCAGGACCAGCTGCCTTCCTCACGTTGACTCTGCACAGTGTGGCTCTGACCTGATGCTGCTCCAGCTGGATGGGGGCGTCGTCCCTCTCTGTAACGGCAGGATGGGTGATGGTGTCCCTGTTTCGTTGGTTGAAGCAGATAAAGAACTGGTTTAGGGTTAGGGCTGGGCCATATCATACCGTTCACAGTAATAGTATAATGTTGGGCAACGATAGGAAAATGAAACATGGAGATAGAATATGGGTAAAACGCGCATGCGTAGTGCCTTTGTTTACATACGCACACGGCGGCGACGCAGAAGGAGAAGAGCGAAAGCGGATCATTGAATGAAACGATGAACCAGAACTGGTTTGTAAAAATGCTGCAGCTTCACTGGTGTGGAACTGGTTTGGCTTTCGTCCATCAGATATACAACAAAGCACTATTTTTGGTAGCGCATGCTAGCGGGCCGTCGTTATTACCGTGTTGTTTGGAAAATACGGCGCACTTAAAATCATCCTTTGATTTTTCTGAAAGTCGACAGAGCCCCTTATAATCCCGTGTGCCTTATGTATGAACTCTGGTTGTGTTTACTGACCTCGAAACGATTTTATGTGCACGGCGCTCGAAAATCTGTCAAATGTTTCAGTACGACTTTGCTAAGCTACGAAGCCGCACCGCTTGATGGATTGTTGGAGCATTACGGCTATCGTAGGCGGAGCCTCGCGGAGTGATACGTACTAGAGATGGACCGATCCGATATTACGTATCGGTATCGGTCCGATACTGACCTAAATTACTGGATCGGATATCGGAGAAAAATAAAAAATGTAATCCGATCCATTAAATATCACGAAAGCACCTCACAAAACTTGCAACACGCCGTAACTCGCCTCAGAACGTTAGCACGTCGGAGCAGTATGCATCACGTGATAGAGCAGCTGTGGCATGCGGGACCTGTCGGTGGTCTGGATAGCATGTGGAGCTTCGCTAGCAACCTGGCATTTCATCTCCGACAAAGTTATCCCGAGAGAAGTAAAGCAAGTGTGTAAGTCCATCTCTGAATGTTTGTAAAGCATTCCTGCGTTAAGCTTAACGAGCGACTGCCTCTCCTGCTGCTACTTCAATCATGAAACTGATCAATGATCAGCTGATCGTCTCTCTAGTTTGTTTTTGGCCCACTTTGCACCAGAAAGAGGAAACCAGCGGCTGAACAACAGCAGCACGTTTAAGCTTGATCAGCTGTTGTTAGAATGTATTTAATATTACTTTCTACACCAGGATCTTTTTCTACAGCTGACGTAACTGTGCAGGGGCGGATCTAGCAGAGTTTAGCCAGGGGGGCCGATAGGGCATTAACAGGGAAAAGGGGGCACAAAGACAGTTTTCTTTCTTATTCTCATTTAAAATGTCGAGCTTTTAATAAATAATTATCTGACACCCAAAGTTTTAATCTGAAGTAAAATGAATAGAAGTCCATTACTGTATATAGTAACTATTAAGTCTAATATATATACCCTAGTAAGCTATAGTACTCTTTACTTTGGGAAGGTACCATCTGTGCAGTCTGCAATTTTGTTGAAGAAAGATCAAATCAAATCAAATCAAATCACTTTTTATTGTCACATCACATGTGCAGGCACACTGGCACAGCACATGCGAGTGAAATTCTTGTGTGCGAGCCCCACAAGCAACAGAGATGTGCAAACACAACAGCACAAACGAGCAAAATACAAGAATGGCCAACCTGAAACTAATAAATATATGTACAATATATAATAGTATATGCATTTCTGGATGTGTATACTAAATATTTTCCTGTGTGTGTGTGTGTGTGTGTGTGTGTGTGTGTGTGTGTGTGTGTGTGTGTGTGTGTGTGTGTGTGTGTGTGTGTGTGTGTATACACATTTTTACAAATTAAATAGTAAAAAAATAAAAATAATAATAATAAAATATATAAAATATACAGAGTTGAATATGTGCAAAACAGTGGCATTTATATACAGTATGGAGTGCATAATGTTGAAGTTCCAGTAGTGAAGCTGAGGTGTCTATGACGTGTTCAGCAGTCTGATGGCCTGATGGAAGAAGCTGTCTCTCAGTCTGCTGGTACGGGACCGGATGCTGCAGAACCTCCTTCCTGATGGAAGCAGTCTGAACAGTTTATGGCTGGGGTGACTGGAGTCCTTGATGATCCTCCCCGCTTTCCTCAGGCAGCGCTTCCTGTAGATGTCTTGGAGGGAGGGAAGCTCACCTCCAATTATCCGTTCAGAGCACCGCACTACTCGCTGGAGAGCTTTGCAGTTGTAGGCGGTGCTGTTGCCATACCAGGTGGTGATGCATCCAGTGAGGATGCTTTCAATGGCACAGTGATAGAAGGTCCTGAGGATGCGGGGGCTCATGCCGAATCTTTTCAGTCTCCTGAGAAAGAAGAGGCGCTGCTGCGCCTTCTTCACTGTTTTGTTTGTGTGTACTGACCACGTAAGATCCTCAGCCAGATGTACTCCAAGGAACCGGAAGCTGCTCACTCTCTCCACAGCAGCGCCGTTGATGGTGATGGGGGTGTGTGCTTCTCTGCACCTCCGGAAGTCCACTATCAACTCCTTTGTCTTTGCGACGTTGAGGGTGAGATGGTTGTCTTGACACCAGTGGGTCAGGGCGCTGACCTCCTCCCTGTAAGCTGTCTCATCACCGTTGGTGATAAGACCCACCACTGTAGTGTCGTCCGCAAACTTCACAATGATGTTGGAGCTGTTAGTGGCTGTGCAGTTGTAGGTGTAGAGTGAGTACAGGAGAGGGCTCAGTACACACCCCTGTGGAGCACCAGTGTTCAGTGTGATGGGGGATGAGGTGATGCTGCCCAGTCTGACCACCTGGCGTCTGTCAGACAGGAAGTTAAGGATCCAGCTGCAGAGGGAGCTGCTCAGTCCTAGATCCTGCAGTTTCCTGTCCAGCTTCGAGGGAACGATGGTATTGAATGCTGAGCTGTAATCTACAAACAGCATCCTCACATACGTGTCTCTCTTCTCCAGGTGTGACAGGGCAGTGTGTAGTGTCAGGGCTATGGCATCATCAGTGGACCTGTTGTGGCGGTATGCAAACTGTAGAGGGTCCAGTGAGTCGGGTAGTGCAGAGCAGATGAAGTCCCTGACCAGCTTCTCGAAGCATTTGCTTACGATGGGGGTCAGGGCTACAGGTCGCCAGTCGTTCAATGAGGAGATGGTGGAGGATTTGGGTACAGGGACGATGGTGGCCATTTTGTTGAATCTATTTAATATTTCTTGAAAAATAATTGATTTCTGTGCATTTTTTTCACACTGCATCAAATTAAGGTTGATTACGTCGATTAAGCATCATGAGGTGGAGTGTGAGGGGTGGTTCCCTATTTTTTATTTATTTATTTTTGTTGTTGCTGGGAGTTGGAACCCTATTAGTTAGGTTGCTTAATATTTACGCTAAGTACTCTTTAAAATACCAGAATAGGGAGGATGGTGTAGGTTTAAGTTTATTAGATTGATCAGTATTGCTGAACTATGAAATATTTTTTTTTGCATACAGGTATAACAGAATAGCTTTAGTGTAGTTGTTGTTTTAAACTTGAGTATGAACTTGTACAAAATGCAGCAAGATATTTAAAAAACAGTTTTGTTGATTAAAAAACACTATATCGGATTCATCTCGGTATCGGCAGATATCCAAATTTATGATATCGGTATCGGACATAAAAAAGTGGTATCGTGCCATCTCTAATACGTACTGTGCTTCAACATAATATTACCGTACTGTGTGTATAACCTTTTTTAAGTTTTGTGGATATTATACATGGTTATGCCGAGGATATGTCGGCCAGAGAGCCCAGGAATCGAACCGGCAACCTTCAGGTTACAGATGCGCTTCCCACACATGTTGGTGCAGACTTGGTCCAGTGTGTTGTTTTCCCTCGTCAGAAACGTTTTTAATGAATCCAGGCGGGACAGATTTCAGGTTTGCATGGTTAAAGTCTCCTGCCACGATCACAGCGCAGTCTTGTAAGTCTTAACAAGTTTACAAAGAGTGACCTTTGACCTTTAAATGTAAATGGACGGCCGAGTCTTGTCTCGTGGAGGTGGCTCTTCTGTGTTGTGCCATGCATTTATGAAGTGGCTGTTTGGTCTCTCCAATGTAGAGGTCTGAGCATTCCTCGCTACACTGTACAGCAAACACCACATTGTTAAGTTTGTTTAGGACTTCTGTCCAGTTTCTGTCGGAGTGTGTTGCTGGGTGTGAAATACACTGGGATGTCGTGCTTGACAAAAACTGGTTCAGAGGTGAAACGACTTTAAGCAACTTAAAGAAGTCCAGACGCTTTTCTCTCCAAGCTACTTAGATGATGTAAAGTGTTGTGTCATCAGCATAAAATTGAAACTGTACTTCTCAATGGTGGGGAATATTTGTGAGAGTAAAGGGAGAGATTGTAAATAAGAGGAGTCCCAACACTGACGGTTCTGCTGTGAACGAGCTGTTTTGTGTCAGATAGGAAGGATGTAAAATATCGTAAAGCTGTGTACATGATTCCAATACTGGCCAGTCATTCTAACTGGAGAGGATGGGAGATAGGGTTAGGAGCATCACTGCTGATAAGAATGGTGATAAGGTTGGTCCCAGCTCACTGGTGATGTCAGCAGTAGCTGTTTCAGGACTGCTCCTAGAATGAGAAGTTGATCAAATGCCTTGTAGAGCTTATTGAGAACTCAGTAGGCCCGGAGCTGAGATGCTGTCTGGGTGATGCAGAAGTGTTTATGAAAATGGATAGCATAATGAATATATTCACCATTTTCATGTATCCGATTTTTCTCTCCAGACGTCCCACAGCACCATATCTATGAGGAGGAGGAGGTTCTCCCTGAGCAGCAGCTCTGGAACCAGGAGAGGAGCTCCAGTGTGGAGCAGGAGGAACCAGAAGCTCCACAGATTAAAGAGGAAGAGGAGGAACTGTGCAGCAGTCAGGAGGGAGAGCAGCTGGGACTGAAGGAGGAGCCTGGTACCTTTATGGTGACTGTTGTTGAGGAAGGAGAGCACAGTGAACCAGGAGGAGACGGGGAGCAGCTCCTCTGTGATGACTCTCCTCAAAGTGAAAGCACAGATGAAGAATCCAGCAAGTGTGAAGAGTCAGGGTTAAGTGAAACTGTGACCTCAGTGCCAAAGAAGAGGAAGAAGCGAGACAGACGTCAGGATGATGTGGAGAGCTGGACTGTGTCAGAGAGTCCCTGCAATGCTGCCACAGGTAGAGAGTCTGATGTTTGCCAAAAATCCATCAAGAGTCAGGCCCAAAGAAAGAAACCCAACACTGATGTGAAACCCTATCCTTGTGATACATGTGGGAAAAGTTTCAGTGATAGAAGTACGTGGAAACGTCACCTTAGAACCCACACAGGTGAGAGGCCATATCCCTGTGATACGTGTGGGAAAAGTTTCAGTCGAAGCAGTCACTTGTATGATCACATGAGAACTCACACAGGTGAGAGGCCATATCCCTGTGATACATGTGGGAAAAGTTTCCATAAAAAAATGAATTTATCTATCCACATGAGAACCCACACAGGTGAGAGGCCGTATCCATGTGACACTTGTGGGAAAAGCTTCAGTCACAGCAGTTATTTGTATAATCACAGGAGAACCCACACAGGTGAAAAACTGTTTGCTTGTAATACCTGTGGGAAAAGCTTCAGTGATAGAAGTACCTGGAAACGCCACCTTAGAACTCACACAGGTGAGAGGCCATATCCCTGTGATACATGTGGGAAAAGTTTCAGTCGAAGCAGTACTTTGTATATTCACAAGAAAACTCACACAGGGGAGAGGCCGTATACTTGTGATACATGTGGGAAAAGTTTCAGTCGAAGCAGTACTTTGTATATTCACAAGAAAACTCACACAGGGGAGAGGCCGTATACCTGTGATACATGTGGGAAAAGCTTCAGTCAAAAAAGTAGCTTGATGTGTCACAAGAAAACTCACACAGCTGAGAAGCCAGAGGCTCATAAAACATTTCAGTGTGAGTAGGAATTTGATAGACTGCATGAGAACTCTCACAGGTTGTTTTCCAGAAATATCTGTCTTTTATGCTGTATTCCTGTTTGTGGTCACTGTTTTATTTGAGACTCAGAATCCCTCAGAATCTTCCCCACTCGCTGTCTGAGGAGGGTGCACAGTATCCTGCGGGACCAACATCACCCTGCGCGCCACCTTTTCCATCTGCTGCCCTCAGGGAGAAGGTACAGGTCTATACAGGCCAGAACATCCAGACTGGCCAACAGCCTGTATCCACAGGCTGTGAGGCTCCTGAACTCTCTGCCCCCCTCTCACGGACAATAACCATATCCAACTTCTTAATAGCAATGAACTGGTCTGCATTGGTGCATCATATCTTTATTCTCTTCCCCCTCCTGCCCCCCCCCCCGTCTTTCTTAAATAGATAACTATCATATCTGATATCATATCTCACAGTACAATAATATTGAATGGGTTGCATTGTTGTATTTTGTCATGTTTCTCAGGTCTTTGTCTGAATTTCTACGAACATTATTGCTAAGGATTGTCTTATTGCATTGGAGTCACACTGGGTTAAATATGTACACTTGGGTTTTAAGGGGTATTTATTATTTTCTTCTTTTTTTGGGGTTGTATGGAAGCCCCAAACGCAATTTCATTGTTCTTGACAATGACAATAAATAAATAAATACTAAAATACTAAATACTCTGGCCCTTTCTGCCTGCTTTAGTCTGTAATGGTCTCTTTAGAGCACGTTGTTTCTTCTCATGCATTCATTTATTTTTTGATTTCATCCACTTGTTATTGTTTCAGCCTTTAGAGGTGATCCTAAAAACCTGCATCCTGATGTATGTATGACACATATTTTGGTTTACAAGGTTACAAAATTCGCAACTACACAATCTGATTTACAAGTACAAAATAAAAGTTCAGTTTTTTTAACTTTTCTCACGCAGCTTTATTTGCAGAAACCCCGTGTTGCATGTAACTTAAAGAAGTATATGTCTCTGGCCATTTCACTTTTAATCTCATCACGTGGTGGTATCTGGCAGTGCTCTTGTTTATGCTTAGATTAAATCTCCAGGGTCCATGCATACTCGCAGTTTTTTAGTTTTGTTCCATTTCTCCATGCACAGCATTGAGTTCGGTTCTTCCACTTGTTGTGATGAGCTGCAACTGTGACATCCTGTCCAGCTCTTTTTTTTTTTTTTTTTTTTTTTTTTTTAAGACGATCCCTAAGCGGAGCTGGGACTCTCCGTGGAGCCTGGATTAGCGGCTTCGCATCATCTTTCAGCTGGACACTGTACAGTGGCTTGCAAAAGTATTGGGCCCCCTTGAACTTTCCCACATTTTGTCACATTACAGCCACAAATATGAATCAATTTTATTGGAATTCCAGGTGAAAGACCAACACAAAGTGGTGCACACGTGAGAAGTAGAACGAAAATCATACATGACTCCAAACATTTGTTACAAATAAATAACTGCAAAGTGGGGTGTGCGTAATTATTCAGCCCCCTTTGGTCTGAGTGCAGTCAGTTGCACATAGATGTTGCCTGATGAGTGCTAATGACTAAATAGAGTCACCTGTGTGTAATCTAATGTCAGTACAAATACAGCTGCTCTGTGACGGCCTCAGAGGTTGTCTAAGAGAATATTGGGAGCAACAACACCATAGAATAGAATAAGGCCGCACTTCAACTTTTGCGAGTGTATTGCACTTCTTCGTTTTAACACCAGGGGGAGCTACTGTTGATCAAGGCAGTTGCTCCACCAAAAAGGACAATCACAGAAGAAATGTACCCCAAGTTACTAAACAGGTCAGAACCAAAGAAGCCAAAGGTAGAAAGTGAGTGCAGAAAATTTCAGACACGGTGGGAGAGTGAAGATTTCTTCAAAGAACTCAAGTGTGTCTGTTTGATCTGCACTGAGACTGTGGCAGTTATGAAAGAGGATAATGTGCGACGTCATTATGAAGCCAAACATCAGGCCTGTGCATCCGACACTGGTGCTGAGCCAGAGCAGACATTAACTCTCCCGCAGGGTCAGCAACAGTATTTATCTCGTGCTCGAAAGGTCCAGGAAAAGGCTCCGATAGCCGCTATGAGGTCGCCCAACTCATCGCGAGACATGGCGAGCCTTTTTCAGATGGAGACCTCATAAAACACGGCCTCGTTAAAGTCACCGAAATAATGTGGAAAAAGTGCAGGACTTCAACAACGTCAGCGTGTCCAGAAATCCAGTCGTGCGACGCACTGAAGACTCGTCAGCCAACATTAAACTGCACCTGTCTGACAAAGCTGTGCTTTTGATTTTGACTCCATCGCATGTGATGAGAGCACCGACGCCACAGACGCCGCACAGCTGCTAATTGTTGCTGGGAGTGGACGAGAGCACGAGCGCCTTAGGTGAGTAAAACTATATTCCACAGTACCCGTGTGTTAGGTGCAGGTACACATGCTTCAAATATCAGTAATGCGCATCGATTCTGTCACTACTCTGCTTTTGTGCACCACTTTCTTATCTGCGTTTTCCTTGTTAACACACAGAGCACACACCGCTGTGCACAGCGCATGCAGTCAGCTGATCTCATCTGATGCACATCTGCTCCTTGATCAAGTGACATTTGTCCGGGTTTTTGGCACGAGTGGCGTCGGATCAGCACCGCAGCTGGACGGCCCGATTTACAAACCCAGCGCAGCTGATACTCACCAGAATAATCTGCTAAAATGATGCACTCCTGTTATTAAGCCCAGTTCAGTCTGTTAATGTTGATAACTGTTTCAAACGGACGTTAACAGGTGTGTTGCTGAGCCTAATAACTTAAATAACAATGTTATTGGGAGTATATGCTTCATAACCTGAGTGCCTCTCACTTTCTTCTGCTTTATTGTGTTCAGTTTTTACATTTCCAGGAGACACTGTGCCCACAAAGAAAGTTGCACCTCCTTCCCATAAGCAGGACACTGTCAGGGTTCATGTCTGCCACCACATGGCTTTCAGGAGTAGGGATAAGATAAGATAACTCTTTATTGTCATTGCACAGTCATACATAGTACAGTAGTACAATGAAATTGGAAAAACTGTCCTACGTCGGCACTACATATAACACAACACGACACGATATGACACATCACAACGTAACAAACAACACAACACAGTATATTAACTTAGTATAAAAAAGAAGAATAAGTGTATGTGTATTGCACACTGTTATTATTGCACATTAATTATTATTGCACCTTGTTATAAATATAAATATTATTGTTATCGTTTTAAACATTGTTACCTCCCCCTAAAAAGTCCAGGGAGGTATCCAGTCAGGTCAGCTATTTGCATTGATCAGGGCTATTGCCCTGTTGTAAAAGCTGTCCTTGAGTCTGTTTGTTCGGGACCTCAGCAGCCTGAACCTCCTGCCAGACGGCAGCAGCTTAAACACCCGGTGTCCTGGGTGTGTGCAGTCCCGTAGGATGCTGCGTGCCCTCTTGAGATAGCGAGTGCTGTACAGGTCCTTCAGGGAGGGAAGAGGATGTCCAATGATTTTTTGGGCCATGTTGATGACCCTCTGGAGTGCCTTTCTGTGTGCTGTGGTGCAGCTGGAGAACCACACACCGATGCAATATGTCAGCACACTTTCAATGGAGCAGCAGTAGAAGACGGTCAGCAGCTCCTTCTTCAGGTCCATTTTTCTGAGGATTCTCAGAAAGTGGAGACGCTGTTGGGCCTTCTTTAAGACCGCAGAGGTGTTAGAGCTCCATTGGAGGTCTGTGTCTATGTGCACACCCAGAAACTTGAAACTGGAGACCCTTTCCACGCACTCCCCGTTGATGCTGACAGGCTGCAGCTCGGACTTCCTCCTTCTGAAGTCAACTACCAGTTCTTTTGTCTTGGTGGTATTGAGGTCCAGGTTGTTGTCTGCACACCAATCTGACAGCCTCTGAACTTCAGCTCTGTATGCAGTCTCATCTCCCCCTGAGATGAGCCCCACCACAGTGGTATCATCTGCAAACTTGATGACTGTGTTGTCTGGGTGGGAACTAACACAGTCATGTGTGTACAGAGTGTACAGTAGGGGACTCAGTACACAGCCTTGTGGAGAGCCGGTGTTGAGGCTGAGGGCTGAGGAAAGATGAGGCCCCACTCTAACTCTCTGTACACGGTCTGAGAGGAAGTCTCTGATCCAGCGGCAGGTGGTGGAAGGAAGTCCAATTTCCAGCAGTTTATCTATTAGTCTGTCCGGGAGTATCGTATTGAAAGCAGAGCTAAAGTCAACAAAGAGCAGCCTGGCGTAACGGCCCTGCACTTCCAGGTGAGAGATGGTGGTGTGGAGCGTTGTAGCAATGGCATCTTCAGTTGATCTGTTAGCTCTGTATGCAAACTGGAGCGGGTCGAGTGTGGGTGGCAGGCAGGACATGATGTGACGTCGGACCAGTTTCTCAAAGCACTTCATTATAACAGGTGTTAGAGCAACTGGTCGGTAGTTGTTGAGGCTGCTAATGTTGGTACGCTTTGGCAGTGGGACAATTGTGGCTGACTTTAGGCACGGCGGGATGCAGGACTGGGACAGTGAAGTGTTGAAGATCTTAGTGAAGACCCCAGCCAGCTGGTCTGCACACTCTTTTAGGACCTTTGCGGTTACCCCATCTGGTCCGGTGGCCTTCCTGGGGTTCACTGCCCTCAGTGTGCGCCTCACCTCATATTCCTGCACTATGAGGCTTGGGCTGCTGCTGTCCGATGTTTTTGCTGCTGCTGCCTCTGGTCCCTTCACCTCAAAGCGTGCGAAGAAGTGGTTCAGCTCCTCTGCAAGCTCCGCGTTACCCTCAGTCAACGTGGTATTGCCAGGTTTGTAGTTGGTTAAGTGCTGAACTCCCTGCCATACCTGTCGTGAGTTGTTGGTGGTGAAGTGGTCTTCGATCCTTCTCTTGTACGCTGCCTTGGCCTCTCTGATGCCTCTTTTCAACTGAGATCTGGCTGCACTGTACTGCATACCATCACCGGATCTAAAAGCGGCGTCACGTTGCTTCAGCAGAACCTGGACCTCTTTAGTCATCCAGGGTTTCTGGTTGGAATACACCCGGAGACGTTTGTCCATGGGTATTTATACGATTTTCACGATTCCGATTCCATTTTCGATTCTGTTTAACGATTCGATTCTTTATCGATTCTTTATCGATTCTCTTTAAAAAAGGAGAACACTAAGGTCGATTAGCTCAGAACTTTGTTTTATATCTTCTCTTTGAACAAGATAGAAATGTAGGAGTAACATGGCCTTACAAACCCAACAGTGAGATCTTAAGAGATCCAGCCTGCGGCTCTTCAATGGGGTGTCACAGGGTCCCCAGGAAAAACATTGTAAATGTAAAATAATAAAATAAATATTCTTCTGTAGCAATAACAAAGTATAACATAAATTATTCTGTAGCAATTACACAAGAATATCCAGTAATGTCCCTGCCTACAATTAAACACATTCACTTACCGAAAATCATCTGCTGTGGCAAACGGCTGCAAGCCTTTGACCACAAACTGAGTCACTGCTCGGTGACATTCGTCTATCCTGCCTGAAAGGAGACGCTGCCGGCAGACTGCAGCGAGAACTGCCAGCATCTGAGCCAGACTCTGTGTCTCTCATCATGGTTATCTAAATGCACAGTGATGGCAGGTTTGTAATAAGGCAGATCGCGCTAACATAATATGCACTGTTATGCTGGGCTTACACTGTGCGGCTTTTTGGCCCATTTTGAGCCGATTTGTCAGTCGTGCGACCGTTTTGGTGATCGGCCCGATTTTGGCCTTAATCGTACGACGTGTAGTATACGTGGGGTAACGAGAAGCGATTTACACCTCAAGACCAGCCCCCGATCATCAATCGCTTGGTCGGTTGGTTGAAATCCTCACGACCGTCGTGAGGGTGTCACCGCAGCTTCTCACACTGCTCACGTGCAAACATATAAATGTCGGTGAAAAAGACGGAGCAGCACGGCTGTGCAGCGTGTGAACTGGACACAAGCAATGGAGGCACAACTTGTAGAGCTTTGGAAAGCTCATCCGAGCCTTTTCGATGTGGCCTCACAAAATTATCACGACCACAACAACCGTGAAAATAGTTGGATCTACATGCTGCTCAATCACAGCTGATCATGTTTTTCATTAGCAATTTATCAAAGTGGTGTGTCTGTGTGAGTGAAAGACAGAGAGAGCGACATAATTTCTGTTATAACCTTCATTTTATGGACGCACAGTGTGAGCACTCAGGTCGCATCAGAGCATCGGGCGGTATAGTGTGAGACCTGCATCGTGACCTATGAACTTCTAACCCCTGCGAGTCAATCGTGCAGTTTGAGCAGGAGCTGAATCGCGCGACTGAAAAAAATCGCACAGTGTCTGCCCAGCTTAAGTTGATTATTTACCTGCCGCATTAACGGCAGAGGACGTGCAAACGTTACCGCTGCTGCTCGGTTGAGATTCACGAGTCCGGAGCAGAATTAAAAACACGACATTCATTTAAGGTCATCGCGTGTTTTGTGAGCAAATGCTTTTGCATATTCGTAGTGTTTCCTCCCTTAAATGAAACATCTACTTGCAAGTATTGCGAGTTGTCCTGTTGTCATCCGTTCTCGTAAAGTATAACCAAACTTTTGAGCCGCTTACGCGCCGTGTTTCCTGCCAGGTAAATGACGCTCTGCATTCGGGGCGACTGGAATAGATAAAGGAATCGTTTGCAAAAATGGCAAACGATTCCAAGGAATTGAAACAGTGGGAACCGGTTCTCAACAAGAACCGGGTTTCGATACCCATCCCTATTCAGGAGTACATTGGATTATCTTTGCTGGTGACACATTCTTCTTCATTTTCTTTTTAACCACAGCTATTTTCACACTGTCGTGCACTGCAGTGACACTTGTTCCATTAAATGCCTTTGCATGCTGCGAAGCTAACTCACTTGCATGACACAGTCTTTCTGCTTCATCCACAGTTGGTTCGGCACATCTGAGCAGCCGTTCTCTAGTCCGTTTGTCATGGATCACATTCACAATTGGATCACAGACCACAGAATTTTTTTACCCCCCAAAATCACATGACTGTGCTTTAAGCTTCAGATCAGTCACAAAGCAATCAAAAGTGTCTTCTGGTTGCTGCATCTGAGATCAGAAGATGTACCTATCATATACTGTGTTCTTCTGTGGTCAACTTTTCAACCGCTTATTTCTGTCACCAACTTCCTCGAACTTGAACGTGTTGAAGACTTCAGCGGTGTGAGGACCAGCCACCGTGAGCAGCAACACAATTTTCCTGGTGTCGGGTTCAGAGTCCAGTCCCATGGCAGCCATATACAGCTTAGACTGATGAACCGAGACTGGTGTCGACATCCCCACTAGTTTCAGCCCTTCCAGTGGATTCAAACTTTCCATCTTGAGCAGAACTTTATGTACAGGCTACGAACAGGATATAAATATGAAAAACTATGCAGAAATCTGAGATATACAGCTATACAGAAATGGGAACTATGCAGGTTATAAACAGTTGTAGGATTAAAAATTATCATATTGTACAGAATGATTATTTACACAGAGCTATACAGTAGTGCAGTTAAGATAAGTGAGGGTGTGGATAGTTTCTACAGAGGCTATATAAAGTGCTGGTGGTTGTGAGTGGTGGTTCAGTCCATGTTATTATTGTGTGTTTGAGGGTACAGTTGTCCATTGTGGGTGTGTGTATGTTCAGTCCATGTGTTAACGTTGGTCAGATGTCAGGAGGCAGAGTTCAGGAGTCTGACAGCTGTGGGGAAGAAGCTGTTCCGGTACCTGGTGGTCTTAGTCCGGAGGCTCCTGTAGCGCCTCCCAGAGGGCAGGAGGGTGAAGAGTCCATGTGATGGGTGACTGGGGTCTTTGATGATTTTCCCAGCCCTTTTCAGACACCGCTTCCTGTAGATGTCTTTTATGGCAGGAAGTGGTGCTCCGGCGATGCGCTGGGCAGTTTTCACGACCCTCTGCAACGCCTTCCGGTCCGAGGCAGAGCAGTTCCCGTACCAGACTGGTCTCATCGTTGTCACTGATGAGGCCAATCACCGTGGTGTCATCTGCAAACTTAATGATGGTGTTGGAACCATCAGCAGGTCTGCAGTCGTGGGTGAAGAGGGAGTAGAGGAAAGGGCTCATCACACAGCCTTGTGCTACACCGGTGTTCATTGTGATGGTAGATGAGCAGCGGTTATCCAGCCGGACATGTTGGGGGCGGTTGGTCAGGAAGTCCAGTAACCATTTGCAGATGAGGGAACTGATGCCCAGGTCTGTCAGTTTCCTGATGAGTTGTGAGGGAAGGATTGTATTGAATGCTG
This sequence comes from Astatotilapia calliptera, assembly GCF_964374335.1. Classification (NCBI taxonomy): domain Eukaryota; kingdom Metazoa; phylum Chordata; class Actinopteri; order Cichliformes; family Cichlidae; genus Astatotilapia; species Astatotilapia calliptera. The sequence goes on along the minus strand of NC_137439.1, from coordinate 706,708 downwards.
AACTGAAGTCTATAAACAGCATTCTGGTGTAGGTGTTGTTGTTGTCCAGGTGTGAGAGGACAGAGTGCAGTGCGATGGAGACTGCATCCTCTGTGCTCCTGTTCTGGCGGTATGCGAATTGGTGGGGGTCCAGGGTGGGGGGGAGACAGGATTTGAAGTGTGCTAGGACCAGCTGCTCTAAGCACTTAGTGATGATTTGCTGATCTGCACTGGTTGCCTGTGAAATTTCGTATTCAATTCAAAATTCTGTTGTTTACTTTTAAAATTACTAATAACACAGGGCCAAGTTATCTTAAGGAACTCTTAAATTCATATCTTCCTACGAGGGCCTTAAGATCTTCCTCACAGTTATTGTTGGTTCAGCCCAGATCTCGCTTGAAGTCTAGAGGTGATCGAGCGTTTGCTCTAGCTGCACCTGAGCTGTGGAACAATCTCCCGATTGGCATCCGGGCGTCTGATTCTATTCAATCTTTTAAATCACGGCTTAAAACATATTTGTTTGAACTTGCTTTTTCTACTAGTTAAATTCTCGCCTCGCTTCTGTGAGTTATTCTATTAATGTGTCTGGTTGTTTTGCGTTGTCCTGCGCTGTCAATGTTTTCCATCACTGTGTTTGATGGTTCAGCTTTACAGCTTTACTCTGCTATAGCTCTGTGCTATAGTTTATTCTTATTAGTGGTCTTTACCTGTGAACATAATCTCACACTTATATGACTCTGACGTTATAGTGCTAATTATTTTTATTATTTTATTGTTGCGTTGTCTATGTTCTCTATCACTGTGTATGATGGTACAGTTCTACTTTGCTATAGCTGTGTGCTATAGATTATTCCTATTAGTGGTTTTTACCTGTGAACATAATCCCACACTTATATGACTCCGATGTTTTAGTGTAAATCATTTTATTGTTTTATTGTTTTATGTAAAGCACTTTGGCATGCCCCTGGCTTTTAATGTGCTCTATAAATAAAGATTGTTGTTGTTGTTGTTCTTGATGGGGGTGAGTGCTACTGGGCGGTAATCACTGAGGCTAGATGGGTTGGAGTTTTTGGGTATCGGGACGATGGAGGTGGATTTGAAGCAGGCCGGTACCACAGCGTGGGCCAAGGACAGATTGAATATGTCTGTGAGCACTCCTGTAAGCTCCCCAGAACACGCTCTGAGAACACGCCCGGGGATGCCATCAGGGCCTGCAGCCTTGTGGACATTGATCCTGCTCAGCACCGCTCCTACATCGGTGGGGGAGAGAGTCAGAGGTTGGTGGTCTGGCGTCACGTCTGCTTTTGTTGTGGTTGTGGGGTTCCCTCGCTCAAAACGAGCATAAAAGTTGTTGAGCTCGTTGAGGAAGGAGACATCAGAGGATGCGGGGGAGGGTTTGGTGGTCCTGTAGTCTGTGATGGTCTGGAGTCCTTGCCACATGCGTCGGGGGTTGGAGTTGGAGAAGTGTTCTTCTACCTTCTTTTTGTAATGGTGTTTGGCTTTTTTGATGCCCTTCTTTAGATTAGCCCTGGCTGTGCTGTAGGCGTGTGCATCTCCTGACCTGAAGGCGGTGTTGCGGGCCTTCAGGAGGAGACAAACATCCCGGTTCATCCAAGGCTTCTTAGATTATAGGTATTGCAGTAGAGGAGGATCTAGAAAAGCTCAAGCAGTTTATTCATGGTGGTGAGGTCAGCAGGGTAAAAGACTATTAAAAACAATGAATGGGAAGAGGGCTGGTAGCGTGTCAGCACTTTTGGAATTCAGGAGGCTATCCTGCCAGATAGAGTTCAAATAGGATGCATGAGCTTTCCTGTTAGAGCATATGTTCCCCTGCCCCTCGGGTGCTATAAATGTCAAAGATATGGGCACATCGCTGCAGTTTGCAAGGGGAAACACAGGTGCCCCAGGTGTGGAGGTGAACACAGGTGTGAGGAATGTGGGGATAGTGTACAGGATAAATGCAGTAACTGTGGGGGGCAGCACAGAATTATGGGCGTTGTGAAGTCAGAAAGAAGGCCATGGAGGTCAAACAAGTTAAAGTAGTTCACAACATAAGTTACACAGAGGCTGTCAACACGGTACAGAAGGCAAAGGACGAGACAGGAAAGGTTCACCCTATGTCAACATCAGATTTAGTAGAGTCCCACACACCTGGAGCTGATTCTGGGTAATCAGTTTGAGGATTTAAGCTCTGCGTTGACTCTCCTTCACCGCCAGTTTGTCAGCTACCTCAAGTTGGTAATTGGCTCCATGTTCCATGCTATTGGCTCTTTGTACTTCACTTAAGTTGTTGTCCTGTGCCACCACTCACCTGGACTCTCCACGCCACTTACCTTCAGCTGCAGCTTCTCTAGGACAATCTCTCCAGTCTGGAAACCTCTCTGATCCTTACCTGCCTGCCCTCCCCCATCTCTCAGTCTCTCGGACACAGCAGAGCTCAGGTCAGCCAGCTCATACCAATAACCTACCTGGCTACTCACCGCCTTTCCCTCAAAGCCAAGCTCCACTCCGGCTACAAGTAAGCAAAATACCAGTTATACTCACCATCTCCAAGCCCCCTCTGCGCTCCACCATCCTAACACCAGTTACTTCTTTTCTCAGTTCAACCACGAACAGCAGCTCATGGAATGAAATGTGAGTCACAACATTAATGAATATTTAGCCAACCTGTTGCTTTCATAGGTGATGTGTCACTGTGAGCTGTAGGACGGGAAATGGATGATGTGGTGATGATTCTTCATCCGATGTAAAAAGACTGAATCCTTACTAAGTTTAGAGAACATCCTATGAAGCTTGCAGGCTCAGTCTGTCTGCAGGAAGATCTGACCCCAGGTAAATGTCCAGCGCAGCACTTTCAGGCAGAGACTCAGACCTGTGGAGGCCGCTCAGTGAGGACTCGGCAGCATGTGAACACAACCTGAGCTCTTTGACAATTCTGAACAAACCGTGATTATTTTACCACAGAAAGTAGATTCTGTTCAACTGGACATTTTTAGTTGGAGAAACTCATCTAAGTAACTTCTTCAGCCTCAGCTGACTGCAGGTTTCCCCAACCTTCCAACAAAACTGAACATTTGCATAATGACTGAAACTAGCACCGCTGCTGAGCACTTCAGTACTCCAGTGCTACTTCCTGAATGTCCAAATTAACCACAATGGGTGAAACTGGGGAACCCATGGCACACCGATTTTTTGCGCCTGTAGTACTGAGCCTTGTATATGAAATGTGAAATAAAGACAGTTCAAAGAGCAAACACTGTTTATAAGGTTGGAAACCTGCTGTTAATGAGGAGGTTCAAAGGAAGGTGGAGGTTGTTATCACCGTGGCCTCATGCGGTCAGGATGTGAATAAAACAGCCACCAATCTATTGAAGTTATCTCAGTTTATTGAACTGTAATCAGCAGCTCAGTTTCAGTTTTATTTGTCATATGCAAGTTAGCACAGGGTCATCATTGCAATGAAATGTATTTTTTAACGAGCAGAAGACAGTCACTCAGCAGAATGGTACAGTAGAAGAAAATAAAATAATAAAAAATAAATAGAAAAATAGTAAAGAGCAAAATATTAATAAGATGTAGTAAAAGAAAAAAGATTTTCAGTTAACTGACTAAATATATGTATGTATGTGTATATATAAATATATGTACACACTAGTGATTGAATAAAGAAAATCTTAAATAGGAATGTGAGGGGGGGCAGAGGGGATATTGCACAGGAATGAGCAGCAGTACAAACTGAACAGTACAAAGGTTTTGTTTTTTGTGGCCGTTGTTAGCGTCAAATGAGGTTCAAGCAAGAGTCTCTCTTATGCTGGGGCTAGACACATGTAGCTGATCACGGATCATTTCTTCTGTCCTGTCATCAAACTCACATTTAGAAGCAACTCAGTTCAGAGATATCAGCAACAACATTCACCTTGGCTGAAAAGTGTTGTTCAGTAACAGCAGAGGCGAAAGTATCACCTGTATTTGGCAGTGAGTAGAAAATCGTTTGTCCCTCTGTTCCCAAGCAGTGAAGTAAAGTAGCTCTTTGTGCTTCAGGCCAAGCATTCCCTGTTGCATTGATCACAAGCAAATAATTGTTGAACATACGCATCCACATGTTGAAGGGCAAAGCAGGATCTCCAGGGCAAGGCAAAAACATCGGCGGTGGATGGACGTTTGCAGCCACGATGACTCAGCAAAAAACTAAGCAGAAAAACCACGCAGGGTTACTCGCTGCCAAAATGTAGCAGCGGCCGGTAATGAACCAGTCCTCATCAAGGAATAGTGCTCTTTAATGATTTCAGCACAGACTTTACATCATAGGGAGACGCATCAAGTTATCAGTTAGCCATCTTAACTATATTCTAAAATTTTACCAACTCCACTTTACTCTTATTTCACGACACCACCCACTAGTGGTGCAATATGGTACAGTCATTACAGGACACAACACAGGTGGACATGATCAAGCTAATGAAGTTTTATATTGTGGTTGGAGACCAGAGACGGGAGAGCGCCAGACAGCTGGTGGACGTATGTGCCGAACCAGGGGAACAGTGTATCGGGTCACGGTCCTTTCTACAGTTACCTTTCATAGCCATTCTAACCCTTTTGTGTCAAGTTCTGTGTATGTCATCAGGCCCACTCACCAGGTATGTAAACTTTTGATCAGGATCATTTGGGTAATTTGTGTAGTGATCGTGATTTAAAGAGTAAACACAGTTGTTTGACAATAAACGTCTTCAGCCAACCACTAACCATGAGTGAAAGAAAAACTTGTCTGAAAAATGGTTAAGAAATCATGAATTCTGCCAGGATATGCACAACAGTACAGCGTTTTAATCATCTTTGGAACAGACTCCAGTTTCAGTTCACCTTTATGTGTTATACATACCGTATTTTTTGGATTATAAGGCACTTTAAGCGAAACAAAACAGTCAGATGAGTCAAACTTTACTTAGCTCATTCTTCTTGCTTCCTCCACTTCTGTACCATTGATTCATCAATGCTGTATTCTATCACAGCTGCTCTATTCCCATGTTGTTGCAGTATATTAATGACTAACCTCGTATTGTGGATGGATTATCTCAGTTGTTCTCCTGACTGAAGTTTGGTCCGTTTACAGCATCCTGCCATGCGATTGCATTTGTCTCCAACCACGTTAACTTTTATGGAGTGGAAAAGTGTTAGTGTTCGTCCTCCAGCTTCACTGTGTTTATGTTATGCTAACATAGCTGTGTCGCTAGCGATCACGTAGCGCATCATTATATACCAGCTAGCCCAACTTCAGTAACCCTACAAACGTCACTGCTGTTTAGTTTCCTGTCTTCATTTATGTTGGAAGTGATAGCAGAGCTGTACGTTTGAATTTATTCAGAAATCTCTCAGTCAGAACATGCTATATCATGCTTAGATGGAAGCTAGCGAGCTAACTCCCGGCTAACTTTGTTAAATTTAATAAATTCGGTTTTCATGGATGCCTGGATGTTAACATATTGCTGCAAAAAAAACAAGTTTAACTATCGCCTCTAAAGGCTGAAAAGAAACCCCAAAACAAGTGGATGAAATCAAAAAATAAATGAACGCATGAGAAGAAACAACGTGCTCTAAAGAGACCATTACAGACTAAAGCAGGCAGAAAAGGCCAGAGGGATTCTGAGTCTCAAATAAAACAGTGACCACAAACAGGAATACAGCATAAAAGACAGATATTTCTGGAAAACAACCTGTGAGAGTTCTCATGCAGTCTATCAAATTCCTACTCACACTGAAATGTTTTATGAGCCTCTGGCTTCTCAGCTGTGTGAGTTTTCTTGTGACACATCAAGCTACTTTTTTGACTGAAGCTTTTCCCACATGTATCACAGGTATACGGCCTCTCACCTGTGTGAGTTTTCTTGTGAATATACAAAGTACTGCTTCGACTGAAACTTTTCCCACATGTATCACAAGTATACGGCCTCTCACCTGTGTGAGTTTTCTTGTGAATATACAAATGACTGCTTCGACTGAAACTTTTCCCACATGTATCACAGGTATACGGCCTCTCACCTGTGTGAGTTTTCTTGTGAATATACAAAGTACTGCTTCGACTGAAACTTTTCCCACATGTTTCACACGTAAACAGCTTTTCACCTGTGTGGATTCTCCTGTGAATATACAAACGACTGCTTGAACTGAAACTTTTCCCACATGTATCACAGGGATATGGCCTTTCACCTGTGTGGGTTCTCATGTGAATATACAAATGACTGCTTCGAGTAAAACTTTTCCCACATGTATCACAGGGATATGGCCTCTCACCTGTGTGAGTGATAAGGTGGTATTTCCAGGTACTTCTATCAGTGAAGCTTTTGCCACATGTGTCACAAGCAAACAGTTTTTCACCTGTGTGAGTTTTCTTGTGAATATACAAATTACTGCTTTGACTGAAGCTTTTCCCACATGTATCACAGTGATATGGCTTCTCACCTGTGTGGGTTCTCATGTGGATATACAAAGTACTGCTTCGACTGAAACTTTTCCCACATGTATCACAGGGATATGGCCTCTCACCTGTGTGAGTTCTCATGTGATCATACAAATTACTGCTTCGTCTGAAACTTTTCCCACATGTATCACAGGGATATGGCCTCTCACCTGTGTGGGTTACAAGGTGACGTTTCCACGTACTTCTAGCTCTAAAACTTTTCCCACATGTATCACAAGGATAGGGTTTCACATCAGTGTTGGGTTTCTTTCTTTGGGCCTGACTCTTGATGGATTTTTGGCAAACATCAGACTCTCTACCTGTGGCAGCATTGCAGGGACTCTCTGACACAGTCCAGCTCTCCACATCATCCTGACGTCTGTCTCGCTTCTTCCTCTTCTTTGGCACTGAGGTCACAGTTTCACTTAACCCTGACTCTTCACACTTGCTGGATTCTTCATCTGTGCTTTCACTTTGAGGAGAGTCATCACAGAGGAGCTGCTCCCCGTCTCCTCCTGGTTCACTGTGCTCTCCTTCCTCAGCAGCAGTCACCATAAAGGTACCAGGCTCCTCCTTCAGTCCCAGCTGCTCTCCCTCCTGACTGCTGCACAGTTCCTCCTCTTCCTCTTTAATCTGTGGAGCTTCTGGTTCCTCCTGCTCCACACTGGAGCTCCTCTCCTGGTTCCAGAGCTGCTGCTCAGGGAGAACCTCCTCCTCCTCCTCCTCACAGACCTCCTGCTGTGGGACGTCTGGAGCGACAGAAGAAAGAAGTTACTGATGCAACCGCAGAAACATTAACAGGACTTTACAGCATGACTGCATCACTCATGAATGTGGACAGGCACCTGAGTTCACCTGTTTTGTGGTTTAAAAGCCACAAAGACGCTGTGTTTAGAGAAAATGGGTCTCAATTGTTCCCATACTGCTGACACATACGGGATCACTGAGGGTTTTTTCTTCTCCAGCTTTGACAAAAGTCCAGCTGGGATAACCACATTTACTCAGGGTCAGCTTTTAGATGTCCCCCATTACTGATGGAAATCTCACAGTCCAAGAAGGCTAACCTGCCACTTTTCATATCCTCCCTGGTGAATCTGATGTGTCGGTCCAGCGAGTTAATGTGATCCGTGAATTGTGGTACGTCCTGAGATTTGATTTTCACAAAGGTGTCACCTTCGTCTGGCACAAACGATTATTCTGATAGTTGGCTAGTCACCGATTATTTTTGCGATTAGTCGACTAATCAGATCATGCATCCACCAGCATGTGTCTCCTCTTATATAACTATCATTAGCTTACAGCTTGAAGTGTTTAAGATATGTGCTAACTAAAAATAAAGACAAGATGATACTCTATTAACCTTTTAATAACATTTGCAGATTGTCTCGGTGCAGTTTAGTAAACTCAGCCGTCTGCTCCTTGCTATCTAAAATATAACAGGACACCGGAGTAAATTCTCGAGCACTTCTCACACTTCTGTTTAATCAGTTTTCTGCTTGACGTTTATTCAGCTGTGTGAAAAGTAGAGATGGCACGATACCACTTTTATGCCTGATACTGACATAGTGTATTTAAGCAATAAAACAGTTTTTTTAATATCTTGCTGCATTTTGCACAAGTTCATACTCAAGTTTAACACAAACAAACTAAACAACACTGAAGCTATTCTGTTACACTTGTATGCAAAAAATGCACTGCAGCCAAAATATTTCATAGTTCAGCAAAACTGATCAATCAAATAAACTTAAACCTGCTCCATCCTCCCTACTCTGGTGTTTTAAAGAGTACTTAGCAGAAATATTAAGCAACCTAACTAACAGGGTTGCAAACTCCCAGCAAAAGAAAAAAAAATGCACAGAAATAAATTTTTCAAGAATAATTAAATAGATTCAACATCTTTCTTCTACAGAGCTGCAGACTGCACAGATGGTTCCCAAAGGAAAAAGTACTATAGCTTACTAGGGTATATTAGACTTAACAGTCACTATATACAGTAATGGACTTCATTACATTTTACATCAAATTAAAACTTTGGTTGTAAGATTCAGATAATTATTTATTAAAAGCTCGACATTTTAAATGAGAATAAGAAAGAAAAGTATGTCTTTGTGCCCCCTTTTCCCTGTTAATGCCCTATCGGCCCCCCTGGCTAAACTTTGCTAGATCCGCCCCTGCACAGTTACCAGCATCAGCTGTAGAAAAAGATCCTGGTGTGCAAAGTGTTATGGAATAAACATATATTCTTAGTGCTTATTTTCTAATTATATTGTTTTATTTACTTTAATAATGAAGGCTTGTAAAGCAAGGCCACTTTTGACTCACAAACTAAGTGTTCAGCCAGACTGAAAAACAGGAAGTTAGTGTGCAGCTGTACAAGTATATTAATAAATACAGGAAACTAGACAGAAAAAGAGGAACTACTAACATATAAGGATTTGTTTGTGTTGAAACTGTGTGTGACGTGTAAAGTACCAAAATAACACCTATATGAGACATGTTTAGCCTGTAATGTTAGAGATTCTGCAGCTGGCTTTGGGCTGTGCAGGGAAGATGATTGGATAAAGAATTATAAATGTTTTGACCACTCTGAGTCGGGTCTTCTCTGTTCTGTCATGGGGATCAAAGAATCGGGTTTAATATTAAATAAATTCTAACAACAGCTGATCAAGCTTAAACGTGCTGCTGTTGTTCAGCCGCTGGTTTCCTCTTTCTGGTGCAAAGTGGGCCAAAAACAAACAAGAGAGACGATCAGCTGATCATTGATCAGTTTCATGATTGAAGTAGCAGCAAGAAGAGGCACCATATATCGGTTGTTAAGCTTAAGGCTGGAATGCTTTACAAACATTCAGAGATGGACTTACACACTTGCTTTACTTCTCTCTGGGATCACTCTGTCAGAGATGAAATGCTGGTTTGGTAGCGAGGCTACAAATGTTCAAACAGACCGGCGACAGGTCTCGCACGCCACAGCCGCTCTATCACGTGATGCATACTGCTCCGATGTCCTAAGATTATGAGCCGAGTTACGCCGTGTCGCAAGTTTTGTGAGGTGCTTTTGTGATATTTAATGGATCGATTACATTTTTTATTTCTCTCCGATATCCGATCCAGTAATTTAGGTCAGTATCTAACCGATACTGATACGTAATATCGGATCGGTCCATCTCTAGTGAAAACTTTAACTTTAATCTCAGCCAAACCGATTTACTCAGGAACAAATAAAACACTGAAAAAAGCCAAACAATAACATTTTTAAGTTATCTCAGTGACTCATATATCCTGTTTAACCTGAGTAGCGAAAGCTGGTGGTGGGTTTGAAAACGATTTGCCGTGAGTCCGGTGTTCTCACGGCTCTAGTTAGCCTTGCCCCCGGCTAGCTATCGAGCTAGTGGGTAACAGACGTCTCCGAAAACGTCGGAGCGCTTTTGAAAATATGCGGTGTCTTGATAAACTGAGCAGATATTTGAGGTTTACACAGCTACATTCTCGCCTGAAAATATGTTAAACGTTTATTTTGTGACCCAGAAAGAATAATAAGAGTAATATTAACACTGGGGCCACGCTATGAAATCTGGGATTGGTTGGGCCACGAAGGATACAACTGCCCCATCTGTCAAATCTGGGGAAGGACGCCTTTGTCGGCCGCATTAGGAGAAGTCTTCGTCGCGTCGTAGCGTAATCGGTCTACAATTGCAGCCTCCGAAGGATTCGGCCCTTAAATTTGGACACAGCTACAATACCGGACACAGCTTCTTCTTCTTCGGGGTTTAACGGCAGCTGGCATCCTTGTACATGCAGTGCTGCCATCTTCTGTTTCAGTCCGTTATTACACTCTTAAATCCTGCTACTTATTCCTGCGTCTTTCAGGATTTTACAAAGCTTCAAACGACGCGTCGAAAATTAAATTAATGGTCAACGATTTTGATAGTCGACTAATCGTGGCAGCCCGAGGTTCATTCACATACCTGAACCAACGACTTGGTGGTTTTCCAGGGTACGATAACAGAGCCCTGTTTTCCACTTCCTTCATGTATAAATTGGCCACACCGAGTGAAAGTCGGGCTACATCGCACACCCACGCTTCAATTCCAGGACACGCTCACGGAACAGGCCTAGCTTCCTTGGTTCTTTTGTTAGAGATCGATCGATCAATATTCCAAGCTGTATAGGCTCGAAAGCCTACTACCAATTAAGCATATTAGGTGATGTGCATCTCTGTAATGAGAAGGGGTGTGGTCTAATGACATCAACACCCTATATCAGGTGTGCATAATTATTAGGCAACGTCCTTTCCTTTGACAAAATGGGTCAAAAGAAGGACTTGACAGGCTCAGAAAAGTCAAAAATAGTGAGATATCTTGCAGAGGGATGCAGCAGTCTCAAAATTGCAAAGCTTCTGAAGCGTGATCATCGAACAATCAAGCGTTTCATTCAAAATAGTCAACAGGGTCGCAAGAAGCGTGTGGAAAAACCAAGGCGCAAAATAACTGCCCATGAACTGAGAAAAGTCAAGCGTGCAGCTGCCAAGATGCCACTTGCCACCAGTTTGGCCATATTTCAGAGCTGCAACATCACTGGAGTGCCCAAAAGCACAAGGTGTGCAATACTCAGAGACATGGCCAAGGTAAGAAAGGCTGAAAGACGACCACCACTGAACAAGACACACAAGCTGAAACGTCAAGACTGGGCCAAGAAATATCTCAAGACTGGTTTTTCTAAGGTTTTATGGACTGATGAAATGAGAGTGAGTCTTGATGGGCCAGATGGATGGGCCCGTGGCTGGATTGGTAAAGGGCAGAGAGCTCCAGTCCCACTCAGACGCCAGCAAGGTGGAGGTGGAGTACTGGTTTGGGCTGGTATCATCAAAGATGAGCTTGTGGGGCCTTTTCGGGTTGAGGATGGAGTCAAGCTCAACTCCCAGTCCTACTGCCAGTTTCTGGAAGACACCTTCTTCAAGCAGTGGTACAGGAAGAAGTCTGCATCCTTCAAGAACAACATGATTTTCATGCAGGACAATGCTCCATCACACGCGTCCAAGTACTCCACAGCGTGGCTGCAAGAAAGGGTATAAAAGAAGAAAAACTAATGACATGGCCTCCTTGTTCACCTGATCTGAACCCCATTGAGAACCTGTGGTCCATCATCAAATGTGAGATTTACAAGGAGGGAAAACAGTACACCTCTCTGAACAGTGTCTGGGAGGCTGTGGTTGCTGCTGCACGCAATGTTGATGGTGAACAGATCAAAACACTGACAGAATCCATGGATGGCAGGCTTTTGAGTGTCCTTGCAAAGAAAGGTGGCTATATTGGTCGCTGATTTGTTTTTGTTTTGTTTTTGAATGTCAGAAATGTATATTTGTGAATGTGGAGATGTTATATTGGTTTCACTGGTAAAAATAAATAATTGAAATGGGTATATATTTGTTTTTTGTTAAGTTGCCTAATAATTATGCACAGTAATAGTCACCTGCACACACAGATATCCCCCTAAAATAGCTAAAACTAAAAACAAACTAAAAACTACTTCCAAAAACATTCAGCTTTGATATTAATGAGTTTTTTGGGTTCATTGAGAACATGGTTGTTGTTCAATAATAACATTATTCCTCAGAAATACAACTTGCCTAATAATTCTGCACTCCCTGTATATAGGGGGTGTATGAGAGTCTTTGTGAGTCTTTCACACACATATTAAACAAATATGTAAGACTGCTTTCTTCCATTTGTGCAACATCTCTAAAGTTAGAAATATCCTGTCTCAGAGTGACGCTGAAAAACTAGTTCATGCATTTATTACTTCCAGGCTGGACGACTGTAATTCATTATTAGATTTCAAGATTCAAGACGTAGGCTGCCGGGGGATTCCCATGATGCATTGAGTTTTTCCTTTCCAGTCACCTTTCTCACTCACTATGTATTAACAGACCTCTCTGCATTGAATCATATCTGTTATTAACCTCTGTCTCTCTTCCACAGCATGTCTTTATCCTGTCTTCCTTCTCTCACCCCAACCAATCACAGCAGATGGCCCCGCCCCTCCCTGAGCCTGGTTCTGCCGGAGGTTTCTTCCTGTTAAAAGGGAGTTTTTCCTTCCCACTGTCGCCAAAGTGCTTGCTCATAGGGGGTCATATGATTGTTGGGTTTTTCCTCTGTATGTGTTATTGTAGCGTCTACATTACAATATAAAACACCTTGAGGCGACTGTTGTTGTGATTTGGTGCTGTGGAAATAAAACTGAATTGAATTGAAGTGTGAGAGGAAAACCCCAACCCTGCCTCACAGCAGCGTCCTCGGGTGAGTTTAAAGCTGAATGTTTGTTTAAACAGAGACACATCCACCTTCTGTCCTCCAGAAACATCCCTGCAGCCTCAAAGTAAACGTACCACAGAGCTGTGATCAGGATCCTCCCTCAGAGGGACACTCACCTGTCCTGTGCAGCTTGATTTGGGGTTTCCAGGTGATATCCAGCAGTCTGCGCTGACGCTCCATCTCTTCCTCGTACTGCACAGGATCATTATGAACTTCAGGCTCCTCCTTCAGTCCCAGCTGCTCTCCCTCCTGACTGCTGCACAGTTCCTCCTGTTCCTCTTTAATCTGTGGAGCTTCTGGTTCCTCCTGCTCCACACTGGAGCTCCTCTCCTGGTTCCAGAGCTGCTGCTCAGGGAGAACCTCCTCCTCCTCCTCCTCCTCACAGACCTGCTGCTGTGGGACGTCTGGAGGACAGAAGAAAGAAGTCACAACCACAGAAACATTAACAGGACTTTACAGCATGACTGCGTCGCTCGTGTGTGAGAGTAAAGCCGTCCAGTCAGCTGTAAGTCACTGATCTCAGATCTGCATTTATTCAGACGAACATCTGGAAGGTAAAGCCCCCTCAGCACAGCAGCAGCACCGCACTGCCACTACAGTTCATAAATTCAATATTAGGTGTCACTGTGCCGAGCTGCACATTAAACTCTGTGTCACTTCTTTCAGTCGCGTCCGTGACTCTGAACAACAACATGGTGGACTTTGTTGTTCTCACACGTGTGTAAATGTGACCACAGGAACCGTGCACGTGCTGTGTACCACTTTAGCTTTTATGTGACATCATCACAAAGGGCCCGGGCGACCACTCTGACGTCACTGATGGAGAAATAAAAAAGACGTATTGTTATGACGTTAACACTGAACTCTTTACAGCTCTGCAGAAGAAGAAAGGAAACCAAGGAAAAACCTTTTCAGGCTAGATTACTGAGTTTAGAAGGTGCACCTGAACGCACCATCAAACACACGTTTCACCGCCAAACAAAAAGTTTTTCAAACGATTCACAGGATTGAGTGATGGATCCAGGTCAGAGAAAAGCTCAAATCCAGGCTGATTTCAGCGCCTGCTGTTTGAATGCAGCGCAGCGCAGTCCTGTCCTCTGTTTGCTCTTTGTTAGCTCACATCTCCAAAAAGTCCTCACAATCAGAAACGTCCCGCAGAGCTGTGATCAGGATCCTCCCTCAGAGGGACACTCACCTGTCCTGTGCAGCTTGATTTGGGGTTTCCAGGTGATATCCAGCAGTCTGCGCTGACGGTCGATCTCTTCCTCGTACTGGACGATCGTTTTTTCAAACTCCAAGAATATTTGTTCAGCAGCAGCAGTTAGTCGCTCGTTGATGAACTCTCTCAGATACTGAACTGAAGGCATCGTTGCTGCCGCAGCTCACACACTCAGCTCACACACTCAGCTCACACACTCGGCTCACACACTCGGCTCACACACTCGGCTCACACACGCGGCTCACACACTCGGCTCACACACTCGGCTCACACACGCGGCTCACACACTCGGCTCACACACTCGGCTCACACACTCAGCTCACACACAGCACAAAGCCTCCAAAAGTTCACGCTGGAACAACCAAACTGCCGCTTTTAAAAATGTTTACTTCCGCCGGATGTCCCGCTCTGAAGTTCCGGCAGGAGGAGGATGTTCAAATACTTTGTTCCGCTTGGAATAAACGTCCTTCTTTCTTCCTAAAACCTATTTAAATGTACCAAACTGAGCCATAAATACATAAACAGCGTGTTACAAATAATAAAGGAGAGAAAATGGAAAGAAAAGGCCTCGTTCAGGTTTTTATCCATAATGAATCATATCCATTCTACTACTGATCATTCATATACTCAACACCAAAGAGTCTGACGTGAATGAATACTAACACACGGCTTTATTTTATTGTTTGATGTGGGTCTAAAATAAATGAGGAATTACACACGCTGTTCATTAAATGTGTTTGTGGCGTGCTCAGAGTCTTCATTGGTGGAAATCAGATCAAACTTCAGGATCTTCGACGTATTACTGCTGTGTGATTTTTATTACTATTAATGAAATGGATGAAAAGCTGACCCTGAGTAAATGTGGTTATCCCAGCTGGACTTTTGTCAAAGCTGGAGAAGAAAAAACCCTCAGTGATCCCGTATGTGTCAGCAGTATGGGAACAATTGAGACCCATTTTCTCTAAACACAGCGTCTTTGTGGCTTTTAAACCACAAAACAGGTGAACTCAGGTGCCTGTCCACATTCATGAGTGATGCAGTCATGCTGTAAAGTCCTGTTAATGTTTCTGCGGTTGCATCAGTAACTTCTTTCTTCCGTCGCTCCAGACGTCCCACAGCAGGAGGTCTGTGAGGAGGAGGAGGAGGAGGTTCTCCCTGAGCAGCAGCTCTGGAACCAGGAGAGGAGCTCCAGTGTGGAGCAGGAGGAACCAGAAGCTCCACAGATTAAAGAGGAAGAGGAGGAACTGTGCAGCAGTCAGGAGGGAGAGCAGCTGGGACTGAAGGAGGAGCCTGGTACCTTTATGGTGACTGCTGCTGAGGAAGGAGAGCACAGTGAACCAGGAGGAGACGGGGAGCAGCTCCTCTGTGATGACTCTCCTCAAAGTGAAAGCACAGATGAAGAATCCAGCAAGTGTGAAGAGTCAGGGTTAAGTGAAACTGTGACCTCAGTGCCAAAGAAGAGGAAGAAGCGAGACAGACGTCAGGATGATGTGGAGGGCTGGACTGTGTCAGAGAGTCCCTGCAATGCTGCCACAGGTAGAGAGTCTGATGTTTGCCAAAAATCCATCAAGAGTCAGGCCCAAAGAAAGAAACTTGTTTAAATCCTTCAAAACATGTGGGAAAAGCTTCAGGTTGAAAAAGACCTGGAAACGCCACTTGAGAACTCTCACTGGTGAGAGGCCACATCCTTGTGAAACACTCGAAAAGTGTTTTGGTATACCACAGGAACGTCTGTAACCAGAGGTTTGTTGAACATGAAGGCTTTCAGCGCAAAAGGAATTTGATGGACCACATGAGGACTCTCACAGGTGAGAGGCTGTAGTTGTACCATTGTAATCACACTCTTAGAGATGGAAGACACTGAGCTGGTCCCAAGCCAGCTAAGACATAGAGTCTCTCCATCGTCCAGATGCCTGAGGACCACAGCGAGTGCAGGAGACCTGAGAGCTGCTGAGGGATCTCTGCTACAGAGTCAGTGAGTGATGGCTTAAGATGTTCACTAGGTGACAGACTTGACGTGAGCACAGAATGGAAATGTGGACACCCAGGCTGGGATCTTCAGGGAAAGGTGAGACGAGGCAGCCGTCTATGAGCAGATCTCCAGTCTGCTGAGTGAAACATGCATTCGTGTTGCAAAGCGACACAGTGAAACATGTAGCGCTTGAACTTCAGGTGCGTGGCTCAAGCCGGGACGCTGTCATCCTGAAGGCAGAAGCTGGAAAACATCCAGGAAACATCCTCTTCATCATAACTGAATCTAATGATCCATCTTTGATCCTGAGAGCCTCTGTGATCCAGGCTGCTCGGCATCCACACAAACCTTTGCAGGACCGAAGGCTTTTGATTATTTCATACAAACTATCACAAACAACAGCTGTGAGCTGCGTGGTGATCATATCAAAGGAAATATTCTGACACCGAGGGCTGGACGTTGGCATCACACGCAGGTACAAAGGAGACCTTTATCTGCTCTCACCTGTGCTGAGCAGACACCTGTCCTACATGCTGATATGAGCCCTGAAAGTTTACCCAGAATGCACTTTGTGTGTGAAGCTTCATGCAGGGAATTATGACAACCAGATCAAACATCCAGGTTCCTGCTCCTCTGCGTCACACAGCCATAGGTCCAACACTCCCACACTCACAGATGTTCAGTCTCTTGGAGTGGATGTAAAACTGATCTGAGTTCAGTTTCTAACAGAGCCTGTAACCGTGGGACACACCAAAGAGATTAGGTGTGTTTTAGTTTGGACATAGAGCACACACCGATCTCTGACAGCTTACCCTCCAAATTATCTGCTTTTTCAACCAAAGGTCTGACACTTTGAATTCAATGCCTAAAAATCTTTATTTGCAAAGTGCTTTTCACAGAAAAAACTAAAATAACATAAATAAAAGTGCCGAAATGTGTGGTTTCCATTAATTTGGTAGTAATTCAACAGAAAGCCCGTTTAAATAATGAAGTTTAAAGCTGTGACTTTTATTGTGAAAGCGCTGACAGGAAGAGGCTGTGTTTCGCCGGTGTGCTTTGACCTCGGAGCTGTTCGGAGCGGCTCGGCTCTGCTCGCTCCACCTTCGTCCCTCCCCTGGCCGGAGCGGAGTGAGATGCGTCCCGGAGCCTGAGGCGTTCGGACGAGTCAGAGCCGGACGCGGAGCTTTCAGGCGGGGAGCCTCCGGAGAGACACCGCGCCGTCTGTCGCACTGAAACCGGGTGTAGGTGCACTGCTGGCGGCTTCGCCTCCAGCTGCCTGCCGCTGAAAGCTGCAGGACTGAGACATGTACCAGGTCCAGGTGAGCTCATACCTGAGATTTTATGTTTCTGGAGGGCTTAAAGAAATGACTCTGTGTTGTTGTCCCCACACCATCATCATCATCATCATCATCATCATTCTTATGTCTGCTGAGTTTTCATCTGCATAAATAAAGGATGTAAAAGTCCCTGCATAAAACTGACTGACTGCAGCTTCTGCTGTGACAGATATTTCCGCGTTTTACATTTGCAGATCAGCCTGCTTCCTGTGTTTAGAAAGTGAACATCAGCACTTTTATTGATCACTTTCTTCCATTTTTAATGGAACAGCTTAATGCTGCACCTGACATTATTATAACCTGCGATGTGTTCCTGAATGATCTGGACCTCTGATGTTTCCTCTTTGCTCCATAAGATCTGAGAACAGAATCCACGGTTATTCACTGCTCCACAGAAAACATCGTCTTCCTTCGTTTGTTAAACGTCTCAAAGCGTTCAGGTTTAATATGAACGTTACATATGAGATTACAGCTTCACAGCTGAAATATGAAACTGACCTCAGTCCCAGAGTTGAACCTGTCAGGGTGTGAAAGTTTCTTTAGTGTTCTATTAAGATTAAAAAGAGTCCTGTAAACCATCGCTGTGACTAATCAGGCAAAGTTCAGCTGCTGACGACCGCCTCCGTCATTCTTCTAACCTGGTGAAGCTTTTCGTCGTGTAGCGTGTCTAAATGTCGTTTTAGTGGAGTCACTGTTGTGAGCAGCAGAGGAGGCATGAGACCTGTGTTTGTGTTTGTTGTCACTGGATCAGCATCAGGAGCACACCAGGCTGGAGTGTTTTTGATCCACTCAGCAGCAAACAGAAGTGAAGTCCTGACCTTCCTCTTTGTGTCATCATAAAAACTCCAGCAGCGACTGTCAGAGACATTTCAGGCTGTGGTGCTTTAACAGCACTGACCGGGTTCTCCATCTTCCTGTGTGGGTTCTCTCTGGGTTCCTCCTAACAACACAAAGGCAGATTAAGTGTTTGGATGTTAGGTTATCTGTTCAGCTGGGAGAGGATCCAGCCACCCTGAACCGGATAAAAAGAAGAAGATGAACGGATGGATGGATGGATATTTGGTTGGTTGGATGGATGGATGCATGGATGGATGGTTGGTTGGTTGAACAGATGGATGGACAGATGGATGGACGGTAGAGCAGGGCGATATGGCCAAAAATATTTATCACGATATATATTTGAAAATTTGCGATAACGATATAACTGACGATATAATTGATGCGAGACAAAATACAACTCCACAACATTACTAGCGCAAAAAGACAACCTTCCATTTATTTTCACTTAAACAAGAAGCTGGTTTTTATGTACATTAAAGCTTTATAAAAATTTAACGGTGCAAATGCAAATTCCTTGCTGAAAGTTAAACCAAAAGGCATTTCCAGTAGAAATGGGCTGACATATCCTGAGCATAACCATGTATAATATCCACTGAAGTTAAAAAGAGCTGCTTTGCAACATTAACCTGCAGTGTGCCAAATAAAAAAGTCAAATATGTATTTTTCGGACCATAAGGTGCACGGGATTATAAGGCACATTAAGCGAAACAAAGCAGTCAGATAAATCAAACTTTATTAAACTCATTCTTCTTGCTTCCTCCACTTCTGTACCATTGATTCATTAATGTTGATTTCTCTGCAGCTGCTCTATTCCCATGTTGTTGCAGTATATTAATGACTAACCTCGTATTGTGGATGGATTATCTCAGTTGTTCTGACTGAAGTTTGGTCCGTTTACAGCATCCTGCTATGCGATTGCATTTGTCTCCAACCATGAGGAACCTTCACGTTAACTTTTATGGAGTGGAAAAAGTGTTAGTGTTCGTCCTCCAGCTTCACTGTTTATGTTATGCTAACATAGCTGTGTCGCTAGCGATCACGTAGCACATCATTATATACCAGCTAGCCCAACTTCAGTAACCCTACAAAGGTCACTGCTGTTTAGTTTCCTGTCTTCATTTATGTTGGACGTGATAGCAGAGCTGTACGTTTGAATGCTTCAGAAATCTCTCAGTCAGAACATGCTATATCAGGCTACATTTCACTGTGTGTTATACTTGTATAACTATGCATGTGACAAATAAAGAACCTTGAACCTTAGGTAACTAGCGAAACTAGCGAGCTAACTTCCGCTAGCTTCCTGCTAGCTTCTAACTCCGTTAAATGTAATAAATTTTGTTTTCATGGATGCCTGGAAGTTAAACTTTATAGTTACACCTGGTAAAGCAGCAATGCTGATCGTTTTATTAAAGATGAAGGAATTTAGACAGTTTTTAACTCTTAGTGATGCTGCAGTGTTGTTTGACCTGAACGATACGGAGTTTAGGACCCAGATTACTCCCAGCTTTAAGAGCATCTTAGTCCGACAAATACGACAATAACCACGGCCGCTTGCATGTTCTGCAAAAAAAATGTGCTTTGTCGTGTATCTGACGGACAAACACCAAACCAGTTCCACATCACGGAAGTTGCACCATTTTTACAAACCAATTCTGGTTCATCTGTTTCACTCAACAATCGGCCATGTGCGTATGAAAACAAAGGCAGTGCGCATGCGCGTTTTACTCATATTCTATCGCGATATTTCATTTTCCTATCGTTGCCTAACATTATACCGGTATTACCGTGAACGGTATAATATGGCCCAGCCCTAGTGGACGGTTGGTTGGTTGAACAGATGGCTGGATTAGAGCTGGGCGATATATCGAGTTTTTAAAAAATATCGATATATTTTTATACGAGATATAAGATGTGACAATATCGTTTATATCGATATAGTCTATGTTACATTATAATTATACTTGCGGAGCCGCAAGTTTGCCTCTCTTTCGTCCACTTTCGTCTTTACGCAACGTTACTCGGCCTCGCCTCTCCTTCACTGAACACAACTCCCCCTCCTCCCCCATCGCTTCACCTGCAGGAAGCGACAAGATGGACACGGCAAATCTCCGTTAACGAGTTACTGCGCATCGCCCCGTGCGTGGGGCTGGACGGCGTCAACGTGTTAGCTAGCTAACCACGCTAACGAGCTAACCACGCTAACGCCATGCAGCCCAGAGGTGCTGCACGGACTAAAATCCTTTCATTTTCTCAAAAGTTGACAGCGCGCCTTATGTATGAATTCTGGTTGTGCTTGATGGCCGCGAACCGATTTTATGTGGAACACGGCGCTCAGCAATCTGTCCAAAAATGTTTTATTACGACTTTGGTAAGCTACGGAGCTGCACCGCTTGATGGATTGTCAGAGCATTACGGCTGAGCCTCGCGGAGTGATACGTACTGTGCTTCAACGTAATATTACCTTACTGTGTATAAGGACCATAAATGGCACCAAGAGACGTGGTTGCGAAGCGGATTAAAAACTCCAGGCTGTCAGTCACGCAGTACAAGTTGGGAACAGAGCAGCTGTGAAATCTGTCTTTGTTATAGTGCTCGTCTTTTAGTTTACATTTTGACTGCACATTTGTGAGCTTTTTGTTATGCACAAAAACAACATTGTTTTCTTTTATTTATGGAGCATTATTATTTAATAAATGCTCATAATTTATTTTTGAGTAAATTTTATCTACATCTGCTCTATGTTAATAAAAGTGCCTGTGTGACATCTGGGACACAGTTTTGACTAAGAACTCTCTTTTTGTTCTTACTTTATGGCTTTAAAAAAAAATATCGAGATATATATCTTATATCGCCATCCAGCTAAAAAATATCGAGATATGAATTTTGGGTCATATCGCCCAGCCCTAGGCTGGATGGATGGTTGGTTGAATGGATGGATGGATGGATGGATGAATGGTCGGATGGATAGGTGAAAGGTTGGATGGATGATCGGTTGGATGAATTGATGGACCGTTGGATGGACGGTTGGTTGGATGGATGGACGGTAGGATAGATGGTTGTTTGAATGGATGAATGGATGGATGGATAGTTGGATGGATGGACGGACAGATGGATGGATGGTTGGTTGAACAGATGGATGGATAGATGGTTGGTTGAATGGATGAATGGATGGATAGATGGATGACCGGTTGGATGAATTGATGGACGGTTGGATGGATGGACGGTTGGATAGATGGTTGGTTGAATGGATGGATGGATAGATGGACAGATGGATGGATGGATGGATAGTTGGATGGATGACCAGATGGATGGACGGACAGATGGATGGATGGTTGGTTGAATGGATGGATTAACGGTTGGATGGATGGACAGATGGATGGATGGTTGGTTGAATGGATGGATGGATGGATGGATGGATGGATGAACGGTTGGATGGGTGGACGAACGGTTGGATGGGTGGACAGATGGATGGATGGATGGATGGATGGATAGATGGATGAACGGTTGGATGGATAGATGGATGAACGGTTGGATGGGTGGACAGATGGATGGATGGATAGGTGAACGGTTGGATGGATGACCGGTTGGATGAATTGATGGACGGTTGGTTGGATGGATGTCCATCTGTGCTGGCAGATGGGCCTTCTGAGGGCTGTGGTTTGGGTTTTCAGTTCTGGTCAGCGACCGTGATGTGAAATGCTGAATGAATGACACGTTTCAGCACAAGGAGAAAAAGTTTGTGGGAGAAATATTTTTACTTGACAATCAGGCAGCGTTTGCTGTGAACAAAGCATCACATGTAAAAAGAGTAAAAAAGGAAGTGGGGTGTTGAAAATCAGATATTGTGATCATAAGAGGTGCTGGACTGGTCTCTCCGATGCTTCTGCAGAGAAATGTTTTTGTTGCTCAAATGTCTGTGAATCAGAAAGTGGTGGAAGTGGATGTCACAGCTCAGCATTCAGAGTCAAATGAATGAAATGCGTCTGCGGGATCAGAGGAGCTCTGAGAGGATCCAGTTGAGGGAGGGTTCAGCATCTGCCCAGAGCACCCCCTGGACCATTTCATGTCCTGACCCCGGGGCAGAGCTGGGACTCACCTGCTGGAGGATGTCTGGGCTTCTGTGCTCAGACTGCGGCCTGCAGAACTGTGGGAATCTGCCTGTGATGCTCCTGCAGGGACTGAAACAATGTGCAGGTTGTCATCGGTGGAGGGTCGTAAAGCTGCCGCAGAGCAGGCAGATTTATGATTTAATCACTGCACTGTGACAAACCGCCGCTCTCGCTGCTCCATCATCATTTCCAAACAGCTTCAGCTCCACGTGTAGAGCTCTGGCCACCCCAGAGGTTTCTCTCACTTCCAGTTCCTCCTGTGAAACTCCGTCTTTAAAGACAGAATCAGGACACTTTTTCATCACAGAAGCACCAATAAGTTAATATTTAAATAATGTTTTTAATGTAGGGAAAAATAGTCCTTCAAACACCAGCAAATAGACTGATCCCGGAGGGGGCGATCAGCAGAGAAACAGGCAGACAATACAATTCAATAAAATGCTGAGCTGCACAGAAAATCATTTCCTTACGTTTCACAGGTCGATGCTCAGCTTCCTGACTCATAATCACACTTCAGTTGTTTGGATTATACACGCTGACACATTTTAGCATTTTTATTTCATTATTTTTCATCTGACTGACTAGCAGAAAATTCGCTTTCATTTTGAAAGGGCAGCCGCTGCCATCCCCGGGCCGTCTCCGGCCGTCCTGCAGCTGGTGGTCCTGGTTCTGCTCTGAAGCTGAGAGCTCCAGGGTCGGTCTAACAAGAACCTGCAGCAGGTGGAGAACTGGGTCACGTGAGGCTACGCAGAGCTCAGCCTGCAGAGTGAGGACGAGGAGACGGAGCTGGTGCCCGGTTGAGGGCTCTCCTCCCCACAAACGTCCCCACCCAGTGTTTCTCTCCCTGTCATTGAACACTGTGAGTGAGTATCTGCCCCTCCTCTGTGGAGGAGTGTGAACATCTCGGGAGGGCGCTCGGCTGGAGAAAGGGCACGTCCGCCCTCATTACCAGTGTGAATGTGAGGAAGGAGAGAATCAAAGAGCATCACAGAGAGCTTCCCAGGGCTCCACTTCCACAGTGAAGACTGCTCAGAAGGACCTAACGGACCGTACTATGCAAACATCTGGAGCATTGCTTTATATGTTGCAGGGAAAATGGGCAATTAGTGCAACGAGTCATTGAAATGTGTGCAAACAGACATGGAAGCACGGTATATCAGGCAACAAGAGAGACCACAAGTCTCAGATTTGGGCTGAGCTTCGTCCTGCAGCTCAGTGAGAGCTCTCCGAGCTGAAAGGATCCTTCATTAACACTGAAGTAGAGTTTTAGGCCTCACACTTCTGCTTTTGCTCCATTTCAACCAGCTTTCAAACATGGAGTAAGCGAGCTCAGCGACTGTATGATGCTGCCGCCATGTTTCTCCACCTGTGGTGCATTCAGGGTCGTGTGGTCTCATACGTTTGTTCATTAACTTCGGTGAAAGGGAAGCTTCAGCAGTGCTGCTGCAGGAAGTGTTCAGCCTGATCCCAGTGACAAACACACATGCACACAGCCTCCTGGGAGATTGTGGTTTTCGGTCCACTGAGCAGAGTGGCGTGCTGCAGATGTGAGGCGGAGTTTACGAGGTCATGTCTCAGGTGTTCGTGATTCCTCTGAATCGACTTCACCTGTGCACACTGAGCGAGACAGAAGCAAACAGCTGGGACGCAGTTAAACACTAGAAATATCTGACGCCTCAGTGACCGCCCAGTCTTCAGGGGCGGGGTCAGAGTGTTTTGGAAAAGACCAAACGAGGCCAGTAAAGTTTCAGTGGTCATCAGCAGCACCTGTGAGTCCGTCTGAGGACGAGGGGTTTTCCACCCACCTGTCAGAACTACCATGTGTGTTTATGTCAAAGGTGTCTGGCTGGTGCTAGCAGACTGCCTGTCCTGGCAATTCGTGGCAAATATGAAAGATCAAAGCGATTTTACACTGAAGATGGTGGGGCAGCGGTGTGTTTGAGAGCATTGCCGTTGTTTACACCCAGACTCTTTGTTGCCCTGAGCTCGAGCGCGTTTGCAGGCTGCCGCTCGGCGTCCTCTGCTGTAGTTACAGTACGGCTGGAGCTGGGAGAGCCACGGGGGGAAACTCATCCAAGATTAATTAGCAGCAGCGCTGCGGGAGGATCTGAATCTCTCTGGGGTCAGCTCACGTCCTTGGCACAGTTTCCCCACCACGCCTGAACCTGCGCTTTATTTACTGAGCGACACTAAAGGCATCACCCCTCCACCTCCCCCAGCATCCGCCCGTCTGACAGCAGACTTCTGTTTATGTGATCAGCTGTTACAGCCGCTTCATGGCCCATGTTTCATAAAAAAAACACGCAAAGTGTGATGGAGGGCAGCTCTCAGACTCGCCGTGACTAATAGGTACTGCAGTATCAGCAGAGTACTGCAGTAGTCTGGCTGCACACTGAGGATGTGCTGCAGCAGCACTGATGGAGGACTGTTTGCTCAGCACAACAGCAGGTTATTTATAGTCTGACAGCATCTCCACAACACACACACAGAGTGAGGGAGAGAGAACAGAGAGATGGAGACAGATACGTTCTCAGTTTCTACTGTGTGTCTTCTATTTTTACAGTAGAATCACAGTAGAACCATGTAGTCCGGCTGACATCCTTCCTGGTTGAATAATCTGATCACTGATGCTCTCTGAACTACTCTTTTGAGTCATCATGGATTTACTCCTCAGTAAAAAGTTACCCATTACTTTAGTTGCTCCGCTGCTCTGTCAGCTCTTGGAGAGCAGGAACTGTCCCACTGATGCAGGATGACATCACAAAAACTGTCCAATCACTGTGTAACGCTTGAAATGTGTCCTTATCTCAAGTACCTTTAGAGCGCGGCGTGAGGCTGCCCTACACCTGAGTCTGGAGTCAGAGCGTCCACTCACGTAAACATGACCTCAGAGTGATGTCATATATGTTGGAGCCACCTCTGAACGCGGCGTGCCCCTCGGTCACTCGCTGTAGCGTGATGTCTGTGTTAAGCGAGTCATCCATTAATGATGGTGGTGGTGGGGCGCTGCTGCTTTCGGCCTCCATCACGGCTCTAATAATAAAACTGCAGATGATGTTTTATTGATTACAGCTGCCGAGTTCACAGAGGCGCGTTTCGCTCTCAGCTCGCCTTCCTCTGCCCGCTGGCGCTCGTCACGACTCGCCATTCCTCCCTCTGAACGGCAGCAGGTGAACCAGCTCACCTGTCGTACCTGAGCTGCAGGTTCCTCAGGGCCGGGTCAGAGTTTTAGTGGATCGGACCTTATCGCGGTTCTCGTGCCTGAATTATATTTATTCACAGATGTATTTTGCTGAGGTTAGTCCAGGTTTCAGGGAGCTGGATGTCTTTGGATGTCTGTTACGTTTCCATTTACGCCCGATGTTACTGCCCATGTGCAGTAGAGTGATGGTCAGAGAGAGCTGAGCTTAGCTGTCTTCAGCAGCTAAAGCCTCTTTGGGGGGAAACTCCCACTGGGTTTAAATCTGGGACTCTCCGCCATCTGACCTTAGAACTGAAGAAGCTTCTCGGATGAGAGGTGAAACATCTTCGAGCAACTTAAAGAAGTCCAGACGCTTTTCTTCGCAAGCTCCTTTGACATCACAGAGCCATCTCGTTTACGTATGACTTCCCTCTGCAGAATAAAACAGAATGGCTCTCGTTTGGCCCTGGGCGAAGGCCGTCGCACTTTTCTCCTCTCCCTTATCTTCCCTGCTTAGTTCTTGTGTCCTTGTCTCGTCTCGTGTGTATTACTTTCCCTGAACACTCTCTCACAGTCTGTTTCTAAAACCTAAAGAGAATTATGGATTTGATCAACTGGTCTCTGAATGCTATTGACACCCTTTAACGAGAAGTCTGGGCTCGGGAGAGCTCGAGTGCCCTGGAGGGACTTTCCCTGCTGGATACATGATGGACGGGTGGCAGACATGGAGGATCGTGTGCTTGGCGGGACTGTCGATCGAGGATGCTGAAGATATCTACCTGTGGTCTCAAGGCTGGAGCCGAACAACAACACCCTGATAACGACTGTGTTTAGACTGTTCTTCCCATTCCATCCAAGGCCACCTGGGTTGGCTGGAAGACTGTTTACTGAGCCTGGCGGGGCAAAGGACACTGTGTCAGCTGAACTCTGGACACGCACACACACACTGATACACACTCGTCCCCCCTCCTCTTCCAAACGCCTTCGATGCTTGTTGCCTCCTGGGAACACGGCGGATCTGAGCCCGCACTGGAATGGTAGCACTGGTCAGGATGGCTGCTGTGCTGCTTCGGATGACTCCTCACTAGGGCCGCCACAAACGATTATTGTGATAGTCGACTAATCAGATCATCATCCATTGGACGTAAAACTACAGCTTATTGCACCAGCAGCATCTGGTCTTATATAACTATCATTAGCTTACAGCTTGAAGTGTTTAAGGTCTGTGCTAACTAAAAATAAAGACAAGATGATAGTTTATTCAATTTTAATGAAATTTGCAGATTGTTTCGGTGAAGTTTAATAAACTCCTTGCTATCTAAAATATAACAGGACACCGGAGTATATTCTCCAGCATCTCACACTTCTGATAATCAGCTGTCTGCTTGACGTTTATTCAGCTGTGTAAAAACTTTAATCTCAGCCAAACCGATTTACTCAGGAACAAATAAAATACTAAAAAAAAGCCAAACAATAACATTTTAAGTTATCTAAGTGACTCATATATATTTAACCTGAGCAGTGAAAGACGGCGGTGGGTTTGAAAACAATTTGCCGGGAGTCCGGTGTTCTCACGGCGCTAGTGACCTAGCCCCCGGCTAACTATCGAGCTAGTGGGTAACAGACGTCTCCGAAAACGTCGGAGCGCTTTTGAAAATATGTGGTGTCCTGATAAACTGAGCAGATATTTGAGGTTTACACAGCTACATTCTCGCCTGAAAATATGTTAAACGTTTATTTTGTGACTCAGAAAGAATAATAAGAGTAATATTAAAACTAACTAGCTGCCGCCATTGTTGGAAACTGAGCTGGGCTGCGCTATGAATTCTGGGACACAGCTTCTTCTTCTTCGGGGTTTAACGGCAGCTGGAATCCTTGTACATGCAGTGCTGCCATCTTCTGTTTCAGTCCGTTATTACACTCTTAAATCCTGCTGCTTATTCCTGCGTCTTTTGTGATCTTACAAAGCTTCAAACGACGCGTCGACTATTAAATCAGTCGTCGACGAGTCTGATAGTCGACGTAATCGTGGCAGCCCTACTCCTCACCCCCCACCCGACCCTGTGGCTGGTCACGTGCTCCATAATGTTGTGCTGTGGACATTTATGTGCTTTCTGTGCAGAGGAGTTTTTTGTTTCCTGTTCTTGTGCTGTCCTCCCAGGAGCCCAGCATGAGTAGAGGTCTCTTTTTTTCCTCTTGTACTTTCCCATTGTAGTGTATATTTCAGTGTTTTTCTGTAATGTTACCGATCTCCGACCTGTGTCCCCATGTGATGTCTGTGTTGTGTGTGTAGGGTTGGGGGGGGGCCCATTTCACTGCAGGGCAACCTGCACGTGGCGAATAAAGCCTTGATTGATTGATTGATTGATTGATTGATTGATTGATTGTTCTAGAAATTCTTCAGATAAACTTTAATGTGAATTATTTACGGACCTGCTGCGAGCGGCAGAAAGATCGGGTACAGGTGGACAGCGTGCACAGATGAGAGCTCTGGTGAGTCTCCTCGTTTTCAGCTTCAGATCAGAAACGTCCTCGTCGCCACTGAGCCGGACGGAAAAGCTGCCAGCGTGAAACCTGAAGCCTTTCTGCACAGACTGACACAACATCACGACTCGCCGCCTCTGGCTCCGCCCATCACGGCGACCCTGCCCGTCTGCCTGTCGTAGGGGAAAAGGTTGTTGCTGAAGGAGCTTCCTGGTAAAAAAGACATCCTCTGAAGGGAACCCCTTCCTCCCCGTGATGACCAAGGTTGGCATGACCACCGTAGTTGTTTGTTCCCCCTCGCAGCTCGACATTTAGTTCCTGCTCACAGCAAGCAGGTCAAAGGTCAGCGCGTTTACTGCTCTGCTGAAACATTTCTTTGTGCATCACGGTCCCGCCGCCGCTGTCAGACTTCTCAGGTTTAGTCTGAGTGAACAACCGTCTTATTCCCGTCTGCAGAGTACGCAGTTTTCAGTGTGATCATGTCACCGACCTTTGACCCTCCGCTCTGCTGCAGCTGCCGTTACTGTGCTCCGCTCAGAGAGAAACTTCATCGCTGCCAGCTGCCGCACCTTCACACAGCCGCGGCGCTGCGATTCCCCGCGCTGTCCCCGGCTTTTAAACGCAGCACCAAAGTCATTTAGCTCTGACCGCTCTCCTCTTTCCTCCTCGTCGACACTTTTACCGGACGCTCACTGTAACCCTAAGCCCACTGAAAAATGATCTGAATATCATCTGTCAGCGACAGGAAGACAGAACAGTGTCGTCGGTGTGTTTGTTGTGTCAGATGAACTCTGAGGATGAGCTGAAAGACCTCACCAGGTCGGAAAAGGAGACCTCGTCCTTCGTCCTGGGCACAGAGTCGGATCCCTGCTGGAGTTCGGGAGAGTTTTCTGTTCCAGACACGGCAGTGAGGATTCACCGAGGTCATCGAAACCTTTAAAACTAAAGCAGCAGGATGAACATGTGCAGGAAGCTGGGAAGATTCGTGACTCACACAACTGTGAGACCGATTCATCCCCGATGACAAAGGAACGCCCTGAAACAGCAAACGCCTCCTTGGCCATTCTTCCTGCGACGTGGTCAGGAAGTCATCCAGCGACGTTACGGTTTTAAGCATCGCTCTGTGTCACATCCAGACTTTTCCCTCCACTTTTCCTGGTTCAGCTGATAAAACTCTGAAGCTGTTTTATCTCTGGATTATCCTCCCATCTCATTCTGGATTTATGATCTCGGATATGTTTCCTGATCCGTGCTGTTTCATATCCTTTTTCCTTTGGGCCTTTATTCTGAAGCGATCAGTTCACAGTGAATCTGCGCGGTGCTGCTCGCCTCTTCATG
The DNA here is from genome assembly GCF_964374335.1 of Astatotilapia calliptera. Lineage (NCBI taxonomy): Eukaryota > Metazoa > Chordata > Actinopteri > Cichliformes > Cichlidae > Astatotilapia > Astatotilapia calliptera. Next base: position 677,484 of record NC_137439.1, on the reverse strand, counting down.
GGATTAAACATGTGGCGCACACAGCGCTGTGGATTAGGATTAGGAAGGCACATAAAATAATCTGTGATCTGGCATCAGACTGGGATTTAACACTTCCCAGAATGCTTCAGAGCTGGCAGGCAGCAGAGCGGCCTGTTGGGCACATCTGTCCACCGGTGTTTTCAAAGGAGCTTGCAAAGAAAAGCGTCTGGACTTCTTTAAGTTGCTTGAAGACGTTTCATCCGAGAAGCTTCTTCAGTTCTAAGGTCAACTGGCCGAGAGTCCCACTGGGTTTAAATCTGGGACTCTCCACCATTTGACCTTTGAACTGAAGAAGCTTCTCGGATGAAACGTCTTCAGGAAACTTAAAGAAGTCCAGACGCTTTTCTTTGCAAGCTCCTTTGACTACGATGACCTGGATGACTGAGAACCTTCACAGACATATCCACCGGTGTTTCCACACCAGCTGGCTCCTCTGCAGGTGTAACAGAGCCCGGTCAGAGCCGGGAGCGCACCGCGCCCACGGATTGCGCCTGCGGTGCAGAACGCGGCGCCTCATTTGCTGCTCGAGCGGTGCTGAAGGTTTGCTGTGACACAGGCATGTGCTCCATCACACGGTTGGTGTTTTGCAGGCCGTTTTCAGCCTCTCCTGCTCCCTCAGCAGCGGCTCGGATGAACGAGACATTCACCGGTGAAATCAGCGGCAGCTGTGATTCATTTGTGTGTCTGAGTCGTGCCGCTGTGAGGAGGCTCCGCTCAGACACCAGCGTGTGGAGGCGACATGTTTGTGCCTCATTCAGACACATTCATTACCTTTGGACCAGTTATCTCATCATCCTTTCATAATGTGACAGGCTCGCTCTGCCGCGCCGGCTTCCTGCAATCACTGCAGGGCCCTAAAAGCTGCTCCGCCTCCTCCGCTCCATCCTGTCACCTGACTGAGCCGTCCTTTTAAAAGCAGCCGGCGTAGATTTCTGCTTCATGTTTTAGCTTCACTTTCACAGGTCCTGACAGAGTGTAACCATAGCTGATGGTGTCAAACGTGACCTCTGACCTCTGGACACGAAGCCACCCAGAGACATGCAGAGTCCTACGTAGCAGCGAACTCATCTTTAGTTGTTAAGAGTCTCTGTCTCTCCTCCACAGCGTGTCTTTATCCTGTCCTTCCCCAGCCTGGTTCTTCCTGTTCAAAGGGAGTTTTTCCTTCCCACTGTCACCAAAGCACTTGCTCATGGGGGTCATATGATTGTTGGGTTTCTCTGCATTGTTGTGGAGTCTTTACCTTACAGCAGGGGTGCTCAATACGTCGATCGCGATCGACCAGTCGATCGCAAAGGTAGTATTGGTAGATCGCATGGCATTAAAAAAATAGATGCCAGCCTATCATCCATCCCGTCACTTGATTGATACAGGGAAGCCAGTCAGATGACAGCAAATTTTTTCTGACGCTTAGGTCGCTGCGCATGCGCAAACAGCGGCGCGAAGTGTAGTAAAACTGACAAGCTAGTCAGCGAGTTAACTCCAATTTTTAGCTCTCGGTTTTTTCTCTTAAACCTGGCCGTCAGCAGCTACTGTCCGGACTATGCATCCCTGGCTGATTCAATTCAGTGCAAGTCATCAGAGTAAACTCAGGTAATGACAAAAAATTTACATAGTTAATTGTGTTGTGAAATATTGGATATTGCGGTTATGCATGTATATACATTTTAGATATAAAGAATCCTCAATATATTTATAAATAAGTATATGTTTTGGATTTTTGTAGTGGGTAGATCATTTTGACTTGGTCATTTTATAAGTAGCTCACATGCGGAAAAAGTGTGAGCACCCCTGCCTTACAGTATGTGCCTTGGGGTGGGGGGTTATTGTGTTATTGCGTCTCCTCGGCGGTCTGCTCTAACCCGTTGTTTCTGCCCTCCAGCTGGTCGGGGAGCAGCAGGAGAGCCGGCCCCTACTGAGCCCCTCCATCGATGACTTCCTGTCGGAGACCCGGAGCGACACCCCCTCCGCCCGACCGCTCACCTCCAACACAGCAGGTAGACTCCCGCTAATTACCACCTCCTCCCGTCCTTCCCCTCCCCTCGTCTTCCACAGCTCAGCGGGGCTCCACCTCCTCCTCCACCTCCTCCTCCTGCTCAGTGTGAGGATTCTTTTTCAGCCCTCGTGCAGGAGAAACGAGGGGAAACATTATTGATCCATTTCTGTTTTATTTAATTTGCTAAACATGACTGAGCTGTGAGAAGAAACCTCCTCCTCTAACCTCCCCTCATTCTGATCTCCTCTCTTTTCTTGCACTCTAACTTTCCGCCCTTGGCCGTCCTCCTTCCTCCTCTGTGAACCATCTGTCACCTCCGACTCAGCAGGTACACCGGCCATTAATTAGCACCTCTGACCTCCTCTGTCCTCCTGTCTGCTCTGTCCTCCTCCTCACATTAAACTCAGGCTGCTGTGCTGCTTCTTTCTGCATTTACATAAAAACTGTCGACGTGTCAGGAGGAGGAAGAGGAGCCCCGCTGAGCTGTGGAAGACGAGGGGAGGGGAAGGACGGGAGGAGGTGGTGTGGCTGAAATTCTATCTGATCCGAGCCTGGGCTCCGGGCTGCAGGGAGACGCTCAGAGGTCACAGAGTCACGCGTTCTGTTATTGGTCGTGGATCAATTCAAACTTTATTCGTCTTTGAGCGCGGTGACAAGAACACGTCTGAGCGCTGCTGTAACCCTCCTCTAACACCGCTGAAGGCTCGATGGTTAAACTCACTGATCAGGGTGGGTGGACACGGACGCCTCCTCACAGCCACCTCCTCCAGCTCGTGGACGCCGTGATGAACGAACGCTGCAGGTCGGCCAGAGCGTCTCAGTCCCAGCTGGTCGTGCGTGTAGGAGGCGCCCTGTCCTAACCGAGCTCGTCGGCCTCCGAGGCTGAGCCGAGGCAGTAAATCTGTTTTAAATAACCTCGAAACTGTGATGCTGTGAGTACTCGGAGTACTCTGAGTACTGTGAGTACTCTGAGCACTAATCTTCTGACTTCTGAGTTAAATATTGTTATTGTCTGTTATCCACACCAAAGTGAAGGGCCGACCGCTCTCACAGACACTGAGCCTGTCGGGGTAACGAGTCCACCTCTCCCGCTGTCTGCAGTTCTGTCCACAGCTCTGGATCTGGTGGACCTCAGCGAGCTGGGGGAGAGCAGCGGGGGGAGCAACAAGGAGCGGAGGAGGAGCCCTCTGAGGAAGAAGGGCAGCTCGAAGAGTCCGCGACGCCGAGCCAAACCCGAGGAGACGGAGCTGATCCAGGTGCAGGTGGAACACCTGCCCGCTAGTCCCAGAACACCTGAGAGGATCTCCCTGGACTCAGGTGAGTCTCAGAGAGCAGCCTGAACCCGACGCCATCATCATCATCAGTTTTTATCACGTGACAGCGAGGAGGCGAGCGGCTGAGTCTCTGTGTTCGTGGATCTAAAAGGCGAGACAAGGCCAGCGAGCAGGGTCTGTGTTCAGTTCTCAGGTGATCCGCTCACCTTGATTAGCAGGTGAGGCAGCAGACTGACCCCGCCTCCTTCAGACCACAGTCACATGACCAAATACGGTTTCAATCTCTCAACCCGAGCTTCACTGAGTTTGATCCCTGTGGAGGGATTGTGCGTCTTCTAGAGACGCCCCGGGAGAAAAGCCGATTACAACATGTAGTCATATTTATTACTGAAAGTGCACGCCGTCATCCACAGCTGCAGCAACATCTGGCCCAGAGACGCTCAAACCTGCAGCTCAGCCTGAGAGCAGGAGGAGCAGGAGCTGTGAACGATGGGAAAGTGTCTTCATCATAAATTCATCGTCGTAAATAAGCCCGAGCATGAAATGACGCGGCTTGTTCCAGCACGTGTGAGCTGCTGCCTCCTGAGGACTGAACGCCGTCTCGCCACGCTGGACCTGTCAGACCTCAAAGCTCGCAGCGTGAGCCTTTCTTTGCCCTCAGGCGTCCACAGGTACCCACAGCTCCGGGTTCATCTGTGGACCTGTTTCTGAGACTGTGGCAGATTTTCAGCTTTAATTTGTCATTGACGAATAAATCAGCTAAAAGTGTGGCTCTGCCCCACGTCTGCTATAAAGCCATCTATCAATACACTCAGGCCTTCATCACTTTGGTTCTCACTGCTTCATTTCATTAAAAGCTTTAAACTCACCGAGTCGTGAGGAGCAGCATCTTTAATCGCAGCTTTTACTGTGATGAGTTCCCACTTCCTGTTTACACCCAGCTGCACTTCCCATGTTGTGTTTTTACTGGCTGAAGCTTGTCTCATCTTCATTACTGATAAACACACACACCAGGAATAATAATGGGACCTCAGGTATGTTGTTGTGTTTGCAGTCAGCCTGTCGTCTCCTCTGGAGAAATGGGAGGAGGTGAACCTGGACGTGGAGGACGGCGGGCGCAGGAGGAGATACGAGAAGAGATGCACCTCCCATCACTCGTCCAGTGAACTGCTGTGGTAACGTAGCTCTGCATGACCCCGGCTCAGAATGACCTCACACTGGGCTCGTCCTCTGTCTCAAACTCGCAGTTTTAGCTCCGCCCACTTTGAACCAGCTTCCTGCACAAACAGAACATCTGAGTTTCTAAACTTGGGATCACCATAAAAGGGTATCTGTACTCTCTGGCATCACACAGGTCCGAGAGTAGAAAGGTGGAGGCGGAGCTTCTGGCTCACCTGAAGACACTGACAAAATTAGGACCAGCAGGTCCCCTTTAACACTGTGCTGTTCTCCTTCAGGTCGGCAGAGTTTAAAACCGACCCGCTGACCAAGAACAGCTTCAACATCCACAGCTTCGACGACCTCGACTTCATTTCTTCAACGCAGGTCAGCCACTGCTCATGCTGCAAATACTACTGCAGTACTGCATCTGCTCACCCGTGTGCGAGTACACACTGCGGGTGCTGCTCTGGAGACCCTGGTGTGGGTTTGAGTCACGGTGAGTTTGGCTGCTGCAGCTCAGCCTCGCGCTCGCCTCATCGTGACCTTTGAACCACGGCACGATGTTAGCGAGTGCTCTGACTGAGAGGTGAGTGCCAAAAGTGACTGAGATCAGGCCCGGTGTGTCTGCCATCTGTAGTGACAGTGTGCAGTTCAGGCAGCCTGGGAGAAACGAGTGCAGACCGCTGGAGGTTAGCCGAGGAGCATCAGATGCAGCTGTGACTTTGTCCCAGTCACTTTGTTTTCCTTCACACTGACCTGCTGCTGTGTGTGCACGTGCACGTGTGTGTGTGTGTGTGTGTGTGTGTGTGCGCGCGCGCGGGCTTTCAGGACTGCGGGGCGTCCCGGCAGCGCAGACGGACTCGCTCTCTGCTGCTCAGGAACGAGTCTCTGGAGGACGAGTTTGTCCGGGCGAAAGCTGCTGTGGAGGTAAGAACACGCTGACACGGGCGTCCTCGGCTGTATCCCAATCCAGGGTCTGCAGCCTTAAAGGCCGCATTTTAAGGCCGATTACGTCACAGCGACGCGCCGAAGGCTGTCCCAATTCAAAGGCTGCTCGAAATGCGGCCCTCAAATGCGTCCTTCATTCCCCTGAATTTTAAGGATGTGGCGGTGTAGACTTCGTGGCCCAACATATCCCAGAATGCATAGCGCGGCGGTGGGTGTGGATAATTTTGCCAAAAAAAAACGGAAGATGAGGGGCGGCCGAAGAGTAAACTTTAAGTAAGTACTGAATATTATGTCACTTATTTATGTGCAAATATTTAATAACGAAGAACATTAAAACATTCCTGTTGGTCACATGTCGGCAAAGTTATGTGACATTAGTGACGTTTGTACTAACTTGGTTTTAAAGCCTTTATTTTAAAATACACGCCGTTCAATAGCTGAGCTTCATCTTACAGAGAATGATCAAAGCTCATGTAGGAACAAACAAATGAACAAAAGATTTTCTCCTTCATTTCTGTCAAACACAGCTGTATGACACGTTTCCAGCTGTTAGTATCATGGTTGCTAGGCAACCTGGGCAGCGCAATGGAGGCTAGACCGTCCCATTTCACAAGCCTCGCACTTCCGGCCTTAGCGGTCTTTGAGTACGCGGCCCTTGAGGATCGTTGAGGCTGCAGACCCTGAATTGGGACACAGCCCTCGTCACACTGATGTCACGAACGAACGCTCCTCACGCCGAGCCCCGCCTCCTCGCTCCCCCGTCTCCTCGCTCTGAGTCTCGTCTGTGACATACTGACAGGAGGAAACTCTCGTCTTCTTGTCTTGCCGCTCAGAGTCAGCTGATGCTCAGAAACAGATGGCGTGTACTTCCTGTCACCTGAGCGTCCGCAGGTGTTCTCAGATCAGTTTTGCTGTGAGGTCTCTGCGATTCACCTGCAGCTTCATCAGTTGTGTTTCATTCGAGCGTGAGGATGATGATGATTTATCGTTTTATTAACATCGATGTCGCTGACGCCGAGTCTGACAGCGTGCAGCTGAGTGCAGGTAACGCGGTGAAAACCCGCACGTGACGTGAAAGCGTGACTCTTCTTCGCCCGGCCGGTGTCCTCCTGCAGGACGTTCTGCCTGCTGCGCTGCCTCCTCTCTGAAGCTGATTGGCTCTGACAGCACTGATATTCACGGCGGCTCAAGACGCTCTGGTCCAGTAACCAGACGCGCCGCTTTCATATTCATGGCAGACGAGTGTTTAATGATGGACGGCGTCCTGATCCAGTATTTATACGGCGCTGCACATTTAAACTGTGACCTTTCACGTGTGCATAAATCCCACCGCTGCCCTGCACACATTACTGTTCCCGGCCATACTGCAGCGTGCAGGAAACAACACTGGATATTTATTTTAAAGACGTGTGGCAGCACAGACCAGGTCCTCATGTCTGAGTGAAAAACTAGTTCATGCATTTATTACTTCCAGGCTGGACGACTGTAATTCATTATTATCAGGAAGTCCTAAAAACTCCCTGAAAAGCCTTCAGCTGATCCAAAATGCTGCAGCAAGAGTCCTGACAGGGACTAGAAAGAGAGAGCAGGTTTCTCCTGTTTTGGCTTCCTGTTAAATCCAGGATTAAAATCCTGCTCCTCACATACAAGGTGAGGCAAACCGACCGAGTCCCTGTTTAGAGGGTGAAGCTGTGGGTTCGCTGCTCTGCAGTCCTGTCGTCACAAACTGCGAGGTCACAGATACGAGCGGCAGAGAGGAGCGTCCTCTGCAGGTGGCCCGGCTGTCGGAGTAGAGCTCCTGCTGCTCCTCCCCATTGAAAGGAGTCAGCTGCGTCAAAAGCCTAAAAGAGAAAGGAGGTGGGCGAGGAGGTCTGAGCCTCTGTGCTCTGCGTGAGCCGGGCGTGGGTACGCCATGGCGGTCTGACCTGTTTACCTTTCAGCATCTGTCTGTCTACTTCCTGTCTGACAGTCGGACACAGAGTTCTGGGACAAGATGCAGGCTGAGTGGGAGGAGCTCGCTCGGAGGAACTGGCTGGAGGACTCCGAGGACCAGCAGCCGGTCCCGCCCACTGTCTCACCTGCAGAGAAGGTGAGCTCAGAACAAGCCTCCAGATAGAAACACACACACACACAGTCGTGTTTTCATATCTCAGTGAGGACATCTCATTGACATAATGCTTTCCCAGCTGCTTACCCAAACCTAACCATAACCTAACTGTAACCCTGACACATTTCGTCCCCATTAGGGCTGTTGGTCCCCACAGGTATAGTAACATGCCAAATTGTGGTCCCCACAAAGATATGTAAATGTGGCATACACACACAGACAATCTGGAAAAACAGGAAAAATCCCAGAATTCCAGAAAGCACTGAGTGAAAGTTGGATTCACACAAACCAACGTTTGAGACGAACGAGCGTGAGCTGTCAGTGTCTCCGCAGCAGCTCGGTGAATACTGCAGACGTGTGCGTGACGACATTTCAGATTCCTCCAGTCTTACTCTGAGCAGTTAGCGCTGCAGTTAGCGCTGCAGTTAGCGCTGCAGCGCGACGCTAACGCCGCAGATCGAGTCTGTGACACCGGAGGTGACCCGAGGGGGGACGAGCAAAAAGGCAGCAGACGTCTGCGCCGTGTTCATGTGTGTGAGCAGATGTTTGGTAGCGTGTTAGCGTCACCTCCACGCCGCCATGATGTAACACCTGAGCAGAGAAGGGATTAGAGCGGGATTACCGAGGCGCCCACAGCTGATCTGAAGCCAGCTGCAGATTAAAGCGGCCAAACATCCAGCGCAGCAGTAATCTGACATTATTAATGACTGCCCCAGTGCATGCTGGGAAAATGTTTTCAATAAAAAGATGGGCAGGAAGGTGAAATGTCAGCGCACACATGTTAACACGCAGAGAGGCGGGAAAGGGTGGAGCCTGTGAAGCATTACAGAAAGGTCTAGTAGTCATTATTCATAACTCACCTGTTAAAACGCCACCGCAGAGTTTACTGTAACACTGTGTGTGTGTGTGTGTGTGTGTCTGTGTGTGTGTGTGTGTGTCTGTGTGTGTGTGTGTGTGTGTCTGTGTGTCTCTGTGTGTATGTGTGTGTGTCTGTGTGTCTCTGTGTGTATGTGTGTGTGTGTGTGTGTGTGTGTGTCTGTGTGTCTCTGTGTGTATGTGTGTGTGTCTGTGTATGTCTGTGTGTGTGTGTGTGTGTGTGTATGTCTGTGTGTGTGTGTGTGTGTGTGTGTGTGTGTGTGTGTGTGTGTGTGTCTGTGTGTGTGTGTGTGTGTGTGTCTGTGTGTGTGTGTCTGTGTGTCTCTGTGTGTATGTGTGTGTGTCTGTGTGTCTCTGTGTGTATGTGTGTGTGTGTGTGTGTGTGTGTCTGTGTGTCTCTGTGTGTATGTGTGTGTGTCTGTGTGTCTCTGTGTGTATGTGTGTGTGTGTATGTCTGTGTGTGTGTGTGTGTGTGTGTGTGTGTGTGTCTGTGTGTCTCTGTGTGTATGTGTGTGTGTGTGTGTGTGTGTGTCTGTGTGTCTCTGTGTGTGTGTGTGTGTGTGTGTGTGTGTGTGTGTGTCTGTGTGTCTCTGTGTGTATGTGTGTGTGTCTGTGTGTCTCTGTGTGTATGTGTGTGTGTGTGTGTGTGTGTGTATGTGTGTGTGTGTGTGTGTGTGTGTGTGTGTGTGTGTGTGTCTGTGTGTCTCTGTGTGTGTGTCTGTGTGTGTGTCTCTGTGTGTATGTGTGTGTGTGCGCTGCAGGGTTACTATTTCAACACCAACAACCCGTACAGAGACTGGCCCAACGTCTTCGCCGAGGCTCAGGAGAAAGCTCGGGAGGGAGACCTGAACACTGCCGTGCTGCTGCTGGAGGCCGCCATCCTGCAGGACCCGCAGGACTCAGAGGTGATGCGACGCGCCCAGCTGTTCATCGTTTCACTGTGTCTGGTCTGCAACAGCAAGCCATCCGTGAATGATGTTTCATCTGCACGCAGAAACATCTGCACGCAGATGTGACGATGGGAGTCTCATCCTGTGCTCTCAGAGTCAACAGCTGATCACAGCTTGTTTTATTTGGACGTGAGAGAGCGTAGACACGATGAAGACGATGAAGGTCAAACTGAGGATTGTTTAAACGCCACAGTGTTGTTGCAACCTCGTCCATCCCTTTATCACCTCAGTGTGCCGTCTTCCGATGTCAGGATCTCAGATTCATCCAGATAATTTGACACATCGAATTAAATTCACTTCTGTTTATGTAGAGCTAAATCATACCAACAGTCTGCTCAAGGCTTTTTATGTAACTCCAGAGAAACACTCCACCCCTATGAGCCAGCGCTATGGCAACAGTGGGCAGAAAAACTCCCTTTTAACAGGAAGAAACACGACCGGGGGGAGTTGAGATGAAAGTTATCATGTGACATATGAAACGTTGTGCTGGCCAGTTCTGTTTGTACCACCAAGCACGTGTTGGTGACGCGTGCTCGTGGCCTGCAGTCTGCCACGCCCACATTTCACTGCATCAGGAAGAGAAAGGGGCGGAGAAGTCTGCACCGGCAAAGAGACAAATTAGGAGAAGTTCAGTGACGGAAACAATCGTGTCCAAAGAGGAAGCCAGAAAAGGCACGCCTTTCCACCGAGTTACCATGGTGATGACGATGTTAAAATAAAGTGAAGGTGCTGAATATCGTTTTCCCCTCAGATACAGATTACAGTTACCAGCAGCTGGAAAACGTACATCACCACCACCAGGCTAAGCATCATCACACACGCCCAGCACTACAAACACGCGTGAGCGCTGCGTGCGAACGCCTTCATCTTTGTGTCATGATGCATGGCACTGAAAGCGAGGAAAAAAACAGCGAGGCAGAGGTTTGTGGCGAGACCCAGCGGTCCCACAGAAGGCGGGGCCTAAACGGGCTGACCGGAGCTGCGTGACGTTTAGATGTCCAACCATTTTCAGCCAGGTCGTTTGTGCTCGGTCCAAATCAGAATCAGTGAGTTCTCACATTCCTCCTCTTCTTCACGTTTTCAGGCGTGGCAGCTTCTGGGTATGACTCAGGCTGACAACGAGAACGAGCAGGCCGCCATCGTGTCGCTGCAGAGGTCAGTCGCCTTCATGCTGGAGAGCTCTGCTTTATATTCAACCCTGACATGCTAACTGTTTGCTGGAGCTAATCTGCTTTACCTGCTGCAGGTGCCTGGAGCTCCGCCCCAACAACCTGCCGGCCCTCATGGCGCTCGCCGTCAGTTTCACTAACAGCGGCATGCAGCGGGAGGCCGGCGACGTGCTGCGCCGCTGGATCTGTCACAACCCGCGATATAAACACCTGGTCCAGGACAGCAGGAGTCCGCTACGGGGCTCCCCGGCCATGCCGTGCAGGAGCCCCCACGCCTCCACACCTGCCAGGTATGAAGTTCAGTCAGCTTGTTCTTGTAAAGTTCCAACTCCTCTGTGATTGGATGGAACCAAGCTGTGTGTGTGCGCAGGTGTGAGCTGCAGGACGTGCTGCTCCTCTTCCAGGAGGCGGCTCTGCTGAACCTGGACTGTGTGGATCCCGACCTGCAGACCGGGCTGGGAGTCCTCTTCAACCTGAGCTCGGACTTCGACAAGGCGGTGGAAGCTTTCAGTGCAGCGCTGTCTGTCAGGCCACAGGTAACACGCACGCAGACACACACACGTCAACATGGTGGCGGTCCTTTCATACGAGCAGTGACGCTGTCAGCGGCGGGGTTTCTCTCTGCAGGACTACCTGCTGTGGAACCGTCTGGGAGCCACGCTCGCCAACGGAAACCGCAGCGAGGAGGCGGTGGAGGCGTACACCAGAGCTCTGGAGCTGCAGCCCGGATTCATCCGCTCGCGGTACAACCTGGGAATCAGCTGCATCAACCTGGGAGCGCACAGGTAACCCTGGCACTGACCTCTGACCTCACACAGACCAGTCTTACTGCGGCGATGTAGTTGTATAACCCCGGTCCTGGTCCTGCAGGGAGGCGGTCAGTAACTTCCTCACGGCGCTGAACCAGCAGAGGCGGAGTCAGCGCTGCAGCCAGCAGCAGATGTCGGCTAACATCTGGGCCGCCTTGCGGATCGCCATCTCAATGATGGACCGCCCCGAGCTGTTCCAGGCCGCCAACATGGGCGACCTAGACCTGCTGATGAGGGCCTTCGACATGAGCGACGTCTGACGGCGAGTCATGGGAGGGCGGAGCCTTGCTCCCAGAGTCACGGGAGCTCAGTTGGATGCCCGGGTTGAAACCAGACAGTGAGGGAACGGCGCAGCCCTTTAGCTTCCTGTTTGTAGCTCTGCATTCTCAACGCCGTCTGCAGGTCGATCATCTTTTCACCTTTAACAAGAAGATTGAATTCAGCTCCTCCTCTTCCTCCTCGTCACCTGCGCTCACCTGCTGCTGATTTTCCTCTGCTCATCGGTCACTTCCTGATGGTCGACTTTAAACGTGATGTCGTGAGGGATGAAGAGGGGGAGGAAACTCTGGACTCGTGGACTTGTCAGAGCAGCTTTGCATGATTCACGACTCAAAATAATCCTTCTTTATCTGACACAAACGTTCTTTTCATGGCTGTCCTTCATGAAAAGAACGTTTGAACATCAGGTGGGCGGAGCTCATGTACTCGCAGCCAGAGATGTCCTCCTACATGCAGCATAGACGTTTCCACCGTGAGCACCTTTTTGAGCATTTTCGCCTTCGTGGTGTTTTGAAAGTGGGCGGCTCTGTTGTACTCATGGAAGCCCCGCCTCCATCCTCCACCACAGCCTGCTTCTCTGTCTCCTTCCTCTGTCAGCTGCTCTCCACAGCGAATCATCTTCCATCCCAGCACCCTCCAACCCTCTCCACTACGTCCATGAACCTCCTCTGAGCTCTTTCTCTTCTCTTCCCGCCTGAAGCTCCACCTTCCCGCTTCTGCACATGCTCAGACCAACTGAGCCATTAGTCTGTTGGACTCACGTCTGATCCTGTCCATTCTGCTCACTCCCAGTGGACATCTGAACATCCCAGCAGGTGTCACTACCATCTTTAAACCTTCTCCTTCTGTCACCTGGCTCCGCCCACTCTGCCCCTCTCCTGCTTTGTATTAACGGGACCAGAATTTAGAAAATAAACTTTGTTTTTTAATGAAGCAGACGTGAAACCAGCGACTCATCGGGAAAGACTTCCCTGCGCTCATTTTCTCATGGACTTGTATACAGTCGCACACCAGAGTCGCCCCCTGCTGGTCACCCTGTCATGTCCAAACCCCAGAATCTCTTCAGTGGTCGTTCTCGCCTCTGTAGCTTTTCTATCGGCTCTGTTCACTTGCAGCACGTCTTTCAGCTCAGGTTATAAAAACTCACGATGTCCGTGGACATGAAGCTTAACACCAGGTCCTTTCCTAATGAGTAATCCAAACCACGGAGCTGCAGGAGTGAGGAGAAGCAGAACACGCCCACTTTAAGGCTTTTTCCTCCCATGTTTCTTCACCTTGTTACTTTTAACCCTTTAAAGCCATAAAACAGCAGCAGGGGTCTGTTAGAAACTCGCCTCTGTGTGTCACCCCCTGCAGGCAACAGCTGGTACTGCAGCAGCATTTATTTAAATCCAACCAAGAGGCCACCTTCACACCTGAGATCAGGTGTGGTGCTAAAGGTGAATAACAGAATTCATAACTCAGAATTCTGATGTTTTCCATGTGGTGATGATGAAGCAGCTGTATCAGGGCTAGCGCCACCTGCAGGAAGGGTTCGGGCATGTGTCAAATATTTTCCAAAGGAATTCAGGAGAAATATCTGTCGTCTTCAGGCGACTTTTGTTGTGATTTGGCGCTATATAAATACAACTGAATTGAATTAAAACGATTTGCTTTGGCAGTTGAAAAGTTAAACGCCTCGCCCCCTAAGTGACACAGCCGTCTGTCTTCACACAAAGGATGACCCTCAGCGAGCCGTACAGCTTCTTCCAGAACCAACGTCTGCTGGATCCCTACGAGTCCTCCCACCTGCTCACCTCCGACCTCGCCTCGTATCTGCTCCTTCCTCTGAAAGAGACAGAAAAGAAAAACACCCCTCTGCCTAGCCTTGATCATTTTCATCCTACCGCTGATTCCAATATCTAGTTCAGGACATTCTGTTCAGACTCTCCCAGAGAATATCTCTCTAACCCTGAAGTGTACGCATGCTGCAAAACCCTCCGTGCTCTACGTCTACGCCTCAATATTTCAAATCCAGTCATGGCGCTGGACGAAGCTTTTGACCCTCAAACACGGAGCGCCAACATGTTTATGAGCACATTTCCATTGTGTTTATAAACAATAATAAAACAGCTTTATTTAATCGTTTTAAACCCTAACATGTCTCACTGATGCAGCGGCACTTCTGTGCGTTAAGGTTTTTCACAAAACGACTGCAGCGGTTTCCCGCCTGGCCTGGAGGTGGCGCTCATCGTCCCGTCATACCTGCTGCTGTTCCTGTGTTTGCCTGTGGGAGGCGCCTGTGATTGATTCCAAACATTAACACATTATAGTTTAAAACTGATGTTTGTATTATTGTTACAGTTTCTGTGTTTTATTCTGAAAAGTCGTGTTCATGCTCTGTCCCTTCCTTCCTGTCGCTGGTTCTCAGGTGAGTGTGAGAAAACGCGCAGCAGCTGATCCGGTTAAACGAAAGCTAAATCAAAGCAGCGTCCCCCGAGTCCTGGAGCGGTGAAGGCTTCCTGTCCTGTCCTTAGTTCGGGATGACTTCCTGTCTATGGTTCTTTTCAGATCAGCTGACAGGAAACCACAGCGCTTCTCATTCTGAGGGTTTTACTGTGTTCAAGTCAGGACGCCCAAGTAACAAAAGCAAAGAGCTCCAGAAAAGCAAACAGCCAGCGCGTTTTCATCCACAGCTTCCTGCTTCAGAGATTAACGGGAAGATTCACAAACTTCATCCACACGATGATGAGGAGTGTGAATCTTCGTCCTGCTGCTTCTCCTGAGTCCTGCTCGTCTTCACGTCTGTACGGTTCTGATGTAAATGACTGTACGGACAGTAATCACATGTAAACTGATGATATTAAACGGGTGATACAGAAACCTGGAGTCCAATCAGTGTGTTCTGTGCAGAAACGTTACTGTGAGTGTTTTAATTAAGGGCAGTGTTACAGAGCCCCCCCGGTTTGTCCTGCTTTTCCTGCCCCCTCGTAGATTTCCACAGAAACAACAGCTGAAGGAAGTTTGTCCTGTCAGATTTCACTCGGTGGAAACAAGCCGAGCTTGTCTGAAGCACAGACAAATAAGATAAAGTGTGAACTTGAAGCTGAATGAATGTGTGTAACAACAAAAGACCGGAGCCTTTGACTTTTGGGGCACATGCTGCATTAAAACTGGCAACGCAGGGTAAAATACCAGTTTATACCACAAGATGGAGCAGCGAGTCAGTCAGAGAGGAAGAAGGCCGGGTATTCAAACACTCATCATGTGACTGAGCAAAAAGCTGCAGACAGGTGGGGTCTGAGCACTCACCTGTACCTGAGTGTTCAACGACATGTTGAAGTGGGAGGTGGCGCTGATGCAGGGGTCCTGACATCCTCGAGGGTCCTGCAGGTTTTAGATCTCACCCTGGGTCAACACACCTGAATCACATGATTAGTTCGTTACCAGGCCTCTGGAGAACTACAGGACATGTTGAGGAGCTAATTTAGCCGTTTAAATCAGCTGTGTTGGTTCAAGGACACATCTAAAACCTGCAGGACACCGGCCCTCCAGGCCTGGAGTTGCCCACCCCTGCTATAGGGGGAGGTCTGACGGGAGGAAGGTGCTCGCAGTGCAGCAGTGACCTCCAGTGGCAGCAGGAAGCACTGCAGAGAAGCATCAGCTCTGTCCATCCACAATCACACATTCATTGATAAACATTAGGATAACAGAGAAAACACCACAAAAGTGACCTGATCAAAGTGTATTTGCTGGCTTCAGCGTGAGCACGAAGAGGAAACTTGAGACAACAAGCTTCGAGTCGAGCGGACGAGCCGAGAGTCACAAAAAGAGACAAAAGCATTTCTCACTTAAAAAACTGTGAGGCTCAGTTTTCCACGATAATCATTAGAAATGTGTTAAGAAGAAGGGCGCCATGACGAGGACAAGGGCCTTTGAGTGGTTTGGTGACTGAGCTCATTTGATCCCAACAACACCCAAAAATCCAGGAAGATTTCCTGACCAGAACTCCCACTATAAAACTGTGTGAACCACTCCAGTCTCAGGTCAGTAAACCTGAAGAAAACCAGGTCAGCACTCAAACATTCACAAACAAGATCGGCTCAGCTCATCTCGGCTGATCTTTAAACTGGTAAATCTTACTCAGGACACTTCTTTTAAACTGCTTAAGGCTGTATCTGAGGCCTGACCTGCTCTTTGCAGCACTCCCACCTCCACCTGTCTGTGTAACCCTGATGGGGACGGGTGGAGGTAATTGAATGTGCTGCACTGAGGGGTGAGCTGAGTATTTAATTGCGTTCAGCAGTGAAACAGTGTTGAGTACACCAGGGCCATTAAAGAGAGGAAAAAATGAAGCCATAGAACATTCAATGCTTTTATTTTCTTGATTTTTCACTAGAAGGTTGACTTCCTGCCAGGTGGAGCTCTGAAACACATCACACGTCGGAGCAATAATGCACAGATTTATGGATTCTATCACTGATCAATACGTCTAATCACAGTCACATGATGAGATATTAGAAGCTGGTGTGAGATAAGCTGCTGAGGTTCAGCTGTTTGTGGTCGCGGCGAAGGCGGAGCATCCACTCACCACCTCAGGAGACCCAAATGGCCTGAAGGTGGAGCCAAAGATTCAGGAGCTCATCAGCTGCTCATGAAGGCCAGACTGTACGAGCCTACAGACGAACTTTGACCCTTGATTCTAAAGCAAAAGCGTCGACTCAGGATCTCCTGCTGCTTCCTGTTCAGCCCTCAGTGGTAAGCTGTCCTCTATTGGTTTGTGTTGGTTGGTGATGAAGGTCACCTGAGCAGGGAGCTGTCTGGGATTTATGCGACTGTCGGTGTTAACGCTGGGCGACGAGCAATACCTCAGGACTCTCCACCAGCTTCTGATTGGCCAGGAGCTTCACCACAGCAGCAGTTCTTCTTCTTTAGTTTTCCTGCAGGTACTGAACCGAAAAGACCTCCAGCTGAGTCTCCAGCTCGGTGGCTCTGTTCCTGAACAAACGAAAACAAGATTTTAAGACATGCAGCTTCTGCTGAGATGCTAACAGGACCTGGAAGTGCGTGGGGTGTGTTTATGGACGCTGGAATATTGTAAGTAAACGCTGCACAGAAAAACGATTTTTAAACCTTATTTTGACCCAAAGCTGCCAAACGTTGGAAAACCAGATTCATGATTCCCAAACTGGGACTTCTGGGATCTCTGCACGCTGACTGTCCAGAAAACGCCAAAGATCTGATGTGCAATCCCTGAATTTAACTTTTGCATCTCGTGCACTGAAGTTTGTTTCTGAGCGGGAGTTCCTGTGAACTCTCCAAACCACGAGCGGCTCGGAGCTCTGACCTGAAGGCCTTGGAACGCCTCTGGATGTTCTCCAGTCTCTGGATCCTGAAGCTCAGCTGACGGATGTTTCCCTCCAGCTCAGCGTCACTCAGCTCCACCCTCTGAGTCAGGCGACTGAAGGTGGACGACAGCTCCCTCAAACACAAACAGAGCAGATTAAAGGCGGAGCCTCCAGGTGTTCGCTCCCTGGACATGTGCGTCAGGCGTGGGCGGGGTCTTACTTGCACACCTGATGGCTGCAGGCGCTGCTGGCGACGGGGACGATGGCTCTCAGGCGCTGAGCGGCGTGCTCGACAAACTGCTGCTTCAGAGCGCGCTCCCTGCTGGCATCAGTCCAGGTGAGTTTCTCGTACAGGTAGAGGAGACCATACAGAGAGACAGAGAGGGCGATGAGACGCCAGCCCACTGAACGCCACACCTGCAGCGACAACAGCACGCACCTGAGAGACACACACCTGTCCCCGATTTTAACAGAGCCCTCGTGGAAAAGATAAGAAGTGGCTCGGAGTCATTCCTGGACTAATCTCCTGGAGAGAGACCATCTTAGCAGGCCTGCGTGTTTATGCGTCGC